>NC_045598.1:109848893-111197018 GCF_009762305.2 Zalophus californianus | reverse complement strand
TGATTTTGCTATTAGACTCTTTAATTGTACCACTTTCAGAAACTGTGTAGCTCAAGCAAATGGTTTATACCAGGGATTTCACAAAAGACCCATAAACTCTTTAATGGGAAGCATTAATGGACTACTTGTTCTATAAGATTTCAAGAATTTCTCATCTCAAAGTCCTGGCATTGTCATTTCCACCAATCCTGGACTGGACTGCTGTATCATGATCTGCACCCAGTCCTAATCAAGCCCCCACTTTATTTTTTAAAGATTTTTTAAAAATTTATTTGGGAGAGAGCGTGAGAGAGAAAGTACAAGAGGGGGTAGGGTCAGAGGGAAGAGCAGACTCCCTGCTGAGCAGGGAGCCTGATGTAGGACTCAATCCTGGGACTGTGGGATCATGACCTGAGCCAAAAGCAGTCACTTAACCAACTGAGCCACCCAGGTGCCCCAAGCTCGCACTTTGAAAGGCATGTTTTCAAGAACAAGAACAGAAAAAAATGAATCACTGCATTCACTACACTGATACATCAAAAGAAACAATATCAAATAGACATTGAAAAAGTAGTTGATAATGTTCAATAAATACTTACGATAAAATTTCTGTGCAGATGAGGAACAGAAATGAAACACCTTAGTATTATAAAGATTATATACCAAGATCCTATATTGAGAATTTCAGCTGGGAAGAAACTTTAGAAGCACATGCTAAGATCAGCCACAAGAAAAGTATGCCTGTTTACCATGGTCTGAGTGTCTTTGTCAATGTTATAAAAAATTGCAAAAACAGTTTAAAGAACAGAAGGGAAAAGCTGTTGTGTAGTAATAATCCACAAGAGAGATTTTAAGTTACTTAGAGGTGTTTTTTTTTTTTCAGTTTTGATAGAATGAGGAATATATGATTAAAACTACAAACAAACAAACAAACAAAAAACTATGTTTCTACCAGCCGTAGTGGAAAACCTCAAATTTGTAGTGCAATAGGTAGAATAGGGCTCAGCAAACCTGCTCTCTAAAGGGCCAACAAATAAATATTTTATGTTTTTGAGGGCTACCTGTAATTTTTTATTATATACAACCCTTAAAAATATAAAAACAATTTTTAACTCATGGACTGTACAAACAAAGACCACAAGCCAAATAAGCAAGAGTATTTATAGAAAGACAGAAATACCAAACACTACCCAAAACTTAAGTTGAAAATATCTGGAATCCAAGCAAAAACTACTAAGCATGCAAAGAAGCTAGAAACAATGAGCAATAATAGGAAGGGGGGTGCCTGGGTGGCTCAGTCATTAAGCATCTGTCTTTGGCTCAGGTCATGGTCCAAGGTCCTGGGATTGAGCCCCATGTCAGGTTCCCTATTCCACGGAAAGCCTGCTTTTCCCTCTCCCACTCCCCCTGCTTGTGTTCCTTCTTTCACTTTGTCTCTCTGTCAAATAAATAAATAAAATCTCAAAAAAAAAATAATGGAAAGGAAAATCAGTCAATAGAAAATGATGAAGAAAAGACACATATGATAGAAATAATTGAAAAGTTAATTAAAGAATTATTATACCTGCTTCACATGTTATATAAAAGACCAAATTGAACTAACTTCTTGACATAAGTACTAACATTTCTGAGATAAATGACAATAAAAAAAGATGAATGGAATTGATAAAGAAAAATTTTATCTTTTAAATATTTCTAGGCCCTCCTCACAGTCCCTCAGGGAAACTATAGTTGATTCATCATTAGAGTCAGAAAAGCCTCAAAGCATAGGCTCTATTTCTGCCTAGAGCACATACTGTACATCTGTGTCATTAAGAAATAACCTAAAAAGAAACATTCCAAACATGAAGATAAGAGTAAAACCTTCCTAGTTCCCATAAGATTGGAGCCATGCAATGTTCACTTTCACCACTGCTATTCAACATAGTACCAGAAGTCCTAGCCTCAGCAATCAGACAACAAAAAGAAATCAAAGGCATCCAAATGGGCAAAGAAGAAGTCAAACTGTCACTCTTTGCAGGTGATATGATACTTTATGTGGAAAACCTAAAAGACTCCACCCCAAAACTGCTAGAATTCATACAGGAATTCAGTAAAGTGGCAGGATATAAAATCAATGCACAGAAATCAGTTGCATTTCTATACACCAACAACAAGACAGAAGAAAGAGAAATTAAGGAGTTGATCCCATTCACAATTGCACCCCAAACCATAAGATACCTAGGAATAAATCTAACCAAAGAGGCAAAGAACCTGTACTCAGAAAACTATAGAATACTCATGAAAGAAATGGAGGAAGACACAAAGAAATGGAAAAATGTTCCATGCTCATAGATTGGAAGAACAAATACTGTGAAAATGTGTATGCTACCTAGAACAATCTACACATTTAATGCAATCCCTATCAAAATACCATCCACTTTTTTCAAAGAAATGGAACAAATAATCCTAAAATTTGTATGGAACCAGAAAAGACCCCGAATAGCCAGAGGAATGTTGAAAAAGAAAAGCAAAGCTGGTGCCATCACAGTTCTGGACTTCAAGCTCTATTACAAAGCTGTCCTCATCAAGACAGTATGGGACTCACACAAAAACAGACACATAGATCAATAGAACAGAATAGAGAACCCAGAAATGGACCCTCAACTCTATGGTCAACTCATTCAACAAAACAGGAAAGAATGTCTGGTCGAAAAAAGACAGTCCCTTCAACAAATGGTGTTGGAAAATTGGACAACCATATGCAGAAGAATGAAACTGGACCATTTCCTTACACCACGCACAAAAATAGACTCAAAATGGATGAAAGACCTAAATGTGAGACAGGAATCCATCAAAATCTTTGAGGAGAACACAGGCAGCAACTTCTTCGACCTCAGCTGCAGCAACTTCTTCCTAGACACATCGCCAAAGACGAAGGAAGCAAGGGCAAAAATGAACTATTGGGACTTCATCAAGATAAAAACTTTTGCATAGCAAAAGAAACAGTCAACAAAACCAAAAGACAACAAATAGAATGGGAGAAAATATTTGCAAATGACATATCAGGTAAAGGGCTAGTATCCAAAATCTATAAAGAACTTATCAAACTCAACAACCAAAGAGCAAATAATCCACTCAAAAGATGGGCAGAAGACATGAACAGACATTTTTCCAAAGAAGACCTCCAAATGGCCAACAGACACATGAAAAAGTGCTCAATATCCCTGGGCATCAGGGAAATACAAATCAAAACCACAATGAGATAACACCTCACACCAGTCAGAATGGCTAAAATTAACAAGTCAGGAAATGACCGATGTTGGCAAGGATGTGGATAAAGGAGATCCTCCTACACTGTTGGTGGGAATGCAAGTTCGTGCAGCCACTCTGGAAAAGAGTATGGAGGTTCCTCAAAAAGTTGAAAATAGAGCTACCCTATGACCCAGCAATTGCACTACTGGGTATTTACCCCAAAGATACAAATGTAGTGATCGAAAGGGGCATGTGCACCCCAATGTTTATAGCATCAATGTCCACAATAGCCAAACTATGGAAAAAGCCTCGATGTCCATCAACAGCTGAATGGATAAATAAGATGTGGTACACACACACACACACACACACACACACACACACACACACACACACACACAGTGGAATGTTATGCAGCCGTCAAAAATGAAATCTTGCCATTTGCCTTGATGTGGATGGAACTAGATGGTAGTATGCTAAGTGAAATAAGTCAATCAGAGAAAGACAAGTATCATATGATCTTACTGATATGTGGAATCTGACAAGCAGGACAAAGGATCATAGGGGAAGGGAGGGAAGAATGAAACAAAACAAAAACAGAGAGGGAGACAAACCATAAGAGTCTGTTAATCTCAGGAAACAAACTGAGGGTTGCTGGAGTGGAGGGGTTGGAGGAGGGATGGCTGGGTGATGGACATTGGGGAGGGTATGTACTCTGATGAGTGCTGTGAGTTGTGTAAGACTGATGAACCACAGAACTGTACCCCTGAAACAAATAATACATTATATGTAAAAAAAAAAAAAAAAATAGAGCCATGCATTCCTGAGATGGCATAGGCTTGCAGGCCCCTTGCGAGCCAGGGTCATTCAAGGACTGCAGTGAGAGTTAGGAAAGCCAGGCAAACCTGAGCAAGGAGGAGAAAATGTTCTCTTCCCCTTATCTCATGTTGCAAGTTCTGAATGCCTGGATCTGCAAGAAGTGGCTCTTGCCTAGATTAGAGGCGTCCCTCCTTAGGACAACAACATGCTGTCTCCAGAGGAAGGGTGGCTGAGAGAATTCTTTAATGTATCTTTCTTCAAGGATGTTAGTTTAATCCCAGTATGTGTGAAAGTACATATTGTTATGCTTACCTGATTGCTACAAGTATATAGCTATGTGGAAAATAAAGGACAGCTTGCAGTTGCAAGTGCTGCCTTTGCTCTGCATCCCCTGTGTCCCGGTGATTTCGCGACCCTTACCCAGGGACCCCAACGCACTAGACGTTGACAATTGGCGCCCGAACAGGGACCCTGAAGGACGTACAGGAAGGGTGAGTAACTTAAAATAACAGGGTTATGGGACAAGAAACTTCTACTCCTTATGTTCGAATGCTGAAGCATTCACTTGCTGTCTATGGCATTACTGTTGCTTCTACTGATATTGAGATGTGCTTAAAGGCGGTAATAAGAGATACTTTTGGGCTTGCACCGTCTCAGGAACCGAGTGAGTGTGGCCACATTGAAACAAAACCAAAAGTAAAATCGGATTCCGGGTCGGAGCACTTACAAAAGATTCTCCAGCGGGTTCTAGCTATAGCAGAGGGATCTAAGAAGCCCCCTAAAAAACCCTCCGCTCCACCTCTGCCACCCGCACCAGGTCTTTCTCTTAAGAATCCTTTCCTTTCTGCTGCCTTGGCTGAGCTTGATGCGCTAGAAGATAGCGATGATGAGAGCGAGGCTGATAATTCTGTCTTTGCTTTTGCTGTTATCAGGCCTCCCCCGGTCCAGGGAGTAGCACAAGCACCATATTATGAAGGTATCGGAATAGAGGATATCGGTCGCTTGAAAAAAGCAGTGTCTCTATATGGACCACAGTCACATTATGTGAAGGAGCTACTTAATGGATTAGCTCGACATTATAATAATTTCTCTCCTGAAGATTGGAGGGTCCTTTGTAGAGCCCTTCTGAAAGAGCCTGAGTATCTGCAATGGCAGATGTAGTTTTCTGAGCTATGTATGGATCGGGCTCATCAGAACACATTAAGCCCCAATCCCTGAATACAGGTTATAGATTATCAAATGTTGGCAGGGATAGGCCAATATTCTGATATTGCTGCTCAGGTTAATACCCCTGAAGAAATTCATGAGCAATTGCGGGAGATAGGTTTAGAGGCTTGGGAACGTATTCGGCCAACAGGGGAGCACTGTGGATCATGGACTAAAGTTATTCAAAAGACTAATGAGCCTTATGTTGAATTCTTATCACGATTAAAATTAACTTTAGAGAGAACTGTTATTGGAGAGGAAGCTAGACAACAATTGCTGAGGTTACTAGCATATGAGAATGCTAATGAGGATTGTAAGAGAGTTATCTTACCTATTAAGGATACAGGAGACATTAACACTTTTATGAAGGCCTGTAAGGATGTAACATCAGAAAGTCGAAAGATGCAGCTGTTTGCTGAAACTATGGCCACTACTTGGCATTCCTTGCAGTCCAAACAACTAGATAAGATGAAATGTTTTGGCTGCGGGCAACCAGGACATTTGAGAAAGAATTGTAAAGGGAAGAAACTTGATAAAGGGCGTGAGCCTGGAATTTGTCCACGATGTAAAAAGGGAAAGCATTGGGCTCGAGAATGTCGTGCTAAACTAAATACCAGTTTTGCAGAGAAGCACCAGGGAAACTCCATTTCGGGCCCTACCCCGGGCCCAGGACAAACGAACAGGGAAAACCAACTATATTCTCCCTTAGCCCAGCCACCCAACACAGCGCCGCAGTGGATATACCAGCCATAAAATCATTTACTTTAAAAGGAGGGGACAAACCGCAAAGAGTGCCCACTGGCATTTATGGACCTTTGCCAACTGGCACCTTTGCTTTATTAACTGGACGCTCAAGCCTGACATCAAAGGGAGTAACAGTTCATTTAGGCATAATTGATGCTGATTATATGGGAGAAATCCAAATTCTTATGTCTTCCCTAGTTGATATATCTTTTGAAGCAGGAGAACGCATTGCCCAATTATTGTTATTACCTTACCTTTCTGTCGGTCAGTCTACTGTTATTAGACATGGGGGATTCGGTAGTACAGACACAGAAAATGTTTTTTGGACTACACAGATAACTCATATGCAGCCCTTGATGAAAGTTAAATTGAATACTAAAGATATTACTGTTTTACTAGATACTGGATCAGACATCACTATTATTAAGACTGCTGATTGGCCTGAGAAGCTCCCCTATACTATCATGCCTTGTCACATAAAAGGAGTTGGCAATACTCCCGTTCACAGTATCGGCCTAGCTACTCAGTTCGTGACATTTACTTCCCAGGATGGTCAGATGGCTGTCCTAAAACCATATATTTTAGATGTTCCTTTAAATATTTTGGGCCGCGATGTCCTAGAGCAGTGGGGAGCTCATCTCGAATTCTAATTGTAGATGGAACCCATCAAAATTTTATGGAAATCTGAAGATCCTTTGTGGATTGAACAATGGCCTTTAACTAAGGAAAAACTTACTGCTGCCCATCAATTGGTTCAAGAACAATTGCAAAAGCAACATATTGAGCATTCCACTTCCCCGTGGAATTCTCCAATTTTTGTTATAAAGAAGACCTCAGGTAAATGGCGTCTACTTACTGATCTACGTGGGGTTAACAACTCCATGTTCCCTATGGGGGCCCTTCAGCCTGGTATACCTTCGCCAGCTGTCTTACCAAAAGGTTGGCATACTGTAGTTATTGATCTGCAAGACTGTTTCTTCACTATCCCTGTGCATAAAGATGATAGAAAACGCTTTGCCTTTTCCCTTCCCCCTATAAATAGACAGGGACCTCATCAAAGGTTCCAATGGAAAGTTTTACCTCAAGGCATGATGAACTCTCCTACTATGTGCCAGCTTTATGTTGATGCTGCTTTGCGCCCTGTACGGCAAAGGTGGTCCCATGTATACATATCTCATTATATGGATGACATCCTGTTCGCTAGCCCTCATCAAAATGAATTGGATGAAATTTTAAAATTATTACCTGAGTACTTTGCTCCTTTTGGCTTAATAATTGCCCCAGAGAAAATTCAAAAAGGAGATATCATCAATTATCTGGGATATGTGATAGAAAGAAATGCAATTAGGCCACAGAAGATGGCTATTCGTAGGGATAACTTGAGAACTTTAAATGATTTCCAAAAACTATTAGGGGATATTAATTGGTTGCGACCCTCTCTAGGTATCCCTACTTACCGATTGCATAACTTATTTGAAACCCTACAGGGAAACCCTGATATCAATAGCCCCAGACAACTTACTACTGAAGCCGAAATTGAACTACAGTTTGTAGAGGAAAAAATTAAATCTGCTTTCTTAACCCGAATTGATCCCTCCTTGCCTCTAAAATTGTATATTCTTCATACATGGCAATATCCCACGGCTATACTAGGTCAAAATGAGTTACCCATTGAATGGATCTATACTAAACATCATTTTTCAAAAAATATTATGCCCTATGGTATTCAAATAGCATATCTAATAGAACAAGCCCGAGATAGGGCTGTCACTATGACTGGCTATGACATTATGGACATTATTATCCCCCTGTCCAAAGATCAATTTTCATTTTTGTTACGAAATATGGAAGAACTACAAATTGCTCTTGCAGGGTATGTTGGTCAAATTAATTATCATTTTCCCAAAGGAAAATTATGGGACTGTTTTCATAAACAAGAGTTTGTTATTCAGGATATCATCAGTGATCAGCCCCTAATTGATGCACCCACGGTCTTTACCGATGGCTCAAAGACTAAAAGTGCTTACTGGACCCCTACTAAATATTGGGTTCAGTATACAGACTTTAATTCAGTCCAACAAAATGAATTATTTGCTATTGCCCAGGTGTTAAAAGACTTTTCCTCTGCTGTAAATATCATCGCTGATTCTGCTTACGCTGTAGGAGTCCTTAAAAATATATGCACTGTTGTTGTACATTCACATAAGACAGACAATGGCCCTGCATATAGCAGCAAAAAATTTCAAGCCTTTTGTAAACAATATAGTATAATGCATAAAACAGGCATTGAGTACAACCCCCAAGGACAGGCTATTGTGGAACGTGCGCATAGTACTTTAAAGTTGCAAATTAAAAAATTAAAAAGGAGGAAAAAGGATCATATATTATCATTCACTCAATCTAATGCGCGTTCTATTTTGATACAGGCACTATTTACACTCAATTTCTTGAATCTTCCGCAAGGAGATATTCTTTCCCGAGCAGAAAAGCATTTCATAGAGGGAGAGGCTGCTCCTCCTCCGTTAAATGAAAAAATATGGTTTAAACCGGCTGCAGATGCAGAATGGCAACCAGGGCTATTACTTTTTAGAGGGAAGGGTTATGCTTATGTCTCCACAGAGGATGGACGGACCTGTTCCTGGCTCCCCGCGAGGTGGATCCAGCCAAGGACCAATTCGAACGGCACCGTATCCTGTCAGGCGACGAACAAGGAATCCAGACCACGATGAACTTCCAATACAGGCCATGGCACACCTAAATTTGGGGGGACGACGTCACCGTCGGCAAACATTTGCTACTGTTTTGCCTACCTGGGGACAAATTAAAAGACTTGGTGGGGAAGGGCAAAAAATCTTGCAGCGGACAGGGAAGACTTGCACACCCGAAAATTTGTTTTTGGCCATGTGTGCTTTACTTACTGTATCATCCTCTGCTGAAGCGACAGATGTAAGCTATTGGGCCTATATACCCAACCCACCTATGATGGAACCTGCACCCTGGGGAAGTGCGGATATTCCTATTTATACTTCCCCAGTGATACTTTCACCCCCTTGGAAAAATCTTACTTACCTTAATCAAGATGATGGCTCCCTATTTGATTTTCTACATAAAGGGGATGGTCCTTACATTTGTCTTGGCCCCTCTCCCTGTGCCGAAATGAACTGGCAAAACTGGATCCTACCCGGTGATATGTCTAATGGATCCCGAACTCATTTACAAAGATTTGAGGCATGGTCTCTTAACATGACATGGGGAAATGTTACATTTGATAAGTTCCCCTCATTTCCTGTCTGTCCTGACTTCACATACATAAGACTGGCCTATAAGCCGTTTGTATGGCAGGAATGTGTTGGAAAGTTTGCAAAATTTTACAAGAATTTGCTTATGTGGGGGCCATATGGTCAATTTCTTCGGAATTGCTCAGAATGGAATAAAACACATTGTGATTTATCTTTAACTTATAGGATACCACCGCAGAACAACTGGAGTGAGCCAATGGTAAATCATCAATTGATGGCCTGGGGAGATGGCGGCATTGCAGATCCTCGTGTAGCACATCAGAAATTTCCTGATCATATTCAAACACACTTATGGAAAATTGCAGCCGCGCTTAAGACTGTTAGAATTTACAATGGAACTTTTTCTGGCACAGCGAACTCTGCATCAACTTATAATTTCACTATTTCTAAAGAAATGAATGTAATTGCTTGTGTGCCTTTACCATATCTATTTCTGATAGGGAATTTTAGCTTTAATAATGGAATTAACTATATCAAATGCCGATTATACTCTTGTGTTAATAGTTCTATAGAATTTAAGCCAGAATATTCCTTAAACAACTTGAGGGACTGGATCCTAAAGGTATCATTCAGAGTTTAGGGCATACTGCTGGAGGAAGGACATTGTGTTGCTAGTTGTTATCTTATGCTTTACGCTGCTACATTTCTGCTATATAAAACCGTCCCAGAATTCTATGGCCACCCTCTGGAAGGCAATTTTATTAAAACAAAAGAAAAAAGGGGGAAATGAGATGGCATAGGCTTGCAGGCCCCTTGCGAGCCAGGGTCATTCAAGGACTGCAGTGAGAGTTAGGAAAGCCAGGCAAACCTGAGCAAGGAGGAGAAAATGTTCTCTTCCCCTTATCTCATGTTGCAAGTTCTGAATGCCTGGATCTGCAAGAAGTGGCTCTTGCCTAGATTAGAGGCGTCCCTCCTTAGGACAACAACATGCTGTCTCCAGAGGAAGGGTGGCTGAGAGAATTCTTTAATGTATCTTTCTTCAAGGATGTTAGTTTAATCCCAGTATGTGTGAAAGTACATATTGTTATGCTTACCTGATTGCTACAAGTATATAGCTATGTGGAAAATAAAGGACAGCTTGCAGTTGCAAGTGCTGCCTTTGCTCTGCATCCCCTGTGTCCCGGTGATTTCGCGACCCTTACCCAGGGACCCCAACGCACTAGACGTTGACACATTCCCGCATGCACTAAAAGCTTATGATAAGATCTGTAATTTCTAGAATTTTTTTGTCATGATGATTTGCAACTCTTAACGAAAATAATTTATATAACCCTGTGCTACATGTTCCTTCCCCAGAGCACTCTCTTCTTGATGAAGATTGTATATCCTGGACAGCTGTCCTAACTTGGGCTCGTATAGAACTCTCTATTTTGTTAATTAAAAAAAAGTTTTATTCATTTTTATCAACAGAATTAACAGTGAATTAGTCACTGTATAAGGGAAGAGTAGTGAACGTGAAGGCAGAGTGATAAACTCTATCCAAAATAAAGAAAAATTCTGGAAAAATAAACAGCAGCACTGTGTTGTGGAAAGATCAAGAAAATTAGTATTTGTGTAAGTGGAGTTTCAAAAGGTGGTAGAAAGAGGAAAAGACATTTGAAAAATAATGGGTAAAATTTTTCCAAATTGATGAAGGGTATAAACCCACAGATTCAAGAAGCTCAATGCAATATGAGCAGAAAAACATGGAGAAAAACTATACAGCAAAGCTAATGATAATTAGATAATTACATTGCTTAAAATTAGCAATAGATAAAAATCTTAAAGTAACCAGAGGAGACACGTTATACACAAAAGAACAAGGTTAAGAATGACAGTAGATAATCATTAAAAAAAAAAAAGTGTAAGCGAGAAGGCGTTGTAGCATATCTTTAAAGCAATGATAGAAAAAAGTCAATTTAAAATTTACAGCCAAAAAACTATCCTTGAAAAAAGAATTTGAATTAATTAAAGACTTTTTCAGGCAAACAAAACCTAAAAGAATTCATCACAGAATTTTATTTCAGTAAGTAATAAAAGAAGCCATTTATGTGGAAGAATATGATACTTTATGGAAATCTGGTTCTACACAAAGGTATGATGAGCAACTGAAATGGTGATTACTTGGATAAAAATGAGTATTTAAACTTGTTTAAAGGATAATTATCTGTTTAAAGCAAAATGTGGTAACAATGTAGTGTGAGGTTTATGATATAGGTAAATGTAAAGTCTATGACAATAAAAACGCAAAGGCCAAGAGAAGAGAAATGGAAGTGTATTTTGTAAGCTATATTATATGTGAAGTGACATAATATCATTGAGTGTAGATGGTAAGAAGTTAAATGTGTACAAGGTAAACCCCAAAAGCACTCTAAAATAACACAGAAAGAGTTGTAGCAAATAAGACAAACAAAAAGGATGTAAAGGGACTTATAAAAAATACTTAATCCAAAACAAAACAGAAAACTAACAAAAAAAGGAAACAGAACAACTAAACAAACAGAGAACAAGGAGAAAATAAGATTTAAACATTCAATTCTGAATAATGATACTGAATATAAATGATGTAAATATTCCAGCAAAAAACAAAACAAAACAAAACAAAACACACAGATGATCAGATTGGATTAAAAAATAAGACCCAACAATTAATTTCTTCCTACATGAAACCCATTTTAAATATTAAGACAAATATAGGTTAAAGTGAAGAACGAAATAAATACCATGCTACCATGAATCAAAATAAAGGCAGAGGGCCTATATTACTATGAAATGAAGTTGATTTCAGAGCAAGAAATGTTGCCAAGGATATTGGTGGTCATTTCATAATGAAAGAGAAAGCATAACATTCATGCTGTCAATGACAGAGCTATGAAAAGTATGAAGCAAAATCAATCAGAACTTCAAGAATAGATAAACCTTCAATTATAGTGAGTTTTCCACAACCTTTTCCAGTAGTTGATAGAAAACATAAAAAAATCAGCAACAATGTAGAAGACTGAACAGTGTTAAGCACCCACTTGAACTGATATTGATGGAACAATACACCAACAGGGCAGAGTGTACTTTTCTCTCAATTAGTTAAGAATTTTTGCCAAAAAAGACAATATTCTTGGCCATAGAACAAACCTTGATCAATTTAAATAGATTTAAGCCATACAAAGTAGGTTCTTTCATCATAATGGAATAAAATCAGAAATGAATAACAGAAAGGCACTGTTTTGGATTCTATGAAAAAGCCTGTCAAAGAACTAATAAGTGTGTTTAGAAAGTTTGCAGTCTACAAGATCACTATGCAAAACACAATTGTATTTCTATAATTTAGGAAGAAACCGGAAGAAATATAAATTTAAAAATAACACTATTTACAGCAGTACAAAAACATTAAATATTTAGACTAAATCTGATGAAAGTATAAGACCTATAGACTGATAAACACATTGCTAACATAAAGTAAAGGAGATCTGATTAAATGGGAAGTCCTTTGTACTTAGATAAAAAGACTCAAAATTGGTAAGATGTCAGTTCTCCCCAAATTGACATATTTTTAAACCATCCCAGTCAAAATGTTAACAGCATGTTTTGTACAAGTTGAGAAGCTGATTTTAAAATCCATATAAATGCAGAAGACAGAATAGCCATAACAACTTTAAAGAAAAGATAACAAAAATTGGAGAAGTGATGTTAATTGAAGGATTTCAAGATTTATTATAAATCTACAACAGTCAAGAATGTGTGGTATGGAATAAAGATAGACTAATAATTAAATGAAACAGAATAGAGAGTCCAGAAATAAACACACACATGTTTAATTAATTTTCAGAAACAGTGTGAAGGCAATTCCAATCCTAGCACACTTCACAAATATGCTAGAATCATCAGGTATCTTTGAAATTAATCTGAACTTAATTCATAGAATGCATCATACTCAAAAATTAGCTCAAACAAATGATAGTCTAAATGTAGAATCTGTGAGGATATATAGAAGACAATCTTTGGGGATGCCTCAGTGGCTCAGTCAGTTAAGCTTAGGTCTTGATCTCCGGGTCCTGGGATTGAGCCCCTGGGTCTGGCTCCCTGCTCAGTGGGGAGTCTGCTTCTTCCTCTCCCTCTCCCTCTGCCCACCCCCTGACCCATCTTTGCTCTCACGCTGCTTTCTCTCTCTCTCAAATAAATAAATAAGTAATCTTTTTTAAAAAAGAAGACAATCTTTGTGAACTTGAGTAAAGCAAAGATTTCATTATGACACTGATATACAATCCATATAAGAAGAAATAATAAGCATTTTACATTTCTGCTGTTCAAAATATACTATTAAGAGAAAGAAAAAGCACACAGATAAAATATTTTCAAATTGAGCACATGAAAAGATGCAAAATTTTAGTTATCATTAGGGAAATGTGAATTAAAATGACATTGAGATGTCATTGCACACCATTTAGAATGTATTAAAATTAAAACTACTGACCATACCAATTCAGATAAAGATGTGAAGTAACCACAATTCTCATATTTTGTTGTGGGGAAATTAAAATAATACAGTCATTTGGGAAGGCAGTTAGCAATTTCTTAAATGTTAAACATGTACCTCAATAGTGCTCATATTTCAATATAAGTAGATTGGATGCTAGTTCCCCAAAAGATTTATCCACATCCTAATCCAGCAGACTGTGATTATTACCTTATATGGCAAAATATGTGATTAATAATCTTGAGAAGTGGAACATATCCTGGATAACTTGGGTTGGTTGTAAATGCTAACACATATATCTTTATAAGAGAGACATACAGGGAACACACCAAGAAGAGGAGGCAATGTGACCACAGAGGGAGAGATTGGAGAGATGTGGACAGACACCAGAAGCTGGAAGAAGCAAGGAAGTTTTCTCTGTCAGGGCATCCGCACTTATCATATGACTCAGCCATTCTACTTCTGGATATTTTCCGAAGAGAAATGGAAGTATATGTCCATAGAAAGTCTTGTATGTGAATGTTCATAGCAGCTTTATTTAAAATAATCATGACGTGAGAAAATTTGGAGGTGATGAGTATTTCATCCTCCTGATTTTGATGTTAGATTCATGCTGTTTACTTCTATCTTCATTTATGAAATTGTCTAGTTTATCACATATCAAACTATCTGAATAAAGGTTACAAAAGGTTACAAAAGATTATTTAAAACCTCAAATATATCTCAGTTAGTGAACAAATTACAACAAAAAATGAGAGAGGAAAGTAATGGGGGTATGTGTCCCAGATTTGATAATAATATATCGTATAAGACTTTGTTTTGTTAACAAATTAGTACAATAAGTTCTTTAGAAGTATATCCCAGTTTTTGGGTGCAAGTATCTTTGATATCCTCCCACTAAGCCATTACGCTTTTATTCCAGCCGAGCTTATTTCTAATTTCTATTGTAACAAATAAAGAAGTAACAGACCTCTGAATTTTAATTAGGACAAATTCAAGGCCACTGATAAAGAAATGCATAATGCAAAATGTTTCACAAATGTTTGTGTTGTTGCTAGTATACTATTCATCCACTAAATAATGGTTGTAAAGAGTACTTACCAATAGAAAAGACACCTCAGTTTGATATTATACATCTTCAAATAACTAAACATCTTAATATTAATAAGTGTGTAACTGAATAAGATATTCATAAAAGTGTAAAATTAATCAATCCCATAGTGTACAAAACAACAACAAAAAGGACAAAATTAAACAGGAAAACAATTTTTGTATGATTTACATTCAAGAATTATCCATGCTTAAGTAAAGTAGTATATATACATATAAACTCTTGTTTGCTTTCCTGATTTCATAAACTCATCTTACTAATATTCTTTGCAATTGGAATTAGAAAGAGGTTTCAAAAGATTAAGAGGTTAATATTTGCAAATCTCCTTAATGGCACAAAATGTCATATAAATGCTAATTGTCTTAGGTATTTACTAATTTTAAAGCAAATCTCAATAGCTCTTTGCATTTTAAAAAATCTTCTTAACACAGAAATTCAATGCACGTTTTCAACATTAATTGAATCTAAAAATGTGCCTAAGCATAGAAAATGAGTGTTCTTCCAGTGCCTAAAGCACTCAGTGTTAGTTAATGGCACAGATTTGGAAATTATTAATCCCTATAAGCTATAGGTGTGTTGGAAAATTAACTTACTTTTGTGTTCTAGAAAGTCAAAACAATCAATGTACCATCTAAGACTATAAAACTAGATATTTCAGAATCTTGATTTATTTTTTTATCTATGATGGTTATTTTAGTGGTTAGGCAGGAATTTTGATCATTAATCACAAGCCATTTCACTGGTGTTATTTTTATAGAATTACTTGTCTTTAATGATGTTTAATTGTTTAATTCATTACTTTAAAAAGTAAATGGATATATGTGTGTGAATTACACTGTGGTAGTTGTATAATATTCAAAAGGTACAATGTACTGAAAATAAGCCTCTCTATTCCCTGTTTTCTAGTCGCTGGTTCCTTTCTTCTGGGATTCCCCACACAAATGGTCATTTGCTGAAAACTTTGTTCTCCACTTAGGTTGTATCTCTGTCAATGTATTTTGTATATCTTCCATTATTAGTATATATAAAACTGGCCCGTTCTTTTTAAGTGGTAATATATGGATTGTAACATAATTTATTTAATTAGTCCCTTTCTGATGGGTGTGTATGTTGCTTCAAATAATTTTCCAGTATAAACAATGCTGCCAAGGATATTCCTGTGTATGTGTATATGTGCCTTTTCTACATGCTTTAGCATTTCTGTGCTATAAATTCTTAGAAGTTCTGATAGTTTGTAAGTCTTGAATTATAACTATGATCAACCCCCAAAAGTAGGGAGGAAAGGGAGTAAAATGAGAAACATATAGGAAAACTGGGGATGTTTTGAATACATGAATGTGTTATTGGCCTGAAAGGAAAGGCAGCCGGTGCAGTAAGCAGAGGATCAAACAGAAGAAACTTGTGGCATCCCCTGTCCCTTTCCTAGCAGGGCCTGGGAACAATGTGTCTTTCTCCTTGAAACCTAGGTTTGCGTCTGTGTGTCCAGAGAGTAATATTAAGGCACATCTTGGTTTCAGAGTAGTTGAGGAAAATTGCCTAAGACTTATTGGAAAATGTCCAGGACCTGACTGACTCAGAGATAACAAAGTAAGACTCATTTACAAATACCTAGGATAGAACCAACTGACAATTTCTCAGAACAAGACTGAGAAATACCCAGGGCAAGAAGACAATACTTTGTGAAGCACCCTTCCCCCAGTACTGCCTCTTACTGGGACATGGGATGTAGAGGATGGAAGGATGGCAGAAGTCTGAGGAGTGGTTTTGAGAGGAGTGGGGGGTCAAGTTATCTGTTGAGCTGACTCAGATGGAGGTTGTCCGATTTTTCTGCTACTAATTGCCTAGCAAAGTGGCTGATAATTCCAATGGTTAAGAGCTCACAGGAAAAAATAGAAAGATACGTTTTAAAGGAACATACATGTTTAAAAGGAAATAACAATACTGTGTTGTTTGTTGTGGTGCACCCCCTCCAGAATGGAGGTGTTCATTTCCTTAGCTGCTAAGAGGGCTGGAGGCCTACTGCTCTTTGTGAAGTCCCTCTGACAAACTTGCTTTTGGCTATAGAGAGTCACCTAGGCCAAAGTTATAACCCCTCCCCACAGGAAGCCCAAACCCAGCACCTATTCCTTGAGGAGGTCATGATGCTCCAGTCCTCTAACTTCAAGTTAGGGCATCTCAGAAGGGCCACCCAGCAACCACAACATAGTCCAACCTCTCCACTAGTCAGTCCTGCTTTCCTCACATCTCTATGTGTTGTTCTTAAGGCCTCGCCCCAGGAAAACTTCTGTATTCAAGTTCCGGAGACTCAGGGTATGTTTCCTCAGGAATCAGACCCAGAATATTCTACAAAATACAATGTGTTACAACAGATGGACCAAGAAAAATTACCTGCTATTTAAAAGGGAAGAGAAAACATTAGCAGTATAAAACAAGAAAACCTACTAAAGAACAAAGCACATATATTAGGTATGAAAAATATAATAGTGACATAAAGAAGTTATGTGAATGAATATAGAAAAGGGATCAATTAGACAATTAGGAGACCAGAGTGAGTTAAGTTCCCCCCAAAAAAGAACTATTAAAAAAAAGAAAACAAGAAACAGCAGCATATACCTAGAGAGAGTGTGAAAGCAGTATAAAGTAATAGAGAATAGTAGGGTGTATGGAATATAGAAATAGATCAATTAGTAATATAGATCCTAGAAAAAAAAAAACAGAGCAATCAAAATTAGGTGGAAAACATGTTTGAAGAATAAGGACATAAATTCTTCTGGAAATGGAAAAAATGAAAGACCTCCATCTCAAGCTGCTGATATCCTCCTGCTCCATCTTTCTGTTCCCACTATCCTCCCTCTACCATATGATCTCTACCAATATATTATTGAAACTATAAAAAAGAAATTATGAAAGCAATCAAACAAGACTCTCACTTTTGCACCAGTAAATTTATCCATAGCATTTATCTGTACCCGTACTCCCTACTTTTTCCCCCTATAATGCATTCTCCTTCAACTTGGCCAGCCATTGCACTTTGCTTCTGGATCCCATGCTTTCCCAGTTTCTCAAAGGTTTTACTTCTATGGTCATGTTCTCTCCCTTCCATCAGTTTCTCTTGTTAAGAGCATTGACTTTGGCACACACAATAAAACCAAACCAAACAATCCACATTTTTCCTTTGAATTAACATTCTCCCTTCCAAGCACAGTGCAGTTCCAGTTCTCTTTTTTTAAGCCAAGCTTTTTGAAATAGAAGCCATTGTCTCCATTAATTTATTCAATGCTTTGAGTAGGCATTATTCTAGGACCTGGGATACATACAGGATGAAAGACAACAGGAAAATACAATAAAACAAAAAAAACTCTGCTTTCAAGCTGCATGCTCTATGGGCATACTTGTCTCACCAGTTCATTCTTTCCTATACCAGGTTTTGAACTTCATTTCTTGCACCGAAATAATCCTTCTCATGGTTGTCAGTGACCTCAATGCAACAAAATCAACAGGTCGCTCCTCTGGCTAATTGCCTGTCTCTCCCCACTTGACTCAGCAATATTCATCCTAGATGACTCTCCTCTTCCTGAAAGGATGCATAGAGTACCAAAAGAAAAACCTACCTAGATACATTACTGTAAGATTTAAACATACCAGAAACAAAGAGAAAATTCTAAAACCTTACAGAAAAAGGGAGCAATTCATGTACAAAGAGTGACCATCTCACTGGCATATTTTTTATCATCTTTACTTGAATCAAGATTCTTCAAGATAAACTATTATATCACCTGGAAAGAATCGTAAATTTTTCCTGAAAATTACCTTTTATTTCTATGTGTTATCTAATAATAGCAATACCTCCTAAAATACTAAAAATAAGAACAATGATAAGCATTCTTATTTTAAGTATGAGAAAAATGGAAATTTAAAAATTAAGAAATGCCAGGGCACCTGGGTGGCTCAGTAGGTTAAGTGTCTGCCTTTGGCTCAGGTCATGATCCCAGGGTCCTGGGATCAGGCCCTGCATTGGGTTCCCTGCCCAGCAGGGAGTCTGCTTTTCCTTCTGCCTCTGCTGCTCTCCTTGCTTATGCTCTCTCCTTCTCTGTCTCTCAAATAAATAAATTAATTAAAAAAGAATTAAGAAATGTCTAGAATGCAACAAACACAAGAGCAAATGTTATTGCACTAGAACTAATCAGTTCAGTTTAGTTGGTTTGTTTTCACACTATACTATGATGCTTCATATTGGTATAAGGGCCAAGGGCAGGCCATTCCAAAATGTGTCACTTTGGCATATTGATTATTTTAAACAAAAGTTACTTTGGAAATAGCTGGAGCAGGGATACTCAGACCCTGAGTGTTATCCTGAAAGCAGGAAACAAACCTCCCATCTGAAAAATACTCTTTCTGTCCTAAGAAAAGACATCCTATATCACCAGAGATAGGGACTTAAAGCTGAGAAAGCTGTAGAAACACACTCTGTTAATATTTTTTAATCTACCATCCCAGCCCAAAATCTGTTTAGAATTACCTACTAGTTAAAGCTCCCATATAATAATTTTCTTTATCTTATCAATTCCTCACAAATTTGTTGTCTCTTTACTTAAAATATAGAAAAACCCCCTACCTTGGTCATATCTTTAGATCTGAATTTTAGTATTGGGACTCTGGGCATATGTAATAAAACTTTGGTGTTTTTCTCCTGTTAATCTGACTTAAATTAATTTAATTCCTAAACCAGTTGGAAGAATCCTAGAGGGGAAATAGGAATTTCTCCCTCCCCAACAGTGGCATTACTCCTTTAAATATTCATACTCCTGTGGTTGTTGCAATATTCTATTCCTAAAGGGGGGTTAGCCTTGGAAGAAGAACAAAGGCAATGAGAAAGCAAAGTGAAGTATCCTCCTGGTGCATTCCCTACAGTCAATGATGTGCTATCCAACTGATACAAAGAAGTTTGTACAAAAGTATTTGTTCAAAAAGAGTAACTTGGGGTGCCTGGGAGGCTCAGTCAGTTAAGCATCCAACTCTTGATTTTAGCTCAGGTCGTGATCTCAGGCTCATGAGATCTAGCCCCACAACAGGGCTCCATGTCCCTCCCCCACTCACTCTCTCTCAAAACAAAAACAAAAACAAAAACAAAAACAAAAAAGAGAATAACTTTTCAGGGCCTACGGTGTTTTCCAGGTCTGCGTGTTAATAACAGGTACCACTCATTAATTGTCTATTGTTTGCTAGGTTAGAGCTTTATCTGCATTAGTTTATTCAATACTCACAACACATTCCATGGATAAGTTAATTATAGTAGTTAAAGAAATTACAAACTTGCCCAAAGTCACATAACTAGTAAGAATTTCTGGGCAGTTTGACTAAAAAAAAACAAAAAAACAAAACAAAAAAAACCATCCTCATTTGTAAGCCCTAGGCTGCTGTCTTCTACTCTGCTATAGTGTGGGGCTAACATCTGCCTAGCTTCAAAGGGAAATTTTTTGTAGTTTTGATGTGGCTTTATAAAACATTTAAATATTAGACAATTCAAGAATTTTATAAGACATCATAGAAAATGAATACACATTTTCAATTAAGATTTGTATTACAGATTACATATTTTCTATCTAAAAATTTGAATATATTTGCTAGGTTGTGTTTCATTCACTTGATAAATACATTTATGTCCTATGATTTCAGAACAATGTTAGGGTAATTGGTATCTACTCATTGTTATTATTGCAGTGAAAAATGTTAAGCACATAGTTCCTAAATACATTCATAGAATAAGTACTTTAAGACGCATTCAATTTTTAAAGTAATAATTTCTCCAAAAAATTCTATTTCTTTCAACCCCAATTAATTGTTCAGGCTTCCATATTTCTATAATATAGCACAAATTCCAATATCTCTACCTTGAGTTAGTATATAAATTGAGATTATAAACAGCAATTAATTGGCAAGAGTCCTAGAAAGTCTCACTAGCCCACTAGCTTGCCCTGCTTTTGACTTTTCATGTGTAGCTGTCAAAATGAGCACCGTACAAAATGTTATGTATTAAATATCAACTGTTAGGGCAGAGTTCTTTCTTACTTATCTATTTATAGGTGGCAGTGCTGCCTTATGATTCTTTTTGTTTGTTTACACTTGGTGTTCAACCACTACTCCCACACTGCTTTAAAGCACATCTACTGTGCCAGGATTAAGAGAGCTTTGGTTGCTAAATACAGACAGATACTGCCATAAAAATAATTTTGCTGTACAAATGTTTCAGTTTTAAGCCTGACACTTCTTTGCATCATGATAAATTGCACTATAAGACCCCTTTTCTTGCCAGCAAAACTCAGACATGTTTCAGTAATATTAGAACTCAAAATGGAAAGAGTCAAGTCCCAACCTCTGTCTTACCAAAAGGTTCCTAGGACCATCTTCAAGTGTGCTATTTCCACAATCCCTACTCTGCATACTAAGGGTTCTTAGGAAAAGCAGGTGTAAAGACCTGTGGCATCCATCCCATGACAATGATTACCCTCTCAACTTAAATTTGCAGAATTAAAGGTGAACACACAATTGTGACTCTTCTTGGGAAGAAAGAAATTAAGAAAGTAAGAGATACAGAGAAGAGGAAGGAGGAGATAGGTGGGGGAGAAGAAGGATAGAAGAAGGAAAGAAGGAAAGAAGAAAGGAAGAGAGACTTCCAAGGTGATTTTCTCTCTCTACTTAATCAGAGAAATATAGGATGCCATTTGAAAAATCTCTACCAAACATTCTGAGCACTGTAGTAACTTTGTAAGTTTCATGCCCACACTTAAAATGTACTTTTTCTTGTTTTGTTTGGTTTCTGTTTTTTTATACCCTGTAGTTTCAGTGTTCACTTAATTACAGATAAATAAGACAATTTCATAGTCAATTCAAAGTTTTCCATACAATTTTATAACCCAAACTGAGAAATTCATAGAGGAACTCTCTCTTGGCACAGAAAAAGTGACCCATACCTGCATTTGTTGGAGAGAAACATCATCCCTCACTGTCTTTGTTCCAAGGATCATGGGAAGAAATTCAGTTGGAGGAGTGGGAAGGGGACAATTCTTATCCCAAAGGCAGCAGCTACCAAGAAGAAATGGAGCTGATGGCCACACTACTGAGGAGACTTGGCAACTCCAAAATTGAACATTATCTTATCTGAAATAGGTGAAATGTTTTCCATATAATAAATGTATAAATTTGTTCAGATGGTTTTGTTAGTTTTTCACTGATAAATTGTCAATGGAGGTGGGTGTTGGCTGTTTTTTTCAGTGTCACAACTCACTACTCTTCAATATTGTTTATGACTGTTTCCAATTAGTAGGCTATACCAGATTTCTCCCCATTTTTCTAGTTTTACTATGTAACACTTCTTGCACACAATAAAGTTTTGCTTAAATACTTATCCATAGTTTATGATTCATCAGGCAAATACCAGAGCTCTTCTCCTACTGTGGTAAAATAAATAATTGTTGGCTGTTTTTTGTGCAAAGCATAAATATTATAGACATGGTGACCTCTGACATTGATGCACAGAATTTTTGAATGAAAAAGAAGTACAGCAGCATGCTTTAAGCATCTGTGACCAGAGAGACATTTCACACCTATTACTTATTAGTCCTAGCATATCAGTAAATAATGAGTTAAGCTGAAATCTTTATTTAAATGAAGGTGGGAAATCTGAATTGGAAGGATTAGCACTGGGGTGTGAACTCAAGCAGGAAATTGATGCAGCTAAATTCAAACCAGGGTCTCAGTAAAACCACTTGAAATTCCCTAATAAATTGCATAAGCTATGCAAGTAAACAATAATAGTTATAGATAGGTTAGATTAGTTTAGACTAGATAGGTAGATAAATACTGTAACAAATTCAGCTGTGGTAATCCTCATTAGTAATCTACATTTATTTATTTATTTAACATATAATGCATTATTTGTTTCAGGGATACAGATCTGTGATTCATCAGTCTTACACAATTCACAGCACTCACCATAGTACATAGCTTCCCCAGTGTCCATCAGCCAGCCACCCCATTCCTCCCGCCCCCCTCCACTCCAGCAACCCTCAGTTTGCTTCCTAAGAGTCCTTTATGGTTTCTCTCCCTCTCTGGTTTCATCTTATTTCATTTTTCCCTCCCTTCCCTATGATCCTCTGTCTTGTTTGTCAAATCCCACATATTAGTAAGATCATATGATATTTGTCTTTCTCTGATTGACTTATTTCACTCAGCATACTACCGTCTAGTTCCATCCACATTGAGGCAAATGGCAAGATTTCATTTTTTGATGGCTGCAGAAAATATATATACCACTTCTTTATCCATTCATCTGCTGATGGACATCTAGGCTCTTTCCATAGTTTGGTTATTGTGGACATTGATGCTATAAATACCGGGGTGCATATACCTCCTCAGGTCACTACATTTGTATCTTTGGGATAAATACCCACTAGTGCAATTGCTGGGTCATAAGGTAGCTCTATTTTCAACTTTTGAAGAACCTCCATACTATTTTCCAGAGTGACCGAACCAGCTTGCATTCCCACAAATACTGTGGGAGGAACCCCTTTCTCCACATCCTCACCAACATCGGTCATTTCCTGACTTGTTAATTTTAGCCATTCTGACTGGTGTGAGGTGGTATCTCATTGTGGTTTTGATTTGTATTTCCCTGATGCCCAGGATGTTGAGCACTTTTTCATGTGTCTGTTGGCCATTTGGAGGTCTTCTTTGGAAAAATGTCTGTTCATGTCTTCTGCCCATCTCTAGACTGGATTATTTGTTCTTTGGGTGTTGAGTTTGATAAGATCTTTATAGATTTTGGATACTAGCCCTTTATCTGATATGTCATTTGCAAATATCTTCTCCCATTCTGTCGGTTGTCTTTTGGTTTTGCTGACTATTTCTTCTGCTGTGCAAAAGATTTTAATCTTGATGAAGTCCCAATAGTTCATTTTTGCCCTTGCTTCCCTTGCATTTGGCAATGTTTCTAGGAAGAAGCTGCTGCAGCTGAGGTCAAAGAGGTCGCTGCCTGTGTTCTTCTCAAGGATTTTGATGGATTCCTGTCTCACATTTAGGTCTTTCATCCATTTTGAGTCTATTTTTGTATGTGGTGTAAGGAAATGGTCCAGTTTCATTCTGCTTGTGGCTGTCCAATTTTCCCAAAACCATTTGTTGAAGAGATTGTCTTTTTTCGATTGGACGTTCTTTCCTACTTTGTTAAAGATTATTTGACCATAGAGTTAAGGGTCCATTTCTGGGCTCTCTATTTTGTTCCATTGATCTATCTGTCTGTTTTTGTGCTAGTACCATACTGTCTTGATGAGGACAGCTTTGTAATAGAGCTTGAAGTCCAGAATTGTGATGGCACCAGCTTTGCTTTTCTTTTTCAACATTCCTGTGGCTATTTGAGGTCTTTTCTGGTTCCATACAAATTTTAGGATTATTTGTTCCATTTCTTTGAAAAAAGTGGATGGTATTTTGATAGGGATTGCATTAAATGTGTAGATTGCTCTAGGAAGCATACACATTTTCACAGTATTTGTTCTTCCAATCCATGAGCATGGGAAATTTTTTCCATTTCTTTGTGTCTTCCTCCATTTCTTTCATGAGTATTCTATAGTTTTCTGAGTACAGATCCTTTGCCTGCTTGGTTAGATGTCTTAGATTCCTAGGTATCTTATGGTTTTGGGTACAATTATAAATGGGATCAACTCCTTAATTTCTCTTTCTTCTATCTTGTTGTTGATGTATAGGAATGCCACTGATTTCTGTTCATTGATTTTATATCCTGCCGCTTTACTGAATTCCTATATGAGTTCTAGCAGTTTTAGGGTGGAGTCTTTTGGGTTTTCCACATAAAGTATCATATCATCTGCAAAGAGTGAGAGTTTGACTTCTTCTTTGCCAATTTGGATGTCTTTTATTTTTGTTGTTGTTGTTGTTGTTGCCTGATTGCTGAGGCTAGGACTTCTAGTACTATGTTGAATAGCAGTGGTGAGTGTTCTTGACCTTAGGAGAAAAGCTCTCAGTTTTTCCCCATTAAGAATGATAATTCACTGTGGGTTATTCATAGATGGCTTTTATGATATTGAGGTATGTACCCTCTATCCTTACACTCTGAAGAGTTTTGATCAAGAAAGGATGCTGTACTTTGTCAAATGCTTTTTCTGCATCTATTGAAGGGATCATATGGTTCTTGTTCTTTCTCTTATTAATGTATCACATTGATTGATTGGTGGATGTTGAACCAAACTTGCAGCCCAGGAATAAATCTCACTTGGACATGGTGAATAATCCTTTTAATGTACTGTTGGATCCTATTGACTAGGTGAGAATTTTTGCATCCATGTTCCTCAAGGATATTGGTCTGTAATGCTCCTTTTTGATGGGGTCTTTGTCTGGTTTTTTGGATCAAGGTAATGCTGGCCTCATAAAATAAGTTTGGAAGTTTTCTTTCCATTTTTATTTTTTGGAACAGTTTCAGAAGAATAGGTATTAATTCTTCTTTAAATGTTTGGTAGAATTCCCTTGGGGAAGCCATCTGGCCCTGGGTTCTTCTTTGTTGGGAGATTTTTGATTACTGCTTCAGTTTCCTTCATGGTTATGGGTCTGTTCAGATTTTCTATTTCTTCCTGGTTCAGTTTTGGTTGTTTATACATCCCTAGGTATGCATCCATTTATTCCAGATTATCTAATTTGCTGTCATATAGTTGTTCATAATATGTTCTTATAATTGTATTTCTTTGGTGTTGGTTGTGATCTCTCCTCTTTCATTCATGATTTTATTTATTTGGGTCATTTCTCTTTTCTTTTCAGTAAGTCTGGCCAGGGGTTTATCAGTCTTCTTAATTCTTTCAAAGAACAAGATCCTAGTTTTGTTAATCTGTTTTACTGTTCTTTTGGTTTCTATTTCATTGATCTCTACTCTGATCTTTATTATTTCTCTTCTCCTGCTGAGTTTAGGCTTTATTTGTTCTTCTTTCTCCAGCTCCTTTAGGTGTAGGGTTAGCTTGTGTATTTGAGACCTTCATGTTTCTTGAGAAAGGCTTGTATTGCTCTCTACTTTCCTCTTAGGACTGGCTTTGTTGCATCCCAAAGATTTTGAACAGTTGTGTTTTCATTTTCATTGGTTTCCATGAATTTTTTAAAATTTTTCTTTAATTTCCTGGTTGACCCATTCATTCTTTAATAGGATGCTCTTTAGCCACCATGGATTTGAGTTCTTTCCAAATTTCCTCTTGTCTTGAGTTCTAGTTTCAAAGCATTGTGGTCCAAAAATATGCAGGGAATGATCTCAATCTTTTGGTACCAGTTAAGAATTGATTTGTGACTCAGGATGTTATCTATTTTGGAGAATGTTCCATGTCCACTAGAGAAGAATGTGTATTCTGTTGCTTTGGGATGCAATGTTCTGAATATATCTGTGAAGTCCCTTTGGTCCAGTGTGTCATTTAAAGCCTTTATTTCCTTGTTGATCTTTTGCTTAGATGATCTGTCCATTTCAGTGAGGGAGGTGTTAAAGTCCCCTGCTATTGTATTATTGTCAACGTGTTTCATTGATCTTGTTATTAACTGGCTTATATAATTGGCTACCCCCATATTTGGGGCATAGATATTTACAATTGTTAGATCTTCTTGTTGGAGAGACCCTTTAAATATGATGTAGTGTCCTTCCTCTTCTCTTATTACAGTCTTTGGTTTAAAATCTAATTTGTCTGATATAAGGATTGCCACCCCAACTTTTTTTGGATGCCCATTAGCATGAGAAATTGTTCTCCACCCCCTCACTTTCAATCTTGGGGTGTCTTTGGGTCTAAAATGAGTCTCTTGCAGACAGCATATCAATAGGTCTTGTTTTTTTAATCCAATCTGTTACCCTGTGTCTTTTGATTGGGGCATTTAGCCCATTTACATTCAGAGTAATTCTTGAAAGATTTGAATTTAGTGCCATCATATTGCCTGTAAGATTACAGTTACTGTATATCATCTCTGTTCCTTTCTGGTCTATGTTACTTTTAGGCTCTCTCTTTGCTTAGAGTACCCCTTTCAATATTCTTGTAGGGCTGGTGTGGTGTTCACAAATTCTTTTAGTTTTTGTTTGTTCTGGAAGCTTTTTATCTTTCCTTCTATTTTCAATTCAGCCTAGCTAGATATAGTATTCTTGTTTGCATATTTTTCTTGTTTAGTGCTCTGAATATATCATGCCAGTATTTTCTGGCCTGCCAGGTCTCTGCAGATAGGTCTTCTGCCAGTCTAATGTTTCTACCATTGTAGGTTACAGACCTCTTGTCCTGAGCTGCTTTCAGGATTTTCTTTTTGTCTCTGAGACTTGTAAATTTTACTATTGGATGTTGGGGTGTTGACCTATTTTCATTGATTTTGAGGGGGGTTCTCTATGCCTACTGGATTTTGATGCCCGTTTCAGTCCCCAAATTAGGAAAGTTCTCTGCTATAATTTGCTCCAATATACTTTCTGCCACACTTTCTCTTTCTCCTTCTTCTGGGATCCCAATTATTCTAATGCTTTTTGCTTTATGATATTAGTTGTTCATCTCTATTTTTCTCAGCTTCTTTATTCTCTATCATTTGGTCTTCCTTATCACTAATTCTTTCTTCTGCCTCATTTCACCTAACAGAGCTTTCATTTTTTATTGTACCTCATTAATAGCCTTTTTGATTTTGACTTCATTAGATTTTAGTTCTTTTATTTCTCTAGAAAGGGATTCTCTAGTATCTTCTATGCTTTTTTCAAGCATAGCTATTATCTTTATAATTGTCATTCTGAACTGTAGTTCTGACATCTTACTAATGTCTGTATTGGTTAGGTCCCTGGCAGTTGGTACTGCCTCTTGTTTTTTTTTTTTTTTTTTTTTTGAGGTCAGTTTTCCCATCTTGTTATTTTGTCCAGAGGAGAATAGATGAATGAGAGAACAAAATGCTAAAAGGGTAACAACAACCCCAGAAAAATATACACTAAACAAATCAGAAGAGACCAGAAACCAGGGGAAAAGAACGAGGAAAAAAAAGAATATTATCAGGCTGGTGAATAGAACAGAGCTACACACTAGATTTGGGGTATATTTTGGTCTGTTAGAAGAAACTGCCTCCCAAAATTTTAAGGAAAGAAAAACATATATGTACAAAATAAGGGTAAATATGGTGAAGGGATGGATTATGACTGTAAAGATGAAAAATAAAAAAAAATGAATTGATAAGATGTTGGTTGACAAAACAACAAAAAAAATTAAAAAAAGAGAGAATGTGATCAGTTGGGAGACTAGGACAATGTTATACACTAAATTTAGGATATATTTTGGCCTGTTAGAAGAAACTGTATCTCAAAATTTTAAAGAAAGAAATATATATATATACAAAAATAAGGTTAAATACAATGAAGGGTTAGAATATGAATATAAAAATGAAAATTAAAAAAGATTTTAAAAAAGGAATTGATAAAATAAGATGTAGATTGAAAAAAGAAAGAAGAAAAATTCAACTAAAAAATACAGAAAAAGGAAAAATAAAGGAAATTTAAAAAATTAACTGTGAAAGACTAAAGAATCATGGGGGAAAAAGCCACGAATTCTATGTGCTTTATTCCCCTAGTGCTGGGGTTTTGCCATTTTCATTGATCAGTAAACTTGGTCTTGTTTGGATGTTCTTGCTGAACTTCTGGGGAAGGGGCCTGTTGCAGTGATTCTCAAATGTCTTTGCCTGAGGCAGAATTGCACCGCCCTTGACAGGGGCCAGGCTACGTAATCTGCTCAGGTTTGTTCTTGGTAGCTTTTGTTCCCTGAAAGATTTCCATGTAGTTTTGGAGGAGGAGAGTGAAAATGGCAACCTCCCAGTCTCTGGTCCTGGAAGAGCTGAGAGCTTGGGGCCCCACTCCTCAGTGAGCCCTCATAGAAAAGCAGTTGTTCATTCCTGTCTCCCTGGTCTCCGGCCACACTCTGTGCTCACCTGGCCTGTGACTGAGCATTTTATCTCTGGCACATGACCCTGTTTGGAGTCTCTAAACCCAGCAGATTTCTGCAGCAGGCTCCTGTACCACTCCTCCTGGGGGAGGAAGGGGAGTCTCCCTGGATCTTCTGCTTGTTGGGTACCTGCTCTAAGAACAGTGGCCCGACTGTGCCGCAGATCATGGTTTATGGCAACCTCGAGCTGAGAGCCCACTCCTCATCTCTGTCTTTGTAGCCAGCTTCCCCACTCTGATACCTGGGAGCTCTGCCACACTCAGGCACCCCTGGTCTTTCTGTGACCCCGAGGGTCCTGAGACTACACTGTCCCAGTGAATGTTCTACCCCTACTTAGCCACTGGAGTGACATCCCTCAGTGGAGCAGACTTCTAAAAGTTCTGATTTTGTGCCCCACTGTTCTATCACTTGCCAGTAGCTGGCTGATGGAGGCTACCTCCCTCTGAGGTCTATCTTCCCAAATATCACCTGAGATTCACTTCTCCACATGTCCTACCTTGCAGAAAGTGGTTGCTTTTCTGTTCATAGAATTGCTGCTATTCTTTTCTTTGATCTCCTGTTGAATCTGTAGGTGTTCTGAATGGTTTGATAACTATCTAGCTGAATTCCTGGGACTAGATGAAATTTAGGTCTCCTACTCCTCTGCCATCTTGGTCCTCCCCAGTAATCTATATTTCAAAAGTGGATTTCAAGTAAAATGTTTGCCAATAATCTCACTCTAACTAGAACAGATGTCTACTAAACAGTGATGTGCACTAATTTATCAACTCCAATATTTGCAATTATTTTCTCTTTTTTGTTTTAACAAAAATTGTTACTCTAGCCCAAGCTTATTTCTACCCCATATGAATCTCCTCCTCCTTAAAAACAAAAACTAAAACAAACTTTTAAAAGTCTATATCATTTAGTGTAAGCAACAACAATGAAAATAGTAATCAAATACCAAAGAAATTTTAAGAAAAAACAGAGAATAAATATATGCTTGCAAATAAGACAATTCCTCTGGCAAACTATAGCAACAAAGAAGATGAAAAGTATAACCTGATATTTTTAATTGCTCAAAAGAAATTAACATTTTAGAAGTTATGAAAAAAGGACAAATCAAAAAGAAAAATTACTTAGAAACTAGTGCATTAATGAATGGCAAGATTAGAAAAGAAATAGACTCAGGTAAAAGATGTTAAAGATTAGTGAAAATTTGTAAATTAAATTATTAAATTAGATAATACAAAAATTGTGGTAAGTGAAATAGATGGAAATAAAAACAATGGGAAAAAAACAGAAAAAAATAAGAAACTTTTTAGGGAAATTGGAATGCATAGCAGAAAGACAAAAAGTCTCCAACATTCATAATTTGCAGTCCACAGAGAAGAAAATAATGCAATGAAATAAAATGAGTTTAAACAATATATTTGTGAATTTTTTTTTGACAGAAGGGAAAACTTGAAACTGTATTTTGAAAGTGCCAACACTTTTTATGGAAAATCATCTGAGAATAATCAACATTGGGAAAAATTCCTAAAATTATTTTTGTATAAAAATAAAAACAAAATCCTTTGGGTAACCAGGTCAAAACATCAACTGAGTCATTCATGAAGATGAATGAAGAAAAACAATATGATTGGCCACAGAAACATCAAAATTTTTATATCAGAAGACAATGGATCATTATATTTAACATATTTTAGAAGATAAAATGTATGGCATAGCCTTATATTTAGAAAAACTGATAAAAAATATAGCTAAAGACAAACAGAAAATGCAAGGACACAGAATATCAATCTTTTTTTTAAGATTTTTATTTATTTATTGAGAGAGAGAGAGAGAGAGAATGGTAGAGAGAGAGCATGAGAGGGAAGAAGGTCAGAGGGAGAAGCAGACTCCCCACTGAGCAGGGAGCCCGATGCGGGACTCGATCCTGGGACTCCAGGATCGTGACCTGAGCCGAAGGCGGTCGCTTAACCAACTGAGCCACCCAGGCGCCCAGAATATCAATCTTATGAGCAACATCAGACAATCAAGAAACATGGTCATATGCTAGCAAAATTTGTCAACCGGCCCTCAGGAGGAAAAAGTGCCAATTTGCAATATTTGCTTATATTCATGGTGTAAATATTCCCACTGTGATTGATTAGGCTAACAACTAAATATGGAACCTGGAAGATATATTAACATCAGCTCTCAGTTGCCTGTATGAGATGGCTCCAGTTTACCATGGGAAGGATTGGTGATAGAAATTAAATATAATTAGCTTCAGAACTAGATAAAATTATGGAGCTAAAAGTGACAGAATGTGAGAATGTTGAGATTTTCTTTTATTTTACAATGTTCAGTTGATTTTAAATATAAATAATTATTACTTGTTTTGTTATTTAATTTGACTTTTCAATATTCCTTTCCTTCCCTTGAGAAAATTTCATAAGATTTTTAACGGCTGACATTTAAATACCACATTTTATTTATATAGTTGCTCTCAGGGGACCCTAAATGAAAACAGAGTAATCAAACAACAGTATAGGTTTATCATCTGTCTTCCATATGTCACGACTGTTCCAGACCCACAGCAACAAAAGCCAGCAAGATACAATCATTTATATCTAGAAGCCAAAGTATATTTGAATTCTTCCTATGTGCTTCATACTATGCTGAATGCTTTGGGAATAGACATGAAAGTTCATTTATATGCACAGACATTTTAATTTTGTTAAAGATAAGAAATCAAAGATGCAAAAGAGAAAGAAAAAAATCACAAAACAACATAGATTTGCTAACACCATTCTTTTTCTTAAATTTTATTATGTTCAGTTAGCCACTGTATAGTACATCATTAGTTTTTGATGTAGTGTTCAATGATTTATTAGTTACATATAACACCCAGTGCTCATCATAGAACATACCCTCCTTAATACCCATCACCTTTTACCCCCTCCCCACCCTCTCCCCTCTGCTAACACCATTCTTAACACCATTTTAAAAGTGTGTGTGAAATAACAAAGAAGTTAGTGCAAACAGGGAGAACACATTGATGAATACACAAGGAAGGCATTGAAAACTATTTGAAAATGTGATATAGGAAATGTAGATTTTGTCCTCAAATATAAAAATATTATCTGCATCCTGGAAGCTTCCTTTATTCCTTCTTCCAACCACTATTCTCATTGGAAGGTAAACACTATTCTGACCACTATTCTATTAGATTTGCCAATTTTTGTACTTTATAAAATGAGACGATACAATACAAACACTTTTGTGTCTAAATTTTGTGTCAGGGCTCCTGGCTGGCTCAGTCAGAAGAACATGCCACTCTTGTTCTCGGAGTCACTAGTTTGAGCCCCACATTAGGCAAAGAAATCACTTTAAAAAAAAGAAAAAATTTTAAAAAAATAAATTTTATGTCAATACTGTGGTCAACCATTCCCATTACGATGGTTGAATATATCACAACTTATTTATACCCTCTACTGTTAATATGCATTTGATGAGTTTCTAGAGTAGGCCTATTATGAATAGAAATTCAGTGAATACTGTAGATTGTGGCTTTTTGTCATAATATATATGAATTTACCTATTAATGAATTGCTGGGTAATAGTGATCACATATGTTCAGTTTTTAAAAAATTAACTTCATAGATGTAAAATTTGCATACAGCAAAATTAAGACATTTTAAGTACATTTCCACTGATTTTGACAAATATATACATCCTTGTGACCACCACATATAACCTTTCCACTAAATCACACCTACGCCCAGCATACAGAAACCACTGCTCTAGTTTTATCTCTATATAAGTTTGCCACTGGAGATGCCACATAAACAACACAACTTGGTATGTACTCTGCTGTTTCTGGCTTCTTTTGCACTGCATGAAGTTTCAGAGTTATCAGTGTTGCTCATCTCAGTGTTTTGTTACTTCTCATTGTTCAGTGGCAGTTCATGGTATTTCTATATTATTTCATTTTTATCACCTGCAAACATACCTTGGAGTTACTCCAACTTTTGGTTTTTATGAAGTTGTTATGCACATTCATGTACAAGTCTTTATGTAGACATATGCTTTTATTTATCCAGAGTAGAATTATTAGGTCATATGTCACATATGTTTAATTTTATAAGAAATTCTCCAGCCTATTTTGTTAAGAACACAGACTTTTCTTTATTGATATGCTTTAGCTCTTCTAAGAAAAATTATGATTATATATGTTCAGGTCTAGCTTTAGGTCTATTTTGCTCTGTTAAGAAATTTATTTATCCTTACACCAATACAACATTCTCTTGATTATTGTAGCTTTCAGGTTCTTGAAATTATTGTGTGTAAGTCTTCTAATTTTGTCCCTTTCTTCGAGAATTTTTTTTAGAGACCTATTTTAAAAGTTTTATATTTCCATACAAATTGTGGAATAACATTGTGAATCTCTAAGAAAGAAATCTGTAGGGATTTTGATCAAGATTGCATTGATTTTTTAATCAGTTTTGGGAGAGCAGATAAACTAACAATATTGAATCTTGCAATCCATCAGCAAAATATACATCTTTTTATTAGATGTTATTTTTTATGAATGTTTTCAGTGTAGAGATATAAAATTTTATCAAATTAATTCCTAATTATTGTTTTTCATGCTATTGTAAATGGGACTTTTTTAAAATTCAGTTTTCCAACTTCTATTGAATTTTGTATTTAGACGTTTTAATCTCTTAATTTGTTAAATTTGTTTCTTTTTAGGTATTTTTTGTTTATTCCTTAAGATTTTCTACATAGACTATCATATCATCTATTAATGGAATATTACTTCTTCCTTTCTATCTTTAAATTGAACTGCACCAAATTTAAAACTTTTATCATGAAAAATAGCCATTAACAGGATAAAAAATCAGGATAAATATTGGGGGAAAACAGTCCCAAAGTACCTGGCACAGTAGTCATATCTAGAATATATAAAGAACTCTCAGAACTCAACATCAAAAAAGCAAACAAAGAATCCAATTATAAAAGGGACAAAAGTGATGAACAGACACCAAAAAGGATATAGAGAAGCAGATACACACATGAAAAGATATTCAAAATCATTAGTCCTTAGGGAAATATAAATTAACACCACAGTGAAGTATCATCTATTAGAACGGTTAAAATGAAAAAAATATTGCTGACAATAAATTATGGTAATGTAAAGTAGAAAAGCCAAACTGGAAGATAGTTTGGCAATTTCTTAAGAAACTGTATTTATCAGATGATCCAGCAATCACAGTACTAGATGATAAAGGAAACTTAGTTCTCCACAAAACCTTCACATGACTATTCATATCAGCTTTGTTTGTAATAACCAAAAGTGGAAACAACCACAATTTATCTAATAGATGAGTAGGTAAGCAAGCTGTGGCACATCTATACCACAGAATCTATTAGCAATGAAAAGTACCTAGATGTTCCTACATGCTAACCTGAATGAAGTTCAAGGGCATTTACACTGAATTATAGGAGCAGACATGAAAATGTCACATATGTATGATTCTATTTATATTGAGCACTCTTGAAATGACAAAATTATAAGATGGAAAACTGAACAGTGGTTGCCAAAGAGTAGGGATTTGGGGAGAAAAGAGTCATGTGTAACTGTAAGGGGGTAGTGCCAGGGAGATCTTTGTGGACAGAGTAGATATATATCTTTATTGCAGGGGTATTTCCACACATCTATACATGTGACAGAATGACATAGAGCTAAGCACACACATTATGCAGATTTCAAGTTCCTGGTTTTGAGATAATCATGTATGATGTAACCATATTGGGAAACTGGGTAAAGGGCATATGAGACCTCTCCATATTGTCTTGACAGTTTCATATGAATCAAAAATGATTTAAAACTAAAAAGTTAAACAATGCAGAGGCAAATATATTCATTTTTAATATAACATTTTGGTTTTCTTTCTTTCCATCACAGCTTTTTTAGATTAAGCCTGCATGCTCCTTCCCAACCATAACCTCCTACTTGCTCCTGTGCTCATGTTTAGGGACCACTGTGTCACTATGACTGGGAGACCTACTGACCCCTGGTGGGCCAGCACCAAGGTTGCTGATGTCTTGCATTTAAAAATTACTGGCTTTCATTTAATTCAACACAGTGACAAGAAACACAACAGAAAGCATGATGCTCAAAATGCAGCAGCTGACTAGAGAACCATCTGCTCTCTATTTTCTTCTTCTTTGAACACAGAATCTATGCCTTATTTCTGAAACTCTTTCCATCCTTCTGGGATTGTCACAGCTGTGTGAACTACTTCACCACCTTGAAGCCATGCCACACACATTTTTCATACTGATTCCCACCTTACTTTATATTGATTTTAAAGTAGTAGATAATTCAGTAACGCTCTGTTCCTTTCTAAGCTTTTTTCTGTGCTACAAATTCTTCTTTCACAGCAGTATTTTGATTGAAGTGTTGGAGGGAATGCTTTTATAATTTACACTTTCAATTCTCAGGTACCTTGAAATGAGACATCTTTTAAAGTATTCATATTATGCTTTTCAATTTTCAACCTGTATAACTTATAATCTGACCTTTCATGTAATTAACTATTGTATATCTTTCTGAAGCTAAGGGTTAAAATGCCTCATAAAAGACGTTCACATTATTAGTTTCATTTTAGTAACGGGGACTTGCAATTTTATAACTACAGTGTACATGCAGAATGTATTGTTAGCAATAAAACAATTCAAAAACTATTCTTAGGGTGGTTTATTTCTGATTATTTAAATTTGCATAATTTTGCAATTCTAATTCTATGCTGACATTCAAAAATCGTGTTTAATTTCAGCACATGTTGATTTTTCCCTTTTTCTCTTAACATAAGCGCTATGGAATGTATTTCTACACTTTAAAGAAGGCAGAGTATATTTCTTTGCAAACTGAATTATGATTATGTGTTAATTATATAGACAGGATAAGCTGCAGATCAGTATCAGTCTTACAGAGAGTCCTTGAATAAAATATACCATAAGCTCTTCCAGGCAGTAATGTCTTTCTTGATTCCCCAAGGCAACAAACACTGACTTCATCAATATTTAATGAAAAGATACATATTGATATGTATCAAAAAACAGTAATGAAACAAAAAGTTTTTCATCTTTCCCACTCCTCTGTCTTCTGGCCCACATTCCACATACTTTCTAAAATACACCTGATAATTTTTTTCCCAAGTGAAGGAATCTCCTGATGGTTTTTTGAATGGATCCTATGGTTGGTGGGCAATGGAGGGTGGGTAGTAAAGGAAAAGAAACTGAGAAATCGGACCTAATTTAATACTCTCAACTTTCTTACCACCCTTAGGTTATCAGAATGTAAAAAGGATGGTGATCTTTTAATGTTAGATAGAAAACTTAATGTAAATTTTTAAAGAAGACTGAATTTAAGAATTATGGTCTTTATTTTAAGGAGTCTTAAAATGCATCAAGTATTTTCCACATGCAGTACATGCCTCAAACCTAACTCATACACATGTTTATACTTTTAAAAATTTTCAATTAAAAATTAAATTATCTTCAATAAGTCCAGGTTGCAACATCTCATCTAAACTCCTGCAGTGTTATCTGTTGTAATTAAAGCAGAAAATCATGAAAAATTTTCCTTCACTCATATGTCAGAGAGCACAATAATGTGCCTAGTCACTTGTCTCTCATGAAACTCAGAAAGGGAACACTATATTTATAAGGTAGTAATTTTTAGTGTAGGGTGAACTTTTGGATATAGTTATTCTTTTTTTAAAACACTACTTCAGGTTTCTATGACAGCAAATATGTTATAGTTACTGAGAACCAGTCCCTACTGAATTAGCATCAGCCCCTGATGAACAATTATGATGATGATTTTTTTTAAGGTCATCCATTTTAAATTAATTCATTTGCTTTAAAAAAATTTTATGGACTATTATGTTCATTGTTTACTTTTCTTAGACATTAAATATTTTCATCCTTTATGAAATGTCTAGTTTCGAAGAAAGTGTATAAACATTAAAGAATATATTATGTAATCTCTAATTCTCATTTGGAATACTTCTGCATTAGATTGTGTGATATTATGAATTTGTCATTTAATTAGCTTCAACCTAAGGTAAGTCAATCCTACTAATCAAAAATTCATAGTACAGAGGTTAGCTAGTATTATATTAGAAATCTCAGATTCTAGATGCTACCAGCAGAGAATCTAAACTTGTCTATATTTCAATCACCACTTGATGCATTGCTAAACCACAAACTTAATGTCAGAGATAGATCTTCATTGATAAGTTCAGCAGTTTGCTAACTATGATGAGTGTTAGAATGAGCTTTCATTGTTGAGATAAATGGTAGGAATTCAAGTTTCCATGGATAATTGAAAGGCACCCTCTACTTCTGCATGAACAAGGATAAAAATCCAGCAGAGGAAATTATGGATACATGAAACTGCCTTTTTCAAAAGCCATAGAAAGCACAAAGTAAGAACCTTAATGTGTATAATTTTAAAAAAGTCATTTAAGATGTTGAGGAATTCCAGAATCTAATGCAGATGTGACAAAGAATCTAACTGTATTATAAATGTATGAAACTACCTCAGTCACGGTGAGGGGGGTGGGGGAACGTGTTGACCTAAGTAGCATCAGAAATGAATGTAATCTATAAAATTAGGCTAAAGAAAATCTATAACTGCTGTAATATAGTTGATAAAGTTGCTTCTGACAAATATTATTAATAGTGCTAATATATTAGTAAAATAATTAGGTAAATGAATTACAGATGGTAGAAGTCAAGTTTTTCATTACTGAAATGGGAAATCCTAGACAAACAAGGGGAGGAGTCTGGATTGGTTCATGTAGTCCAAGAATAGAGCTGTGTATGATATTATGAGTACCTGTGTAGCCTAACATAAATATAGATGGATACACATAAGAATATAAGCATATACATACACACACACAGGTTAGGCAATACACATGTATTTTCTTGTTCTATCAGCTGGAAAGACTTACAAGCAATGACACCGCAGTAGATAAATACACTTAATGCACATATCTTCATTTTTAATTTTTTTTAAGTTTATTTGAGACAGAGAAAGAGGGAGAACAAGCCGGGAGGAGGGTCAGAGAGAGAGGGAGAAGCAGACTCTCCACTGAGCAGGGAACCCAATGTGGGGCTTGATCCCAGGACCCTCAAATCACCACCCCAGCCGAAGGCAGACGATTAATGGACTGAGCCACTCAGGTGCACCCATATCTTGGTTTTTAATATCATTCACCAATAAAGAAAACCAGGGTTCTTTGGAGAAATGGTTGACTTGAGGTCTGGGACAGAGAATATACAAGATGATTGTGGACTATCTTGTAGTGACAGAAAGTAAGACAGTAAACAGACAAACAAAAGGTGAATTATGTCAAAGAAACATAGGGGCCAACTGAAAGAGCTCCCAATGGTGAAACTGAAACATTTTGAGGAAGAAAGAAAGAAGAAGAAAGAAAGAAGAAAGAAAGAAAGAAAGAAAGAAAAGAAAGAAAGAAAGAAAGAAAGAAAGAAAGAAGAAGAAAGAAGAAGAAAGAAAGAAGAAGAAAGAAAGACAGACAGAAAGAAAGAAAGAAAGAAAGAAAGAAAGAAAGAAAGAAAGAAAGAAAGAAGTAAAAATGAAGGAGAAAAGAAAATTAAAAAAGAAAGAACTATTGGATTATAACACCATGTATAAAATAAGTATTGGTCGGTCCCAACTGACATAAGTAATTGAATAAATAAATAGGGACAAAAAGACAAATCTCTTATGCAGAAGAATGCCAAATAATTTTCTTCATTATCACTAAGGGAATTATAATTCCCCAGTCCCGAGGGTGGGCTGCACAGAGAGACTCCTTCCAAAGAGAAAAGACATGGACAGAGAAAAGTTAAGAGTGACTTACTGGTGGAAAAGCCTGACAAACACTGCCCCAGACAGCTGATGAAGGTCAGTATCAATAGTGATAAGTCATGCCAATAGTGTGTTGCCCTCGATATGATGTGATGAAAATGCACAATTATCTCTGTAGTCTTCATCTTAAAATATCATAGCACCAGTATAATTATGAGAAAATTGTCAGACAAATCCCCTTTGGGAAACATTCTACAAAATACTTTACCAGTACCCCTCAATACTGTTAAGCTCAACAAGAATAAGGAAAGTCTGAGAAACTGACAGTCTTGAGGAGCCTGAGGGGACATGATGAGTAAATGTAATGTGGAATCTTGCATAGGATCCTGGAACACGCCAGTGACAATCCATACTTTATTCTCATTTCCTTAGCTGTTTGCTTGTCTTTTTCATTGATTGTGGCAAATGTGCACTCAATGTGCATTTTGATGTTAGAAACATGGGAAACTAGGTTTAGGGTATATGAAAACTCTCTGCATTATTTCCACAACTTCTTTTTAAATCTAAAACTGTTCTCAAATAAAAAAGTTTTAAAAAATGCCTATAGAGTACACCCTTCAAGGTTGTGCCTGAAGTTTGATCTCTGATTTTTTTCCATGTTAGTTCTTACCATAGTTCTGACTCATTGTCCAATGTCAACTATTAGAGTCATAGAATTCTGCCCTGTAGAATTCTGTCCTGTCCACCCTCATGTGAATCTTCTTTGCAAGTGATGGTTGGAACTTGTAAAGGAAAAGAGAACTTGGGATTCAATAAACTTATATTGAAGGTTTTGTGAATGGCTTGTGTGGGGGACTCCTCACATAAACACAAGCAATAAACTGTTGCATTCAGTCACTGAAATTCTGGGGTTCTTCTTCTTCAATATGGTCTGATAGACCTCAACCGATCCATCCACTGGATACCTTGTGATATGTAAATATGTCATCTAGAGGAGCAAGTATAACTTTGGGTGGGATGGGGGGGATCTTAAATCATGTCCATTTTAGAGATTTTCTGTTTTTGTAGAACACGCAAGGAGATGTTTCCCAAAGACATGTGGTCATTCTGGTATGGAGTTTAGAGAGAGGTTTATCCTAGAGATAAAGGATTCAGGGGTCCTTAGGTATATACATTGAAAGAAAAACAATCTTCAGGAAAAGGATTTTTTCATCAGAACAAATCAGAGTAGAGGAAGTGATCATATATATAAAAGAGAAAAGAGATATGTGACAATGCTATGTCCCACTCCTAAAAAGTGACCTCAACATGGGCAGTAGGTACTTGGCATCTACACATTGCAGCAGGCCTTTGAATGCATCAATGGTGTATATTTTCCAGAATTAGATTGGACTAGGGAAACAAAACTCTAGTTTTCATTTTCTACTCTATTTTTCAGTTTATCCTAGCAAATAGAGTCTTGCTTTTTCATAAATGCTTTTTTCTAAAACAACAGTATCACCACAGGTATAGAAAATTAAAGTGAAGAAATAGTGAATTTTTGAGTATCTTATTAAAAGATAGAGAGTAAATCTCTGAAATTCTTCATGAAGCTTGTTCGTGGAGAAATTAACCAGCAACATGAAAGAAATAGGATGCAGTGTTTTCCCAAAACTTGCCTTATGTGTTCCTTACTGCTACAGAGCCTGCTGAACTTGTGGTGAGAAATGTGTCTCTTAGTTTGAAGTATTTGTCTTCTATAACAAAATTGACAATTGTTTGAATTTTTAGCCAGAAATTTTGTAACTATAGATAGAATCACAGTTCTGTACATTTTCAGAAATCTGAAATGAAGTGAAATTTACATGTGAATTCTTATATAATTTGTAGCATTGTTTTGCTAATAATAATATTCAGTACATTTTTATTCACTCTATAAGTCTAATATAGTTTTTGTCTATTTATGAATATTTTCATAATTTAGTAAAAGTCAAATATCAGTTTCTACTATATAATTATTTACATAAAGTATTTTATATTGTTCTGTAAGATAGAAAGTCATTTTTATTTACTTGTTTTCAGAATATTATTACAGGCTTTCCTTTAGAGCAATAAATACAGGTGAAATGTGGACATGACGCACGAAGTATTTGTATTCATGGAAGGCAAATAGAAAGTCTCAATCAGTTAAAAATTCATAGTAACAACTGATTTAGGACATGCACAGTGTAGGGGAAGAAAACTAATTTTCTCTCTACCCTTCTGAGTTCTCAGCTGAAATCTTCCTGTAATAAAAGACAGATTCACAGGAGAAAAAAAAATGTATGTATAAAAGCCTCACAAAGATATGAGACTCAAAAGGCAGTGGATGACTGAGACTTATATACCATCCTGAGCTAAGGGAAAGAGATAATAAGCGTCTGGGTTTCAAAGTGGGGAAGGCAATTCAGGAAGGTGAGAAGAGTGTTTGCTAAACAAAGATTGCAGGTCTTAGAGATAAGTCTCTCAAATGAAAAAGTTATCTCTGATAATAGCTCTGTCCCTTTCTAAAGTAAATTCCCTTTATAATTGTAGATTTCCCTTACAAAAAGGTAACTTCTGTTTTCAGAGCTTCTTTGAGTCTGTAGTTTCTTAAAAAATAATCATCTCAAAATAATTCTTATGCCAAAACAGATTTTAGGGTATCACATTCATTCTGTTCCTATTTGATGGTATATTGTCCTCTGTCTTTAGAATATTTTTTTCTTGAGTGTGGTAGTTATATATGGCTCAGTTTGCCCTATGAAACTTTCATCATCAAATATTATTAAATATTTTAAAAATATTATACTTTGGATCACAATCCACTTAATTTCTAGTAATTCTATGTCTAATTAATTCCAGCTATATGAGGAAATATTTACTAGAGTAAATGTTAAAAAACATTTTTTAAATGATTATCAGAGAACAATTTTATGGGAAAATTAGGAAGAATATAAAGCCTAATTAAGAACAGATTTTATTAACATTTTCTTAGCCCCAGTCCATGTTCAGGTTATAAGAAAACCACTGATATCTCTTTCTTAAAATAATGTAATTTTCCATGTAATTCAAACTCAATGAAGATAAAACTTCCTTTGTGTCTTTATGCCTTCAAGCAGAAACGTTTAGAAGTTTTAAAGAATTGATCTCACTCTTGCAATTTTATTTTCAGAATAGGCTGTCTTTATGGGGAGAGGTGTCCTATTGATCTTCTGCCTAAATATAGCCATCAGGAAAGAAAAGAGCCTTCATAGAAATGTAATCAAGTATGTTATAAAAAAAGATCCCTAAATCTCCTTTAAATCATTTAACAGAATTATTTTCTTTTTTCTTTTCATAAATCGTTTTTACAATTAATTAATGTGTTTTAGACAACTGCTTTGTCAGAAGCACTGAGATTACTTATATCATAGTCTATAATAGATAAGTAATAAAATATACATTAAATGCAATGTCCAGAGTGAAGATAGAAGAATGACCTTTTATCTATAATTTTGGATGATATAATGGAAGATATAATAGACACAACTTTTGAGCTGAGAATTAAATGTTTTTGCATAATTATATCTTGAATTTATTCTCTCTTATTTTCTTATATATTTCAATATTCTGAAGAGTACATGACTATATATTTTGTATGTGTCATGAAATTGATAAATCTTTATTAATCTATGTTTTTTTCTTTGCAATTTAATAGGAAATCAACTGTTTAGGAGACTAAGTTTGCAAAAAAATTTCATATTCTACATTAGATTATAACAGAAGCCAATAGGAAGGAGGACAGGCAACTGGGGGCTTCTGCTTTAGTGAGCTAGTGAACTATAGTGGCTTGAGAGATTTCTCATATTTGGAGGTCAGTATTGTTGTTAGAACAATTTTTTTCTTATAACAATCCAATTGTTTTTGCAGTTTACAAGACTTCATTTAAACTTTTGAAAATGTGAAGCTCTTTACTCCTAGCACCTACCAGCGAAATGCAGTGTTCAAAGGGATGCAGGGAGCATGGGTTTTGTTAACAGCATGGTAGTGCACAAACACATATGATCCTGCTTGAGCAGGGTGCACAACAGCATGACTCTGGGTTACCACTGATAGTATAATCCTCAGAATCATCCAGTAACCAAGGACAGAGAGTTCAGACCATATCACTCCATACCCCAACTGGAAAAGAACTGTCTGAGCTTCTAAATCTCACTGGTCTCAGGTTTAGGAAAAGAAGTCCAATCACTGTTGGATAAGCATGGTGAAAATAATATGAATTTTAGAGGCCCATACTCCAAAGTTTTGGTGGGGTTGAGAGTTTAGGACTTCATTCCACAAATGACATGGAGAGAGAAAAATGGGCTAGCTGTCCCTGAGCTTCAAGCGGAGATGCTTGAGTCCTTTAGGTTGCTCTTGCATGGCATGATTTTTTATTCTGGTAGCTTAACTTTTATGTTATTGGATGAAGAATTTGGGCATAAGAGGAAAGAGCAGGGAAAATACTTTATGAATATCTTTGGCATTTCCTCCAAAGTGTAGCTCTTATCCACTCTGACTTACCAAGAAGATGCATGATGATCCAAGATAAACATCTCATAGAATGTGTTTGCCACTGATTCTTTCCTCCCACAGTCCCTCCAACAGAAGAGAAGCTTAAGGCATAATGGAAGTCAGATATCCAGGATCCACAGAAACAAGGCAAAGTGCATTTCAGTACTGCCTTCAACATTAGCTAAAGTGCCTTATTAGAAAAATATTCTGTTCAAACATAATTTAAGATTTTAAAAATATTATTAATCAAATTAATTTTCTCTAGTATTTGGCTTGAATGCTTTCTTAACTGATACTAAAGAAAATGTAAAAGCCATTTCTTGTCATCTTAAAATCTATTACCTGAGGTAGTAACAGTTTGAATAAAAGTGTAAAATTCTTTTGAAGCTGTTAGGTTAATCATGGTTGCCTGTGGCTTCATTAACCCATAACCTAATCTTATTAACATATAAATTAAAGTTTGTTCTAAACTGCTTTAGCATGAAAACAACTGTTGGGGAGGAGGGTAGAAAGTAATCTCTGAAATCAGAAGTTCTCATCTACTTCCTCTGAACATTGATTGAATCTGGGTTGGAACATGATGCAACCATTATTTGCTTTGTTTCCAGTAAAAGGAAAAGAAAAAATAAAACATAAAACCAAAATAGTTTTAGGCAGCATTTTTTCAAAGTGATTGCATGGAACTCCTTTATGGTTAATGTGGGAAAGCATATAGGAAAAAGACAGATGGACAAGTGCAGGCTCAGGCCACCATATTTTTTTCCTTCTGTTGAATCACTTGTTTTGGAATATTTTGTTTGGAAAAAAAAATCTACACCTATTTTTTTTTAATCTACATCTATTTTAAAATTTTTGCCAAGTGCTGGTGAAAACCATTGTATTGTACCAAATGGAAAGATATTCAGTTTCACTGGCCAAAAAAGTATAACTAGATCTTTTCTGCTCTCTTTCCAAAAGTGAGGGGATTCTCTTAATGTCTTCAAAATAAATAACTATGACTTACTTTTGAGTTTCAATCTCCCAAATAAAATTGTTGAAATGAGACTTGTAACCTTTTTGCAAATTAAGGAATTGTTATGCCTTCTCATAGTTCCTCTTCAGGGAGCAAGAAGGAAGAGTGCTGCAATGATGGGCAAAAAATACATTTCTACAAGTTGCATTTTTCCCTTTAAATTCAGCTGGTCATGAAAATGTCAGTATCAATGCTAATTTCAAATTAAATTTATTCCAGATGAGGGATTTTTGCTTTATTTTTGCTTCTGGGTAAGAAGAAATAAGGTCAACTTTCCACAAACACCAAAGAGAAAAGCCAGATAACTTTAAAATCATTTATTTGAATGTTTTACTTATTTATTTACTTATTTATTTGTTTGACAGAGAGAGAGAAAGAGAGAGAGCATAAGCAGGGGTCAGAGGGAGAAGCAGACTTCCTGCTGAGCAGGGAGCCTGATGTGGGACTCCATCCCAGGACCCTGGGATCATGGCCTGAGCTGAAGGCAGATGCTTAACCAACTGAGCCACCCAGACACCCTTTATTTGAAGGTTTGGAAGAACTTTAATAGTTATGAAGACAAGATAGACTAGATTATAGAAAAGCAGGAACCATTCCCAAGATAAGCTGAAGAGACAGCATTACCAATGTCAGGGCCTGAGCTAAATTGCAAAGATCAAGAGCTGGCCCATTACTAGAGAGAAGACAAGGCATCCAACTTTTTGAGGTTATGTGGCTGGGTGTGAAGATTTGAGAGACCTCTAACACAGCATGGGTCTCACCATAAAACATTACTGCACTCTGAAGCTGCACAGAGATCTTCACTGCTGGCTTGAAAACTTCCAAGAATCAGGAGCCTCCTGTGTTCTCCTGATTGTCAGAAAACAAAGACTTAACACAAGCATTATCCTGAAACAAAATGAGGCAAATCATAGAGAGTGGTGAATTGTACTGAGGACCTATAGTTGCTTTTACCAAGAGGAACTTAAGAATTCTGGATGCAGCTGGAAGATGCAAGATGGCTCTTAGCTCCTAGAAAAAGGCACCCCTGCAGGACAGAAAAGAGCAATGGTACTGATATTCATCTCGGACAGAGTGGGAAATTCAGACACTAAGGAGGCATGGTGTAACCAGTTCCCCACTCAAGACAATTGGAAAATTAAAGGCTTTGTGGAATAGAAGCTTAAAGAGCTAACTTAAATTTCTTTGAAAAGGAGAACAGTTTCCTCTATAGTCATTTAAGACTCATAAGACAAAACCTGACAAACTCTCAACTAAAAGACCTGGAAAGCTACATTCTAGAATCCAGAATTATTGAAGACAGACTGAGTTTTAGCAAAACTGCTAGTATCCCCATCTAACCAAGTCCATAATTGGATTGAGGTGATCAACCCCAATGGAAGAAGAAGGACACAGGCATTAGCCACCTGAAACACCTATAGATATTATACACAGTCTAGCATATAAGAGAAAAAAAAGTAATAGACATTAAAAGAAGCAAGACCATGTTATCAGCAATAAGAGAATAGGAGGGTCACCAATGATCTGGGTGTCAAAGTTAGCAAATAAGAACTTTAACTATAGTTAAAATCTTCAAGAAAAAGAAAGATTCACAATATAGATAAAAGAATGGAGAACTTAACATAATTTGAATTATAGAAAAATCTAGAAATGAAATATATTTGAAACTGATTTTGCTAACAGATGGATTTAATTACATATTGAACATACCAAACCCTTCTTTCTAAGAAGAATAAATCTACAATCACAGTGGAACCTTTCACATAACTAATAGAATGAATACAAAAAATATAATTAAGGAAGTAGAAAATATGAATAACACAATAAACACATAGAATGACTAAAAACAAAGAAAAAGAAAATGTTAACATCTGTCAGAGAAAAAAAGATACATTATACACAGAGAAACATTGATACACGTTTTAGTTGACTTCTCAACAGAAACTGTAAAGGCCAGACAATGGAATAACATCTTTAAAGTACTGAAGGAAAGAAACTATCCGAATTCCATACCCAATGAAGAGCACTTCAAAAGTGAGGGTTAAATAAAGTCATTTTCTAGTAACCAAATGGAGATATCTGTTCAATGAACCTACACTACCAAAAAAAAAAAATCTAAAAGATGTTTTTAAGATCGAAGGAAATGAATTTATAGGAAGAAAAAAAGGTCAGTGGAAATAAGAAAAGATTTTCCCTCTTTTTCTAATTTCCCCAAAGGATATCTGACTACTGAAAGCATAAAACAATAGCATTATGTGCTCCTAGTTATAATGTATACAGAAGTACAGACATGTCTCATTTTATTGCACTTTACTTTCTTGCACTTCACAGATCCTGTGCTTTTTAGAAATTGAAGGTTTGTGGCATACCTGCATTAAAAGTCTATCAGCACCATTTGTTTCCAACAACATTCACTCACTTATATATCTCTGTGTCACATTTTGGTAATTCTCACAATATTTCAAACATTTTCATTATTATTTTTGAATTGCTTCAATCTCATGATAAAACTTTAATGGAGGAGGAGTTACTTCTTATAGATGAATAAAAAAAGTGGTTTCTTGAGGTGGAATCTGCTTCTGGTGAAGATGCTGTGAAGATTATTGAAATGACAACAAAGGACTTAGAATATTAGATAAACAGCGCAGAGTTTGAAAGGACTGACTCCAATAGTGAAAGTTCTTCTATGGGTGAAATGCTGTCAAACAGAATCACATGCTACAGAGAAATCATTCAAGAAAAGAAGAGTCAATCGATGTGGAAACTTTCACTGTTGTCTTATTTCAAGAAATTGCTACAGTCACCCCAACTGTCAGCAACCATCACTGATAAGTCAGCAGCCACCAGCATGGAGGCAAGACCCTCCACCACCAAAAAGATTACAACTGATGTTGGTCAATCTGAAGATAGTCTCCCCAAGAGCGGCTGATCTGTGAGCATGCCCTTCTGGATTACACAAAGGGTATAAAAGAACTAATGCTGAGGTTAACAAAATGGACTCCACTGAATCACTCGACTGTCATAAAGATACAAGTAAAGTCTTATAGAACTCAGAATCTACATTAAGAAAAGCAGCGACAACCTTGACACAGTAACATCTGTGCCAACTTCTGGCTAAGATGGTAAAAACATGCTGATGCCAAAGCTAACATGCTTTCGTTGAAGAGATGGGAAGTCACCCATAAAAAGGACAATGCCGGTGAAACCACTGTGTAGACTTCTCTCTGCTTGCTGCCCCAGTTTGCCCAGCTGCCAGCCCCTCCATCATCCTGTTTGGATATCTGCCAAACTGATGGTATCAAACTGTTCCTATGGGTTAAGTGGAGCCAGACCTGTGCTTTTATATGTTCAACACTGAAACTTCTCTATCATATGGGAGAATGAAAATGCACGTGTTACACGTGTGTTCTTAAATATTTTTCAACATGTAGTAAGTCAACTAACTGTTCACATTACCTAAATATAATGTCTTGAATCAAAATGTCTGTTTTAAAAGTTTTTGATTGAATTTTGTTACTTAAAATTTGTAATATTTGTCAGTTAATATTACTCTTTTCCCCTTTAAACAGACACAGAACTCCTGAAAAAATTTTAATGTAGAGATTTTAACAGAATCTCTTTTATTGGAGGTAACCACTAGTTAAAATTGGCACACTTGTTTTAGGATGTGAACACAAAATTCATGCTATTATTATTAAATAGTTATCTACAAAATGATGATTCTAAGGATTCATTATTATTAGCATCTGCACTTGGAACATTATCTGATGAAATTTTGGGAGAATTTCTTTCAATAGAGCTCATTGCTTCTATCACAATAGTAACTACTATCAATAATACTTACATCTCAAACTTTCACTTGTAACTAGCACTATAAATATCTTATAATTCTTAAACATTCCAAGAGAAATAAAGTTCAGTCAACCTTATTCCACTTAGTGGTAACACTGACATGCAATACAAGATTAAGAATAAGTCATTTTTCTACTTTCACCAATGCTACTTTCAGGTTAAGAGTTTTGACTTTGGACTAGGAAGACTTGGCTTTATCTTTCAATACAGTTTCTTTTCAAATTCTGTTCTGTTTGGCAAATTACATAATCATTCAGAAATTTCATTAGTCTCTATAAAGTGGGGATTTGAATACTTAGTACAAAGTGTGACTAATAAATGAGATATTACTTTAAGTATCACAGTCCCCAGCGACCTCCCCCCACCGAGCAGTAAAGTAACAGAGCAGGCAATTATTAGAGAAAGTGCTTGAATGGCCCTGACTCTATCTTTTACTAACTTTGTGACCTTAGGAATTATTTAATATCTCACTTTACTTATCTGTAAGGTGGTTAAAATGATAGGAATTATTCATTGATATTTTTGTGAGAATAGACTGAAAAAATATACAAAAAACCCTTTTGGATTGCTTGTCAGACAACCAGTCTATAAATGCTAGCCATCATTGGAATACTAGCTAAATCCTATCAGAACAATGTGCAATGTATCTGCCACATAGTATAAGGAATAATAATAAAAAAAAATAATAACACAGTAAAAGAAGACATTTTCGTCATTTAACAATAAGAGATACTTTAAACACGATCTATTAAATATCAGTTGAACTTATCCAGGTATTACATTATTGTGTATTGAAAAAAAAACCTAGATCTTCTAAAACTGTAAGTATGAAGTTTAAAAATGTGATAATTAAAGCTCATACACATCAATTTGTAAAATTGACTGCTATGGAGTTCATCAAGAAGTAGCTAAATCTTTTGCAATACAATTTAAGAATGTATAGATGATTTTCTTTTTTTAAACTAATTTAATTTTATTATGCTATGTTAGTCACCATACAGTACATCATTAGTTTTTGATGTAGTGTTCCATAATTCATTGTTTTCCTATAACACCCAGTGCTTCATGCAATATGTGCCCTCCTTAATACCCATCACTGGGCTAACCCATGCCCCTCTTCCCCTCCACTCTAAAATCCTCAGTTTGTTTCTCAGAGTCCAAAGCCTCTTATATTTCGCTTCCCCCTCTGACCTCCCCCTCTTCATTTTTCTCTTCCTTCTCTTAATATCCTCCATGTTATTCCTTACATTCTACAAATAAGTGAAACCATAGGATAATTGACTTTCCCTGTTTGACTTATTTCACTTAGCATAATCTCCTCCAGTCCCATCCATGCTGATGTAAAAGTTGGGTATTCAATCTTTCTGATGGCTGAGTAATATTCCATTGTATATATGGACCACATCTTCTTTACCCATTCCTCTGTTGAAGGGCATCTTGGCTCTTTCCACAGTTTGGCTATTGCGGACATTGCTGCTATGAACATTGGGGTGCATATGGCCCTTCTTTTCACTATATCTATGTCTTTGGGGTAAATACCCAGGAGTGCAATTGATGGGTCATAGGGTAGCTCTATTTTTAATTTTTTGAGGAACCTTCACACTGTTTTCCAAAGTGGCTGTACCAACTTGCATTCCCACCAATAGTGTAAGAGGGTTCCCCTTTCTCCACAACCTCTCCAACATTTGTTGTTTCTTGCCTTGTCAATTTTTGCCATTCTAACGTATAAGGTGGTATCTCAATGTGGTTTTGATTTGAATTTCCCCGATGGCTAATGATGATGAACATTTTTTTCGTGTGTCTGTTAGCCATTTGTATGTGTTCTTTTGAGAACTGTCTGTTGATGTCTTCTGCCCATTTTTTGACTTGATTATTTGATTTTTGGGTGTTGAGTTTGAGAAGTTCTTTGGATACCAGCCCTTTATCTGTAGTGTCATTTGCAAATATCTTCTCCCATTCTATGGGTTGCCTCTTTGTTTTGTTGACTGTTTCCTTTGTTGTGCAAAAGCTTTTTATCTTGAAGTCCCAAAAGTTCATTTTTGCTTTTGTTTCACTAGCCTTTGGAGATGTAACTTGAAAGAAATTGCTGTGGCCGATGTTGAAGAGGTTACTGCCTATGTTCTCCTCTAGGATTTTGATGGATTCCTGTCTTACATTGAGGTCTTTCATCCATTTTGAGTTTATCTTTGTGTATGGTGTTAGAGAATGGTCCAGTTTCATTATTCTGTATATAGCTGTCCAATTTTCCCAATACCATTTATTGAAGAGACTGTCTTTTTACCATTGCATATATTTTCCTGCTTTGTCGAAGATTATTTGACCATAGAGTTGAGGGTCCATATCTGCGTTCTCTATTCTGTTCCATTGGTCTGTATGTCTGTTTTTGTGCCAGTACCATGCTGTCTTGGTGATCACAGCTTTGTAATATAGCTTGAAATCAGGCAACGTGATGCCCCCAGGTTTGTTTTTCTTTTGCAACATTTCTTTGGTGATTTGGGGTCCTTTCTGATTCCATACAACTTTTAGGATTGTTTGTTCCAGCACTTTGAAATATGTCATTGGAATTTTGATCGGGATGGCATTGAAGGTATAGATTGCTCTGGGCAGCATAGACATTTTAACAATGTTTATTCTTCCAATCCATGAGCATGGAATGTTCTTCCATCTTTTTGTGTCTTCTTCAATTTCTTTCATGAGTGGTCTGTAGTTCCTAGAGTATATAGATCCTTTACCTCTTTGGTTAGGTTCATTCCAAAGTATCTTATATTTTTTGGTGCTATTGTAAATGGAATCATCTCTCTAATTTCTCTTCTACAGTTGCATTGTTGGTGTATAGGAAAGCAACTGAAATCTGTGCATTGATTTTGTATCCTGCCACATTACTGAATTGTTGGATGAGTTCTAGTAATTTGGGGGCGGAGTCTTTTGGATTTTCCACATAAAGTGCCATGTCATCTGTGAAGAGAGAGTTTGACTTCTTCTTTGCCAATTTGAATACCTTTATTTCTTTTTGTTGTCTGATTGCTGTTTGCTATGTTGAAAAATAGTTGTGAGAGTGGGCATTCTTGACATGCTTCTCATCTTAAGGGAAAGACTCTCAGTTTTTCACCATTGAGGATGATATTCGCTGTGGGTTTTTCATAGATGGATTTTATGAACTTGAGGAATGGTCCCTCTATCCCTACACTCTGAAGAGTTTTAATCAGGAAAGGATGCTGTATTTTGTCAAATGCTTTTTCTGCAACAATTGAGAGGACCATATGCTTCTTCTCTCTCCTCTTATTAAGGTGTTCTATCACATCGATTGACTTGCAAATGTTGAACCACCCTTGCATTCTGGGGATAAATCCCACTTGGTCATGGTGGATGAACCTTTTAATGTATTGTTGAATCCTATTAGCTAGGATTTTGTTGAGAATTTTGGAATCCATATTCATCAGGGATATCAGTCTGAAATTCTTTTTGATGGGGTCTTTGCCTGGTTTGGGGATTAAGGTAATACTGGCCTCATAGAATGAGTCTGGAAGTTTTCCTTCTGTTTCTATTTTTTGAAACAGCTTCAGTAGAATAGGTATTATTTCTCTTTTGAATGTTTGGTAGAATTCCCCAGAGAATCCATCAGACCCTGAACCCTTGTTTGGTGGGAGGATTTTGATCACTGCTTCAATCTCATTACTGGTTATTGGCCTATTCAGGTTGACAAGTTCTTCCTGATTCAGTCTTGGTAGTTTATAGGTTTCCAGGAAGGCATCCATTTCTTCCAGGTTACTTAATTTATTGGCATATAGTTGTTGATAATAATTTCTAATAATTGTTTCTATATCTTTGATGTTAGTCGTGATCTTTCCCCTTTCATTCATAATTTTATTAATTTGGGTCTTTTCACTTTTCTTTTGGATACGTCTGGCCAGAGGTTTATCGATCTTATTAATTCTTTCAAAGAACTGGCTTCTAGTTTCGCTGATCTGATCTACTGTGTTTCTGGTTTCTAATTCATTGATCTCTGCTCTAATCTTAATTGTTTCTCCTCTAATGCATGGTTTAGACAGTGTTTGTTTCTTTTTCTCCAGTTCTTTATCCTGAATCCAGGATTTTTTCTATTTTTTTCAGTGAGGCTTGGATGGCTATGTATTTCCTCCTTAGGACCTTCTTAGCAGTATCCCATAGGTTTTCGGCCAATGTGTTTTCATTCTCATTGGTTTCCATGAATTATTTAAGTTCTTCTTTGATTTCCTGGTTGACCCAAACATTCTTGAGCAGAGTGGTCATTAGCTTCCAAGTATTTGAATTTCTGCCAAATTTTTTCTTGTGATTGAGTTCCAGTTTTAAAGCATTATGGTCCGAGACTATGCAGGGAATAGTCTCAGTCATTTGGTATCGGTTGAGACCTGATTTGTGACCCAGTATGTGGTCTATTCTGGAGAAAGTTCCATGTGCGCTCAAGAAGAATGAGTATTCTGTTGTTTTAGGGTGGAATGTTCTGTATATATCTATGAGGTCCATTGGGTCCAGTGTGTCATTCAAAGCTCTTGTTTCTTTGTTGATTTTCTGCTTAGATGATCTGTCTATTGCTGAGAGTGGAGTATTGAGGTCTCCTACAATTAATGTATTGTTATCAATATGACTATTTTGGCTAAGAGTTGGCTTATGTAGTTGGCTTCTCCCATGTTGGGGGCATAGATATTTACATTTGTTAGATTTTCTTGTTGGAGAGACCCTTTAAGAATGATATAGTGTCCTTCTGTGTCTCTAACTACAGTCTTTAGCTTAAAATATAATTTGTCTGATATAAGAATTGCTACCCCAGCTTTCTTTTGAGGTCCACTGGCATGGAAGATGGATCTCCATCCCTTCACTTTCAGTCTGGATGTATCTTTAGGTTCAAAAAAATCTCTTGTAGACAGCATATGGATGGGTCCTGTCTTTTTATCCAATCTGCAACCCTGTGCCATTTTATGGTAACATTTAGGCCGTTCACATTGAAAGTGATTATTGAAAGATATGAATTAATTGTCATCATCTTTCCCGTGAAGTCCTTGTTTCTATAGATTGTCTCTGTAAATTTCTGTTGTATATCACTCTTGTATATCACTTTCTCCTTTTATAGAACTCCCCTTAACATTTCTTGCAGGGCCAGTTTACTGGTCACATATTCTTTCAGTTTCTGCTGTTCTTGGAAGCTCTGCATCTCTCCATCCATTCTAAATGACAGCCTTCTGGATAAAGTATTCTTGGCTGCATGTTCTTCTCATTTAGTAACCTGAATATGTCTTGCCAGCCCTTTCTGGCTTGCCAGGTCTCTGTGGATAGGTCTGATGTTATTCTGCTATTCCTCCCTCTGTACTTAAGGAATCTCTTCCCTCTAACTGTCCTTAAGATTGTTTCCTTGGTTCTAAGATTTGTGAGTGTTACTATTACATGTCAGGGTGTTGGTCTGTTTTCCTTGATCTTGAGAGGGGTCCTCTCTGCCTCTAGGACACAAATGTTTGTTTCATTCCCCAGATCAGGGAAGTTCTCAGCTAGGATTTGCTCAAATATATCTTCTAGTCCTCTCTCTCTCTCTTCACCCCCTCAGGGATCCCAATAATTCTGACATTGGAAAGTTTCATGGCATCACTTATTTCTCTAATTCTGTTTTCATGGATTTTGAGCTGTTTCTCCCAAGCCTCCTCTTTTTCCTTCTTTTCTATCAATTGGTCTTCTAGATCACTATTTTGTTCTTCTGCCTCATTTAATTTAGCTGTTAGAGTATCTAGATTAATTTGGCTCTCATTGATAACATTTTTAAGTTCTGCCTGTTCAGCTTTCATTTCTGCCCTTAGAGACTCTATGTTGCCATTAATCGATTTCTCCATTCTAGCTATCATTTTCATAACTGTTACCCTGAATTCCATCTCTGACATCTTGTTATATCTGTATTTGTAAATCTGTGGCAGAAGTCACAGTCTCTGAGTCTTTCCTATTTTGGGGGTTCCTTCTCCTAGTCATTCTGTTGAGGGGTGGTTGAGGGAATATACAGAGTCCAAATTATTGACCACAACCCAAGCAAGATACACCTGTTTTATAGAGACCTTAGGGTTGTTGACCTCTTGTTCTCCCAGCCTGTCTTCTGTGGGAGGGGCCTCCTGCACTGTTACTCAGGTAACCCTGTTTGGGCAGAGTTGCCCTGTCCCCTGTTGTGGTGGATAGGCTCAGTGAAAAACGTTTTTGGAGGGACATTTTTTCTCTGGTTGGTTTCCCTGGAGGCTTTCCATGTCTCTTCTGAGAGTCAGAGCAGAATAGATCATTTCCAACCCTCTGCCTCAGAATAGAGAGATTGCAGTCTATTCTTCAGTGAGCTCTCCAGGACACACTATCTCCATTTCTGTCTATGCTGCTAAACACTGCAGCTTCCTGGGTTGTATGGCCCTCAGCAGTACCCCCAGTCCTTGCCTCCAGGTCTGTTCATGTCTCTGCCCTTTGTTCTTCCACAACCACCAACTGCCCCCAGTTCACATGCATGGCCTCACTGCTACAGATTTCAGTCCTGGGGACTGCCCTAAAGTCCTTTCCCTACTGCTACCAGTTTGTGAATCTGTGCCCCATTCCCAGCATGGGAGGCTTTTGTGAACCTGTGGTGTAGGATCCCCATGGCTCTCTCCCCATTCCATTTATTTTCCGATATGTCCTTGTGGAATCATGGCTCCCTACTTCATACCTTGAAATCAACCACCTGCAAAATTCTCTTTGGAGAGATCCAGCTATATCTTCTTATATGTCAGGCTGATTTCATGGATGTTCAGAGTGGTCTGGTGGATATCCAGTTCAATTCAGGGAACGAGATGGAATAGGGTTCCCTACTCCTTCACTATCTTTTCCCCTCCTCCAAGCCAAAACAATCTGAGATGATGCAGCTGTTAAGTGGAGGGAAGGAATCTACTCCAAAGTGCATACCCAATATATCTCTCACAGCTTCTTTCTTTATAGAGAAAAGTCACCAGGTTCTAGGCAGTTTCACCCTGAAGATCTCTGTGGCAAGCATATCCACCACAAGCATTTCCCTCACATAACTCTATAGATGATTTTCTTATTAGTGATTGTGGGGCAGGATTACTTGTCAAAAGCAAAAGATTTTACTCAATTGGCTTTTATTCACATATAATATAGTCAGACAGATCTGTGGAAATTTACAATTCTTTCCTTACTCAAAACTTACTAAACAACATCAATTTATTTAAATATTTATCTTAATTTAACAATAACCTAGAGAAAATGAAACTAAGGTGGCTATCTTTAAAGGGAATTTAGAATGATAATATTTACTCGATTCCTGAATAATTTAAAATGTGATTTGATTCAAGCCAGACTATATGAAGCTATTATTTCTTTTTTGAATAAGTATTATCCTTTTGGAGTATATTTCTAAACATAGAAGCCAGAAATATTAAACTGCAACAGATAGTGATATTAACATTACAACTAAGGTGATCAATAAAGATTTGGATGATGTCAGGAGTTTTACATAAATAACTCTTCCATTTTAAAGATTATTTTAGGAAATTACGTTCTGATTTGGAAGAGCTGAAAGGATATTTCAAAGTTTAAAAGTAATATCTCTCAAACAACAATAAACCATGAGTAGACATAATATATTGAGTTAGATGGCTTCTTTTACCAGACAATGGAATGGAAGTATTAATGGACTATATTTGCTAACCAAGGCGATATATATAAAAGTTATAAAGTAACACAAATATTCTGGGAAAGAATGTACAAAGTAGTGCTCTATTCTTCAATAAGGTCACAGGATAAGACATGCAATATGACACATTTCCTCAAGGACAGCTGCATATATCCAAACCTATTCCAACTTTCCTTTAGTAAATTATCTTCAGAGCCTATGGAAAATTGTGTGAATATTCTAAATTAGAACAGTTTCTTATATTTTGGAGATTCCATTTTGTGAAAGATTTGCTTCAGAAGAAACTTGGCATCTTAGCTTATCAAGATAAATGTATATGAGCACCAAATAGAATACTGTGTTCTTTGTGTAACATATCAGGGACTAAAGTCAAGCTTATATGTGAAGTTAACAAAATTATTTTATTATTTTATTGATTGTTTCTGCAAACAAATATACATTTACTACTTACAACATGCTGAATAGTATTTGGTGCTGAATATGCAGGGGAAAATAAATCAGTCATATTCAGGCCCTTATAGTTGAGTCAAAGCATGAGCTACTTAACAAATTAATTATTCAGCAATAAATATATATTTACAAAATGGGATCATTGCTATGAAATTGAATTTAGATTGGAAAATTAGTAAGATGCTCTTTGAAAATATGACATATAGTTTGAAAGAAAAAGTAATTAATGGAACTTCATTTTGTGAGAATGTAGGAAAGACTATTATAGGAAAAAAATAATAGGACTTGTGGAATCCCAAGGGTAAGAAAGAGTTTGCAATAGTCCCTGAAGTGCATAGCAGGCTGAGTAGTAACCAAGGAGCTGATGAGACACATGAGTTCAAACACAACTCCAGCATCATGATAAGGATTGTGAATAATAACTCCATTCACTGGGAAATCAACACTATTGTAAATTTTCATTCATCAACAGTCACAGATTTAAAGAAATATTTATTTTTAGGTATTTGTTTACACATGTATATTTTTTGTACAACACTGAAAAACCATAATTCAATTGTACACACAAAACAAGTACATATATGCTCTATGAGGTGGATTGAACTGCAGATAAATTCTTTGAAAAATTATAAATAATCCCTTTCTCAAGAAAACACCAAGGTAAAGTGTGTATATTAAAAGCTGTAACTATTTGTGGAGATAATCCCATAATGGAATATGGCAAATTATACAGTCATAGAACTGGTTAAAAAAAGAAGTGGCACTGAGATATTTGCCAAGATTCCTTTTTATCTGATATTACAAAGCATGTTTCATTTTGACAAAAATGTTATTATTATTATATAGATCAAGCTTCAGTCATCAAGTGTGTGTTCTGTTAGTCTTGAGAAAAATATTGATCCAAATTCTAATGAAGAATTCAATATTAATTATAATGTATTATCTCTATAATTGTTTTAATATTTCTTTATCAGAATTTTAAATATCTAAGCAGAAAAAGGTCAATTAGAATTAGATAAACATCCAGCCATCTTTACCACCATTTACATATTAGAGAAAGGGAATGGGCTTTAGCTGTCAAATGCAACAAACTTTTTAACTACTTTGATGTGGTTTTTGGCTTTGTGTTTGCTTGACATACTGCACATTCTAAATTGGTTTTTGGAAATGTCATAAAGATAATTTGTCTCATATATTGTTATTAGGTTTGTTTCTCCATGGGGGTACCAGGGGCTCAAGCTTCTATTTTGTCATCTTACTGATGTTACTCTCAGGTTTTTTGTTTTTGTTTTTGTTTTTAGAGGAGGGGTAGGAGCAGAGGGAGAGGGAGAAGGAGAATCTCAAGCAGGCTCCATGTCCACCATGGAGCCTGATTTGGTGCTCAATTTCATAACCCTGAAATGATGACATTAACCCACTGAGCTACACAGGCACCCCTCGTTCTTTTGTGTTTTAAATATCAAGTCTTAACTATAAGACATTGACAAAGGTAATTGAAGAAGATATAAATAAAATAAAAGAAAAATACATATTGTTAGAATGTCCATAATACCCAATGCAATCTACAGATTCAGTGCAATATCTACCCAAATCCCAATGGCATTTTCACAGAAATAAAAAATAATAATTCTAAAATTTATATGGAAACACAAAACATCCCAAATAGCCAAAGCAACTTTGGGAAAGAACAAAGATGGAGGTATCATGTTTCCTGATTTCAAACTATACTACAAAGCTGTAATAATCAAAACAGTATGGTACTGGTATCAAACACAGTTCAATAAAACATAATTGAGAGCCCCAAAATAAACCCACACATATAGGGACTATTAATTTATGACAAAGGAGCCAAGAACATACAATGGAGTAAAAACATCTTCAGTAAAGTGCTCAGGGAAAACTGAATAGCCAAACAATAAAGAATGAAACAAGAGCACTCTCTTTCACCATACACAAAAATTAACTTGAAATAAATAACAGACTTGAATGTAAGACCTAAAACCATAAAACTCCTGGAAGAAATTCTAGACAGTAAGCTCCTTGATATCAGTTTTAGTGATATGCTTTGGGATCTAACTTCAAAGGCAAGGGAAACAAAGGCAAAAATAAACACATGTAAAAACATGAAACTAAAAATCCTCTGCATAGGGGTTCCTGGGTGGCTCAGTCATTAAGCGTTTGCCTTCGGCTCAGGTCATGATCCCAGGGTCCTGGGATTGAGCCCCGCATTGGGCTCCTTGCTCCATGGGAAGCCTGCTTCTCCCTCTCCTACTCCCCCTGCTTGTGTTGTCTCTCTCTGTCAAATAAGTAAATAAAATCTTAAAAAAAAAAATCCTCTGCATAGTGAAGGAAATGATCACCAAAATTAAAAGACAACCCACTGAATTAGAGAAGCTATTTGTAAATCATATACCTGATATATGAAAAGCTCACAAAACTTAACAATAAAAAAAATAAAATAAAACAATCCAATTTAGTGAAGATGTAGAGAAAAAGGAACCCCATACACTCTATAAATTGGTGCAACCATTAGGGAAATCAGTACAAAGTTTCTTCAAAAAATAAAAAAGACAAATATTATACAATCCAGTTTTTCATTTCTGAGTGTTTATCCAAAGAATATGAAAACACAAATTCAAAAATATATATGCACCCTTACTTTGTACATTGTACTTTGTACATTGTAGCATTATTTACAATAGCCAAAATTTTTAAACAATTTAAGTGCTTTGATGAATGAATGGATAAAGAGGATGTGGTATATAAAATGGAATAGTACTTACTTTTATATAAAGTAAGAGTATTTTACTTTTATCTTTTAAAAAATTAGAAAAAGAAGTAGATGAAAAAAATAAACATAAAATACCCACTTCTGGTAAACATCAAGTCTAATAATATTAATTATGTACTCAAGGTTTTCTAAAATTAATGACTTTACTGAATTTGGGATATATGTCACAAAGAAAATCACATAATTTTAGAAGTAGAAGAAAGCTTAGGTGATATTAAGTCCAATCTTGTTTTTTTAGCAATGGAGAAACCCATTTCCAAAGAATGAGGTGAAAGTGCTAGATACATTCAAGGCTGGTGCTTTTTTGACAATTCCACAAACCCACAATTCCAAAATAATAAAATTGTCAACCTTAAGTCATATAGATTATTTTGCTCCTCTAATCAAAGGATGTTTAAATGAAGTTACACCTATGATTATGTAAGGTGTAGAGATTTTTAAAAACTCTGTTTAAAGTTTCACATTTGAAGCGTGACAAAATACAACTTTAAAGGTGGCATTTTGTAATTGTAGAAGTTATCTTTTCAAAGGCCTTTTAAGTCATCTATTTAAAAATAATTTTAAAAATATGTTTTGCTTCTTCTAGTTTAATAATACCAAGTCATTCAGGTGGAAAAGAGTGAGGTTAGAATTTCATGGTCTAAACAAGTTCCGATTAATAACCAGGTTTTTAGTCTATGATCACTATTTCTAAATGATGACATGTGATAGAAAAAATAGCAACTTAATTTTGAGACACCTGCTTCATTTTTGACTCTGCAGAAAACAAATCTCAAAAAACATGGCTAGTTAAGACCCTGATAATCAGAGAGTGAAAACATAATAACATCAAGTTAATTTCTGATAATATCCAAGTTTATATTTTTACAGAAATGTGGTGAAAGAATTTGAGGACAATAAATTTGGGGAATATTTACTTTAAAATTTTTATTATGCATAAAATTATTAAAAATTCTTACTAAATCCTATGGGAAGGAGATGGTTTACAACCTAACTGTGCTCTTTTTCATGTACCTTTTGATTGCCCCCCTGGAAAGCAGAATTAATTCCTACTCCCATCTACTCAAAATTGGTTCAGATGTCAAGACTGATGATGTCACATCTAAACCAGAAGTTATGAAAAGATTTATTACTCATATCAGAAGGCACTCCATGGAAAACACAGTGGTACCCAAGCTGGTCAAAACTGGCTTGATGAAGAAAGGTTCCAGTCAGTAGCTCTCTTCTTATGGTGAGGGCTGGACTGACATTAGGGTTCCCAAGCACAATTTGCATTATTTGTAGTTCCTGCACAGCATCAAGGGAAGGAGATCCTGGACTTTCTAATCAACCTGATGAGTTATGGGGCAAAAGGGAATTGGGGAGAAGTTGGGCTTGAAAGTGTCAGTAGTCAAACATCAAAAATAGATTCTGTCTTACATCTTGTATTCTATATATTTTACTCTCTGCTGGCTAAATGTTTTTGGTCTATCCTCCAATCCAGTGATTTGCTCTTCATTAGTGTCAGATTTCTGTTTATTTGCTTATAAATTCAGTCTAGTGAGTAATTACAATTGAAAAAAATGTTTTCTAAAATACTTAGTGCTTTCATTGGAAGATTTGTTCAAGGTATCTCATTCATAACACTTTTGGATTTGAAAGGCCATGTGATATTTCTAGAGAAGCTTCTCCCTGAGGAAAAGGCATGTGGTTGCCCCACTTTGCTGGTTAGATGTGCTAGGCTTTCATGATTCTGGGGTATTTATTAGCAATTCTCATTGACTAATAGACTTCAGTGCATATTCTCCCATTTAGTTATAGAAGCTATCAAAGTGAGTTTTTGCTCTCCATCTATTTAATCTCTTTGTAACTCTCTATGTATTGAGGCTCCAAGTTTAAAAAAGCACTATTTCTTGAGGCCTCTTAATCTCCCAAATCTAGTGTGTGGGTTGGTTACACTAAATAAGAGAAAAACACTGTCAGCTGGAAACATAATGCATATGGGATGATAGAAGTTTCCATTCAGCCAGAGTTGGTAATAATCTTTTCTCTTGATGCATGTCAGAAGGCCATGTATAAATGTATTACTTCAACCAATTTTCTCATTATTATAACAGAAAAATATAGAAAAAATTGTGAATGCTGTAAAATAAAATAGAAAACTTAAAGTAAATGCTCATTAAAGGAAAATGGAAAAAATGAATTTGTTTTTGAGTGCATTTATTAATTTGCCAACTGGAAAAAATATCTGTAAGGTCTACATGTTGACTGATAGACTTGTATCAATGGTAGTTTCCTGATTTTTTTTCCACTTCTGAAAGATATTTATTTTTTTAAGTCTAAAAGTCAGTAAAGTTGCAGAAGTTGAAAGGGAAGAGAAAAACATTGACAACAGATTATCTAAATTTTCCTCTTCCCAAATATCTAAAGCATCCCCTATACCATTGTTTTCAGTAGAGCTTGTGAAACCCAAAAATTCTGACTTCTCTTCACTAGTCTGAAATAAGTCCAGCAGGGATTGTACTGGTGAGGTACAAACTCTGTTTCCTTCTTGTATAATAAGAAATTCAGTTTTTTCCTTATCAAATTCCACACTTGATTCCAGATTCTGTTTTATTCATTCTTAATAATATTTTCACTTTCCAATGGATCTTACCAAAAGGTAAACTATCCATATTCTTGGTTTTCACATTCATTGGGTTCTTTAGAAGGACTTTGGAATGGAGTCTTTGCCTGAATTGTTAGCTGCTTCTGTGAATTGTTTATTGCTAACAGTCTGGAATCATGACCAAATACTGGGTGAAGGTCCTTTTCTTTCAGATCCTTTGCTGGAAAAAGCACAGCATCTGACTTTTGTTTTGGTTGAGATGCAGTGTTACCTGTATTGACATTAGAAACTTGTACAGATACCTGTAGCTTACATGGACAGTGATTTACCCTTAGTTCTTCTAAGTCATTTTCATTTATTATTAATTTAGGTTCATAAATGTCAGGAATGCATCCCTATTTATTTTTATGTGGAGGTAGATTTGTAAAATTTTGTTTTATACCATTTTCTGCTGGATTTTTAACATGGAACATATACTGGTTGTCTCTCATCAAGTCCTCTCAATTTGCTTGAAGGGTAGGGGATGCATTCTGAAATAAACACAAATTTTTGGTCAGGTTCCTAGGTTTCTTTAAATAGGAAACTGCTCAATTCCTCGTACATTATTTCCTCTGAAATCTTTCTGAGAAAAATGTTGCAATCTTAGCTTTTCTTTTGGTTCAGATTTTTTTCAGGATAGTTGCAATAATAGGAAAAAGGGATCAAATACTGTATTTTATTATTTTCTTTTTAGGCATGTCCCTTTCATTTTCCATAAAGTCAAAAATTAACTTAGACACAATATCATCAAGAACTTGGTAATGATTACTCTGCAGTTTCTGTATTGCTCACTTGGAAGATGAGTTTCAAGAGCTTCATATTTCTGCAAGTATTATTCTCAGTATCCATTTTTTCTTCTCTTTCAAACGTCATTGAATCGGGATTCCACCACATTTATTGCCATCTGTTTGGATTTTGAGTTTGCTTTTGGATGTTAGATGGTTTATCTACATCAAATGGACTGGAGCGCTTCTGAATAGAGTAATTTATAAAAGGCATATTGGTCAGCTGAAGATAAAATGATCTATAAAGTTGGTTTGTATCTTCCACCTTTACAAAAGGTTTTTTGAGTCTCCCTGTTCTTGCTTTCTGGGTGCCAATACCTACTCTTTTCCTCATCAATATGAAGAATTTTTGCTCCCCATGATACAGCACTTGATAATATACTATTTGAAGGAATAAAATCATAATCCTTGATAACTTTTTCAACCAATGATTTTCCTCTGCTCAAACACACTGAATGTAGAGACTTAATAGAACTTCCATCATGGGTGGCATGAGGTGAAGTGGTCTGTGCAGTATATGCAGATTCTGGACTTAGTACAGAAGAAATTCTTCCCAAAGTTTGTGCAAATTTGGTTTCCTTTTATTTGAAATAAGATATCTGATATCTTTGCTGAGAATTCTTCAACTTGCCCTCCCAGATATGGTGACAGAAGGTAAGTCACTAAAATACTTGCCCCAAAGTGGCTTATATTTGGATTTTTTTTTTCACTTTTGACCTGGAAATGTCCTCTGCTGTGGATCCTCAGGGCTCCAGAGTTCATGGCAGCTGCTGAGTACCTATGTGTTGGGTCCAGGGAGGGTGTCACATGCTAGACCGCCATGAAAACACTGCTCCTCAAGGCAGATTTACTGGCATTTGTCTCTCCCCATCTACGGACTACCAGTAGTTTCCTCATTTTGATAATTCTACTATTTCATGTAAAAAAGTTTCTGTTTTTAGGAAGCACATACTGAAATAATTAAGGCAAAGGGAAAGCAGGTCTACAACTTATTTTCAGAAGGTTTAGAAAAAAGAAATAAAATTTAGATGATAAATAGGTTAGATAGATAAAATGGTAAAGCACATAAAGTGTTAACATTTGGGGAATCTGGGTAAAACATGGAAATTCTTGGTGATTTTTCTGCACATTTTCTGTAAATATGAAATGTTAAAAAGCTTAAAAGAGTAATGTCAGAGAAACTGCTGATTTTTTTTTACTACTCGTTCTAAAGGTTATTCTGCTGCAATATTTAAATGAAACAGGTAATCCCGTTTTATTGTAGGATTTCTCATCACAATTATTTTACTCCAAAAATAGTCTGATTCAGTGCAAAAGCAAAAGACATAAAACAAAACAAAGAAAATAAAAACAAAATAAACCTAATATAAGATTTTAGTGCAGGGGCGCCTGGGTGGCTCAGTTATTAAGCGTCTGCCTTGGGCTCAAGTCATGATCCCAGGGTGCTGGGATCCAGCCCCACATCGGGCTCCCTGCTCAGTGAGAAGCCTGCTTCTTCTTCTTCCACTCCCGCTGCTTGTGTTCATGCTCTCGCTCTCTCTCTCTCTGACAAATAAATAAAATCTTTAAAAAATAAAAATTAAAAAAATTTAGTGCATTTTTCCCCTGGAGTTAAGAATATTCCAACTATTTTTAGACAGTCTTAACTACAACAACACCCCTATTGCTCTTCACCTGTAGATATTTTATTTGTATAAGCATCTATATAATGATACAGAATACAATCAGGGATTTAACTTGGACAGATATGATTAGATATTGCCTCTCCCATCATATCTCTAAGTTGAATGTTACCTATTTTATTTCTTCATTTTTCATGTGCAATAAGCCATTGATAGTTTTTCAGAAAAAGAAAAAGAATTCAGTTATATAACTTGTAAGGAATTAGCACTTTTAGATCATTGTTTCAATTGAGTGCACATTTCCTACACTTTAAACTTAGGGTTAATTAAATAATTCATATATGGTTTGAAATCAAATACACAACAGAAGCTTTTGTAATTATTAGAACCACCATATATTTGTCCCTGAGATTCTCTTCCGCTTCTGTGTTATCCTTCTGAAAAGCAAAAATAAATAACTTTCTAAAAGAAAGCTCCAGTAACCATTCTCTTCTTTAATTGAAAAGTTAGGCTGGAGTTAATGATATATAAACCTTCATTATGTATTGTCTAATTTAGAATAGTTCTGTAATACAAAAGGAAATCATAGAGTAAATAATCTGACAAATCTGTTAATAACGAATCTTGCTTGAAACAAGGTGTTTGATTATTAGTATTTGATTTTGATACAGAAAGAGCATGAGATATAGCTATAGGTATGTCTTATCATATATTCATGGTTTTATCCTAAAAGAAATTGTAAGACCTCCTGCTGAAATCTGACAGAAATAAGCCAATTATAAGGTAAAGATGTAAAATGTAGATATTGTATCTCTATGACTCCTCAATGTGGTATTAAGTCACTGGCATTAAGCAATCTGTCATTTTCCTCGATCATCAATATCCCATCTGCAGCTGACAGTTGCTGTCAGAGAAGGCTAGAAACAGCTGCTTCTTAATTATGAGGAATATGAATAGAGAGATATAAGAAAGTCTAAGCTGAATAATTCTTGGTACTGGTAAAAATCTGATTACTATGGTAGAATGCAACAGCCAAGGAAAATTTGGTGGAGTGCTTTTTAAAAAGGTTCACCCATATATGGAGAATCTGCTGTCTGTGTCCCTTATGGGGTGTATTTAGATATTCTTCTAAATGTTAGGTAGATGTAACCAGGTTATAAAAGCTTTTATTTAAGAATTTTAGTATAACTAGAAATGTATGGTTTCCACGAAAAAATTTTGGGACGCGTGGGTGGCTCAGTCATTAAGTGTCTGCCTTCAGCTCAGGTCATGATCCCTCCCGGGTCCTGGAATTGAGCCCCACATCAGGCTCCTTGCTCAGAGGGGATCCTGCTTCTCCCTCTGCCTGCCACTCCCCCTGCTTGTACTCTCTCTCTGATAAATAAATAAATAAATAAAAATAAATAAAATCTTAAAAAAAAGAAAAGAAAATTTCAGAAAGGTTTCTTCTGGATTATTCATTTGTTTAATTTAAAAATAAAGGATTGAACATACTTTCTTTCAACAAGGTGATGACCACTTATGGATTTCATTGCCTATAACCAATAAAAAAGAATTTTAGCAAGACATTTCCTTCTTATTCTATAATTTGCCTATTCACTATCTTTTGAAATATAAATGGGCTTTCCACAAAGTGTGTTTAACTCTTACATATTACTAGTGGGAATGCAAAATGGAACTGGTACTGCCAATGAAAGAGAATTTGTCATATCTAATTAAATTATATATATATGTACATGTATATATATACATATATATATAAAATTTACCCATTGGCCCAGCATTTCCACTTGTAAGAAATTACACCAAAGACAAACTGCCAAAAAAATGAATAAATAAACATATGCTTAATACTATTCTTAAACACTACTTTTAAATGATAAACATCAGAAACAATTCAAATGTCCATCAATAGAATACTGGTTTAATAAATTATGATATAGCCATACTATGTAGTACACAATGCTATAAAAAGTGTAAAAATATCTCTGTTGACTATTATGGCAAAATCTCCATGATGCATTATTAGATTAAAACAATCAGATTAAAGATATCCACATAATTTGAATATTATTATTTTGAATATCTAAGAAAGGAGAAATCTAAACATAAATATGTATTCACACACACATATATATCTATATCTATATTTTTTTCAAGTTTATTTTAGATGACTTGATTAACTATTGACTATATTGAGTTTCCCTTCCAAGTAACTAGGATAGTTTGGAAAGACATGCTCGTTTGTGCAGAAAAACTGATGACCCTGAATCACATGACGGGGCAGGATATCAAGCTCTCTTGTGAATTATCTTCCATATATGGAAGATAATTCCATATATATATGGAATTATATATATATATAATATATATATGGAAGATAATTTTTAGTATAGTTTGGAATTATATATATTATATGTATAATATATATATTCCATATATACAATATATATATTTAAATTATTTTATTTGCAGTTGACACAAAATATTACATTAATTTCAGGTATACAATATAGTGATTCAACAAGTTTATTCATTTGAAAGAGAGAGAGCATGAGCAGGGGGAGGGGCAGAGGGAGAAGTAAGCTCCCTGCTGAGCAGGGAGCCCCACCTAGGGCTTGATCCCAAGATGTTGGAATCATGACTTGAGTTGAAGGCAGATGCTCAATCGACTGAGCCACCCAGGCGCCCCTCAACAAGATTATACATTATGCTATGTTCTTCACAAGTGTAGCTACCATCTGTCCTCTTAAATTGCTATTACAATGTCATTGACTATAGGCTATGCTTTTATTCCCATGGCTTATTCATTTTGTAATGAGAAGCCTGTATCTCCCTCTCCCCTTCATCATCTTCCCTGGCTTCTACCCCCCTTATCCTCTGGAAACCATCATTTTGTTCTCTGCATTTATAGGGTTAATTCTGCTTTTTTATTTGTTTTTATTTATTTTTTATTGATTGATTTTTTTAGATTTCACATATGAATGAAATCAGATGGTATTTGCCTTTCTCAGTGACTTGTTTCACTTAGTGTAATACCCTCTAGGTCTATGTTGTCTCATAAGGCATGATCTCTTTTTATGGCTGCATATATTCCACTGTATACATAGATATAGATATAGATGATATAGATATCACATCTTCCTTATCCATTTGTCTATTGATTGACCCTTAGGTTGTTTACATATCTTAGTTATTGTAAATAAATCTGCAATAAACATAAGCCTTCATATATCTTCTTAATTTCATTTTCTTTGGGTAAATATTCACTTATATTTAAAAAAATATGGTTACTTATACCTCCTTCCATGATAGAATAACTGTACTAGAATTTCCCTGCAATTATAAATGAATTGACAAAACATACCAAACATCTATTTTTAGAGCTTAAAAAATTATGAGCACAGGACTATTTCTCAGAGAAGGGAAATTCATGAGGTGAGACCCATATATTCTTTGGATCTCTGCACAGATAAAATTTCCTGGAGTTGAAACAATGCATAGACATGGAACACAAGAAGAGTGTGATAATCCAACTGTACTGAGGAGACAGAAATCATTAGTAGGGGCTCTGAATTACCTGGATCTAGTAGGGCAGTTTATTAGAGAAGGACCAGAGCTGAGATGGAAATCTCTGTGAATTCCTCAAGGACCCTTGGCTGAGTCATTTGGTCATATAGGTGCAGCTGGATTGACAGTGGAATAAAAATGCTAGAGGCTGTGCACACTGGGAAACACTGGAGTTCCAGACCAGCCAGAGTGGGAAGATCTTACTACTTACATGAAGTATTCAAATAAGACAGTAGAATGACCACACTTAAGAATAAGAAACTATATTAAAATAACATCCGTTGAAGGCCCTAAAAAATCTAAAACCAAACCTCAACAAGATCATTTTAAACCTCAAGGAAACTTCATACTGTTTTCCAGAGTGACTGCACCAGTTTGCATTCCCACCAACAGTGCACAAGGATTCCCCCTTCACCATATCCTCACCAACAACTGTTGTTTCCTGTAACAGTTAAAAATAGAACTACCCTATGACCCAGTAATTGCTCTACTAGATATTCACCCAAAGGTTACAAAAATACAGATTCAAAGGGATACATGCCCTCTGATATTTATAGCAACATTATCAACAATAGCTAAATTACAGAAAGAGCCTGAATGTCCATCAACTGATGAATGGATAAAGAAGAAGCAGTATATATACACAATGGAATATTACTCAGCCATCAAAAAAATGAAATCTTGCCGTTTGCAATGACGTGGATAGAGCCAGAGAGTATTATGCTAAGTGAAATAAGTCAGTTAGAGAAGGACAAATACCATATGATTTCACTCATATGTGGAACTTAAGAAACAAAACAGCTGAACATAAGGGGAGAGAAGGAGAGAGGCAAACCATAAAACAGACTCTTGTCTATAAAGAACAAATTAAGGGTTGATGGAAGGAAGGTGGTTGGGGGGATGGGTTAAATGGGTAATGGGTATTAAAGAGGGCACTTGTGCTGAGTGTTACATGTATGTGATGAATCACTAAATACTACACCTAAAGCCAATATTAGACTATATGTTAACTAACTAGAATTTAAATAAAAACTTGAAAAAGAAAGAAACTGTGAGTAAACCAAAATTGGGGGGAAATATTCATATACACATATATGACATACAATTTATATCTAAAATAAAAAATGTTCAAAAATATTTAGAAAAAAATTCAGTTAACATAGTAAAAAAAAAAAAATCCCAATCAAAATGTGTAAAGATGTGAATAGAAACCTCACAGAAGATATATGAGCAACCAAAGTACACTTAGAAAGATGCTCACCTTCTTTAGAGATCAGATAAATGAAAAGTAAACCCCCAATTTAATATCATATTACTTTCACTAGAATGGCTAACACTAAAAGTCTGGATAATGAAAAGCTTTTTGAGGACTTTGAACAACTGACCTTATTAAAATTGTTGATTGGAGTGTAAAGTGGTACTCTGGAAAGAAATTTGGTAGTTTTTCAGTACTCATAAGCATACACTATCTTAGGAACTAGCAACTTAGGAATTCTGCTTCTTGAATGGATCTAAAAGTAATGAAAGCATGTGTCCTGAAAAAGGTTTGGACAAGATTGTTCATAGAATTTTGATCAGAATTACTCCTAACTGGAAACCACCTGTTGGTCAATATGTGTTATGGATTGAATTGCATCCCCGAAATTTTGTTGAATCTCAGCCCTCAATGTGACTGCATTTGGGGATAGGGTCACTAAAGAGATAATTAAGGAAATGAGGTTCTTATGTAAGTGGGGCCCTTTTCCAATATGATTGATGTCCATATAGGAAGAGACACCAGAGATCTCACTCTCTCTCTGCTTTGTTAGTAAACAATAAGAAAGTAAACATCTGCAAGCCAGAAAGAATCTACCAAGAAATGACTATGCTATAGTACTCTGATCTTGGACTTTCAGCCTCCAGAATTCTGAGAAAGTAAGTTTCGGCTATGTAAACCACCCAATGTAGGGTGTTTTGTTACAGCATCCTGAGCTAATGCAAGATGTAAAAAGAAAAATAAACTGTTATAAATAGACAAATTTTTTAAGATGCATGTATTGGTAATGCATGCATCAATATAGACTAGTGTCACTGATATTATATTAAGTAAGTAAACTAAACATAAAAGAATATGTATAGCATAATTTCATTTTTATGAATTTCTACAGGGATAAAGTCCAGACTGGTGATTCAGAAAGATGAGGGTGGGTGATTGACAATAAAGGGGAAATTTCTGGGATAATAAAATCCTTATCTTCATTGGAGGACTGGTTACATGGATAATTTTTTTAGCAATACTGGACTTTTATAAAGCTACATAATATTTATTGGTCAAAGAGAGAGATTCCTAAACTTTAGAGTTGGAGAGGACTATAAACATAATCTGGCCAGCTTCTTTATTTTTTCTTATTAAAATTTTTATTTATTTATTTATTTTTATTATTATTATGTTATGTTAATCACCATACATTACATCATTAGTTTTGATGTAGTGTTCCATGATTCATTGTTTGCTTATAACACCCAGTGCTCCATGCAGAACACACCCTCTCTAATACCCATCACCAAGCTAACCTATCCTCCCACCCCCTTCCCCTCTAGAACCCTCAGTTTGTTTTTCAGAGTCTATATAGTCTCTCATGGTTTGTCTCCCCCTCCAGTTTCCCCCCCTTCATTCTTCCCCTCCTGCTATCTTCTTCTTCTTTTTTTTAACATATAATGTATTATTTGTTTCAGAGGTACAGATCTGTGATTCAACAGTCTTGCACAATTCACAGCACTCACCATAGCACATACCCTCCCCAATGTCTATCACCTAGCCACCCCATCCCTCCCACCCCCCGCCACTCCAGCAACCCTTAGTTTGTTTCCTGAGATTAAAAATTCCTCATATCAGTGAGGACATAGGATACATGTCTTTCTCTGATTGACTTATTTTGCTCAGCATAACACCCGCCAGTTCCATCCCCGTCATTGCAAAAGGGCAAGATTTCATTCCTTTGATGGCTGCATAATATTCCAGTGTGTGTGTGTGTGTGTGTGTGTGTGTGTGTGTGTGTGTGTGTGTGTGTGTGTGTGTATACCACTTCTTTATCCATTCATCTGTCGATGGACATCTTGGCTCTTTCCACAGTTTGGCTATTGTGGACATTGTTGCTATAAGCATCGGGATGCACGTACCCCTTCAGATCCCTGCATTTGTATCTTTGGGGTAAATACCCAGTAATGCAATTGCTGGGTTGTATGGTAGCTCTACTTTCAACTTTTTGGGGAACCTCCATACTGTTTTCCAGAGTTGTTGCACCAGCTTGCATTCCCACCAACAATGTAGGAGGCTTCCCCTTTCTCTGCATCCCCGCCAACATCTGTCGTTTCCTGACTTGTTAATTTTAGCCACTTTGACTGGTGTGAGATGATATCTCATTGAGGTTTTGATTTGGATTTCCCTGATGTCAAGCAATGTTGAGCACTTTATTTTAATGAAGCAAAGCAATTATTTCCCATCATTTTTACTGGCTAAAGCAGGATGATTATCAAATTTTCTTGATTGCAGGGTAATATTGTTTCTTTTTAATTTATTTTTATTTGTTTTTACTTTGTTGTCTTTGATAAGACAGTGCATTTTACATATTTTTGATAGTTATCTGCAACACCATAAATAAAATAGTAAAATTTCTGGTTACTAAAAAATCTGAAAATAAGAAAATAGAATCATTTATTGTTAGCAGCATGGCACTGTCATTCAGAATATGTTCTATTATTTACTGTGTGTATGAGTTTGAAGAGGCTGTGTTATTTCTCAGTGACTCATTTCTTTTATTTACTTTTAAATCATTGTCATTTGCAAAATAAGGAGAAAAGCAATACCCCCTTAATGAGTTGATTTTGAAACTGAAATGAGATAAAACATTTAAATTATATCAAATGATACTTGACATATTATAAATACTCAGTAAATAATGAAATAATGAATATTTGTGTATTATGAATGCCTGCACCAGTTATAATTTGTGTAATAATCTGAATCATATAAAAATGATTAAGCATAGGCACCTGGGTGGCTCAGTTGGCTGAGTGATTGCCTTTGGCTCAGGTCATGATCTTAGGGTCCTGGGATCTAGCCCTGCATTAGGCTCCCTACTCAGCAGGGAGTCTCCTTCTCCCTCTGCTCCTCCCCCCACCTCATTTTCTCTCTCTCTCAAATAAATAAATTAATTAATTAATCTTTAAAAAAATGATAAAACATCCTTCCATCCAAATCAAAATCTAAAAAAAAAAAAAAACAAAAAACTAGTTCAGAGTTATGGAAAGAGTATTTCCCTTGGGGAAAAAAACACAACAGTTTGTCAAATTATCTAAACTATTTCAATTATTAAATGAGAAAGTATTTTGAAATGCTTAACATATTAGGAAACCCACAAGCAGGTTTCTTCTCATTCCTTTATTTTTTTTCAACCACAAACAAATGGAAGGCACTATTTACATAATAACATAAATATGACAGCAGCAATACAAGTGACAAAAAAAAAAAGAGGGGCGCCTGGGTGGCTCAGTCATTAGACGTCTGCCTTCAGCTCAGATCATGATCCCAGGGTCCTGGGATCAAGTCCTGCATTGGGCTCCCTGCTCTGCAAGGAGCCTGCTTCTCCCTCTGCCTTTGCCTCTCTCTCTGTCTCTCATGAACAAATAAATAAAATCTTTTAAAAATTGATGTAAGTTCTAAAAATGCTAATTTTGGTATAATATGAAAACTTTAATTTCAAAGTGATCGCAGTATTTGCTTAGATATAAACATAATGGGTGTTTATTGAGTGTCTCCCAACAACACTGGAAAGTAAGCATTTATAGATGAAGATATTGAAATTCAGAAAAGCTTAACAAATTGCTCTAAATTACACACTTGGTATTTACAAAGGCAGGGCTAGAATTCTAATTGATGGACATAAAAAATAGTGATGGATAACAACATAGTCATTAAAAATCAGATGCATAAAATTACATTATTGTTAAATATGTAGAGATGTAAAATCAATGAATACACATATATCTCTTAAACAGAGTCAGTTTCACTTACTATAATAGTTTGAAGCTAATCTTACCGATTTAGTCAGTATTGATGCCCTTTTATTATTTACCTTGATAAAAGTTGTTATTTTGTGTAATTATTGAGGAGGTCTACAGTTAATTGTTTCTTTGTGTGTGTAAAACTACAATCCAATAAACATTTCTGAATGGCTTTAAAGTTAGGGAATGGCTAAATTGTTTTGAAGAAAGAGAATTTCCTTCACAATTGATAAAGTTTGCAAATAAATCAAATAACGATATATTGATTAATCACTTGAAAAATAGCTCCCATCAGGTGGAATATTTACTGAAAAATTTTCATTTGAGTGAGAAGTCAGTAGTAAAGACAGAAGACAAGGCATTTATTACATGTGGTGGTGAGGGAATAGCAGGTAAATTAGTAATTTATATCTCAAGAGTGCTCTTCTATACGTCTTATATTTCCACATCTTGATCCTATTGGTTGTGCCTGAGCTCTGGCAGGCAAGGAATCTATGTTCACTTGCGGAGAATGGAATATAGAGCAGCAGATGTGGAGGCATACTAGGGAGGCCTGTGACAGACTTGGTCAAAGATGCTCTGCAGTGAGCTTGGAGAGATAACACTAGATTGGAGCTAGAGCCCCATGGATGTGTTTAAAACCACATTGGAGTATTAGTGATGTGAAGGTAAAACAGTATCTCTTAGGCTTTTCTATTTTTCCTTTTTCTTCTCTTTCTTTCTTTTTCTTTCTTTCTTCTTTCTTTTCTTTTCTTTTCTTTTCTTCTTCTTTCTTTTCTTCTCTTCTTTCTTTCTTTCTTCTTCTTTCTTCTTTCTTTCTTTCTTTCTTTCTTTCCTTTCTTTCTTTCTTTCTTTCTTTCTTTCTTTCTTTCTTTCTTTCTTTCTTTCTTTCTTTCTTTCTTTCTTCTTTATTTCCTTTATTTCCTTTCTTTCTCTCCTTTCTTTCTTTCTTTCTTTCTTCTTTCTTTCTTTCTTTCTTTTCTTCTTTCTTTCTTTCCTTTCTTCTTTCATTCTTTCTTCTTTCTTTCTTTCTTCTTCTTTCTTTCTTTCTTTCTTTCTTTCTTTCTTTCTTTCTTCTTTTCTTTCTTCTTTTTGTAATTGGCACTAGATTGTGTTGCCATTAACTGAGATGAGAAAGACTAATTGTCTCTGAAAATGCAACATTCTGTTTTAGATTTTTAAAGTAAGAATTGTCTATTATTTGACTGTCTGGGTGTTGTTTTCTCAGCATCCAAATCCCTTGTTTTTATAAGCACCCTAAACTGTTGGTCAGGTCCCTTCTTCCCTGACAACTGTTCATACTGTTTCAAGAAGTTATTCTTCTGGCTCTAAAATGTAGCCCAGACCCACGCTAGTCAGAAACTCCCATTTCTCACTAACATTTACCCTTTCAATGTTGGATGTGACCCATTTTTAATCAATGAGCCTAGAGAAAACTTTTTTTTAAAAGATGTTATTTATATATTTGAGAGAGAGAGAAAGAGAGGGAGAGAGGGAGAGAGTGTGTGTGTGTGTGTGTACAAGTTGGGGGAGGAGCAGAGGGAGAGAATCTCTAAGCAGACTCCCCATTGAGTGTGGAGCCCCACGTGATGCTCCATCTCATGACCCATGAGATTATGACCTGAGCCAAAACCAAGAGTCCAATGCTTAGCTGAATGAGCCCACCCAGGTGCCCCTCTGGAGAAAAGTTCTAATGAGGGTTTATGGGAAATGAAACTTCCTTGCCTGTCTAAAAAAGCTTCCAAAAACAACTCTACATCTCTCTGGATGAAGAAAAGTGTTACAAGAACTATTCATGTTACTTAGCTAAATTCTGTCAGAGGAGGACACTGCTTACACTAAATCTTTACCATCACATGACCTATTACCAAAGACTAAACAGCGTTCTTAATGCCTCCTATGTAAACTACCTGAAAATAGTCAATATTAGCAAGTGAGTGTCTACCGAAGTCATCTTCCTCTCAGGAATACAAAGTTCTCATTTGTCCAAGAAGCATGACTGCTAGCAAACTGAGAGCCTGTCCAAGAGTCATTGAAATAGGACAAGATAAAATCAAGTTGCAAAGACCTTAGCACTTTTCCACTGTTGTGTGAGAGAATAAATGCAAATTTTTCTCCCCAAAGACAAAGTAGAAAGCCAAGGTAATTGTTAGTATTCATCTTGTGACCATAAGAGGAAGCCAGTCTTAAGAAAAGCTGAGTGAGAGACGGAAAGAAATTAGGTCTCTATGTCACTGTTGAACTGCTGAATCAAACCAACCCTGAAGCTGTTCCTAACTCTGATGTGTAGTCTTTTATTGCCTAAGCCATCTGGAGTTGATGTTTCTGCAATTTATAAGAAAATAAAGTCTAACTGAAGCAATATAAAAAAGAAGATATCATTCAGACCATTGGAGATATATCTATGAAGCTTAGAACCACTCAGAAGAAAATTATAAGACATGGTACTGTTACTCATTGTGAACTAATTACAGTATTAAAGGAATGGACTTGAAAGAATACCAAGAGCTGTATGTAGACATGGGAGAGCAGAATGTTTTTCTCTAATCACTCTGTCATTTTGCTGCTTCCAAAGGCTGTGCAATTTCCAAACCCACTGGCAAGTTATCATGTAGAACAATTAGTTTGGGATTGGAAGTCTTTATAGAAATGCAGCTAAAAATAAATCATGTAGACATTCTTAATTCTCCTTTTTTATTGGAAAATTTAGTGTGCTGGCATTTATCTTGCCTGAGGGGGTTATTATGATGGTTGCAGACATATTTGTATGCTTACTGTTATTACACCATAGTTCAATCAGAAGTTGAGCAAGTACTTTATATTTTATTTAATCCGAATGAAACCCACTATTTCTTATACCTTACACCTTTTCCTCTACCATACTTTTAGTCATGATTAAAAGTATTAATTGCTGAAATTAGAAAACATAATACTCTTCACATTATTTTAGCCACCAAGCTCTGTTCACTTAGCTTCCTGGATCTTCCAGGAGATTCATTTCCTCACTTCAATTTCCCTTTCACTGTCCATCTTCCTAACAGGTGCTATTCTTGGTGCTTTCATTTCCCATCCAACTTTTTGTATGATCACCAAAATTATTATTCTAATTCATGTGATTTCCCTGCCTTAAAATATTAAAGTCCTTTTATCACTTGCAATATGAAATTTAAATTTCTTAGAATTTAACAAAAAGATCATGAACTCACCCTGACTTAATATGATTTAGGTGAGGTCACAAAATTATATTTCAGGCATTGGAATACCTTCTGGGTGACAAATGTGAGAATACTTTCAATAAATGTATATCTGAAATGGTGATAGCACTCATTGCCAGCCTTTCTCCCAACATTTTCTTGATGAGCAATCTTGTACAGTTACCTTGCAAGACCTTCTCCTGGTGTGTTGTCCTCTGTGCAGAGTTGTTTCACCTTGCTCCTCACAAGCAGGAGAGATGAAGTGTTTTCTAGAGAAACAAAAGCTGAAGGAGTTCATCACTGTAAGACCGACCTTAGCGAAAATGTTAAAGCAAGTTCTTTAAGCTAAAACAAAAGAACATAAAATAGTAATAGGAAAACATAAAAGTAAAAAATCACCAATAAAGGTAAATATATAGTTAAATTCAGAATACTCTAATGTTGTAATGTTGGTGGATAAATCACTCATAACTCTAGTATGAATGTTAAAAGACAAAAGTATTAAAAGTAACTAGAACTACAATAATTTGTTAATGGATACCAATGTAGAAAGATGGAAACTGACTTCAAAATCGTAAAATATGTGTGGGAAGAAGGTAAAAATGTAGTTTGTATGTGTTTGAATCTAACTTGTTGTAGCTTAAAATAGACTCTTACAAATAAAAGATATTTTATACAGGCCTCATGGAAACCACAAAGCAAAAACATATAGTCTATAGAAAAAAAATAAAGAGAAATGAATCAAAGCATGTACGACAAAAAATCATGAAATCACAAGGGAAGAGAACAAGAGAAGTACAAGGGAACAAAGAGATTATGAAAAAAAAAAAGACAAAATGCCAATAGTAAATTCAGACATAATAATGACCTTAAATGCAGATAGACTAAATTCTCCAGTCAATATGCTGCTTAAATGAGACTCACCTCAACTTTAAGGACAAACAGGCTGAATGCCGTAATGGAAAAAGATATCCTATGCATATGGAAACTAAAGGAAAACAGGGGTAGCTCTACTTATTTCAGACAAAATAGACTTTAAGCCAAAGACAGTAATGAGAGACAAAGTTCATTATATATTGGTAAAGGATTCAGTTCATCAAGAGATATAACATTAGTAAATATTCATACAAACAAGATGGGATCAACTAAATATATAAAGTAAATATTAATAGATCTGAAGGTAGAGAATTACTGTAGCACAATAATAGTAGAGAACTTCAAAATCTCATTTCAACAACAGATAGATAATCTAGTCAGAAAATCAGTAAGCAAACATTGGACTTAAATTATACATTAGATCAGATGGACCAAATAGACATTTATAAAATATTCCATCCAACAGCAAAGAATATACATTTTTCTTAAGTATAAATGGAACATTCTCCAGGATAGATCACAAAAAAAATGTCTAAGAAATTTAAGTAGATTGAAATCATATCAACCATTTTTTTCCAATCATAATGGTATAAAACTAGAATAAATTGCAAGAAGAAAACTGACAATTCACAATTATGTGGATATTAAAAAACATGCTCTTAAAACCAAACCAAAACTAAACAAAACATGCTCTTGAACAACCAATGAGTCAAATAAAAATTCAAAAAAGAAAACAAAAAGTATATTGAGACAAATGAATATGAAAATACAAAATACCAATACTTATGTAGCAAACTGAGGTCTAATAGGGAAGTTTATAATCATAAACACTGATATTGAGGAAAAAGATCTCCAATAATAACCTATTTCTCAAGAAGCTAGAAAAGAAGAAAAAACTAAACCCAAAGTTAGTAGAATGAAGGAAATAGCAAAGATCAGAGCAGAAGTAAATGAAATAGAGATCAGAAAAATAATAGACAATCAGTGAAACTAATAGCTGTTTTTTTTAATAAACAAAATAGACAAACCTTTAACTAAACTTGGGAAGACACAAAAGGGGACTCAGATGAATGAAATCATACATGAAAGGGGAGCTAAAAAAGCTGATATCACACAAATGGAAAGGATAACAAGAGACTCTTATGAATAACTATGTGTTAACAAAATGCACAGCCTAGAAGAGATGGGTAAATTCCCAGAGACAGAAAATGTACCAAGATTGAGTCATGAGGAAATAGAAAATCCGAACAGACTAATTAGTGGTAAGAAAATTGAATCAGTATTTAAAAACCTCCCAACAAACAAAGTTCAGGACCAGATAGCTTCAACTGGCGAATTCTACCAATCATTTAAAGAAGAAATAATCCCAATCCTTCTCAAACTCTTCCAAAAAAAATAAGAGTTGAGAATACTTCCAAACAACGTTTTGAGGCCAAGTATACATTCTTAAATACTTAGAAATACATTTAACCAAAGAGTAAAAAAATTTGTACACTGGGAACTAGAGATATTGATAAAGAAGTTGAAGACACAAATAAATGGAAATATATTCCACTCTCATGGATTAGAAGAATTAATATTGTTAAAATGTCCATATTACCCAAAGTGATACATAGATTCAGTGCAATCTCTATGAAAATTAAATGGTGTATTTGACAGAAATTAAAAAAAAGTTCTAAAATTTGTTTGGAACCACAAAAACCCAAACAGTCAAACAATTGTAAGAAAAAACAAAGCTGGAGCCATCACACCCTCTGATTTTAAGATGTATTACAGAGTTTTGTAATCAAAATAGTATGGTAGTAGCATAAAAATAAGCACAGAAAAGACAGCACAGACAGAAACCCACATATATGTGATTAATTCATTTATGACAAGGGAGTCAAGAATATACAATGGGATAATGATGGTTTCTCTAATAAATTGTGCTGGAAAACTGGATAGCCACATGCAAATGAATAAAAGGGGATCCTTATCTTATGTTTTACATAAAAAATTAACAAATCTTCTGGAATAAAACACAGGGAGAAAGTACCCTGACATTGGTCTTTACAGTGATTTTTTTTTCTTTTTTCTTTTTGGATTTAACACCAAAAGCAGAGACAGAAAAAGCAAAAATAAATAAGTGGGACTACAGTAAGCTAAAAAGCTGTACAGCAAAAGAAACAATCAACAAAATGAAAAGCAACCTATGGAATAAGATAAAATATTTACAAATCATGTATCTGATAAGAGGTTAGTAGGGAAATATATAAGATCTTATACAACTCAATAGCAAAAAAAAAGTCTGATTAAAAACGGGCAAAGAAACTAAATAGACATTTTTCCGAAGAACACATACAAATGGCCCATAGGTATAAGAAAAGGTGTTCAACATCACTAATCATCATGGAAATGCAAATAAAAACCACGGAGATATCTATCACCTTACACCTATTAGAATAGCTTTCATCGGGGGGGCGCCTGGGTGGCTCAGTTGGTTAAGCGACTGCCTTCGGTTCAGGTCATGATCCTGGAGTCCCGGATTGAGTCCCACATCGGGCTCCCTGCTCAGCGGGGAGTCTGCTTCTCCCTCTGACCCTCTCCCCTCTCATGCTCTTTATCTCATTCTCTCTCTCAAATAAATAAATAAATAAATCTTAAAAAAAAAAAAAAAGAATAGCTTTCATCGGGGCGCCTGGGTGGCTCAGTTATTAAGCGTCTGCCTTCGGCTCAGGTCATGATCCCAGGGTCCTGGGATCGAGCCCTGCATCAGGCTCCCTGCTCCTTAGGAATCCTGTTTCTCCTTCTCCCTCTCCCCCTGTTTGTGATCTTGCTCTCACTGTGTCTTTCTCTGTCAAATAAAAAACAAAACAAAACATAATGTTAGCTAAGATTGCTATCATGTCACATAATTACCATTTCTTTTTTGTGGTGATAACATTTAAGATTTACTTTCAGGAATACAAATAAAAGTATTGTTAACTATAATCACAATGCTGTGCATTAGATCCTCAGAGCTTATTCATCTTCTAAGAGCAAGTTTGTGTCTTTGACCATTATCTCCCAATTCTCCTATCCCCCAGGCTCTGATAATCACCATTCTACTCTCTTTCTATCTGATTGGCTTTGCAGATTCCACATGTAAGTGAGATAATACAGTATTTGTATTATCTATTTTTTATTTGTATTATTATCTATTTTATTTGTAAACACAAATAAATAGTATTTGTGTTTCTCTGTCTAACTTATAGGATTTAGCATAATAACATCAAAGTCCACCCCAGTTATTGCTAATGGCATGATTTCCTTTTTTTCATGGCTGAATAACATTCCAGTGCATGTGTGTGTGTATGTGTGTATACCACAAACATTGTTTTTTTTTTTTTTCAGCTAAAGAACAGGTGAGATTTTATTAGATTTAACAGTGTGTGTTCCAGGGATAATGAAGACAATGATTTGGTTGAAATGGCAGAATGGTTCCATGGAGTTATATTAGATAAGATTGATAAGGAAATTGAATACATATAATAATGGACCTTAAAGTCTAGTTTCATAATTTTGAGAACTTTGTGAACACAAGGGAGAATCACAGAAAAGTATTATGGAGGAGAAAAGAACCTCAGCCACCCAATTCAGCAAATGAAAATAACTGTTTCTACCATGTGATAATTTTTGTTTTAAGTGCTGGAGTGAATACAACAATGAGCAAGAAACAGTTTCTAAGTGAGAGTGTAAAGATAACTTTCAGCTCCAGGAGTCTACAATAAAATTGCTCTTATTGGACAATTATTCTGTATGTAAATGTTGGATAGATGAAACATGAAAAGAAGGGAAGTAGAAATGACAATAATAAATGTACATAAATGAGACATAGGAATGGGTGGCAGTAAAACTGAAGGTACATGATAGAAAAAAATGATGCTTTGAAAGAAGGCATTTTAACTTTCCATACAATTAATCACTTATAGTTAATGGTCTGAGCATTGGTTTCTTCTCATGTACATTTCTTTTATTTTCCTCACTAGATCACCAGACTACCTGAAGGTTGGACATCATATATTAAAACTTGCCTCCCTTGCAATGTTTACCACAGTATCTTATGAATAGTAAGTATTGAAAAGTGCTGCTTAATTCATATAAAGAATATTTAGAGGCACCTGGGTGGCTCAGTTGGTTAAGTAACTGCCTTTGGCTCAGGTCATGATCCTGGAGTCCTGGGATTGAGTCCCCTATCAGGTTCCCGGCTCGGTGGGGAGTCTGCTTTTCCCTTTTACCCTCCCCCCTCTCGTGCTCTCTCTCTCTTTCTCATTCTCTCTCTCTCAAGTAAATAAAATAAAATCTAGAAAAAAGAAAAATAATATTTTAGCAATTTGAATTGATCAGGTTGGGATAAATGTAGACTCTGACAGAAAGTGTCATGAGAAGAAATATTTAGAGAATTATTTAACTGGTTAGAGTGCAGAAAGTTTTCATTTATTGAAAAGGGAAATATAAAGTTAGAGAAAAGATTATATAAACTTTTTATGTTTAATATACAATTTTGATACATAAAATATGATTATATAACTAATAGAATAATTATCTTCCTCTTGATTATTGGCAATTTTATTTGATGAGTTGTTTGAAGAAAAGGCCAAATCTCTTCCATATAACATCTTGAAAATTGTTAGTTTAAATGCTAAATGACAGTAACAATTCATTTAATACCTTTCAAATATATACAAATTGAAACAATATTAACATCTAAGGCAATTTCTTATTAATCAAGCTAGGACAGCGATGTGCATAGCATTTCAGTAGTATACATATATAGGTCAAACTTTTCAGGTCTTCAGATACTTTTTTTTTCTTTTTTGGAGTTTGAGGTCCCCCTTGGCTTACAACAGCAGTTCTAGCCTCTTGAAATCAGTACCTCTATCACACACACTTTGAATTTGTAGACAGAAGATGTAGTGCAAAGGGGGTTAAAGAGAAGAGTTGCCAAGGACCGGGTATGAGATTTACATACAAACAGACACATAGGGAATGAGAACTAAAAGACATATGATCTTCATTTGATTAAATGAGTATTTCCTAAATCTCCTACATCATTTTGTTCATAGGTAAAGCCTCCAATTAATCATGCACAGATAGACACACACTGTGCTGATAAAAATTTGCATTGCTCTATCTTCAGTTCTTGAAAGACAGCAATTACACCTTTCGAATAAATGGCTTTGTTGAGAGTAAGAATAAACAGAGATAGTAGATGGGAAATCTAATGGAAAATCAATCTGTTGGAGCAATTTCTCCCATCTTCAATTAGAGCTACATTTCTTTTCAAGCAGGTTGTATTTAGAAGGAATAAAATTAACTCTAGAGTGAATGTGCAAAAATAAAAACAAATAAATTTGGCTTTACAGAGTAGTTGATAGTCTTGAGGATAAAATAAGCCTTCAGCTGCCAAGACATTCAGCTGATTTCCAAATTTGACCAAGGGTATCAGGGCAAACTTCTTGTCTTACATTGAAGTCATAGGATCTTAAATGTATGCAGGACAGACAAAATTATGGATTTCAAACTTCCAAAAGTGTGTAGTGAACAGTTCTATTTGTATTTATCTCTCTCAAGAAGATAAGGAAAGTAATTGCTCTTGACAGGATTTAAACCTCCAAAGGTAAGCTGGTTAAACTAATCCTCTGCTTCTATATATGCACCGTTTGTTAAAATTAAAGAGGTTACTTATTATCATGAAGATCAAAATTTTAATTATTTTCCTCTTTATACTTCCGTGCTATCCTTAAATTCTCATCTATTGTCATAATTAATGGATGGTCATCAAAGCAATGCTCCACAATCAGAATCAGGCTCCAGAATCAGACACAACGAGATTTAAATATTTATTCTGTAACGTACAAACTCAAGACTGATGGGCTTCAAGAAAACACTTAACTTTTTTGTGCTTTAATTTCCTTATATTTAAAATGTAATAAGAAAAACACTAATAATTTTGTGTGGAGTGTTAAATAAATAATACAACTGATACCCCCAAAATGTAATATGGTTATTATACAATGGAAGACCATATTTTTTTTTTTTTACATCATGGAGTCATGATAGAAATGTATAATACATCACATATCTTTTTTATACTTTAAAGAATTGAGGTCAGTTTCATTTATAAGACGATTTAAACAAGCCTTGAAAGGTTACAAGCTGCCACAATTATACTGGGACATTTTCTTACAAAGAAGAAAATGTGCTGGATGTGTGTGGCATTTCATTACTTACTCTTTAATATTATGCCTTCATATAAATAATCATTGGAAATTGAGTGTGAATTTGTTTTATCGTGTCTCTTTTTGTTGTTGTTGTTGTTGTGTCATGTGTTAGAGGTGGTTTGTGTGATGAGAAGACACTGATAAAGAAGGTAGAAAGCAAAGGAAAGAAGGTGGAAATCAATTAAACAGAAATTCTCAGAGTCTTCTCTTGAGTCCTCCTGAAAGCATCCTAAGATCCAAGAGAACTTCTGGGGACTCTGGGAGAATAGCCGAATGCAGCTGGCCACAAATGTGAATGTCTTTTAAGTACCCCTTCAATGTGTCTAAAGGGAGGCAGACTTCCCATTTACTTTTTTGATCCTTGCTTATTTAATAAAAATAACTTTTAGTTATATGGCCATACATATTCTGCAGCCTGTTTTCAAGAATCAGAAACCACCATTCAGACTTTAGAAGCTACTCAAAATACTGTACAAGACTGACTTTTCCAACTCAAACTTGCAAAGTGACAGCAATATCACAACAGCATCCTATGTGCAGAAATTCTGGTGTGATGAGAAAGCCCAAGATGGCCAGTCCACATATCCCAGTCCAGGATGATTTGAATACGGGCAAATTATTTCAGTCCATCAGTTTCCATGAGGCTATCCTAAACATACAGTATGGAATGTGATTGTGTGTCTAATGCTACCTCTATGAAGTCCAGCTCTGAGGAGCCTCAGTGGTCAGAGAGAGAGAGAGGTTCACATGCTATACAGATTTCCTAAAGTTCTCTTTAGGATTACCTCACCTTGTTGCCAACATTGTGCTGCTGGTCAGTCTGTGTATGAAAGCATAAATTATTATAACATTTTTTTGGGGAAAAAAGAAAAAACATACTTAAGATTTTATTAGATATTTGAATTTGTTATTTAAGTAGTCTAAGAATGAGAGATTATTTTGTGTATATAAAAATATATGACCCAGGTAATGATTTTATTTAATAAATCTGTTTTCTTTAGTAAAAGTAATTGAGCTAACAGTAAATATAGCCCAGCTTCTTTGTCTCTTAGGGGCAAATGCGTCAATTGCATTTATCTATAATCTTCTAATGTAACTGTCTTGATAGAGGTGAAACAATTAGACATAGGCCAGCTAATGAAAGATAAGAGCCCTCCTTCCCTTTTCCTTTTCCTCCTCCTTCTCTTATTTCATTTATGATGTTGTTTGCTCAATGTACTTGAATAGCATAAATGTGTTAAAAGAACTCAAGGAGCTAATGGGGTTAAAGAAGACAGAGCCCTTCTTTTCCTAAGGTGGGATTGTAACCTGCCACAGATAATATCTCATTTAACCACTTTCATGATTCCAATAACTGATTTTTATGAGTTCTTCCTTACTTATTCTTTTTATAATTTTCAAATCCCTAAACTGTTCTTTTTTTATTACTTCCAGAAGCTCCAAAATACATTTTCTCTAATCCAATCCTGAAGAACATTCTCATCACAAAGAATTCATACTTTACTTTTTACTTCTAATCTGCACAATTCTTAAAAGACAGAAATATCCAATTTTTTCTGCTTTATCCAAGACAGTCTAAAATACATCTCTTTTCTTCTTATTCAGTTAACAATACTTGCATTATTACATTTAGTCTACATTTTAATTCTAATAACAAGAGTGTTTGACCATTACTGATATTTTTCTTGCATAAATTCTTACATATTGCATTTTGTATCTTAAAATTATTTCTTTTGTATACATACTTTTAAGATTATTCTTCCCTACATATGTATTTTATACACAATTGCTGGGTAGACTTGAATAAGAGAATAAATTTTTAACAAAGATTATCATTCTAATAATATTTAAGAAACTTGTCAATCTTGATTCCCTACCCCAAATCATTTTGTCAAGTGCAATATGTTACCCAAGCACTAGTAATTAACATATTTGCTTGGATAAGAAGGTACACTGGAGGTAGGCCAAGTTTCTATTTGTTTTGTTTTGGTATTTTTTTTTCATTGGAAAGTCCAGAATTAAATATGTTTTCAATTGTAGAATTAGAGACAATAATAAGAGTTCACACAGAGATGAACACACTTGCTCTGGAGTTCAGTAGTCTGTGCATTAAGTTAAGACTCCACTCTAACTTGTGTCTATTTAACAGCACAGTAACTGGTCAGAGCTCTTCAGTGATGGTTGTTGCTACTCTAATTATTCCTACTACTGCTCTTAGTATTACCACTAAATCCATTCCCAGTGAGTGCTCAGTAAAGTAAATGATTGTTTATTCTTTTTTTTAAAGATTTAATTTATTTTTTGATAGACATAGTGAGAGAGGGAACACAAGCAGGGGTAGTGAGAGAGGGAGAAGCAGGCTCCCTGCTAAGCAGAGAGCCTGTTGCAGGGCTCAATCCCAGGACCCTGAGATCATGACCTGAGCTGAAGGCAGATGCTTAATGACTGAGCCACCCAGGTGCCCCAGTGATTGTTTATTCTTGAAAATGTATTCATTCTTAGAGAAAAAAAGACATTTTATTGATTATGAAAGGAAAATTTAACAGTTATTTTCTGAAACAAATTAGAATATTAGAAAGTTTATAGTGAAAATGCTCACAATATTTAAATGTTAATGTTGTTTTGATTTTCTACTGTCTATTAAGATTTCTGTTTTTAAGTTTACTATTGTGTAGCTTTTGTTTCTTGAAATATGTAATTACTTATGTTATTTCTTTTAAGTTTAAATTCCTCAAAGTATTTTAAATTACTGTACCACTTGTATACTTTTATCAATATTCTGTTTCCAATACAAACAATATATTCTACATACGTATAGGGAAATCAACATGAGAATAAAGCTGCTTTCCCTCAGTCACCAGAGTGATATAAATAACTTTATATGCCTTTCCCAGGCACTTTGGCAATAGTAAGGAAGATGGTTGTACATGTTATGGAATCTTTGGGGCCTCTCAATACTTTCTAACATAATACAGCATTTAAAATGCTACCCCTCCTCCATTTCTCGTTCATGGTCTATAATTATGTAAATTGATATATACAGTGAGACTTTGATGGTGTCCTTTCTCCATGCTCCTGCCTTCTGTCAGTACAGAAAATTACTTTGCCAAGCAGAAATGCAGTTCTCAGAAGACAAGAAAAATTCTGAGCTTATACAGAGCATCTCTAGGTATAGTATGAAAATATTACCAACACACCTTGCCATGACTTTGGTTGTGATCAGTTATACATCCAATTGCTGGGATCCAATATCAGCTTTTTACTTAGATATAGGTTCTTTTCTACAGTTTCCTAATATCGCCTCCATCTTAACTGTTTCTCAGATCTTATATCCTCTCCTTGTATACTTGCAATGCCTAGTTTATAACTTTTTTATAATTTCAAAAAATATATAAGCTACTTTATAAATGCATTGTAGTATATGATGTTATTTATCGTACGATGATTGATAATTATATTCAGGTTTAACAACAAACCTGCATATATCAGCAAAATTCTATAACTATATATATTTTTTTCTTACACTGTTGGTGGGAATGCAAACTGGTGCAGCCACTCTGGAAAACAGTATGGAGGTTCCTCAAAAAGTTAAAAATAGAACTACCTTAAAACCCAGCAATTGCACTACTAGGTACTCACCTAGTAGAATACAAAAAGAATATAAAAATACTGATTTGAAGGGGCACATGCACCCTGATGTATATAGCAGCATTATCAACAATGGCCAAATTATGGAAAGAGCCCAAATATCCATTGACTGATGAATGGATAAAGAAGAGTAGTGTTTACTGTTGGTGGGAATGCAAGTTGGTACAGCCACTTTGGAAAACATGAACAGACACTTCTCCAAAGAAGACATACAAATGGCTAAGAGACACATGAAAAAATGTTCAGCATCATTAGCCATCAGGGAAATTCAAATCAAAACCACATTGAGATACCACCTTACGCCAGTGAAAATGGCAAAAATTGACAAGGAAAGAAACAACAAATGTTGGAGAGGTTGTGGAAAGAGGGGAACCCTCTTACACTGTTGGTGGGGATGAAAGTTGGTACAGCCACTTTGGAAAACAGTGTGGAGGTTCCTCAAAAAATTAAAAATAGAGCTACCCTATGACCCAGCAATTGCACTCCTGTGCATTTAACCCAAAGACACAGATGTAGTGAAAAGAAGGGCCATATGCACCCCAATGTTCATAGCGCAATGTCTGCAATAGCCAAACTGTGGAAAGAGCTGAGATGTCCTTCAACAGATGAATGGATAAAGATGTGGTCATATATACAATGGAATATTACTCAGCCATCAGAAAGGATGAATATCCAACTTTTCCATCAACATGGATGGGACTGGAGGAGATTATGCTAAGTGAAATAAGTCAAACAGAGAAAGTCAATTATCATATGGTTTCACTTATTTGTGGAACATAAGGAATAGCATGGAGGGTATTAGGGGGAGGAAGGGTAAAATGAAGGGGGAGAAATTGGAAGGGGACATGAACTATGAGAGACTATGGACTCTGAGAAACAAACTGAGAGTTTTAGAGGGGAGGGTGGTGGGGGGATGGGTTAGCCCAGTAATGGGTATTAAGGAAGGCACATACTGCATGGAGCACAGGGTGTTATATGCAAACAATGAATCATGGATCACTACATCAAAAACTAATGATGTTTTGTATGATGATTAACATAACATAATAAAATAAAATAAAATTTAAAAGAGAGTAGTGTGAGTATATATATATATATATATATATATATATATATATATAATGGACTATTACTCAACTATCAAAAAGAATGAAATCGTGGCATCATGGATGGAGCTAGAGTGTATTATGCTAAGTGAAACAAGTCATCAGAGGAAGATAAATACCATATGATTTCATTGATATGTGGAATTTAAGAAATAGAACAGATGAACGTAAGGGAAAGGGGTAAAATAAAGAGGAGGCAAACCATAAGAGACTCTTAAGTATAGAGAACAAACTGAGGGTTGATGGAGGGGAGGTTGGTAGGGGATGGGCTAAATGGGTGATGGGCATTAAGGAGGGCACTTGTGATGAGCACTGGGTGTTGTATGTAAGTGATGAATCATTAAATTCTACTCCTGAAACCAATATTACACTATGTGTTAAATAACTATAATTCAAATAAAAACTTGAAGCAAAACAAAACAAAAGCAAGAACTTCTACAAATTAATAAGAAAAACAGGATACTTAAAAATGGCAAAAAACTAGATTAGGAACTTCAAAAATAGCCCCTTAAAATGGTTATTTAATGTACAAGAAAGGTGTTCAATGTTGTTACACGTTGAAGAAATGCAAGTTAAAACCTTAATGATTTACCAGTATGAACCTATAAGAATGGGCAAAAGTAAAAAGAGTAAAATATACTTTGCTTATGGGAAACTCACTTTAAGAAAAAACCAACAGTTATCATTCAATTAATACACTTAACAAAAATACATAAATATGTACATCAAAAATAGGCACAATAATTATTACGGCATTGTTTGTAAAAGCCCAAGTACAGGAGACAACACAAATGCCAACTTGGAGTAGAATTCCTACATATATGTACTTACATACTTGTGTTGATACATACATTGGAATACTCTGCCTCTATGAAAATGCAAACACTACCCTTATATGCACCTAAGTGGGAGGTACTCAGAAACAAATTAGGGAGAAAAGAAGGCAGGCACAAAAGGCACATTGATAATTCCATTTAATGTAACTTTCAAAAGAAGCACAATCAATCTAAGTTGCTAGAAATCAGGAGGGAAAGTCTTTCCTTTGAGAAGTGAGGGATTGAACACTGGGAGAGAGCATGAGTTCAGATTCTGGGCAGTGGGCAATGTTCCACCTGCCTTCACAGGTAGAAATTTTTCCCTTGCCATAATTCATTGAGCTAGACATTGTGTTTTGTGCACATTTCTGTGTCACGTTTTGGTTTAATTTAACAAAGCCAAAACCCAAAGTTTATTTCTGCAACATGGCTATGGATTTTCTTGAATTTCAATTTAAATACATCTAAACATTCTTATATGAAAGGCTTTCAATGACAGTTTTCTTTTTTCTAACTCAACTCTTTTTTCAGACATTCAGAGCATATCTCAGAGTATAGTGAAGACTAAAATATAATTAAAATAATATTCTAAAAATTTCTGTGCATCAAAGACAAAACAAATAAAAATTCCATATAAATAATTATGTTTATTAAACTTTCCTTCTACACTCCTTTGTCATAATGTTCAACTGTGATATTTCCATTTTCCTGACTTGCACATATCGGAGATATTATCTTCTCCTAAAATGCGGATTTATTTCCAAGTGCTCTGTAAAATTTATGAGGAAATATAGGTCAATTTGATGAGGAGGCTCATAGAACTCTCTGCCTAAATACCACTTCTTAATAAACCAATTAACTTGAATTGACAGCATGATCCCATCAAGATTACTGACATTTAGGATAAAAGTAGCTGCACATTCACTTGTACTCAGCCAGGATTTTTAAAGAATACATCGACCTGCTTATAGAAGAATAATTGAATAACATGAACAGCAGTATTTTGTTTAACATATTTACAGATTCTTCTTCATTAGGCTATATGAACTTTTCAAGAAGTAAGGGAGAAATGACTGATTTAATATGTAAGCATTTAGGGGACAAATATGGCATTTTTTGTATTTAGTAAATACTGGATACTCAAAAGTTTTTTTTCTTATTTTATATTTATTTATTGATTTTTTCCCTTTAAATTTTTATTGTTATTTTAATCACCATACATTACATCATTAGTTTTTGATGTAGTGTTCCATGATTCATTGTTTGTATATAACACCAAGTGCTCCACGCAGAACATGCCCTCTTTAATACCCATCACCAGGCTAACCCATCCCCCCACCCCCACCCCTCTAAAACCCTCAGTTTGTATTTCAGAGTCCATCATCTCTCATGGATCGTCTCCCCCTCCGATTTACCCCCCTTCATTCTTCCCCTCCTGCTGTCTTCTTATTTTTGTTTTATTTCTTAACACAAATTGCATTATTTGTTTCAGAGGTACAGATCTATGATTCAACAGTCTTGCACAATTCACAGCTCTCACCATAGCACATACCCTCCCCAATGTCTATCACCCTGCCACCCCATCCCTCCCACCCCACCCCCATTCCAGCAACCCTCAGTTTGTTTCCTGAGATTAAAAATTCCTCATATTAGTGAGGTCATATGATACATGTCTTTCTCTGATTGACTTATTTCACTCAGCATAACACCCTCCAGTTCCATCCACGTCATTGCAAATGGCAAGATCTCGATTGTTTTGATGGCTGCATAATATTCCATTGAATATATATACCACTTGTTCTTTATCTATTCATCTGTCGATGGACATCTTGGCTCTTTCCACAGTTTGGCTATTGTGGACATTCTTGCTATAAACATCGGGATGCACGTACCCCTTCGGATACCTACATTTGTATCTTTGGGGTAAATACCCACTAGTGCAATTGCTGGGTCATAGGGTAGCTTTATTTTCAACTTTTTGAGGAACCTCCATACTGATTTCCAGAGTGGTGGCACCAGCTTGCATTCCCACCAACAGTGTAGGAGGGTTCCCCTTTCTCCACAACCTCACCAACATCTGTCTTTCCTGACTTGTTAATTTTAGCCATTCTGACTGGTGTGAGGTGGTATCTCATTGAGGTTTTGATTTGGATTTCCCTGATGATGCCAAGCGATGTTGAACACTTTTCATGTGTCTTTTGGCCATTTTGATGACCTCTTCAGAAAAATGTCTGTTCATGTCTTCTGCCCATTTCTTGATTGGATTATTTGTTCTATGGGTGTAGGGTTTGATAAGTTCTTTATAGATTTTGGATACTAGCCCTTTATCTGATATGTCATTTGCAAATATCTTCTCCCATTCTGTCGGTTTTCTTTTGGTTTTGTTGACTGTTTCGTTTGCTGTGCAAAACCTTTTTATCTTGAAGCAATCCCAATAGTTCATTTTTGCCCTTGCTCCCCTTGCCTTTGGTGATGCGTCTAGGAAGAAGTTGCTGCGCCTGAGGTCGAAGAGGTTGCTGCCTGTGTTCTCCCTTAGGATTTTGATGGACTCCTGTCTCACATTTAGGTCTTTAAACCATTGGAGTCTATTTTTGTGTGTGGTATAAGGTCCAGTTTCATTCTTCTGCATGTGGCTGTCCAATTTTCCCAAAACCATTTGTTGAAAGGACTGTCTTTTCTCCATTGGACATTCTTTCCTGCTTTGTTGAAGATTAGTTGCCCATAGAGTTGAGGGTCCATTTCTGGGCTCTCTATTCTGTTCCATTGATCTATGTGTCTGTTTTTGTGCCAGTACCATACTGTCTTGATGATGACAGCTTTGTAAAATCTAAAAGTCCGGATTTGTGATGCCACCAGCTTTGCTTCTCTTTTTAAACATTCCTCTGGGATATTCGGGGTCTTTTCTGGTTCCATACAAATTTTAGGATTATTTGTTCCATTTCTTTGAAAAAAGTGGATGGTATTTTGATGGGGATTGCATTAAATGTGTAGATTGCTCTAGGTAGCATTGACATCTTCACAATATTTGTTCTTCCAATCCATGAGCATGGAACGTTTTTCCATTTCTTTGTGTCTTCCTCAATTTCTTTCCTGAGTATTTTATAGTTTTTTGAGTACAGATCCTTTGCCTCTTTGGTTAGATTTATTCCTAAGTATCTTATGTTTTGGGGTGCAATTGTAAACTGGATTGACTCCTTAATTTCTCTCTCTTCTGTCTTGTTTGTGTATAGGAATGTCACTGATTTCTGTGCATTGATTTTATATCCTGCTACTTGACTGAATTCCTGTATGAGTTCTAGCAGTTTTAGGGTGGAGTCTTTTGGATTTTCCACATACAGTATCATATCATTTGCAAACAGTGAGAGTTTGACTTCTTCTTTGCTGATTTGGATGCCTTTATTTCTTTTTGTTGTCTGATTGCTGTGGCTAGGACTTCTAATACCATGTTAAATAGCAGTGGTGATAGTGGACATCCCTGCCCTGTTCCTGACCTTAGGAGGAAAGCTCTCAGTTTTTCCCCATTGAGTATGATATTCGCTGTAGGTTTTTCATAGATGGCTTTTATGATATTGAGGTATGTACCCTCTATCCCTATACTCTGAAGAGTTTTGATCAAGAAAATGTGCTGTACTTTGTCAAATGCTTTTTCTGCATCTATTGAGAGGATCATATGGTTATTGTTCTTTCTTTTATTAATGTATTATATCACATTGATTGATTTGCAGATTTTGAACCAACATTGCAGCCCAGGGATAAATCCCACTTGGTTGTGGTGAATAATCCTTTTAATGTACTGTTGGATCTTATTGGCTAGTATTTTGGTGAGAATTTTTGCATCCATGTTCATCAAGGATATTGGTCTGTAATTCTCCTTTTGATGGGGTCTTTGTCTGGTTTGGGGATCAAGGTAATGGTGGCTTCATAAAACGAGTTTGGAAGTTTTCCTTCCATTTCTATTTTTTTGGAACAGTTTCAGAACAATAGGTATTAATTCTTCTTTAAATGTTTGGTAGAATTCCCCTAGGAAGCCATCTGGTCTTGGGCTTTTGTCTGTTGGGAGATTTTTGATGACTGCTTCAATTTCCTTCGTGTTTATAGGTCTGCTCAGGTTTTCTATTTCTTCCTGGTTCAGTTTTGGTAGTTGATACATCTCTAGGAATGCATGCATTTCTTCCTGGTTATCTAATTTGCTGGCATATAGTTGCTCATAACGTGTTCTTATAATATTTGTATTTCTTTGGTGTTGGTTGTGATCTCTCCTCTTTCATTCATGATTTTGTTGATTTGGGTCATTTCTCTTTTCTTCTTGATAACTCTGGCCAGGGGGTTATCAATCTTGTTAATTCTTTCAAAGAACCATCTCCTAGTTGCGTTTATCTGTTCTACTGTTCTTTTGGTTTCTATTTCAACGATTTCTTCTCTGATCTTTATTATTTCTTTTCTCCTGCTGGGTTTAGGCTTTATTTGCTTTTTTTTCTCTAGGTCCTTTAGGTGTAGGGTTAGGTTGTGTATTTGAGACCTTTTTTGTTTCTTGAGAATGCCTTGTATTGCCATGTACTTTCCTCTTAGGACTGCCTTTGCTGCATCCCAAAGATTTTGAACAGTTGTGTTTTCATTTTCATTTGTTTCCATGAATTTTTTTAATTCTTCTTTAATTTTCTGGTTCACCCACTCATTCTTTAGTAGGACGCACCTTAGCCTCCATGTATTTGAGTTCTTTCCGACTTTCCTCTTGTGACTGAGTTCTTGTTTCAAAGCATTGTGGTCTGAAAATGTGCAAGGAATAATCTTAATCTTTTGGTAATGGTTGAGACCGTTTTTGTGACCTAGGATGTCATCTATTCTGGAAATTGTTCCATGGGCACTAGAGAAAAATATGTATTCTGTTGCTTTGGGATGGAATGTTCTGAATATGTCTGTGAAGTCCATTTGGTCCACTGTGTCATTTAAAGTCTTTATTTTCTTGTTGATCTTTTGCTTAGATGATCTGTCCATTTCAGTCAGTGGGGTGTTAAAGTCCCCCACTATTATTGTATTGGTGTCAATGTGTTTCTTTGCTTTTGTTACTAATTGCCTTCTATAATTGGCTGCTCCCAAGTTAGGGGCATAGATATTTACAATTGTTAGATCTTCTTGTTGGATAGATCCTTTAAGTAGGATATAGTGTCCTTCCTCTTCTCTTATTATAGTCTTTGGTTTAAAATCTAATTTGTCTGATATAAGGATTACCACCCCCCCAGCTTTCTTTTGGTGTTCATTAGCATGGTAAATGGTTTTCCACCCCCTCACTTTCAATCTGGGGATGTCTTTGGGTTTAAAATGAGTCTCTTGCAAACAGCATATCAATCCGTCTGTTTTTTATCCAATCTGATAGCCTGTGTCCTTTGACTGGGGCATTTAGCCCATCTACATTCAGGGTAACTATTGAAAGATAGGAATTTAGTGCCACTGTATTGCCTGTCAGGTGACTGTTACTGTATATCGTCTGTGTTCCTTTCTGGACTATGCTGCTTTTAGGCTCTCTCTTTGCTTAGAGGACCCCTTTCAATATTTCTTGGAGGGCTGGTTCCATGTTTTCAAATTCCTTTATTTTTTGTTTGTCCTGGAAGCTTTTTATCTCTCCTTCTATTTTCAATGACAGCCTAGCTGGATATAGTATTCTTGGCTGCCTATTTTTCTCATTTAGTGCTCTGAAGATATCATGCCAGTCCATTCTGGCCTGCCAGGTCTCTGTGAATAGGTCTGTTGCCAATCTAATGTTTCTACCATTGTAGATTACAGACCTCTTCTCCGAGCTGATTTCAGGATTTTTTCTTTGTCTCTGAAACTCGTAAGTTTTACCATTAGATGTTGGGGTGTTGACCTATTTTTATTGATTTTGAGAGGGTTTCTCTGTGCCTCCTGGATTTTGATGCTTATTTCCTTCCTCACATTAGGGAAGTCCTCCGCTATAATTTGCTCCAATATACCTTCTGCCCCTTTCTCTTTCTTCTTCTGGGATTCCAATTATTCTAATTTTGTTTTGTCTTATGGTATCACTTATCTCTCGAATTCAGCCCTCGTGATCAAGTAGTTTTTTATCTCTCTTTTTCTCAGTTTCTTTATTTTCCATCATTTGGTCTTCTATATTGCCGATTCTCTCTTCTGCCTCCTTTATCCTAGCAGTTAGTGTCCCCATTTTTGATTGCACCTCATTAATAGCCTTTTTGATTTCGACTTGGTTAGATTTTAGTTCTTTCATTTGTCCAGAAAGGGTTTCTCTAAAAACTTCCACGCTTTTTTCAAGCCCAGCTAGTGTCTTTAAAATCATGATTCTGAACTCTAGGTCCGACATCATAGTTATGTCTGTATTGAGTGGGTCCCTGGCAGATGGTACTACCTCTTGTTCTTTTTGTTGAGGTGATTTTTTCTGTCTTGTCATTTTGTCCAGAGGAGAACAGATGTATGAGAGAACAAAATGCTAACAGGGTAACAATATCCCCAGAAAACATACGCTAAACAATTCAGAAAAGACCATATACCAGGGGAAAAGAAAGGAAAAGAAAGAAAAAAGAAAGAGAAAAGAAAAACAAAAAGACAAAATCAAACAAAAACAACAAAACAAAACAAAAAACCAGAATATGATCAAATATGATCATGCTGGTGCGTAGATCAGTGCCACACACTAGATATTGGGTGTATTTTGGTCTGTTAGAAGAAAGTGCCTCCCAAAATTTTAAAGAAAGAAAAACATATATTTATTAAATAAGGTTTGATACGATGAAGGGATGGAATATGACTGTAAAGATGAAAATTATAAAAAATTTTATAAAAAGAATTGATTAGATAAGAAGTTGTTTGCAAAAAGAAGAGGATAAAAAAAGAAAGAAGGAAAAAAAATGGGGGGGAGAGAATGTGATCAGGTGGGAGACTAGAACAAAGCCATACACTGGAGATTTAGGGTATATTCTGATCTGTTAGAAGAAACTGTATCTCAGAATTTTAAAGAGAGAACAACTTATATATATATGCCAAAAATAAGGGTAACTACTATGAAGGGTAACTACTATGACTCTAAAAATGAAAATTAAAAAAAATTTTTTTTTAAAAAAGTGATTGATTAGATATTGGTTGGAGGGCGCCTGGGTGGCTCAGTTGGTTAAACGACTGCCTTCGGCTCAGGTCATGATCCTGGAGTCCCTGGATCAAGTCCCGCATTGGGCTCCCTGCTCGGTGGGGAGTCTGCCTCTCCCTCTGACCCTCTTCCTTCTCGTGCTCTCTATCTCTCATTCTCTCTCTCAAATAAATAGGTAGAATCTTTAAAAAAAAGATATTGGTTGGAAAAGGAAAAAAGGAAAATTCAAAAAAAAAGACAGTTAAAAAAAATTAACTTTGAAAGACTAAAGAATCATGGTAAAAAGGCCATGAATTCTATGTGCAGTATTCCCCTAGCACTGGAGTTCTGCCGTTCTCATTGATAGGTAAACTTGGTCTTGGCTGACTGTTCTTGCTGATCTTCTGGGGGAGGAGCCTGTTGCCGTGGTTCCCAAATGTCTTTGCCAGAGGCGGAATTGCCCTGCCCTTGTTGGTCCGGGCTAAGTAATCTGCTCAGGTTTGCTATCAGGATCTTTTGTTCTCTGCAAGCTTTTGGTACAGCTTTGGAGGATGAGAGTGAAAATGGCGGCCTCCCAATCTCTGCCCTGGCGGAGCCATGAACTCGGGGCCCGCTCCTCAGTGCGCCCCCAGAGAAAAGCAGTCAATCACTCCTGTCTCCCCGGTCTCTGGCCACACTCTGTGCTTACCTGGCCTGTGACTGAGCGTTTCTATCTCTGGCACCCGACTTGGTGTGGAGTCTCCAAACCCAGCAGATCCCTGTGGTGCACTCCCATGCCACTCCTCCCAGGGGAGGAAGGGGAGTCTCCCTGGACCTGCCGCTTGTTGGGTCCCTGCTGGAGGATCAGTGGCCCGACTGTGTTACCAATCACAGTTTATGGTAACCCCGAGCTGAGAGCCTGTGCCTCAGCTCCGTCTCTGCAGCCAGCTTCCCCACTCTGATACCTGGGAGCTCTGCAACACTCAGGCACCCCCGGTCTTTCTGTGACCCCAAGGGTCCTGAGACCACACTGTCCCATGAGGGTTCCACCCCCCACTTAGCCACCTGAGCGAAGTCCCTCAGCGGAGCCAACTTCTAAAAGTTCTGATTTTGTGCTCCTCTGCTCTATCACTTGCCAGAAGCGGCCAACAGAGGCCCCCTCCCCTGATGTCTATCCTCCCAAATATTGCCTCGGATTCACTTCTCCACATGTCCTACCTTCCAGAAAGTGGTCGCTTTTCTGTTCAGAGAGTTGTTGCTATTCTTTTCTTTGATCTCCTGTTGAGTTCCTAGGTGTTCAGAATGGTTTGATACCTATCCAGCTGAATTCCTGAGACCAGACGAAATCCAGGTCTCTTACTCCTCTGCCATCTTGCTCTGGCCTTATTTATTTATTTTATTATGTTATGTTAAGCACCATACATCATTAATTTTTATCAACGATCAAAATGTATCAACGATCCATTGTTTTTGTATAATACCCAATTCTCCATGCAATATGTGCCCTCCTTAATACCCATCACTGGGCTAACCCTTCTCCCCCCACTCCCCTCTAAAACCCTGTTTGTTTCTCGGAGTCTATAGTCTCTCATGGTTCATCTCTCCCTCCGATTTCCCCCCCCTTCATTTGTCCCTTCCTTCTTCTAATATCCTCCATGTTATTCCTTATGTTCCACAAATAAGTGAAACCATATATTAATTGACTTTCTCTGCTTGATTTATATCACTTAGCATAATCTCCTCCAGTCCCATTCGTGTTGATGTAAAAGTTGGGTATTCATCCTTTCTGATGGCTGAGTAATATTCCATTGTATATATGGACCATCTTCTCTATCCATTCATCTGGTAAAGGGCATCTCAGCTCTTTCTACAGTTTGGCTGTTGCAGTCATTGTTGCAATGAACATTGGTGTGCATACATCCCTTCGTTTCACTACATCTGTGTCTTTGGGTTAAATGCACAGGAGTGCAATTTCTGGGTCATAGGGTAGCTCTATTTCTAATTTTTTAAGGAAACTCCACACGGTTTTCCAAAGTGGCTGTACCAACTTTCATCCCCACCAACAGTGTAAGAGAGTTCCCCTTTCTCTGCAATCTCTCCAACATTTGTTGTTTCTTGCCCTGTCCATTTTTGCCATCCTAACTGGTGTAAGGTGGTATCTCAATGTGGTTTTGATTTGAATTTCCCTGATGGCTAATGATGATGAATATTTTTTCATGTGTCTGTTAGCTATTTGTATGTCTTCTTCAGAGAAGTCTCTTTTCATGTCTTCTGCCCATTTTTTGACTTGATTATTTGTTTTTTGAGTGTTCAGTTTGAGAAGTTCTTTATAGATCTTGGATACCAGCCCTTTATCTGTAGTGTCATTTCCAAGTATCTTCTCCCATTCTGTGGGTTGCCTCTTTGTTTTGTTGACTGTTTCCTTTGCTGTGCAGAAGCTTTTTATCTTGATGAAGTCCCACAAGTTCAGTTTTGCTTCTGTTTCACTAGCTTTTGGAGATGTATCTTGAAAGAAGTTACTGTGGCCAATATCATAGAGGTTACACCTATGTTCTCCTCTAGGATTTTGATGGATTCCTGTTTCACATTGAGGTCTTTCATCTATCCTGACTTGATCTTTTTGTGTGGTGTTAGAGAATGGTTGAGTTTCATTCTTCTGTATATAACTGTCCAATTTTCACAGCACCATTTATTAAAGAGACTGTCTTTTTTCCATTGAATGTTTTTTCCTGCTTTGTCAAAGATCATTTGACCATAGAGTTAAGGGTCCATATCTGGGCTCTCTATTCTATTCCATTGGTCTATATGTCTGTTTTTGTGCCAGTACCATGCTGTCTTATTGATCACAACCTTATATAGCTTGAAATCGGGCAACGTGATGCCCCCAGGTTTGTTTTTCTTTTTCAACATTTCCTTGGTGATTCAGGGTCTTTTCTGACTTGTATCCCAGGGATAAATTCCACTTGATCATGGTGGATGACCTTTTTAATGTATTGTTGGATACTATTAGCTAGGATTTTGTTGAGGATTTTGGAATCCAAATTCATCAGGGATATGGGTCTGAAATTCTCCTTTTTGATTGGGTCTTTGCCTGGTTTGGGGATCAAGGTAATGCTGGCCTCATAGAATGAGTCTGGAAGCTTTCCTTCTGTTTCTATTTTTTGAAACAGCTTCAGGAGAATAGGTATGATTTCTTCTTTGAATGTTTGGTAGAATTCCCCAGGGAATCCATCAGGCCCTGGACTCTTGTTTTTTGGGAGGTTTTTGATCACTGCTTCAATCTTGTTACTTATTACTTTGTAATTGACAATTACGTTGTCAATTTCTTCCTGTTTCAGTCTTGACAGCTTATAGGTTTGCAGGAAGGCACCCATTTCATCCAGATTGTTCAGTTTATTGGCATATAGTTGTTGATAATAATTTCTAATCATTGTTTCTATTTCCTTGGTGTTAGTCGTGATCTTTCCCCTTTCATTCATAATTTTATTAATTTGGATCCTTTCTCTTTTCTTTTGGATAAGTCTGTCCAGTGGTTTATTGATATTATTAATTCTTTCAAAGAACCAACTTCTAGTTTCGTTGATCTGATCTACTGTGTTTCTGGTTTCTAATTCATTGATCTCTGCTCTAATCTTAATTATTTCTTTTCTAATGTGTGGCTTAGACATCATTTGTTGCTTTTCTCTACTTCTTTAAGGTGTTGTTAGTTGGTGAATTCAGGATTTTTTTTTTTTTTTGAGTGAGGCTTGGATGGCTATGTCTTTCCCCCTTAAGACCGCCTTTGCAGTATCCCATAGGTTTTGGACTGATGTGTTTTTGTTCTCATTGGTTTCCATGAATTGTTTAAGTTCTTCTTTGATTCCCTGGTTGACCCAAACATTCTTGAGCAGAGTGGTCTTTAGCTTCCAAGTGTTTGAATTTCTGCCAAATTTTTTCTTGTGATTGAGTTCCAGTTTTAAAGCACTGTGGTCTGAGAATATCCTGGGAATAATCTCAATCTTTTGGTATTGCTTGAGACCTGATTTGTGCTCCTGTATGTGGTCTATTCTGGAGAAAGTTCCATGTGTGCTCGAGAAGAATGAGTATTCTGTTCTTTTAGGGTGGAATGTTCTATATATATATCTATGCGGTCCATCTGGTCCAGTGTGTCATTCAAAGCTCTTGTTTCCTTGTTGATTTTCTGCTTAGATGATTAGACCATTGCTGAGAGTGGAATGTTGAGGTCTCCTACAATTAACATATTGTTATCAATATGACTCTTTATTTTGGTTAACAGTTGGTTTATGTCAATAGCTGCTTCCATGTTGTGGGCTTAGATATTTACTTTTATTAGACCTTCTCATTGGATAGACCCTTTAAGAATGATAGTGTCCTGTGTCTCTAACTGTAGTCTTTAGCTTAAAATCTAATTTGTCTGATGTAAGAATTTCTACCCCAGCTTTCTTTTGTGGTCCTCTGCCATGGAAGATGGATCTCCATCCCTTCACTTTTCAGTGGATGTATCATTAGGTTCAAAATGAGTCTCTTGTAGACAGCATATAGATGGGTCCTGTCTTTTTATCTAATCTGCAACCCTGTGCCATTTTATGGGAGCATTTAGGTCATTCACGTTGAGAGTGATTATTGAAAGATATGAATTGTCATCATGTTGCCTGTGAAGACCTTGTTTTTATAGATTGTCCCTGTAAATTTCTCTTGTATATCACTCTTGGGGTCTTTCTCCTTTTCTATAAAAGGAGAAATATTTCTTGCAGGGCCAGCTAACTGGTCACATATTCTTTCAGTTTCTGCTGTTCTTGGAAGCTCTGCATCTCTCCATCCATTCTAAATGACAGCCTTGCCAGATAAAGTATTCTTGGCTGCATGTTCTTCTCGTTTAGTACCCTGAATATGTCTTGCCAGGCCTTTCTGGCTTGTCAGGTCTCTGTGCATGGGGCTGATATTATTCTGATGTTCCTCCCTCTGTACATAAGGAATCTTTTCCCCCTAACTGCCCTTAAGATGGTTTCCTTGGTTCTAAGATTTGAGAGTTTTACTATTACATGCTGGCATGTTGGCTTGTTTTCCTTGATCTTGGGGGTGGTCCTCTCTGCCTCTAGGACACAAATGTTTATTTCATTCCCCAGATTAAGGAAGTTCTCAACTATGATTTGCTCAAATATATCTTCTAGTCCTCTCTCTCCACCCCTCCAGGATTCCAATAATTCTGACATTGGAATGCTTCATGGTGTCACTTATTTCTCTGATTCTATTCTCATGGATTCTGAGTTGTTTTTCCCTGGCCTTTTTTTCCCTTTCTATCTATTAAATTATCTTCCAGGTCACTAATTCGTTCTTCTGCCTCACTTATCCTAGCTGTTAGATTATCTAGATTAGATTCTATCTCATTGATAGAATTTTTAAGTTCTGCCAGTTCAGCTTTCATTTCTGCCCTTAGAGACTCTTTGTTGCCATTAATTGATTTCTCCATTCTACCTATTGTCCTCACAATTGTTAGCCTTGATTCCTCTGACATCTTGGTTATATCTGCATCCTTTTGTAAATCTGTGGCAGAAGTCATAATCTCTGAGTCTTTCCTATTTTGGGGCTTCCTCCTTCTAGTCATTCTGTTGATGGGTGGTTGAGGGAATGTATAGAATCCAAATTATTGACTACAACTCAAATAAGATGCACCTGTTTTATAGGGATCTTAGGGTTGCTGGCCTCTTGTTTTCCCAACTTGTCTTCTGGGGGAGGGGCTTGCTGTGTTGTTACTCAGGCAACCCTGTTTGGGCAGAGTTGCCCTGCCCCCCTGTGGTGGGGGATGGGCTCAGTGGAATCCAATGTTCTGGGACTTTTGTTCTCTGGCGGCTTTCCCTGGTGGCTTTCCGCATCTCTTCTGAGAGTCAGAGCAGAAGAGACTGTTTCCAATCCTCTGCCTCAGTGCAGAGAGATTGCAGTCTGTTCTTCAGTAAGCTCTCCAAGCCACACTATCTCCGTTTCTGTCTGTGCTGTTATAAACTGCAGCATCTTAGGTTGGGTGTCCCTCCATAGCGTTCCCAGTCCTTGCCTCCAGGTCGGGGCACATCTCTGCCTTTGCGCTTCTAAAACCGCCAGCAGCCCCCAGTTTGCAGGCAGAGCCCCGCCACTCCAGGTTTCCCTCTGGAGGGCTGCCCTAAAGTCCTTTTCCTGCCCCTACCGGTCTGCGAGTCTGTGCCCAGTCCCCAGTGTGGGAGACTATTGCTCACTGGCAGTGTAGGATCCCCACAGCCAGGCTCCCCCCAACCCCACTGCTGTTTATTCTCTGATATTTGCCCGAGGAATCGCGGCTCCCCACTTTGTACCTCAAAACCAAACTATCTTTTTACATCTCAGGCTGATTTCATGGGTGCTCAGAGTGGTCTGGTAGATATCAAGCTCAGTTCCAGGGACCAGTTGGAATAGAGTCCCCTACTCCTCTGCCATCTTTTCCCAATCCCCCTGTATTATTTATTTAAATACAATTTAGTTAACATATACTGTGTTATTAGTTTCAGGGGTAGAATTTAGTGATTCATCAGTTGCATATAACATTCAGAGATCATTAAATCAAGTGTCCTCCTAATGTCCATCACCCAATTATCCCTTCCCCCCACTCCCTCCAGCAATAACTCAGTTTGTTTCCTAGAGTTCAATGTCTCTTATGGTTTGCCTCCCTCTCTATTTTCATCTTATTTTATTTTTCCTTCTCTTCCCCTATGTTCATCTGTTTTGTTTCTTTTTTTTTTTTAAAGATTTTATTTACTTATTTGACAGAGAGAGAGAGAGAGTACAAGCAGGGGGAAAAGCAGGCAGAGGGAGAGAGAGAAGCAGGCTCCTCACCAAGCAGGGAGCCCAATGCAGAGCTTGATTCCAGGACCCTGGGATCATGATCTGAGCCAAAGGCAGATGCTTAATTGACTGAACCACCCAGGTACCCCTGTTTTGTTTCTTAAATTCCACATATGAGTGAAATGTAAGAAATGGTATTTGTGTTTATCTGACTGACTTATTTTGCTTAGCATAATATTCTTTAGTTCCGTCCATGTCATTGCAAAGGGCAATATTTCATTTTTTTGGTGGCTGAGTAATATTCCTACATATCTGTATCTATATATCTCTATATCATCTATCTATCTATATCTATCTATCATATGTTATCTATCTATCTATCTATCTATCTATCATCATCTATCTATCTATCATCTATCTATCTATCTATCATCTATCATCTATCTATCTATCATCTACCTACCTATCATCTATCTATCATCTCTCTATCATCTATCATCTATCTATCACCTCTCATGTATCTATTTATACCATCTTTATCCATTCATCTGTCAATGGACATCTGGGCTCTTTCCATATTTTAGCTATTGTGGACAGTGTTGCTATGAACATAGAGGTGCATGTGCCCCTTTGAATCACTATGTTTGTATCCTTTCGGTAAATACTTAGTAGTGGAATTGCTGGGTCATAGGGTAGCTTTATTTTTAAATTATAATTATTTTTTAATATTTTTCTTTTTTTCTTAAAGATTTTATTTATTTATTTGACAGAGAAAGACACAGTGAGAGAGGGAACACAAGCAGGGGGAGTGGGAGAGGAAGAAGCAGGCTTCCCGTGGAGCAGGGAGCCCGATGTGGGGCTCGATCTCAGGACCTTGGGATCATGACCTGAGCCGAAGGCAGACGCTTAATGACTGAGCCACCCAGGCATGCCTATTTTTAAATTCTTGAGGACCTCAAAGTGCTCATCACAAGTGCCCTCCTTAATGCCCATCCCCTACCCATTTAGCCCGTCCCCTACAAACCTCCCCTCCATCAATCCTGTTTGTTCTTTATAGTTAAGAGGCTCTTATGATTTGTCTCCCTCTCTTTATTTTACCCCTTTCCCTTATGTTCATCTGTTCTGTTTCTTAAATTCCACATATAAGTGAAATCATATGGTATTTATCTTTCTCTGATGACTTATTTCACTTAGCATAATACACTCTATCTCCACCCATGATGCCATGACTTCATTCTTTTTGATAACTGAATAATATTCTTACACACACACACACACACACACACACACACACACACACACACACACACACTACTCTTCTTTATCCATTCATCAGTCGATGGCTATTTGAGGTCTTTCCATAATTTGGCCATTGTTGATAATGCTGCTATAAACATCAGGGTGCATGTGCCCCTTCAAATCAGTATTTTTGTATTCTTTTTGTATTCTACTAGGTGAGTGCCTAGTAGTGCAATTGCTGGGTTATAGGGTAGTTCTATTTTTAACTTTTTGAGGAACCTCCATACTGTTTTCCAGAGTGGCTGCACCAGTTTGCATTCCCACCAACAGTGTAAGAAGGTTCCCCTTTCTCTTCATACATGACCTTTTCCTGAATGTAAATCGTCATATAACTTGGAGCATATATGTATCACACATTCTCTGGAGATTAAAATTCTAACAAGAAATACATGTATTTTTTAAAAACGCAAGACTTGTCAAATTTATAAAATCTGTTTCCAATTTATAATATTTGTCAAAGATGATTTCTATAGATTCCCATCCATTGCCACTCAAAGCTTGCATGTAATATGAATAATACAGTAATTATGGTAAATAACTATGGCACATTTAGGCATTTAATTCATTTTGAATTTATGTTTGTGTATGGTGTAAGAAAGTGATCCATTTCATTCTTTTGTATGTTGCTGTCTAGTTTTCCCAACACCATTTTTTGAAAAGACATTCTTTTTCCCAGTAGATATTCTTTACCACTTTATTTCCATATAGTTGTGGTTTTATTTTTGGGTTTTCTATTCTGTTCTATTGAACTATGTGAGGCCTGAAACCATAAAAATCCTGGAAGATAACACAGGCAGTAACTTCTTTAACATTAGTTATATCAACTTCTTTTTAGATATGTCTCCTGAGGCAAAGGAAACAAAAGCAAAAATAAACTACTGGGACTTCATCAAAATATAAAGATTCTGCACAGCAAAGGAAACAACCAACAAAACTAAAAGGCAAACCTACCGAATGGGAAAATATATTTGTTAATGACATATCTGATATAGGGTTAGTAGCCAAGATCTATAAAGAACTTATACAACTCAACACCTCAAAATGATTAACCCAATTCAAAAAATGGGCAGAAGAAATGAATAGACATCTTTCCAAAGAAGACATACAGATGCCCAACAGACACATGAAAAGATGCCTAACATCTGTCATCATCAGGGAAATGAAAATCAAAACTACAATGAGGTATCACTTCCACTGTCAGAACGTTTAAAATCAACAACACAAGCAATAGACGTTGGTGAAGATGTGGAGAAAGGAGAACCCTTGTATACTGTTGGTGGAAGTGTAAGATGCTGCAGCCACACACAGTGGAGTATTACTCAGCCATGAAAAGAATGAAGTCTTGCCATTTGCAATGACATGAATAGAGCTAGAAAGTATCATGCTAAGCAAAATAAGTCAGAGAAAGACAATCATATAATCATATAGTGTGATTTCACTCTATGTGGAACATAAGAAACAAAACAAACAAAGGGGAAAAAAAGAGAGAGGGGTGGCAAACCAAGAAACAGACTCTTAATTGTAGAGAACAATATGTGGGGATGGGTGAAATAGGTGATGGGGATTAAAGAGTGCACTTGTGGTGAACCCTGGATATTGTATGAAATACTGAATCACTATATTGTACACCTGAAACTAATATTACACTACATATTAACTAACTGGAATTTAAATAAAAACTTAAAAAAGGAACTATTACATATTTTGTAGAAGAAAATTCTGTTGAAAATCTATAATACATGTTAATATATGCTTTTTAAGGGGAAAATTGGATTATATTCACTATCTATTGTTTTGGGTAGTTTAATTTCCAGAGACATTTCTATCAATTAAGAGCAGCTGAAAGCCATCAAGAGTTACTAGTCATAAATACACTTAAAAGTTCTAAAATTAGAGGTATCTGGCTGGCTCAGTCTGAGGAGCTTGTGACTCTTGATCTCAAGGTCATGAGTTCAAGCCCCTCATTGGGGGTGGAGATTATGTAAGTAAATAAAACTAAGGGGGAAAAAAGCTCAATTTTTTTTACCATGCTTTACTTAATCTTTAATACATTTTAATATATTCATATATTTTAATTATAAAAGAAAAAAACATTAACAGTACATTTTGGTCTGAAGCGGTCCCTCTGTTGAAATGCCAGGTGCTAGCTGTAATTCTGGCTTTAAAACCAAAACACTGAATGTTTAATAAATAAAATAAGAACTAATTGCCATTCTATTCCAAACCAGCTAGCTTAGGGGATGAGGCCAGAGGAAGGAGGCAGTAAGATTTTAGACCTGTGATGACAGAGAACTGGCAGAGAAATAACACATAGACCATCCAAGCAGTCCCAGTATGGGTCCCCAACACACACACTTTTCGGCAGATAGGGTAAGGGTCTTATGTACCCTCCTACACTCAATTCATTTGTGTCTCAGGAGGAAAAAAAGTTAAAGCTCAGCTTTCCTTATAAACCAATTTGAAGGTAATGTATTATCAGTAAAATGCTCCACAGAAAGCATTGATGTGTGGTGGCAAAAGGAACATTTTGTTCCTCAGAATAAAGTCAGCTACTTTTGTATAAGTTATAATAAAATAATTTACTCTCCAAAACAAAACAAAACAAAAAAACACTGTCGCTTTTTCTTAGTACAAACTTATTAAAAGTCACTTTAATTTTGTCCTTCATTTAATTAAAAAGAATCAAGCAATCAATTTGAGCCTATTAGCTTTTTAAATTGGTTTATTAGTGAATTCATAGTCTATAATAAAGAAATTTCTTTTATTATTATGGGAAGTAAGAGAAAAATTTTTAAAAATGCTAATGAAGTTGAAACCGCAATATATGTTTATTTTTTGTAGATCTTGATCTCCATTTACTGGTCAGTTGACTATAATCTTACATCATTTGCCAAAGCTCTATTTCAAACCAAAGTGTAATTAGTGAACCCCAAAATTGTTTATGTATCCAACTGTTTCCATAATTTTGCAATAATTTCTCATAACATCCTTGCTAAAATATTCTGAAATGTTTTTGAATTAGACAAAGGTATTCATTTGAGAAATATTTATTGATATGGCAACCATCATGCTTCTCTTATTCTAGTAGACTTTTAAATACTACTCTTTTTCAATCAGCCTTAAATATTATATTTTAGGGTTGCATTGCCATTCTTTATAACAATTTGTTTAACATTTGACAAATTATTATAATGCTCATATTATTTTATTTTGAGAAATGGTTGTACAGGATACTTAATTATTTTTAATAAAATTTAAAATATTTCTGTGTCCTGGTTAAAGAGTACTCTGAGTTATAGGACCCAGGAGATTTGAAAAGAAATCTGATGTGAAACACCTATAGTATAATTTTTCTTTGATTTAGGTATACATTCATTTTTATAGAAGTGTACTAGAAAGAAATAGATGAGTTAAAAAAAACTAAGAACAATTGTTTAAGGACAAAAAGGGAAAGTGGAACACATAAAAGATATGGAGGACAGAATAAGATCTTATTTTTTTAAGATTTTTATTTATTTATTTGAAAGAGAGAGAGAGCACGAGCAGGGAGAGGGGCAAAGGGAGAGGGAGAAGAAGGGAGCCAGACGTGGGACTCAATCCCAGGACCCCGGGATCATGACCTGAACCGAAAGCAGACACTTAACCGACTGAGCCACCCATCCACCCCAGGAGAATATCTTATATGTATGATAAGGGTCTTAGAAGAGGCAGCTAGAATGGGACAAAAAAATAATTGAAAAGACAAAGAGGAATATCTTCCTAATATAAGACATCAATTGATACATTTAAGAAGACATATGAACCAATGGAAAATATATTCAAAGAAAACCACACATAAGCACATCAGAGTTAAATTTCTGAAAAAAAAAAGAAATTATAAAGAAATTCTCAAGAAAGTCAAAGGGAAGGAAAGAAAGTCATATTCAGAAAAGGAAGTTAGACTAGTTTAATTCTCAAAAATAATAATATAAGCCAGAAGAGAACAAAACTATATCTCAAAGCGCTGAAAAGAAAACAGGACAAACTGGAATTTAAGACAATTGTCCCATAAGGAAGATGAAATAGACATTTTAAAATAAATGAAAACTCTCAGAAATGGGTACCAGCAATAAGAAAATAATAAACTACAATCAGTTTTGAGAGAAATTAAGAAAATTACAATTAATTTGTTTGTGATAGCATGTTTATGGATTAGGACACTTAATATGCTAATTCTTTCCAGTGGAACCCACAGACGAGATGCAATCCTCATCAAAATTCCAACAGAAAATATAATTTCAAATTTATATGGATATAAAAATAGCCCAAGAAATGTAAAGACACTTGAGTTAGTTCCCTCTTGCTACTTAACAAATTAATACATACAATGAATTAAAAAAAAATATTAACTCACTGTTCTGGAAGTAAGAAGTCCTAAAATCAAGGTGTCACTAGAGTTGCATTTCTTTTAGATGCTCTGAGACAAATTCATTTCCTTGCCTTTTCCCAGCTTTTAGAGGTCGCTACACTCCTTGATTCATGGTATCATATTGCACCAATTTGGTCTTTTATTGTCACATCTCCTTCTCTGACCTGCTTTTCCTCTCTTCCTCATGTAAGCACCCTTGTGATTACATTGGACCAACACAGGTAATCCAGGATAATCTCCCTTTTTAAAAGAATCTTTAATTTAATCACATCTGAAAGTCTTTTTTGCCATGTAAAGTAACATATTTATAGGTTCTGGGAATTAGAATGTGTACATATACTCTTAACTACAGAGAACAAACTGATAGCTACCAGAGGGGATGTGGATGAGGGGATGGATTAAACAGGTGATAAGGATTAAGAAATGCACTTGTGATGAGCACCGGTTATCATATGGAAGTGTTGAATCACTAAATTGTACAACTGAAGCTGATATTACACTGTATGTTAACTAACTAGAATTTATTTATTTTTTTTGAAAGTTTTAGGGCTGCCTGGCTAGCTCAGTCAGCAGAGCATGCAAGAATAAAAACTTCAAAAAAAATAAAGAATATCTATATATGTGGTGAGACCATTTTTCTGTCCATTCCAATGTTATTAAGAGTAATTTGGGAGGGTCTGCTTTCTACATTCCAAGACTTTATTATAAATTCTAGAATTCTAGGTAGTACGGAATTGGTGCAAAGTACACCAAGTAAAAAAGTACAGAAAATGAGGCCAAACAGGAAGTCCCCAAACAGACACACGTATTTGAAGACTTAAGTTGTGACAATGGTAGTTGTATAGAGCAGTGTGCCAAAGATGACTTTCATAAAAAAACCTGTGTTATCAATAGAATACCATTATGAAAAGAGTGAAATAAACCCAACTACACAGATCACTAAGAATCAAACACTGGTAGAATGAAAAATCTAATTTTTGAAATGCAAAATAGTGAAGTTTCTAGAAGATAATACACTAAAAACTCCTCAGGGTCTTAAGGTAGGATAATGTTTCTTTACTCGGGCATAAAAGGCACTATCAATATAAGAAAATATTGGTGGGTTAATATTAATAACTTAAAAGTATTTCTCAATCTCCTTAGTAATCATATCAACTAAAACTATAATGAGGTATCATGCTACATCATCAAAATGGGTAAATTAAATAGCAAGTGTGGGAAAGGCTGTTTATTAATTAGGAATACTCAAACTCTACTAAGGTAAGTGTAAATCAGTACAGACTCTCAGGAATTATGTCCTAAATTTGTTAACAGTTTCTTTTTTTTTGAATATTTTATGTATTTGATAGAGAGAGACACAGCGAGAGGGAACACAAGCAGGGGGAGTTGGAGAGGGAGAAGCAGGCTTCCCACTGAGCAGGGAGCCCAATGTGGGGCTCTATCCCAGGACCCTGGGACCATGACCCGAGCCAAAGGCAGATGCTTAATGCCACCCAGGTGCCCCTGTCCTAAATTTGAATATACACACAGCAATGATTCAGGAATCCCTTTCTTAGTTTTATACCCAAGAAAAACACACAAATAAATTCACCAACAGACAAAAATAAGGATATTCCTATCAGTATTTTTTCTAAAAGCTAAAACAGAATATAATCCAAATATCTATCAAATGTACAAAGGTTAAATAAATTGTAGTCAAATCATGCAATTGAATACTATACAGTAATGAAAATGAATGCACTTCAACCACATATGCAATGTGTATAAATCTCAAGAAATATACTATTGAGTGAAAGAAGCCAGAAACAAAATAATGCACATTTTATGATCCCATAAAAACTAGTAGAATAGAGGTTTATAAGTTATATTAGTAGGTACTTTCAGGGAGGACAAAGGCCCAGTGATTGGTATGATAATTTCTTGAATACTGTCATATCCAATATCTTGGGCTGGATGCTCGTTTCCCAAGATGATAATTCATTAAACTGTATGGTTGTATTTTGTGCTCCTTTTTTGTACCTGTTTATATATTTTAGTATAAATATTTTTGAATGATTTTTAGAATGGTGAAATTGTAGTTTTTTCACTTTGTATATTTTTAAATAAAGAGCTATATTCTTTGTAGAACTAATTAAATTTAGAGAAAAGCATATAGCATTTATATTCATATGTACCCAACTCTGCACACATAGTACTCAATGAATATGAAAATATTTCAGACAGAACATAACCTAACATGGCAGAAATCTAAACATTTATCTCTCATTTGGGAAATATTATGCGCAGACAAACACAATATTTTCCATAATTATATTGTTTCCCAAGCAATGAGACAAGGAAAAACACTGTGTGTAATGAATACACCGGCAATTTTTAGTACTAAGGCAAGAACTCATATATCATGGTGAGATTCATGTCCTTTGTGAAATATAACAGAAAGGAAGTATTTTGATCAAGACTATTCTAAAAATAATCTCATTGACTTCTATTACAATATGTATTTATAATAACAATATATCATTTATTATTATAAACAAATGCAGCTCTGTTAAGGAAAACAAAACTGCTTAGTAATTTGTTGGCAAACAAGTAAGAAGTAGATTAAATAAAGCGGGCAAATATACAGACATTTTTCACTAAAAAACAGTAGAAAGGCAAAATGGCAATAATATTAGTCTAGAATAGTTCAGGGAAGGCAATCTGGGTAGATAGTAGGATAATATTAAATACAAAAATTTAGAATAGTAAAAAAGATATGATAATTACAAAAAAGCTAGTAGAAATTGCAAATGATTGGTAACATGGACTTTATACCATGGTGCTTCTTAAGAAAGCAAGAGTAAGCTAGACAGGTCCAAGTCTTGCTTTTCAGTGCAGTTTTGGGAGGAAAAATTTTGCCCTGCTATTACAATTCTGAGGTGAATGCCCAGGGAGTTTAACAGAGTCTTGACCTTGCTGATCAGAACATCAACTTTCCCCAGGCTGTGCAAGCTGATGGAATTATTATAGTTCTTGTCCCTTTTTTGCCTGCCACATGATGTTTCACTCTGTGTATGTGGGACTCAGTTTTAAACCACACAACCTGAAGGTTCTTTATGCAGATTTTTGGGCTTGTTTGCAAGGTTCTTTCCTCTTTATTACTCCAGCACCCAATTCCCATCCCCCTCCCCCTCCCCTGACTCCTCCCTGAATGGTCCTGAGCTCTGGAGTTTAGGCTCTCTCCTTGGGGATCTCTCCACCATCCTGCCTACCCCAAGGTCCAGAACAGGCTCTGAGAGTGAGCAGACCATTGTTGTGGTCTCCCTTCCTTTGTCTTCTTTATGGATCACAGTCCTGTGTGCCTCTTTGTCCGACATGTGAAAAATTTTATCATATATTTTGCCCAGTGCTTTGGTTGTTTATAGTGGGAAGGATGATAGTGCCATCATAGCTAGAACCACTTCATTAAAGATGAGAAAATTGAAACTGGAAGTGTCTATTTGGCTTTTTATTTATTATTTTTTAGAAGTGTCTGTTTATTAATGCAACTTTGGGTATGTTATGACAGCATGGATTAAAATTCTCATACCATCTAGATTTGTTGTTTGTTTAGTTTATTTTGCTCTGATAAAAGTAAAATAACTAAATTAGTTTTACTAAATTCATGTAATGTCAGTGTATGTTGTTAGTACTTGAACACTATAGTGGCCTCTACCAATAATTTAGAAATGATTTTGCCACCTGCAAGTTACATTTTAAACATGAAATGAAGTAATTGTTGGGAGAGGTCATTGAAGAAAAGTGACTGCAGTTTGACCTGTGTGCTGCTCCTGAGCATTCAGAGGTTCTCCATCCTCCCATTTCCTCACAATGTGATTTCTGCTTTGCCTTTCCTGCTCTCAGAGGCTGCTCTGGGACAGAGCCTTGAGAAGGTCTGTGGTGTTGAAAACACCTGCATGGTGTATGGTGACTAAAACCAGTGAAGGCTTCTTTAAAACTTTTAAGATACGGGGGCAGATGTGGAGATCTGTTCATCTAACTGCCACCCAAGACAAGCTTCCTGTGTAAGTTCTCTTTGCTTATTATAACTTCCACCTTCCAACCTAGAGAGGCTGCTTCTTTTTTCAGTTTTGCCCTGCCTTGTGCCTGTGCCAGCTGGTCTGAGATTACAACCAAAGAAGTTCATAGGAGTGTTGCAAACTCATGGTAATATGTTAGAACTATAGAATAAATTGCTAGCCTGATAATCTTGACTGTATTCTGATTAAGATTATTGAAATTTCCAAAGAAAGAACAAGATATTCTGAAGGGGACTGATTATTTGTTTAAAAAAAAAAAAAGAAGAAGAAGAAGAAAAGAAAAAGAAAAAAGTAAGAAAAAAAGGAAAAAAGAAAGAAAGAAAAAGTATATGTAATCACAGAGACAAACTTTTCCATTAGTTATGTACATTTTTTCAGGAGAGGAGAAAACCTTTCCAACTAGCTTCTTTCCTTATGGGAAACACCATGCCACCTCTAAACACAAATGTACAAGATTATTTTACCTGAAAACATGAAATGACCCAGTCTGTAAGTAAAATTTAATTCTAGTTTGCATTCCCAAAGCTTTTACAATCATGATTTAGCTTCTCAAACGTCTTTGTGCATGAGACAACTATATTGGTACTCTGCCCAGAACCACTTGGATTCGTTTTAGTCATTTTGTGCACTCGCAAAGCTTCTGTGTGATTTTTTCCAACAGCCAGTACCTGCAGCTCATTCTTTCTGGAAGGCTGCCCAAGGGTCACAGGAGCCCTCATAAGTTGAGTGAATGGAGATCAAAATTACCTGGGAATTTGCATCCGTACAAGTATAAGGCTTAATTAGTGATTGACAGGTGAAATGATGGGTGTCCCAGAAGTCTTGTTTCTGGGTGGAACAATTCTGAGGTTGGGCACAACCTAAATTTCCTCAGAGACTCTGAGAGTCTATCAATAGTTCCTCAACTTCCCTGTACCACTTTTCCCTCCCTGATGCATTTCTTCTGGGAAACTTTCATAATTACTTATACACAGATTCTTATCTCAGAGTCCATTTCTGAGGAACTCACGCTAACACATCCTGCTTTTAAGAGAAAAAATAGACAGTTGGTATACATCATGAGAATTTGAGTCCATGCTATAGTAACACACTATAATAAATAAACATGTAGGTTTACTGTACCATATTCACAAATTAGATTAACACTAGTCCTAACCTAAAATATTTTCTATAAAGTCAGGTTTGTGAGCCTCAAAACTAAAGAAAGGCAACATCCTGGACAATGATAAATTCACAAGGGTAATAAATACCTGTGGGTATTTTGGAGAAAATTCCCTGTTCTAAGGATTTCTCTAACCCTATTTGATTCTGTACAAACTTTTTTTGTTCTTTGATTTTCTACAGTATGTTATTCTTTCAGCTTATATTCTATTCTATTGACTTTAGATGAGTGAACTGCTACATGTTTATGGAAAACTCAATATAATCTAATTGTTCAATAAGATTAAGGGAAATTATGCCTGTATTATACATTAAATTGCAATAGTGATTTGTACATTATCAAAGTAAATCCCATGTGTGTAAATCACCACAAATATCATCATCATCATCATTATCATCATCACCACCAGTATTGTGATCATAATTGGTCAAATCAGATAATATGGAAAACAGCAAATAAGAAAAACCTAATAACTAATCAGTATTTGTATAGATGACTCAGGTTTAATTTGAGTATATTAATACTTACATTTTTTTATTATTTCTGGGAGAGTTAAATTCTGATATATCTAATTTGAGTCTAACATCCAAGATATAATCTCTTCAGTTACACAGGGTCGTCCCTATATCCTGGGGCCTATTTCAGTAATTTCTATTACATGATTTTGGAACATTCATTCAATTAGTAGCCCACAATACTCAAAAGAATATTTTGAAATCTACCAATTCCCCTCAGCATGTATTTATAAATGGCTTCTAATTTCTAATTGGCCAGTGCTTGTTATTCCAGTAGAACATGTGTTTAGTAGAACACTAACTTCCTTTATTCACTCAATAAATACTAATTGAGTGTCCATTATGTGTCAGACTCACACAATGGGTTGTGGCAAAAAAGCAAAAGTAAAAAAAACAAACAAACATGCAGAACTTGTTCTCAAATAAGTAGCTTAATATTTTGTGGAGGGTAAAAAAATGTAAAATGAAAAGACAATAAGATAAATGCTATGGTAGTGCTAGGGAAAAAATAATTTTCATTTTCACTTTGGTATTACAACTTTATGTCACCCAATAAGTCTGTTTAGGGAGACATTAGAAATCCTTCTTCATTGTTCTCATTTTGACGGAGGATTCTGAACACATTGTCACATTCTTCATGTTCCCAGATGTCCTGCTTAACTTTATTGTCCTGATTTTTAAACATCTCATATTGTTCCTGAAGGAGCCCTAAAGATTCTACATTTTGTGACAGACTGCGACTAAAAGAACAGTGATGGCAATAACATTCATTAATATGTGGATGGTACAAGTAAGTTTCACATTTGTAATAAAAGTCTTCAATCCCACAAACTTTTTGTCTCCAAAACCTTTTGAGATAGTTTGCAACAAAAGATTTGCATCATATCTGAAGTTGTTTTGTACACTGGGGGAACATGAAAAGTCAAGCAGGGTCTAGCTTCCATAGACCAAGTCAGAAAGGGCTTTGACCTAATTTGACCCCTACGGTGGTTCTAACATAAGGACAATTTATTAGAAATAGTAGAGTTGAACTTCACTGATTTTTTTTTAGTTCATGGAAAATATAGTGCTCTAATTTTTCCAGGTATGATAAAAATAATCAGAGTACACTTTTCACTGTTCTAGGTTATGTTCAGGAGTAAACTGTGCTAATCATTTTTCATTATAAACTCAAGGTCAGAACTTTTGGCATATATTTAATCAAAAGCATTACATCAATCTATTGTAATTTAGTCATCAAAGATTATCATACCACAATATTTGATATGCAAGAATATTTTACTAGATTTATGCTATGTTAGCACTTATTGTATATAATTAACAGAAAAAAATCTTCAGAATTCAGTGTTTGAGCATCATTAAGACTGTAAAATTTTGGTTAACATAGTGAGAGGAAGAGTGAAAAGAAAGTAAATTTTGGTGGAAGATGGCAGAGTAAGAAGGGGAAAGAAAATATTTGTTGCTTGTCTAGTACTTGGCAGTATTTTATTTAACAAAGTAATAATGAGTAAAGTAACACTATATTAATTATAAATCTATATTTGAGGAGACATTTATAAAATTTGCAGTTTTTACATTTTAAGGTCTTATCTGTTTAAACTTACATTTTTGAATGTCAGTATGATTTTCTCTTAATAAAATGTATCTGTATACTTATAGTTCTGGGTAGTGGGTGCTGTCATTATCAGCTATGCCTACTGAATCATCCCTAAATACCTCCAGCATAAAATGGGAGTTGGAAGTTTGAGCATAGCCAGAAAGCTTATTGGAGCATAAAAATGGATTTTTCTGGAGAGATGTCAGCAAGATGACAGCCAAGAAGTTCCAAGCCCTCACTCCCATGGAAAGACAAAATAAAAAGCAACATACAGATCAAAGTAGCTTTGTAAGAACTCCAAAGAGTAGTTAAGATGCTGCAGCAATCAAGCAAATGTCCAACCAATAAAGAGCCACAATCAAAATGCCAGGAAATTTCATGGCATTTTTGCTTGCCCTTGCCCTATCCCATCCCTGGTGGACTATGGTGTGGTGGGGAATAAACTACTCAATTTCAAGTCCCTTTTTAAGGATAGAAAAAAAAAGTGGCACTTGCAATATTTTGACTTCTCTGGGGGCTGTCAAGGAACTGGTTTATGTTAGACTTGGAAAACTAAGGAGAACAGTTAGCAAAGGTAGAATATTAGGTTAAAGGCTACTGAAAGCAGTGGTGAATGCCATGTTGCAAGAAAGCTTCAGAAGTACTGCAGATCCTTTGGGAGACTGGGAGAAGTGGCTATTTTTTCAAATTTCCAATTTTCAACAAAGATAACAAGGCATACAAAGAGATAACGAACATGGACTATTTAAAAAAAAACAACAACAACAAAGTAAGTCTCTAGAAACTGACCCTAAAAACTACAGGTCTATGTATTACTTGATGAAGACTTAAAACAACTGTCTTGAATAGCTTAATGAGTACAGAGAGACATATAATGAATGAAATCAGGAAAACAATACATGAACAAAATAAGAATATCAAAAAAGATATAGAAATTATAAAAATGAACCAAACAGAAATTCTGGAGCTAAAAAAATACAATAACTGAATTTGAAAAATCCACTAGAGAGGTTCAACAGCACAATTGAACAAGCAACATTAAAAACCAGTGAGCTTAATGACAGATCACTTGAAATTGTGGAGTCTGAGAGCAAAAAGAAAATGAAGAAAAGTGAACAAAGGGAGTTATGTGATGTACACAAAAGTATACATTATGAGAGACCCAGAAGGAGAAAAGCTAGAAAAAGATGAACAAAGCTTATCTAAAGAAATACGTCAAATTTAAAGAATACAAAATATACAAATTTGAGGAAAGAAATGGATATACAAATATAAGAATCTCAACGATCTCTAAATAGGAAACTCAAAGAGACCCACATTGAGACACATTATAATCAAACTGTCAAGAGTCAATATGAAGAGAAAATCTTGAAACCTGCAGGAGAAATATAGTTTGTGATGTATATGGAAGCCTTTATAACATGATTAATGGATTTCTCAGCAGGAACCTTATAAGTTAGAAAGCCATTGATAGATATAGAAGGGATGATATTCAAGCGCTGAAAGAAAAAAAAACAACAACTGTTAACCAAGTATTCTATGTCTGGCAAAATTGTTATTCAAAAATGTGGAAGAAGCTAAGCCATTCTCAAACAAAAACTGAGGGAGTCATTATTAGTACATCTGCTTTACAAGAAATGCTAAAGGAAGTCTTAAAATTAAAATGACAAGGTAACCAAGAGTAATTTGAAGCAATAAGAAAATAAGAAGCTCTCAAATAAAGGTAACAATTTTACAAAAAAGACTATTATTTAATTTTGGTTTATAATTTCCCTTTTAATTTTCTTATAAAATTTAAAGGATAAAACATAAAAATAACTGTACATTTTTAATTGGTATGTAATATATAAAATATAATTTGTGACATTAATAACAAAAAAACTGGGGGAAGAAGTGTAATGTAGAGTTTTATAAATGACTGAAATTAAATTGTTATCAGATCAAAATAGAGTGTTACAATATTGGTATGTTTTATGTAATCCTCCTGGTAAACACAAAGAAATATCTATAAAATATACACAAAAGGAAATGAGAAAATAATCAAAATGTATCACTACAAAAAAATCAACTAAACACAAAGGACGTCAACAAGTAAGGAAGTAAGAGACAAAAAGCTGAGACATAGAGAAAACAACAGAATGGCAAAAAGTAGCACTTCTCTATTAGTAATTATATTAAATGTAAAAGGATTAAACTCCCAAGTCAAAAGAATTTGCAAAATAGCTTAAAAAATAAGATTCAACTGTACAGTTTCACATTAGACCTGAGGACATGCATAAGTAAAATTGAAAGGATAGAAAAAAGATATTCCATGCAAATAACAAGTAAAAGAGAACAAGACTGGCTATTCTAATATAATATGAAATACACTGTTAGCTAAAAATTGTTAAAAGAGGCAAAGAATATTATATAATGATAAAAGATTCAATTGAACAAAATATAAAATTGCAAATACATATACATCAGAGCTCCTAAATATATGAAACAAACATAAACAGTATTAAAGACAATAATAGACAGCTTTATATAATGTAGGAAAGTTTATACCTCACTTTCAATAATGGAACAACTAGACAAATCAATAAAGTAATAGAAGACTCAAAAACACTATAGACCAATTGGACTTAACAGACATATAGAACTCTCTAAATAACAAAATACACATTTTTCTCAAGCACATACAAAATATTCTCTAGGATGGACCAAATGTTAGGCTACAAAATAAGTCTTAATAAATTTAAAAAGATTGAAATCATACAAAGTGTCTTTTATGATCATAATGGAAAGACACTAGAAATAAATAGCAGAAGGAAAACTGAAAAATCCACAAATATGTGAAAATTAAACCACATACACTTCACTTAAACAACCAATGAGTCAAAGAAATATTACATGGGAAATTAGAAAAAATCTTGAGACAAAGAAAACAAACAAAAAGATTTAAAATCAGAAGCCCATCTTTATAACTCAAGGAAACAGAAAAAGAACAAACTAAACCCAAAGAGCAGATGGAAGGAAATAATAAAGGTTAGAGTAGAGATTAAAAAAAAATTCAGAAGTGACAAACAATAGAGAACATCAGTGAAACCAAGAATTTGTTATTTGAAAGCTTAACAAAATTAGTGAACTTTTAGCTAGATTGACTAAGAAAAAAGAGAAGATCAATTAAAATCAGAAATGAAAGAGAAAATAGTACAACTGATTTTACAGAAGTAAAAATAATTATAAGAGAATACTAGGAATAATTCTATTGCAACAAATTAGAAAACCTACATGAAATGAATAAATTCCTAGAAACATACAGCCCACCACAACTGAATTGTTAAAAAAAAAAAGGGATAATCTGTACAGATCTATAACTACTAAGGTAATTGGATATATAATCAAAAACCCAACAAAGAAAAGTCCAGAACCAGATGGCTTCACTGGTGAATGCTATCAAATATTTAATGAAGAATTAATATCAATTATCAAACCCTTCAAAAATATTTAAGAAAAAGAAGCACTTACAAACTCATTCTAAGAAGGAGCATTATCCTGATATCAAAGCCAGACAAAGACACTGCAAGAAAATTACAGACCAATGTCCCATGTAAATATGGATGCAAAAATCTTCAAGAAAATACTAGCAAACAACTCGACAACACTGTAAAAAATTATACACCATGATTAAGTGGGTTTATTCCTGGAATTCATGAATGGTTCAACATTTAAAAATCAATAAATATGATATACCACATTGGCAGAATAAAGAAGAAAAACCATATGATTATCTCAAATGATGCAGGAAAAAATTGGCAACATTCAATACCCTTTTATAATAAAAATGCTCAATGAACGAAGACTGGAAAAATATTAACAAATATCGCTTATGGAAAGCTCACAGCTGACATTATACTCAATGGTGAAAGGCTGAAAATTTTCCTTTAAGATCAGGAATAAAACAAAGATGCCTGCTATTAACACTTCTATTTGATAAAGTACTAGAAGCCTAGCCAGAGTAATTACACAAGAAAAATAAATATAAAACATTCAAATTTTCCAAATTGGAATGAAAGAAATAAAATTTTCCAACAAATTCTATAGAATCCTAAAGATTTTACCAAAAACACCTCATAGAACTAATGAAAGAATTTATCAAAGATTCAGGGACAGATTCAGATTTAAGATGTGTGAATGGATCAGTTGTGTTTTTATTTACTAATAATGAACATTCTGAAACAGAATTAAGAAACAATTAAATCTACAATGGTACCAAAAAGAATAAAACAATTAGGGATCAACTTAATCAAGGAGGCAAAAGACTTGTACAGGCAAAATTGCAAAAGGTTTTTGAAAGAAATTTAAAAAGACACAAAGACTCCTTGTGTACAGGAATTAGAAGACTTAGTATCATTAAGACATAATACTATACAAAGTGAGCTACAGATTGAATGCAATCCCTATCAAAATCCCAAGGCTGTTTTTGCAGAAAAAGAAAAATTCCTCCTAAAACATATGGAATCTCAAGGGCTTCTAAATAGCCAAAGTGATCTTGAAAAACAAAAAAACAAGTTTAGAGGTTTCACATTTTCTTATTTCAAAATTATTACAAATCTACAATAATCAAAACAGTTGTGATACTTGTTTAAAAAGAGAAATACCAATAGAATAGAATAAGATCCATAAGCAGAAATAAACCTTCACATACATAGTTAAATAATTTTTGACAAGGATACAAAACTATTCAATGAGGAGAGAACAGTAGTTTCACCCAAATAAACATTGTGAAAACTGTATATTCACATACAATAGAATGAGGTTGGACCTTCAGCTTGCACCATATACAAAATTTAACTCAAAATGAGTCAACCATCTCAACATAAAAGCTAAAACTATAAAAATTTTAGAAGAAAATATAGGTAAAATCTTCATGAAATTGGATTTTGGAGCAATTTCTTGAATATGACATCAAAAGTAAAGATAACAAAAGAATAAGTAAGTAAGTTGGACTATATAAAAATTAGAAATATCTGTGTATCAAAGGACAATCAATGAGTGATAAAGCATTAATGGAATTGGAGTAAGAATTTGTGAATCATTATAATATCCAGAATATAAAAAGAAGAACAATTCAACAACAAAAAGCAAATAACCCAATTAAAAAGTCAGCAAAGAACTTGAATAGCTATTTCTCCAAAAAGCATAAATTGGTTCATAAGTACATGAAAAAGAAGTGGATAATTATCAGGGAAATGCAAATCAAAACAACAATGAGATACTACTTCACATCGTTTAGAATGGCTATCATCAGAAAGTAACAAATTTTGGAGATGATATGGAGAAATTGGTACCCTTATGCACTATTATTGGTGGGAATGTAAAATGGTACAGATGCTATCAAGACAATGGGACATTCGAGTGCCTGGGTGGCTCAGTTGGTTCAGCGACTGCCTTCTGCTCAGGTCATGATCCTGGAGTCCCGGGATTGAGTCCCATATCAGGCTTCCTGCTCAGCGGGGAGTCTGCTTCTCCCTCTGACCCTCTTTCCTCTTGTGCTCTCTGTCTCTCATTCTCTCTCTCTCAAATAAATACATAAAATCTTTAAAAAAAAAAAGACAATGGGACATTCTTCAAAAGATGAAAAATAGAATCACCAGCTATTTGACTTATGGGTATATATCCAAAAGTATTGAAACCTGGATCTCTAAGACACACTTGCACACACACCCATTTCACATAGCATTATTCATAATAGTTGAAGGTGGAAGCAACCAAGTGTCCATTGATGAATGATTAGATAAACAAAAAGGTGGTATATTCATAAAATGGAATATTTTTCAGCCTAAAAGAGGGTGAAAATTCTGGCACATGTTATGACATAGATGAACCTTGAGAACATTATGCTAAGTGAAATAAATCAGTCACAAAAACACAAATACTGTATGATCCTATATATACGAGGTCTCTGAAACAGTCTGATTTATAGAGACGGAAAGTGAAATGGTGGTTGGGGCTGGAAGAGGGGAGGAAAGGGGAGTTGTTTAATGGGTATGGAGTTTAAATCATAAAGATAAAAAGTTTTGGAGATTGCTTGTACAACAACATGAATGCAGTTAACACTACTGAACCATACACTTAAAAATAACTACTATGGTAAATTTTATGTTATGTATATTTTACCACAACTAAAAATTTAAAAAAATAGATAGTCCTAATATATAATTTCCAAAGTACAGTTGAGTGACTTGCATTTATAAGATTATTCTCAGAGTACTTATTTGAAGTTAGTCAACTTTCATAAAAAAAAGTTAATAAAATTCATACATTTTGCTAGATTTAAAAAAATCCTTAGGATAATGACATGTCTAATGTATGGTAAAGCATAACTTTAGATTTAGAATATTACACTGATTTATTAAAAACTTCTATAACTTCTCATAAATGAAAAAAGCTTACAGTAAAAAATAAAAATTTAAATTTATTACATATCAGTAAAGTTTTATTATATATGTTTATATATATTTATATACACACTCTGCAATTTGTATGTATAAGTATATATGTATATTGTAATTTATAGTGATAATGATTGCTTTTAAGAATACATGATTTTGCATACACACGCATAATCCAAGTTTAAATAGATTTAAGGAACTACTTCTGATTACAGTTAATATGTGTTAACAAGGGATTTAACAGAAATCTCATTATTGCAATTGCTCTCCATAATGGTATTTTCTTTGCATTATTTAAATTGACTTGCAGTTTGATGTATTCTTTCTTCCATTAAGTTTTCTAGTAAAGTGAAATAAGCAAACAAATAATCACTAAAATAGGGCACACTGGGAATACATAAAAAAGTGCCTATATATTTGCAATGCAATCACTTTTTTTTTTGTAAACTATGATAAGCTTATTTATTCATGGACATAGAATTTCTTCATGGCAATTACGTCAATATGGAAGATACTTGTTATAATTTATTTTATAACTTCTTAATACTTAAGCAAAATTATGTTATTCTCAGAAAGATCAAGTATTAATTCAGATGAAAGTAAAGACATAGCATAATTCTAATTATAGCAGTAAACTTTTTATTGTATTCACATTGAGTTCAAGCCAGTTTCTTTCATACAGATATAATTTAACTTACCTTTTAGTTTAGTTTACTAAACTGCAATAAATTTATTTATGGCAATTAACTTTGTAAATGTCAGTTGCTCAATTACAATTTTAGGTATAAATTGCATTTCCCTGCTTTTGTCCTTTCTAAAATGTTTCTTTTCTTTCTTTCTTTTTTCATTTTTTTTCTTTTTTGACCTATAGAGAGTGCAAGTGGGGGCAGATAGGGGAAGAGGGAGAGAGAGATTCTTAAGCAGCCTCCATACCCAGCTCGGAACCAAAGCAGGGCTTGATCTTACTACTTGGAGATCATGACCTGAGCTCAAGAGTTGGACACTTAACCGACTGAGCCACCCAGGCACTCCTTCTAAAACATTTCTTGTCTTTTCAAAACTTTCAGTCTATAAAATCATTTTTTTTTAAATCATTGAAGCCACACTTAAGAGAAGCCTAATGATTGTGGATTAACAGTGATTGTGCTGTCAGTTAAAATATATTGAGGGTTTCAGTATGTGCCCTCTTTAATACCCATCACCAGGCTAACCCATCCCTCCACCCCCTCTCCCCTCTAGAACCCTCAGTTTGTTTCTCAGAGTCCGTAGTCTCTCCTGGGTTATCTCACCCTCTGGATTTCCCCCACTTCAATTTCACTTCCTACTATCTTCTTTTTTTAAAACATATAATGTATTATTTGTTTCAGAGGTACAGGTCTGTGATTCAACAACAAAAAAAAATAAAATATATTGAGTGTTTATATATGTCAGGCCTGATTAAAGATATATTATTTTACAAAATAAGAAACTAAGATATAAGAGACAATAATTACTTATAACTTTCTTAAAAGACCCAGCTAGTAATTAACATTGCTGGTTTCCCAAACCCAGGTCTGTTTGACTTCAAAGTGGAAACATTAGCCAATTTGGTATATTTGGATAGGAATTGTGAAACCATTGGAAACTGAGCCAGGGCCACTTGACCAACCCCAGCAAGTTGTGGGTAAATTTTAGATCAAGGGCTTTTTAAATTTGAAATATACTAAAGATCCTATGCATCTTGAGTTACCTTGGGTTATCTTCCCAACTGCCAAGTATATCATTTGTCTTCAATGAATCCTGGCTCCTGACTATATCTCCACATCCACAAACTGTCCTTTCCTGGAAATGATACTAATCATAAGAATATATGATTGCATATAGTAGACCTGAGGTAGTTTATGAGCAAATATACTTGAGGATAGAATAACAAAAGAGGTTGAGGAGAACAAGGAGAAAATAGTACAGAAGGGGAAGAAAAGATAACAAAAATTAAAGAGTGTAATTTTTCTGTTTTCTCCAATAAATTGATTAAGTCACTTTGTATAAAACAAACAAATTCTATTTTGGTAAGAAATCTTGCAATCTATTTACATTTCTTGTGATTTTGGTTAGTTAATAACCCTCCCCCCCACACCAAATTTAGAAATCAATGGAAAAATAGATACAAGGACCTTAGAGATGCAAAGAAGAGCAACATCTTTATTAGTAGGGCTGACTTTGGAACTTAGGCAAGAATCATGTCCTTGCTGGGCTTCCTCACACTCTGCATTTAAGCACACTTTCCTCCCTAGTCACTGAAATGAACAGAGAATTCTGGGCTTTTGGGACAGATTGCCTATGTCACAGATACCAACAGAGCAGAGATACACCCTGGAGATATACAAAGGAGGGAAGGACAGAAAAGGAGAGAATGGCTGAGCCAAGCACAGTCAGTTTCTTCTCTAAATGGACCAGCCATTAAGATATAGGGATATATCAGGCAAATGAGGAGACAAATCAGTGTTTAATATTCAATTGACAACTTCTCATGGATTCTTTAGTGAGCCTCAATAATGGAATTTCCCTTTCAACACATTCTATTTTAACATTAACCTATTAGAATCATATCATCTTAATATATTAATAAGTTGGAAATATATGATTTGTCATTTTCATAAGACATTCTCAACTCTTTTTAATGAACTGAGTCACTTAGAGCCAAGTCAATATTATTGTGAGTTATTTTCATCAAGTAGTTTGAATATCAGAATTCATAATTTTAGTAAATAACTATTTTTTATTGGAGAGAAAATAGTCTTCAACCACCTGAAACTAATATAACACTGCATGCTACCTAACTGGAATTAAAATAAAAACTTAAAAAATGAGCACTGGGTGTTATATGCAACTAATGAATCACTGAACATTATATCAAAATCTAAAGATGTACTATATGTCAGCTAATTGAATTTAAATAAAAAATATAAATAAAGTAAAATAAAATACAAAAAATATGGACTTTGATGGTCAAAATTATATGCTCAAGATTTTAAGTCAACATTGGAACTATTTAATTTTTTTCCTTTTAATAAACATAATCCATGTCCTCTTCATTAGGTAGAAGCAGTCTGAAAATCAATGATATTATGCAAAGATATTGAAACCTGTAGACAACCCCACCTTTTTGGTAATATGTATATAAAAAGTGCTAACCTATTTTCATGTAACAAGATGTAATGATCACTCAGCAACTGGATTTTCAGAGCACCAGTGTGAACAGTAGCCTATTCTTCCAGGTATTTCATTAATGACATTTTGTACTAACTCCTTTTAGAGACTACAAACCTCTGACTTTAGTTATTCTTGGCTTCCCAGAGCTGAATATGAGTGTCTAGATCTGGGTTTCCCCAGAGTGGATATAGAGACAAGGACCTGGAGAAACTGGAAGGAGGAAAGGCATGGGGCACCTGTCATAATTGTTGTGTTAGTGAGGGGGAACAACAAAATGGATTTACTTCTATTTAGAGTGCTCCCAGGTCTAAGAACTTGATATTTTTATATATTATTTGTGCCTACTTCCCTCTGGCCAATAGAATCAATAAAATGAGAGACTAGAGTCTTGGTGTGTCTTTGGCTTATGTTTCTCATATGCTATTGAGCTGTAGTAAGACGAGAAACCAGGAATCGTACTTTCATGATACTTGCATGTAGCTAAGCTACAGTGTGTTTGTTTTGTTTCTTGCATGTTGTCTTCTTTTGCTGTAAGGCGGAGACTTGTAAATGTGTCCTATAAAAGGTAAGACACAAATATTTTAAGTTTTTCAGGCAACAAAGACCTCTGTTGTATTTTCTTTTTTAGAAAAAACTACCTTTTTAAACTGTAAAAATTATTTTTATAATATGGGCTGCACAAAAAAACCATGAACCAGATTTGGTCTGCAGGCCATAGATTGCTCAAAGGGAAGAAATAGCTCGCATTTATAGTCCTTTGCATTTTTTTTTTAAAGAAAAGAGTGGAATTTAATCTTTATTTACAGGACACTGCAAGAGAGAAGATTCCACATAGAAATAAGAAACCCACTGAGAGGAGGAGCTTCATACAGGTTGTACAGTTTGGAACTGGTCAAGTAGAGTTTCGTTGTAAAACGTGTTACAATAACAAAACACATTAAAAAGAGTTCTTAGTAGAGAAACAGTAAGACAACCTTCTACCAGAGTACACAGCAAACAACTTTCTGCCTCAGCTGTACAATCTAAAAGTTAAAGGTCCCTGGAGCGCCATCCTGAACTTGGAACCATATAGCCTTCAGAGGTAGTTTCTGGGCATAACATTCTGATCTCCTCTTCCTCTACAGAGAAATACTTCTCAATCAAGTTTAATGAGCTTGTACACAGACTTCATTTCATGGTTTTTGTAGAGCTTCCCATTTTGTCCAAACCTCCACATTCTTCAATCATTATACTAAGTTTCTCAGTATCACCTAGTTTCTCAGCAGCCTGAAAGGATGTTTGAAATGGCATCCAGAATAACCAGAATAATTTTGGTATCTTTTGCAGTTAAGAGGTTCATCAATGGTTCAATATCCATAATGAACAAGGTATACAATCTGTTCAAATGTCCCACCACTTGTATAGTTGATCACAGCTCAGACAGCTTCCTTTTGTGTTTTAAAAGTCTGCCTTAGAGAGAACACCAATGAGGGATAGGGACTAATCCATGATTTCACAACTTGCTGTATCTGTCTGGTGACCAGCTGTGATGTTTGACATTGTCCGTGTAGCTTCCTTCTGAATATTAGTTTTGGGGTTTCCTAGGAGGCTGGGAAAAACAGCAAGTGCTCCTGCATCTATTACAACCTGAGTCTGTTCATCTGTTCCAGTGAAAATATTTCCTATGGCTCTTAGCACAGGAGTCACAATGGGCAATTCAGTAGCTCCTAGAAGCTTCACAAGCTGGGGCACAACTCTTATTTTCACAACCATTTCAATCCATTCATTTGGACCATCAGTAAAGTAGGAAATGGCCCAGCGGTTATCTGCCAATACTTCTGGTTCATCATGATGCAGGAGACGAACTAAGGTAGGAAGAATCTGCTCAACCGCATCTAATGGGGGTGCAAGATTCTTGTTGTGACAAAGGTTTGAAAGTGTCCAAGTAAGGTTACATAAGTAACCACATGCTACAAATGACATATCAGGAACTGCAAGGAGAGCCAATATTGGGTTAACTGCACCATACTTGATAACCAAGTCTCAAAAAACTGAAACATCACCTGCAATGTTTCCTAGAGCACATACAGCCTGTTCACTGATGTGGGCATGGGAAAATGCCAGCAAAGAAATGAATGCTGGGATAGCACCTCCATGTACCACAGCCTCGGTCTGTTCTGACGTCCCAGAAGCAATGTTAGTGAGAGCCCAAGCAGATTCAAACTGAATGGGACTACAATCAGTTCTGCCCAAGAAGGACACAAATTTTGGAATCAAACCAGCCCGGATTATGGGGGCTGTTTTTCCCTAGAAAACAGTTTCTTAGCAGCTTGAGTAGCCTGGAGCTGGCTTTCCAAATTGTTGCTATTTATGCCTTTGACAATGTCATCAACAGACCAATTTATAGTGCCTTGGTTGTTGTGGTTTTCCTGTAGTGGAGAGGTAACATCAGGAAACAAGCTTACGTTTCCCCTTTTCAGCATCTGGTCACCCTTCTTAGCTTTCCTCAGCTACACATGAACTTCTATTCGACGCTGCCTCATTTCTGTACTGTCTTTCCCCTTGTTCTTGAATCTGTTAAGGTGGGCAGCTGGTGAATTAGCATTTTCATTGGTGGACATGGTTATGAGACAAAGGGAGAAAGATACATGGCCAGCTCAGGCTTCCACAAGGAGGCGGTCCGGAGCATGCAGGCTGTGGGTCAGCTGCCCTCAAAACATCCATCATGGATCACCCCAAAGATGGTGTTACAGTCTTTGCATTTTAATGGAATCTAATTTACAGATAGCAATTAAGTGAACTTTTTAAAGAGTATAAATGTCTCAACCCCCCTGCTGATGTGGTATCAAGAAAGCCTTAATAAGGGAACCAGGACTTTCATTCCTGCCGGGTAGTAAAAAGACTCCAGCCTCACAGTTTCAATGGAGATCACATGGGTGGTGTGAACTTTTATTCCAATCTGATGGCATGAGAAACTCTTCCCTGTCCCCACAGGGTGATGTCAGAGAAGGCCTAGTGGAGAGCCAGGACTTTCACCATAACCCAGGTGTAATGAAATCATACTCCTCCCTCCATGATGCCAGTGGAGGCCACATGACCATAAGTAACAAGAGATGCTTTTAGTAAAGGAGAGCATCAACTAAAGCCTACTGGAAACCTTGAACTTCTACCTCTGACCATCATTAAAAAGTTTGACCCATGAGTGTCAACAGAGACCTAGGGGGCAGCCTGGACTTCTACCTCCTCCTGGCAGCAACAAGGCAACACCTATTTTCCTCATCACAGCACTGTCAGACAAAGTAAAATGTAATGGGTTTAAATAAGATCCAGAGTCTCATAACATAGTACCCCAAATGCCCAGGTCCTCATCAAAAACCACTTGTCATACCACAATCCAGCAAAAATCTGTTTGAATAAGAAAAGATAATCAACATATGTTGACACAAAGATGATACTGATAATGAAATTATTAGACTATGACTTCAAATCACCATCAAAAAATGTTTCAATGAACAATTATGAACTGAAATTAAATGAAATCATGGAAATTATTTAATTGATCCAAAGAAGGTAGACATAAAGGAAGAAATGAACAAAGAACAAAATAGGTAAAGAGAAAAGATGCGTGATGTGTTTCTCCTTGGTTTCCTTTGCAAGTGTAAGTTCCTTTGAAGTATAAGTTAAACTCCATACTAAACTATATCACTCTGAATTATTTAGCCCTAGTCATTTTCTTGATCTCAAAAATCCCCTTTTGACCCTCATTCTCTCCTCAAGGCACACTGGACTCTTTACTATTCTTCCAATACAGCAGGATAATCCCACCTCAGGGCCTTTGCATTGCTATTTGACCTACACTTAACACTTGTCTCCCCAGACATTTGCATATCTCTCTTCCTCATTGCACCTTCTCAGAAGCATTTTTTTTTGTGACCACTCACTCTAAAATGCACCATTCCATGTCCCTGTCTCCTTTCCTTGGTTTATACTTCTTCAAATCACTTGAAGTATCTGATAATATATTTTACTTGTATTTATTTATTTTTAGTGTTCACCTTCCCTCATTAGACTGTAAACTTTTTCTACTGCTGAGAAAGTAATGATTTTTAATCTAATTCAATTCTGAAACTACTTCAAACAAAAGCACAGTTATTTTTTTTAAAGAAAGCATAAAAGTAAATTTTATTTTCAAATTTACTTTGGGCAGGGGTCCTTTGATGGCTCAGTCGGCTGTGTCCTACTCTTGGTTTTGGCTCAGGTCATGGTCTTGGGGTCATGAGATCCAGCCCTGCATGAGTTCACTATCTACCATGTGGCCTTACTGATGGCATTACATAAAACTACCTGTTAGTTAAGACTAAGAGCTTGAGAGTTTGTATCATGCTCAAGTTCTCATGGCTAGTATGGGGAAACCCTTGGAATTAAAATCTATGATTTCCATTTCCTAGGAAGATTCTCTATATATAATTGTTAGAAATATGTATATATTTATATGAATATGTATTAATATAGAATATACTTAGTATATTAAATATTTAATATATTTTCATATTCAATAATTTTATTAAACCTTTTTTAAAGATTTTATTTATTTATTTGAGAGAGAGAGAGAATGAGAGATAGAGAGCACGAGAGGGAAGAGGGTCAGAGGAAGAAGCAGACTCCCTGCCAAGCAGGGAGCCCGATGTGGGACTCGATCCTGGGACTCCAGGATCACGACCTGATCCGAAGGCAGTCACTTAACCAACTGAGCCACCCAGGCGCCCTTTATTAAACATTTTATACATTTTAATCATTTTATAATATTTTACAGTACTAATTTGCTAAACATTTAATAAAGCAAATCTTAGCATAAATTGACTAATATATTGAATAATATAGATATTTAATGTGTTAAATATTTTATATATATACTTAATATATATCTCCAATATCTATTAATTAATATAAGCAAGAAAGCTCATAAAAGGCATAAATGAAGTTGTTGGGGTTTTTTTCATACTAGGTGGAGGAGTAAGTAAATTCCAAGCAGTTATTCATAAGGGCTTAAAACAGGAAAAAAATTTTGAACTTGACTTTTATGAATGAGAAACAATCAATAGTGGTGATATTCATAAAGGATAGTTAGAAAAGTGTTCTAGAGTGGATAAACTGGCCAATTTATGGCAGAACACTGTGTCTGTAAGGACAAGAGAATGAGGTTAGGTAATGAGAGGTTTTCATGTTATAAACAACCTGAGTGCCTCACTCAGGAAATTACATTAATGTTGGTTTTCAGAGTGAAACAAGGAGAGTTTGAAAAGAAAAAGTAGAAGCCCACAGAAGAAAAAAATTGAAGTCAAATAACATTAATGATCCAAATGAAAAAACAAAACAAAACAGAACAAAAATAAGAACAGGAGCATGGGCAGCGGAGGTAGAACAGATTTGGAAATCATTAGGAAGGAGCTAGTGCTAAGGCCTGTGTCGTTCAAGAGCTTAGTTTCTTAGAATTGCTGCAAAAAAAAAAAAAAAAGAAAAGAAAAAAAAAGAGAATTGTTGCAGCCTGGGCCTCCACATTAAATTTTTATATGTAAAAAGGGAATAATAAAGGTGAACTAGATCAATGTGTTAATTTAAATTACTGAGTCCCTAGTGGTATAATGTTCAATGGCTTGCTATAAAAATATTTTTTAAAATGCCTATTCTTAGTACTTATTAGGGCAAGGGGATTATAGAAGACAGGTAAGTCCATAACAGTGGGCATGTGTGGATTCTAGGAAACCCAATAAATAATTCTTCTACAGACAGATTCAGAATCAATTGTGAGACAGGAAATTGAGCAAGCAGAAATTAAAACAACACCTTTATTAATGAAAGAGCTGTAGAAAAACACCTACTTACCTGATTATAGACAGTGTTGCATTCATGTCCCTTACAGGAAGGGTCTTCCAGGAAAAGCCTAGAACATGAAGGAACAGATCTTTTCTCTTTGTTTTTGTCTCTTTTCCTCCCTCCCTCTTCCTTTCTTCCTTCTTATTTCCTATTTTTGTTTGTTTGTTTCCTACACATTGAAGTATCCCAAACACAAAATAAAAAGGGATTGTGTTGTGCATATTGGTGGTTCTAGCATACCAGTCAGATAATTCACCAATACTTCTATGGACAGTAATGCATTACAGAGTAGATAAAGGCCAGAGTGTTCTTCTAATGCAGGATTCATGCATGTGGAGGTAAAGAACCTAACTGAGGAATAGGTGTGTTTTTCAGTCACTGTACCACAGGAAAAATTTGTAGAAGCAACACAAAGGTGATTGAAGATGGAGATGGTAGCTAACGTTCTGTAGTTTACACTCCCCAGTGCCATGCTGACATATAAACAGACTGATTGAAAATAAGAATGTTAATACTGGTATAAGCAGAGAGGTGCCATTACAGGTGTGAAAGAAGAAGTGGGTTCAGGTAAGAAGGATGTAGGTAATTGCAACCCACCACCCCTTTACATATTCCAACCATAGCAATACAGAGACCAGAAGTCCATATATCAACCTATTATTATTGGGGAGATAGTAGGCAAATGATGACCACAGAAGTATATTTTAAATTATTGAATGATTGGGAAAGCATACTATGAAAAAAATGTTTCAGGGGAAAACACTAAAAATTATATTACAACTAAGAGAAAAAAGATGAAAATGAAATCAAGATTAAATTTTTATTATAAAATAATTGGGATACTTACTAAATATTCGAATAATAATAAAATGGTTATAAAATACACAACTGAATTTAATATATATTTATTAAATTGTAATGTTCAATGTACAAGATTACTGACAATTCTGACAATAGGAATTTTACTTTATCTTTGTCCTGCTTTTTGTTAAAAATATTTTTATTTTAGAATAGTTTTATATTTATATTATATAGAATAATTTCTATTTGCACAAAAGTTGCAAAGTCTGTAGCATTCCTATTATACTCTTATTCAGTTTCCCTGATTAACATATTATATTACCATGTTCCATTTGTCAAAACTAAGAAACTGATTTGGGTACATTACCATTTCCTAAACTCTAGAATCCTTCACACTTCCTTAGTTTTGACCTAATGTTCTGTTTCTGTTCCAGGATTCCATTCAGGGCCCCACATTAATCTTAGTCATCATGTCTCCTTAGGTGCCTCTTGGCTGTGACAGTTTCTCAGACTTTCCTGGGTTTTGATGGCCTTAAGAGTTTTGAGAAGCACTGGTCAAGTATTTTGTAGAATTACCCTTGAATTGTAGTTTGTGGTGTTTTCTCATGTTCAGACTGGGATATACCTTTTTTGTTAAGAAGAACTCAGAGGTAAACATTTTCATCACATCATGGCAAGAGTACATCCTCTCAAAACGATGTATCACTGTTGTTGTTACTCTTGACCATATATGGCTGAGGGTGTATTTACCAGATTTTCCTGCCTTAGTTACTCTCATCTCCTTTCCATTCTATCCTCTTGGATGAAGTCACAAGTGCAGCCTGTACTTATGGGAGTTTGCTGCCCCTTCTTGAGGGGGAGAATCTACATAAATTATTTGGAATTCTTCAGAGTTTTGTCCCCTCTCCCCTATTTTGTCATTCATTCAACCATTATTTATATCAGTATGTGTCTTAGTCAGCTTGGGCTGCCATAACAAAATACCATACACTGAGTGGCTTAAACAACAAATACTTGTTTCTTATAGTCATGGCAGCTGAGAAGTCCAGGATCATGGTCCTGAAAGATTCAGTTCCCTGGTGAGGGCTCTCTTCTTGACTTAATACAGCCCACCTTCTCTCTGTGTCTTCACTTGGCAGAGAGAGAGAGAGGAGAAATCACCTCTTATCAGAGCACTAATCCCTTCATGAGGACCCCATCTAAACCTGATTATCTCCCAAGGGCCCCATCTGCAAACACTATCACACTGGGGGTTAGGACTTCAACATATACATTTTACAGGAACACAGTTCAGTCCATAGCAGTATGGCTATAATCTATTACTACATTATTTACTTTTTTTGTTCTCTGATTAATTATTCCACCTTTGGCTATTGGGAGCTCTTTCAGTTGGCTCCTGTATCCCTTTGACATACCCTGTAGTTTTGGGTTTTGAATACTTCCCTAATTTCTGACACTACAAGCTGCTCCAGGCTCCTTGTACATCTCCTGTCCCAGCTCTACAATCAGTTGTTTTCCCATTTCCATGTTTTCTATTTTTGTTTTACTTGTGCTACATAAGAAAGCTATGTGGAATTACACAATTTTATAATAGAATTATTATTCTTGAAGCTATATTTTGAAAAAATAACATAACAAAATCGAAAAAAGATTAAAAATACAATCCTAAAACTGAAAATAAATTCAAAAACTCATTAGTCTAGATTTTGAATTTTACCTGAGAATTCATCCAAATATTCACTTAAGATCTTCTGTTTCAATAGAGAGCAAATATCTCAGATCTCCAAATTTCCTAATTTTATTGAATTAATTTACTTATGCCATGATATCTCACCATGCTTATTTCATACTCTTAGGAACTTCTTAGGAAGACATTTTAATGATCCATTGTTTTATAATCAGCCTATTTGGGCTTAAGTATTGAAACACCTCCAATTTGTAACATTTTGTTTGATTTAAAATGCATTTGGGGGAAAACTACACATACAGAAATTATTTCAAATCAATTTCATATTATAAATAATATAACTTCTTTAGTACAGGAAATAATCCCACATTTCCAAAATTGATATTGATTTTTCTTATCTTTTGACCCTAGTAATTCAATATTTTCAGTCACTTTGGTCTTAACAATGAGTTCAATTTATTTTAAAACATTTTAAATTATTTTTTCCCTCTTTTTCCTCAAGATAAATGTTAAACACTACATCAAAACTAATGATGTAAAAAAAATAGTGATGTAATGTATGGTGATTAACATAACATAATAAAAACAAAAACAAAAACAAAAACAACAAAAAAAACTAACAGTTGCCCCATGATCTATTTGCCATAGAGATCATTTCTAAGATTAAACACCTGAGCAAATTTTCTTTTAGTTATCTTTCCAAACACTCTTAAAATTTTCTATTGAGACAGCTTGTGCTTTTTTTTTCTTAAAAATATAAGACCAGAATATAAAAGATAATGGAATAAAGTTATAGCATTATATTTCTACAAAGATTAAAATGGGATCCATCAAAACTTTAAAAGCATTATTTTCAGAAGAGGTGTTGAAATAATAGCTCATTATTTTTATTTGGATAGCATTTTTGTTCTAGTACTTTTTAAATAATCCAAAGTAAAATGTTTTATGACACCTATTTCTAATGAAGAAGAATGTAAGTTTAATTGGTTTAAAATTGAATTTGCTCGTGTGATTTTTTATTTCATTTTTAAAAGTAACTTTAAAATAAATCATATACTATCTCCCAAAAGAGATGAGATAAATACAAACATTCCCTAATGCCAAGGAAAATTTAATCAAATATGCAGTAAAACCACTTCTGTTTCTAAGAACATGAGCTATAAAACTTATACATTTTTCTATAGCAAGAGTGTCAGAGAGTAACAAGTTTCATCTGTCCATCTCATGCAGTAAATCAAGCCATGAAAAGGGAAGAGCCTTGAGACACAGACTGTGAATTAGAGTCTCTGGTTTCCAGAGGGGTTTAGACCAGTTGAGAGGCTGTGGTCTGTGGGTGTCAAATGGAGGCTGGGTGAAGAAGTTCAGTTCCACTAATGTTGTTCTATATCCTGAGAAACTGTATCATAAGGAAGAAAAATGACGTATTTTATGTACCTTAATTAGACACAGATGAAGCAGGCATAGAAAAGTTAACTTAGGCAACGTGAACCTTTTATTTACATAATGCCATTTGCGTGGGAATTCATTGTCTGTCCTCATTTATTTTCACAGAGTCCCTTTACCCTTGCATTACCATTTCTATTTTTTAATATCAAAACCTTCAAAGCAGTTATTAGGACTTAAAGTCATGTTGCTTGTCATTGAAGAATCACAACTCCTACTGCCTTGCATTTCATTTCTTGATATTCTGTCCTTTCTTAATATCCCAGTTGTATGCAGCAAAGCCTGCTGAAATTATATTTTTAAAACCTTGTTCCTTTCATGATGAAAAGTGTCCAATGTAATCAAACTGCCAATGACTGGATTATCACCTCAGATAGTAGTGCCATTGAAGGGCTATGGTCTTGCTCTTGGTAAGCTAAGCAATCAGCAGTGGTGATCAGATTGGCTTTTGTGAGTGGAAGCTAATACTGCCGTGCCCGTTAGTAATGCCCTTCTCTGTTGCCAGGCACAATTTTCTCATGAGACCATTGGGCAAGATTAGGAGCAGCTGAGGGGAGTAGGTGCTTGGCATCCACTTAACACCTCATCTTGTCTACCTGACCATTGGGAGCATTTTATACTGACACTGCTCTTTAATAAGTATTTACATAAATCATAGATATTTTCACTCTCTGTGCCCATTTGGAAAGGTTCATTTCTACCTTTTCCCAAGACCTGTTTTTCACCAATTTTCTAATTATATCCCTGATCACTGAACCAGACATTTACTCATTGTTCATGAACCATTGTGGATCCATATGGTTATCTCTCTTTCCAGGTAAAAAGAATGATCCAATGCCCTGCTCAAAATTCTACTCACTGGATAAGGATTGGGAGTAGGATTTTGCTTTATTACTGTACTTCAGGATGACAACTGAATGGAATTGTAGTCCACAGCTGTCTGCTATTGGATGGTGACAGAATATTGTGATAAACAATCTGAAAAACCATAAGAAAATTTGTTCTTCCTTAGTTCACGGCTCTCAAAGAATATTTGATACAGGTTGTAAGAAGGAAAATGATGCCCCTGGAATGGGTGTCCATAGGAATCTGAGTCATTTACTTATGAAAACTACTTATGCCCAATCTCAGTCATAACCTCTATATTGATGATGAATGCTTAGTGAGTTGGAGAACATGCAGTTCATATGGACAGCTAAGGTTGCATAGCAACATGGTGCCCATCTTTGAGCATTTGGCTTCTGCCAGGACCAGGAGTAAAGCAGAAGTTTTTTCTCACCCTGAGAATACTTAGCTGAAGAGCATAGCATAGCTTTCCCCAATCTTAAACAAACCAAATAATTTATTCTAACAAAAACAGAAATACAAGAAATATATGCAAAAAAACAAACAAACAAACAAAAAAACAAAAAACAAACCCAACTAGTTTTCTCAGAATGAAAAAGATTAATGGCTGATATCAGTTGTAGATTGAAGGAATACAAAATTTGGTGGGAAGACAATTATCCAAATTAGATTTATAGCTTTAGGTAGGAAAAAATAACTGAATGCCATATAGAAATGATGTGTAAAAAATATTGTTTATTCCACCCAATAAATATTTACTGAATTTATACTATTTTCCATGCACTGTGAAAATACGGAGGTGATCAAAATAAGAGATATCTTCCCAGCTTCAGAGAGCTTTTAAGTGAGAAAGATGAGAATAATAAAAAATAAGCCTCTAGACACATGTAAGTGAAACATTATGACAGATAAAAATACTAAAGCCTAAATAAAGAGATTGTAGCAATCAATAATAATAAAAATTTTATAAAATATTTATGTCAAAATATTTACAATAGTGAACACTATTATGACTGTGTACCAATATGAATAATAATAAAAATAATTTAAGTTTTCAAATTCATCTTTGTCTGGTGTTTGTGAGTCTTTGTAAAATATATTAATCATCACTCTAGGTACTATGACTACAAAATAAATTGCCAAACATAGGTGAAAAATAATCTCTTGTTTTCAACACATTCTGTGAGTCAGAAATTGGCCAACAGGGATTATTGTTTTCCTTTCCACAATATCTAGTCCTCTGTTGAGAGTCTCAGTCAAGGGACTGGAATCAGTTGAATGTTTAGTCACTCATATATTGGGTAGTTATCCTGGTTGACAGCTGAGATGTTCACTAGAGCAGTCTCAGACACTTATGTTTTGTTCCTTCTTGTAGCCTGAACTTCTCAAAACATAGGTTCCTTTGGCTAGTTTCCAAAGGTAAGTACCTTTGACTAAATGCTTGTTTTGCCCCACTCTAAAAAAACAAATTCCTGCCATGTGCAACAACATGGATGGACCTGGAGGTGTTATGTTAAGTGAAATAAATCAAAGACAAATACCATATGATTTCATTTAAATGTGGAATCTAAAAAAACAAAACAAATGAATAAACCAAATCAAACTACAATCATAGATACAGAAACAGAATAGCAGCTGCTAGAGGAGAGATGAATGGAGAGTGGGAGAAACAGGTGAAGGAGTCAAGAGTACAAACTTCTAGTTATAAAAAAAAAAATAAGTCCGGGAGACATAATGTATAGCATGGTGGCTACAGTCAATAATATTGTAAAGCATATTTGAAAGTTGCCTAGAGGGCGCCTGGGTGCTCAGTTGGTTAAGCGACTGCCTTCGGCTCAGGTCATGATCCCGGATCCCAGGATCGAGTCCCGCATCGGGCTCCCTGCTCGGCAGGGAGTCTGCTTCTCCCTCTGACCCTCTTCCCTCTCGTGCTCTCTATCTCTCATTCACTCTCTCTCAAATAAATAAATAAAAAATCTTTAAAAAAAAAAAAAAAAAAAAAAAGTTGCCTAGAGTGTAAATCCCAAAAGTTAACTCTGTATGCTGTTGGATGTAACTAGACTTATTTTGGTGATTATTTTGCAATATATACAAATATCAAATCATTATGTTGCACACATGAAACTAATATAGAGTTATATATCAATTACAACTCACTAAAATTTTTTTAAAAATTGTCAGAAAACATATGCATTAGTCAAGAAAATTGCTTTGTTAATGAATAACCAATTTCTTTATTATTGTAAAAATAAAGGAGTTTCCTGAGGAGAGTTTAATTTTTTTTCTGCTTTTTGTAATGAGTTTTAAAATTAAATTAAGATTGAGTTTTAAAAATAAATGCCATGATAATTTTTCTTCAACCCTGAGCTAAGATGCTCTCCATTCACTGAGAACTGACTGAAAATATTACAAAGGAAAGGATTTGTCCTAATTGAAAAGTATTTTGTTAAAGCAAAATTCTTTGAAAAGCAAAGGCAAATGGACCAAAATAACTCAGGTTGAAACCAGATAATATAATGATAGTTATTTTCCTTCTGTTTTGAGAATTTGTTCTAATAATACATTGTCATCCTTCCCATTGGGCAACGTTGTTGACTGCAATTATTCTCAGTGTGGGGTGTTTGTGGAAAGACCAAAATGTGATGATAATTTCATTGCACACTGTGCATGTTTTCATCTTGAACTCATAATCTGACTGAAACATTAACTTAAAGGTACTTATCTCCAGCCATTTCTAAAGGCAGCAAACCCACCTGAGAGCTCTGCTGTCAGCAACATCAGATAGATGACTTCCTGAAGTGGTCACTATGGATGGCACTGTTGTCCTCATGAGCCACCAATAAAGACTCTGGGCATGTACACTGCTGTCTTCATTCTTTATCCACAGTGAGTAAAAAATATTTGTGATATATTTGTGATGGGCATATATTCAACTCGGCCAGTATAGGTGTGTACCACTAGCACTTACTGCTGACTCAGACATTTCTTCTATTATTTAGAGAATTCAAAAATAAGGTCCAAAGAAATATCAGAAGAAAGAGCAATGTAAGGACGTTCAATAATCCTCTCCTCCATAAAGGCAAAGAACACTGGAAAAATTACCAAAATCAACTTTTTTAGAACTCTGGAAATTATACAAATTTGCAAAAATTTGAGGAGTGTTTATTCAAGAATAATGGTTGCAACTCAGTAAGAACAGCCAGCTTTGTGGCATTTTAACTTGCCTTATTGTTGTTGCTTTCTCCCCAGCTCCACAGTAGTCTGGAAATCCAACAGGTCTGCAGTTGTAGTGAAATCCATAGCCTAGGAGCAACTGGAGCAGACAGATTAATGTAGCACTCCCCAAAAGCATCACTTCCAGAGATTTCTTATTACTAGACTTGTCCCACAATTCCCTGGAAGCGCCCATTTACAGGGCTTGGGTTATTTGATCTGATTCAGAGCTCTGTCAGTGCAGTCTTTTTCCTGAGGACATTTAAAAAAAATAATAATTGCAGTGCTTGAAGCAGAAATAACAGGAAGGTGACCAAAATTCTTAAAAGGAAAAAATGGAAAATAAGATATTCATAGGGATTTTTTAAAATATCAAATATATTCCCTGGAATATACAGGATATGTACATGTACAGAATTGTGCAAATATCCCAGAAAGACCTGAGAAAGCTCTTAACTCTCACCTCGAAATGAGCTTGAAGCTCTGTAGAAGCAGGAAGCAGTCAGTGTTGTAGAGCACCTGGCTGAACATTGAGGCATGCTCCATATGAATACAGAGCACCTCCATAAAGGCTTGGAGACTTACTGATTCCAGCTATTTAAGAAATTCCTAAATCATTTGCTGACTTTTTTTTTTCAGAAGAAATAATATAGTTTATTGTTTTTAATTTTTAAATTTTTAATTTTTTAAATTTTATTTTAACTTATGTTAGTCACCATGCAATACACCATTAGTTTTTGAATAGTGTTCCACAATTCATTGTTTTCATATAACACCCAGTGCTCCATGCACTACGTGCCCTCTTTAATACCCATCACCGGGCTAACCAATCCCCCCCCCCTCCCCTCTAGAACCATCAGTTTGTTTCCTGGAGTCCATAGTCTCTCATGGTTTGTCTCCCCCTTCGATTTCCCCCCTTCATTTTTCCCTTCCTTCTCCTAATGTCCTCCATGCTATTCCTCATGTTCCACAAATAAGTGAAACCATATAATAATTGACATTCTCTGCTTGACTTATATCACTTAGCATAATCTCCTCCAGTCCCATCCATGTTGATGGAAAAGTTGGGTATTCATCCTTTCTGATGGCTGAGTAATATTCCATTGTATATATGGACCACATCTTTATCCATTCATCTGTTGAAGGGCATCTCGGCTCTTTCCACAGTTTGGCTATTGTGGACATTGCTGCTATAAACATTGGGGTGCATACGGCTCGTCTTTTCACTACATCTGTGTCTTTGGGGTAAATACCCAGGAGTACAATTGCTGGGTCATAGGGTAGCTCTATTTTTAATTTTTGAGGAACCTCCACACTCTTTTCCAAAGTGGCTGTACCAACTTGCATTCCCACCAACAGTGTAAGAGGGTTCCCCTTTCTCCACAACCTCTCCAACATTTGTTGATTTCTTTCCTTGTCAATTTTTGGCATTCTAACTGGTATAAGGTGGTATCTCAATGTGGTTTTGATTTGAATCTCCCTGATGGCTAATGATGCTGAACACTTTTTCATGTGTCTCTTAGCCATTTGTATGCCTTCTTTTGAGAACTGTCCATGTCTTCTGCCCATGTTTTGACTTATTTGTTTTTTGAGTGTTGAGTTTGAGAAGTTCTTTATAGATCTTGGAAATCAGTGCTTTGTCTGTAGTGTCATTTACAAATATCTTCTCCCATTCTGTGTGTTGCTTCTTTGTTTTGTTGACTATTTCCTTTGCTGTGCAGAAGACTTTTGTCTTGATGAAGTCCCAAAAGTTCATTTTCGCTTTTGTTTCACTAGACTTTGGAGATGTAACTTGAAAGAAGTTGCTGTGGCCAATGTTGAAGAGGTTACTACTTATGTTCTCCTCTAGGATTTTGAGGGATTCCTGTCTCACATTGAGGTCTTTCATCCATTTTGAGTTTATCTTTGTGTATGGTGTTAGAGAATGGTCCAGTTTCATTCTTCTGTATATAGCTGTCCAATTTTCCCAACACCATTTATTGAAGAGACTGACTTTTTTCCATTGCATATTTTTTTCTTGCTTTCAGGAAGATTATTTGACCATAGAGTTGAGGGTCCATATCTATGCTCTCTATTCTGTTCCATTGGTCTGTATGTCTGTTTTCAGCCAGTACCATGCTGTCTTGGTTATCACTGCTTTGTAATATAGCTTGAAATCAGGCAATGTGATGCCCCCAGCTTTGTTTTTCCTTTGCAATACTTCCTTGGCGATTTGGGATCTTTTCTGATTCCATACATACTTTAGGATTGTTTGTCCCAGCACTTTGAAAAAAGTCATTGGAATTTTGATTGGGATGGCTTTGAAGTTATAGATTGCTCTGGGTAGCATAGACATTTTAACAATGTTTATTCTTCCAATCCATGAGCATGTAATGTTTTTCCATCTTTTTGTGTCTTCTTCAATTTCTTTCATGAGTGTTCTGTAGTTCCTAGGGTATAGATTCTTTACCTCTTTGGTTAGGTTAATTCTGAGATATCTTATGGTTTTTGCTACTACTGTAAATGGAATCATTTCTCTAATTTCTCTTTCTACAGTTGCATTGTTAGTATATAAGAAAGCAACTGATTTCTGTGCATTGATTTTGTATCCTGCCACATTATTGAATTGCTGGATGAGTTCTAGTTATTTGGGGGTGGAGTCTTTTGGATTTTCCACATAAACTGTCATGTCATCTGTGAAGAGAGAGAGAGTTTGACTTCTTTGCCAATTTGAATACCTTTTATTTCTTTTTGTTTTCTGCTTGATGTTGCTAGTACTTCTAGTACTATGTTGAACAATAGTGGTGAGAGTGGTCATTCTTGTTGTGTTCCTGATCTTAAGGGAAAAGCTCTCAGCCTTTCCCCATTGAGGATGATATTTGCTGTGGGTTTTTCATAGATGGATTTTATGAACTTGAGGAATAGTCCCTCTATCCCTATACTCTGAAGAGTTTTCATCAGGAAAGGATTCTGTATTTTGTCAAATGCTTTTTCTGCATCATTTGAGAGGACCATGTGGTTCTTCTCTCTCCTCTTATTAATGTGTTCTATCACACTGATTGATTTGCGAATGTTGAACCACCTTTACATCCTGGGAATAAAGCCCACTTGGTCGTGTTAGAAGATCCTTTTAATGTATTGTTGGATCCTTCCATCTAGGATTTTGTTGAGGATTTTGGAATCTATATTCTTCAGGGATAACAGTTTGAAATTCTCCTTTTTGGTAGGGTCTTTGTCTGGTTTGGGGATTAAGGTAATATTGGACTCATAGAATGAGTCTGGAAGCTTTCCTTCTGTTTCTATTTTTTGAAACAGCTTCAGGATAATAGGTAGTATTTCTTCTTCGAATGTTTGGTAGAATTCCCCAGAGAATCCATCAGACCCTGGACTCTTGTTTTGTGGGAGGTTTTTGATCACTGCTTCAATCTTGTTACTGGTTATTGACTTTTCAGGTTGTCAATTTCTTCCTGTTTCAGTCTTGGGAGTTTATAGGTTACCAGGAAGGCACCCATTTCATCTAGGTTGCTCAGTTTATTGGCATATAGTTGTTGATAATAATTTCTAATCATTGTTTCTATTTCCTTGATAATACTAGTTTTCTCTTTCCTTTCATTCATAATCTTATTAATTTGGGTCCTTTCTCTTTTCTTTTGGATAAGTCTGTCCAGTGGTTTACTGATCTTATTAATTCTTTCAAAGAACCAACTTCTAGTTTCGTTGATCTGATCTACTCTTTCTGGTTTCTAATTCATTGATCTCTGCTCTAATCTTAATTATTTCTCTTCTAATGCATGGCATATGCATAATTTGTTGCTTTTTCTCTAGGTCTTTAAGATGTAAAGTTAGTTAGTGAATTCAGGATTTTTCTATTTTTTTGAGTGAGGCTTGGATGGCTATGTATTTCCCCATTAAGACTGCCTTTGCAGTATCCCATAGGTTTTGGACTGATGTCTATTCGTTCTCATTGGTTTCCATGAATTCTTTAAGTTCTTCTTTGATTTCTTGGTTAACCCAAACATTATTGAGTAGAGTGGTCATTAGCTTCCAAATGTTTGATTTTCTTCCAAATTTCTTCTTGTGATTGAGTTCCACTATTAAAGCATTATGGTCTGAGAATATGCAGAGAATAATCTCAATCTTTTGGTATCAGTTGAGACCTAATTTGTGACCCAGTATGTGGTGTATTCTGGAGAAAGTTCCATCTGAGCTCAAGAAGAATGAAGATTCTGTTGTTTTAGGATGGAATGTTCTGTATATATCTAGGTGGTCCATCTAGTCTAGTGTATCATTCAAAGCTCTTCTTTCTTTGTTGATTTTCTTTTTTTTTAAGATTTTATTTATTTCTTTGAGACAGAGAATGAGATAGAGAGAGAGCATGAGAGGGGGGAGGGTCAGAGGGAGAAGCAGACTCCCTGCTGAGCAGGGGACCCATTGTGGGACTCGATCCTGGGACTCCAAGATCATGACCTGAGCCGAAGGCAGTTGCTTAACCAACTGAGCCACCCAGGTGCCCTCTTTGTTGATTTTCTGCATAGATGATCTGTCTATTGCTGAGAGTGGAGTATTGAAGTCTCCGTAATTAATGTATATTTTTTATTATGTTATGTTAATAACCATACATTACATCATTAGTTTTTGATGTAGTGTTCCATGATTCATTGTTTGCATATAACACCCAATGCTCCATGCAGTGTGTGCCCTCTTAAATACCCATCACCAGGCTAAACCATCCCCCCACATCGCTCTGCTTTAGAACCCTCAGTTTGTTTCTCATAGTCCATAGTCTCTCATGGTTCATCTCCCTCTCCATTTTCCCCCACTTCATTTTTCCCTTCCTGCTATCCACTTTTTTTTTTTTCACATATAATGTATTATTTGTTTCAGAGGTACAAGTCTGTATTCAACAGTCTTAGACAATTCACAGTGCTCACCATAAGATATACCCTCCCCAATATCTAGCACCCAGGAAACCCATCCCTCCCACACCCCACCACTCCAGCAACCCACATTTTGTTTCCTGAGATTAAGAATCCTTCATATCAGTGAGGTCATATGATACCTGTCCTTCTCTGATTGACTTGTTTGACTCAGCATAATACCCTCCAGTTCCATCCACATTGTTGCAAATGGCAAGATTCCATTCATCTTGATGGCTGCATAATATTCCATTGTATATAAATACCACTTTTTCTTCATCCATTCACCTGTTGATGGACATCTTGGCTCTTTCCATAGTTTGGCTCTTGTGGACATTGCTGCTATAAACATTGGGGTGCACATACCCCTTCGGATCTCTACATTTGTATCTTTGGGGTAAATACCCAGTACTGCTTGGTCGCAGGGTAGCTCTATTTTCAACTTTTTGAGGAACCTCCATACTGTTTTCCAGAGTGGCTGCACCAGCTTGCATTCCCACCAACAGTGTAGGAGGGTTCCCCTTTCTGCGCATCCCCACCAACATCTGTCTTTTCCTGTTTGTTAATTTTAGCCATTCTGACTGGTGTGAGGGGACATCTCATTGAGGTTTTGATTTGGATTTCCCAGATGCTGAGCGATGTTGAGCACTTTTTCATGTGTCTGTTGGCCATTTGGAGATCTTTAGAAAAATGTCTGTTCATGTCTTCTGCCCATTTCTTGATTGGATCATTTGTTCTTTGGGTGTTGAGTTTAATAAGTTATTTGTAGATTTTGGATACTTGCCCTTTATCTGATATGTCATTTGCAAATATCTTCTCCCCTTTTGTCAGTTGTCTTTGGGTTTTGTTGACTGTTTCTTATGCTATGCAAAAGCTTTTTATCTTGATGAAGTCCCAAAAGTTCATTTCAGCCCTTGCTTCCCTTGCCTTTGGCGATGTGTCTAGGAAGAAGTTGCTGTGGCTGAGGTCGAAGAGGTTGCTGCCTGTGTTCTCCCTTAGGATTTTGATGGACTCCTGTCTCACATTTAGGTCTTACAACCCTTTTGAGTCTATTTTTGTGTGTGGTGTAAGGAAATGGTCCAGTTTCATTCTTCTGAATGTGGGTGTCCAATTTCCCAACACCATTTGTTGAAGAGACTTTTTTTCCACTGAACATTCTTTCCTGCTTTGTCAAAGATTAGTTGACCATAGAGTTGAGGGTCCATTTCTGGGCTCTCTATTCTGTTCAATTGATCAATGTGTCTGTTATTGTGCCAATCCCATACTGTCTTGATGATTACAGCTTTGTAATACAATTTGAAGTCCGGAATGATGATGCCACCAGCTTAGCTTTTATTTTCAACATTCCTCTGCTATTCATGGTCTTTTATTGTTCCATACAAATTTTAGGATTATTTGTTCCATTTCCTTGAAAAAAGTGGATGGTATTTTGATGGGGATTGCATTGAATGTGTAGATTGTTCTAGGTAGCATTGACATCTTCACAATATTTGTTCTTCCAAACCATGAGCATGGAACGTTTTTCCTTTTTTTGTGTGCCTTCCTCAATTTCTTCCATGAGTATTTTAGTGTTTTCTGAGTACAGATTATTTGCCTCTTTGGTTAGATTTATTCCTAGGTATCTTATGTTTTTGGGTGCAATTGTAAATGGGATCGACACCTTAATTTCTCTTTCTTCTGACTTGTTGTTGGTGTATAGGATTGCCACTGATTTCTGTGTATTGATTTTATATCCCGCCACTTTACTGAATTCCTGTATGAGTTCTAGCATTTTTAGGGTGGAGTCTTTTGGGTTTTCCACATAAAGTATCATATCATCTGCAAACAGTGAGAGTTTGACTTCTTCTTTGATGAATCGGATGCCTTTTATTTCTTTTTGTTGTCTGATTGCTGTGGCTAAGACATCTAATACTATGTGGAATAGAAGTGGTGATATTGGACATCCTTGTGGTGTTCCTGAACTTATAGGGAAAGCTCTCAGTTTTTCCCAATTGAGAATGATATTCACTGTGGGTTTTTCATAGATGGCTTTTATGATATTGAGTTATGTACCCTCTATCCTTATATTCTGAAGAGTTTTCATCAAGAAAGGGTGCTATACTTTGTCAAATGCTTTTTCCGCATCTATTGAGAAGATCATATGATTCTTGTTCTTTCTTTTGTTAATGTATTGTATCACATTGATTGATTTGCAGATGTTGAACCAACCTTGCAGCCTAGGGATAAATCCCACTTGGTCGTGGTGAATAATCCTTTTAATGTACTGTTGGATCCTATTGGCTAGTATTTTGGTGACAATTTTTGCATCCATGTTCATCAAGGATATTGTTCTGTAATTCTCCTTTTTGATGGGATCAAGGTAATGTTGACCTCATAAAATGAGTTTGGAAGTTTTTCTTCCATTTCTATTTTTTGAAACAGTTTCAGAAAAATAGGTACTAATTTTTCTTTAAATGTTTGATAGAATTCCCTTGGGAAGCCTTCTTGTCCTGGGCTTTTGTTTGTTGGGAGATTTTTGTTGACTGCTTCAATTTCCTTACTGGTTATAATCTGTTCAGGTTTTCTATTTCTTCCTGGTTCATTTTTGGTAGTTGATACATCTCTAGGAATGCATCCATTTCTTCCAGATTATCTAATTTGCTGGCATAGAGTTGCTCATAATATGTTCTTATAATTGTATTTTTTTGGTGTTGGTTGTGATCTCTCCTCTTTCATTCACAATTTTGTTGATTTGGGTCATTTCTCTTTTCTTTTTGATAAGTCTGGAGAGGGGTTTATGAATCTTGTTAATTCTTTCAAAGAATCAGCTCCTAGTTTTGTTGATCTGTTCTACTGTTCTTTTGGTTTCTATTTCATTGAGGCTTTATTTGCTGTTCTTTCTCCAGCTCCTTTAGGGGTAGTGTTGTGTGTTTGAGACCTTTCTTATTTCTTGAGAAAGGCTTGTATTGCTATACACTTTCCTCCTAGGACTGCCTTTGATGCACGCCAAAGATTTTGAATAGTTGTGTTTTCATTTTCATTTGTTTCCATGATTTTTTTAAAATTCTTCTTTAATTTCCTGGTTGACCTACTCATTCTTTAATAAGATGCTCTTTAGCCGCCATGGATCTGAGTTCTTTCCAACTTTCGTCTTGTAATTGAGTTCTAGTTTCAAAACATTGTGGTCCAAAAATACGCAGGGAATGATCCCAGTCTTTTGGTACTGGTTGAGACCTGATTTGTGACCTAGGATGTGATCTATTCTGGAGAATGTTCCATGGGCACTAGAGAAGAATGTGTATTCCCTTGCTTTGGGATGGAATGTTCTGAATATGTCTGTGAAGTCCATTTGGTCCAATGTGTCATTTAAAGTCTTTATTTCCTTGTTAATCTTTTGCTTAGATTATCTATACATTTCAGTGGGGGGGTGTTAACGTCCCCCACTATTATTGTATTGTTGTCAATGTGTTTCTTTGCTTTTGTTATTAATTGGCTTATACAATTTGCTGATCCCATGTTAGGGGCATAGATTTTTATAATTGTTAGATTTTCTTTTTTTTTTTTATAATTGTTAGATCTTCTTGTTGGATAGATCCTTTAAGTAGGATATAGTGTCCTTCTTCCTCTCATATTAGAGTTGCCGGTTTAAAATCTAATTTGTCTGATATAAGGATTCCCCCCCCAGCTTTCTTTGGTGTCCATTAGCATGGGAAATCGTTTTCCACCCCCTCACTTTTAATCTGGTGGTGTCATTAGGTCTAAAATGAGTCTCTTGCAGACAGCATATCGATGGGTCTTGTTTTTTATCCAATCTGAGAGCCTGTGGCTTTTGATTGGGACATTGAGCCCATTTACATTCAGAGTAACTATAGAAAGGTAGGAATTTAGTGCCATTTTATTTCCTATAAGGTGACTGTTACTGTATACAGTCTGTGTTCCTTTCTGGTCGATGTTACATTTAGGCTCTCTCTTTGCTTAGAAGACCCCTTTCAATATTTCTTGTCGGGCTGGTTTCGTGTTTGAAAATTCCTTTAGTTTTTGTTTGTCCTGGAAGCTTTTTATTCCTCCTTCTATTTTCAATGACGGCCTAGCTGGATATAGTATTCTTGGCTGCATATTTTTCTCATTTAGTGCTCTGAATATATCATGCCAGTCTTTTCTGGCATGCCAAGTCTCTGTGGATAGATCTGTTGCCAATCCAATATTTCTACCATTGTAGGTTACTGATCTCTTCTCCCAAGCTGCTTTCAGGATTTTCTCTTTGTCTCTAAGACTTGTAAGTTTTACTATTAGATATTGGGGTGTTGACCTATTTTTATTGATTTTGAGTGGGGTTCTCTGTGCCTCTTGGATTTTGATGCCTGTTTCCTACCCCAAATTAGGGAAGTTCTCTGCTATAATTTACTCCAATATATCTTCTGTCCCCCTCTCTTTCTTTTTCTTCTGGGATCCCAATTATTCTAATATTGTTTCATCTTATGGTGTCACTTATCCCTCGAATTCTGCCCTCGGGATCCAGTAGTTGTTTATCTCTCTTTTACTCAGCTTCTTTATTTTCCCTCAGTTGGTGTTTTATATCCCTAATTTTCTTTTCTGCCTCATTTATCCTAGTAAGAGCCTACATTTTTGATTGCATCTCATTAATAACCTTTTTGATTTCAACTTGGTTAGATTTTAGTTCTTTTATTTCTCCAGAAAGGGTTTCTCTAATATCTTCCATGCTTTTTTCAAGCCCAGCTAGTATCTTTAAAATCAGCATTCTGAACTCTAGGTCTGACATCGTACTAATATCTATATTGAGTGTGTCCCTGGCAGTCCGTACTGCCTTTTGTTCTTTTTTTTGAGGTGATTTTTTCCATCTTGTCATTTTGTCCAGAGGAGAATAGATGAATGAGAGAACAAAATGCTAACAGGGTAAAAATGACCCCAGAAAAATATACTGTAAACAAATCAGAAGAGACCTGTAACTGGGGGAAAAGAAAGGGAATGAAAGATAAAGAAAAAAAAAGGATAAGGAAAAAAAAATAAAAACAAACAAACAAAAACAGAATATGATCAAATATGATCAGGTTGGTGCATAGATCAGTGCCACACACTAGATTTTGGGTGTATTTTGTTCTGTTAGAAGAAAGTGCCTCCCAAAATTTTAAAGAAAGGAAAACTTATATATGTACAAAAATAAGGGTAAATATGATCAAGGGATGGAATATAATTGTAAAGATGAAAATTATAAAAGATATTATAAAGGGAATTGATAAGAAGTAGTTGAAAAAAGAAAGAAGAGGATTAAAAAAAGAAAAGCAAGAAAGTGTGATCAGGCAGGAGACTAGAACAAAGCCATACACTAGAGATTTATGGTATATTTTGTTCTGTTACAAGAAACTGTATCCCAAAATTTTAAAGAGAGAACACACACACACACACACACACACACACACACACACACACACACACACACACATATATATATATATATATATATACCAAAAATAATGTTAACTACTATGAAGGGATAGAATATGACTCTAAAAATGAAAAATAAAAAAGATTTTTGTAAAAAGGGATTGATAAGATGTTGGTTGAAAAAGGGAAAAAGAAAAATTAAAAAAAAAAGAAAGTTAAAAAAATTAACTTTGAAAGACTAAAGAATCATGGGAAAAACGCCATGAATTCTATGTGCAGTATTCCCCTAGCGCTGGAGTTCTCCTGTTCTCATTGATCTGTAAACTTGGCCTTTGCTGGATTCTCTTGCTGATCTTCTGGGGGAGGTGCCAGTTGCTGTGGTTCTCAAATGTCTTTGCCGGAGGCGGAATTGTCCCACCCTTTCCCAGGGCTGTGCTAAATATTCTGCTCGGGTTTGCTCTCCATAGCTTTTGTTCCCTGCAAGCTTTCCATACAGCTTTGGAGGATGAGAGTGAAAATGGCGGCCTCCCAATCTCTCAGAGGCACTGAGAACTCAGGGCCCTGCTATTTAGTGAGCCCCCAGAGAAAAGCAGTCAATCAATCCCATGTCCCTGGTCTCTGGCTGCACTCCATGCTCACCCAGCCTGTGACCTTGCATTTCTATCTCTGGCCCAGACCCTGTTTGGAGTCTCCAAACCTAGCAGATTCCTGAGGTGTGCTCCCGCACTGCTCCTCCCAAGGGAAGAAGGGGAGTCTCCCCAGATCTGCTGCTTGTTGCGTCCCTGCTGGAAGAGCAGTGGCCTGACTGTGCCGCGGATCACAGTTTATGGCAATCCTGAACTGAGAGCCCACTCCTCGGCTCCATCTCTGCAGCTGGCTTCCCTGCTCTGATACCAGGGAGCTCTGCCACACTCAGGCACCCCCAGTCTTTCTGTGACCCTGAGAGTCCTGAAACCACTGTCCCTGCTTAGCCACCAGAGTGATGTCCCTCACCACAGCCAACTTCTAAAAGTTCCGATTGTATGCTCTGCTGCTCTATCACTTGCTGGTAGTGGCTGATGGAGGCTCTCTCCCCCACTGTCTATCTTCTCGAATATTGCCTTGGATTCACTTCTCTGCATGCCCTACTTTCCAGAAAGTGGTCGCTTTTCTTTTCAGAGAGTTGCTTCTATTCTTTTTTTCAATCTCCTGTTGAGTTCATAGGTGTTCAGAATGGTTTGACCCCTATCTAGATGAATTCTTGGGACCAGACGAAATTTAGGTCTCCTACTCCTCTGCCATCTTCCCCCCCCCCCCCCCCCGCCAATGTATTGTTATCAACATGACTCTTTATTTTGGTTAGCAGTTGGCTTATGTAGGTAGCTGCTCCCATGTTGGGGGCATAGATATTTATAATTGTTAGATCTTCTTGTTTATAGACTCTTTAAGAGTGATTTAATGTACTTCTGTGTCTCTAACTACAGTCTTTAGTTTAAAATCTGTCTGATGTTAGAATTGTTACCCTAGCTTTCTTTTGAGGTCTGTTGGCATGGAAGATGGATCTCCATCCCTTCACTGTCAGTCTGGATGTATCTTTAGGTTCAAAATGAGTCTCTTGTAGACAGCATATGGATGGGTCCTGTCTTTTTATCTAATCTGCAACCCTGTGCCATTTTATGGGAACATTTAGGCCATTCACGTTGAGAGTGATTATTGAAAGATATGAATTTATTGTCATCATGTTGCCTGTGAAGTCCTTGTTTCTATAGATTGTCTCTGTAAATTTCTGTTCTATATCACTCTTGGGTCTTTCTCCTTTTTTTAATTTTAAAGATTTTATTTATTTATTTCAGGGAGAGAGAGAGAGAATGAGAGATAGAAAGCATGAGAGGGACGAGGGTCCTGCCAAGCAGGAAGCCCGATGTGGGACTCGATCCCGGGACTCCAGGATCATGACCTGAGCCAAAGACAGTCGCTTAACCAACTGAGCCACCCAGGCGCCCCGATCTTTCTCCTTTTATAGAACCCCCCTCAACATTTCTTTCAGGGCTGGCTTAGTGGTCACATATTCTTTCAGTTTCTGCCAGTCTTGGAAGCTCTGCTTCTCTCCATCTATTCCAAATGACAGCCTTGCCGGATAAAGTATTCTTGGCTGCATGTTCTTCTCGTTTAGTACCCTGAATATGTCTTGCCAGCCCTTTCTGGCTTGCCAGGTCTCTGTGGATAGGTCTGACATTATTCTGATGTTCCTCCCTCTGTATGTAAGGAATCTTTTCCTCCTAACTTCCCTTAAGATGGTTTCCTTGGTTCTAAGATTTGCCTGTTTTACTATTACTTGCTGGGGCATTGGCCTGTTTTCCTTGATCTTGGGAGGAGTCCTCTCTGCCTCTAGGACACGAATGTTTGTTTCATTCCCCAGATTAAGTAAGTTCTCAGCTACGATTTGCTCAAATATATCTTCTAGTACTCTCTCTCTCCCCACCCCCTCAGGGATCCCAATAATTCTGACATTGGAAGGTTTCATGGTGTCACTTATTTCTCTGATTCTATTTTCATGGATTTTGGATTGTTTTTCCTGGCCTCCTCTTTTTCCTTCTTGTCTATTAATTGGTATTCTAGATCACTGATTCGTTCTTCTGCCTCACTTACCCTAGCTGTTAGATTATCTAGATTAGATTGGATCTCACTGATAGTATTTTTAAGTCTTGCCAGTTCAGCTTTCATTTCTGCCCTTAAAGATTCTATGTTGTCATTATTCGATTTCTCCATTCTAGCTATTGTTTTCACAATTGCTACTCAATTCCATCTCCGACCTCTTGGTTATATCTGTATCCATTTGTAAATCTGTGACAGAAGTCACAGTCTCTGAGTCTTTCTTATTTTGGGGGTTCCTCCTCCTAGTCATTCTGTTGAGGGGTGGTTGAGGTAATGTACAGAGTCCAAGTTATTGACCACAACCTAAGCAAGATGCACCTGTTTTATAAGGACCTTAGGGCTGTTGGCCTCTTGTTCTCCTAGCCTGTCTTCTGGTGGAGGGGCCTGCCATGTTTTTACTCAGGCAACCCTGTTTGGGCAGAGTTGCCCTGCCCCCTGTGGCGGGGCATGGGCTCAGTGAAAACCAGTTTTGGGGGGCTTTTGTTCTCTGGCAGCTTTCCCTGGAGGCTTTCTGCATCTCTTCTGAGAGTCAGAGCAGAGGAGATCGTTTCCAACCCTCTGTTCTTTAGTGAGCTCTCCAAACCACACTATCTCTGTTTCTGTCTGTGCTGGTATAAACTGCAGCATCCTGGGTTGTGCATCCCTTAGCAGCGCTCCCAGTCCTCGCCTCTAGGTCAGGGCACCTCTCTGCCCTTTGTGCTTCTAAAACCACCAGCTGCCCCTGTTCTCATGTGTGGCCCCGCTGCTCTGGGTTTCAGTACAGGGGCTGCCCTAAAGTCCTTTGCCCATCACTACTGGTCTGCGAGTCTATGCCTTCTCCCCAGCACGGGAGGCTATCATTCACTGGCGGTGTAGGATTCCCCATGGCTCTCTCCCCTTGCCATTTATCTTCTGATATCTCCCCATGGAACCACGTCTCCCTGTTTCACACCTCGAAATCAACCACCTGCAATATTCCATTTATAGAGATCCAGATCTATATTCTTACATCTCAGGCTGATTTCGTGGGTGTTCAGAGTGGGCTGGTAGATATCCAGCTCAATTCCAGGGACAGGTTGGAATAGGGTACCCTACTCCTCTGCCATCTTTTCCTTTCTCCCCTCATTTGCTGACCTCTAAGATAACTGAACAAAGACTTCAGTGGACACACACAACAGAATACAGACTTATTTTTCAGTAAGGTCACTAAATAAACAACCAGTACTGACAAAAACAACAATGGCAAGTACTGTATTGTTGGTATTGTTGTAGCTATTATTGTGGGGTTGGGTTAGCATTCAGAGTTGCAAAATATTACTTAAAATTCTCAGTGATACATAAAAATTATTAGTCATGCAAAAAAAAGAAAGAAAAGTGTGATTCTTATACAAGAAAAATAAAAGAGCAACAGATATTGCCTGTGCTCTAGAGGGGCCAGATGTCAGATTTAATGTTTCAGGTAGTTATTATAATTATGTTCAAAGAACCACTTAGAGAGGTATTATGACAATATCTCATTAAAGGAGAATATTAGTAAAGAGACAGAAATTGTGAAGAAAAAAAAGGAACCAAAGTGAATTCTGGAGTAGAATAAATAAAACAAAAAATTCACTGGAGGGACTCCACAGTATATAGAACTGGAAGGAACCAACAAGTTTAAAGAGATCAATAGAGATTATGCAATCTGAAGAACAGAGAGGAAAAAGAATGAAGAAAAATGAGCAAAGCTTCAGAAATGTGAGGTGACATTAAATGTGCCTTTATAACTTTATATATCTGTAATAAAAAAAAAAGAGAAAGATCTCAAATCAATAACCTTACTTTCCACCTTGAGAAAGTACATAAAGGAGAATATGTTAAACACAAAGCTAGAAAAAAAAAAGAAAAGAAAGAAAATAACAAATATTAAATCTGAAATAAATGAAACAGAGAATAGTAAAGCAAGAGAGAAAATCAAAACATCAAAAGTTGGTTGTTTGAAAAAATCAACAATATTGATAAATTTAGATAGACCGGACAAGAGAAGAAGAGAGAAAACCCAAAAGAATAAAATCAGGAAAGAATGAGGGGACAGTAACACTAAGGAGTTGGGCTCTTAGTTAAAAACCTATATGTGATCCTGCAGCTCTCAGGCCTAACCACAGGCAACTACAAAGGCTTTACCTGGGAAGTCTTATGGGAGAAAGGTGTGTTCTCTACACCAAGTATAGTGCAATAGGAAAAATGATCCCTTCTTGCCTTCTCTGTGCTTTGGCTAGTCTAATAATTAAATTGACATGAGATAGAATAACAGGAGAAAAACAAGTTTAATTTTGTACAATAGGAGCCCCATAAGAATAAAGAAGTGACCAAAGTAGGAAGATTTATGCCTTCTAAGGCAAAGAAAAAGTACATTTCTGAAAAATTGATAAAACAAACACATTTAAGCTCGGGATATTGAATTCATGAAGAAATAGCAAGGTTTGCCCTCTTGGACCTAAATTTCCTATCTCTGGTGATAAAGATGCCTTGTAGCAATTATTCAAGTAAAAATACTAAAAGATATCCATACTTTATTTATTTATTTTTTAAAAGATTTTATTTATTTATTTGAGAGAGAGAGAGAATGAGAGATAGAAAGCACGAGAGGGACGAGGGTCAGAGGGAGAAGCAGACTCCCTGCTGAGCAGGAATCCCAATGTGGGACTCGATCCCGGGACTCCAAGATCATGACCTGAGCCGAAGGCAGTCGCTTAACCAACTGAGCCACCCAGGAGCCCAAGATATCCATACTTTAAAGGAAGACTTACTTATATTTTGCCAAGAACATGCTCATGTATATAGAAAATTCTAATGAATTCACACACACACACAATTAAGAAATGAGTTCATTAACTTTTCAGGCTAAAAGATATATATACAAAAATATATTGTGTTTCTACACATCAGCAATAAATATCTCAATATTTGAAAGTATGAAAATATACTATTTACAATAACATTAAAACAAATAAAAAAGCACTTAAAATATTTTTAATAGATAATTGCAATACTTGTACACTGAAAACTACAGAACTTTGCTGAAGAAATTAAAGAGCCAAGTAGATAAAAAGAAATTCCATGTTCATGAGTCAGAAAACTTTATTTGTTAAGATGTCAGTAATTCCCTAATTGATCTAGAGATTCATTTCAGTCCCTACAGAAATCTCAGATAACTTCATTTTTCAGAAATTTGACAAGTTCATCCTGAAGTTCATGTGGAGATGTAAGGGAACAACACTGAGTAAGGGATATTCAATACAATCTTGAAAAAGAACAGATTTTGAGGACTCATACTTCATGATTTTAAAAATTACCACAGTAATACAGTAATTGAGCCAGTGTGGTAATAATGTAAGTATAAGCATATAGTTCTTTGGAATAGAATTAGGATTTCAGAAATGAACCCTTATATTTACAGTCAATTGACTTACAAAAGTGCCATAATAAGTCAATGGGAAAGATAAGTCTTTTCAACAAAAGGTACTGAGAAAACTAGATATCCACACACAAGTAGTGAATTTGTATACCTTTCTCACACCAAATACAAAACTTTACTTAAGTTTTACTTAATTGATTTACAGATGTTATATCCTTTATTTAGGTCAATTTCTCATGGACCTAAATGTAAGAGCTAAAACTACTAAAATCTTAGAAGAAAATGTAGGGATAAATCTTCATGACCTTGAATTTACTGATGAATTCTTAGGTATAACATCAAAAGCACAGGACAAAAGGAAAAAAATAGGTAATTTGGACAGCATTAAAAATATTTGTGTGTATTTTAAAGGACATCATCAAAAAAGTAAAAAGAAAAACTAAAGAAAAGGAGAAAATATTTGCAAATCATATATAATAGCAAGCTTGTATATAGGATATATAAAGATCTCTTACAATGTAATGATAGAATAAAATACTAAATAAAAATAAGTGATGGATTTGAATAGACACTTCTTGAAAGAAGATATATAAATGACAGCTGAGCACCTGAAATGTATTTTCTACCAAAAGGTGATACCATTTTGCACCAACTAGGATAGATTAAATAAAAAATATGGTCAATAACAATTGATGAATTTGTGGAATAGTTGGAAGCACTTACCTAATGGTGAGATTGTTCAAATGGTGTAGTTACTTTGCAAAACAGTTTTATTTCCTCAAAATATTAAAAATAGAGTTGTGATATGACCCAGCAGTTTTGTTCCTAGGTATATACCCAAGAGAATTGAAGGCATATGCTCATTTAAAAAACTTGTACATGAATAATTATAGCATCAGCATTTATAATAGCCAAAAAGTAAAAACAACCCAAATGTTCATGAGCTGATGAATAGGTGAATGAAATATGATATATGATATATTCATATATTGGAATATTTTTCAGCCATTAAAAAAGATGAAATACTGATACATGCTACATCATGGATGAATCTTGAAAATATTGTGCTAGATAAAAAAAGCAAATCACAAAGACCACATATTATGTGAATCTGTATATTTGAAATATCCAGAATATAGAGACTGAAAGACTGAAAGTAGGTGAATTGTTGGATAGTTGGCATGTTTCCTTATCCTCTTCTTTGTTTTAACATATGAGTTATTAAGTAGTAACTCCACATTAGTAATAACTACCAATCCTTAATAATATTAATAATAATAATATTAGTATATAGATGATGCCAGAGACTTTAAAAGTACTTTAGGTATGAACTCATTATATCTTCATATCACTGTGTGAAGTAAGCACTGTTATCCCAAATCTACAAATGAGGAAATAGAGTACAAAATTGTTGGGTGATTTTCCCAAGGTCACAGAGATAGTAAATAACAAATTGATGTTGGTAATGAGAAAGTTTCATTCTAGGATCCTTCCTTTATATATTTCTTGAGAGTTTAATTTCATTCTTATGTTATAGACAATTTTTACATACTGCTAATACTAACTCTTTCCACTGAGATCTGTAAAGAAATGAAAATCGTAGAAATTCTGTAATTAACTAGTTGGTAGTGTGGATTTTTCCTAACAAAAATGAAATCCTTGCGTTCTTTGTTTTCTACTCCAAAAGTATATTTTTCAATCTCATACATAACTGTCAAACTTATAATTTTGTACACGATTATAAATTTATTATCTTCATAGAATTAAAGCAAATTAGAAAGGCAATACATATCATAAAGTACTTCTGATATAAGAAAAACCTGACTCACCATTTGACAAGCTACACTCTCACCTATGAGCAGCTCACATTTTTCAAATGCTTAAGCATAAAGTCTCTTTCTAAATGACTATATATAATTTCTTATTAGTTTCCAGTCTTCTTTCAGGATTTTTTTTTTTTAATTAGGCTCCATGCAGCTCCATGAAGCCCAATGCAGGGTTTGAACTCAGGACCCTGACATCAAGATCTGAGCTGAGATAAAGAATCAGACACTTAACTGACTGAGCCACTCAGGAGTTAATTTTCTTTCTTTCTTTCTTTTTTCAGGAGTTAATTTTCTTTTTCTCCTCCCTCCATGCACTGTTCAAGTCTCAGATTAGTTTTCATTTTATTCTTTGCTAAATTGTTTTTCTGTTACTCTGCTACCTTTTAAGACCATTATAGACATTCATTATTTTATTTCTACCACACTTTAAGCACTAATCCATAATCTGTTGTTGTAAATTTAGAACTTGTTAGGGTTGGTTTTATGTATTAACTTGGCTAGGCTATGGTACCCAGTTGTTTAATCAAATACTAATCTAGATGCTGCCATGGAGGTATGTTATAAATACTGTTAATATCTATAATCAATTGACATTAAATAAAAGAGATTATCCTCCATAATGTAAGTGCGCCTTCTCCAATCAGTTGAAAGGCCTTGAATCCAAACCCTGAGGTTTCCTAGAGAAGAAGATATTCTATGTCATGACTGCATTATTAATCCTGCCTGACTTTCCAACCTGGCCTATGAATTTCAAACTTATCAGCCCAACAGTCATGTGAACAAATGCCTTGCTGTAAATCTCTCAGATGTATTTACATTTGTTGCATAATGGTCTGTTCTCCAGAAGACCTTAAGATGGTAATCTTTTTGCTTCACTTCATTTCATCCTACACATTTCAAGGAAATATTTTCATAACTGCAACTCTTGGTTAGCATTGCTTACATAATCTACTTGAAGAGCTCTATTGTTTTATTTCTTCTTAAAATAACCCTGCCCTGGAAATAATTATTCACATTTATAAAATATCTTAGATGACACCTTAGCCAAAGTCCTGTTAGATTGAATTTTACTACAACTTTTAAAATACCTTGGGTTCCATCTTTATAGCACAATAAACTACCATCAAGACACAGCTACTGTGTCAGTACCATACTGTCTTGGTGACCACGGCTTTGTAATATAGCTTGAAATCATGCAATGTTATGCCCCCAGCTTTGTTTTTCTTCAACATTTCCTTGGTGATTCAGGGTATTTTCTGATTCCATACAAATTTTAGGATTATTTGTTCCAGCACTTTGAAAATGTCATTGGAATTTTGATTGGGATGACGGTGAAGGTATAGAATGCTCTGGGCAGCATAGACATTTTAACAATGTTTATTCTTCTGATCCATGAGCATGGAATGTTTTTCCATCTTTTTGTGTCTTCTTCAACTTCTTTCATGAGTGTCTGTCATTCCTAGAGTATAGATCCCTTACCTCTTTGGTTAGCCAAGACAGCCAGCTACTGGCACAAAAACAGACATATAGACCAATGGAACAGAATAGAGAGCCCAGATATGGACCCTCAACTCTATGGTTAAATAATATTTGACAAAGTAAGAAAAAATATGCAATGGAAAAAAGACAGCCTCCTCAATAAATGGTGCTAGGAAAATTGGACAGCTATATACAGAAGAATGAAACTCAACCATTCTTTAACACCGTATACAAAGATAAACTGAAGATGGATGAAAGACCTCAATATGAGACAGGAATCCATCAAAATCCTGGAGGAGAACATAGGCAGTAACCTCTTTGACATCGGCCACAGCAACTTCTTTCAAGATACATTTCCAAAGATAAGTGAAACAAAAGTAAAAACGAACTTTTGGGGCTTCATCAAGATGGAAAGCTTCTGGACAGCAAAGGAAATAGTCAACAAAACGAAGAGGCAACCCACAGAATGGGAGAAGATACTTGCAAATAACACTACAGACAAAGGGCTGATATCCAACAACTTCTCAAACTCAACACTCAAAAAACAAATAATCAAGTCAGAAAATGGGCAGAAGACATGAACAGACAGTTCTCAAAAGAAGACATACAAATGGCTAACAGACACATGAAAAGATATTCATCATCATTAGCCATCAGGGAAATTCAAATCCAAACTACACTGAGATACCACCTTACACCAGTTAAAATGGCAAGAATTGACAAAGCAAGAAACAACAAATGTTGGAGAGGTTGTGGAGAAAGAGGAACCCTCTTACATTGTTGGTGGGAATGCAATTTGGTACAGCCACTTCAAAAACAATGTGGAGGTCCTCAAAAAATTAAGAATAGAGCTACCCTATGACCCAGCAATTGCACTCCTGGGTATTTACCCCAAAGACACAGATATAGTGAAAATAAGGGCCATATGCACACCAATGTTCATTGCAGCAATGTCTGCAATAGCCAAACTGTGGAAAGAGCTGAGATGCCCTTCAACAGATGAATGGATAAAGAAGATATGGTGCATATATACGATGGAATATTACTCAGCCATCAGAAAGGATGAATACCCAACTAATATATCAACATGGATGGGACTGGAGGAGATTATGCTAAGTGAAATAAATCAAACAGAAATAGTCAATTATCATATGGTTTCACTTATTTATGGAACATAAGGAATAGCATGGAGGATATTAGGAGAAGGAAGGGAAAAATGAAAGGGGGAAAATTGGAGGGGGAGACAAACCATGAGAGACTATGGACTCCAAGAAACAAACTGAGGGTTTTAGAGGGGAGGGGCTGGGGGAATGGGTTAGCCCGGTGATGGGTAATTAAGGAGGGCACGTACTGCAAGGAGCACTGGGTGTTATACAAAAACAATGAATCGTGCATCACTACACCAAAAACAAATTATGTACTGTATGGTGACTAACATAACGTAATAAAATTAAATTAAATTAAAAAAAGACACAGCTACTGTTAACATGTAAGTATTTTCTGTTGTTGTCTGGGCTTGAAACCACATCAGTATAAACTCAAAGTTCCAATACTGGCATTTTAGACCACATTTTCTTATATATTGATAATAATATTCTATTGTTTATTGTATATTTGGTTTTAATATTACTTCTCTTTTACCTCAAATGATCACAGCCATCATTTATTGTATTTAGCAACAAACAAGAATGGCCTAATATTGAGAGTGTTTAATATAATGTCAGATTTCCTCATTTCAATCTTGGATTCTCCATTCATTAGTTTTGTAACACTCAGGAAGTTTCTGCAACTCTCTTGACCTTGTTTTTGTTTTGTTTTTTTTTTTCTTTTTTCAATGTGCAAAACAGGGATAAAAATAACCTATTCTTTAGGATTACTGTGGAAGTTAGTTAATAGTTGAAATTCATGTAGAATAGTGCCTGGCCCAAAATAATTTCTCAGTAAATATTAGTTACACTCATTATTGTCATTGCTTTTCCTTGAAATATGTTCTTTCTCTGTCACAGGTTTGTAACTTTAGTTTCCTTAATGAGTGCAATTATCGCTAAGAAATGGTACACTAAAACTGCAAACGTATAAATTAAAATATTTTTGTCAACTCCTAAGTCTCTTCAGATTTCTACAATATCTTTATGTTCAAACAAAAATATGTTATTGTACATTATATTCTTGTGTATATCTTGTAGGTAATAGATCTTTTTCTTTTTTTAAAAGATTTTATTTAGTTATTTGACAGAGAAAGACACAGCAAGAAAGGGCACACAAGTAGGGGGAGTGGGAGAGGGAGAAGCAGGCTTCCTGTGGAGCAGGGAGCCTGATGCGGGGCTCAATCCCAGGACCCTGGGATCATGACCTGAACTGAAGGCAGACGTCTAATGACTGAGCCACCCAGGTGTCCCAGTAATAGGTCTTTTTCAATGCAGACATAGCCTGTTAATTGATATTATCCAAGCTGTTGCATTAATGCTCACTGATGCAGTGGTATAATATAGCAAAATACCAAGTGCCTGAGAGAAACAGAGTTAGTGAACAAAAGTATGAATACAAGATAATGATCAACAATTATGTCATTATAATTGTATCTGATTTATGAAAATTCTCATGTGAAATACTTATACTGGGCTTTGTGGGAAATATGTATTTCCAAAAAATATAGGAAATTGTAAAATTATGTAATTTTTTTATGCATTAAATTATTGAGAAGATGTAACAGGACTTGGGCAGCATGTAAGAGAAGCAGTTAATAAATTTAAATTACAGCAAAATGCAAAATCAGAAGCTTGTTGTTTTCTTTAGAAAAATAGAAATTCTCCATATTATGAGATTATTAGTTAATAGTTTGTATTTTATCTTCAATTCTCATCTCATCCTTTGCTTTCTGTATTGGTATATCTGTGTTTCATATAACAAAGCTCATGTAATTAACCCTTATTAAGACCACAGTTTGAAAGAGGGTCAGGGCATGACAGGAGTGATACCACTCAACATAGGCCTTAAAATATTTGTTTCATTTTTTTCAATTTAGACCCAAAACATAAACTACAAAATAAAATGGTTTTATATGAGTACACTCTTTCTTTTCACTAAATATATGATGAGATATTTAACAAATATTGAACACCTGCCAAGTGATGGCTGTGATTCTATTCAAATTATTACATTGATTATTCTGGGCATTTTGCCTTTCCATATAAACTTTAGAATCAGTTTGTCAATATCCACAAAGTAATTTTCTGACATTTTAATTGGGATTGCTTTGAATCTTTATTTTTTATTTTATTTTTTTTTTTAAAGGTTTTATTTATTTATTCATGAGAGACAGAGGAGGAGAGAAAGAGAGGGAGAGAGAGAGAGAGAGAAGCAGAGGGAGAAGCAGGCTCCCAAGGAGCAGGGAGCCTGATGCGGGACTCGATTCCAGGACCCTGGGATCATGACCTGAGCTGAAGGCAGACGCTCAACCATCTGAGCCACCCAGGCACCCTGCTTTGAATCTTTAGATCATTTGGGAATAACTGGTATCTTTAAAATATTGAGACTTCCTATTTTCAAAATGGAATATCTTTCTCTTTATTTAGATCATCCTGGATTTCTTTCATCAGAATTTTTAGTTTCATCCTGGATTTCTTCCATCAGAATTTTTAATCTCATCAATTGAACATATTTGTTAGATTTACATGTAAGCATTTTTGGGGTACTAATATAAATTGTGCATGTGTTTAGTTTTTAAATTCCAATTGCTCTTTGCTGGTGTGCATGAAATTGATTGATGAATTATGTATATTAACCTTGAATCCAACAATCTTGCTTATTAATTTCAAGAGTTTTTTTTTTAATCTTTAGGATTTCCTATTTAGGCAATGATATCATGTGAACAGAGACTGTATTATAACTTCTTTTTTTAAATAATTTTTTATTGTTATGTTAATCACCATATATTACATCATTAGTTTTTGATGTAGTGTTCCATGATTCATTGTTTGTGCATAACACCCAGTGCTCCACGCAGAATGTGCCCTCTTTAATACCCATCACCAGGCTAACCTATCCCCCCCCCTCCCCTCTAGAACCCTCAGTTTGTTTTTCAGAGTCCATCGTCTCTAATGGTTCGTGTCCCCCTCCGACTTACTCCCCTTCATTCTTCCCCTCCTGCTATCTTCTTCTTCTTTTTTTTTCTTAACATATATTGCATTATTTGTTTCAGAAGTACAACTTATAACTTCTTTTGTGATCTCTAAACCGTTTATTTCTTTTTCTTGTCTTATTGAATTATCTTGGGGTTATAGTACAATGTTAACTAAGAATGGTGAGTGGGTACCTCCTTGCCTTGTTCCCTATCTTAGGCAGAAATTATCTTGTTTTTCACTTTTAAGTATGATGTATTTTTTTTAACCATTAAGTATGCTGTTTGTAGAGGTGCTTCTTTCAAGTTGAAAAGTTCCTCTCTATTCCTAGTTTGTTGAGTTGAATGATATTTTAAAATTTCTTTAAAAATAAAGACAAGTACAGGTCTGTGATTCAACAGTCATACAGCCACCCCATCCCTTCCACCCTCCACCACTCCAGCAACCTGTACCTCTGAAACAAATAATACATTATATGTTAAAAAAAAAAAAAAAGAAATTAGCAGGAAGAGAAAAATGGGGAAGATAACAGGAAGGAAAAAAGGGGGCAGTTCAGAGGGGGAGGTGAACCATGAGAGACTGCGAACTCTGAGAAACAAACTGAGGGTTCTAAAGGGGAGGGGGGTGGGAGGGATGAGTTAGCCTGGTGATGGGTATTAAAGAGGGCACATACTGAATAAAGCACTGGGTGTTATACACAAACAATGAATCATGGAACACTACATCAAAAACTAATGATGTAATGTATGGTGATGAACATAATAAAATAAAATTTAAAAAAATAAAAAATAAAGAGAAAAATAAAGCAAGAGGGAAAACTTTAACAAAATTTTTTTTTAATTAGTGTATTTATGAAATCCTCTCTGAAAAGTAAAATTTGAAACCCAGATGAAATGAGAGAATATTACATCAAGATATGGTGGAAGACAATTCCAGAAAAAAAGGAAGTGGATATATAAAAATCCTTACATTTAAGAACTTAATTGGGTATTGAGAAAATTTTATTTTATTTTTTTTCCATTTATCTCCTTTGTTAAATCATTTTCTTTGAAATGATATCTTCATTGGATTATGGTGCTTCTCTCTTTTTTTTTTTTTTGAAGACTAATTTATTTGAGAGAGAGAGAGAGAGTGGACAGGCTTGCACATGAGTGGGGGAGGGGCGGAGGGGGAGAGCAAGAGAAAATCTGAAGGAGACACCCCACTGAGGGGGGAGCCTGATACAAGGCTTGATCTCATGATCTGAGCTGAGATCATGACCTGAGCTGAAATCAAGAGTCAGATGCTCAACTGACTAAATCACCCAGGAGCCCCTTTGGTGCTTCTCTTATATGTTGGTTTGTTTTCTGCAGATGTTGGTCAGGTCTAGGATCAGATTCCATATTTAATCTAGATCTTTTATTTATTTATTTTTTAAAGATTTTATTTATTTATTTTGAGAGAGAGAGAATGAGAGATAGAAAGCACGAGAGGGAAGAGGGTCAGAGGGAGAAGCAGACTCCCTACTGAGCAGGGAGCCCAATGTGGGACTCGATCCCGGGACTCCAGGATCATGACCCTAGCCGAAGGCAGTTGCTTAACCAACTGAGCCACCCAGGCGCCCTTCATCTAGATCTTTTGAAGAAAAGCTCTGATATTCGGGCATATTTGCTATATCCAAATGAGAAATTCTTTTTTTCTTGTAGTATATGTAGGGCCTTAGTGTCTTTGTTAAACTCTGGTGGTGGAGTGGGAGGATTGGATTTGCAGCCAACTCGGGGGTGTCAACAATGGGTTGTTATTTTTGGTATAGACATCTCAAACATGCTCCCCAAAATAAGTAGAGCACTATCCTGACTCTCTCATTTAACAGAGAAAACTAAAACTAAAACGTGTAACTCTTCATGATTAGAACTTCAACTTCAAGCATGTTTTTTGTTGCTCAAGTGCAAAGATTAAAAATTCCTTTTTTTTGAGATTTGTATTAGTTCCTTATTGCTGCTATAAAAGTACTGCAAATTAAGTGGCTTAAAGCAACACAAATTTATAATTTTTTACTATTTTACATTTCTGGAGTTCAGAAGTCTGAAATAGGTTTTATGGAGGTAAAATCAAGGTGTTGGCAGAACTAAATTCCTATTGCAGACTGAGGAAAAATATATTCTTTGCCTTTCCAGTTTCTAGAGTATCTTCTGAATTTATGGTCACATCAATACAACTTATGCTTTTGTCATCACCTTTTCTGACACTCCTGTCTTTCCCCTTTCACTAGAAGTACCGATAATTATACTGGGCCCATATGGATAATTCAGGATATCGCCTCATCCTTATGACTACCACAAGACTTGACAAACTTTTCAATTTGTTCCTTCATTTATTAGATGACCAACAGTGCATAGCTGATTCCTTCCCATGCTCTCTGCTGCTTCATGTCTTGGTATTATTTCCAGACTTTACTTAAATGTGAACTTATTTTTATGTCCTTTCTTTTTCACCTGCTTTACTGGGTCCATTAATTCCTCACAGTTCAAATCTGCTGGAAGCACTTCTAGTTTTAAAATGGTGAAATAAATTAACTTTTTATTTTTATGTGTAGTCATTTATTCCAATAGAATTTTGAAAGAGAAAGGTGCTAAACATGTGCATATCATAAACCATCTTGAGTAGGAAGGTAGTACATTTGATATGGGGAAAAAAGAGCTTTATTTAAAAAACTTCTCAATTATTTTGAATATGACATTGAAAAAATTTCAGAGAGATTAGGTAAAAGTGTTATTTCAGAACTATGAATGAATTTACCTTAGATTATAAGTATTTCTGAAAATCAATATTCCACTAGATAATACGTACAACTTTTGTTCTTATAACTTAAGATGACTTTAAATGAATATTCTAGATTTCCACATAACATTTGCTGTTTCTGATTTTGAAATTAACATAGTAAAAACATTAATCAAGGATACATTGGTTTGGTCTCTGATGCATTAGTGTATCACACACTCCCCCCCACCACACATCCTTCAGAAAGCTCTATCATTTATATAGTTTCATGGATGATCTTTCATTTTTATTGCCAATAGAATTCAATATCCTTAAATGAAGTCTATAACTCTATGTGGAATGAACTGGTCTATATGAAATATCTTGTTAGTCTATTAATTTAAACTGCCACCAAATGACAGGAAATATTTTTTCAAGAACACTATTGCCTTGTGTCTTTGCCATTGTGTCTCAAAGTAGTGAAATAACAAATAACCAAAGGAAGACCCAACACAGTATCAATATCTTTGCAACATTTTTATATATTAATGCTTTGAGAATCTATATATCTTACTCTATCATAATACTTTTTAAGTGAGATGAATAGAATAGTTATCATCATCAATTTATTCTATTTTTCTCCTCCATTCCTGATAGGAGAATACATATTTACTATTAACAACTGTTTCCCTTGGGTTTATATGAAAATAACCCAATTTTCACCTTATCTCAGGGATATACATATGATCCAATCCTGGCCAACCAAATGATCCCATAATGTTAGAGTCCATAATTGGTTTGACAATCATTAGAAAACCTAATTAGAAATTGTGGGGAATGCCTAGGACTTCTGTGGGATAATAAGGGAAGTGCAGTTGGAAGGTAATATAAATCTATAGGAAAAATTGTCTTCTTTTTGTCTGATAGGAAAGAGATTTTCGATAGTAAATCCAGGACTAGATAATGCAGAGAGAAGAGATAATGAGACACAGATTTCTGATTTTTATCATTCGAAACCCTAAATCCATCTCTTCATGAAAATTCACAATTTGAATCTCCTGATTTAATGATTTAATAAATTTCCTTTGTGTATGAGCTAGTTTGAAGATGAATTTCTCTCATTTACGTCTGAAATAGAATTGTATAACAGAACTGATAGTAGTAATTGTGATTACAAGATTGATATTAAAATTGAGACTCAACTGAGCTGAAATGTCATGAATGGCAATAAAGATTCCCTCACCCTGGCCATGAGTTGGACATAATTTTTAGGTGATGGCAAAAAAGCTGTTAAAACTGTTGTCTAGTAGCTCTTATGTGAGATAATGGGCAAACCTAGCCTAGAACTTTAATCCTATGTTGAGATTTCAATTTTATATTTAAATTCCAGACTCTAGATTTGGATTTCAATTCTAGATCTATATTCTAGATTGATTTTAGATTCGAGCTAATTCTAGCTTGGGACAAAGGATAAATTAGCCCTAATGATTTGTGAAAGAGAATGGGTATCATTAAACTGAAAACAAAGGAGATTAATGTGCATTCAGGAGCAGTACAACAAGGCATAATGGTGAAAGACTAAAACCCTTAGGTCCTGGATTCCTGGCTACACTTAAATTCAGTCTTTGTTATTAGATGACTGAAAACCAGGATAGTTGTTTCAAACAAGAGACTTCAAAGCAGGGATAAAGCAAAGAACCCAGAAACAGCCATGTATCATTCAACCTTCAAGCCAATTCCATTCCTTAAATTTCCCGACTTTAAGCGATTTTTAATAGTCCATACAACTATGAATATAGAATTTTTGAACTCTCAATTATTTTTTATATTTCTCAGGTCTTAAGTATAAAATGAATCAAATACAATGGTTGTGGAAATTGCATTAAGAAATATTTGTAACTTCTCAATTATAAAATATATCTCCCTTCCAGATAATTAAAACTTTCTTTCTCTTCCTTTTTCAATCACTTTTTCCCCTTGTCCCTCATTTTGTCCTCATCTTTTGGTCATAGAACTGAATTTGTTGAATTGTTCTGATTTCTTAACTGCTTTCCATCAAAACAAATAAGCTGAATTCTGAGTTCCCAAGAAAGCTATAAACACCTAACTATATGACCCAACTTTGCTCAATGAAAGTAAGCATGTCTAGAGCTTCCTAGGGAGGTTTTTGTTTGTTTGTTTTGGATTAAAGGAGGGAGAAACGTAAAAAGTATCACTGTCTCTTTTTAACTTATCTGTCTCTGCATATTTTATGTGGAGATGTCATGTCATAGTGGAAGGAGATGAGACTCTGGAACCAGACAGACCTGGGTTGACATTTATCAGCTGCCTGACCTGAGGTAGGGGGAAATTGGGTACTTCTTAAACTTCCTCTGCCATTTTTTCACTTCTAAAATGGGAATAATGCCTATCTCACAGTGCTCTGATGAGGTTTTTTTGTTTGTTTGTTTTGTTGTTTTAGAGAGAGAGCATGCAAGTCAGGGGGAGGCCTGGGAGGTGGGGAAGGGACAGAGGGAGAAGGAAAGAGAATTTTAAGGAGGCTTCAGGCCCAGGGGGAGCCCAACTTGGGGCTCAATCTCACCACCCTGAGATCATGACCTGAGCAGAAATCTACAGTGGGATGCTTAACAGACTGAGCCACCCAGGTGCTCATTCTGATGAAGTTTTAAATGAGGCTTGTACACAAAATGGCCAGTAGAGTGTTTTGTGTAATAACTACCCCAAAAATGTGATTTTTTTAAAAAAAATGACTGCCTTTTTTTCATGAAAGATAAAATCTACCTCCTTGGATACACTGTTTGTGGGAGAATAGTGTTAGGAAGGAGCGGGAAGGTGAGCAGCAGTAGGGGACAGCTTACAGTTTGATCTGATGCCTTGGTAAATTCTCACATCCCTGCTCTGCCCTGTGGATAGGTCTCTGCTTCAAATGAGCGGACATACCCTTGGCTTCATAGATCACAGGGAAGCCTTGGCTAACAACAATAATACGATATGTCAGAATTTGTTGTACCCCCTACTATTTGCTAAGCATTACCGTAAACAGTTTACATTTATCAGTTTAATTAACACTCTGAGTTGGGAACTATTAATAATCCCAATTACTGGTGAGTCAGTGGAGGCAGAGAAAATTCAGTAACTAACAATATTACACAACTATACCCAGGCAGTCGGGCTCAAAACTTGTCCTTCCTCCCTCCCTCCTTCCTTCTTTCCTTCCTACCTTCCTTCCTTCCTTCCATTCTTTCTTCTTTTTTCTTATTTTATTTTCTTATTTATTATAATTTTTTGCATTTGCTTTTAAAATATTTTTTCTGGTTACAAAATTTTCATTATACAAACATTTTTCTTTCATTTAAAATTAAAAAAATATATTTTCCAGCTTTAGTGAGATATAATTGACATATAACATTGTGTAAGCCTAAGGTATATAAAGTGTTGACTTGACAAAATATGTATTGCAAAAGATTATCACCCTAATAACATTACTTAACACTTTCATTATGTCATAATTACCATTTCTTTTTTTGTGGTGAGAGTATTTAAGATCTAATCTCTTAGCAATTTTCAAGTGTATAGAACATTATTATTAACCATAATCACAATGTCGTACATTTAGATACCCAGTGTATATTCATCTTATAATTGGAAGTTTGTATTCTGAACCAGTATCTTCCCATTTCCCTCAACTCCCCAAACCCCAGTAACCACCATTCTACTCTCTGTTTCTATGAGTTTGTTCTTTTTAGATTCCATTCCACATATCAGTGATGTCATAGAGTATTTGTCCTTCTCTATCTGACATATTACATTTAGCATAATTTCCTTATGGTTCATCCATGTTGGCACAAATGGCAGAATTACCTTATTTTTATGGCTAAATAATATTCCATGTATATAGGTCTACCACTTCTTCTTATCTGCTGATGGACACTTGGTTGTTCCCATATCTTAGCTATTACAAATAATGCTACAACAAACAAGGTGGTGCAGATAACTCAAGACTGTTTTCATTTTCTTTGGATAAATACCCAGCAGTGGAATTACTGGATCATATAGTCGTTCTATTTTTAATTTCCTGAGGAAATGCCATACTGGTTTTCATAGGACTTGTACCAATTTACAGTCCCAAAAACAGTGCACAAGTGTTCCCTTTTCTTCATATCCTTGCCAACACCTGTTTGTTTTCTTTCTTAATGATCATCATTTTAACAGGTGTAAGGTGATATCTTCTTGTGATTTTGATTTGTATTTACCTGATGATTAGTAATGATAGGCACCTTTTAATATATCTTTTGACCATTTTATGTCTTTTTAGGAAAAATGTCTACTCGGTTCCTTCACCCATTTTTAAGTTGGATTATTTGTTTGTTTTCCTATTGAGTTAAAAGAGTTATTTATATATTTTGGATATTAACTCCTTATCAGATATAAGATTTGAAAATATTTTCTTCCATTTGGTAGGATGCCTTTTCATTTTGTGAATGATTACCTTTGCTGTGGAGAGGCTTTTGCAGTTTGATGTAGTCCCAAATATTTATTTTTGATTTTGGTGTCAAATCCAAACAATCACTGTCAAAACCTGTCAAGGTTTTATCACTGGTTTTATCACCAGTATTAATCTAAGAATTTTATAGTTTTAAGTCTTTTTTTTGTCTAAGTTCTGTGTGTTTTTTTACATTTTTTATTGTTATGTTAATCACCATACATTACATCATTAGTTTTTGGTGCAGTGTTCCATGATTCATTGTTTGTGCATAACACTCAGTGCTCCGTGCAGAACTTGACCTCTTTAACACCCATCACCAGGCTAACACATCCTCCTGCCCCCTCCCCTCTAGAACCTTCAGTTTGTTTTTCAGAGTCCATCATCTCTCATGGTTCATCTCGCCCAATGATTCCCCCTGCTTCATTCTTCCCCTCCTGCTATCTTCTTTTTTTTTTTCTTAACATATAATGAATTATTTGTTTCAGAGGTACAGATCTGTGATGCAACAGTCTTGCACAATTCACAGGGCTCAGCATAGCACATAACCTCCCAAAGTCTATCACCCAGCCACCCCATCCCTCCCACCCCACCCCCCTCCAGCAACACTTAGTTTGTTTCCTGAGATTAAGAATTACTCATATCAGTGAGGTTATATGATACATGTCTTTCTCTGATTGACTTATTTCTCTCAGCATAACACCCTCCATTTCTATCCATGTCGCTGCAAAAGAGAAGATTTCATTCCTTTTGATGGCTGCATATTATTCCATTGTATATATATACCACTTCTTCTTTATCCATTCATCTGTCAATGGACATCTTGGACCTTTCCACAGTTTGGCTTTTGTGGACATTGCTGCTATAAACATTGGGTGCATGTACCCCTTCGGATCCCTAAATTTGTATCTTTGGGGTAAATACCCAGTAGTGCAATTGCTGGATTGTATGGTAGCTCTATTTTCAACTTTTTGAGGAACCTCCATACTGCTTTCCACAGTGGTTGCACCAGCTTGCATTCCCGCCAACAGTGTAGGAGTGTTCCCCTTTCTCCGCATCATGCCAACATCTGTTGTTTCCTGACTTGTTAATTTTAGCCATTCTGACTGCTGTGAGGTGGTATCTCATTGAAGTTTCGATTTGGATTTCCCTGATGCTGAGCAATGTTGAGCACTTTTTCATATGTCTGTTGGCCATTTGGAGGTCTTTGAAAAAATGTCTGTTCATGTCTTCTGCCCATTTCTTGATTTATTTGTTCTTTGGGTATTGAGTTTTATAAGTTCTTTATAGATTTTGGATACTAGCCCTTTATCTGATATGTCATTTGCAAATATCTTCTCCCATTCTGTTGGTTGTCTTTGGTTTTGTGGACTGTTTCTTTTGCTATGCAAAAACTTTTTATCTTGATGAAGTCTCAGTAGTTCATTTTTGCCCTTGCTTCCCTTGCCTTTGGCGAAGTTTCTAGGAAGAATTTTCGGCAGCTGAGGTCGAGGAGGTTGCTACCTGTGTTCTCCTTTGTGACCTAGGATGTGATCTATTCTGGAGAAAGTTCCATGGGCACTAGAGAAGAATGTGTATTCCATTGCTTTGGGATGGAATGTTCTAAATATGTCTGTGAAGTCCTTTTGGTCCAGTTTGTCATTTAAAGCCTTTATTTCCTTGTTGATCTTTTGCTTAGATGATATGTCCATTTCAGTGAGGGGGGTGTTAAATTCCCCCACTATTATTGTATTGTTGTCAATGTGTTTCTTTGCTTTTGTTATTAATTGCCTTATATAATTGGCTGCTCCCATGTTAGGGGCATAGATATTTACAATTGTTAGATCTTCTTGTTAGACCCTTTAAGGAAGATATAGTGTCCTTCCTCATCTCTTATTACAGTCTTTGGTTTAAAATCCAGTTTATCTGATATAAGGATTGCCACCCCAAGTTTCTTTTGGTGTGTATTAGCATGGTAAATCATTTTCCACCCCCTCGCTTTCAATCTGAGGGTGTGTTTGGGTCTAAAATGAGTCTCTTGCAGACAGCATATCGATGCTGTCGGGGGAGGGGTCCATTGCCGTGGTTCCCAAATGTCTTTGCTGGAGGCGGAATTGCCCCGCCCTTATCAGTCCGGGCTAAGCAATCTGCTCGGGTTTGCTCTCAGGAGCTTTTGTTCCCTGCAAGCTCTCGGTACAGCTTTGGAGGACCAGAGTGAAAATGGTGGCCTCTCAATCTCCTCCTGGAGGAGCCGAGAACTCAGGGCCCCGCTTCTCAGTACGCCCCCAGAGAAAAGCAGTCACTCCCGTCTCCCCGGTGTCTGGCCGCACTCGGTGCTCACCCGGCCTGTGACCGAGTGTTTCTATCTCTGGCTCCTGACCCTGTGTGGAGTGTCCAAAACCAGCAGATCCCTGTGGTGAGCACCTGTGCCGCTCCTCCCGGGGGAGGAAGGGGAGTCTCCCCAGCTCTGCCGCTTGTTGGGTCCCTGCTGGAGGCGCAGTGGCCCGACTGGTCCGCGGATCACAGTTTCCCGCAACCCCGAGCTGAGAGCCCATGCCTCAGCTCCATCTCTGCAGCCTGCTTCCCCGCTCCTATACCTGGGAGCTCTGCTGCACTCAGGCACCCCTGGTCTTTCTTGACCCCGAGGGTCCTGAGACCACACTGTCCCATGAGGGTTCCACCCCCAGCTTAGCCACTGGAGTGATGTCCCTCAGCGGAGCCGACTTCTAAATGTTCTGATTTTGTGCTCCGTGGCTCTATCACTTGCCAGAAGTGGCTGACGGAGGCCCCCTCCCCCGCCGTCTATCCTCCCGAATATCGCCTCCGATTCACTTCTCCGCACGTCCTACCTTCCAGTAAGTGGTCGCTTCTCTGTTCAGAGAGTTGTTGCTACTCTCTTCTTTGGTCTCCTGTTGAGTTCATAGGTGTTCAGAATGGTTTGATCCCTATTCAGCTGAATTCCTGAGACCAGACAAAATCCAGGTCTCCTATTCCTCCGCCATCTTGCTCCACTCCTCTCCTTCATTATTGAAGGATAATTTCTCAGAGTACACAATTCTAGGTGACTTGTCTTTTCCTCTAACACTTTAAAAATTTCACTCTACTCTTCTCTTGCTTGCATGGTTTCTGAGAAGAAACTGGTTGTAATTCTTAACTGTATTCCTCAATAGGTAAGATTTTTTTTTGCCCCCTGTAATGTCTTTAGGATTCTTTTCTTTATCTTTGAATTTCTATAGTTTTCTTTTTCTTTGTTTCTGAGTGGGGAGGGGTAGAGGGAGAGGGAGAGAGAGAATCCAAAGCAGGCTCCATGCTCAGTACAGAGCCCCATACAGGGCTCGATCTCACAACCCTGAGATCATGACTTGAGCTGAAATCAAGAGTCAGACGCTTAACCAACTGAGCCACCCAGGCACTCCAGTTTTCTATAATTTTAAAAATGATATGATTTGGTGTAACTTTCTTTCTTTCTTCTTTCTTTCTTTCTTTCTTTTTTCTTTCTTTTCTTTCTTTCTTTTCTTTCTTTCTTTCTTTCTTTCTTTCTTCTTCTTTCTTCTTTTTTCTTTCTTCTTTCTTTCTTTCTTTTCTTCTTTCTTTCTTTCTTTCTTTCTTTCTTTCTTTCTTTTTCTTTCTTCTTTCTTCTTTCTTTCTTTCTTCTTTCTTTCTTTCTTTCTTTCTTTCTTTCTTTCTTTCTTTCTTTCTTTTCTTCTTTCTTTCACATTTATTCCGCTTGGTGTTCTCTGAGCTTCCTTATCTGTAGTTTGGTATCTGACAATAATTTGGGGGAAATTCTCAGTCATTATTGCTTCTTTCTTCTATTTCTTTTTCTCTTTTCCTTTTGACATTCCCAGAATACATGTGGTTCCACCTTTTGTAGCTGTCCCTCAGTCCTTGGATATTCTGTTCAGTTTTATTCCGTCTTTATTCTTTTTGATTTTCAGTTTGGAAGTTTCTATTGAGATACCCTCAAGCTCAAACGTTCTCTCCTCAGCTATGTCCAGTCTACTAATAAGATCATCAAAGGCATTCCATTTCTGTAACATGGTTTTGATTTCTCACATTTCTTTGTGGTCGTTTCTTAGGATTTTCATATCTCTGCTTACGTTGTGCATATATTGTTGCATGCTGTCTACTTTATTCATTAGAGCCCTTCACATCATAATCACATTTGCTTTAATTCCCTGCCTTCTAATTTCATCATTTCTGCTATTTCTGCTGCTGATGTTTGTTCTGTCTCTTCAAAGTGTGTTTTGTGCCTTTTGGTACACCCTGGAATTTTTTTCTTGATAGCCAGATAGGATGTATTGGGTAAAAGGAACTGATATAAATAGGCTTTTAGTAATGTGTTGGTGAGTGTTGGGAGAGAGGAAATGTTCTATAGCCCTGTGATTATCTTTTAGTCTTTGCCTCTGGATTGTAAACTTCACAAGCATTTCTTGGTTTTTTCCTCTCCCAGTTGGGTAGAAGATGGCTAGAGTAGGCTGGGGTTATTATTTCCCTTCCCAGGTCAGTTAGGCTCTGAAAACACCATAACAGGTTAGGTTCTGGTTAACTAGATAGTATTGTGGGCAGTTACTGTTAAGAAGAACAGAGTGGGCTGGGTGATGGACATTCAGGAGAGTATGTGCTATGGTGAGCACTGTGAATTGTGTAAGACTGATGAATCACAGACCTGTACCCCTGAAACAAATAATACATTATATGTTAATTGAAAAAAAATTTAAAAATTAAAAAATAAAAAAGATCAGAGTGGGGGTGACTGGTGGCTCAGTCAGTTAAACATCTGATTCTTGGTTTCAGCTCAGGTCATGAATCTCAAAGGTCGTGAGATCAAGCCCTGCATCCAGCTCCATGCTCAGCAGGGAGTCTCTTTGAAAATTCTTTTCCTCTACCCCTCCCCCCACTCGCACACTCTCTCATGTCCTCTCTTTCTCTCTCTCTCAAATAAATAAATAATCCTAAATAAGAAAAAGAAGAAGAAAAGAACATAGTGATCTGATGTATTTCAAGATGGTTCCTTTTCTTTTCTCCCTGTTGGAAGCATGAGGATATTTTACTCTAATATTTACATGAGGACCTGATTGAGCTCTTGGAGTAAATCTCACAAAATTATACTGATTTGGTACCCCTGAAGTATTTTTAACTCTCAGACTTGCCCCCCACCAAGCCTCCAGCAATTGGTTAATTACAATTTGGGTTTTCTTACATTGGCCCTGGTTCCCACAGTGGCTTCTCCTTATGAGTCTGCTCTAGTAGGCTTTAACTCCTGTATTCCCCTGTTGGTCTCTCCAATCTTGGGGGCAGCTGTTTGGCTTGTGCCCTCCCCTCTCTTACAAACCCAAGAAGAGTTGTTGTTGTTTTTTTTCCATTCTATTCAGCTTTCACTTGTTGTTAGGATAAAGTGGTGACTTCCAAGTACTTTATATGTGGAATGGAAAACTCCTTCATTCATTTTTTCTTGCTAAAATTCTTAATTATTTTATAAAATTTTATTCTGCTGATACAGAACATTAACTTTTCCTTTCTCAATTTAATACCATATTGTAGCTAACATTTAACCTTACAGTTGATGACCAGAAACATTTCCTTGGGTACCCAGAGGTGCTATCAATATTTATGTTGCTTGGCTCTCAGGCTGCTCCTGTTACAGTGTTCAGTTATAATTCTATTGCTTCATCTTATACTTGAATTTAAATAAACCAAGGCCTCTACTAAAAGTACATTGTTGTAGCCAAGAATTATACACTTCAGTGACTTCTTCTCAGCCTAGTTTTCAATATTAAATCCTTTTAGTTTTTCCTTAGCAGTATGTTATTATTTCAGGAACTTATTATTTCTCTCTGCTCATATTACAGGCATCTTTGAAAAGGAATTCAAAATGTCACATTTTATATGTTCCTAAACCAGGTTATATCTATTGGAAATAACACCATAGTTTTATTTGATAAAACCATGATGAACATGTCCCATCTTATGTTTCTCATCTTATAGTGCTATTAATATTTCTAATATTCATGTTTCTTTTTCTTATGTTGTCTTCATATGCTCATTCACTGGAATTTATTATGCTTCTCCAAAAAGTATTATCAAAAAACAGCTTTTATTCCCAATATTTTAGCCTTTATGGAAAACAGATTAATTTCTTCCTTTCATTTTTAGAATAATTGCCAAGGGTTCCTATTGCTTTCTAACATATTTGTAAAAGGTTTTTTTCCTTCAGTAGCTGGAGATTTTCATGTAAGATAAAGTTGTTTTTTTTTTGAGAAAGAGAGAGAGAGAAAATGTGTACAAGTGGGGGAGGGGGATAGGGAGAGGGAGAGAGAATCTTAAGCAGGCTCCTGACTGAGCCTGATGTGGGGCTTGATCTCATGACCCTGAGATCATGACCTGAGCTGAAATCAAGAGTTGGAAGCTTAACAGACTGAGCCACCCAGGTGTCCCCCTCTTTATTTTTAAATGAAAGGAGGGATAACAGCAAAATGACAGCATATGAATTTCAAATACTTGTCCCCTTCCAAAAACACCAGTGTGAACAATTAATTATCCAGTACCAAAATACCTTCATAAGAGCTACGTATTCCAAATGAGGGATTGCAAGATCTGGATGGAGCACACAAATAAGAAAAGATATATTGAAGAGGGTAGGAAAGACAATTTCACCTTGCCCATCACCCCTCCCCAAGTCTGGGCAGGCCTGTGTAGAAGACATCTTTCCCATGGGGGAAGGAAAGAGAAGTAAATACCTGAATTCACCACAGCACCAGTACCAGGCCCAGTCAACACCAGGCCAGCTTTCACAGACCTCCAGACTGGCTCCAGAAAACTTGGCTCCAAGCCTGCCCTGGTACCATGCTAACCCCAACAGTATCAGGCTCCAGGCAGACTCCCCCAGCTCCAGATACCTGGCCTACACCAATGCCAGATGAGCCCAGCAGTTCCAGGCTCTAGGTGGGTTCCTGCTGACCTAGGTTTCCCACCTGCCCCAGACACACCAGTCCCAGGGTGATGATGATTTCTCATTGGCTGAGTTACAGGGGGAGATGCAATGTACATCCTTTCTTGTTGGGACCTCTCATGATGATCCTTGCTGATTCTGTCCTGTTGAGAATTCTTCTGTGGGGGTCTGTAACTGACAATTCTTTCTGTAATTGACATAGGTGGTATGTTTCCCCTTCTGGTCTCCCTTTCTTTCCTCCCCACTCCATTTTAGTGAGGTTTCTCTTTACTAATTTTCGCAAAACATATGTCCAAGTTAATTGTTTTTATTTTAAAATTATACTTATTGCTATTAATTTGAAGTTATGTTTCTCAAACATCATGAAAAAGAAACATCCTTCTCAAAAATTTAAGAAATATTTTCCTCTCTGATCTACTTACTCAAAACACATGTGTTTCTTTCTTGTTTTCCCTATACTTTTCTACTCTTTATTTTTAAATTGAGGTGACTAATTCAATAATTATTTTCTCCTGCTTCCTGCTCACTTTTATTTTGACCTGCCATGTCATAATTCTCCATTATCAAAGATGACCATGAGTGGTCCGTGTCACCTAGGAGAGGCTGTCATTGACAAAACAATGTGACATAAGGCTCACTTATCCCTCCCTGCTTATTCACTCTAATGGGATGTGAGAATTTTTCATCCTTGACCCTGGAGTTGCCACTGTGTGCTGACTCTATTCAATTCTTAGATAGACCATACCTGAGTAATAATGCACATGTCTTCAACAATCAAACAGCATATTTATTTTCTACCTCTAAGACCACTTTGGCAAGTGAAAATTTTTGCCACACATGAACAAACATGGGTGGTCAAGTCTCCTAAATTAGGTGATTAACCCCCATGTTGGAGTCTTTTAGATTCCAGAGAATTGTGATAGATCCAAATGAGACAGGTGGTCCTACTTAAGGTGTACCACACTGAATTGTCAGGATACTAGGGGCATAGGCCCAAAACAGACCTCTGGTTTGTGGAAGGTCAACAAACAGATTCTGCAATCTGCTTGGTAATATCCTGTTCAAGGTGGATTACACCTCTCTCAGGTCTGGCCCTTAATTCTGGCCTTGTTGTTCTGAGCTACTGGGCCCTGCTTTGTCCTGGCACATGGAATCACTTACTTTTTTCTGTTCACCCAAGTTAATTTTACCATATTTAAATTTTTAGATGATTCTACCAAGCAACGTTTTTTAATGAATTGTGTTATTGGCATTAACTTATAAGCATCAAAAAATGTCACCCAATTTATTAGAAGACTGGTTATCCACAAAGAATATAAAACAAATTCTCTATTAGCAATTTTGGTAGAATTTTTTGTAAACCTCTTCAGTTTGGTGAAATTATGACAAGGCTGTGTAACTCTCGTTCTCCAACTGTCACAATGCTTATTTCCCAAAACCAAAATTTCTGTTTCATTGTAGGGTTCAACACTGTCAGATAGCAAAATACATCCCAGTATTTTTTGTGTGTGCTACTCCACCATAAGTCCAAACCTTGGACAGTCAGGTTTAAAGAGCATTTTAGAACCAGATAGAGGGTAATTATTTTATCACAAGAGGTATCTGAAAACATATTTTATATCCAAAAATTCTAGATGATAACTCCTAAAATAGTGATTTTTTGTAAGTATATTACTAAAGAGGTTATGTCCATTTCTAGGGTCAATATTAAATTAAAATACAGGCCATTCAGCCAAAAATAATTTCAAAATCATCAAAGACTACCATTTCAACAATGTAAACATTTATTCTCATAATATCTCTTTAAATCAATGTCATTATATATTGTTTCTTTCCCTTACACTGCCCTTTGACTTCATACTTTCCTGAGTCTCTTCCCTTTACATTCTATTGAAACCTCTACAATGATTAGAGTATATTTTTAGCCTGAGCTTTCAGACTTTGACACTTTTTTTCAATGCATGGCTTCAGATCCCTTGGTGCAATGGCAGACAATCTCCTTAGTCACCCACACCCCAGATCCCAACAAAGGATCTGAGGAAAGGAAGGTACTTGAGAGCCAGAAGAATAAAGAAAGAGGTATGTCAGCCAATGGGAATGGTAGATAGAAAACTTGGAATGGGAGAATGACAAGGAGGCACTCCAAGAAAAGGAAAGAGATAGTGAGCAAGGAGTAGGAGGAAGAGAACAATTGTGCAGAAAGTAGGGAGATAAATCTGGGAGGTAAGATGGTATGGGTAGCAGCTAAAAATGGGAAGGAGGATGGTTGTAGAGAAGAAGCAGCAGAAAAATTATTCTTAAAACATGCAATAACAAAAGAGAAAATTTAAAAGCAAATAGGCCTGTGTGAAACATTAACATGTCACTACTGAAGTCACGATCTAAGCAAGATCTCCCTCCGCTGGGAATCTATGCAGAGCAAATGCCACCTTCTGTCAGCACCAAGGAGAACACCCAGAAAAGGATGTGAAATTATGGAATCATACTTATTTCCACAAGCACTTCAGAGGGATCCTTCCTCTGCTTTTTAGATTGAAATGTTGTTATGAAGAAATGAAAAGCTAAGTTCAATTTTGTCTTGTTAATGAGTGACTTTATTCTTTTTGCCCTGATGACTAGCATTTTTTTTTATTATACTGAATGTCAGATGTATTACCAGGATGTGGTTATTGATTTAAGATTGCAAGTTTATTTCAAGAGAATTTTCTTGAATCGTATATATAAATGTTTTTCAGATCCATTTTCTTTTCTTCAGGAACACAAATTCCATGCAACTTAAACTGACTTCCTTTAGTCTCATATTTTTGTTTTCAGTTGAATATAATTTAAGCCTTTATTCTTTTCCACATGACTCTACTTAATTTTCTTTCTTCTTTCTTCTATTTTTTTAGGTTATAGTATTGCAGGAAGGAAAAGAAAATATGAGTGCTAAATAAAGCAATAGCTGCTAATCTTTGTTACCTGGGGTTCACACACAACACACACACACACCACACACACACACACCACACACACACACACAATCTCATGTAAACATAGTGGGTAAGACTGCCAACTTTGAGTGGGTTTTAAAGATAATTACATGGTAAACTCTTGAAACTTCCTCCCCACACGAGCACACATGAACAGATGCACATGGAGCAATTCCCTCTGAAAGAAACCCAGAAACTAGCTGAGGAAATTCTACACATTGTGTAAATAAGAAAATACTAACATTGACACAAAGGCTGACTGTGATCTTGTCCAGAGACCAGGGAAGCCAATGGACATTTCTCCTGTCCTCTCTCTCTAAGTCACTTCACATTGCCAGTATTTCCTGTAAGGAACTAGTACACATATCTGCACCCCAGCTTTCTGTCTGCTGCACAAGAAATGGGTTCCCTAAGTCACTTGGCTTTGAGAGCCAAGAGAACTTCCATTCATGAGTCACACAAGACTGAGGCAAACAAAGAAGCAGTTATTAATTGTCCATTCCCCCACAGCTCAGCATAGAAGGATCAGACAGAAATGCCCAGCTCCCAGTCTTTCTCTTGCAGGGGTCAATTTGTATGCTTCAAAAGATGCTGCCTGAAGGTCAGTCTTCGACTATAGGACATGTCTAGGCGCTGATAGCAATCCTCTACAGGGAAAGATCTAGAAAGCCTGCAAATACTTCCTCTGCTCCCTCCCTCTCGTTCTCTCCAACTCACCAGTATCTTCCTAGAAGGAATTTATGCACACATCTGGAGCCTCAACTTTTGCAACTGTTACCTAAGGAAGAAGCTCCTGGATTGCCTGGCCCTGATAGCCAACAGAGCTTGCATTGTGGAGTCCCACAAGACTGTGGCAAACAAAGAAGAATGCACTTATTGGACTGAGTAGACACACCTCACCCATGGCCATACACCTGGGCCAGAACAGTTGGAGGAAATAAAAAAGTTCACCTCTGTTTTTCACTGATAGGGGCCTAATTACATACTTTCCCAGATACTACTGTCTGATGGTCTGGCTTCCAAGTGGCCAGCATCTAGGTGCAGACTATAATCCTACCTTTTGGGACACAGATAGCTCTTACACAATTAATTACTGGGAGCCACTAAGAACAAAGAAGATGGCTTAGACAATCAAAACAATTTGAGAGATAATGAGGACTATGGGCTGGGATAGTTGGTGAGGTTTATCTCCTACATGAGACCACTCTATCAAGACTGGGAGATTTTACCTAATGAACAGGAACCAACACAGAGAGTCAAGGAAAATGAATAAACAAATGAATATCTTCCAAATTAAAGAACTGGGTAGAAATCCAGAAACAGATTTTAATAAAACAGATATAAGTGATTTACCTAATAGAAAATTCAAAATAATAGTCATAAAAATGCTCACTGAGGTCAGCAGAATAATTCAAGAACAAAGTAAGAATTCCAACAGAGATAGAAAACATTTTTAAAATACAAAACAAAAATCATAGAGCTGAAGAATATAATATTTGAACTAAAACTTAAGCTAAAAGCTAAAAACTTAAACAGAATTGTTCAACAGTAGACTAGATGAAGATGACAAAAGGATCAGTGAACTGGAAGACAGGACAGAAGAATTATTCCAATCAGAAGAGCAAAAAGGAAAAAAGAAAAAAGAAAAAGGGAAAATAGCTTAATATGGGACACTATCAAATGGAGCAATCTATACATTATAGGGATCCCAGGAAAAGAGAGAGAGAAAAGTACAGAAAGCTTATTCTAAGAAATCATAGCTGAAAACTTCCCAAACCTGGAAGAAGGAAACACACATGTAGATCCAGGATGTCCAAAGTGTTCCAAATAAGATAAATCTAAGGAGGTCTATGCTAAGGCATGTTATAATTAAACGGTCAAAAGTTAAAGACAAGGAATCTTAAAAGAAGTAAGTGAAAAAATAACTTTTTACATAGAAGAAAACCCTATTAAGACTATCAGCAGATTTTTCCTCCAAAATTTGCTGGCCAGAAAGAAGTAGCATGAAAAATTCAAAATGTTAAAGGGAAGAATCTACTAACCAAGAATTCACTATCCAACAAAGTTGTCCTCCAGAACTGAAAGAGAGATAAAATTTTCAAGATAAGCAAAAGCTGAAGGAATTCATAACCATGAGACCAGCCTTATAAGAAAAGTTGGACTTGTTCAAAATAAAATAAAAAGATGCTAATTAGTAACAGGAAATACAAGTATAAAATACTTAATTAAATTCAGAGTACTCTAATGTTGCAATGGAGGTAGATAAAACACTAACAATTCTAATATAAATCTTAAAAGACAAATTATTAAAAATAACTAGAACTACAATAATTTCCTAAAGGATACACAACATACAAAAATGTAAATTTTGATATTGAAAACTTTGAAAAGTGGTTGGAGAGGGTAAAAAAGAGTAGAGCTTTCAATGTGTTTGAAATTAAACTTTTATCAGCTTAATTTGGACTGTTATAAATATGATGTTTTACATAATCCTCATAAGAACCACAAAGCAGAAAACTATAATAGATACACTCAAAAGAAAGAAAGAACTTCAAACATACTACCACAGAAAATCATTAAATCACAAAAGAAGAAAACAAGAGAGGAAGAAAAGAGCAAAGGATTAAAAATAACCAAAAAAATAATTAACAAAATGGCATTAGTAAGTTCAGACCTATCAAACATTACTTTATATGTAAATGGAATAAATTCTCCTATCAAAAAACATAGAGTAGTTGAATGGATTAAAAAAACAAGACTTCACTATATTCTACCTACATGAGACTTATTTCATCTTTAAGGACACACATAGACTGAAAATTATGGGATGGAAAAAGATAGTCCATATAAATGGAAATCCAGAGAAAGCAGGAGTAGCTCTATATCAGTCAAAATAAATCTTAAGCCAAAGACCATAGCAAGAGACAAAGAAGGTCATTTTATAACAATAAAGTGATCAATTCATCAAAAGGATATAACATTTGTAAATATTTATGCACTCAGCATAGAGGCAACTAAATATATAAAACAAATATTAACAGACATAAAAAACTAAATATATAAAGCAAATATTAACAGACATAAAAATAGGCAGCAATACAATACTAGGATATTTCAACATCACACTTTCAACAATGAAGACAGAAAATCAATAAGGAAACATTGGATATAATCTACATGTATGACCAAGTAAACTCAATAGAAATTTATAGAACATTCCATCCAACAGCAGCAGAATAAATGTTCTTTTCAACAGTTCATGAAACATTCTCCATTCTCTCCATGGATTGTCTCCATGGATCTCTCCATGGATCATATGCTTGGCCACAAAACAAGTCTTAATAAATTTAAGAAGACTGAAATCATATTAAGCATCATTATGGCCACAGGGAAATGAAACTAGAAACCAATAATGAGAGTAAAACTAGAAAATTCACAAATATGTAGAGGTTAAACAGCATGCTCCTGAACAACGAATGTGTCAAAAAAGTTGTAAAAAGAGAAATTTAAAAATGTGTTGAGACAAATGAAAATGGAAACACACATGCCAAAACTTACAGAATGCATCAAAAACAATTATAAGAGGAAAGTTTGTAGCAATAAATGCCTAAATTAAAAAAAAAGTTCTCAAATAACCTAATATACACCTCAAGAAACTAGAAAAGAAAACATCAACCAATCTCAAAATTAGTAGAAGTAAGAAAATGACAAAGATCATATTAGAAATAAATAAAATAGAGACTAAAATGTCAATAGAAAAATCAGTGAAACTGAGAAGTGTTTTTTTTAAAACAAAGAAGAAAAAAGGGAGAGTACTAAAACAAAATCAGAAATGAAAGAGGAGGCATTACACAAAACACTACAAAAATACGAAGAATTATGAGATCCCCAAAAATAATCACATGGCAAAAAATAGCACAACATAGAACAAATGGATAAATTCATAGAAATATACAACCTATAATGACTGAATCATGAAGAAATAGAAAATCTGAACAGACTAACTACTAATGAGACTGAATCAGTAATCAAAAACCCCCAACAAACAAAACTCCCAAACCAGCCATCTTCACTGGTGAATTCTACCAAACATTTAACAAGACTTAATATCAGTCTTTCTTAAAGTTTTATAAAAAATAGAAGGAAAGGCTTCCAATATAAGAGGAGGGAGAGGAGACTCATTTTTATAAGGCTAACATTACTTTGATACTAGAAACAGGCAAGGTCAACAATACATTAAGAGAATCATACATCATTATCAAGTGGGATTTATTCCAAAAATGGTTCACCATCTGTAAATCAAACAATGTGATATACCACATTAACAACATACAAAATACAGGTCAAATAATCTTCTCAATAGATACAGGAAAAAGCATTTGAAAAAAATCAACATCTTTTCATGACAAAAACTCTCAACCAAAGGGAATTTGCTTCAGCATAATAAGTCCATATATGAAAAGCCCATAGCTAGCATCATATTCAATGAAAACTTGAAATTTTTTTCCTTAAATCTTAAAAGATTGGGAAGAAGACAAGGATGCCCATTTTCTGCATTTTTATTCAACATAATGCTGGAAGTCCTAGCCAGAAGAATTAGACAAGAAAGATTAATAAGTCATCCAAACTTGGAAAAGAAGAAGTAAAATTGTCTTTATTTGCAGATAACATGATATATAAAGAAAATCATAAAGACCACCAAAAACTGGTAGAACAAATCAGCAAATTCAGTAAATTGCATAATACAAAATTAAAATACAAAAATCAGTTGTATTGCAATGCATTAACAATGCCCAATAAAGAAAAAGAAATCAAGAAAACAATGCCATTTACAATTGCATCAAAAGTGAATAAAATACTTCAGAATAAATTTAAGCAAAGAAGTGAAAGACCTATGCACTGCAAACTGTAAGACATTGATGAAAGAAATTGAAGATGACACAAATAAATGGAAATATATTCCATGCCTGAGGACTGGAAGAATTAATATCGTTAAAATGTCCATACTGCCCAAAGCAATCTACAGATTCAATGGAATCTCTATCAAAATTTCAATGGAATTTCTCACAGATATAGAAAAAAAACTTAAAATTATTATAGAACTACAAAAGACCCTGGAGATCCAAAGCATGCTTGGGAAAGAACAAATTGGAGACACCATGATTCTTGATTTGAAACTACATTACAAAGCTATAATAATCAAAATAGTATGGTAATGGCATAAAAGGAGACACATAGATTTATGAAACAGAATAGAGATCCCAGAAAAACACACACATATGTTGTCAATTAAATTACAACAAGAAATCCAAGAATATTACAATGAGGAAAGGATCATCTTTTCATAAATCATGTTGGGAAAACAGGAGAGCCACATACAAAAAGAAGAAGAACAAGAACAAGAACACGAAGAAGAAGAAGAAACAGCAGCTAAATCCCCGTCCTGTACTATTCACAGAAATCAACTCATCAGATTAAAGTCTTGCACATAAGACTTAAAAACTATAGGGGGCAGAGCAAGATGGTGGAGGAGTACGAGACCTAATTTCATCTGGTCCCAGGAACACAGCTGGATAGGGAGCAAACCATTCTGAACACCTACAAACTCAACAGGAGATTGAATAAAAGAATAGCAACAACTCTGAACAGAAAAGCGACCACTTTCTGGAAGGTAGGCCATGCGGAGAAGGGAATCTGAGGCGATATTTGGGAGGATAGACGTCAGGGGAGGGGGCCTCTGTCGGCCATTACCATACTATTTTGAGACCCAACAAGCGGTAGATCTGGGGAGAATCCCCTTCCTCCCCGAGGAGGAGCGGCACAGGAGCGCACCACAGGGATCTTTTGGGTTTGGAGACTCCACACCAAGTTGGGTGACAGATAGAAACGCTTGGTCATAACCGGGTGAGCATGGAGTGCGGCCAGAGACTGGGGAGATGGCAGTGATTGACTATGGGGGCTCACTAAGGAGCGGGGACCCAAGTTCTCAGCACGTCTGAGAGACTGTGAGGCCACCATTTTTACTCTGGTCCCCCCTTTTTCAACCAACATCTTATCAATCCCTTTTATAAAAAAACTTTTATTTTTCATTTTTAGAGTCATATTTCATCCCTTCATAGTAGTTACCCTTATTTTTGGCATATATATATAAGTTGTTCTCTCTTTAAAATTTTGAGATACAGTTTCTTCTAACAGATCAAAATATACCCTAAATCACAAGTGTATGGCTTTGTTCTAGTCTCCTGCCTGATCACATTCTCTCCCTTTTTTCTTTTCTTTTTTTTTTTAAATCTTCTTTCTTTTTCAAACAACTTCTTATCAATTCCTTTTATAAAATCTTTTATAATTTCCATCTTTACAGTCATCTTACATCCCTTCATTGTATCAACCCTTATTAGTACATATATAAGTCTTTCTTCCTTTAAAATTTTAGCAGGCACTTTCTTCTAACAGATCAAAATACATCCAAAATCTAGTGTGTGACACTGAACTATGCACTAGCCTGATCATATTTGATCATATTCTTGTTTTTTCTGTTGTTTTGTTCTGTTTTTGTTTGTTTTTATATTTTTCTTTTTTTTCCACTTTCTTTTTTCTTTCTTTCCCTTTCTTTTCACCTGGTTCCAGGTCTTTTCTGCTTTGTATAGAGTATATTTGCTGAGGACGTAGTTAACCTGTTAGCATTTTGTTCTCTCATTCATCTATTCTCCTCTGGACAAAATGACAAGACGAAAAAATCACCTCAGCAAAAAGAACAAGAGGTAGTACCATCTGCCAGGGAACTACTCAGTACGGATATTAACACGATGTCGGACCTAGAATTCAGAATCATGACTTTAAAGATACTAGATGGGCTTGAAAAAAAGCATGGAAGTTATAGAGAATACACTTTCTGGAGAAATAAAAGAACTAAAATCAAACCAAGTCAAAATCAAAAAGGCTATTAATGAGGTGCAATCAAAAATGGGGGCACTGGAGGAGTAGGAGACCTAGATTTCGTCTGGTCTCAGGAATTCAGCTGAATAGGGATCAAACCATTCTGAACACCTACGAACTCAACAGGAGATTGAAGAGGAGAGTAGCAACAACTCTCTGAACAGAAGAGCGACCACTTTCTGGAAGGTCTTTTCTGATTTGTATACAGTATATTTGCTGGGGACGTTGTAAACCTGTTAGCATTTTGTTCTCTCATTCATCTATTCTCCTCTGGACAAAATGACAAGACGAAAAAAATCACCTCAGCAAAAAGAACAAGAGGTAGTACCGTCAGCCAGGGACCTACTCAATACGGACATTAGTACGATGTCGGACCTAGAGTTCAGAATCATGACTTTAAAGATACTAGCTGGGCTTGAAAAAAAGCGTGGAAGTTATTAGAGAAACCCTTTCTGGAGAAATAAAAGAACTAAAATCTAACCAAGTCGAAATCAAAAAGGCTATTGATGAGGTGCAATCAAAAATGGGGGCACTAACTGCTAGGATAAATGAGGCAGAAGAGAGAATCAGTGATATAGAAGACCAAATGATGGAAAGTAAAGAGGCTGAGAAAAAGAGGGAGAAACAACTAGAGGATCACGAGGGCAGAATTCGAGAGATAAGTGATTCGATAAGATGAAACAACATTAGAATAATTGGGATCCCAGAAGAAGAAGAAAGAGAGAGAGGGGCAGAAGGTATATTGGAGCAAATAATAGCAGAGAACTTCCTAATGTGAGGAAGGAACAGGCATCAAAATCCAGGAGGCAGAGAGAACCCCTCTCAAAATCAATAAAAATAGGTCAACACCCCGACATCTAATAGTAAAATTACGAGTCTCACAGACAAAGAGAAAATCCTGAAAGCAACTCAGGAGAAGAGATATGTAACCTACAAGGGTAAAAATATTAGATTGGCAACAGACCTATCCACAGAGACCTGGCAGGCCAGAAAAGACTGGCAAGATATCTTCAGAGCACTAAACGAGAAAAACATGCAGCCAAGAATACTATATCCAGCTAGGCTATCATTGAAAATAGAAAGAGAGATAAAAAGCTTCCAGAACAAACAAAAACTAAAGGAATTTGCAAACATGAAACCAGCCCTCCAAGAAATATTGAAAGGGGTCCTCTAAGCAAAGAGAGAGCCTAAAAGCAGCAAAGATCAGAAAGGAACACAGACAACATACAGTAACAGTCACCTTACAGGCAATACAATAGCACTAAATTCATACCTTTCAATAGTTACCCTGAATGTAAATGGGCTCAATGTCCCAATCAAAAGACACAGGCTATCAGATTGGATTAAAAAACAAGACCCATCCATATGCTGTCTGCAAGAGACTCATTTTAGACCAAAAGACACCCCCAGATTGAAAGTGAGGGGGTGGAAAACCATTTACCATGCTAATGGACACCAAAAGAAAGCTGGGGTGGCAATCCTTCTATCAGACAAACTAGATTTTAAAACAAAGACTGTAATAAGAGATGAGGAAGGACACTATATCCTACTTAAAGGGTCTATCCAACAAGAAGATCTAACAATTGTAAATATCTATGCCCCAAACATGGGAGCAGCCAATTATATAAGGCAATTAATAACAAAAGCAAAGAAACACATTGACAACAATACAATAATAGTGGGGGACTTTAACACCCCACTGACTGAAATGGACAGATCCTCTAAGCAAAAGATCAACAAGGAAATAAAGACTTTAAATGACACACTGGACCAAATGGACTTCACAGACATATTCAGAACATTCCATCCCAAAGCAACGGAATACACATTCTTCCCTAGTGCCCATGGAACATTCTCCAGAATTGATCACATCCTAGGTCACAAATCAGGTCTCAACCGGTACCAAAAGATTGGGATCATTCCCTGCATGTTTTCAGACCACAATGCTTTGAAACTAGAACTCAATCACAAGAGGAAAGTCGGAAAGAACTCAAATACATGGAGGCTAAAGAGCATCCTACTAAAGAATGAATGGGTCAACCGGAAATTAAAGAAGAATTAAAAAAATTCATGGAAACCAATGAAAATGAAAACACAACTGTCCAAAATCTTTGGGATACAGCAAAGGCAGTCCTGAGAGGAAAGTATATAGCAATACAAGCCTTTCTCAAGAAACAAGAAAGGTCTCAAATACACAACCTAACCCTACACCGAAAGGACCTAGAGAAAAAACAGCAAATAAAGCCTAAACCCAGCAGAAGAAGAGAAATAATAAAGATCAGAGCAGAAATCAATGAAATAGAAACCAAAAGAACAGTAGAACAGACCAACGAAACTAGGAGCTGCTTCTTTGAAAGAATTAACAAGATTGATAAACCCCTGGCCAGACTTATCAAAAAGAAAAGAGAAATGACCCAAATCAACAAAATCATGAATGAAAGAGGAGAGATCACAACCAACACCAAAGAAATACAAACAATTATAAGAACATATTATGAGCAACTCTATGCCAGCAATTAGATAACCTGGAAGAAATGGGTGCATTCCTAGAGATGTATCAACTACCAAAACTGAACCAGGAAGAAAGAGAAAACCTGAACAGACCTATAACCACTAAGGAGATTGAAGCAGTCATCAAAAATCTCCCAAGAAACAAAAGCCCAGGGCCAGATGGCTTCCCAGGGGATTTCTATCAGACATTTAAAGAAAAATTAATACCTATTCTCCTGAAACTGTTCCAAAAAATAGAAATGGAAGGAAAACTTCCAAATTCATTTTATGAGGCCACCATTACCTTGATCCCAAAACCAGACAAAGATCCCATCAAAAAGGAGAATTACAGACCAATATCCTTGATGAACATGGATGCAAAAATTCTCACCAAAACACTAGCCAATAGGATCCAACAGTACATTAAAAGGATTATTCACCATGACCAAGTGGGATTTATCCCTGGGCTGCAAGGCTGGTTAAACATCCGCAAATCAATCAACGTGATACAATACATTAACAAAAGAAAGAACAAGAATCCTATGATCCTCTCAATAGATGCAGAAAAAGCATTTGACAAAGTACAGCATTCTTTCTTGATCAAAACTCTTCAAAGTATAGGGATAGAGGGTACATACCTCAATATCATAAAATTTATCTACGAAAAACCTACAGCGAATATCATTCTCAATGGGGAAAAGATGAGAGCTTTCCCCTAAGGTCAGGAACGCGGTAGGGATGTCCACTCTCACCACTGCTATTCAACATAATATTAGAAGTCCTAGCCACAGCAATCAGACAAAAAAAAAGAAATCAAAGGCATCCAAATCGGCAAAGAGGAAGTCAAACTCTCACTCTTTGCAGATGATATGATACTTTATGTGGAAAACCCAAAAGACTCCACCCCAAAACTGCTAGAACTCACACAGGAATTCAGTCAAGTAGCAGGCTATAAAATCAATGCACAGAAATCAGTGGCATTCCTATACACCAACAACAAGACAGAAGAGAGACAAATCAAGGAGTCGATCCCATTCACAATTGCACCCAAAAGCATAAGATACCTAGGAATAAATTTAACCAAAGAGGCAAAGGATCTGTACTCACAAAACTATAAAATACTCAGGAAAGAAATTGAAGAAGACACAAAGAAATGGAAACACATTCCATGCTCATGGATTGGAAGAACCAACATTGTGAAGATGTCAATGCTACCTAGAGCAATCTACACATTCAAAGCAATCCCCATCAAAATACCATCCACTTTTTTCAAAGAAATGGAACAAATAATCCTAAAATTTGTATGGAACCAGAAGAGACCCCGAATAGCCAGAGGAATGTTGAAAAAGAAAAGCAAAGCTGGCGGCATCACAATTCCGGACTTCCAGCTCTATTACAAAGCTGTCATCATCAAGACCTTATGGTACTGGCACAAAAACAGACACATAGATCAATGGAACAGAATCGAGAGCCCAGAAATGGACCCTCAACTCTATGGTCAACTTATCTTTGACAAAGCAGGAAAGAATGTCCAGTGGAAAAATGACAGTCTCTTCAACAAATGGTGTTGGGAAAATTGGACAGCCACATGCAGAAGAATGAAACTGGACCATTTCCTTACACCACACACAAAAATAGACTCCAAATGGTTGAAAGACCTAAACGTGAGACAGGAGTCCATCCAAATCCTAAAGGAGAACGCAGGTAGCAACCTCTTCGACCTCAGCCGCAGCAACTTCTTCCTAGAAACATCACCAAAGGCACAGGAAGCCAGGGCAAAAATGAACTATTCGGATTTCATCAAGATAAAAAGCTTTTGCACAGCAAAAGAAACAGTCCACAAAACCAAAAGACAACCGACAGAATGGGAGAAGATATTTGCAAATGACATATCAGATAAAGGGCTAGTATCCAAAATCTATAAAGAACTTATCAAACTCAACACTCAAAGAACAAATCAACCAATCAAGAAATGGGCAGAAGACATGAACAGACATTTTTCCAAAGAAGACATCCAAATGGCCAACAGGCACATGAAAAAGTGCTCAACATCGCTCGGCATCAGGGAAATCCAAATCAAAACCTCAATGAGATACCACCTCACACCCGTCAGAATGGCTAAAATTAACAAGTCAGGGAACGACAGATGTTGGCGGGGATGTGGAGAAAGGGGAACCCTCCTACACTGTTGGTGGGAATGCAAGCTGGTGCAACCCCACTGGAAAACAGTATGGAGGTTCCTCAAACAGTTGAAATTAGAGCTACCATTCGATCCAGCAATTGCACTACTGGGTATTTACCACAAAGATACAAATGTAGGGACCCGAAGGGGTACGTGCACCCCAATGTTTATAGCAGCAATGTCCACAATAGCCAAACTGTGGAAAGAGCCAAGATGTCCATCGACAGATGAATGGATAAAGAAGAAGTGGTATATATACACAATGGAATATTATGCAACCATCAAAAGGAATGAGATCTTGCCATTTGCAACGACGTGGATGGAACTGGAGGGTGTTATGCTGAGTGAAATAAGTCAATCAGAGAAAGACATGTATCATATGACCTCACTGATATGAGGAATTCTTAATCTCAGGAACAAACTGAGGGTTGCTGGAGTGGTCGGGGGTGGGAGGGATGGGGTGGCTGGGTGATGGACATCGGGGAATATATGTGCTACGGTGAGCGCTGTGAATTGTGTAAGACTGTTGAATCACAGATCTGTACTTCTGAAACAAATAACGCAACATATGTTAAGAAAAAAGAAAAGAAGATAGCAGGAGAGGAAGAATGAAGGGGAGTAAGTCAGAGGGGGAGACGAACCAGGAGAGATGATGGACTCTGAAAAACAAACTGTGGTTTCTGGAGGGGAGGAGGGTGGGGGGATGGGTTAGCCTGGTGATGGGTATTGAGGAGGGCACGTTCTGCATAGAGCACTGGGTGTTATGAACAAACAATGAATCTTGGAACAGTACACCAAAACAAATTATGTAATATATGGTGATTAACATAACAATAAAAAATGTAAAAAAATGGGGGCACTAACTGCTAGGATAAATGAGGCAGAAGAGAGAATCAGTGATATAGAAGACCAAATGATGGAAAATAAAGAGGCTGAGAAAAAGAGAGATAAACAACTGCAGGATTACGAGGGCAGAATTTGAGAAATAAGCAATACGATAAGACAAAACAACATTAGAATAATTGGGATCCCAGAAGAAGAAAAAAGAGAGAAAGGGTCAGAAGGTCTATTGGAGCAAATTATTAGAGAACTTCCCTAATGTGGGGAAGGAAACAGGCATCAAAATTCAGGAGACACAGAGAACCCTTCTCAAAATCAATAAAGATAGGTCAACACCCCGACATCTAATAGTAAAACTTACAAGTCTCACAGACAAAGAGAAAATCCTGAAAGCAGCTCGGGAGAAGAGATATGTAACCCACAATGGTAGAAACATTACATTGGCAACAGACCTATCCACAGAGACCTCGCAGGCCAGAAAGGACTGGCATGATATCTTCAGAGCAGTAAACGAACAAAATATGCAGCCAAAAATACTATATCCAGCTAGGCTGTCATTGAAAATAGAAGGAGAGATAAAAAGCTTCCAGGACAAACAAAAACAAAAGGAATTTGGAAACACGAAACCAGCCCTAGAAGAAATATAGAAAGGGGTCCTCTAAGCAAAGAGAGAGCCTAAAAGCAGCATAGATCAGAAAGGAACACAGACAATATACAGTCACAGTCACCTTAAAGGCAATACAATGGCACTAAATTCATACCTTTCAATAGTTACCCTGAATGTAAATGCTCTAAATCCCCCAATCAAAAGACACAGGCTATCAGATTGGATTAAAAAAGCAAGACCCATCAATATGCTGTCTGCAAGAGACTCATTTTAGACCCAAAGACACCCCCAGATTGAAAGCGAGGGGGTGGAAAACCATTTACCATGCTAATGGACACCAAAAGAAAGCTGGGTTGGTAATCTTTATATCAGACAAATTCGATTTTAAAACAAAGACTGTAATAAGAGTTGAAGAAGGACACTATATCCTACTTAAAGGGTCTATCCAACAAGAAGATCTAACAATTGTAAATATCTATGCCCCTAACATGGGAGCAGTCAATTTTATACGGAAATTAATAACAAAAGCAAAGAAACACATTGACAACAATACAATAATAGTGGGGGACATTAACACCGCCCTGACTGAAATGGACAGATCATCAAAGCAAAAGATCAACAAGGAAATAAAGAATTTAAATGACACACTGGACCAAATGGACTTCACAGACATATTCAGAATATTCCATCCCAAAGCAACGGAATACACATTTTTCTCTAGTGCCCACGGAACATTCTCCAGAATTGATCACATCCTAAGTCACAAATCAGGTCTCAACCGGTACAAAAAGTTTGGGATAATTCCCTGCATATTTTCAGACCACAATGCTTTGAAACTATAACTCAATCACAAGAGGAAAGTCAGAAAGAACTCAAATACATGGAGATTAAAGAGCATCCTACTAAAGAATGAATGGGTCAACCAGTAAATTAAAGAAGAATTAAAAAAAAATTCATGGAAAGCAATGAAAATGAAAACACAACTGTCCAAAATCTTTGGGATACAGCAAAGGCAGTCCTAAGAGGAAAGTATATAGCAATACAAGCCTTTCTCAAGAAACAAGAAAGGTCTCAAATACACAACCTAACCCTACACCGAAAGGACCTAGAGAAAAAACAGCAAATAAAGCCTAAACCCAGCAGAAGAAGAGAAATAATAAAGATCAGAGCAGAAATCAATGAAATAGAAACCAAAAGAAAAGTAGAACAGATCAACGAAACTAGGAGCTGGTTCTTTGAAAGAATTAACAAGATTGATAAACCCCTGGCCAGACTGATCAAAAAGAAAAGAGAAATGACCCAAATCAACAAAATCATGAATGAAAGAGGAGAGATCACAACCAACACCAAAGAAATACAAACAATTATAAGAACATATTATGAGCAACTCTATGCCAGCAAATTAGATAACCTGGAAGAAATGGATGCATTCCTAGAAAGGTATCAACTACCACAACTGAACCAGGAAGAAATAGAAAACGCGAACAGACCTGTAACCACTAAGGAAATTGAAGCAGTCATCAAAAATCTCCCAAGAAACAAAAGCCCAGGGCCAGATGGCTTCCCAGGGGATTTCTATCAGACATTTAAAGAAGAATTAATACCTATTCTCCTGAAACTGTTCCAAAAAATAGAAATGGAAGGAAAACTTCCAAACTCATTTTATGAAGCTACTACTACCTTGATCCCAAAACCAGACAAAGACCCCATCAAAAAGGAGAATAACAGACCAATATCCTTGATGAACATGGATAGAAAAATACTCACCAAAACACTAGTCAATAGGATCCAACAGTACATTAAAAGGATTATTCACCATGACCAAGTGGGATTTATCCCTGGGCTGCAAGGTAGGTTCAAAATCCGCAAATCGATCAACGTGATACAATACATTAACAAAAGAAAGAACAGGAATCCTATGATCCTCTCAATAGATGCAGAAAAAGCATTTGACAAAGCACAGCATACTTTCTTGATCAAAACGTTCAGAGTATAGGGATAGAGGGTTCATACCTCGTATCATAAAAGCCATCTATGAAAAACCTACAGCGAATATCATTCTCAATGGGGAAAAGCTGAGAGTTTTCCCCCTAAGTTCAGGAACAGGGCAGGGATGTCCACTATCACCACTGCTATTTAACACAGTATTAGAAGTCCTAGCCACAGCAATCAGACAAAAAAAAAGAAATCAAAGGCATCCAAATCGGCAAAGAGGAAGTCAAACTCTCACTGTTTGCAGATGATATGATACTGTATGTGGAAAACCCAAAAGACTCCACCCCAAAACTGCTAGAACTCATACAGGAATTCAGTAAAGTAGCAGGATAAAATATCAATGCACAGAAATCAGTGGCATTCCTGTACACCAACAACAAGACAGAAGAGAGACAAATCAAGGAGTTGATCCCATTTACAATTGCACCCAAAACCATAAGATACCTAGGAATAAATTTAACCAAAGAGGCAAAGGATCTGTACTCAGAAAACTCTAAAATACTCATGAAGGAAATTGAGGAAGACACAAAGAAATGGAAAAATGTTCCATGCTCATGGATTGGGAGAACAAACCTTGTGAAGATGTCAATGCTACCTAGAGCAATCTACACATTCAGTGCAATCCCCATCAAAATACCATCCACTTTTTTCAAAGAAATGGAACAAATAATCCTAAAATTTGTACGGAACCAGAAGAGTCCACGAATAGCTAGAGGAATATTGAAAAAAAAAAAAAAAAAAAAAGCAAAGCTGGTGGCATCACAATTCTGGACTTCTAGCTCTATTACAAAGCTGTCATCAAGACTTTATGGTACTGGCACAAAAACAGACACATCGACCAATGGAACAGAATCGAGAGCCCAGAAATGTACTCTCAACTCTTTGGTCAACTCATCTTTGACAAAGCAGGAAAGAATGTCCAATGGAAAAAAAAGACAGTCTCTTCAACAAATGGTGTTGGGAAAATTGGACAGCCACAAGCAGAAGAATGTACCTGGACGATTTCCTTACATCACACACAAAAATAGACTCCAAATAGTTGAAAGACCTAAACGTGAGACAAGAGTCCATCAAAATCCTAAAGGAGAACACAGGTGGCAACCTCTTCAACCTCAGCCGCAGCAGCTTCTTCCTAGAAACATCGCCAAAGGCAAGGGAAGCAAGGGCAAAAATGAACTATTGGGATTTCATCAAGATAAAAAGTTTTGCACAGCAAAAGAAAAAGTCTACAAAACCAAAAGACAACCAACAGAATGGGAGAAGATATTTGCAAATGACATATCAGATAAAGGGCTAGTGTCCAAAATCTATAAAGAACTTATCAAACGCAACACCCAAAGAACAAATAATCCAATTAAGAAATGGGCAGAAGACATGAACAGACATTTTTCCAAAGAAGACATCCAAATGGCCAACAGACACGTGAAAAAGTGTTCAACATCGCTTGGCATCGGGGAAATCGAAATCAAAACCTCAATGAGATGCCACCTCACACCAGTCAGAATGGCTAAAATTAACAAGTCAGGAAAGGACAGATGTTGGCACGGATGTGGAGAAAGGGGAACCCTCCTACACTGTTGGTGGGAATGCAAGTTGGTGCAGCCACTCTGGAAAACAGTATGGAGGTTCCTCAAACAGTTGAAAATAGAGCTACCATATGATCCAGCAATTCCACTACTGGGTGTTTACCACAAAGATACAAATGTAGGGATCCGAAGGGGTACGTGCACCCCAATGTTTATAGCAGCAATATCCACAATAGCCAAACTATGGAAGGAGCCAAGATGTCCATCGACAGATGGATGGATAAAGAAGAAGTAGTATATATACACAATGGAATATTATACAGACATCAAAAAGAAAGAGATCTTGCCATTTGCAACGACATGGATGGAACTGGAGGGTGCTATGCTGAATGAAATAAGTCAATCACAGAAAGACATGTATCATATGACCTCACTGATATGAGGAATTCTTAATCTTAGGAAACAAACTGAGGGTTGTTGGAGTGAGGGTGGGGTGGGAGGGATGGGGTGGCTGGGTGATAGACATTGGGGGGGGGTATGTGCTATGGTGAGCGCTGTGAATTGTACAAGACTGTTGAATCATAGATCTGTACCTCTGAAACAAATAATGGAATATATGTTAAGAAAAAAAAAGAATAAGAAGATAGCAGGAGGGGGAGAATGAAGGGGAGTAAGTCAGAGGGGGAGACGATTCATGAGAGATGATGTACTCTGAAAAACAAACTGAGGGTTCTAGAGTGGAGGGGGATAGGGGGATGGGTTAGCCTGGTGATGGGTATTAAAGAGGGCACATTCTGCGTGGAGCACTGGGTGTTATGCACAAACAATGAATCATGGAACACTACATCAAAAACTAATGATGAAATGTATGGTGATTAACGTAACAATAAAAAATTAAAAAAATAATGAAGGAGAAATACTTTTCAGACAAACAAATATTTAAGGAATTTGTTGGCAGTAGATCTGTCTTTTCGGAAATGTTAAAGGAAGTTCTTCAGAGAGAAGAAAAATAACATATATCAGAACTCAGACCAAAAAAGAAGAATATCAAAGAAAGAATAAGAGAAAGTAAAATAAAAACTAATATTTCTCTTACTCTTAATTGCTCTCACAGATTAGATTTTGCCTAAAATAATGTGAACACTATATTCAATTATGCATGCTTATATTTGTATAATATATATGTTTATATACTTATGTATGTTTTTGTATATATACTTATGGATGCTTTTACATAGGTGAAATTATGAGAGCAATGAAACAGTAATTAAAGGGACAGAAAGAAGGAATTAGGATTGTTTTGTTATAAGGCACTCATACTACCCATGAAGTGGTGAATGTTTTTTGAAAGTGACTTAGAATAGTTGTAAATGTGTATTGCAAACCCTAGGGCAATCACTACTGATACGCCAAGAAGGAGAGAAAAATAGAATCATATGAAATGTTCAATTCGAATCACAAAAGGCAAAAAAAGAATGGAAGACAAAAATAAGAACAATGAATAGTGGCAAAAATTAGAAAACCATAACAAATATGGTAAATATTAATCTACCGATATCAATAACCACTTTGAACATCAGTCATCTAAAGGTGCCAATTAAGAGACAGATTTTCAGAGTGGATCAAAAAACATGACTCAGCTATGTGTTGCTTACAAGAACCCACTATAAATATAAAGACACATATAGATTAAAAGTAAATAGATGGTGGAAAATAAACCATGCTAAGACTGATTGAAAGAAAGCAGGAGGAACTATATTATTTTCAGACACAGCAGACTTCAAAGCAGGGAAAGTTGTCAGGGAAAAAAGAAAGGCATTAAAAAATGATAAAGGAGTTAATCCTCAAAAATATATTTACAAATAAAGTTGTCTTAAAAAATGAACTGTGATTTGGGGAAAGACTATTTTGCAAAGAATCTAAAAAATTCTACATGTTACAGATAAAAAAATTCATAAAGTTGCATTCACAGATGCCATGTCCAGGTCTTTCTGGGTCAATGTTCTCTATATTGTACTTTAGTTAGAATATTAAAACATTTGTTCCATCAATTTACCATTCCCATCTTCACTAAGACAATTTTTTTAAGTCAATATTGTTAACAATTAAGTTAATATTTATGCAATCCTTGTTCCCCAGTTAACTGTCAGCTCCATGAGGGCAGAACCTTGTCTGTCTTTGTAACTTCTGTGACATTAGCACCTGCCAGTTTCTGGGTCATATTTGTTACTCAGTATATATTTGTAGGAATGATGTAATGGAAAGATGACAATTATATAGTTAACAAATACGAGAAAAATAACTTTAAAAAGATGAAAGCAATGAGCTTAGACATTATTATGAAGTCAAAATATTTCCTTGGGATAAATAGCAATGGCAGGAAGTTTAATGTGTTTTGTGATTTGTGTATGGATCAATTTGTGTATGGGTCTCCAGAATATATATTTCATATCCAAGCTTTATAAAAAATCTTTATTTTTTTAAAGATTTATTTATTTATTTGCGAGAAAGAGAGAGAACATAAGAGAGAGAGGGTGTGCATGCATGAATATAGGAGTGGGGCAGAGGGAGACAGAGAGAAAGTCCCAAGCTGACTCTGCATTGAGTACAGAGTATGATGGGGGGCTTGATCTCATGACTCATGAGATCACGACCCGAACCAAAACCAAGAGTTGGTCGCTTAACTGACTGTGCCACCCAGGCACCCCATATCCAAGTTTTATTTCATTTTTTTAAAAAATATATTTTATTTATTTATTTATGAGAGCGAGAACGAGCAGGGGGATGGGAAGAGGGAGAAGGAGAAGCAGACTCTGCTGCTGAGCAGACTAAAACTAAAACTAAACCAACTAAGCCACCCAGGTACCCCCTACCCAAGTTTTAATATCATATTTTTGTGGAAGAGACTTTAGAATGTTTCTGCTCCAGCTTCCTTGTCTAAGGGCTACAGGACACTTAAATTGTCTATAACAAACAGCTGTCTGTTTTTCTTACTTTCTAGGGATGGACATTTTATGACCTTCTGTTTAATTTGTCTTGCATTTTATCATACCTACAGTAAAAATGTTTCTTCTTTTGCTTCAACAAGAGAGTTTCTTTAAATTAATTTATTTCTGATAAAAAATTTATTTCTTTTCATATTTTTAAATCTTGCCATCATTCAGTTTTAACACATCTTAAAGTTGTATATGATTTATATGCTTCCTTAGGACATAATGTGGTATTGGCTTTTTTCCCCTCTAAGAGCAGTGAAATGCTAGTTTTTCTTTAGCCTTCAGGTCCAAGACAATTTCATGGCATTAATACCTTAAACAGCAGTTCCCAGTCTACGTTGGTAGTGTTGATTATTTACCCCATCATATTTACCTTTCCTAAATTTTAGTGTGTTTTAGAGAACTAGGTTTACCCCATTTCATCAATATCATTTTATGTCATTTTGGTTTTCCAGTATATTAACAGCTACATACATATAGTTTTTACCTAAATTTTTAAACACAATCTTAATTTTCCATCTAAGAGATAAATTATCAGACTATAAGACACATGTTAAAAAACAGTGTCTGTCATTGCCATTTTTATTTAGTCTGCAAGCTCTTTTAAAAACTATCCTAAAGAGGTTTTCAATACCATCAGTTTTTTTATAAACAAGAGACTACAGAGTTTGAATGAAGAGTTTTGGAAGTCTGCAACATCACAAGAATTGTGCCTGGCCACTTGAATGGTTCTTGGGTGGGGAAGCAAGGTGGAGTCTCTGGAGTGCTGAGCAGTCTGAGGATCCGTTGGGTCTCATGGGGAGAAGCAGTTACCTGCTTGGAGTGCATTTGGCAGAGGGTTTTGGCCACCCCTCAAGCAAAAGACCCTGCAGGTACCATTGAACTGCCCTGTTAACACAGATATACAGACTGAGGACAGCAAACCCTGGCATTGGCCGTGTATTGTGATTTACCATAAACTACCAACTGCTGGGACAAGCTAACACCAGCCACAGCAAAGGGACACCTTCCCCCAGAGGATCAACGTGGGTCTGCACTGTGGGGCCTCCAAAGTGTGGGATTTTGAAACACAGCCATGCCTGAGATAAAACACTGGAGTGCTGCACTGTTTGTCAGGCAGACAGTTCCAACAAAGACAGGGTAAAGTTGGGGATCTGAAGGAAATCAGGAACACAGGAGGGGTCATTGTTTGTGCATCAGTGCATCAGTGAGGGCATCCTGAACAGTGGTGGGTGTGAACATCTAGCTCTGGAAATGGGGTAATAGGGTGCAGCCATTTTTACCCCTTGCATACCAGCATTGATTGACCCCAGTTAGCTAAACAGTGACATCAAATGAAGAACAGACTACTACATTAAACTCCGCCCCCCATGCTCCTGCAAGTGCATATCCATTAAGGCAAGCCCACCTGAGATCATAGCATCAGGTCCCTCCCCCAGAAGACCAGCACAAATCTCTCCACACATGAAGTCTACTGATCATAGAGTGCTGCAAAGCTTCAGCTCCAGGAGAAACAAGATCTAGTTTCCTTTGGGTTTTTGTTTGTTTGTTTGTTTTGTTTTTGTTTTTGTTTTGGATACAGAAAGAACAATTTTTATAATTTATTATCAATATTATTTTATTAAATTTTCTTTTTTTTCTTTTTTTTCTATCAAGCTTCTTATAATAAGCAGACCAAAACACACCTAGGATCTAGCTTCTTTCTTTATTTAAAATAATAATAATAAATTTTTATTTTATTTTACTTTTCTTTCATTCCTTCTCTTTTCTTTTTCTTTTTTCCTCCAAAATGACAAGACAGAAGAACTCACCCCAAAAGAAAGAACAGGAAGTATAACTCATGGCCAAGGATTTAATCAATACAGATATAAGCAAGACGTCTGAACTAGAATTTGAAAAAAACAATTATGTGATATTAGCTTGGCTTGAAAAAGCATAGAAGACACTGGAGAATCCCTAACTGCAGAGATAAAAGAGCAAAAATCTAGTTAGGCCAAACCTAAAAATACTACAACCGACATGCAATCCCAAATTAATGTCATAACAATGAGGATGGATGATTCAGAGGAATTAATCAGTGATATAGAAGATAAATTTATGGAAAATAATGAAGCTGAAAAGAAGAGGGAAACAAAGGTAATGGATCACATAGGTAGACTTAGGGAACTCAGAAATTTATTAAAATGGAACAACATTCATATCATAGGAATCCCAGAAGATGAAGAGAGAGAAAGAGAGGGACAGAAGGTTTATTTGAGCAAATTATAACTGAAAACTTCCCTAATCTGGGAAAGCACACAGACATGAAAATCCAAGAAGCACAGAGAATTCCCATTAAATTCAATAAAAACCAGCTATCACCAAGGCATACATAGTCAAATTCACAAAATACACAGACACGGAAAGAATCCTGAAAGCAGCAAGGAAAAAAAAATCCTTAACCTACAAAGGAAGACAGATCAGGGTCACAGCAGATCTGCCCACAAAAAATTGGCAGACCAGAAGAAAGTGCCAGGATATAGTCAATGAGCTGAGTGGGAAAAATATGCACCCAAGAATACTTTATCCAGTAAGGATGTCAGTTAGAATAGAAGGAGAGATAAAGAGTTTCCCAGACAAACAAAACCTAAGGGAGTCCATGACCAACAGCCCTGCAAGAAATATTGAGGGGGTCTCTGAGTGGGGGGAAAAAAGACCAAAAGCAACAAAGACTAGAAAGGAACAGAGAACCATCACCAGAAACACCAATTCTACAAGTAACACAATGGCACTAAAATCATCTTTCAATTACCACTCTGAAGGTATGGACTAAATGCTCCAATCAAAAGATATAGGGTATCAGAATGGATCAAAAAACCCAAGATCCATCTTTATGCTGCTTACAAGAGACTCATCTTAGACCTAAAGTCACCTGCAGATGGAAAGTGGGGGAATGAAGAACTATCTATCATGCTAATGGACATCAAAAGAAAGCCAGAGTAACCATACTTATATCAGACAAACTAGATTTTAAATCAAAGTATATAACAAGATAGGAAGATGGGCATTATACCATAAATAAGGAGTCTATCTATCAAGAATATCTAATAAGTGTAAATATTTGTGTGCCCAATTTGGGAGCCCCCAAATATGTAAATCAATTGATTACAAACATAAAGAAACTCATTGATAACAATACAGCAATGGACACATCTAAGCAGAAAATCAACAAGGAAACAATCGTTTTGAATGACACAGTGGATCAGATGGACTTCACAGATATATTCAGAACAATTCATCTTAAAATGACAGAATGTACATTCTTTTCAAGTGCATATGGGGCATTCTCCACAATAGATCACATACTGGGTCACAAATCAGGCATCAACAAGTACAAAAAGATTGAGATCATACCATGCATATTTTCAGACCACAATGTTATGAAAATTGAAATCAACCACAAGAACAAATTTGGAAAGACCTCAAATACATGGAAGCTAAAGAACATCTTACTAAAGAAAAATGGCTTAACCAGGAAATTAAAGACAAAATAAAAAAATACATGGAAGCAAATGAAAATGAAACCAGGATGGTCCAAAACCTTTGGAATACAGCAAAGATGGTCCTAAGAGGGAAGTATATTGAAATATAGGCAAGGAAGCAAGAAAAGTCTCAAATACACAACCTAAACTTATGCCTAAAGGAGCTAGAAAATTAACAGCAAATAAAGCCTAAAGTCAGCAGAAGAAAGGCAATAATAAAGATTAAGGCACAAATAAATGAAATTGAAACAACAAACAAAAACACCAGTAGAACAGGTCAACTTAACTAAGAGATGGTTCTTCAAAAGAATTAATAAAATTGATAAACACTTAACCAGCCTTATCAAAAAGAAAAGAGAAAGTATCCAAATAAATAAAATTATGAATGAAAGTGGAGAGATCACAATCAATACCACGGGAATACAGAAAATTATAAGAGAATATTATGAAAATTATATGCTAACAAACAGGGCAACCTGGAAGAAATGGACAAATTCCTAGAAACGTACAAACTACCAAAATTGAAACAGGAAGAATTGGAAAATTTGAACAGCCCCATAACCAGTAAGGAAATTGAAACAGTAATCAAAAATCTCCCAACAAACAAAAGTCCAGGGTCACATGGATTCCCAAGGAATTCTACCAGACATTTAAAGAAGAGTTAATATGTATTTTTCTCAAATTTTTCCAAAAGATAGAAATGGAAGGAAAACTTCCAAACTCGTTCTATGAGGCCAGAATTACCTTGATTCCAAAACAAAAGACCCCACTAAAAAGGAGAATTATAGGTCAATATCCCTGATGAACATGAATGCAAAAATTCTCAACAAGATACTAGCAAAATGAACCCAACAGTATATTAAAATAATTATTTACCATGACCATGTGTGATTTATTCCTGTGCTGCAGGGCTGACTCAATATTTGCAAATCAATCAACGTGATACACCACATTAATAAAAGAAAGGATAAAAACCATATGATCTCAATAGATGCAGAAAAAGCATTTGACAAAATACAGCATCCATCTTGATAAAAACCCTCAAGAAAGTAGGGATAGATGGAACATACCTCAGCATCGTAAAGGCCACACACATATGAAAGACTCACAGCTAATATCATCCTTAATGGGGAAAAACTGGGAGACTTCCCTCTGCAATCAGGAACAAAACAAAGATGTTCACTCTAACCATTACTATTTAGTATAGTACTGGAAGTCTTATCCTCAGCAATCAGACAACAAAGAGAAATAAAAGGCATCCAAATCAGCAAGGAAGTAGTCAAATTTTCATCATTTGCAGATAACATGATACCTCTATGTAGAAAACCTGAAAGAATCCACCAAAAATTTGCTAGAACTAATACATGAATTCAGCAAAGTCACAGGATATAAAATCAACATACAGAAATCTGTCACATTTCTATACACTAGTAATAAAGCAGCAGAAAGAGAAATCAAGGAATTGATACCATTTACAATTGCACCAAAACCCATAAGATACCTAGGTATAAACCTAACAAAAGAGGTGAAAGACCCACACTCTGAAAACTATGGAAAACTTACGAAAGAAATTAAAGACACAAAAAAATGGAAAAGCATTCCATGAACATGGATCAGAAGAACAAATGTTATTAAAAAGCAATTTACACAAAGCAATCTACACATTTAATGCAATCCCTATCAAAATACCACCGCATTTTTCACAGCCTAGAACAAACAATCCTAAAATTTGTATGGAACCACAAAAGACCCCAAATAGCCAAAGCACTCCTGAAAAAGAGACAAAACTGGAGGGAACACAATTCTGGACACAAAGCAATCTACACATTTAATGCAATCCCTATCAAAATACTACCGCATTTTTCACAGCCTAGAACACAAAGCAATCTACACATTTAATGCAATCCCTATCAAATACTATACTATACAAAGCAATCTACACATTTAATGCAATCCCTATCAAAATACCACACATTATATACTACACAAAGCAATCTACACATTTAATGCAATCCCTATCAAAATACCACCGCATTTTTCACAGCCTAGAACAAACAATCCTAAAATTTGTATGGAACCACAAAAGACCCCAAATAGCCAAAGCACTCCTGAAAAAGAGACAAAACTGGAGGGAACACAATTCTGGACTTCAAGCTGTATTACAGAGCTATAGTCCTCAAGACAGTATGGTACTGGCACAAAAACAGACACATAGATCAATGCAACAGAATAGAAAACCCAGAAATTGGCCCATAACTCTATGGTCAAATAATTTTTGACAAAGCAGGAAAGAATATCCAATGGAAAAAAGACAGTCTCTTCAACAAATTGTTCTGGGCAAACTGGGCATCAACATGCAAAAGAATGAAACTAGGGCAATTTCTTATACCATACATAAAAATAAAGTCAAAATGGATGAAAGATCTAAATGTGATACAGGAAGCTGTAAAAACTCTAGAGGAGAACACAGGCAGTAACCTCTTTGACCTCAGCTACAGCAACTTCTTACTAGATATGTCTCCTGAGGTAAGGGAAACAAAAGCAAAAATGAACTGTTGGGATTTCATCAACATAAAAAGCTTCTGCACAGTGAAGGAAACAATCAACAAAACTAAAAGGCAGCCTATGGAATGGGAGAAGATATTTGCAAATGACATTTCTGATAAGGGTTGTTTTCCAAAATCTATGAAGAACTTTTCAAACTCAACCCCCAAAAAACAAATAATCCAGTTAAGAAATGGGCAGAAAACAGGAATAGAATTTTCCAAAGAAGACATCCAGATGGCTAAGAGACACATGAAAAGATGTTCAACATCACTCATCATCAGGGAAATGCAAATCAAAACCACAATGAGATACCACTTCACACCAGTCAGAATGGCTAAAATTAACAACACAAGAAACAACAAGTGTTGGCAAGGATATGGAGAAAGGGGAACCCTCTTGTACTGTTGGTGGAATGCAAACTGGGGCAGTCACTCTTTTATTTATTTGTTTATTTATTTATTTATTTATTTGAGACAGAGGGAATGAGAGAGAGAGAGAGAGCACATGAGAGGGGCGAGGGTCAGAGGGAGAAGCAGACTCTCTGCTGAGCAGGGAGCCTGATGCGGGACTTGATCCAGGGACTCCTGGATCATGACCTGAGCCGAAGGCAGTCGCTTAACCAACAGAGCCACCCAGGCGCCCGGGGGGCAGTCACTCTTGAGAACAGTATGGAGTTTCCTCAAAAAGGAAAAAATAGAACTACCTCATGATCCAGGAATTGCACACCCCTTAGGTGTTTAACCAAAGGATACAAAAATACAGATTTAAAAGGGGGTACATGCACCCCAGTGTTTATAGCAGTATTATCAACAATAGCCAAATTATGGAGAGTCCAAATGCTCATCGACTGAAGAATAGAAAAGGAAGTGAGGTGGAAATAGAAAATTACCCAGCCATCAAAAATAATGAAATCTTGCCATTTGTAATGATGTAGATGAAGCTAGAATGTATTATGGTAAGCAAAATGTGTCAGAGAAAAAAAATGCCATATGATTTCACTCATATATAGAATTTAAGAAACAAAACACATGAATAAATGGGGGGAAGAGAGAAGGAAACAATTAATAAGAAACAAAGATAGAGAACAAACTCAGGGTTGATGGCAGGAGGTGGTGATGGGCTAGATGGGTGATGGATAGTAGTAAGGAGGACACTTGTTATGATGAGCACTGGATGTTGTGTGTAATTGATGAATCATTGGATTCTACTGAAATCAACATTACACAGTATGTTAACTAACTAGAATTTAAATGACAATTTGAAATAATAAACTAAAAAAGTTAAAAAAAGAAGTTAGGTAAACAAACAAAAACTATCCTAATATTAATTAAATTCATACTTTCACAGGATAGCAGAATAATAAAATTGAAATTTATACTGTATTTTTCCATATATATATATACACAAACATTTAACTTGTCTTAAGCCAAAATTTTCATAGGAAACAAATTGATATTGTCCCAAAAAATATTCTATTCTGGAAATGGAGGAGGAAAAAACCTAGTTTGTTGCTATGTTATCTGGAAATATCTGTTCAGTTATAAAAATAATAGGAAGATAAAGACATTTTGACTTAAGCATAAATAATGTGTATATGTCTATAATTTTCTTTGAACTTCGCAATTAAATATAACATTCAAAATTAGGGAGTTTCAATTTACTTAATATCTACTCTTCTGACCTCCTTACTTTACCTTATTAAGAAAACTAGTTAAAAGATAAATGCACACAAATAAATTATTCATGATATCCTTTTGGGTTTTTGAATGATAACAAAAATAACTTTTATTATGTACCAGGAAAAAATGAGGTTAATTAGGCTAAGACTTATAGTTTACTAGTTTTTTGGTCACGTAGGTTGTTTGAGCCTGATGGAATCCTACAAAATTTTAATAGTATAGATATGCAGTATGAAATCTATTGCTGTAAATCTACAAGGAGAATGATCACATATTAGTACATATCAGCAGAATTATACACACATGAATACATGCACACACACCCCACACACACCCCTCCATGTTCAGGACACTGATAAGATTTTAAGAATTTAGAAGATGATATCGGGCATTGCTAAAGAATTTTGATCAAAATGTAAGGGCACAGTATAATAAAGCAGAATCTTTCCATTTTAAGGTATAATCAGTGACTTGTGACACAGCTATGTTACCTTAGCCATTGACAACTTCCTTTGAGATAATCTATTAGAGGAAAAGTTTTAGTAAAGTAAACAACAAATAAGAAGTTCTAATTTTTGCAATCCACAACCTTTGAGGTCGATATTTATGAGGAACTCTTCAAAACATTGATAATCAAGCCTAACTCATTTTAAAAATTAATTTTACACCATTTGAAGAAATGAAGAGTACCTCACCACAAGTTTCCTTCTCCACATTGTAACTAGCAGAGAGAAGTTTTCCTGTGATGTGTTAATATGAATTACTATTAGAAGAGGGGGAAAAAAGTTAATGTGTCTGTGTTCCCACCTTGAATTATGAGAACAAAATTCCTTAGTTGTAGTGAGACAAAAGGTATAGTAAAGAAATTAAATAAGATTTGTAAAATGTAAGTAAAATATTCCTAAAAGGAGAGCATCTATATGAGGTAAAGTCTAATATTAATTGTGGAATACAGAGGCAAGAGTTAACATGTAGAATGAAGTTAGACAGATGAAGACAGAACAGCAACCGGTTCAAAAGCATTCCTCAAAGGACAGGTGTCCTAATTTAAGACATGGAACCTTTAAATTCTGTTGAAACTATTTATTTAATGCTATGAAAAATATTTAAAAAGAAAGAATTTTTTTCACAGACTATTTCAGAACATTATCCTAAAGGATACTGATAAAATATTGATACAATTTTCATCAATATGAAGTTGCATATGAGGACCCTGACATAAAAGCTGCATTTCAGCTGGGAAATTGGAGCTTTCTTTATGTACATGAGGCTTAGGGCCATGAGGGAATGAGATTTATGAGAGACTAACTCCTCAATGTTAGGAAAGGGACTGTTGACAGAGGTTGTTTTGTGAACCATGTGACCCAAAAAGGTCATATAAACCTTAACTCTGTATTTTCTTTTTTTTTAATATTTTATTTATATTTGACAGAGAGATAGCGAGAGCAGGAACACAAGCAGGGGGAGTAGGAGAGGGAGACGCAGGCTTCCCCACGGAGCAGGGAGCCCGATGTGGGGCTCCATCCCAAGACCCTGGGATCATGACCTGAGCTGAAGGCAGACACTCAATGACTGAGCCACCCAGGCGCCCCGCCTTAACTCTGTATTTTCTGACTCTATCTTGTTTTGCCAATTCAAATTTTTTTTTTTATCATACAGGCCACGGCACTAAATTCCAGACCCAAAGTTAGGGAAATTCCATGATTTTGCCAAAGTTTTAGTGATGCTGGACACTTGTGACAGTTACTCTTAGTTCCTGGGGAAGTCTCAGTGACCTGAAAATCATGCAGTTTCCAGCTAGGTGATGCACAGCTGAGGGCAGGGGGAGACTTGGAAATGTGGAGGGTTGGTTTAAACATAATCAGATAAAGCACTGGATTTGGGGAGCAACAATTTTGAAAGAAAAGGAAAACTTCTCCAATGAATTCAGATTAAACAAAAATTGCCAAAAAGGAAAGGAATAATTGTATAATAAAGGCATATACAGGATAGCTCAATTGCTAAAAGTTATAGGTTTTGATAGTTGGAATCTCTGTTAGAAACATAAAAGTTTTAATACTATATTTAGAGTGAGATAGAATCCTAAAAGTTGCAAAGAGAGGAAATCTTTTTTTTATAGTTTCATTTAAAATACATTTTGGGTGCTTGGGCAAAGATAAAGTATATTTGAAGGTATAAATAAGCTTTCTTCTTTATGTTTGCTGAATTTATTTTCAATGTCTAATATGCTAAGGTTCATCCTATATGAATTACAAGCTGTTTTTCCTAAAAAATTTTCATATTAATATAACTAAATAACAGCTAAGTGATCTTTATCTTCAAAGTTTAAAGTTCAAATAAGCTCAGAGTGAAATCTTGCTTTCATAAGATTTCATACATGTTTTCATATAACAAGGAATCTATGAAGAATTGTGGTTAGGTGACAGATATAAATTTACTAATGATTTAGAGAATAAAAGTATAGTGCAATATGGTTTGCATCACTGAAACAATAGTAAAAACTCTTACATCAGTAATTAAAATGTAATTTTCAACATTAATAACATGTACTTTATGTGTTTTATGTCATGTAAATTATCTGCCTTATATTGATATAGTTACATTTTTTTAAAGATTTTATTTATTTATTTGAGAGAGAGTGTGAGAGAGAGCACGAGAAGTGGGGGTAGGCAGAGAAAGAGGGACAAGCAGGCTCCCCGCTGAGCAAGGAGTCTTATGTAAGGCTTTATCCCAGGACCCCAGGATCATGACCTGAGCCAAAAGCAGATGCTCAACTGACTGAGCCATCCAGGTGCCCCCAAATATTTATGTTAATGTCCTTTTACTCTATTTACAGAATTACTGAATTAGTGTTTTTCATTAATAATAATATTTTCCCCATAACAAAGTAGTCTAAGATTACATATCACCTTTATTAGAAAAAACATAGTGAAAAATATAACATAAGACTTATGCTGATGAAGCTGGAGTGAAACAAATATAAAAGGTTAGTTAGTGTTTTTGTTTTCTTGATTTAATCTTTTGTTTCTCTTCTTTTGAAAAAAATCATACTTGTATTTCCTCACAATTCCTTTAATAAATACTTAGTGTCTATAGGAATTATAGTGTTTGGGGCACTAGCATTGACTTGCTGCGTTTTTATAATGTATTTCCCATTCACTTTTCTTTCCCTTTGTTACAAATGTTTCCTTATGTGATCACTTTAACAACCATAACTAAAGTATTGAATAATTGATATACATATACTTTAACTTAATATAATAACTTTTCTTCAGCACTTGGTGTGACATCATGTAAGAGGCTCGTTTTGTAATTTGGCAACGTCAAAAATAATTCAAAATACCCAATGCTTTGAAATGATGTATGCTTCTAGGATGATTCCTAATTCTAATTACAGATGGTAAAATCAAAGTTTGTAAGTAACTCTGAGTCTTTATGTGAAGACATCCTTTCTAGATATTACTAAAAATTGGGTTATAATTTTACAAAGAATTCATTATATAATCATGGAATGCAAACAGACAAACAAAAGCAGATTTAATGGACATTATGAAACAAATCAGTTTTCACTTTTTATGTATGCAGAGAAAATAAGAGAATAACTTTTTAAATATTAAAGATATAAGTTGGTTCATGCATTGGAGAGAAAGAAAATTGAATTCATAGGCTGCATGATCATATTCCTATCTATCTCTCCAAACTCACTTTTGTCTCTCATTACTCTATGGCAAATTGTCAATCTCTTTTTATTTTGTAACTTTGCTGATCATTTTCCATCCTTGAACTTTTATTTAGTTTAGTTTTGTTTTTTTCCTCCTGGACTACTTCTCTCCTGGCCCTTCTCAGTGACTGGCTCTTTGTCATCTTTCCAGGCTCAGCCCCTTAGAAAGTCCTCCCCTGACTACCTGGTATAAATAAAGCAATATAAATAATTTCATTCTATATCTGTCTCTTACCCTGTTCATTTCCTTCATGGCACTATTGGTTATTTGTTATTGGCATCTCCCTACTAGAAGAAAACTCAAGTAGGGCAACAATTCTTTGTTGAATTTGTAGAAATGACCATGTTCTTCTTTTTGCTGTATGATGGAGCACTTGCCACTGTGTCCCATCACATCAATGAAATTAGCAACTCAAGAGTCAGAATACAGATAACATATAATGGCTGTTGGGACTATACTTCTACTCATTCAAAGGAAAAAGAAAGAAATTTTTGATTTGCAATAAAAACAGCTATATCCTATTAGGTGGAAAGAGAGTTGACTTATTGCTGTAGAGCAATTCAGCAGTGTACACAGGTGCACCTGGAAGCTGAGGAAGTAAACTGTGAACTATATTCACTTATGAATATATTCATTTATGACCCCTCTACCTGCCATTACCTAATGTATAGTTATGGAGCTGGACCCCATAGGAATTCCTCCTGTGCTACTTGCTCAGGGTTAAGCTCTCTTAGTAGTGAGTTGTCCCTGAAGAGGTTGACACTAGAGGGGAAAGGGTCTCTGCCAAGTCCTTGTGAACTCCTCTTGAAGGCTCTGGCAGCACCTGATGGCCACTAGCACTTGACCCTTCCTCGCAGGCAGTTTCTGCCAGAACCCAGGGAGGATTTTCTCATGAGTATCTACAGTGCAGCACCTCCCTGTGGAGAAACTCTCCCCATAACCCCCCAGGAAGCCTCATAGAGGGTTTTGAGACATGGGTCCTTCCTGGGGAGTGCCTTCCCCTGGCATCCTGGATAGCAAACTCCCCTGACCAAACTTCCTCACTCTCCTGTAGGCCACAGCTGTGCCTTCTCCAGGGAGGCCTGGATTCCATTTCTGTGGTCCTTCTTTCAGATGTGTCCTCCTTTGAGTGTTCTGCCTCCTCCCTGAGGGGTGTGCTCCCTGTAGCAACTACTTTACAATCCTTAAGAGTTCTCTTTACCTCTAGTAGCTAATTCATTTTATTCAAATCTCATATTTAATAATTCATTTCATTCATTCACTATGCAGTTCCACCTTCTGACTAAACATTGACTGAAAAGGGAACATTGTGTAACATGACTATCTACTGGGGGTAAAACTTGAAAAAACCTGTTTTGGTGAGTTTAGGAGTGCCAAGAGCACACTACAAAGGTGCACACATGAATTGTGTCTTTCAACAATATCAACTTTATTCAATCATAAATCAAAGTTAATCACAATTATAAAGCACATTCATGATTCCAAATTCAATGACATTTTACCATATGAACACGTAGCTTCTTATAGAGCACATGGAGCAGAACATAAGACAAGCCACACAACAAATAAGATAACAGAAGGGTGTAGGACATTAACAAACTAAATACAAAGTTAGTCTGTGGGCGTGCAGTTGAGATAAGGCCTCAGTCTGGTCCAGGTAGGCTCTCAGCCCTTACTGCTAATTATGTTCAAACAGTGATGCAGCTCAGTTCTTTTCAGAGATCAATCAAGCAGAGCCTCTGGTGGTAGTTGCCTTTTTTAAGTGATCAGACATAGAAAGGTCATGTCTGAAGAGTCTGACAGTTTGCTGCCCCAGTGCTCCCCTTTTTAAAGGAATTTAACTGGTCCAGGACCCCTGCAGATATCCTCTGGTTCTGCTCATTATCAGTTCTGGGTGTCTGTCAGCTGACGCTGGTCCCAGAAATAACTCCTAGCTACAGTACCTTAACTGCTTGCGTCATTGCTTGACACAGGCTCCTGTTTGACATGAGGGACTCCATTTTGTTCTCTACAAAGAGAATGGGCAGAAGGAATAAAAGAGGCATGAGTGGGGGGAAAAGATGAGTTTATAAACAGTAAAAGAGATTTTAGAAGTTTAGAATCAGAATAAATATCTCTGTTTGGCTTTTGCTAAAGGAGAGGCCATCTTGAAATCAGTCTTTGATTTTAAGGTCTCAGCAAAATACCAAAGAAAGATGACCTTTAAATATTTGGTGTTTTGTTTTTCTTCTTTGCTGGAACTCTTACTCATTGAATGATTTCAATATGCAAAAAAGTCTCTATAATAGCCATTGTAATTCCAACTCATTCTTATTAAAAGATTTTCATTTTTCAAGGTAAACTCAAAATTTGGATTATGGTGAGATAATGAGAATGTAATCTTTCTTGCAGAAACAGATTGTAGTGTTAACATAAACAAATTCTGACTGACTGAAAAAACAGGTCACTATACTAGATCGACCAAATGATCAATGAGCTGATTTCCTCAATTATGGCCTAATCACAGTAACTTTTTCACATATTGACAAGGCGGGGAATGACCTCATGAAGGAATTTTAGGGAACTGAAGGCGATAATCAACTAATCACCTTCACATGAATATGGTGGCACTCTAATTATCCTCTAATGCTAGCCATCAAGGCTGGCTTGAGTTGGATTGGAGCCTTACTGGGTGCATTCCTCAGACTGTTTCCTACAGAGATTCCTTCACACACTCAGTGGTAACAATAAAATCCAGAAAAAGCAAAAACACTTGAAATAAGATTCTGGATATACAGACAAAGTATAAACAAAGCAAGCAGCAGAATAAACAGGTTAATGGCAAAATAACACTCTTCACTTCTATTAAAGGGTATACTGGCAAACTAAATAGTAAAATGACATTGTCTCTTTATTTACCAAATGAGTTACTTTCAAATTAAGGTATACAGTTTCTTTATACAAAACCTAGGTCTATTCCCTGATACACACCTTAAATTTAATGGCCTTATACAATAACCTATATGATTACAAATACTAGGTTTATAAAATAAGTTTGGCAAACAGAACTCACATAATTAATCAGTTATCTGATTGTTCTAATAGAATAAATTCAGCAACCAGAGCTCATAAAATTAGCCAGAGCTCAGCTTTTCTTAAAACTGATGTACATGGCAACAGATCTAAAGGATAAAAATAGAGTTTGGGGCTATGGACCAGGGGGACATCTTTGGTCCAATGATCTCTTAGAATGCTGCCAAACTCATTGAAATCTCTAGAATTGTCAAAGGATGATGAAATTGCCATATATCTTAAATAAGACAAAGCTGAATTTATTACTTATTGTAGTAGGGGAAGGCTATGCTGGTCTGGTCCATTCTTGCAGAAGAGGACAGGGTTTTAAGAAGTGTGGGGTGTCAGGACTGGCAGAATTTCAGAATTAGAAGCTTGCTTACTCAGGTGAGACTATGGTTGGTTGTTAGCATGTGGAGCATGTTTATTAGAGTAAGTCTGTTTTTAACTTACTGATTTGCAGGAGCAAGGAGTTGTCATCAGTTGGTTGATTTGTCATGGTCATTGATGTGAATTGTTGCTAAATTAAATGAATTTAAGTCTAGCTCTAATTGCCACATATTACCATGACTACATGGCTATAAGACAGTTTGTTGTTGTTGTTTTTCCTCCAAGGAGTGTAAATTCCTTCTTGTTTTTGTTGATTTTTGTTTTGTTTTGTTAATTCTCACTAAGTTAAAATGTATTAATTCATTTGAAAATAAAACATAGGTGAGCAAATGGCAAATTATTCCTGAAGTTAGATATTGTCATCTAATTTCAGTTTACATGGAACACTTCTCCACCTCATAAAAAATAAACAAGGTGTTTCACCTCATAAAAAATAAGTATGGGGTGCCTGGGTGGCACAGTTGGTTAAGTGCCTGATTCTTGGTTTCAACTTGGGTAATGATCTCAGGGTCGTGAGATTGAGCCCCACATTGGGCTCTGTGCTCAGTGTGGAGTCTGCTTAAGATTCTCTCTCCCTTTCTCTCTCTCTCTCCCTTTGCCCCTCCCCCCACATTCTCTTTCTCTAGAATAAATTTTAAAAAAAGAAAAAAGTATATATTTGAACAAGAGTATGGTAGAATGTTTAAGTCATAATTGAAAAAAATAAATTTTGAGTTCCAATCTCATTCATTAAAATATTAAAAATGAATGCAATCATAAATTCCTTTTTCCAGGATGGGACCTCAAAAGAGTCAATTCATAGCCTCCATATGGGTAAGTTAACCCAATATTTATGAATGTTTTGTGATGTGCCCATTTTGTGCTCCTTTTGCCATGTGCTCCTATTGCTCCTAGTGCCGTGCATTTTCATCAGTCAGGAAACATAACATATTGTTGGGCATTAGGAAGAAATTTTAGCTCCCTTTATAATTCCATATGTGCCTTGCAACAGTCCAAAGAATGGAGAGTGGTTTGTCACAAAATATCTTCTCCATTCCTAAAGTTTAAAGACCTTTCCTTTCCAAAACTATAGCTTTTTCAAGGGTGTCCACTGAGGAGTACAGCAGGTTGGACAAATTTCTAAGTTGTCCAGAGTAATTCAGAGCACTGAGGAGATTAGGACATAATAGTCATCCCAAGATAATCATGTTTTTCCTGTGTTAAATAAAATTAAATGCATCATTATAAATTTATAGATGGCCAACTGACTCTGCCAATATTCTTAGATTTTATATGGAAAGGAAATAATTTCAGTCCTATTGCTGGTGATAATCTTTCAGACACCTATGATAAAATTGTGTATCAGAAAAGAGAGATATTGTCTCTCATACATGTTTTTTCTCTTGAATTAAGAATTCTGGTATATGAAGACCCCTAATCCTAGCTTGATACCTTAAAATTCAATATCATGAAAATTTTGATTTACCATTCTATAATGACCCTTTTATATTCAAACACATATATATGCATAGGAGGGAATTTTTCAATTTCTGTCCATTCCTTGTAAGACTCTTAGATACTTTGCTAGTTTTGTGAAAGGCAATAAAAAATTATTCAAATTTATAATGAACATTTTTTGTAACAAATATTTGTTTGAGGGATACGGGGGCTAACATTTATCATGTAGCAACTGTTGCATGCCAAACATTATGCATTAAACAAACACAGATACATATATACTCAACATTGCAGTAGAGACAATTTCATTTGATATTCATAAACTCCTTCCACATAGTATTGTTATAATTTTATGACATAGGTATTCTAAGTTACACATGAGGGAACATCCTCAGAGTGTTTAAATAACCAACCTAATTTTGATCGTCAGTAGAGTCAATTTTTGAAACCATGTTTGATATCAAAAATAATAACAACCATGATAGTTAACATTTATTAAGAGTTTACTATACGGATGCCTGGGTGGCTCGTTGGTTAAGTGTCTGCTTTAGCTCAGGTAATGACCCCAAGGTCCTGGGATTGAGTCCCTCCTAAGGGCTCCTTGCTCCGCGGGGAGCCTGCTTCTCCCTCTGCCTGCCCCTCCCCCTGCTTGTGTGTGCTCTCTCTCTCTCTCTCTGACAAATAAATAAATAAATAAAATCTTTAAAAAAAAGTTTATTATATATGCTAGGTAGAGTACTTTCTCAGCACTGTTGTTATTTATAAATAACAACAGCTGTATGAGGTTAGTTTTATTATTATCACCCTCCCTTGATAGATGAAGAAATAGCACTAAGAAAGTGAAGGCAGAAGCTGATGAGAACCCAGCTATCAAACCAGTTTTTCCATGGACTCCCCAGTACACAACATTGCTCATGATTTCCTAAATCCTGTCTGTGCCAATTTATTTCTATGTGTGTGGGTTTGAGGACAACATTTGTCGGCATCCTCTGAACAGCTACAATCCTTTCCTAAATCTTTCCTGAAAACAGTTCATAAATAGTTGTAAGAGACAGTGACTAAGACTTGTCATAGTATATTTAGAGGGAAATAAAAATGTTCTACTCTTTTGTGTATGTTATATTGGATTGAATAAAAATATGTACAAAGAAGAATATTAGAAACAAAGGTCCAAATCTAGACCTTCAAGACTATCTAAATTTGATAATTAAGTGGGCTTTATGAACTCATATCACTTTTGCCCTAAACACCTATTTGACAAAAGCCCCTAAAAAATTTCAGTGCCTGGTCACATTATTTCAAAGTGGGATGATGGATCTTCTGAGGCAGTCCTTACTTGACAGCACGTCTGAAATGCAACAGCCTGCCACATCTAGGTCTCAGGCATCCCAGTGGAGTGGTCTCTTTTTTTCAGTGGAAGTACATCTGTCACTCTGTGTATGGGTTACCTAAAAGGAAACATCACAAGACAATTCAACCTCACAATCAGCTTTCATTATGAGTTAGAGAAATGTCAAAGAATCAACATTTTATAATTTACAGCAGAACTCTTATTAGCAGAAATGAGAAAACCAGTGAAGAGAATATTTACCTTCAGTTGGTCAAGCCTCAGTAATTTTGTTAAATGTTTTATTTATTTCTTTAGAGAGAGAGAAAGAGAGTATGCACACATGTACATGCAGAGGGGAGGGCAAGAGGGAGAGAGAGAATCCCAAGCAGACTCTGTGCTGAGTATGGAGCCCAATGCAGGGCTCAATCCCAGGACCCTGAGATCATGACCTGAGCTGGAATCAAGAGTCAGATATTTAACTGACTGAGCCACCCAGGTGCCCCAAGCCTTACTTAGGCTTTTTATTTTATTTTACTTTTTTAAGTAATTTTAGTTTACAATTTTTTTCTCACTCAACGATACTTGACAAATCCAGTGTTATGGTAAGTTCTGTTCAACTCCAGCAAAGCATGTTAGGGAAGTTTGCTTGCTTGCTTCTTTCTTCAATCAAACTATTTTCCTTGGCAGTCATAAAGGACACTATGTTTTTGCTGCATTACTAACTTCTATTGAAATCTTGTTATAGTGACAAGACTACTTTGAGAATACAAATTCCAACCTAGATATTTTAATATTAAAAAAGAAATTAATAGATATTTTCTATTGTGGTATATTTTCTTATCACACATTATTTTATTTTTTCTGGTTAAGCTCCCATAATATATCAGCTTTATATTGAAATCACGAGGTAAGGGCACTTGCATGGCTCGGTTGGTTAAGCATCTGCCTTTGGCTCAAGTCATGGGGTCCTGGATTTGAGCCCCATGCAAGTTTCCTGCTCAGTGGGGAGTCTATTTCTCCCTCTTCTTCTGCCCTTCCCCCTGGCCTGCTCTCTCTCATGTCCTCTTTGTCTCTCAAATAAATAAATAAAATCTTAAAAAAAAAGAAAACAAGAGGTAGAATTTTGTAAACTTACAAATGACTGAGAAGCATATACTCTAATACAAATTTAGCCCTATAGTTATGACACATATAGGAGACCCCAACAGCAAATTTGACTGTTTTTTGGGGCTGCGTAATCTGAGCCATAAGCCCACTATTTAATGTAAACTTGCAAGTAGCTGTATATTGAGAATTACAAACAGGTTAGCTGTTGCTTGGAGAATAACCACATGTGACTTGTGAGATGAGGCAAAGAAGAGCCAGAGGGTCCAGATGAATGATGACAAGGTTATGGCATTTTCCCCATGAGATTTCTCTGCATAACTCCTAAGTCACAAGAGTATGAGACAAATAAATCTCATCCACAACTGAGACACTTTCTGCCTCTAAAACTAATCCAGTCTTTATTTTTATCCAACATTCTCTCTTCAAAGCTCTTATTCTATAAAATGCTTCAGAATTACAAAATTCTTTAAGCAATATTAACTTTAGTAGACATCAGAAAAGAGTTTTGAAACAGACACAGAATATCTGAAATATATAAAAATAAAATTATCTTGGGTGATATTGTGTGTTCTCCCTCCCCCTCTCCCTTCTGCTAAATAGAAACAAATCACAGGGGCAAAGATTTTGAGACATTAACTTCATTCACACTTAATAGCTTTGGGAGACTGTGGAGGGTCAAACTTTTTCAGCAAATTAAAAATGAAAAGTGCTTTGAAACAGCTCACTTGATAGGAAAATGTTTATTACATGGTAAAGACTGACAGCTGGATTCATTAGGTGATGGCATTTTCTATGCTGACATAATGATCATTATGCTAAAGAAGCTTGGTTTTGGCTGCAGCCAGGGAGCAGTTCCATTTTTAGGATTCAGTCATTGTTTTTAGTGTCAGAGCTATACATTTAAAAAGCAGAGAATTCAAGAAAGACAAAGGACCATGAAAAAATATACATCCTTAATTTTTCACATAAAATATTCATATTTAATATTCCAGGGAACTACAGTATTTAAAATTGTCATAATGAATAATATTTCAGTTTGTATCCTGAGGCAACTCTATCTTTTGTGACATGAAGTTAGTTTTGCTTTTTATTCTCATTTACTACACAAGAATATCATCAAGGATGTTATGACTACTGTTTATTGACAGAGCTGAATGGGAAATAGTGGACTGATGACACGAACTATGAGAAATGGAAAATCTCAGTGAAGAACTTTCCCTCTTTCCCAACATCTTAGATGTTTTTATACTTTTCCAACTTGCAACATATTTGAATCCTAAGTAAGGTAGGAGTTATGTTCTTCTCTTGAGGATCTATTGGTAGATGCTGGTTCCAAAATGATGTGCTCTCATTTGAGCCTTAGGAAGATGATCTCATTTATTTTCAATATTACTAAAAGTAATAAGTAGAAGTTAAAGTATGCATATTTATAAAATTAAATGTAAATTCAAATCTTCAAAAATAATAGTTTTGGATGCATAAGGTAAATGATGGGCAACACTGAAAATTGTGAAGCAGGGAAAAATTTGAATATATGGTCTAAGATTTGTGAATAATAGGACATGACAAGAGATGATTAGATTGTCGATTTCATTAATCTAAAACAGTCACTGATACATGAGGGCTGTAGCATGCATTTAGAAAAATGGATTCCAAGGACGGGAAACTTACGAGGCTGTACAGCGAATGCCAACAAGTCCATTCTTCCTCCTGTACTGCCGAAACTTCCACATTTCCAAACAAAAAAAGCTATTCTACTTAATGAACATAAGAAAAGAATTCTTAGACACATACCAAGTAAGTAGTTCACAGATCAATGTGAAGACAAAGAACCAAGCTTAAGAAAAATGATAGACAGCAAAGCAGCTCTGGGAGGCTTCATGGCAAAAGGCAAATTTGAAGATATCCCTAATGGAATCCATGATTTCTAACCATTTTCTTATTCCTGGATCACCTAATTCATGACTGGAAATCCTGTCAGAAGCATTAAGTGTCTATCACCACTTGGCTAGAGGAAAATGGTGTACCTTGATTTATGATGCTACTAGCTCAGCCCCTGATGTGGAAAGAAATTAGGTACACCCATCAAACATGGGATGGATTCTGGGCAGCCAGGGCACTGAAACCTGTCCTCAGCACCACTCACCTGGCATTTCTTTGTCATCCTCACACTTGGGCTGCTCTTGCCCCCCAGCTTCTTAAAGGCATAAATATATATCTGTATAATGACTCCTTTCATAATTTGACTGCAAAATGCAAGTGGTTTCCATATTTGCAAAAATTCTTCTTCTCCTAATGAGTCTATAAGAAAATGCTTTTATTTATGTCTTATATTTGAGCAAACTTACCACTAATCAACTTTAATATCCATCTTGGTTTAGTTTATTTTCTGTTTGTTTTTAGAACTAAAATTACAAACATCGCCATGTTCTTCTCTTCCTTATTTTGCCTGTACAGCTATACCCTTACCCTCAAGATAGAATTCAGCAGAATAGAAATAAATATTTGTTGAATAAATAAATCAGTGCTATCATTTATATCTGAGGCCTATTTTCCCTGACTTGTTTTTCAAAATAATTCCTACACATCCTTTAAGCTTGGCTCAAGAATCATGTTATCCTGAACTCCTGGGCTAGTTTAGCGCCCTTTGTGTTTTGTCCCATCTGGATTATCCTCTACCACAGTAGTTACCAGATTATACTAAAAGTCTGTCTGCAGGTCTTTCTGCCCCTCCAGTCCATATGCTTCCTTAGTGCAGAAGCTACATATATTTGTCTTTCATGTCTACTTCCTGTGGAAATATCACATAAGTAATTAGATCTGCATGAGACAGACTTCTTAGGTTCAAATCCCTACTTGGTCATTTGTCACTCTCAAACTTGTCACTGGGTTGCCTGAGCCAGACATGGTTCACAGCTCTGAGCCTTGGCAGGGTAGCATGAGTGTGGAGGTGTTCCATGTTTCTTTTAGGAAAGCCAACAACAACAACAACAAAATTCTTCTGAGGTGCAGGTGACCTGAGATTGGTAGCAGGTAGGCACAGAGTTTTAGAGCAAAGCCCACTTGCAGGCAAAGAGCTGCAAGACCTGGGCAATGTGGGTCTGTATTAGGAGAGGTATGGTGAGGTAGTCAACAGGCTAGGACCAGGAGTATGAACTCACCAAGGGGAGGTGTGTTCTAAACGCAAAATTGGACCAGACCATGGAGTTATGTGAGGTTCCCACGCACAAGCCTTTGGAAGCCAGAGTGTGTGGCAGGAGCCAGAATAGCAAAATCAAAGCACATGAGAACTAAAAATACTTTGTCCTGCAATGTTCCAATAGCTTTCTCAACTAACAAAGCTTAACACCACACTTTCCACAAAGGAGAAATGTGAGGAATCCATCATTATTATCCTAAAAACAATAAAAAACAGATTTGGATTTGAGACACTACAAACTGATAATTGGTACAGTCTAGCCAACTTCTACATGTGGCCTTCTACACACATTTAAACTCCTGTGCATCAACAGCATACCTCCATGTTGTCACCTAAGAGGATACAGCTGTCCTTCCTACAAGCAAAGAAGTACTCATCATTTCCCAAAGTGAAGAGAAGCATATCTCTGAGAGTCTTTGTACCTATCTGGTTATATTAAATATGCCTCAGATTCAGTCATGTCCCAGCAAATACTCTATTACTTTCATATGAGATTGTAAATTTAAGTTGTGTTAAATTGAAAATAAAACAAAAATGGGGAGGAAGGAGGAAAAAGAAATGGTTTACATATACAAATAAGCATACAAACATGACCACAAAGGAAAATACAAGAGTCCTTCTATCTGCAATAGGCCAAGCAGTTGTAATTAATGTCCATGGCTTCCTTCTTCCACTACATATTTCATATTTACCTTGCTCTCAGGCAGAACTTCTGCTGGTCTTGGTTTTCTACATGATGGAATGACCTAAACCCTCAGTCCTGAATGGTCTGTCTCTCCAATCAGTTTGCTTTGTTTTAGTTTCTTTCTTTCTACATTATGCATGGAAATAATGAGGGGTGTCCTAGAGAGTCCTGAGGTTCTTGAAACACTTTTCCTACAGAATCTCATGATGATGCACTGAACACAGACTATCATTCCAGAGTCTCACACCAGCTGCTAAATACTTCAACCCAGAAGGAATCTGTGCCATTCTGCTTATAACTGATTGACCAGAACTAATCATATGGCTTTGCCTTAGAGCAAGATAGTAGGGAATTATAATTATCCTATGTGCTGGGGCACTTGGATGGCTCAGTCGGTTAAGTGTCCAACTGGTGATTTCCCTTATCTCATGGGTCATGGAATTGAGCCCCATGTCAACCTCTGCCCTCCTCAGTGGGGAGTCTCTCTCTCCCTCCCCTACTCACGCACACATGTGTGTTTTCTCTCTCTTTCTCTCTCTAAAAATAAATAAATAAATCCTTTAAAAAATGATCCCATGTGTCTAGAAGGATAGGAGAATTTTGTAGGGGAGCACTCTAGAAATATTTACCAGAATAGATGAAATAATTTTTGAGCAACAATAAGTATTTTAATGGAATCACCAGTATTCATTGCCTCATCTCTTTTCAAATACAACTTTTTGGGCGCCTGGGTGGCTTAGTTGGTTAAGCGACTGCCTTCGGCTCAAGTCATGATCCTGGAGTCCTGGGATCGAGTCCCACATCGGGCTCCCTGCTGGGCGGGGAGTCTGCTTCTCCCTCTGACCCTCCCCCCTCTCATGCTCACTCTCTCTCTCATTCTCTCTCTCAAATAAATAAAATAAAATCTTAAAAAAAAACAAAAACAAATACAACTTTTCCTTTTCTCTGAAAGCACTGGTTAATACTTCTTATTAGAGTTCATTTTAATTTTTTCTAATTTCTTTTCATTATAATAGTATTTTTTATAATTTTGTATTTTTTCTAAAATAACATGCTTTAAAACAAATAGCAAATCTATCCATGTAGGTATATATGAAATTAAAAACAACAAATAATGAATAAATGCCTAGTGGTTTTTATTCATTAATATACAAATGAGAAAGTAATAACTTTTCCCTAGCTGATAAAATATATAATAAAATGAATAGTATGGAAGGGAATCAAGGAACCCAACTTCTTTCATTTCTTGTCTTTGCCACCATCTGTGTGAAATTAGGCAAGTTATTTTTATCCATACTGTGTTTCCATTTCCTTGGGGAAAATGCTATTTTGAAGAGTTTGCAGACTTCTTAAAAGTCAACTATGAGGTCTGTACAAGACTATGGGTCTTAAGTTAATAAGGCCTGGAATAAATAGTATTTTGATTATTATCATGTTCTGCTGATTGTTAAGAAGCCTGAGTACAGTGGCAGAAGCAAAGAAGTTTTCTCGTTTTTCTCTCATATAATAAGATTTGTGAAGGTGAGTAACTCAGGGTTCGATGTGACAGTTTGATGGCACCATAAATACCATTACCACTCAGTCCTTCAGGGATCCTCTATCATTCCACTACCCCAATCAGCAACTCTTTTCTTTTGTGTTATTTATTGTTTTAATTACATCTATTTTAGAAGAAAGAAGAATGTAAGGAATGCAAAGGGCAAGAATAAGATACAAAAGTATGTGTCAGTTAAGCTTATTCCTTTTTACCAAACAACTGCTTTCCTGGAAGTCCTGTAGCCTTCTACTGACAGATGACGGCCTGGAATATGAAACATAACCACCAATAAATAGGTGCAGGGTCCTGACTCAAACATAATTTATATTCAGTTAGGAAGTCAGAAAAGAAGAATAGATATTAATTAGACAACTGGTGGTGTTTGCAATAGATAGTTATTTAAAGTCACTTTTCACCTCCTTTTCAGAGATTTAGTTCTTTTGTTTCTTTTCTTTTCATATCAAAAGGGCATTAATTTGTAATTATAATAACTATTTTTTGTCCACTTTAAATTAATATACACTAAAACAGAAATAACCTTTCATGAATGCAAAAAAGTATTTCTTTAGTACTGGGTATGGCCCAGATACTATTCTAGGCCCTAAAGCTATATTAATATCCAGGTCAGATATAGTATTACTTTCACTGAGAATATGTTCTTACTTCTGATATACTGGCCTTTTTTAATGGAATCTCATTAAAAAGTCCTAAAATCACATGAAATAAATTATATGTCATGTGTTAACATTTTTCTATGCATCTACATGTTATTAGCTATGTAACATCTTTAGGAAAAGTGAAAAATTAGTAACAAATCATTTTGTATGTTTAGATAAATAACTAGAGCTGAGAGGGGCATATAATGAAATAAGCTGATTTTTAAAGCAATGTCAGAGAGTGATAACTGATGCTATATTTAAAAAGTGATTTGTGAAAAGGGTAGGAGAGCACGAATTCTACTTTCAGCAAAACTGTTCTTTAAAAATGAAAAAGAGAGCACCTGGGTGGCTCAGTCGGTTAAGCGTCTACCTTCAGCTCAGATCATGATCTCAGAGTCGGGGATTTGAACCCTGCATTGGGCTCCCTGCTCAGTGGGCAGTCTGCTTCTTCCTCTGCCCCTCCCCCTATTCATGCTTTCTCTCAAATAAATGAATAAAATCTTTTAAAAAATAAAATAAATACAAATGAAAAAGAAAACAATCCCAGATAAACAAAAGCAGATGAGACCTGTCTTGTAAGAAATACTAAAGAAGTCCTTCAAGCTGAAATAAGAATACATTAGATGGTAACTCAAAAGCACATGAAGAAATAAAAAGCACTGGTAAAGACTATGGATAAATGTAAGACAGTGTAAATGCATTTGGGTCTGTAACACTTTTCTTTTCCTAACTGATATAAAAGACAACTGAAAAAGCAGTAACTTTAAATGTGTGTTGATTGTTTTATATTATTAAACATATAATTTACATGACAATAATAGCAATAATGAGGCAGTAAAGAACAAACTATACTAGAAAAATTTTTTTATATATTCCCGAAATTAAGTTGGTTTTGACCTGAAGTAGACTGATTTAATCTAAGATGCTAACTGTAATTCCCCAAAGCAACCCTTGTGATAACTCCAAAAAGATAGTAAAAAGAAAACAAGGAAATTGAAATGGTACACTAGAATATCTGTAAGAACCAAGGGACAAAGTCATATATAGAATACATAGAACAACATGCACATGTGAATCTTAACAGTAATTACAGTAGCCACAAAGCATTTAATCACTCTGATAAAAAAGCAAATATTGACAGAATGAATTAAAAACAATAGCAGAAAAAAGCATAATCCAAGTATATAACATAGTTCTTATATAAAAATACTAAAGGTTTGAAAAAGGGTGAATGAAGACATGCCATGCAAAAGAGATCTGGAGTGGATACACCAGAGAAATATCAGAGAAAATAAACTTCTATGGTGTTAATAACAGCAAAGATGTACATTTTATAATGCTACAAGTTCAATACATCAAGAAGATATAATAATTATAAGCATAAAAGTACCCAATGAGACACACAAAAAATACATAAAGCAACTAACAAATTTTAAGAGTAAAATAAAACATTCAACAATAGTATTGAAACTTGAAAACCTACATTCAATAATAGGTAGAATGGCTAGTCAGAAGATAACAAGGTAAAAAGAAAATAAACCAATGAGACCTTACAGATATGTGAACAACTCACAACCCACAATAGCAGAAAATATTCTTTTTTTTTAAGATTTTATTTATTTATTTGACAGAGAGAGACACAGCAAGAGAGGGAACACAAGCAGGGGGAGTGGGAGAGGGAGAAGCAGGCTTCCTGTGGAGCAGGGAGCCCAATGCAGGGCTCAATCCCAGGACCCTGGGATCATGACCTGAGCCGAAGGCAGACGCTTAATGACTGAGCCACCCAGGCGCCCCAGAAAATATTCTTTATAAGTGCATATGTAACATTAACCAACAATAAATTGAAAATGATTGAAACCACACAAAGCATGTTTTATGACTAAAATATAATTAAGTTAGGAAGCAATAGCAGGAAGGAATTTGGAAAAATTCTAATTTGTGGAAATCATATAGTAGTCTTTGATCAGTGAGTCAAAAAATCAGAAGGAGAAGTAAAAAATACTTTTAGATGAATGAACATGAAATGTATCAAAATTAATGGTATGTAGCTAGAGAGTGCCTAGAGGGAAATATATATCTATGATATGTACATTAAAAGAGAAAATCTCAGAGTACCTGGGTGGCTCAGTCAGTTGAGTGACTGACTCTTGATTTCAGCTTAAACTTAAAATAAGGATTGCAAGGAAATATTACAAGTCACTACATGGCCAACACATTCAAAAACTTGTTGAAATGGACAAATTCACAGAAAGACATGAACTTCCAAAACTGACTCAGGAAGAAATAAAAATCTGAGGAGGTCTATAACATAAAGAGTTTGAGTTAGTGTTAACTTCCCACAAACAAAAATCCAGGCTAAGATGGCTTACTGGTAAATTTTACTAAATATATAAAAAAGAACACAAATGATCCTGAACTCTTCCCCAAAAGTGCTAAGGGATGGAACACCTCTCTTCTCATTTTATGAGGCCAGCATTACTCTGATTCCAAAATCAAAGAACAAACAAAAAGATCACAAGAAAACTACAGATCCATATCCCTTAGGAATATAGGCTCACAAATCCTCCTTAAATATGAGTAAACTGAATCTAGCAACATGTAATAAGGATTATACACCATAACCAGTGGAAATGTATTAAAAATGCAAGTTTAAACATCTGAAAATAATCTATGTTATACATAGTATTAACAGAAGAAGACCAAAAACACACTGTCACATCAATAGACATAAAAAAGCACTTAAAATCCAATAGATTTATTATAAAATGATAAAACACTTTACATAAAGAAAACATACTTTTATAAAAATTTTCTTGATAAAACTCATATTATTTTATATATAGCTATTGAACACTTATTATTTTATATATAGTTTTATATATAATACATATTATTATATATTGTTTTATATATTATATATAATATATATACACATAAAATTCAAGATATAACCTAATAATTAGGTTTACTTTTTTGTAATATAAATCTACAAATAAGAAGAGTAGAGTCCTTTTGGGGGATATAATTTCACATAATTAGGATTACAAGTTAATGTTCTCTAGCCTCAAAATCAATTGCTATTGTTCATCTGTTATTGATAACGCTAATGTGGAATGAGGTTTTACATTTTTCGTATTTAATATATCTTTTCACACAGATAGACAAAATAGACTGCCGAATACTATGAGTGCATGACCTTAACTGAGTATATTAGTTCTTCAGAAAGTACTTATTAGATCTATTATTCTTCTCTTGATATTTTACTTTCAGCATGCCATTGCATTGCAGATTAACATCCTCAAAGGTTAAATGGAAGTGCCTCAATTGCTCAGTTCAATGGATTTTGAAATATAAATATGTCTTTTTCACTTGTATTGGAATATGAATGTTGGAACTGTAGTTTGAACTTGGAACACATATCTATTGTGCAAATTGGCAAGGGAACTGAGATCACTTTCTTGTTTTAACTTTTGACAGCCCATCACATGTAGAAAGAAGGTTGACATTACTTACAATCCAATGGCAAAGCTGTCTGCATGGGCATGTATCCTGTGTATCAATGCATGACTCCACACTTAGAAGTGCCCAGCACTTGGTGTAATGCCCTGCTGTCACAGCCTTGAATTTTTCAATATTTTTTGAACTTGAGATACATGCAATATGAATGACCACTATTCCTTGTTACCCTGTTTTCATATAGTGTTTGTGATGCCCCAAGGGCACAGCGAACTCATGATGCATGGGAGATGAGTGAAATCAAGGTACAAGATAGGCATTTTATATCTATGATTGAATAAGTGGGAACAATTGACAGCCCAAGGAGGCTACACTTGTTCAAACCAGAATTGACTTTGAGACCATGGCATTCTGGGGAACCTTATCCATACCTTTCTTGCTCATATCATTTCCCTGTATTCACCAACCACTTACGCTGAAAAATGACACTGAAGGAAAGGGAAAGATACAGCCAACTGTAATTCCTTCTGCTTTTGTGATTCCTTACTCATTGGTAAATTGAAGGTAGAGAATGTTGGTAGAACTGAATATATTAAAAAGTGAAATAAAACAGTTAATTTCATATAGTGTTTCTACTGTTCTGGTAAGAATAAAACATAAACATGTAAGAGCTACAAAATTTGAATTGTATAATTTTAGAAATCCCACACATGAACTAAGTAAGCACTCTTAAATTAGCATTTTGAACTGGCATTACATTATATATAGATGAATGGAAACATCTGTTTGCAGTGTGCCAAGAAGCAGGGTGGAGTTATGGGAGCACTTTGTATCCCCTTTGGTGCAGCTTCTCAGCACTGTAGCAGCAGTGTTAGAGTCACCATACATAATGCCTAAATGAAGGAGTGTAGCTGTGTTCCAGGGAAGCTTCATTTGTGGGCACTGAAATTTTATTTTCAGGTATAATGCAATGTGATTCTCTGTTTTGTTTTTTTTTTTCAACTATTTAAAATGTAAAAACTATTCTCAACTCATGGGCCATACAAAAACAGGTGGCAGGCTGAATTTGAACCAGGGACTCTATTTTAACAATCCTTGATCTAGAAAGGAATTAAAAGAGAAGGATGAAGCTCATGACCAAACCCTAGGGTATTCAATACTGAGTGGTGCTTTAGAGGAAGAGGAGAGAGTTTAGGAGATGAAGAAATGAAGTCTAGAGAGATGGAAAGAAATCCAGCACAGAGTAGTGATTCATAGTTTTAAGGCAATTCTTTTGAGAAGCTTTAGTGTTTGTATTATTCTTTCAATGGTAGCATGCTACTTGGAAGTTGCAGCTAATCAAAAACCAATGAAAAATACTTTATATACTTACTTCTAAAAGCCATTGATTCTAGGAGAAATCATCTATAATCTGAGAACTTAAATTTGAGCTAGTAAATATTATATTCTATCACTTCAGTGCACAAGTACATTACTTGTGCATTACTATAATGCTATATGTTTGTACAGTTTCCCTTGCTATCATTTCAATAACTGCTTTTATAAAGCTGTAATAAAGAGTGTGACTCCATTTTTTGATGTTTGACTGTTAACAGCTTTTAAGCTTCTTCTCTCCCTTTTCCCCTTATGCCTCATATCTAAGAAAGCTGATGAGAGAGACTATGTGCTCCCTTCTTTGATGTCAGTGAGGGTTTCAAGCCATGCAGGCAAGAATATTCATTCTGGTCCTGCTCCTAATTATGATAAAGACCCCAAACCTATCCCCTTTCTCTGCCTTTTCAAACCATCTACTACCTGCTCAAGAAGCTTACCATGCTCCTCGCCAGAGTCTTCATTATGTAAATAATAAATCTTCTCATACCCTCTTATGTATGAGAATGTATGATTATCATCAATCTTTGACATGCAACCAAATTTTAAGCAGGATCTATCCTGCTCTTCCAGAGTGGTGTTGTGATGAGAATTCCTAGACATTGACCAGCACCACTGAGGCTCTTTGGCTCTTGCTTTGGTTTGCTAACTCATTCTGCTGTCTGATGGCTGTCACTATGGCATTATATCTTGAGATCAGCTAGTCTAAGTTTTCCAGTTTTTTCCTTACAAAATTGACTTGGCATTTGCATTTTTACATGAATATTAGAATAAAGTTGAAAATTGCCAATTAAAAAATAAAATTTTCTGTGGTTTTCATTGGAGTGGCCTTGAATCTATAAAATAATTTATAGAGAATTAATGTGTTCTTTGTACATCTTTTTGGACTTTCTGTGTTCACAGAGCACAATATGTTGTCTGCATGTGTATGTGACATAGCTGACTTTTGATTGCGAAACACCCTCCTTCAGCTTCCACTTAGAAATACAAGTTGGAACCAGATTTGGGGTCAAGAGAGAGGAGGCACTGGTATACCAAGTCCTTAACAGAAAGAGTCTTTGAAGCTTAAGACCAGTCCAACCAAGAATCAGATCACAAAAATTTGGTAACATATTCCTATATACTAAGATAAGGCAATTCTATGTGATGAATCTTTAATATGATAAATATTTCTTGTAGAGATCACTTAGGATTTAATATTTGGGATCCTGGGCATTTCTTCTCTCCGGTGGGTATTAGAAGTGGTCATATAAAGCCACAGGAGATACAGAATTCAATAGTGTACCATTTCATTCTTCAAAAATGTCATGTGGTCCTACAAAAAATTCTATATTTTGGATTCTGTCAGGTTCAAATGTCTTTATTTTTGGGTATCAACAATTATTTCATTATTTTACACCTCAACTAAACCCAAAACTATTGATCATATCCCCCCTTCCCTTGGCATCTTTCTTTTTTAGATTTTATTTATTTTTCTTCTTTTAAAAAAATATTATATTCAATTAGCTGACATGTAATACATCATTGGTTTTTGATGTAGTGTTCAATGATTCATTAGCTGCATATAACACCAGTGCCCATCACCACACGTGCCCTCCTTAATACCCATCACCTGGTTACCACATCCCCCCACCCACCTCTTTTCTGTAAACCTCAGTTTGTTTCCCAGAGTGTGTATCTTAAGAAAATATATTTATGTCTCTTAAGAAACAAAGAATGATAAAATCAGAAGCACTGATGTAGCAGTGTAGTAAATTATGTACTTGGAGATGGCCAAACAGTGTGTTGCAGTTGTGTGCTTGCATAGACAAAAAGTATAGGGCCAGTGAGGTACCAGCCCAGCTCTGTTCTAAGTGTGGAAGTTTGTGGATGATGACTATTACAAAAAACTTAATAGGATAAATCACTGATGAGATTTGCCCTCATACCTACGGCTCCAGATTCTAACTAAGCCAGAATTTCTGATACATAGCTCAGTTAATCAAGAAGTTAGCTATCAAGTGTTTCTCAAGAATTTTAAAATAATTAATATAGTGTTTAAAAAATAAAAGTCACAGTATTAATATACTGGCATTTAGAAATCTGTGAAAATTTGGTGTTTTATGTGCTTAAAAATTTTAACAAATTAGCCTACTAGAAAAAGAAATCAGATTTTAAATGCAATTTAGAATACATACATCAAAACCTGACTAAGGTTTATAATGTTAAGTTGAAGCCTTACAAAGATTATCTACAATTTAGCCATTTAACAGCTTAATGTTTGACATTTAAAAAAGCTTAAATTTTATCAAATGTAAAGAGTTTGATTAATTTATAAGATTTCTACAAATGCAAAAATACCTTTTCTCAATCATAACATTGCTATACTTAAAAAGAAAGTTGTATTTTATAAATACAGTTAAATGGTAATTAAGTTTATAAGTAGAATAAAGGCCCCAATTAATACAGTTGTAAAAAATTGATAGATTTATACCTAGACTAATATTTATAAGCTGAACCTAAAAGTTTAAAGAACTGAATTTTTCAAAATTGTAATTTTGAAAAGGTGAATATTAATTTTTACAAACCAAAGCAAATTTGTGAGTTGTCTTTGTTATATTGAAAAGTACTTCAAGGACGTAAGAAAACTTAATTTTGATACTTTTTATTTCCACCAGAGAAATAATTAACAATGGTTGTCTTCCCATATTACTTGATTATACAGAGAACTTATTCTCATCAAGCTTACCACGTGTTTCTTCTCATATATTAGGGAGAATGCTCATTGTTAATGTTAAAGACATTAGCATTCTGGTTTCACACATTAGTTGAATTGCCTCCATTAAGAGCGATTGACAAAGAGGAAGGCATCCACTCTTACTTTCCTACCAAACTCCATTTCAGAGCCTAGAGTCCGGATGGCCTGGTTTATATCCCACAACACCATGGGTGGCACCAGCCCAGTCTCATAGGAAATAGTCTATTGGCCTTCATAGGACTGAAACATGCCTTTATAATCCTGTACTGATTCATTTTGAAAATTTCCCATGTGGATATGTTATATATAGCATTTTCTATCTATATGTCAATTTTCTATCTATATAGAATTTTCTATATATCTATATGAAAATTTTCTATGTGTTTTTCTATCTATATTTCTATCTATATGTCAACATTTCTATCTAAATAATACATAATATATTGTAAAGAATTGCTTATTTCTTTATTAAATAAAAACTTCCACTTCTACAGCTTGTGGTCTCACTGGAGCAGTATTAGAATCTGTGTGTCAACTGAGGATCAGATGTACAACTGTGCCAGAACGTTCTTTGTGAGTTCAAGACATATAATCAATGCCCAAATCATTCACAAAAGCATAACAATTTAGCAAAGTGAGAAGAAAAAACAGCTTCCCCACTGAAAAGTTAAAGTGGTGAAAACAAAGTTAAGGAACGTAAAAAAAAAAAGTCACTGAGTTAAACTCTAATGGAATATTGGTATTCTGCCCATGGAAAAGGGACAGAATAAAAGGCAAACATAACTCATCAGGCAAGAATGGTGTCTCTTACCAGCATTTTGTCAGTCTATCATCCAAAGAAAGTCAGGATGATTTGGACTGTCCTATTTTGAGGCCTGTGAAGGCTCTCCTGACCAGCCCCACCTCATCATCTCCAACCTGATTCACATACCTTCCTCTGGAAGGTGTGTCTCTAAAACTCAGGTCAGCCTTTGAAGTAAAATTTTACCATTGCCACTGACATTTTATGGTAATGCCCAGAGAGTTTTTGTTCATGTAATATATTTGGCAATGCAGTGATAACACCAAAACAACAAATGCCTTTTGAGTAGCGCTCTATAATTAATAAATCATACATGCATGTAATTTTATATATAACTGTAATTGTTCTTTTTCCTAAGCTAATAGATGTGTAAGGGATGCAGCTATATACTTATAACCTATTTATAGTAAATGTAGCAATATATACTTCCATAGAAATAAAAAAGGTTTTTATACTATGCTTTGAATTGCTTGATATGTAAAATAAAGTTACTAAATATTATAATGTTACAAGTAATCCTATACTATGTACTTTTTTATTATTAACATATAATGTGTTATTTATTTCAGGGGTACATGTCTCTGATTCATCAGTCTTACACAATTCATAGTGCTCACCATAGCACATACCCTCCCAAACGTCCATCACCAGCCACCTCATCCCCCAATGTCTTTCCCCTCCAGCAATCCTCACTTTGTTTCCTGAGATTAAGAGTCTCTTATGGTTTGCTCCCTCTCTGGTTTTGTCTTGTTTCATTTTTTCCTCTCTTCCCCTATGATATTCTGTTTTGTTTCTTAAATTCCACATATCAGTGAGATAATATGATAACTGTCTTTCCCTGATTGATTTATTTCACTTTTGCATAGCATAATACCCTCTAGTTCCATTCACATCCATGCAAATGGCAAGATTTCATTTTTTTATTGTTACATAATATTCCATTGCACATATATATATATGTATATATATATATATATATACATATAATCACATCTTCTTTTTTTAAAGATTTTATTTGTTTGTGAGTGAGAGAATGAGAGACAGAGAGCATGAGAGGGAGGAGGGTGAGAGGGAGAAGCAGACTCCCCGCCGAGCAGGGAGCCCGATGTGGGACTTGATCCCAGGACTCCAGGATCATGACCTGGGCCGAAGGCAGTCACTTAACCAACTGGGCCACCCAGACGCCCTAATCGCATCTTCTTTATTCATTCATCTGTTGATGGACATCTGGGCTTTTTCCATAGTTTCGCTATTGTGGACATTGCTGCTATAAACACTGGGGGGCAGGTGCCCCTTCAGATCACTACATTTGTATCTTTGGGGAAAATACCCAGTAGTGCAATTGCCGGATCATAGGATAGCTCTATTTTCAACTTTTTGAAGAACCTCCATACTATTTTCCAGAGTTGCTGAACCAGCTTGCATTCCCACCAACAATGTAGAGGGGTTCCCCTTTCTCTGCATCCTCACCAACATTTGTCATTTCCTGACTTGTTAATTTTAGCCATTCTGACTGGTGTGAAGTGGTATCTCATTGAGGTTTTGATTTGGATTTCCATGATGCCCAGGGATGTTGAGCACGTTTTCATGTGTCTGTTGGCCATTTGGATGTCTTATTTGCAGAAATGTCTGTTCATGTCTTCTGTCCATTTCTTGATTGGATTCTTTGTTCTTTGGGTGTTGAGTTTGGCAAGTTCTTTATAGATTTTGGATACTAGCCCTTTATCTGATATGTCATTTGCAAATATCTTCTCCCATTCTGTTGGTTGTCTTTTGATTTTGTTGACTGTTTCCTTGGCTGTGCAAAAGATTTTTATCTTGATGAAGTCCCAATAGTTCATTTTTGCCTTTGTTTCTCTTGCCTTTGGAGACATGTCTAGCAAGACGTTGCTGCAGTCGAGGTCCAAGAGATTGTTGCCTGTGTTCCCCTCTAGGATTTTGATGGATTTCTGTCTTACATTTAGGTCTTTCATCTTTTTTGAGTCTATTTTTGTGTATGATGTAAGGAAATGGTCCAGTTCCATTCTTCTGCTTGTGGCTGTCCAATTTTCCCCAAATCATTTGTTGAAGAGACTGTCTTTTTTCCATTGGATATTCTTTCCCGCTTTGTTGAAGATTAGTTGACCATAGAGTTGAGGGTCCATTTTTGGGCTCTCTATTCTTTTCCATTGATCTATGTGTCTGTTCTTGTGCCGGTACCATACTATCCTGAAAATGACAGCTTTGTAATAGAGCTTGAAGTCCGGAATTGTGATGACACCAGCTTTGCTTTACTTTTTCAACACTCCTTTGGCTATTCGGGGTCTTTTCTGGTTCCACACAAATTTTAGGATTGTTGTTCCAGCTCTGTGAAAAAAGTTGATGTTATTTTGATAGGGATCACACTGAATGTGTAGATTGCTCTAGGTAGTATAGACATTTTAACAATATTTGTTCTTCCAGTCCATGAGCACAGAACATTTTTTTCCATTTCTTTGTGTCTTCCTTGATTTCTTTCATGAGTGTTCTATAGTTTTCTGAGTACAGATCTTTTGCCTCTTTGGTTAGGTTTATACCTAGACATCTTATGGTTTTGGGTATAATTGTAAATGGGATCGACTCCTTAATTTATCTTTCTTCTGTGTCGCTGTTAGTGTATAGAAATGCAACTGATTTCTGTGCATTGCTTTTATATCTTGCCACTTTGCTGAATTCCTGTATTAGCTCTAGCAATTTGGGGGTGGAGTCTTTTGGGTTTTCCACCTAGAGTATCATGTCATCTGCAAAGAGTGAGAATTTGACTTTTTCTTTGCTGAGTCAGATGCCTTTATTTCTTTTTGTTTTCTGATTGCTGAGGCTAGGATTTCTAGTACTATGTTGAACAACAGTGGTGAGAGTAAGCATCTGTTGTGTTCCCAATCTTAGGGGGAAAGCTCTCATTTTTTCCCCATTAAGAATGATATTCTTTGTGGGTATAATATATGGCTTTTATGATACTGAAGCATGTTCCCTCTATCCCTACACTGTGAAGAGTTTTAATCAAGAAAGGATGCTATACATTGTCAAATGCTTTTTCTGCATCTATTGAGAGAATCGTGTTGTTCTTCTTTTATTTTATTAATGTAGTGTATCATAGTGATTGAACTGCCGATGTTGAACCAGACTTACAGCCCAAGAATAAATCCTACTTGGTCATGGTGAATAATCCTTTTAATATACTATTGGATCCTATTAGCTAGTATTTGATGAGAATTTTTGCATCCATGTTCATCAGGGATATTGGTCTGTAATTCTCCTTTTTGGTGGTGTCTTTGGTTTTGGAATCAAGGTAATGCTGGCCTCTTAAAAAGAGTTTGGAAGTTTTCCTTTCATTTTTATTTTTTGACACAGATTCAGGAGAATAGCTATTAATTCTTCTTTAAATGTTTGGTAGAATTCCCCTGGGAAGCCACCTGGCCCTGGGCTCTTGTTGGGGGATTTTTGACGATTGCTTCAATTTTCTTGTTGGTTATGGGTCTGTTCAGGTTTTCTATTTCTTCCTGGTTCAGTTTTGGTAGTTGATACATCTCTAGGAATGCATCCATTTCTTCCAGATTTTCTAATTTGTTGACATATGGTTGCTCATAATATGTTCTTATAATTGTTTGTATTTCTTTGGTGTTGGTTGTGATCTCTCCTCTTTCATTCATGATTTTATTTATTTGGGTCCTTTCTCTTTTCTTTTTGAAAAGTTTGGCCTCGAATTTATTAATTTTATTAATTCTTTCAGAGAACCACGTCCTAGTTTCATTGATCTGTTCAACTGTTCTTTTGGTTTCTATTTCATTGATTTCTGCTCTAATCTTTATTATTTCTCTTCTCCTGCTGGATTCAGTCTTTATTTGCTGTTCTTTCTCCAGCTCTTTTAGGTGTAGGGTTAAGTTGTGTATTTGAGAACTTTCTTGTTCCTTAAGAAAGTCTTGTAGTGTTATATACTCCCCTCTTAGGACCCCGAGTTTGCTGAATCCCAAAGATTTTGAACAGTTGTGTTTTCATTTTCATTTGTTTCCTTGAGTTTTTAAAATTCTTTTTCAATTTCCTGGTTGGCCCATTCATTTTTTAGAAGGATGTTCTTTAGCCTCCATATATTTGAGTTCTTTCCAACTTTCCCCTTACAACTGAGTTCCAGTTTCAAGGCCTTGTGGTCTGAAAATATGCAGGGAATGATCCCAAACTTTTGGTACCAGTTTAGACCTGATTTGTGACCTAGGATGTGATCTATTAAGGAGAATGTTCCATATGCACTCAAGAAGAATGTGTATTCTGTTGCTTTGAGATGGAATGTTCTGAACATATCTGTGAGGTCCATCTGGCCCAGTGTGTCATTCAAAGTGCTTATTTCCTTGTTGATCTTCTGCTTAGACGATCTGTCCATTTCAGTGAGGGGGGGGTGTTAAAGTCCCCTACTATTACTGTATTATTGTCAATGTGTTTCTTTGATTTTGTTATTAAATGGCTTATATAATTGGTTGCTCCCCTGTTAGGGGCATAAATATTTATAATTGTTTCATCTTTTTTTGGGGGGGTGACACTTTATGCTATGGTTTCCTTCTCATCTCATTACAGTCTTTGGTTTAAAATCTAATTTGTCTGATATAAGGATTGCCACCCCAGCTTTCTTTGGATGTCCATTAGCATGAGAAATGGATCTCCACCCCCTCACTTTCAATCTGGAGGTGTCTTTGGGTCTAAAATGAGTCTCTTGCAGACAGCATATCTATAGGTCTTGCTTTTTTACCCAATCTGATACCTTGTGTCTTTTGATTGGGGCATTTAGCCTATTTATATTCAGGGTAACTATTGAAAGATATGAATTTAGTACCATTTTATTACCTGTAAAGTCCCTGTTTCTGTAGATTGTCTCTGTTCCTTTCTAGTCTATGCTATTTTGGTTCTCTGCTTAGAGGACCCCTTTCAGTATTTCTTGTAAGGCTGGTTTAGTGATCACAAATTCTTTTAGTTTCTGTTTGTTCTGGAAGATTTTCATCACTCCTTCTATTTTCAATGACAGCCTAGCTGGATATAGTATTCTTGGCTGCCTATTTTTCTCATTTAGTGCTCTGAATATATCATGCCAGTCCTTTCTGGCCTTCCAGGTCTCTGTGGATAGGTCTGTTGCCAATCTAATGTTTCTACTATTGTAGGTTACAGACCTCTTGTCCTGAGCTGCTTTCATGATTTTCTCTTTGTTTCTGAGACTTGTAAGTTTTACTTTTAGATGTTGGGGTGTTGACCTATTTTTATTGATTTTGAGGGTTTTTTCTGTGCATCCTGAACTTTGAAGCCTGTTTTCTTCACAGGATTAGGGAAGTTCTCTGCTATAATTTGCTCCAATATACCTTCTGCCCCTCTCTCTCTTTCTTCTTCTTCTGGGATCCCAATTATTCTAATATTGCTTAACTTTAAGGTACCACTTATCTCTAGAATTTTCCCCTCGTGATTGAGTAGTTGTTTATCTCTCTTTTTCTCAGTTTCTTTATTCTCCATCATTTTGTCCTATCACTAATTTTCTCTTCTGCCTCATTTATCCTAGCAGTTAGAACCTCCAATTTTGATTGCACCTCACTAATAACCTTTTTGATTTGACTTGGTTAGATTTTAGTTCTTTTTTTTTTTTTCTCCAGAGAGGGAATCTCTAGTATCTTCTATGTTTTTTTAAGCCTAGCTAGTATCTCTATAATTGTTATTCTGAACTGTAGTTCTGACATCTTACTAACATCCGTATTGATTATGTCCTTGGCAGTCAGTACTGCCTCTTGCTCTTTTTGAGGTGAGTTGTTCCATCTTGTCATTCTGTCCAGAGTAGAATAGATGAATGAGAGAACAAAGTACTAAAATGACAACAATGACTCCAGAGAAATATACACTAACCAAATCAAAAGAGACCCAAAACTGTTGGGCGGGGGAGAGAATATGATTAGGTGGGGAATAGAACAGAGTCATGCACCAGATTTTGGGTGTATTTTGTACTGTTGGAAAAAACGTCATTCCAAAATTTTAAGGAAAGAAAAAATATATATATATATACAAAAATAAAGTTAAATACAATGAAGGAATAGAATATGACTTAAAAATGAAAATTAAAAGGATTTTAAAAAAGAAATTGATAAGAAGTTGGTTGGAAAACGAAAGAAAAAATTTAAAAAAAGAAAAAATAAAGAAAATTAAAAAAAATTAAAGTTGAAAGTGTATAGAATCATGGGAAAAAAGCCATGAATTCTATGTGCTGTATTCCCCTTGCACTGTAGTTTTGCAGTTCTCATTGATTGGTAAACTTGATCTTGGTTGGATGTTCTTATTGATCTTCTGGGGGAGGCATCTGTTGCAGTGATTCTCAAGTGTCTTTGCCCCGGGTGGAATTGCACCGCCCTTGCCAGGGGGCCAGGCTAAGTAATCTGCTCTGGTTTGCTCTAGGTAGCTTTTGTTCCCTGAAGGCTTTCTGAGCAGCTTTAGAGGAAGAGAATGAAAATAGCCAGCCTCCCCAATCTGGCCCTGGAAATGAGAGCTCAGGGCCCACTCCTCAGTGAGCCCTTAGAGAAAATCAGTCAATCACTCCTGTCTCTCTAGTCTCTGCTGCATTCTATGCTCACCCAGCCTGTGACTGAGGGCTTTTAATCACAGGCACATGACCCTGTTTGGAGTCTCCCAACCCAGAAGACTCCTGTGGCACACTCCCACACCTCTCCTCCCAGGGAAGGAGGGGAAGTCTCCCTGGTTCTGCCTCTTCTTGAAACCTTGCTTGAAGAACAGTGGCTCGACTGTGCCATGGATCATGGTTTATGGCAACCCCAAGCTGAGAGCCCACTCCTGAGTTCACTCTTTGCAGCTGGCTTCCCTGCTCTAATATGTTGGAGCTCTGCTGTACTCAGGCACCCCCAGTCTTCCTGGGATCCCGAGGATCCTGAGACCACACTGTCCCAGTGAGGTCCACCCCCCCACTTAGCTGCCAGAGCAATGTCCCTCAATGGAGCAGACTTCTAAAAGTTCTGATTTTGTGTTCCTCTGCTCTCTCACTTGCTGGTAGCCTGCTGATGGAAGCTCCTGCCCCCATGGTCTATCTTCCCATATATCACTTGGATTCACTTCTCCACACCTCTGACCTTGCAGAAAGTGGTCGCTTTTCTGTTCATAGAGTTGCAGCTATTCTTCCCTTTGATCTCCAGTTGAGTTCACAGGTGTTCAGAATGGTTTGATAGCTATCTAGCTGAATTTTTGGGACCAGACAAAATTAAGGGCTCCTATCCTCTGCCATTTTGGACTCTCTCATATATTATGTACTTTTGAAGTGTCAGTAGATTATATGAATTACTAAGGGCTTTATTTATTCAATTATAGCAATAAGCATAGTCTGACAAGACAAAGTGATTTTTCCTGAGTATCACCACTGCATATAACCAGTAGCTATCAGAGGCACATCATTTCTAATGCTCCTGCTGCCATGCCAGCATAATTAAGCATGGTGCTACAGCATCCATCTACAGCCCAGAGAGCCCCTTATATAGCTTCACAGAGCTACTAATGAAGAGGGTGAAAAGAAGCACAGGCCACCAGGAGAGTGCCCACCTGAAGGGACAGGAGGCTTGATCTTCAGGAGTGGTCACCATCAATGGGCCCATCAAGGGAAGTTTGACAGAGAAAAAATGTAAAATGCATCCTACAGAAGGTGGAGAATTTTGATGAATATGAATTAGGAAGAGGGCGCTTCTGGTGATGGATCTCAAATGATATCAAGGAAGTCTCAACAAATAAGCTCTCCTTCTGTAGCATCTAGTTTCCACTGTGGCTAGTATGCATGTTCTGTAATGGAGGAAATGGGAAGAACATGTATTTTTGAAAGGCTTATATGCCAGAATGTGAAAATAGAATAATTTGATAGGAAACTCTGGTGTGGGCTGTGGTCCCTGAGGTGTTTTGCAGGAAAGCTCCAGAGTCAGAAACTTGCTTATGAAGATTGAAGTGGCTGCAAAGCTGAGGATGCAGCAGAGCACTGGGAACACTCCATAGGCTAGGGAAGCCAATTAGAAGCTCATTCAATTAAAGATATGAGACCCTAATTGATATGAACATTCTATTTCCTGGTCAATCACCTGATTATTTAGCTGCCTAGCCAATGTTTTAAAGCCTTGTAGTTTTAACTTCTAGTTCTTCAACAAAATGAATAAAATGTTATTTGAACCTCTTGGCTTGTGAATGTGCTCAAGTAGCTGGTTCTTCATACTTCTTGTGTATGGTCTTAAATGTGGTGCTTCTCTCATCCTTAGATTTGATATTAAACATGATGAATTTCATCCAGCACTAATTACTGTCACCTTGTCAATGGAGAACTATGTTAAGTCAAATTGAGCAGATGAAATAATAAGGGCTAAGGACCAGCAGCCTTTTTGTTTTTTGTTTTATTTTGTGCTGCTTTTCCTAATAAAATTTGAGTTGTGTCCTTCCAAATCTCAATTAGTAATCTACTCAATGATTCAAACAAAAGCAATATTCTTTTCAAGCTTCTGAACAATTGTCCATGCTCCATTTATAAACTTTAGGCTTAAAAAGATAAGCAAAGTTCCATATTTTGTGTGACTAATTTTCTAAAGTTGGGGATGATAGTGGTTTAACAGGTAGAATTTAGAAAGTCTAATTAGGATAACAATATTTGTACTGAGAGAATATAAAGAAAAATATTAGTTTTTACTTTGTATTTTTTTTACCCCATCTTCTCACAGATAACTTATAATCAAATCTAAAAGAGCAGAGTTCGAGTCTGAGATAGTAGCTTCTATGACCTAGTCAGAATATATTATCTGATTATTTGTAATGACCACAAAGATAGTCACTCTCAAAAACTGAACAAGTACTTACTGTAAAGTATGATTTATATGTTACTGCCAGAGTAGGCAAGTGCTCATTTTCTGACCTGATTTCACTTAATTCTAAGGTCAATTAACTGACATGTGACTCTTTTGCAAAGATAGGCAACCAAAAAGAAACATTTAATAGAAAGTTGTATAGAAAATTTTGGAATTCAGGAGATGGGTCCTGCCTGAAGATAAAAATCAGAGAACTAGCCTGTAAATGATACTTAATGCCATGACCCAGAATGAAATCTCCAGGGAGTAAATGTAGAAAACAAAGACAGAATTTTATTTACTTACTTTCTTTTGTTAAAAGCTGTTAATATAGAAATTTAAGAAGCTAAGACTGATAGTGATAAGGAGAAATATAAAGCAAATAGAACTCATCCTGTAAATGATGTGTATCCATCACCAATTTCTCATTAAGGTGAGTATAACATGTCACCAATTTCTCAGTATACTGTAAATTTTTGGAGAGATTTGAATTTTTATGAGTATAGCAGCTACATGATCTTCTTATCTAGCAGAAGGATGACTTAAAAATATATTACAGGGGCATTTGGGTGGCTCAGGTAGTTAAGCATCTGACTGAGGCTCAGGTCACGATCTCAGGGTCCTGGAATTGAGCCCCACATGGGACTCCAAGCTCGGTAGGGAGTGTGCTTGTCCCTCTCCCTCTCCCTCTGCCCCTATCCCTGCTAATGCTCTCTTTCTCAAACAAATAAAATCTTCAAAAAATTATATATATAGTAAAAAAAAAAACTCATTGTACTATTTCCAGCAAACCACCATGTGTCTTAGTCTCACATTTGCAAATCTAGACTTAGTAATTTCTCTCTCAGGGTAGCAATAATGAGAAAAGGCTGAATTCGAGACAGATGTTCAAGTTAACCTTAAAGAATGGTGATGTCTACAACATTTATAGTCCCATGTTGATATCTCAACCTCACACAAAACATGCAAATGACTCACTTTTTTATTAACCTCTTAAATAAAGAGGGAAAAAACAAACCTTTACATATCTATCTCTCACCAATTAATCAAATCATAGAATTTCTGTGTACAAGGCACAGAAAATGAGCAATTGCCGAGTGTGGCAACAAAATATAAAATCATGCTGATAAAAATACCCAATTTATAATGCTATTGTAAGTGCTAATTTAACTTAGATTGATTTCATATGTGACAGTACATACCTGTGCCTGGGACATGATAAGTACTCAAAATTATTTGTTTTTGCTTTGTTTTGTTTTCAAAACAATATGTTCTGGTGAAGTAAATATTAAGGGCATCTAGATGTCAGAAGATTTTATTGTAGATATTACACAAATAAAGATATTTTTGTAATGCTATGTGAAAATTAAATGTTGAGTGGTCTTCCTAGGTGAAGAGTCAGGTGTTTAATCTTTCCCTGATTTTTAAATAAATTAATTAACAAGTAGTATACCTAATCATAAAGTAGTCTTTGAGATTGAAAGAACAAAGATCTTATACATGATTTTATAATGTTTATTGTGTATATATCTTGATTGATATAAATTTAATAAAAACATACTTTCGAATTAACTCATTAAATATGGCCACCATTGCCTCTGTTATACTTGTCTTTGGTTCAAAGAATTTTCAAAGATGCACATAAAAATGAGAGACGTTAGATGTGAATTGGTAGCAACACATTCATTTAGGACAAAAGAGAACTTCATCCTAGAAAACACTGGAAGAATTTGTATATGAGAAGTAGTAGATAATTATGACAAGGATATTAGCATCTAGGTATTTGCTCTCATGTGATTTCAAACTAAGAGGACGATATAAATTAAATATTGAAAAAAAATGTTTTTGGTTACCACAAAAGCTGGTTCTGTGTCTATTTTGTCAGAAGCCACTTTTTAAAAATAATGACATTTAAATAAGAGAAGATGAATTATGAATAGATATATCTGAGAAAATCAAACCCCTAACTGAAAATAATATAAACTTATTATTAAAAATTATAACTAAAACCATAATAAGCTTTTGAACAACAAGAATACGAATGTGTGAGATAGAGAAAAGCAAACAGTCTTGTGGCCTTGGAACATAATTTGCACTCAATAATGATTTTTAATATATGCCCAACACCTAAAAGAGTGCATGGAATAAACTAGGTATTAACTAGATATTAGTTGAGTGCAAGGATGAGTATATTAAAGAGGAACCTTTATATGAGTAGCACTTTTGAGAAACCAGAGCTTTGTTTTTCTGTCTGATCTTTTTTACAAGATATGTTTTGAAAGCCTGAGACCAATGTGTATATAAAATACTTTCATTCCTCACACTTAATGATGTTAACATTCAATGTCAAAAAGATTCAGTGTCAAAGTCTAAATATTTCTTTTTATTATTATTTGTAATCTAAGTCCTTTTAAAAAAATAAGGTAGTGAAAAGAAATCTTCTTTAGATTCCTATTAAACATTCAAGGAATTTTCCCACTTTTGGTGGTAAATTATATAACCCTCATTTTGTTATCCTTACCCTTAGTCTGTGCTGCTTATTTAAAGAACTGAAGAGACACAAGGTGGTAGAATTAGCCACATCTGGGATCCAATGGGCACTTAACTTTTTCTAGCTGAGTATTGTGGAATGAAGTACTTATACCCTAACCACCTCATTGGGTTCCTGTGAAAAATAAATATTGCATCTGACACAGGGTAGCTTCTCCAAAACCTAGCAGCTACTACTGGTAATGGTAATTCAAAGATAAGCATTTCTGCACAAGCCTCTACAGGATGATTGTCAACTATAGAAATATTTATTATCACAAGCATGAAAACCTTGGATGTATAAGACACATACAAGAAAAGCTTGGATGGGGGGTGCCTGGGTGGCTCAGTTGTTAAGCGTCTGCCTTCAGCTCAGGTCATGATCCCAGGTTCTGGAATTGAGCCCAGCATCGGGCTTCCTGCTCAGTGGGAACCCTGCATCTACTTCTCCCTCTCCCTCACCCCCCTGCTTGTGTTCCCTCTCTCGCTGTGTATCTCTTTGTCAAATAAATAAATAAAATATTTAAAAAAAAGAAAAAAGAAAACCTTGGATGTATAAAACAGCCCTTGGTTACCTGAGAAATGAAAGCAGAAGTAGATTACCCCCAGAGTGCTTGTGGATACTCTATTTTTCAATAGGAGACAATACACTTTTGTCAGCATGAGATGTCCATGAGTAATTAAAGACAGAGAATGCAAAACTTTCTAATGTTCTGTAACAAATTACCACAAACTAAGCACCTTAAAACAGCACACACATCATTTCTTAGTTTCTGTGGGCTAGGCATCTGGCACATTACACATTATAAGTGGGTCCTCTGCTCAGGGCCTCACAAAGTTTAAATCAAGGTGCCAGGTGACTATGCCTTCATCTAGAGGCTCTTCTAAAGAAGGATCTACTTCCAAGATCCCTCATGTTGTTGCAGAATTAATTTCCTTGTGCCTGGAAGGGCTAAGGTCTTATTCTCTTGTTAGTTATTGGCTAAGGACTGCCCTTCCTAAAGGCCACTCTACTCACCCTGTCACACTTCACACTTCTGACTTCAGGAAGACCCAGTATCTTCTAAGGGCTACCTGATTAGGTTAGTCCCACCTGGATAATCTCCCTTTTGACTAACACAAAATCAACAAATTAGTAACCTAATCATGAGAGTGATATCCTATCATATTCTCAGTGCTGCTTACTCTCAAGGGAACAGAATGTTATGGAGAGTGTATGCCACAGGCAACAATCTTGGGAACAATCCTAGAATTCTGCCTACCATAGGAAGGGAAGAGATAAGGAGAGCCTTCATGGAAATATGAAATTCTAGGCATGGAATAAAACTCCCTTTTTATCTTTGTGCATTAATTGAAAATCCAGACATACAGAGAAAAGATATGATAGAAAAAATATTATAGTAGAAAAAAAGAATATGTATACTTTATTGATTAGTTTAAAAGAGAAAAACACAATATCATGTCAAAATAATATCTTCTTTTTTTAACATGTAATGTATTATTTGTTTCAGAGGTACAGGTTTGTGATTCAACAGTTTTACACAATTCACAGCACTCACCATAGCACATACCTTCCCCAATGTCTATCACCCAGCCACCCCATCCTTCCCACCCCCCACCACTCCAGCAACCCTCAGTTTGATTCCTGAGATTAAGAATTCCTCATATTAGTGAGATCATATGATACATGTCTTTCTCTGATTGACTTATTTTGCTCAGCATAATACCCTCCAGTTCCATCCACATCATTGCAAATGGCAAATGGCAAGATTTCATTCCTTTTGATGGCTACATAATATTCCATTGTATATATATACACCACTTCTTCTTTATCCATTCATTTGTCAATGGACATCTTGGCTCTTTCCATAGTTTGGCTGTTGTGGACATTGTTGCTATAAGCATCGGGGTGCATGTACCCCTTCAGATCCCTACATTTGTTTCTTTGTGGTAAATACCCAGTAGTGGCAATTGCTGGGTCATATGGTAGCTCTATTTTCAACTTTTTGAGGAACCTCCATACAGCCACTCTGGAAAGCAGTATTATTATTTCTTAATAGACAGTCAAATTCCTTTGGTGAAGAAGTTTATTTAGATATCATTATTCACTTATAAAGACAAATAAGCAGAAAAAATAACAAATAAAAGCAAAACTATTTCTGTTTCATAGTACAGATAATAATTAATATTTTCAAATGACTAGAAATAAGAAATGAAAAGATGTTTCATTATATAACTTAGAACTCTTTTGGATGCTTGAAAATACAAACATACATGAAAGTACCAAAACCTAAAATAACTATCAAAAAGGGTATGTATTATTAATCTTCATATGATTGGAACATTTCAGTGGTGGTCCTGAATTCAGTCAAACATATTTCAATGTCTCAAAAATCTTTAGGGTGTGTGTGTGTGTGTGTGCACATGTATGTGAGTGTGTATATGTGTTGAGAGAGAAAAATGCTGATTCTCTCTTGGCTTTATTCTGTCAGTAACTTAATATTCCTATTTGGTGGAGAAAGTGAATATTAAAGACCTGCATTCAAACAAAAAAATAACTTTATTGGAAAAAAAGTACTTTTTCTTTGAATGTTATTAATACAACTCAGAAAAAGATTCTAATCAATCTATACTACTGGAGTACTGGTCACTTTAGTGGGGCAGGAGGAATTTAGGTATGATGATTGATCAGGATGGGCCATGTGTCCAGCCCTGTGGTAGAAGGGCAAGAGGACATGTAGCATAGGATGCACTGAATGTGACAGACTGCTTACCATGTTGACTGGAGCAGGGCAGTCACCCAAAGGAAACAGGAGTAGTAGAGAGGCCTGCCACATGTAAGGCACACTTATATACATTATTTAGACAACGTAGAAGATGAGTAGAAGACATACTGAAGAAATAAATGAGTAAATTATGAGGCTTGAATGAGATAATTAAGTGTAAATCAGGATAAATAGACATGAGGTGAAAATATACACGTAAGGCCTTCCAGTATGTTATTTCCTATTGGTTTACTCTTAGTGTATCTTTGTCCAGCTACAAAATCCATTTTAATATTTTTCCAAAGTGTCCTGCCTTCCCATTTATCTTAACAGTTAGGTGCTGGATGAAATGAATGGATGAACACATTAAACAAAACAAAACTTTGCTGCTGACATCCTATGTTTCTATTCTAATTTATTCTTTCCAAAATAAGTTCTTTTCACTTTCAGATCTCTGCTTTTAAAATTGGGTTGTTTTTTTCAGGGGAAGATGGCAGAGTAGGAGGACCTTGAGCTCTCCCCATCCAAAATTTACAACTAGATACCATCCACATCCAAGTCAATAAACCAGAGAGCGATCTGAAGACTGGCAGAACAAACTCCACAATTAAATATAGAGAAGAAACTGCATCTGAAAGGATAGGGAAGTCAGAAAGGGGAGGAAACTGCCTGCAGGAAGGAAGGAGATGTGCATGTGCAAAGGGCAGAGAAATGAGCCCTCATACCACGGAGTTCACATGGGGAAGACTAATCCTCCTAATATTTGGTTTTAAAAACCAGAGGGGCTGAATTCTGTGAGTTTGTGAAACCAGTGGGACTTGGAGCTCTAAAAGTCAGCTGACTCAGCACTGGGTGAGCCTGGAGGGTGAGTCATAGCTGAGTTACTGCCCTTAAAGAGACAGTAGCCTGTGCTGACAGGCAACATAAAAATGCAGTCAACACAAACAAGAAAAGGATTTGTTCATACAGATTTCAGAGCTTGTTGGGGGACTTCTCCAAAAATGAGGGAGCTGACAGATAACATTTTCTTCCCCCAACTGCCGGCATAAATACAGAGCCACCTGTGGGAGAATGCTGCACAGACACCTGCTACCTAACATGATGGCAGTGTGGTATGCCCTTAAATTCTCCTGAGGACTTGCCAACTCCAAGCCTACTAACTTTGGCCTTGGGCTCAGGGCAAATTTTGTTAAAACCACATGTGCACCTCCAGCCACCACTGCATGTTATGATTAGCTGTGCACCCTTAGGCTCTTCACAAGCTATGCCCCCAGGTGCCCTGGTGCTCCATGCCTACCATGCACTCCCCACCAAGGCTAGCACCATGCCTAGCCTTGCACCCCCAGCACACACAGTGCATAGCTCCCAGCCATGGGGATCTGGTATCAAGGGATCTGGCATAGGACTAGTGGCCCAACACAAATTTTACTAACACTGCTGCTCTGCCTCCAAGTTCCCTGGAAGACATGCCCCTCAAAGCTGGCCTGCCTGGGTTCCACTAACAACAAAGAGAGCAAGCACAGTCCACAACAGGCAGAGTCAGTGCAGACAACTGTACTGAAAAGAAAAATGACTCAGACACAAGAGCAGGGCATAAACAACACACATAGGATACTCTCCTTAAGTGCCAGGTTCTGGTGAACAGGGAACACTGCACTCCAGGGCACTCCAGGACCTCTTCTTCATAAAGTCACTACTTTCAAGAGTAGGAGACATAGGCAACTTTCTTAACACACATAAATAGACATAGAGAGGCAACAAAATGAGAAGATGGAGAAATTTATCCCAGATGAAAGAACACGACAAAACTATGGCCAGAGATCTAAATGAAACAGATATAAGTAACATGCCTGATAGAGAATTTAAAGCAATGATCATAAAGATACTCACTGGATATGAAAAAAAGAGTGGAAAGCATGAGTGAGACACCTAACATAGAGATAAAGAATAACACAGCAGAGAGAAACCTCTCAATAAATGAAATAAGAAGCACATCTAATGGAATGAACAGCAGGAGGGAAGTAGCCAAGGAATGAATTAGTGACCTGGAAGATAGAGTAATGGAAAGTAATCAAGCTGAACAAAAGACAGAAAAAAAAATATGCAAAATAAGAACAGACTTAAGGAACTAAGTGATTCCATCAAATGTAATAACATTTGTACTATGAAGTCCCAGAATAGGAGGAAAAACAGGCAGAAAATTTATTTGAAGAAATAATAGCTGAAAATTTCCCTAACCTGAGGAATGAAACAGATATCCAGATCCAGGAGGCCCAGAGAACTCAGATCAAAATCAACAAAAGCATGGGGCTCCTAGGTGGCTCAGTTGGTTGAGTGACTGCCTTCGGCTCAGGTCATGATCCTGGAGTCCTGGGATCAAGTCCTGCATTGGGATCCCTGCTCAGCATGGAGTCTGCTCCACCCTCTGACCCTCCCCCCCTCATGTGCTCTCTCTCTCTCTCAAATAAATAAATAAAATCTTTTATAAAAAATCAACAAAAACAGACCTACACCAAGACATATTGTAATTAAATTGGCAAAATATAGTGATAAGGAAAAAAAATTTCAAAGCAGCAAGACAAAAGAAGTCAGTAATTTACAAGGGAAAGCCCATGAGGCTAGCAGGAAATTTTTCAACAGAAATTTTGCAAGTGGCATGATATATTCAAAGTGCTAACTAGGAAAAATCCATAGCCAAGAATACTCTATCCAGCAAGGCCATCATTCAGAATAGAAAGAGACATAAAGAGTTTTCCAGACAAACAAAAACTAAAGGAGTTCATGACTACTAACTCAGCACTGCAATAAATATTAAAAGGGACTGTTTGAGGTTGGAGAGACCAAAAGTGACAATATAAAGTTAGGAAACAGAAAAGCAGTAAAAATGAATATTTCTGTAAAAAATCAGTGAAGGAACCCACAAAAAAGGATATAAAATATAATAACATTTACCTAAAATGTGGGGAGGAGAGAATGGGTTAAAACATAAATGACCATTAACTTAATATAGAATGCCGAAAGCAGAAGAGGTTACATACAAACATAATGGTGGTAACCATTTATCAAAACCAGTAATAAATATGCAAATAATAAGGAGAAAGGAACCCAAATATATTACTAAAGAAAATAAGCAAATCATGAAACAAAGACAAGAAAGGATCAAAGAAAAATATTGAGAAACAACCACAAAACAAGTAATAAAATGGCAATAAATATGTATCTATCAATAATTACTTTGAATGTAAATGGACTAAGTACTCCAATAAAAAGACATAAGGTGATAGAACAGATTAAAAAAAAAAAAGGACCCATCTATATGCTGCCTACAAGTGACTCATTTTAGACCTAAAGATACCTGAAGATTGAAAATGAGGGGATGGAGAAACATCTATCATGCAAATCGATGTCAAAAGGAAGATGGAGTAGCAATACTTATATTAGACAAAATAGATTTTAAAACAAAGACTGTAACAAGAGACAAAGGAAGACAATACATAGTAATAAAGGGTACAATCCAACAGGAAGATGTCACAACTGTAAATATTTATGCGCCCAACATAGGAACACACAAATACATAAAACAATTAATAACAAACATAAAGGAATCAACTGATAATAATACAAAAACAATAGGGGACTTTAACACTCTACTTACCCCAATGGACAGATCATCTAAACAGGAAATCAACAAGGAAAAAATGACTTTGAATGACACAGTGGAACAGATGGATTTAACAGATATGCTCAGAACATTCCATCCTAAGACAGCAGAATATATAATTTTTCAATTGTTCACTGAACATTCTCAAATATAGATCACATATTGGCTCACAAAATAAACCTCAACAAATTCAAGAAGATCAAAGTGATATCATGCATCTTTTCTGACAGTAATGTTATGAAACTAGAAGTAAACCACAAGAAAAAAATCTGGGAGGACCACAAATACATGGATGTTAAATAACATGCTACTAAACAATGAATGGGACAACCAGGAAATAAAAGAAGAAATAAAAAAGTACATGGTAATAAATGAAAATGAAAACACAGTGGTCCAAAACTTTTGGGATGCAGCAAACGTGGTTCTAAGAATGAAGTTTATAGCAATCGAAGGAAGATAATAAACAAACTAAACTTACACCTACAGGAGCTACAAAAATAACAACAAACAAAATCTAAAACCATCAGAAAGAAGGAAATAATAGAGATTAGAGAAGAAATAAATAGTATAGAAACTAAAAAAACAAACAAAAACAAAAACAACCAATAGAACAAATCAATGAAACCAGGAGCTGATTGAAAAAAAAAATGATAAACCACTAGCCAGACTCATCAAGAAAAAAAAAAAGACAAAATCACAAATGAGAGAGAAATAACAACCAAAATGACAGAAATACAGTTATAATAGATGTCTGCTTTTACTTTGGGGGGCACAGCTTATGGGCTTGCAAATTTCACAGGCCCTCTTTCTTCCCAGGATGCATAGGATAAAGGTATAAGATTAGTTCCACAATGTATGAGTCCATTGATCTTTCCCTGGATCTTTACTGGGAAATAGTATTTTTTTTCATTTTGAGATTTCATTATCTCCATTGTCCTTTATATAATTTCACTAATTTATTTAAGTCAATGCATGCATCATTTGCAGACAATCTCAATCCCCAATGTGTCTGGGTTCCAGTGAGTCCAGTGATACACCCGGCCACAGGTGAGACTGTTCTTTTTTTTAAAGATTTGATTTATTTATTTGAGAGAGAGAGAGAACATGAGCAGAGGGAAGAGGCAGAGGGAGAAGCAGGCTTCCCGCTGAGCGGGGAGAGCAGGGAGCCTGACATCAGGCTCGATCTCAGGACCCTGGGATCATGACCTGAGCGGAAGGCAGGTGCTTAACGACTGAGCCACCCAGGCGCCCCAGGTGAGACTGTTCTCACACTTTCTGTTCTAAGCATGGGAATGGACCATTGCCCTTACACTTAAAAGATTCTTGGGAGGGCGCCTGGGTAGCTCAGTCGTTAAGTGTCTGCCTTCAGCTCTGGTCATGATCCCAACATCCTGGGATCGAGCCCACATTGGGCTCCCTGCTCGGCGGGAAGCCTGCTTCTCCCTCCCCCACTCCCCCTGCTTGTGTTCCTGCTCTCGCACTCTCTCTCTCTCTGTCAAATAAATAAATAAAATCTTTAAAAAAAAAAAGATTCTTGGGAAGCAGGTGGGGGTTGTTGCTCAGCTCCACATATTACTTATTCAGGAATGCTTAGAATATGCATACTCTCCTTTTCATGTGATGATCTATGTTCATCCTTTAAAACAATCAGATTTCTGCTACTTTCTACATTCTTCCCTTTCTCCTCTGTGCTGCCATTTATCTTTTTTATTTTTAAAATTTTACTTTAATTTCAGTATAGTTAACATACAGTGTTCTATTAATTTCAGGTGTGCAATACAGTAATTCAACAATTCCATACATCACTTGGTGCTCATCAGCACAAGTGCATTCCTTAATTTCCATCACCTATTTCACCCATCCCCCACCCACCTCCCCTCTGGTAACCATTAGTTTGTTCTCTATAGTTAAGAGCTGTTCCTTAACTTGTCTCTCTCTCTCTCTCTATTTCTTTGCTCATTTGTTTTGGTTCTTAAATTCCACATATGAGTGAAATCATATTTACCTTCCTCTGACTTAATTTAGCTTAGCATTAGACTCTCTAGCTCCATCCATGCCATTGCAAATGTCAAGATTTCTTCTTTTTTATGGCTAAATAGTATTATGTTGTGTATATATACCACAATGGAATATTATATACCATTTTGTCTATTCACATATCAGTGGGCACTTGGCGTACTTCCATAATTTTGTTATTGTAAATAATGCTCCTATAAATATAGGGGTATATGTATCCCTTTGAATTAGTATTTTTGTATTTTTTGGATAAATACCTGGCAGTGCAGTTGCTGGATCATAGGGTAATTCTATTTTTAACTTTCTGAGGAAAATCCATACTGTTTTCTACAGTGGTTGCATCAGTTTTCATTCCTACCAGCAGTGTATGAGGGTTCTTTTTTTCCACATTCTTGCCAAAGTTGGTTGTTTCTTGTGTTTTGGATTTTAGCTATTCTGACAGGTATGAGGTGATATCTCATTGTATTTTGATTTAATCTGATGATAAGTGATGTTGAACATCTTTTCATGTGTCTGTTGGCTATCTGTATGTCCTCTTTGAAGAAATGCCTGTTCATGCCTTGTGCCCAATTTTAGTTGGATTATGTGTTGAGCTGTACCAGTTCTTTATGTAATTTGGATACCAACCCTTTATCAGATACATTATTTGCAAATATCCTCCTATTTAGTAGGTTGCCTTTTAGTTATGTTGATTGTTTCCTTTACTGTGCAGAAGCTTTTTATTTTGATGTAGTCCCAATAGTTTTTCTTAATTAATCATTATCATAATACCACTTTGTAATGTAATTAGCTGTCAACTTGTATGTCTCCTCATTGGGCTATAAAACATTTAAAAGAAGGGGCCATATTCTTATTAATTTCGGATCCTTGATCTCAACAATCCTTGCTGCTGGGAAGAATGTACCTGGATGTAATGTTGCTTTTGTGCCCTAAACCTTCAGTTCCCCTAGTTGAGTCTCAGTGCTCTGCAATGTCATCTGATCTCAGCCTTGGGGCTTGCAAGGAGGAAGCAAGTCTGTTGATGACCCTTCAACAGCATTTGCCCACTCTGTCTCTGAATCACATTGTTGTAATTTTCACAATATTTCAAACTTTTTCATTGTTATTACCTTTGTTATGGTGATCTGTGATCAGTGATTATGGCTCATTGAAAGCTCAGATGATGGTTAGAAGTTTTTAGCAATGAAGTATTTTTTAATTCAAGTATGGATTGTCTTTTGGACATAATGCTATTGCATATTTAACAGACAATAGTGTAGTGCAAACGTAACTTTTCTATGCACTGTGGAAATTTAAAAAATCATTTAACTCACTTTACTGCAATATTCACTATATTCTAGTGGTCTAGAACTGAACCTTCAATATTTCCAAGGTATGCAAGTAATAAAATTTTAGAGAAAATTTAACTGTCATCTTTTTGCTCCATCTTTTTATTATAGTTTCAGCTCCTCCTTCTCTGTCTGCCCTTTCCCATCAGCGTTCAAGCATAATTAAATCTGTCACAACTTTAACAACAAAATCAAGTCTTCCTTTAAGCCTATAATACATACTAGCTATTGCTATGATTTTTCTCTTCTCTTTTCACTGCCAAAGTCTTACAAAGCATGGTCTAAACCAATGGTTCTTAAACTCTTTGGTCTCAGAACTCCTTTACACACATTAAAGTTATTAATAATCCTCCTGAAAGTTTTTGTTAATAAAAAACAAAAAGATATTTATTTTTACTGCATTAGAAACTAAAACAGAATTTTTAAAATTAAAATAATCATTTAAGGAGAATAATAAATCATTTTCATATTAACATGAATAAAATACTTTTTAAAATAAATTATAGCTAATCCTCTAAAAGATCAGTGAGAAGAGGCATTATTTTTCACTTTTACAAATCTCTTTAATGTCAGACTCAATGGTAAATAATTAGATTCTGATAGCTTCTGCATTCAATCTTTTGCAGTATGCTGTTCTGGTTAAAATGTTTGATGAAAATATGGCCTTATACTAATATACACTTGAAGAAATGAGGAGTATTTTAATAACCAATTTAGATAATTGTGGATTTTCTTGATACTAAATCAAAACCAGACAAGCAGTGGTTCCTCAAAGTTTAGTAATGAGGCAGACTCAATTTATATCAAAGAATATTTTACAGTGTTTCATTTCAATGTTTTGGTATATCTCGGATTATAACTGGGTCTTTTACCAATACATGATTTTGAAATATATGCAGGTCATTGGTAAAATATTGGTCTCCTGAGTTATGCACATCTTCAAAATATTCATATATTTTATTAACCTAGCTTAGAAAATTCTAGAAACCTCAAGAATACTCAACCATATATTCTACTAGCCATCAAAACAATGACATTAATATGCTCCATGTAGCCTTGGAAAACTCTGCTGTGCACCTGTGGGAGAATAAGTGTGAAAAAGGCAAATCACAACTTTTCATTACTGTGAAAACTGTTTGAGTCCATGGACAGGGTTGCAGGGGTACTGCAGACTACATGTAAAAAGCACTGGTATACATACCTGATGCCCTCGATTTCTCAAGACAAACTTTCCTCACAGTCTCATTTAATTTACTGTTACCCAGGTAAAAAAAAAAATACCCATTTGTCTTCAGAACAATATTTAATTCTTAAATAATTCAGTTTCTGTGGCATGTTCCACTTTGACTGTTGACTTTGCTGGAATACCCCTTTCTCTTGGGTATTTATGAAACTTTGTGAAGTTATTCATTTCTCCTTACCTCTCTACCTCTCTAATTACCATACCCAGATGCTTTTGTGGCTTCCTTTTCTTCTTTCTTTCTTTCTTTCTTTCTTTCTTCTTTCTTTCTTCCTTCCTTCCTTCCTTCCTTTCTTTTCTTTCTTTCTTTCTTTCTTTCTTTCTTTCTTTCTTTCTTTCTTTCTTTCTTTCTTTCTTTCTTTCTTTCTTTCTTTCTTTCTTTCCTTCTTTCTTCTTTCTTTCATTCTTTCTTTTTTTCCTTCCTTCCTACGTTCCTTCCTTCTTTCCTTCCTTCCTTCCTTCCTTTTTTTGGAAAACAATTTATTTATGTTTATAGTTCACACACAATTTGCATTCATTTTAGGTGTACAACATAGTGATTCAACAACTCTATGTGTTATGCTCTGCTCACCACATGTGTAGTTACCATCTGTAACCATATAACACTATTACAATATCTTTGACTATATTCCCTATGCTGTACATTTTATTCCTGTGACTTATTCATTCCAAACCGTGACTTACTCTTTTGTGTGCATGTAGCCTTAAAAGTAGGTGTTTTCCAAAATTCTCTCTGCAGCCCTCTTCTTCTGTTTCCTACTCATTTCTTTGGGTGGATTCTGGTACTGCTACAGCAGCAAATATCAGCCACATGAGGATGATTCTAATCTGATCCTTTTCTTGAGCCCTAGAATCACATATTCAGAACACATGTGTACCTACATGCTTCTTAACCACATTGTTCAGCATTTTTTACCTGAGTTCATTATTTTATCCTTGGTGTCATTCTCATAATTTATCTAGAGTCTTGGTCAAAATAAAAATATATGAATAATTTTTTATTAATCCTTTTTCCCTTTTAAAGTCAGAGTGATATTTTCATAGTTTCTAACATTTGTTAGATCTTCTATTTTCTACAGCCCTCAAAAACCACTGATTTGTTTAAATAAAATTATTTTTAAGTTCTTCAACATTTTCAGATGCTATTTTTCCAGTCTTCACTTAAAAGAAATAGTCCTCATTTAAAGATATGGATATATATCTACATAAAGATAAACTTTATATATATATGTATGCATATATAAGTATATATACTTATATATATCCCTATATATATACTTATATGTGTGTGTGTATGTATGTGTGTGTGTGTGTGTATATATATATATATATATATATATATATAAATAGGGGATATATATATACACATATATATGTATACATGTATATATATATGTATATGTATATATATATATATCTTTGTTAAGATATAATTGATATGCCATAAAATGTGTTCATTTTAAATACACAGTTGAAAGGTTCTGTATATCCACAGAGTTGGGCAACCATCACTACAAACTAAGTTTAGTGTATTTTAATCAAAACAAAATTCATTTTCCCTCCACTTTAGCCCCTGGCAACCACTACCTGCATGATTTGCCTGTTTTTAAACATCATATTGTTGGACTCACACTGTATGCAGCCTTCTCAGATTGGCTTCTTTCACTTAGTAATATATTTTTAAGTTTCCTCCATGTATTTCATGGTTTGATAGTTCATTTATTTTTAGCACTGAACAAGATCCCATTGTCTGGGTGTAGCACTGTTATTATCCATTCACCTACTGAAATACATCTTGGTTGCTTCCAAGTTTTGCCAGTTATGAATAAAACTGTTATAAATATTCATGTGCAGGTTTTTGTGTAGACATAAGTTTTCAGTTCCTTTAGGCAAATATCACAGAATGTGATTGCTAGATCATCTAGTAAGAAGTTTTTAGTATTGTAAAAAATCACCGAACTGTCTTCCAAAGTGGCTATATATTTGCATTCCCCTCAGTAAGAATGAGAGTTCCTGTTTCTCCACATCCTCTCCAGCATTTGAGGTTGTCAGTTTCTGGGTTTTGGTCATTTAAGTAGGTAAATGCTAGTATCTTATTTTATTTTTTTTTTAAGATTTAATTTATTTATTTGAGAGAGAGAGAAAGAGAGAGAGAACAAGCAGGTGGAGGGCGGAGAGGAAGAGGGAGAAACAGACTCACAGCTAAGCAGGGAGCCCTATATGGGGCTCGATCCCAGAACCCTGGGAACATGACCTGAGCTGAAGCAGACGCTTAACCAACTGAGCTACCCAGGTGCCCCAGTATCTCATTTTAAATTACATTTCCCTGATGACATATGATGAACATTTTTATTTTTTATTTGCCATTTGTGTATCTTCTTTGGTGAGATGTCTGTTAAGGTCTTTGGCCAGTTTTTAATTGGCTTATTTGTTTTCTTACTGTTGAGATTTAAGAGTTCTTTGCATAATTTAATAGCAATCTTCATCAGATAGGTCTTTGCAAATATTTTATACCTGTCTGTGGCTTGCATTTTCATTCTCTTGGCAGTGTTTTTTACAGGGCAGAAACTTTTAATTTTAATGAAATTCATCTCGCTTCAGTGTTTTATCTGAAAAGTCATTAGTATACCTATGGCAATCTAGGTTTTCTGCTATGTTGTCTTCTAGAAATTTTGTAGTTTTACATTTTACATTTAGATTGTTACCCATATTGAATTATATTTTGTGAAGGGTATGAATTCTGTGTCTAGATTGTTTTTTTTTTTTATTTGTGCTTGTGGATGTTCAATTTTTGCAGCACCATTTGTGGACAAGACTATTTTTGCTCCATTGCTTCTTTGTTGCAGATCCGTTGACTATATTTATGTGGGTCTGTTTTTGGGCTCTATATTCTATTCCATTCCATTGATCTATTTGTCTATTCTTTTATTAATGCCACACTGTCTTGCTTACTGTAGCTTCATAGTAAGTCTTGAGGTTGAGTAATGTCAGTCCTTCAAATTTGTTCTTCCCCTTCAACATTATGTTGGCTTGTCTAGGTTCTCTGTGGTTTTGATTTACATTTCTCTAATGATTATTGATGTTGAGCATCTTTTAATTGCTTATTGTACACTTGTTTATGTTATATAAGTAAATATTATTCAAATTCACTGTCCATTTTTAAATTGGATTATTGGCTTTTTAAAATTTTTAAGTTGTAAGAGTTCTTTGTATGTTCTGTATTTCTCTTCTTTATCCAAAATATAACTTTAAAACACTTCCCATTCTGTGGGGTATGTTTTCACCTTCTTGACGGTGTCATGTTTTGTGTAACATTACATTTTGATGTAATACAATTCATGTGGCTTTTCTTAATTTGCTACTGTTTTGGGTGTCAAATCTAAGAAATTATTAATTAATCAAAGGTCTTGATGATTTATCCCTATGTTTAATTCTAAGAGTTTTATAGCTCTTACATTTAGGTTTATGATCTTATTATGAAGTTATTTTTTGTATACAATGTGAGGTAGAGGTCCAACTTAATTCTATTTTTAAGATTTTATTTATTTATTTGACACAGAGAGAGAAAGCACAAGTAGACAGAGTGGCAGGCAGAGAGAGAGGGAGAAGCAGGCTCCCCACTGAGCAAGGAGCCAGACATGGGGCTCGATCCCAGGACCCGGGGATCATGACCTGAGCCAAAGCAGCTGGTTAACCGACTGAGCCGCCCAGATGCTCCTAACTTCATTCTTTTACATGTGGATATCCAGTTATCTCAGAACTATTAATTGAAATGAGTCTTCTTTTCCTATTGAATTGTCTTAGCACCCTTTTTGAAAATCAGTTGAGAACAAATTTGAGATTTTTTCAGTATCCTCTCCTACTTCCACTAACCAATATATCTAACTGTGTGTCACAGTGTTTTGATTATTACAGATGTTTATTAAATTTTGAAATTGGGAAACAAGGGTTCTCGAACTTTGTTCTTATTTTTCAGGATTGATTTCTGTGTTCTGGGTCTTTTGCATTTCCAAATGGATTGATCCAAATGGATTAGCTTACCAGTTTCTAAAAAAAAAAAAAACAAAATAAAAACAAAACAACAAAAATAAAAGTAAAACAAAACAAAACAAAAACAGTTGGGATTTTGGTAATAATTGTATTAAAACTACAGAGCAGTTTGAAAAGGCATCTTAATAAGACTAACTTTTCCAATTTATAAATATGAAATGTCTTTTCACTTATTTAAACCTTCTTTAACATATTTAAGTAACTTTTATAGTTTTCAATATAAAACTCTTATTGTCCTCTTGTTACATTTTTCTTTTTTTTAATTTTATTTATTTATTTGACAGAGAGACACAGCAAGAGAGGGAACACAAGCAGGGGGAATGAGAGAGGGAGAAGCAGGCTTCCTGATGAACAGGGAGCCCGATGTGGGGCTTGATCCCAGGACCCGGGGATCATGACCTGAGCTGAAGGCAGATGCTTAACGACTGAGCCACCCAGGTACCCCTTGTTACATTTTTCTTAAGCATTTTATTCACTTTGATGTTATTGTAAATGGAAGGGTTTCCTTAATTTCATTATTAGGTAATCCATTGCTAGCCTATAGAAATACAATTGATTTTTGTATATTGAGCCTTTATTTTGCTATCTTACCAAACTCATTCATTAGTTCTAATAATTTGTGTGTGTGTGTGTGTGTGTGTGTGTGTTTAGAGTTTTTAATATCTCAGATGATGTCATCTGCAAATAGAAATACTTGTACTCTTTCTTTCAAATCTGGAGAACTTTTTATTTCATTCTTGCCAATTGCTATGGCTAAAATATCTATTACATTGCTGAACAAAAGTGATGAGAGTAGACATCCTTATCTTGTTCCTGATCTTAGGGAGGAAGCATTGATTCTTTCATTATTAATTGTGATGTTAGCTATGTGTTTATCATATATGACTTTTATTGAATATAGCCTTAATTACCATTGTGTTGATTTTTTATCATTAAAGGGTGTTGAATGTTATCAAGTAAACTTTCTGTGTCTATCTATGTGATTATATGTTTTTTTCTCTTTATTCTATTAATAGGCATATATTTATTTGTGTACGATAAATAACTTTTCCATTTTGCATTTTTCAAAAAAGATTTTATTTATTTGACAGAGAGAGACACAGAGAGGGAACACAAGCATGGGGAGTGGGAGAGGGAGAAGCAGGCTTCCCGCTGAGCAGGGAGCCTGATGCAGGGCTCAGTCCCAGGATCCTGGGATCATGACCTGAGCCAAACGCAGACACTTAATGACTGAGCCACCCGGGCGCCCCCATTTTGCATTTGATTGTAGTATATCTTTCAAAGATGGTATTTGGAAAATAATCAGTTACCAGATATTTTAATTAATTTAGAGGTGATAATAGAACTATATTTGAGCCACAAGAAATTGTGAGGCATTTTGAATAATTAAAGCTAATCATTTTTGACAACCAAATATAGTTGTCACATTTCATAGAGCTTTTGGGAGGCTCACATGAACTCATGAATTTTTTTCTTAATCATGTTTTTTAAAGATGTTATTTATTTATTTATTTATTTATTTATTTATTTATTTATTTGAGAGAGTGTGAGTATGTGTGGGGGGGGTGGGAGAGCAGTGAGAGATGGACAAGCAGACTCCACACTGATTGTGGAGCCCAACGTGGAGCTTGATCTCATGACCTTGAGAGCATGACCTGAGCTGAAATCAAGAGTTGGGCCCTCAGCCTACTGAGCCACCCAGGTGCCCCCATGTTTTTGTTTTTTAATAAGAAAAGAAAGTTCCTGCAGGCATAAAATTCAACAATGAAAAACTCTCTTCCTATGCTTAAGCCAGGTCAAAAATAGGATCTAGAAGGAATAAAAAGTTTCTACTTTTAAGCTTACAATGCAAAATGCACACAATCAGTGCATGGCAGATCTGACCTATCAATCTCAGAATTGCAATATTTTAAAATTTCTTTTTCTTAGACATTTGTTACATATACTTGTATTATGTTCACAAATCCTGGTTTTACATTTTTAGCATTGCTTTAAAAGCAACTTCTCACCTGTAATGAAAGTATCAGATAAGTAGCAAGATGGCAGAGGAGTAGGAGACCTGGATTTCATCTGGTCCCAGGAATTCAACTGGATAGGGATCAAACCATTCTGAACACCTACCAACTCTCTGAGCAGAAAAGCGACCACTTGCTGGAAGGTAGGACGTGTGGATAAGTGATTCCGAGGTGATATTTGGGAGGATAGACGGTGGGGGAGGGGGCATAAGTCAGCTGCTTCTGGCAAGTGACAGAGCAGCAGAGCACAAAATTGGAACTTTTAGAAGTTGGCTCCATAGAGAGACGCTGCTCCAGTGGCTAAGCGGGGTTTGGAACCCTCGCTGGGACAGTGTGGTCTCAGGACCCTCGGGGTCACAGAAAGGGCAGGGGTGCCTGAGTGCGGCAGAACCCCCAGCTATAGGAGCAGGGAAGTTGGCTGCACAGACAGAGCCAAGGAGCATGCTCCCAGCTTGAGGTTGCCATAAACTGTGATCTGCAGCACAGTCAGGCCACTGCTCCTCCAGCAGGGACCCAACAAGTGGCGGATCGGGGGAGACTCCCCTTCCTCCCTTGGGAAGAGTGGCATGGGAGTGCACCACAGGGATCTGCTGGGTTTGGAGACTCTGCAATGGGTCATGTGCCGGAGATAGAGGTGTTTGGTCACAGGCTGTGTGAGCACAGAGAGTGGCCAGAGAGCGGCCAGAGACCGGGCAGACAGGAGTGATTGACTGCTTTTCTCTGGGGGCACACTGAGGAGCAGGGCAACGAGTTTTCGGCTCCTCTGGGCGGAGATTGGGAGGCCACCATTTTCACTCTGGTCCTCCAAAGCTGTACCGAGAGCTTGCAGGGAACAAAAGCTCCTGAGAGCAAACCCGAGCAGATTGCATAGCCCTGACCGACCAGGGCGGGGCAATTCCGCCTCCGGCAAAAACATTTGGGAACCATGGCAACAGGCCCTTCCCCCAGAAGATCAGCAAGAACAGCCAGCCAAGACCAAGTTTACTGAACAAGGAGAATGGGAGAACTCCAGCGCTAGGGAAATACTGCACATAGAATTCATGACTTTTTCCCAATGATTCTTTAGTCTTTCAAAGTTAATTTTTTAACTGACTTTTTTTTTAATTTTTCTTTTTCCCTTTTTCAACCAAGATCTTATCAATCCCTTTTTTAAAAAAGTCTTTTTTATTTTTCATTTTTAGAGTCATATTCTATCCTTTCATAGTAGTTAACCTTATTTTTGGTAGATATATATAAGTTGTTCTCTCTTTAAAATTTTGTGATACAATTTCTTAAAACAGATCAAAATATACCCTAAATCTCTAGTGTATGGCTTTGGTCTAGTCTCCTGCCTGATAACATTCTCTCCCTTTTTTTTTTCTTTTTTTTTTAAATCATCTTCTTTTCTTTTTTTAACCAACTTCTTATCAATTCCTTTTATAAAATCTTTTATAATTTTCATCTTTACAGTCATATCCTATCCCTCCATTGTATTAACCCTTATTTTTGTACATATATAAGTTTTTCTTTCTTTAAAATTATGGGAGGCACTTTCTTCTACACAGACCAAAAATGGCCAAAATCTAGTGTGTGGCACTGATCTATGCACCAGCCTGATCATACTTGATCATATTCTGTTTTCTTTGTATTCTTTTGTTTTTGTTTGTTTCTTCCATCTTTTCTTTTTTTTTTTTTCTTTTTTCTTCTTTTCCCTTTCTTATCCCCAGGTTTCAGGTCTTTTCTGAATAGTTTAGTGTATATTTTCTGGGGACGTTGTTACCCTGTTAACATTTTGTTCTCTCATTCATCTGTCCTCCTCTGGAAAAATGATAAGATGGAAAAAAATCACCTCAAAAAAAGAACAAGAGGCAGTACCGACTGCGAGGGACCTAATCAGTATCGACATTAGCAAGAAGTCAGAACTAGAGTTCAGAACAATGATTTTGAAGATACAAGCTGGGCTTCAAAAAAGAATGGAAGATATTAGAGAAACCCTTTCTAGAGAAATAAAAGAACTAAAATCTAACCAAGTCGAAATTAAAAAAAGGCTATTAATGAGGTGCAATAAAAAATGGAGGCTATAACTGCTAGGATAAATGAGGCAGAAGAGAGAATTAGTGATATAGTAGACCAAACGATGGAAAATAAAGAAGCTGAGAAAGAGAGAGATAAACAACTACTGGATCACGAGGGCAGAATTAGAGAGATAAGCAGTACCATAAGATGAAACAACATTAGAATAATTGGGATCCCAGAAAAAGAAGAAAGAGAGAGAGGGGCAGAAGGTATATTGGAGCAAATTATTTCAGAGAACTTTCCTAATTTGGGGAAGGAAACAGGCATCAAAATCCAGGAGGCACAGAGAACCCCACTCAAAATCAATAAAAATAGGTCAACACCCTGACATTTAATACTAAAACTTACGAGTCTCAGAGACAAAGAGAAAATCCTGAAACAGCTCAGGAGAAGAGCTCTGTAAACTAAAATGGTAGAAATATTAGATTGGCAACAGACATAGTATCCACAGAGACCTGGCATGCCAGAAAGGACTGGCATAATATCTTCAGAGCACTAAACGAGAAAAATATGGAGCCCAGAATATTATATCCAGCTAGGTTGTCATTGAAAATAGAAGGAGAGATAAAAAGCTTCCAAGACAAACAAAAACTAAAGGAATTTGCAAACATGAAACCAGCCCTAAAAAATATTGAAAGGGGTCCTCTAGGCAAAGAGAGAGCCTAAAAGGAACACAGACTAGAAAGGAACACAGACAATATACAGTAACAGTCACCTTACAAGTAACACAATGGCACTAAATTCTATCTTTCAATAGTTACCCTGAATGTAGATGGGCTAAATGCCCCAATCAAAAGACATAGGCTATCATATTGGATAAAAAACAAGACCCATTGATATGCTGTCTGCATGAGACTCATTTTAAACCCAAAGACACCCCCAGATTGAAAGTGTGAGGGTGGAAAATGATTTACCTTGCTAATGGACACCAAAAAAAAGCTGGGGGGGAGATCAATCCTTACATCAGACAAATTAGATTTTAAACCAGAGACTGTAATAAGAGCTGAGGAAGGACACTATATCTTACCTAAAGGGTCTATCCAACAAGAAGATCAAACAATTGTAAATATCTATGCCCCTAACAGGGGAGCAGCCAGTTATAGAAGGCAATTAATAAGAAAAGCAAAGAAACACATTGACAACAATACAATAATAGTGGGGGACTTTAACACCCCGCCCCACTGAAATGGACAGATCATCTAAGCAAAAGATCAATAAGGAAATAAAGACTTTAAATGACACACTGGACCAAATGGATTTCACAGATATATTCAGAACATTCCATCCCAAAGCAACAGAATACACATTCTTCTCTAGTGCCCATGGGACATTCTCCAGAATAGATCACATCCTAGGTCACAAATCAGGTCTCAATGGATACCAAAAGATTGGGAGATTATTCCCTGCATTTTCGGACCACAATGCTTTGAAACTAGAACCCAATCACAAGAGGAAAATTGGAAAGAACTCAAATACATGGAGGCTAAAGAGCATCCTACTAAGGAATGAATGAGTCAACCAGGAAATTAAACAAGAATTCAAAGAATTCATGGAAACAAATTAAAATGAAAACACAACTGTTCAAAATCTTTGGGATGCAGCAAAGGCAGTCCTAAGAGGAAAGTATATAGCAACACAAGTCTTTCTTAAGATACAAGAAAGGTCTCAAATACACAACCTAACCCTACACCTAAGGGAGCTGGAGAAAGAACAGCAAATAAAGCCTAAAACCAGCAGGAGAAGAGAAATAATAAAGATTAGAGCAGAAATCAATGAAATAGAAACCAAAAGAACAGTAGAACAGATCAATGAAATTAGGAGCTGGTTCTTTGAAAGAATTAACAAGATTGATAAACCCCTGGCCAGACTTACCAAAAAGCAAGGAGAAATGACCCAAATAAATAAAATCATGAATGAAAGAGGAGAGATCACAACCAACACCAAAGAAATACAAAAAATTATAAGAACATATTATGAGCAACTATTTGCCAGCAAATTAGATAATCTGGAAGAAATGGATGCATTCTGAAATATGTATCAACTACCAAAACTGAACCATGAAGAATTGAAAATCTGAACAGAGCTATAATCACTAAAGAAATTGAAGCAGTCATCAAAAATCTCCCAAAAACAAAAGCCCAGGACCAGATGGCTTCCCAGGGGAATTCTACCAAACATTTAAAGAAGAATTAATACCTATTCCTCTGAAACTGTTCCAAGAAATATAAATGGAAAAAAAAACTTCCAAACTCGTTTTATGAGGCCACCATTACCTTGATCCCCAAACCAGACAAAGACCCCATCAAAAAAGAGAATTACAGACGAATATACTTGATGAACATGAATGCAAAAATTCTCACCAAAATACTAGCCAAAAGGATCCAACAGTACATTAAAAGGATTATTCACCACGACCAAGTGGGATTTATCCCTGGGCTGCAAGGTTGGTTCAACATCCACAAATCAATAAATGTAATACAACACATTAATAAAAGAAAGAAAAAGAACCATATGATCCCCTCAATAAATGCAGAAAAAGCATTTGACAAAGTACAGCATCCTTTCTTGATCAAAACTCCTCAGAGTATAGGGATAGAGGGTACATACCTCAATATCATAAAAACCATCTATGAAAAACCCACAGCGAATGTCATTCTCAATGGGGAAAAACTGAGAGTTTTCCCTCTAAGGTCAGGAACACAGCAGGGATGTCCACTATCACCACTGTTATTCAACATAGTATTAGAAATTCTAGTCACAAAAATCAGACAACAAAAAGAAATAAAAGGCCTCCAAATCGGCAAAGAAGAAGTCAAACTCTCACTCATGCAGATGATATGATACTTTATGTGGAAAACCCAAAAGACTCCACCCTAAAAATGCTAGAACTCATACAGGAATTCAGTAAAGTGGCAGGATATAAAATCAATGCACAGAAATCAGTGACATTCCTATACGCCAACAACAAGACAGAAGAAAGAGAAATTAAAGAGTCAATCCCATTTACAATTGCACCCAAAACCATAAGATACCTAGGAATAAATCTCACCAAAGAAGCAAAGAATCTGTACTCAGAAAACTATAAAAGACTCATGAAAGAAATTGAGGAAGACACAAAGAATGAAAAAATGTTCCATGCTCATGGATTGGGAGAACAAACCTTGTGAAGATGTCAATGCTACCTAGAGCAATCTACACATTCAATGCAATCCCTATCAAAATACCATCCACTTTTTTCAAAGAAATGGAACCAATAATCCTAAAATTTGTATGGAACCAGAAAAGACCCCAAATAGCCAAAGGAATGTTGAAAAAGAAAAGCAAAGCTGGCAGCATCACAATTCTGGACTTCAAGCTCTATTACATGCTGTCATCATCAAAACAGTATGGTACTGGCACAAAAACAGACACACAGATCAATGGAACAGAATAAAGAGCCCAGAAATGGACCTTCAACTCTATGGTCAACTAATCTTTGACAAAGTAGGAAAGAATGTCCCCTGGAGAAAGACAGTCTCTTTAACAAATGGTGTTGGGAAAATTGGACAGGCACATGCAGAAGAATGAAACTGGGCCATTTTCTTACACCACACACAGAAATAGGCTCAAAATGGTTGAAAGACCTAAATGTGAGACATTAGGATGTCTCAGAGACATCCATCAAAATCCTAAAGTAGAACACAGACAGCAACCTCTTCTACCTCAGCCATAGCAACTTCTTGCTAGAAACATTGGCAAAGGCAAGGGAAGCAAGGGCAAAAATGAACTACTGGTATTTCATCAAGATAAAAAGCTTTTGCTCAGCAAAAGAAACAGTAAAGAAAACCAAAAGACAGCTGATAGAATGGGAGAAGATATTTGCAAATGACTTATCAGATAAAGGGATAGTATCCAAAATCTATAACGAACTTAATCTCAACACCCAAGAAACAAATGATCCAATCAAGAAATGGGCAGAAGACATGAACAGACATTTTTCCAAAGAAGACATCCAAATGGCCAACAAACACATGAAAAAGTGCTCAGGCCCTCATCGGGCTCCCTGCTCAGTGGGGAGACTGCTTCTCCCTCTCTCTCTGCCTGCCACTCTGCCTACTTGTGTTCTCTCTGTCAAATAAATAAATAAAAAATCTTTAAAGGAAAAGAAAAAGAAAAAGTGCTCAGCATCGCTCAGCATCAGGAAATCCAAATCAAAACCTCAAAGAGATATCACCTCACACCAGTCAGAATGGCTAAAATTAACAAGTCAGAAAACGACAGATGTTGGCGGGGATGTGGAGAAAGGGGAACCCTCCTACACTGTTGATGGGAATGCAAGCTGGTGCAGCCACTCTAGAAAACAGTATGGAGGTTCCTCAAAAAGGTGAAAATAGAGCTACTCTACGATCCAGCAATTGCACTACTGGGTATTTACCCCAAAGATACAAATGTAGGGATCCAAAGAGGTACATGGACCCGATGTTTATAGCAGCAATGTCCACAGTAGCCAAACTGTGGAAAGAGCCCAGATGTCCATCAACAGATGAATGGATAAAGAACAGGTGGTATATATATATACAATGGAATATTAGGCAGCCATCAAAAGGAATGGAATCTTGCCATTTGCAACAACATGGTTGGAACTGGAGGGTATAATGTTGAGTGAAATAAGCCAATCAGAGAAAGACATGTATCATATGACCTCATTGTAATGAGGAATTCTTAATCTCCAGAAACATACTGAGGGTTGCTGGAGTGGTGGGGGATGGGAGGGATGGGGTGGCTGGGTAATAGACCCTGGGGAAGGTATGTGCTATGGTGAGCACTGTGAGTTGTATAAGACTGTTGAATCACAGACCTGTACCTCTGAAACAAATAATACATTATTTGTTATAAAATAAAAAAAAGAAGATAGCAGGAGGGGAAGAATGAAGGGGATAATCGGAGGGGGAGATGAACGATGAGAGACTATGGACTCTGAAAAACAAACTGAGGGTTCTAGAGGGGAGGTAGTGGGAGGATGGGTTAGCCTGGTGATGGGTATTAAGGAGGGCATGTTCTGCATGGAGCACTGGGTGTTATATGCAAACAATGAATCATGGAACACTACATCAAAAAAAATTTTTTAAAAAGTATCAACCTGATTAAATGAAAAATAACAGAACTTTCAGTATATGTGCTGCCGAAGCAAGCACAATAACAGAACTTTCAAATAAAAAGAATGAGGTAAGTATACTTATTTATATTTATATTTATATCGATATATTAAATATGCATATATTTTAACATGTATTTTTTCTGAATGTGTTATTTTTGAAATATGAGTTATTTCTTATTAATACTTACATAAATTTATCAAACAAAAAAGTACCTTTCTTTCATACACACTTTAAGCCATGTGCCTACAATGGTAAAAATAAGCTTACTTATAAGAATTTCTTATTGTGTGAATTCTTGAAATTGAATTACATCTTGGTATTCCTATTGTCAACATATAGAGGAAGGTATGATTCTCATTTTTCATGCCTAAAGTCAATTTATTTTTGTTTCTGTCTCTGTAAGCATAGCATATAAAAATGCTTACTTGGGAAAAAGGAAACACGTCTTATCTTTAGGATAGAATATGAATTATAAATCAAAAACTCAAAACTTTCAAACATTGGGATAGGGAAATACAAAATTAAATAACTAATATAGCTATTTAACTAAAATCTTTGAAAAAAAAGAAACACACTTATTCATAGAGTTTAGAAATATGGTGTTTTCATTTTTAAGTAACTGGATACATTTACTTTAAGCCCTTACTTCTCAGAATTGACTTCTGCAGAGACTTAGTGACAAATGTTTAAAGCCACAATGGTTTCACTAACCCTATCTTTTTTTATATGTGATGTATTTTTATATAAATTTTATATAAATGATTGCAGTAGTCCCCTCTTTATTCTTTGGGGAATATGTTCCAAGTCCCCCAGTGGATGCCTAAAACCACAGATGGTACTAAACCCTATATATACTGGATTTTTTTTTCAAAAAAGTTTAATTTATAAATTTAGTACAATAAGAGATTAAGAACAGTTACTAATGAAAAAGAACTATTATAACAATATATTGTAATAAGTATTACATGAATGTGGTTTCTTTCTCTCCAAATATCTTGTGCTGCACTCACCCTTCTTTTTCTTGTGATGACATGAGATGATAAAATGTCTACATAATAAGATGAAGTGAAGTGAATGATGTAAGCATGGGACATAACATTAGGCTACTACTCACCTTCTGGGGATATGTCAGACTGCTTTCAAACTGCAATTGACTGAATAAACAAATCATGGAAAGCAAAACTGAAGTTAAGGGGAGGAACTACCATATTTCCAATTAAAGTTGGCCTGCTGTTGGTCCAAAGAACAACTCTGTGGGAAAAATGCTAATTATATCTCACATTTTTCATTCCTGGTTATTATTTTCCTTTTCAGTCTACAGCTTCCCCTTTTGAAATGTTTTGAGAGATATTTTCTTTCCTGAGTCTTTCAGAAATATTTAGCAATGTATACTTAGTTGCATAAATGTGATATGCCCTTTTGTCCTTTTAGACATTAGAATTGGTTTTCATTCATTTCATTTCATTTCATTCACTTGTATTTTTTTATGGCTTGATCTGTATGCTTGTACAAAGTACTATAAAGGCATGTACATCCCATTCTGATAAAAAAAATAATATCTCCAGGCTTTTGTACATTCATTGTCTCAAGAAAGCTGCTCATCTACTTCACTAACACCACTACTCCCTGGATGTACCCCACCCCCCGGATGCACTTTAATCAAAAACACCAATTTTGAACTTCATATGAGTGAAGTGAATCCACATCGGATAGTGAGATTGGAGACCAAAAGGTTTTAGAAGACCAGTTTACCTGAACATAAGATCTTTCTAGCAACATCAGAAACTCAGTCATAGAAGAAAATAAAATGAATGGCTTTGCAGATCCAAGATTGAAGACTTTCAATTTGGTTATTGTAGAAAAGAAAGAAGTACAGGATATGAGAGTTTTGGTGAAATTACCACACCCCAGTGTGATAGAGACTGCCTGGATATTCACCAAACTAATTTTTTCTTCCCGGTCACACAGCTGGATTACAATTTCCAGCCTCCCTTTCATATAGGTGTGCCCAGGTGCCTGAAACCTAGACGATAATTCTAAGTCAAGGATGTGCAATTCTTCCATGACTTTCCAGAACAGTTTCACTCATACATCAGATTCTATCTTCTTTTCCATCACCTAGCTGAATGAGGATGAAGTGAACGTGGATTCTCTGGGTTTTCTTTTTTCCTCCTATATTCCAGAATGGGTTTGGGAGGAATTTGACAACCTGGACACAAACAAAAAGAAAACACACACACACACACACACACACACACACACACACACACACACACACACACACAAGGAGACTAAAACCATAACTCTCCCTAACCAAAGGACTAGAAGAGGAGCTGCCTAGCAACAGAAAACCTTTAGACCATAAATAAACAGTCTAGATTTTTACCTTTGCCTGACTATACCAAGGCACAAAATGGCATCACAGAAAGCTGAATAGAAAGTAGTTCTTTTATCCCCACGAGGGAACAATGAGCACTGTTGCATCCCCACCTTGATGTCTGTGGATGCCACGTATGGAGCTGTAATGAGACACTCCTCTTCCTCACAGGACTCCCTACCACAATCTCTCTACTCCCTGAGTGCCAACAGGGGATGAGTAGGGAACCTTGCTTTCGATCCCACATAGCAATAACAATGGGTTGCCCTCCATTTTCTCTACCAGAATGGTGCCACCAGAATCCAGCTACAACAGAATATTTAAATAACATCCAAATTCTTATAACATAATATCCAAAATATTCAGGGCCAATAGAGAATCAGTTATCAAAATGTATCATACCACACACCACACAAACCTCAACTTGAATGAGGAAGGACAGTTAATAAGCATCAACACTGAGATGACAGTGACATTGAAATTATCTGAGAAGAATTTTCGTACAAATATCATTTGTGTGTTTTTGTTTGAATATAACTGGTGACAGTGTTGGTTTTTTAAAAGCAGCCATGATTTGTGTTTTTCTGTTTTTTGTTTTTGCTATTTCACTCCGTTCTTGACCAAAGCTTCTCTTTAAGTAGTTTATGATGGAAAATTGTCACACTAGCTTAACAGAAAGGGTGGGAGTCATGTCCATTGTCTGCTAAACAAATAAAAATACTGAATGTGTTAAAAAATGTCATAGAAATACTTCTTTAAGAAATTAAGAGTATGTTTGAAACAAATGGAAAAAAATGAGAAGTCTCACTGAATAAATAGTCTTAGTGAAGAAACAGAAGTGATAAAGTGGAAATTTTAGAACTGAATAATAAAATCTGAAACTGGGAAAAAACAGAAATTCAATAGATTGCCTCAAAAGATGGAAAGGAAAGAGGAAAAAATAAGTGAGGGTGGAGCCAGAACAATATAAACTACTCAACCTGAAAAATAAAGTAAATAGATTAAAAAATAAAACTCTTTGGACATGTGAAATGTAATTAAAGATCTAACATTTCTGTCATTGAATTTCTAAGAGGTGAGAAGAAAGAGAGTAGCACTGAAAAAGTATTTTTAAAAAATTAATGTCTGAACATTTCCAAATTTGGTTAAAAAATTATGAAACTACAGATTCAAGAAGCTGAGTGAAACCCAAAGGGTGTAAATCCAAGAAATCCAGATCAGGGGGCATCAAGTCAAACTGGAAACAGAAAACAAAGGGAAATCTTTAAATCAGTGAGAGAAACACTTTTCCTATAGGGGAAATGAAATCTAAGGACAGCATACAGGGAAGACACAAAAGATATAACATTTTTCAAAGGATGAAAGAAAAGAAATTGCAGCTCCACATCATATACCCAACAAAATATTCTTCGGGAATAAAGGGGAAATCAAAACATTCTCATAAGAAGGAAAACTAGTAGTACTTGTCACACATAGACTTACATAAACAAACATTTTCTTTCTCCTTGTGCAAGGTTATTAATTGTGACATTGATTGTAATAGGAAAACATTAGAAAAACCTAAACATTTGTCTAGCAGAATGGCTAAATAAATTATAATTCATCCACACAGTCGAGTATCACAGCTGTCAAGAATAATGAATTTGTCAAAAAACTGATAGTAGTGTTTTTAATATATAATTGCAAAGGGTAAATATAAAAAAAATTGGAATTCTAACGTATTACAAGCATCATATGTGTTAAATAAAGCAAATAAGTGTATTGCATTTGTGACCTTAACTTCATGTTTGTGAGCCTTACTCCACGTCCTTTTCTTTGGCTTAGATCATCCACTCCTCTGGTTCTGTGACACTTAATCCAATGATTTATAACTCCCCATCCCCATCATTGGGACTGTCATAAAATCTCTGTATTTTCTCTTTCTGGAAAAACACACAGTTACAATTTTTAGACCTATAATGAAAAAGAAGTAAAGAAACTTCTAAATTATCTGCCTAAAATAAATAATCCAAACCCTCACATGAAATCTCTTTCTAAAGATAATAATTTTATTGAAGCATGAGGTAGGGATACTTCCTCACCACTTTAATATCTGGATAGCTTGTGGTAAGAATAATAATGGCCCCAAAGATGACCACCTACTAATTCCTAAAAGCTATGAATTGCTAGTACCTTGTATGGCAAAAAGAACTTTATAAGTGTGATTAAATTAAGCAAACTTACATAGAGAGATTATTCCTCATTATTGTGTAGGCTTAGTGAAATCATAAGGATCCTTATAACAGGAAGAAGGAGCAAGAAGAGTCCAAGGGGCTATGACTATGGACGCCTTCAAAAGCTGTAAAAGTTACGGACCAGATTCTCATCTAAAGCTAACAGGAGGAATGTAATTCTGACAGTCTTATAAGACCCATTTTGGAAATCCATCCTCCAGAACTGTGAAGAAAATAATTTTATGTTATTTTAAGCCATTAAATTTGTGGTAATTTGTTACAGAAGCAATAGAGAAACAATACAAAGCATGAGGAAAAAAACTCCACAAACATACAGGTATTTAGTGATGGAACCTCATTACTTGCCTCCCATCATGTCTTCTGTCATGTTTCTTTTGCTCACATTGATGCAGCCACTTCAGTTGCTTGAATATTCCTTTTTCTCCTTTATGCGTATAATTTCTTCACACTAAGGTATCTGCCTAGAATGTCTACCTCCTCTAACTCTTCAACTCACCAATTTACTCTGCAATTATCAGTTCAGACACCATCTATATCATTTAAGAAATCCATTCTCATCACTTCTCTCCCTTTCTACCTTTTTTCTGTCCAGTTTCATCCCGGCACTTATAAAATTGTATTGTCAAAATCTATTAGTTTCTACCTCATAATTCAAGTTCAAAGAGCCCTTGAAAGAAGAGCTAGGTGATATTTAATTACTTTAATGATTTTATCTTCAGGATATACAATAATATCTGGATCATGGTGAATGATCTTGTTGTGAAAGAATAGATAGGTATGTAACAAAATATTTGATAAATGGACACTAAGGAATAAGACTTAACAATTATTTTGGGGTAGAATTATAACAAAAACAAAATGAAATAGGTAAATAAAATGTCATTGATTTGCTCCTAGTAAACTTACTACGTTTAGATTCTACACCGTTTTCATCTTGCATTGTCTAGTCAATGAATAGCTGAGTTAACAAAACAATTGTAGCAATGTTTCAGACTATATTTTACTCATTTAATACTTCTGGTTAAAACAAAAAAAGCAGGTTCAGTCACTCAACAGCAGAAAGACCTTACTGCTTGAAGAGTTATAGCATAGATATTCATTTCTTTTTATAAAAGATAAAGGAATAGCTTGTGGTCAGCCTGGGCAAGAGGGACAGCAATGAATGTCATGGGGTCCTGCCATAGTATCAAGGTAAATCCTCCTAGAAGATATAGACAAAATGTGTTGGGTCAGAGAGGACAGAGGACAGAGAGGTTACCTCAGGAATCAGAGAAGTTTTCATAGCGGGGTACCATTAGTTATAGATAATAAAGAAAAAGACATTCACCAGATCCAGAAAGGAAGGAAGAGGATTTCCAATAGCAGAATCAGGTTAATGTCAGCAGTCCTCAATACTGAAGCATTTTGTGTCAGTCTCTCCAACTCATATTTGATTAGACAATAATGTGAATCTGCTTAACTACATGTAAATAAGCTCAACTGATTTTTTTAAAATAGATTTTCCATGATGATTCTTCAGATGATTTTCTTTTTTAAAAGACAACTATCAAATTGTTTTTAAAAAGTTATGTTTTAATTTGCTCGTGCACTAACAAAATTTTGCTCTGCCTACGAAATATCTATCTCTGTCCAAAAAGAGCATGCTTGTTCAAAAATAGTGAGCAGACCACTTTGAGGAAGGAGTCAGAGTGTGGGAGGGGAGTAAACATCAGCAACATTTGACTGCAGTTTTGTAGCAACCATATTGTGAGGAGGGATTAGTATTTACTGAGGTGGAGATTACAGAAGATGAAGAGGCAGATTTTGGGAGGAAGTTACTAAATTTGGATCAAACATGTTAAGAGGTGACTATCAATTGCCCCAAAGGAAAAACAAAAAGTCATGAATTGGACATATGTGTGTGCCATATTTGTGGATGAAGCCTAAATTTTTATCCATCAAACACTAAAAGCAAAAATAGAGAATGGAAAATTAAAATTAGGGTAGCTTTGGTATAACTCTTCATTTTAATTATACTCTAAAGAAGCGTGATGCACAAACACAAGATAATGACAAAGCGTAGGTGGGGGACAGCCACACTTAAAAGCCTTCATGACACAGTGATTTATTTTTTTAGGTAACTTAGGAAAATGAAACAAAGGCTCTGGTTCCTAGCAAAATTCTCTCAGAAAAAGCCGTAATTCACTGCAGTAGAGACAGAAGCAGGACCAGATGCACTGGTCAAGAAGCTAGTAATTAAGAACAGGAGTTGGTAATTACCTTCTTCTATTGTAAGGGGAAAAGAATAATTAAAGAGCCAAGACCAAGCAGATGCTCACCAAGGGCTTCTGATTGTGAAGGAGAGTCCTAGAGTAATTTGTACTTGACAATGTCAGGGAATTATTTTTTTTTCCCTAATGTATTCAATGTTTTGTGAAATAATTGCTTCAGGTCTGAAGCAAATGCATAGGTTCATTTTTAAAATTAGAGCAACAGACATTTATTAAATAACTACCAGGTGTAAGTGTGTTTTAAGCTTTGATATTAATATCACTAAGTTCCTGTCCTCAAGTAGTTCACAGTCTATTGCAATATAAATTTCCTGGGAGCCAGTATACTATTTATAGTGTTTACTTAATTTTAAATATCTCTTCCTACCTTTTTAGGCTTGGAGGAGTTTTGACCACAGGTTTTAGCCACCAGGAAAACTTTTTCACCATATGGTGATTTAAAGTGACATATTGTGTGGGACCTGAGTGAGGCGAGCCAGTTATGTGACAATATTGAAGAAGGGTGTTCTAGCCATAGAAAGCAGTATGATCACTTAGCTAGATCATTAGCTAGAAATGGGTTGGCCTTTTGGAAGAAATAAAGTGGTTGGAGGAGAGCGAGCAATGTGTTTGGTAGAAGTCAAGCTAACATACCCTGCAGAAAAGAGATGTGGTTAGTGTAGTAAATTGTTTGCAAAAAGGGATGAGATCATTTCCTTCTCTGTACCAGGCAGCTTTGCATTGCAATTTCCCAGCATCTCTTTCTCACTTCTTGAATCTGGTCTGTCTTTGTGATTTTCTTTGGGAAAAAGAATACAGAGGATGTACTGTTATATCATTTCCAAGCCTAAGCCTCCAAAAACTATCCTCTCCTCATCAAGCACTGCCTCCATGTGAACAGACTGGCTGTCATGCTAGAGGATAAGTATGTTGGGAAAAAATGAGACACTCCAGCCAGGAGTCAGCTCATCCTCAGTTAACCTGGCTGCTACCCACAGTTGCAGGGTAAGCCTAGCCAAGATCAGTAGACCTTCCCGTCAAGCCCAGCCCAACTTGCCAGACAACAAAATTGTGAACTCATGTAATGTAATTCTCAGCCATGAAGCTCTGGGCTGATTTGTTATGAATTAAAAGCTAGCTGATGCAGATAGGAATGACACTGTGTTGAACACTGTAGGCCACTTTAGGTAATTTAGATATTTGTACGCTTGCAATGCAGAGGCATTAGGATGCATGAGATCAGATTTATGTTTTAATAAGAGGATTCTGAGTTGAGAAAGGCCAAGAATGGAGGCAGTGAAGTCATGTAGTAAATTACAGTGTACAAGTAACAATACTGTTGATTAGAGTGGTACAATGGAAATAGGACTTAATGAATGATGATATGTAGTTAGTGAGGGAGAAAACAGAATCAAAGATTATTTCAATAGATACTAATTGTGTGTTTATAAGATCCCGAGACTGACAATGTATTCTCTGAATAAAAGCAGACATAGACTTCATCATCATAGAACTACAGTATCCTGAATATTAACGGAACATTCACAAAAATAATGCAACATTGCTGTCATTGTAGTTTTCAGAGAAGAGGTGCCCATAATGCTATGGAAGTTGTTTTATACCTGGGCCATGTAGTTCAGCAGTTTGCTTTAAGGAATCCTCTTTTGGATTACAGATTGAGATTAAAAAAAATATATATTTTTTCATTAGAATGACTTGTGGCCAGAATTCTTTTAGAAAATAAAATAGAGGGATACCTGGGTGGCTAAATCCATTAAGTGTCTGCCTTAGGCTCAGGTCATGATTCCAGGGTCCTGGGATCAAGTCCTACATTGGGCTCCTTGTTCAGTGGGGAGCCTGCTTCTCCCTCTGCCTGCTGCCCTCCTTCTTGTGCACTCTCTCATTCTCTGACAAATAAAAAAAATAAAATCTTTAAAAAAAGGAAAACAAAATAGATAAAACAGTGAATATCAGGGTATATCACATCACATAGGTTAATAATACTCAGAATTTTATGAAACCATGTCTTAATTTATGTAATTATGCATTGAAAAGTAATATATTTTGTTGTCAAATATAGCAGAGCCAGGCCAGGCAGGTTTTCAAGAACTTTGTCCAGGCTTCCACATGTTTTGTTTTGTTTTGTTTTCAAAATAATGTAGATTATAATGGAGCTTAGACTAAAATAATTGTATTGCATGTAAAGTAAATATATATATGCCAAATGAAACTCAAGTGAAGTTGAAGATCTGCTGGGCTTAAGAGCCAGAAGAATGCTGAGATAAAGTTCATGAGGCATGAGGGGAGGGGGCAGAATAAACTGGGGAATTATGCATTGAGAAGTAATATATTTGTTGTCAATTGCAAAACAAAAATTTTGGAAAAACTGTTACAGCCTAAGATTGTAACTGTATTCTATATTGGTATGATTTAGGCTAAATGCTTATCAATTTTCTGTCAAAGTGGCCTCTAATAGTTGGGAGTGGAGAGAGAAAGGCATTCATAGATAAAGACCTTGGAATAAAAATATCCCATTTCACTTGCTGAAATAATTAGATCTCATTTGATTTTCTAGTCCAGAGCAAACAGATATTGAACAACTGTTACTGGTAAATTTAGCAGGAAAAAAGGTTTAACTTCCACAGGTAAGGAAAAAAATATTTTGTATTTCTTTTATTTTATTTTATTTTATTTTATTTTTTTGTTGTATTAGTATCTTCAGTGTCTTGACTAAAAAGAAAATCTGTTTCAACATCATGAAAATGGAATGTTATGAGGAAAAAATATTTTGATAGAATGATATCCTGTGTAACTTAGTCATAAATTAAGCAACTGCATATTTTGCTTTGTTTCAGTGATTGAATACCAATAAGGCCTGAATGAAGGTAATTAAAGTGCAAATAAAATAATTATTCATTAACTATTCAGTTAATGATTTTATGTAAATTGATTCAAATCTCCATATCTACCTTCAAAATTTCTTGAATTTTTGAACTTGGATTATTTTATATAGTCTCCCAAACTGCTACATGGATAATATAAAATTTCCATTTTATATTGGAGTGTGTGTAAATATGTATAATTGGAGAAAATATTTAGGGTAAATGTAGACAAAAACATCCAAATATTATCCGATATGTTAAAATTATTCTATATAAACTAGTTTTTGAAATAGTGGGTCAGCCATCAGGGATTTGAAAATCATTTTCTTGTATAAAAACATTTTGGTAGGGCGCCTGGGTGGCTCATTTGGTTGGGCGACTGCCTTCAGCTCAGGTCATGGTCCTGGAGTCCCAGGATCAAGTCCCGCATAGGGCTCCCTGCTCAGCAGTGAGTCTGCTTCTCCCTCAGACCCTACCCCCTCTCATGCTCTCTCTATCTCATTCTCTCTCTCTCAAATAAATAAATAAAATATTAAAAAAAAAACATTTTGGTAGGGTAGGAGGAGCTAAGATAGCGGTATAGTAAAAGGACCCTCATCTTGTCTTGCTCCTTGAACACAGATACATAAATATCAAATGATTCTGAATACCTAAGAAATCGATCTGAACAACTGCACAGCTAGAGGGAGAGAAGAGGTCATTTTGTGGAAGGTAGGAAGTATGGAAATGTGGTTTGGGGGAGAAATGGATCAGGGATGCTACAGATGGAAGGGACCCCTGGTCATGGAGAAAGGCAAGAGAGGAGTGCACAAGCTATCACACAAGGATAACACTTCCCTGAAGCCATTGCCTGGGAAAATGAGAGGCACTGATTTTTGTGAGTTTTTGCAACCAGCAGGGCTCAAAGACTGGAGTTTTAGAGGTCCATGGCATGGCTGGTATAGAGCCCTGAGGGCGTTGCAGTGCTCCTGTAGAGGAGGCAAACAGGTAACCCAGGGACAGATGGCATGAGCTGAGGATCACCTAAGACGCCTGGGGAGGGGAGGGGACTGTTCTCTGTTCTTGGAGTGTATCTGAAAGAGGTGGCATTGTCTCTGCAGGGACAAAAGAGCCAGAGGGTGCCATTTCCCTTCCATGTCCCTCAGCATAGGGGCAGAGACACTTGCTGAGGTCATCTAATCCAGATACTGGCTCTTTAGTGTGCTTTGCTCCAAATATCACACTCCTGTAGTCTGGTGTGACTGCCCTTCTGGGTCAAACCTGCAGAAATCCCAGCATGGCAAGACCCTACCCCAGAAGAGCAGTGCAGGTCCTTGTCACACCAGGTTCCTAAAGTTTTGAGTTTTAAAACTCAGGCAGCCTGGCTGGGATAGATCTCTAAGTGTACTGCACTGCTCCATACAGACAAGCAACCTGGACAAAGAGAATGTGAAAATAGTAAACTGAAAAATGCCTAGGATGCACAAGGGGATATTATTTGCTCCTCTGGAAGGGCTTTCCTAACAGAAGCAAGTATGAATCCCCCTCCCCATGGAAAGAGGAGCTGGCTGGGGCCATTTCCTTCCCCTGCCTCTCAGCAAAACTAACTTCAATAAGCAGCACATCATCAATACTGGCTACATGGTCTGCTTACACCAAGTCCCACACCACTGCACTCCTCTGGTACTCCTTTTCTTGAGCAAGTGTGCCTAAGGGCCAGTGCAGCAGGCCCTCCCCCAGAAGACCAGCACAAATCCCAGTACTCGCCATTTCTACTGACCATGGAGTTCTGCAAAGCCTCAGTTATAGTGGAAATAGCATTAGGTCTCTTTTAACTAGCAGCCCAGACTATACTCTGGCCAAGTTTCAAACACTTCCCATGCAGGCAAGGAGAAACTCTGCAGAAGACTGACCTGAATGATAGAGCAGCCTTAACACAGCAGTAGAGTGCTTGCAGCACACAACAGAGACACTTCCTGAAGCACCAGGCCCTGGACATTATATGACATCCTCTTCATAAAGCCATTACTTTCAGGAGCAGGAAACATAACAGGCTTCCTAACACAGAAGAAGACAGAGACCTAGACAAAATGCCAAGATGGAGGAATTCATCCCAAAAGAAAGAAGAAAAGGTCATATCCAAGGATCTAATCAAAACAAATATAAGTCATATGCATGATCCAGAATTTAAAACAACAATCATAAGATACTGGCTGGATTTGAGAAAAGCATTGAAGATACCAGGGACTCTTACCACAGAGATAAAAGAGCTAAAATCTAATCAGGCCAAAATAAAAAATGCTATAACTGAGATGTGAAACTGATTGGATGATACCACAAGAATGGAAGAAGCAGAGGAACAAATAAATGATATAAAAGATAGAATTATGGAAAACAACAAAGCTGAACAAAAGGGGGAAAGAAAAATCTTGGATCACAAAAATAGACTTAGGGAACTCAGTGACTCTATCAAACATAATAACATTCATATCATTGGAAGATAGAGAAGACAGGAGCAGAAAGTTTATTTGTGGACATAATAGCTGAAAATTTGCCTAATCTGGGGAAGAAAACAGACATCTAAATCCAAGAGGCACAGAGAACTCCTATCAAAATCAACAAAAGCAGGTGAACACCAAGACACATTGTAGTTAAATTGGCAAAATATCAAGAAAAAAATCCTAAAAGTAGCAAAACAAAAGGCCCTAGCTTACAAGGGAAGATCAATAAGTTTAGCAACAGATCTTTTCATAGAAACTTGGCAAGTCAGAAAAGAGTGGCATGTTATATTCAATGTGCTGAATGGGAAAAATCTGCAGCCAAGAATACTCTATCCAGCAATGCTACATTCAGAATAGAAGGGGAGATAAAGTTTCCCAGACAAAACGAAACCAAACCAAACCAAACCAAACCAAACAACAACAAAAACTAAAGAAGTTTATGACCATTAAACCAGCCCTGCAAGAAATATCAAAGGGAACTCTGAGTGGGAAAGAAAGATCAAAAGTCACAAAGACTAGAAAGGATCAGAGAAAATGTCCAGAAACAACCACAAAACAAGTAATAAAATGGCACTAAATTCATATCTATCAATAATTTTGCTGAATATAAATGGACTAAATGTTCTAATCAAAAGACATAAAGTGTCAGAATGGATAATAAAACAAGACCCATGTATATACTGTCCACAGAGACTTATTTTAGATCTAAAGACACCTGCAGATTGAAAGTGAGGGGATGGAGAAATATTTACAATACAAATGGACATCAAAAGAAAGCCAGAGTAACAATACTTATAATTGATAAATTAGATTTAAAATCAAAGACTGTAATAAGAGATGAATAAGGTCTCTATATCATGATAAAGTGGTCTATCAAACAAGAAGATCTAACAACTGCAAATATTTATGTCCCCAACATGGGAGCACCCAAATATATAAAACAATTAATAAGAAACATAAAGGAACTCATTGAAATTAACACAATAATAGTAGGGGACTTTAACAGCCCACTTACATTAAATGGACAGATCATCCAAGCAGAAAATGAAAAAGGAAACAATGGCTTTGAATAACACACTGGACCAGATGGACTTCACAGATATATTCAGGACGTTTCAACCTAAAGCAATAGAATACACATTCTTTTGAGTGCACATGAAACATTCTCCACAATAAATCACATACTGGGTCACAAATCAGGCCTCAACAAGTACAAAAAGATTGAGATCATACCATGCATATTTTCAGACCACAATGTTATGAAAATTGAAGTTAACCATGAGAAAAAAAAACTGGAAAAACCACAAATACATGGAGGCTAAAGAACATCCTAATAAAGAATGAATGGGTCAACCAGGAAATCAAAGAAGAAATTAAAAAGTACATGGAAACAAGTAAAAATGAAAGCACGATGGTCCAAAACCTTTGGGATAGAGCAAAGCACTCCTAAGAGGGAAGAATATAGCAATACAGGCCTACCTCAAGCAACCTAAACTTACACCAACAGGATCTAGAGAAAGAACAACAAATGAAGCCTAAAAGCTAGCAGAAAAAGGGAAATAATATAGATTAGAGTATAAATAAATGATATAAAACAAAATATCAAAGAAAAACAGTAGAACAGATCAATGAAACCAGAAGCTGTTTCTTCAAAAAGTTAGTAAAATTGATAAAACCTTAGACAGACTTATCAAAAAGAAAAAAAGAAAGGACCCAAATAAATAAAATCACAAATGGGAGAGGAAAAATAACCACGAATACCACTGAAATACAAATAATTGTAACAAGATATTATGAAAAATTATATGCCAACAAATTGGACAATTTTGAAGAAATGGATAAATCCTTAAAACATATAAACTACCAAAACTGAAACAGGAAGAAATAGAGAACTTGAACAGATCAATAACCAGCAAAGAAATTGAATCAGTCATCAAAACTCTCCCAAAAAAACAAAGGCCAGGGCCAAATGGCTTCCCAGGGCAATTCTACCAAACAGTTAAAGAGTAGTTAGCATCTATTCTCACACTGTTCCAAAAAACAGAAATGGAAGGAAAACTTCCAAACTAATTCTATGAGGCCAGCATTCCCTGATTCCAAACCCAGACAAAGACTCCACTAAAAAAGAGAACTATAGGCCAATATCCCTGATGAACATAGATGCAAAAATTCTCAACAAGATGCTAGCAAAATGAATTGAACAGTATATTAAAAGAATTATTCACCATGATCAAGTGGGATTTATTCCTGGGTTTCAAGTGTAGTTCAATATTTGCAGATCAGTCGACATGATACACCACATTAATAAAAGGATAACAGGTATATGATCCTCTCAATAAATGCAGAAAAGCATCTGACAAAGTACAACATCCATTCTTGATAAAAACCCTCAACAAAGTAGGGGTAGAGGGAACATACCTCAACATTATAAAGGTCATTTATGAAAAACCTACAGCTAATATCATCCTCAATGGGGAAAAAGTGAAAGCTTTTCCTCCATGGTCAGGAATAAGACAGGCATGTCCAATTTCACCATTGTTATTTAACATAGTACTGGAAGTCTTGGCCTCAGCAATCAGACAACAAAAAGAAATAAAAGGCATCAAAATCAGAAAGGAAGAAATCAAACTCTCACTATTTGCAGATGACATGATACTCTATGTAGAAAACCCAAAAGACTCCACCAAAATATTGCAAAAATTGATACACATATTCAGTAAAGTTGCAAGATACAAAATCAATGTACAGAAATTTGTTGCATTTCTATATGCCAATAACAAAGCAGCATAAAGACAAATCAAGGCATTAATCTCCCATTTACAACTGCACCAGAAACCATAAGGTAATTAGGAATAAACCTATCCAAAGAGGTAAAAGACCCATACTCTGAAAACTATAAAAACACCTAGAAAGGAATTGAAGATAACACAAATAGATGGAAAAATATTCCATGCTCATAAATTGGAAGAACAAATATTGTTAAAATGTCTGTACTACCTGAAGCAATCTACACATTTAATGCAATCACTATTAAAATACCACCAGCATTTTTCACAGAGCTAGAACAAACCATCCTAAAATTTGTATGGAACCACGAAAGACCCCAAAAGACCCCAAATGGCCAACACAATCTTGAAAAAGAAAAGCAAAGCTGAAGGCATCACAATTCCAGGCTTCAAGTTATATTACAAAGCTGTAGGGATCAAGAAAGTATGGTACTGGCACAAAAACAGACATAGAGATCAATGAAACAATAGAAAACCCAGAAATGGACCCACAACTATATGTTAAACTAATCTTCTACAAAGCAGGAAAGAATATCCAATAGAAAAAAGACAGTCTCTTCAACAAATGGTGCTGGGGAAAATGAACTGCAACATGCAAAAGAATGAAACTAGGCCACGTTTTTACACCATACACAAAAATAGACTCAAAATAGATGAAACACCTAAATGTGAGACAGGAAATCCTAAAAATCCTAGAGAAGAACACAGACAGTAACCTCTTTGACATCAGCCATAGCAACTTCTTACTAGATATGTCTCCTGAGGCAAGGGAAACAAAAGCAAAAAATAAACTATTGGGACTTCATCAAGACAAAAACTTCTGCCACAGCAAAGGAAAAAACAAAACTAAAAGGTAACCTTCAGAATGGGAGAAGATATTTGAAAATTATATATCTTATAAATGGTTAGTATCCAAAATCTATAAAGGACTTATCAAACTCAACACCCAAAAACCAAATAATCCAGTTAAAAAATGGACAGAAGACATGAGTGGACATTTTTCCAAAGACGTACAGATGGCAAACCAATGCATGAAAAGATGCTCAACATCACTCATTATCAAAAAAAGTACAAATTAAAATTGCAATGAGATATCACCTCACACCAGTCAGAATGGCTAAATTAAGAAGACAGGAAAGAACAGATGTTGGCGAGGATGTGGAGAAAGGGGAACCTCTTACACTGTTGGTAGGAATGCAAACTGGTGCAGCCACTCTGGAAAACAGTATGGAGCCTCCTCAAAAAGTGAAACATAGAAGTACCCCATGATCCAGCAATTGTACTTCTAGGTATTTATTCAAAGGATACAAAAATACAGATCAAAGGGATACATGCACTCTGATGTTTATAGCACCATTACCTACAATAGCCAAATTAAAGAAAGAGCCCAAATGTCCATCAGCTGATGAATGGATAAAGAAGAGGTGGTAATGGAATATTACTTGGCCATAAAAAAGAATGAAATCTTGCATTTACAATAACATGGATGGAGCTAGAGAGTATTATGCTAAGCAATATATGTCAGTCAGAGAAAGACAAAAACCGTGATTTCACTCATATGTGGAATTTAAGAAACAAAACAGATGAACATAGGGCAAGAAAAAAAAAAAGAGAGAAACCATAAAATAGACTATAGAGAACAAACTGATGGTTACCATAGGGGAGGTGGGTTGGGTGATGGGTTAAATGGGTGACAGGTATTAAAGAGAGCACTTGTGATGAGCACTAGATGTTGTATGTAAGTGATGAGTCACTAAACTCTGCACTTGAAACTAATATTATACTATAAACTAACTGGAATTTAAATAGGAACTTGAAAAAAAATATTTTGATAATGACATAGTTGGTAGCAGGTTTTTACCTCTAGGTGTTGGGCTCATAGATAAAATAAATGAATGGGAAGCTAATCTGAAAGGTAAACCTATTTTGAACAGAGTAGCCTTCTCAATCCATTGTCTTTTGGGATTTAGATTAATAGTCTTATACAAGAAACCACTAGCTTTTTATATAACAATATGTATAGTAGAATAATGCTCCTTCCAAAGATATCCATGTTTTAATATCTAGAACCTGTTACTTTATATGTTGAAAAGGACTAGCAATAGTAATGTTAACCCTTTTGAAATGGGGCCGTTATCTTGGATTACAGGGTGGGGCCAATGTCATTACAAAGATCCTTATAAGTGACAGAGGGAGGCAGGAGAGTTAGGGTCAAGAAAGAGATGTGATGACGCAGCAGAAGTCAGACTGATGTGAGTCTAGGAGCCAAAAAATGTAAAGAGCCTCTGGAAGCTAGAAAGGCAAAACAAAGAATTGCTCCTTTAGAAGGAATTATTTGAAGAAAGAATCCAAGACCTTGATTTTAGGCCATTAAGACACATTTTGGGCCTCTCTAAGATAAATTTGTGTATTTTAAGTCCCTACGTTTGTGGTAATTTGTTATAGCAATAATAAGAAATTAATACAGTATAGTTTCTTCTTATTTAGTAATATAAATTAATTTTGTTATATTAAACAATATGCCTAGCAAAAAATAACATTCACAACAACTACTTTTCCTAGCTATGATGTTTTAAGCTTAATTTTATAATTGTTACTGGTATATATAAATTAAACTGGTTTTTCATTAAATTTTTATGTTGACCATATTAAATGGATTTTTTTAATGGATTTTTTTCTGAATTTACCTATTAATTCAACTGGCAAGTCTATAGACTATTATGAATTTTCTGAATATACAATCTATCATCTGTAAATCTTAACAGTTCTATTTTTTTTTAAGTCTTGACACCTTTAAATTTTGTTGCCTTAACATGTCTTATTGTATAGCCTAGAACCACCATATTACATAACACATATTCTATTGGGTTAAAGAATTTCACTTTTATTCCTAGTTTGCTAAACATTTTTTTAACCATGAATGGTTGTTGAATTATTTTAAATGATTTTCTTTACATCTATCAAAATGAACATTAATTGCTCTTTATTTTCTTAATAGGGTTTATTACAATGATTGACACAATATGTCAAATTAATTTTTCATTCTTTTTGACAATATACCATTTTTACATTTTATGGTTCATTCTGTTACCATTCAATTTAGGAATTTTGCATCTGTGTTAATGACAGATGATCTATAAATTTTATATTTCCTATTTGTTATTTTAATTTTCATTATATATATTTTAAAGCTATGTTATTAATAGAATATAAAAGTAGAATTATATTCCTGGTAAATTGATCCTTTGATCATTATGAAATTCTACCTTAATCTCTAGCACCTCTACTTGAATTACCATTTTATGTTAATATGTTATCAACAGCTTCCTTGTTAGTGTTTTTAGGGTATCCTTTTCCATCTGTTTGCACTCACCCTCTCAATTATAAATGTCTTTATAAAGTTTCTCTTGGGATGCCAAAGTGGCTCAGTAGGCTAAGCAGCTGACTCTTGATTTCTGCTCAAGTCATATCTCAGGGTCATGGGATCAAGCCCTGAGTCAATCCCCACTTGATATTCTCTCCTTCCCCCTCTGCCCCTCTCCCCACTCATGTGGGCATTCTCTCTCTCTCTCTCTAAAAAAATAAAATAAAAAAAAAGATAAAATGTCTCAAGTAAACAACTGTTATTTGTTTTTTATTTTGTTTTGCTTTTGTGTTTTAAGTTCAAGTTTGACAATCTTTTCATTTGCTTAGTGTACTTGTATCATCCTGTTTGGGGTTTGCTGAGCTTCTTAAACTGTGGATCATTACCTTCTGTCAGCTTCTAAAAATCATCAGCCATTATCACCTTTGACGTGGCTGTGTCCCATTCTTTCATTCTTTTTTTTCCCCCATGATTCCAATTATACAATATGTTAAATGTTTTGGCCATTCTCACATGAATCACACATTTTCCACTTCTTTTCCATATTTCATCCTCCTATGCTTCAGATTCATTATATTCTATTAAACTGCTTTACAGTTCACTCATCCATTTATTTCTTGAATTCAGATATTTTAATTTTATATCTATAATGTTACTATGTTTTCTTTAAATAGATTTTAATTCTCTGGAGAAATTCAGCATCCTTTCTTTTGCAAGTATTTTTCAGCATTTTCTTTAAAACACAACCATAGTTCTTAAAAAATTTTTTTTTCTAAATCCAATATCAGAATAATCTATGAGTTTACTTCTCTTAATTGTCTTTTCTTATAATTTTTGGTTGTATTGTCTGTTTACATATCCAAAATACCCTTTACTATAGTGTGAAAAATGACAATAAAAAACTGTGGCAGCTTCAATTGCAGAGGGCTCTCCTTTTGTTCTGGTAGATAAATAGAGGGATTAAGCACCCTAGTCCATCCTAGAAATGAGCTCCTTACATGAAATTTTTGTGAAACCAATTATACAAGTAGTTCACCTCTGATCCTCAGATATGACCCTGTCAGACTTTTCTCAGATATAAATGTCTATATGGGTAAGACTGATCCACACTCACCCCACATTGTTATTTTTGCCTTACAAAACTCAAATATTCCTCCTAGTGCCCTACTAATAATTTAACCTTTGATTATGGTATGTTGAGTCATAAAGTTTATAATTATTACAAAAATTCAAACAATTTTTCTTTTCTTTAAATACTTGTTAGAATTGTACTTTTCCTATTTTAAGCTTATAAATTTATTCATCTTTAAATTTCGATTATTTTTTATTTTTTTTAATTTTATTATGTTGTGTTACTCATCATACAATACATCTTTAGTTTTTGATGTGGTGATCCACGATCCATTGTTTTCATATAACACCCAGTGCTCCATGCAGTACGTGCCCTCCTTAATACCCATCACTGGGCTAACACATCCCTCCTCCCCTCTCCCCACCTAAAACCCTGTTTGTTTCTCAGAGTCCATAGTCTCTCATGGTTCATCTCTCTTTCCGATTTCTACCCATTCATTTTTCCCTTCCTTCTCCTAATGTCCTCCATGCTATTCCTTATGTTCCACAAATAAGTGAAAACATATGATAATTGACTTTCTCTGCTTGATTTATTTCACTTAGCATAATCTCCTCCAGTCCCATCCATGTTGATGTAAAAGTTGGGTATTCATCCTTTCTGATGGCTGAGTAATATTCCATTGTATATATGGACCACATCTTCTTTATCCATTCATCTGTTGAAGGGCATCTCAGCTCTTTCCACAGTTTGGCTATTGCAGACATTGCTGCTATGAACATTGGGGTGCATATGGCCTTTCTTTTCACTACATCTGTGTCTTTCAGGTAAATGCGCAGGAGTGCAATTGCTGGGTCATAGGGTAGCTCTATTTTTAATTTTTTGAAGCACCTCCACACTGTTTTCCAAAGTGGCTGTACCAACTTGCATTCCCACCAACAGTGTAAGAGGGTTCCCCTTTCTCCACAACCCTCCACATTTGATGTTTCTTTCCCCATCCATTTTTGCCATTCTAACTGGTATAAGGTGGTATCTCAATGTGGTTTTGATTTGAATTTCCCTGATGGCTAATGATGATGAACATTTTTTCATGTGTCTGTTAACCATTTATATGTCTTCTTCAGAGAAGTGTCTTTTCATATCTTCTGCCCACTTTTTGACTTGATTATTTGTTTTTTAGGTGTTGAGTTTGAGAAGTTCTTTATAGATATTGGATACCAACCCTTTATCTGTAGTGTCATTTGCAAATATCTTCCCCATTCTGTGGGTTGCCCCTTTGTTTTTTTGAGTGTTTCCTTTGCTGTGCAGAAGCTTTTTATGTTGATGAAGTCCCAAAAGTTCATTTTTGCTTTTGTTTCACTAACTTTTGGAGATGTATCTTGAAAGAAGTGGCTGTGGCCAATGTCAGAGAGGTTACTGCTTATGTTCTCTAGGATTTTGATGGATTCCTGTCCCACATTGAGCTCTTTCATCCATTTTGAGTTTATCTTTGTGAATGGTGTTAGAGAATGGTCGACTTTCATTCTTCTGCATGTGGCTGTCTAATTTTCCCAGCACCATTTATTGAAGAGACTGTCTTTTTTCCATTGCATGTTTTTTCCTGCTTTGTCAAAGATTATTTGACCACAGACTTGAGAGTCCATATCTGGGTTCTATATTCTATTCCATTGGTCTCTATGTCTGTTTTTGTGCCAGTACCATGCTGTCTTGGTGATCACCGCTTTGTAATATAGCTTGAAATAGGGCAACGTGATGCCCCGAGCTTTGTTTTTCTTTTTCAACATTTCTTGGGTGATTCAAGGTCTTTTCTGATTGCATACAAATTTTAGGATTGTTTGTTCCAGCACTTTGAAAAATGTCATTGGAATTTTGATCGGGATGGCATTGAAGGTATAGATTGCTCTGGGTAGCATAGACATTTTAACAATGTTTATTCTTCTGATCCATGACCATGGAAAGTTTTTCCATCTTTTTGTGTCTTCTTCAATTTCTTTCATGAGTGTTCTGTAATTCCTATAGAATAGATTCTTTACCTCTTTGGTTAGGTTTATTCTGAGGTATCTTATGGTTTTTGGTGCTATTGTAACTAGAATCGTTTCTCTAATTTCTATTTCTACAGTTGCGTTGTTAGTGTATAAGAAAGCAACTGATTTCTGTGCATTGATTTTGTATCCTGCCACATTCCTGAAATTCTGAATGAGTTCTAGTAATTTGGGGTTGGAGTCTTTTGGGTTTTCCACATGAAGTATCTTGTCATCTGCAAAAAGAGATAGTTTGACTTCTTCTTTGCCAATGTGAATACCTTTTATTTCTTTTTGTTGTCTGATTGCTGTTACTAGGACATCTGGTACTATGTTGAACACTAGTGGCAAGAGTGGGCATCCTTGATGTGTTCCTGATCTTAAGGGAAAGACTCTCAGCTTTTTCCCACTGAGGATGATATCTGCTGTGGGTTTTTCATAGATGGATTTTATGAACTTGAGGAATATTCCCTCTATCCCTATACTCTGAAGAATTTTAATCAGGAAAGGATTTTGTATTTTGTCAAATGCTTTTTCTGCACCAATTGAGAGGACCATATGGTTCTTCTCCCTCCTCTTATTAATGTCTTCTATCACATTGATTGATTTGCGAATGTTGAACCACACTTGTACCCTGGGGATAAATCCCGCTTGGTCATGGTGGATGATCCTTTTAATGTATTGTTGGATCCTATTAGCTAGGATTTTGTTGAGGATTTTGGAATCCATATTCATCAGGGATATGGGTCTGAAATTCTCCTTTCTGATGGGGTCTTTGCCTGGTTTGGGGATTAAAGTAATGCTGGCATCGTAGAATGAGTTTTGAAGTTTTCCTTCTGTTTCTATTTTTTGAAACAGCTTCAGGAGAATAGGTATTATTTCTTCTTTGAATGTTTGGTAGAATTCCCCAGAGAATCCATCAGGCCCTGGACTCTTGTTTTTTGGGAGGTTTTTGATCAATGCTTCAATCTCATTACTGGTTATTGGCCTATTCAGGTTGTCAATTTCTTCCTGTTTCAGTCTTGACATCTTATAGGTTTGCAGGAAGGCACCCATTTCATCCAGGTTGTTCAGTTTATTGGCATATAGTTGTTGATAATAATTTCTAATCATTGCTTCTATTTCCTTGGTGTTAGTCGTGATCTCTCCCTTTCCATTCATAATTTTATTAATTTGAGTACTTTCTCTTTTCATTTAGATCAGTCTGGCCAGTGGTTTATTGATCCTTTAATTCTTTCAAAGAACCAACTTCCAGTTTTGTTGATCTGATCTACTGTGTTTCTGGTTTCTAATTCATTGATCTCTGCTCTAATCTTAATTATTTCTCTTCTAAAGCATGGCTTAGGCATCGTTTGTTGCTTTTTCTCTAATTCTTTAAGGTGTAGAGTTAGTTGGTGAATTCGCGATTTTTCTATTTTTTTGAGTGAGGCTTGGATGGCTATGTTTTTCCCCCTTAGGACCGCCTTTGCAGTATCCCATAGGTTTTGGATTGATGTGTTTTCATTCTCATTGGTTTCCATGAATTGTTTAAGTTCTTCTTTGATTTCCTGGTTGACCCAAACATTCTTGAGAAGAGTGGTCTTTACCTTCCAAGTGTTTGAATTTCTGCCAATTTTTTTCTTGTGATTGAGTTCCAGGTTTAAAGCATTGTGGTCTGGGAATATGCAGGAAATAATCTCAGTCTTTTGGTGTCGGTTGAGACCTGATTTTTGACCCAGTATATGGTCTATTCTGGAGAAAGTTCCATGTGTGCTCATGAAGAATGAGTATTCTGTTGTTTAAGGGTGGAATATTCTGTAAGTATCTATGAGGTCCATCTGGTCCAGTGTGTCATTCAAACCTCTTGTTTCTTTGTTGATTTTCTGCTTAGATGATCTATCTATTGCTGAGAGTGGAGTATTGAGGTCTCCTACAATTAATGTATTGTTATCAATTTGACTCTTTATTTTGGTTAACAATTGGTTTATGTTGATGGCTGCTCCCATGTTGGGGTCATAGATATTTGCAATTGTTAGATCTTCGTGATGGATAGACCCTTTAAGAATGATACAGTGTCCTTCTGTGTCTCTAACTACAGACTTCTGTTTAAAATCTAATTTATCTGATATAAGAATTGCTACCCCAGTTTTCTTTTGAGGTCCGCTGGCATGGAGGATGGATTTCCATCCCTTCACTTTCAGTCTGGATGTATCTTTAGGTTCCAAAATGAGTCTCTTGTAGACAGCATATGGATGGGTCCTGTCTTTTTATCCAATCTGCAACCCTGTGCCATTTCATGGGAGCATTTAGGCCATTCACTTGAGAGTGATTATTGAAAGATATGAATTAATTGTCAACATGTTGCCTGTGAAGACTTTGTTTTTATAGATTATCCCCATAAATTTCTGTTGTATATGACTCTTGGGGTCTTTCTCCTTTTATAGAACCCCCTTTTATATTTCTTGTAGGGCCAGCTTACTGGTCACATATTCTTTCAGTTTCTGCCAGTCTTGGAAGCTCTGCTCTCTCCATCCATTCTCAATGACAGCGTTGCTGGATAAAGTATTCTTGGCTGCATGTTCTTCTCGTTTAGTACCCTGAATATGGCTTGCCAGGTCTTTCTGGCTTGCCAGGTCTCTGTGAATAGGTCTGACATTATTTTGATGTTCCTCCCTCTGTACATAAGGAATCTCTTCCCCCAACTGCCCTTAAGATGGTTTCCTTGGTTCTAAGATTTGAGAGTTTTACTATTACATGCTGGGTGTTGGCCTGTGTTCTTTGATCTTGGGAGGGGTCCTGTCTGCCTCTAGGACATGAATGTTTGTTTCATTCCCCAGATTGGGGAATTTCTCAGCTACAATTTTCTCAAATATATCTTCTAGTCCTCTCTCTCTCTCTCTACTTCCTCCTGGATGCCAATAATTCTGACATTGGAATGCTTCATGGTGTCAGTTATTTCTCTGATTCTATTTTTGTGTATTCTGAGTTGTTTTTCCCTGGCCTCCTCTTTTCCTTTTTTATCTATTAAATTGTCTTCCAGGTCACTAATTCGTTCTTCTGCCTCACTTACCCTAGCTATTAGATTATCTAGATTAGATGGATCTCACTGATAGCATTTTTAAGTTCTGCTAATTCAGCTTTCATTTCTGTCCTTAGAGACTCTTTGTTGCCATTAATTGATGTCTCCATTCTAGCTATTGTCTTCACAATTGATAGCCTGAATTCCTTCTCCGACATCTTGGTTATATCTGCATCCTTTTGTAAATCTGTGGCATAAATCATAATCTCTGAGTCTTTCCTATTTTGGGGTTTCCTCCCCCTAGTCATTCTGTTGATGGGTGGTTGCAGGAATGTATAGAGTCCAAATTATTGACCAGAACCCAAGCAAGATGCACCTGTTTTCTAGGGACCTTAGGGTTGCTGGCCTCTTGTTCTCCCAGCCTGTCTTCTGGGGGAGGGGCCTGCTGCACTGTTACTCAAGCAACCCTGTTTGGGCAGAGTTGCCCTGCACCCCTGTGGTGGGTGATGGGCTCAGTGGGAACCAGTTTTGGGGGCTTTTGTTCTCTGGCAGCTTTCTGCATCTCTTCTGAGAGTCAGAGCAGAAAAGACTATTTCTAACCCTCTGCCTCAGAGCAGAGAGATGGCAGTCTGTTCTTTAGTGAGCTCTCCAGGTCACACTATCTCCGTTTCTGTCTGTGCTGCTATAAACTGCAGCATCCTGGGTTGTGCATCCCTCCACAGTGCTTCCAGTCCTGCCTCCATGTTGGGGCTCGTCTCTGCCCTTTGTGCTTTTAATACTGCCAGCCACTTCCAGTTCACTCGTGCGACCCTGATGCTCTGGGTTTCTGTCCCAGGGGCTTCCCTAAAGTCTTTTCCCTGCAGCTACTGGTCTGGGAGTCTGTGCCCCATCCCCAGTGTGCAAGGCTATCACTCACTGGTGGTGTAGGATCCCATGGCCAGGCTGCCTCCCGCTGCCATTTATCCTTTGATATCTGCCCCAGGGCATCACAGCTCCCAGCTTTGTACCTCGAAACCAACCACCTGCATTATTCTGTTTTTATTTTTTTTATTTTTTTAAAGATTTTATTTATTTATTTGAGAAAGAGAGAATGAGAGACAGACAGCACGAGAGGGAAGAGAGTCAGAGGGAGAAGCAGACTCCCTGCCGAGCAGGGAGCTGGATGCGGGACTCGATCCTTGGACTCCAGGAACATGACCTGAGCCAAAGGCAGTCACTTAAACAACTGAGCCACCCAGGTGCCCTATTCTGTTTTTAGAGATCCAGATCTTCTTACATCTCAGGCTGAAATCGTGGGTGCTCTGAGTGGTCTGGTAGATATCCAGCTCAATTCCAGGGACCATTTGGAATAGGGTCCCCTACTCTTCCACCATCTTTCCCCCAAACTAAATTCCAATTACTTTTATATAGAAAAAGTTAATATTTTAAACTTATATCAGATGTACTTTATATGTGATATGGCATAAATTTCAGGAAAAAAATTTATGTTTAAGCTTAGTCAAGCCACTTATTAAAACATTGAACAGATAAGACAAAGTTGCAGCTGTTTGAGCAACAAAATTCAGTTTCTAGAAGAATGGGAAAATGAATTTTAAAAACTGGTCAGATTTCCTACAAAACTAAGCATATTCCTATTATCCAGCAATTATATTTCTTTATATTTACCCAAATGAGTTGAAAACTTATGTCCACACAAACCCATAAATATGAATGTTTATAGCATCTTTGCGTAATTTTACATAATTACCAAAAACCCACAAGCAACCAACATGTCCTTGAGCAGGTGATGGATAAATAAACTATAGGACTTCCAGACAATGAAATATTCAACATTAAAAAGAAATTAACTATCAAGCCATGAAAAGACATGGAGAGACTTACATGCATATTATTAAGTGAAAGAAGTCAAATTAAAATCATACATAGTGTATGATTCCAATCAACATTCTAAAAAGGGGAAAGGGAGGCAGATGAATTGGCAGAGCACAGAGCACTTTTAAGATTCTATAATGGTGGTTACATGTCATTACACATTTGTCGAAAATCACAAAATGTACAACACCAAGACTGAACTGTAATGTAAACTATGGGGATATTGTGTCAATGTAGGTTCAACAATTGTAACCACTCTGTTGCTGGATGTTGACAGTGGGGGTGGTACTGTGTGTGTCAGGGGTATGGGCAACGGATATTCAGAATACAAGGTACTTTCTACTTAATTTTTCTGTGAGTCTAAAACTGCTATAAAGTCTATTTAAAAAGTCAGATAACCAGAAAATCTGTAATACCTTAAACAAATATCAACATGAACAGTTCATAAACTATATTCACTTAAATCATAGTTTACAAATTTCATGTAATTAGAAAGTGTGCATAAATATTGCAGTTATGACATATTTTAAAGAGATATATAAGCAAGCTCCTTTTGTAAGTAAAGAGCTTTAATAGGGGAGGAGACCAAAATGGAAGAGGAATAGGAGATTTTAATTTTGTCTGGTCCAAGGAATTCAGTTAGATAGCTATCAAGTTATTCTGAACACCTGCAAACTCAATAGGAGAGCTAAGAAAAGAATAGCAGCAACACTGCAAATAAGAAAGTGACCACTTTCTGCCAGGTAAGAGATGCAGAGAAGTGAATCCAAGACCATGTATGGGAAGATAGACCGAGGGGGGAGGAAGCCTTGTCAACCAGCTGCCAGGAAGTGATATAGCAGCAGAGCACAAAATCAAAACTTTTAGAAGTCTGCACAGGTAAGGGATGCCCAACATGCAGCAGAACTGGTGAGACCATCCTTCCTCCCCCAGGAGGAGCAAAATGGGAGCATGCTGCAGGAGTCTGCAGGCTTGGAGACTTGAAACAAGGTCATGTGCCTGAGATAGAAATGCTTGGTCACAGGCTGGGTGAGCAAAGTTTGTGGCCAGAAACCAGGGAGACAGGAGTTATTGACTGCTTTTCTCTGAGGGCTCATTGAGGGCTCACTTTCAGCCCCAGGGCCAGAGATTGTGTGGCCGTCATTTTCATTCTCATCCTCTAGAGCTGTGCAGAAAGTCTTCAGGGAACAAAAGTCACATGGAACAAACCAGAGCAGATTACTTAGCCTGGCCCCCTAGAAAGGGTGGTGCAATTCCACCTGAGGCAAATACACTTGAGAATTAATGTAACAAGCCCCTCCCCAGAAGATCAACAAGAACATCCAGCCAAGACCAAGTTTATCCATGAATTAGAACTGCAAAACTCCAGCGTTAGGAGAATACAGGACATAGAATTCATGTTTTTCCCCCCACAATTCTTGAGTCTTTCAATTTTAATATTTTAAATTTTTTTCTTTCCTTTTTCAACCAATTTCTTATTTTATCAACTCATTTTTAAAATCTTTTAATTTTCATTTTTACACTTACATTCTATCCCTCCATTATACTTAACCTTATTTTTGTATTTTGTGTGTATGTATATATATTATTCTTTCTTTACAATTTTGGAATGCAGTTTGTTCTAACAGGCCAAAATACACCCCAAATCTAGGGTGTGGTTCTGTTCTATTCACCTGTCAGATCATATTCTCTCATTTCTTCTTCTTTTTTTTGTTTTGTTAAAGTAATTTTTAATTTTCATCTTTATAGTTATATTCTATCCTGTCAATGATTTAATTTTATTTTTGTATATATAAGTTTTCTTTCTTCACAATTTTGAGATATAGTTTCTTCTAACAAACTGACCAAAATACACTCAAGAGATAATGTATTCCTCTGTTCTATACACCTGTCTGTCTATATCCCTTCCTTTTCTGTTTTTTTTTGTTTTTTTGTTTTTGTTTTTATTTTTGTCTTTTCTTGTCTTTTAATTACCATTTTTACAGTTACATTCTATACTTTAATGCTATTTAATATTATTTTGTGCATATATAGAGTACATATATGTCTTTTTTTTCTTTACAGTTTTGGGATCTAGTTTTCTAAAAAAAAACAGACCAAAATGCACACAGAATCCAGTATTTTGATCTATTCTGCTCACCTGTTTATTATAAACTCTTTTTTTCCACCCCATTTCAGGTATCTTCTGATTTGTTTGGTGTATGTTTCTCTGGGGTCATTGCTGCAATTTTAGTATTTTATTCTCTCATTCATCTATTCTTCTCTGAACAGAATGAAAAGATGGAAACACTCACCTCAAAAAAGAAAACAAGAAACAGTACTGACTATCAGGGACCTAATCAATATGGACATTAGTAAGATAATGAAACTACAGTTCAGAATAATGATTATAGAGATACTAGCTGGGCTTGAAGAAGCATAGAAGACACTAGAGATTCCCTTTTTGGAGAAACAAAAGCACTAAAATCTAACCAAGTCAAAATCAAAAATGTTATTAATGAGGTGCAAACAAAAATGAAGGCTCCAACTGCTAAGATAAATGAAACAAAAAAGAGAATCTGTGATATAGAAGTCCAAATAATTGAGAATGAAGAAGCTGAGAAAAAGAGAGATAAACAACTACTGGGTCGTGAGGGGAGAATTCAAAAGATAAGTGATACCATAAAGCGAAACAACATTAGAATAATTGGGATTCCAGAAGAAGAAGAAAGAGAGAGAGGAGCAGAAGGTATATTAGATCAAATTATAACAGAGAACTTCCTTAATCCCAAGAAGGAATCAAGCTTCAGAGACCAGGAGGCACAGAGAATCCCCTTCGAAATCAATAAAATAGGTCAACACCCTGACATATAATAATGAAATTTGCAATCTCAGAGACAAAGAGAAAACCCTGAAAGCAGCTAGGGACAAATTCTCTGTAACCTACAAGAGAGGAAGTATTAGATTGGCAGCAGACCTGTCCACAGAGACCTGGCAAGCCAGAAAGGGATGCCATGATATATTCAAGGTCCTAAACAAGAAAAATATGTAGCCAAGAATACTTTATCCAGCTAGGCTTCATTGAAAATAGAAGGAGTGATGAAAATCTTCCAGGATAAAAAAAATAAATAAATAAATAAAGAATTTGTGATCACCATATCAGCTCTACAAAAAGTATTAAAAGGGATCCTTTAAGTAAAGAGAGAGCCCTGAAGTAACATAGACCAGAAAGGAACAGAGAAAATATACTGTAACAGTCACCTTACAGGCAATACAATGGCACTAAATTCGTATCTTTCAATAGTTACCCTGAATGTAAATGGGCTAAATACCCCAATCAAAAGACATGAGGTATCAGATTGGATAAAAAAGGAAGATATGCTTTCTGCAAGACACTCATTTTAGATACAAAGACACCTCCAGATTGAAAGTGAGGGGGTGAAGAACAATTTCTCATGCTAATGTACATCCAAAGAAAGCTAGGGTGGTAATCCTTATAACAGACAAATTAGATTTTAAACCAAAGATGGTAATAAGAGATTAGGAGGGACACTATATCATAATTAAAGGGTCTACCCAACAAGAAGATGTAACAATTGTAAATATTTATGCCCCTAACATGGGAGCAGCCAAATATATAAGCCAATTAATAAGGAGATCAAAGAAACACATCAGTAACAATACAATAATAGTAGGGGATTTTACCACCCCCCTCACTGCAATGGACACATCATCTAAGCAGATCAACAAGGAAATAAGGGCTTTGAATGACACACAGGACCAGATGGACTTCACAGATATATTCAGAACATTCCATCCCAAAGCAGTGAGAAAAATACACATTTTTCTCGAGTGCACATGGAACATTCTCCAGAATAAATCATATACTGGGTCACAATCAGGTTGTAACCAGTACAAAGAGATTGGGATCATTCCCTCATATTTTCAGACCACAATGCTTTGAAACTGGAAATCAATCACAAGAGGAAATTTGGAATGAACTCAAATATCAGGAAGCTAAAGAGCATCCTTCACAGAATGAATGGGGCAACCAGGAAATTAAAGAAGAATTAAAAAAATTCATGGAAACAAATGAAAATGGAGACACAATTGTGCAAAATCTTTGGGATGCAGCAAAGGCAGTCCTCAGAGGGAAGTATATAGCCATACAAGCTTTCTTCGAGAAATAAGAAAGGTCCCAAACACAACCTAAGCTTCCACCTAAAGGAGCTGGAGAAAGAACAGCAAATAAAGCCTGAACCCAGCACGAGAAGAGAAATAATAAAGATTAGAGCAGAAATCAATGAAATAGAAACCAAAAGAACAGCCGAACAGATCAATGAAACTAGGACCTGGTTCTTTGACAGAATTAATAAGATTAATAAATTCGAGGCCAAACTTTTCAAAAAGAAAAGAGAAAGGACCCAAATAAATGAAATCATGAATGAAAGAGGAGAGATCACAACCACCGCTGAGGACATACAAACAAATATAAGAACATATTATGAGCAACCATATGCCAGCAAATTAGGCAATCTGGAAGAAATGGATGCATTCCTAGAGTCCTATGAAATACCAAAACTGAACCAGGAAGAAATAGAAAATCTGAACAGACCCATAACCAACAAGGAAATTGAAGCAGTCACCAAAAATCTCCCAACAAACAAGAGCCCAGGGCCAGATGGCCTCCCAGGGGAATTATACCAAACATTTAAAGAGGAATTAATACCTATTCCTCTGAAGCTGTCTCAAAAAATAGAAATGGAAAGGAAACTTCCAAACTGATTCTATGAGGCCAGCATTACCTTGATCCCAAAACCAGACAAAGACCCCACCAAAAAAGAGAATTACAGACCAATATCCCTGATGAACATGGATGCAAAAATTCTCACCAAAATACTAGCTAATAGGATCCAATAGTACATTAAAAGGATTATTCACCATGACCAAGTGGGATTTGTTCCTGGGCTACAATGGTCGTTTAACATCCGCAAAGCAATCAATATGATACACGACATGAATAAAAGACAAGAATGACATGATCCTCTCAATGGATGCAGAAAAAGCATTTGACAAAGTGTAGCATCCTTTCTTGATTAAAACTCTTCACAGTGTAGGGATAGAGAGAACATACCTCAATATCATAAAAGCCATAAATGAAAAGCCCACAGGGAATATCATTCTCAATGGGACAACTGAGAGCTTTCCCCCTAAGATCAGGAACCCAACAGAGATGCCCACTCTCACCCCTTGTTCAACATAGTACCAGAAATCCTAGCCTCAGCAATCGGACAACAAAAAGAAGTAAAAGGCATCTGAATCGGCAAAGAAAAAGTCAAACTCTCACTCTTTGCAGGTGACATGATACTCTAGGTGGAAAACCCAAAAGACTCTACCGCAAAATTGCTAGAGCTCATACAGGAATTCAGCAAAGTGGCAGGATATAAAAGTAATGCACAGAAATCAGTCACATTTCTATACACTGTCAGTGACACAGAAGAAAGAGAAATTAAGGAATTGATTCCATTTACAATTGCACCCAAAACCATGAGATACCTGGGAATAAACCTAACCAAAGAGGCACAAGATCTGTAGTAAGAAAACTATAGAACACTCATGAAAGAAATTGAGGAAGACAGGAATAAATGGAAAAAAGTTCCATGCTCATGGATTGTATGAACAAATATTGTTAAAATGTCTATGCTACCTAGAGCAATCTACACATTCAGTGTGATCCCTATCTAAAACACCATCAACCTTTTTCACAGAGCTGGAACAAAGAATCCTAAAATTTGTGTGAAACCAGAAAAGACCCTGAATGGCCAAAAGAATGTTGAAAAAGAAAACCAAACTGGTGCCCTCACAATTTCGGACTTCAAGCTCTATTACAAAGCTGTAATCATCAAGACAGCATGGTACTGGCACAGAATCAGACACATAGATCAATGGAACAGAATAGAGAACCCAGAAATGGACTCTCAAGTCTATGGTCCCTCATCTTTGACAAAGCAGGAAAGAATATCCAATGGAAAAAATTCTCTTCAACAAATGATTTGGGGAAATTTGGACAGCCACATGCAGAAGAATGAAACTGGACCGTTTCCTTACACCATACACAAAAATAGCCTTCAAAAAGGATGAAAGACCTCAGAGTGAGACGGGAATCCATCAAAATCCTAGAAGGGAACACAAGCAGCAACTTCTTCGACCTCAGCCGCAGCAATTTCTTCCTAGATACATCGCCAAAGGCAACGGAAACAAAAGGAAAAATGAACTATTGGGACTTCATCAAGATAAAAAGCTTTTGCACAGCAAAAGAAACAGTCAACAAAACCAAAGGAAGACCAACAGAATGGGAGAAGATATTTGCAAATGACATATCAGATAAAGGGCTCATATCCAAAATCTATAATGAACTTATCAAACTCAACACCCAAAGAACAAAGAATCCAATCAAGTAATGGATAGAAGACATGAACAGACATTTCTGCCAATAAGACATCCAAATGGCCAACAGACACATGAAAAAATGCTCAACATCACTTGGCATCATGGAAATCCAAATCAAAACCACAATGAGATACCACCTCACACCAGCCAGAATGGCTAAAATTGACAAGTCAGGAAATGACAGATGTTGGCGAGGATGCAGAGAAAGGGCAATCCTCTTACACTGTTGGTGGGAATGCAAGCTGGAAAACTGTATGGAGGTTCCTCAAAAATTTGTTTAAAATAGATCTACCCTATGACCCAGCAAGTGCACTACTGGGTTTACCCAAAAGATAAAAATGTAGTGATCCAAAGGGGCATGTGCACCCCAATGTTTAGTGCAGCAATGTCCACAATAGCCAAACTATGGAAAGAGGCCAGATGTCCATCAACAGACGAATGGATAAAGAAGATGTGGTGAATATATATATATATATATATATATACAATGGAATATTATGCAGCCATCAGAAAAAAAATCTTGCCATTTGCAATGATGTGAGTGGAACTAGGTTAAGCAAAATTGAAATAAGTCAATCAGAGAAAGACAATTATCATATGAGCTCACTCATATGTGGAATTCAAGAAACAAATCAGGATCATGGGGGAAGGGAGGGCAAATAAAACAAGACAAAATCAGAGAGGGGACAAAATGTAAGAGACTCTTAATCATAGGAAACAAACTGAAGTTTGCTGGAAGGGAGTGGGTTGGGGAAATGGGGTAACTGGGTGTCGGACATTAAGGAGTACGTGATGTAATGAGCACTGGGTATTATATAAGACTGATGATTCACTGATCTCTACCTCTGAAACTAATAATACATTATATGTTAATTAATTGAATTTAAAGTAATAAATCAGAATAAATAAATAAATGATAATAAATTTTATTACCTTTGACTAGATATATTTATTACTGTATGTAGAATCTTTTATTACCTATAAGAAATAAGAAGGGAACTTTCCTTAAATTTCATTTGGAGGTAAAGAAATAACTAATTTCAGAGAAGATATTTAAATAAATAATTGGATACAAAAATAAAGTTGCTTTATGATTTCATTGCATAGGTTGCGGCTGTTCAGTAAAGTGATTAGCAGCAATTTTTGTTGTTCTGCAAATGTAATAAGTGTATCATTATATCCAGAGAATGAATTATTCATAAAGTTTAAAAGAAAATTGCTCAGTTGTACAATGTAAGAGGAAAAGATATATTTTTCCCATTTTATCTAAAACTCTTAAAACAAATGTTAATTTATTACAACTGAGTATCTTTTCCCTTGCAATTGCCTGGATTGCATTTAACTATGTTATGTATGGGCTTGCGGCAGCCCGGTTATATTGGAAAAATAATGAGAACATCATTGTCATTGAAATTGAAGATAGTGTTTTTCATTTGAAGTGATAGTAATGATAAATATCACCTTATTTCACAAGGTTTTTTTACTGGAACTTTAGAGGATTTTAGTAAAGCTGGCAACTAGTCACAAACATAAAAATGTTATGAAATGGAATTTTATTCCTTCAAAGCCTTTTCATCTTTCCCTGACAGCAATCAGGTGCTCAAAGCACACCTCATGGGTGAGGATACTTGTTGTATTTTGTATCTTCGAAGTTACTCTAACAAAATTTTGGCGGGATTAAGACTTCATTACAATTTTTAATATATTAAAAAAAAAGTAGAAAAACTAGTTTTTAGGGACCAGATCGAGTTTCAAAATGCAGATTATAATAGACCGATTTCCTGAGTATATGCAGCTTGACATTTTTGAGGTTTCTGTCTTTGTGCTCTATTAGTCATTTCTAAATATTTGTAATACTATATTCCATTTCGTGTTATTTCTTTCTAGAATGTCTTTCCTACATTTCATTGCATGAAATCCTATTTATCTTTTAGTATCATTTCTTTTGTGATATTTCCCTCCAATTGACCCCATGTTCTCACTTATATACTATATTTAAATAGTTTGTTTTCTTGGAAAAAAATACTATCTTCCATTTATGGGGCTTTCCTATGTGTAAGGAATAGACCTAGGAGCTATATAATAATTTAGGCACTAATTTTCCAAGACTCAGAGACCTCAAATAACTTTCCTGACAGCTACTTATGATGGTCCTGGGGTGTGAATGGGACTCTGACATTAAGACACCTATCTCCTGCTCAATATTAAGCCTCTCTTTGTTGGTGAAGTTTAAAAATTGTATGCCATCAATTAAGTAAATCAGTCTAGATGTTTTTAAAAAATGCTTTTAGTGATTAATATTTGGTCCATCGTATTTTAAGATACATAGTAGACTTGTCAAAAATTCAACTGATAATGAAACTAAATGTATAGAGAAAATGTAGTTTTCCTCAAGAGACCAATGTGTTCAGTATCAATTAGAAGAGGAAGAAGAATGAGAAGAATAGGAGGAAACTTTGTGTAGCTCCACTAATAAATGTATTGGGACAAAAATAATTTGCATTTTTGTTTTAAGAAATTCAGTCTCTCTTAAATAAAAAAAAAAAATCCCATTTTCTTCTTCCTTCTGATTATCCAGCAGAAGAAGGGTAGCCAGATACATCAATGACTCCATGGCAATAAGAACACCCTGGGATTCTTGGAAGAGGTATTTTCTTTCTGTTTTTGCTTGAGGTTTAAGTTCCTTTTTCACCTTGATTCTGTTTGCCATACTGGTATCTTTGTTTTGAGGTCAGAATTGGCATAACTCATAGTCTGGTCTTACTTCTGGCTTTGCTATTGTCTGGTTGCACACCTCGCTAAGCAGCCTTTCCTCAGTTTCTGCAGGCTGCAGACTCCTGAACTTGTCCCTCAACCTACCTACTATCTAGTGAACCACATCCTTCCCTATCTCCAATGTGGGGGACATCAGTCCATACCATGGGTACCACATGATCCAGAGTGGTTCTCAGTTCTGCATCCAGTTTGCCTTGGATCCTCTCTTTTATGACTGCACTTAGCTATTGATTCTGGGTCACCAGTCCCCAGGTTGTAGATAAGGAGTAGGGGAGTTGAATCAGTGGGTGGGTACCCGAGAGATAGTACTTTTATAGAGTTCCTACTGAGGACAAGAGTTACAAGAGATTCCTTCTGCCCTTAATATGACCCTCTGCCCTTAATATATACCTAACTTATTACCTTCCACTCAGTCTTTCCATACGTCATCATTTTTCATGACTAGATTATCAGATTCTAAAGGGAAAACATTATGCATTACTATGTAATAATCATATAACTATTTCTCACATATGGTACTGTAACTAATTTCAGATGCTAATATTATTTACAGTTTTAAAGCTATTATATATGCCTAGATAATATGTCTTGTACATTTTTCATTCTTTGGTTGTTGTTATTTCTATAAATTGATTTCAGTTTCTCAACTGTGCCCCATTACCTATTAACTTAACAGAAGCCAAAGGAAAGAGGTAGAACTGCTAAGCAGTATTGGTGACTCAAATTTTTAAAGAAATTTTTAATTGGAACTGTTTTTTCCACTGCTACCATCTGAATCAACACTCCGGACTCTTAGGATTTATATCATGTATTAGGACTGCAGGACTGGAATTTGCATCATTTAAGTTATGGCAAACACATATTAGGTAAGATTCATAGAAAATGACCCTTTTAGGTGGAATGGGCTATCCTGCAAAGCCAAAGCCAGCCTTTCAGGGGAGATATAAGCTGGAAAGAAAGGAATTTAAATCTTCTGGGCATAGAGCTATATTGCTACAGAGGTAATGAGACTTAAACTGGCAGTAACAGTTAAGCTGTTTGGTCTATAAATAGTTATTAACTTATTGTAAAGTTAATGAATTGAATGAACTAATGGATAGTGAATTGCAAATTTATGGTGTTTTGATGGAATTATATTATTATGTATAGTTAAAGAAGATTCCAATATAGTAATGTCTTTTAATTTTACTTCTGGTAACAAATAGTGTAGAAAATACTCATTTTTGACATAAATACAGATCTTCCTCAAATTATGATAGGTTTGCACACCAATAAACCCATTGTAAGTTGAAAATACCATAAATTGAAAATGCACATAATACACCTAACCTACAGAACATGGTAGCTTAGCCTAGTATAACTTAAAAGAACATAGAGCACTTACATTAGCCTACAGTTGGGCAAAAGCATAGAACACAAGCTTATTTTATAATAAAGTATTGAGTGTCTCAAATAATGTATTGACTACTGTTCTGAAAATGAAAACCAGAATGTCATTATGAATGCAGAATGGTTGTAAGTACATCAGTTTTTCACCCTAGCAATAACATGGCTGAATGAGAGCTGCAGCTGCTGGCACTGCCTAACATCACCAGACTATCTTACCATATATCACTAGCCAGGGAAAAGGCCCAAATTCAAAATTCTCATTCTGGTTTCTACAAATGTGTATCATTTTGTACCATTGCCAAGTCAAACCATTGTGAGTTGGAGACGGTCTGTATTAACTAATTGCTGGTGCCCTTTGTGGGACCTCTGTTAAAATGAAATTAACACAATGTTTTAAAGGTAGTACAATATTATAGAAGAGGCAAAATTATGAAGCTCCCTGTGGTTAAGACCATAGAGAAAATATGTGTATTTGAAACATCCCATCCATGCTTGGAGGCTGTTGCAGTAAGACTCTTGCCATTTAGTCAGTGTCATAGTGGGAAAACTCCATTACTATTAAAGAATGAAACCAACAAGATATGAGTCCCACACTAAGCCCAGATCAACAGCCTGGTTTGCTAATACATTCTATCCAGGACCATGATGTGCAATCTGAGTATATTAAATAGCTGCCCTGTATGGATAATGCTTCCTTATTTCACCATGAAAACTTTTTCTTTTTGAGCTAAGTGGAGGACCACACTAAACTATTCTGGGCTTAAATAAGACTTTCATTCAATTACAATTCAAAATACCTTCACTTACTCTACATCTTGTAGAAAAAATACATTTCTGTAGCAGCTCAGTTAATCTACCAGAGGTACTTGCTTTATAACAGATAAACTCACTTTTCAGAGATTGAAAAGTAAGCTGTTTGAAATTGGTATGTAGTGAATTTGTGAGAATGAGGCATATTTTCTTCCTGATTTGGCCACTTTTCTATTAAGCCTATGATGATGGATGGGACAGGGACAGGGACAATCTGAAAAGCTAACAATTAAAGCTTAAAATAAATTATGAAAACTTTGCAAAAATTTAAAATTTGGCATCGTTACCTTATAGACCCTGTCATGTACAAAACAAAAATTATGACTGATTCATTCCACCAAACGCCAGCACTCACGCTCAAATTCTTCCTTTTTCTTTTTGTCTTCAATTTTTTTATTATGTTATGTTAATCACCACACATTACATCATTAATTTTTGATGTAGTGTTCCATGTTTCATTGTTTGTGTATAAAACCCAGTGCTCCATTCAGTACGTGCCCTCTTTAATACCCATCCCCAGGCTAACCCATCACCCCAATGCCATCCCCCCTAGAACCCTCAGTTTGTTTCTCAGAGTGCATAGTCTCTCATCGTCCAGCCCCCCCTTACAATTTCCCCTCCTTCATTTTTCCCTTCCTACTATCTTCTTTTTTTTTTAAACATATAATGTATTATTTCTTTCAGAGGTACAGGTCTGTGATTCAACAGTCTTAGACAATGCACAGTGCTCACCATAGCACATAACCTCCCCAATGTCTATCAACCAGCCACCCCATCCCTCCCACCACCCACCACTCCAGCAACCCTCAGTTTGTTCCCTGAGATTAAGAATTCCTCATATCAGTAAGACCATATGATACATGTCTTTCTCTGATTGACTTATTTCACTCAGCATAACACCCTCCAGTTCCACCCACGTCGTTGTAAATGGTAAGATCTCATGGCTGCATAATATTCCATTTTATATATATACACCACACCTTCTTTATCCATTCATCTGTCGATGGACATCTTGCCTCTTTCCATAGTTTGGCTATTGTGGACGTTGCTGCTATAAACATCAGGGTGCACGTACCCCTTCGGATCACTACATTTGTTTCTCTGGGGTAAATACCCAGTAGTGCAATTGCAGGGTCATAGGGTAAATCTATTTTCACCTTTTTGAGGAGCCTCCATACTGTTTTTCCAGAGTGGTGGCACAAGCTTGCATTCCCACCAACAGTGTAGGAGGGTTCCCCTTTCTCCACATCCCCACCATATCTGTCATTTCCCGACTTGTTAATTGTAGCCCTTGTAACTGGTATGAGGTGGTATCTCAGGGAGGTTTTAATATGGATTTCCCTGATGCCGAGACATATTGAGCACTTTTTCATGTGTCTGCTGGCCATTTGGACGTCTTCTTTGGAAAAATGTCTGTTCATGTTTTCTGCCCATATCTTGATTGGATCATTTGTTCTTTGGGTGGTAAGTTTGATAAATTCTTTATAGATTTTGGATACTAGCTCTTTATATGATATGTCATTTGCAAATATCTTCTCCCATTCTGTTGGTTGTCTTTTGGTTTGGGTGACTGTTTCTTATGCTGTGCAAAAGCGTTTAACTTGATGAAGTCCCAGTAGTTCATTTTTGCCCTTGCTTCCCTTGCCTTTGGCAATGTTTCTAGGAATGAGTTGCCATGGCTAAGGTCAAAGAGGTTGCTGCCTGTGTTCTCCTTTAGGATTTTGATGGACTCCTGTCTCACATTTAGGTCTTTCAACCATTTGGAGTCTATTTTTCTGTGTGGTGTAAGGAAATGGTCCAGTTTCATTCTTCTGCATGTGGTTGTCCAATTTTCCAACACCATTTGTTGAAGAGACTGTCTTTTTCCATTGGACATTCTTTCCTACTTTGTTGAAGATGAGTGGACCATAGAGTTGAGGGTCCATTTCTGGGCTCTCGATTCTGTTCCATTGATCTATGTGTCTGTTTTTGTGCCCGTACCATACTGTCTTGATGATTACAGCTTTGAAATAGAGCTTGAAGTCCAGAATTGTGATGCCACCAGCTTTGCTTTTCTTTTTCAACATTCCTTTGGCTATTCGGGGTCTTTTCTGGTTCCATGCAAATTTTAGGATTATTTGTTCCATTTCTTTGAAAAAAGTGGATGGTCATTTGATAGGGATTGATTAAATGTGTAGATTGCTCTAGGTAGCACTGACATCATCACAATATTTGTTCTTCCAATCCATGAACATGGAACGTTTTTCCATTTCTTTGTATCTTCCTCAATTTCTTTCATGAGTATTTTAGAGTTTTCTGAGTACACATTCTTTGCGTCTCTGGTTACATTTATTCCTAGGTATCTTATGGTTTTTGGTGCAACTGTAAATGATATCAATTCCTTAATTTCTCTTCTTCTGTCTTGTTGGTGTATAGGAATGCCACTGATTTCTATGCATTGATTTTATATCCTACCACTTTACTGAATTCCTGTATGAGTTCTAGCAGTTTTGGGGTGGAGTCTAGCAGTCTAGCAGTTTTGGGTTTTCCACATAAAGTATCATATCATCTGCAAAGAGTAAGAGTTTGACTTCTTGCTGATTCAGATGCCTTTTATTTCTTTTTGTTGTCTGATTGCTGTGGCTAGGACTTCTAATACTATGTTGAATAGCATTGATGATAGTGGACATCCCTGCTGTGTTCCTGACCTTAGGGGGAAAGCTCTCAGTTTTTCCCCATTGAGAATGATATTCGCTGTGGTTTTATCATAGATGGCTTTTATGATATTTAAGTATGTACCTTCGATCCCTATACTCTGGAGAGTTTTGATCAAGAAAGGATGCTGTACTTTGTCAAAGGCTTTTTCTGCATCTATTGAGAGGATCATATGGTTCTTTTTCTTTCTTTTATTAATGTATTGTATAACATTGATTGATTTGCGGATGTTGAACCAACCTTGCAGCCAAGGGATAAACCCCACTTGGTCGTGGTGAGTAATCCTTTTAATGTACTGTTGGATCTTATTGGCTAGTATTTTGGTGAGAATTTTTGCATCCATGTTCATCAAGGATATTGGTTTGTAATTCTACTTTTTGATGGAGTCTTTGTCTGGGTTGGGATCAAGGTAATGGTGGCCTCATAAAACGAGTTTGGAGGGGGTGCCTGGTTGGCTCAGTTGGTTAAGTGACTGCCTTCGGCTCAGGTCATGATCCTGGAGTCCCAGGATCAAGTCCCATATTGGGCTCCCCACTCAGTGGGGAGTCTGCTTCTCCCTCTGACCTTCTTCCCTCTCTTGCTCTCTGTCTCTCATTCTCTCTCTCTCTCAAATAAATAAATATATATATTTTTTAAAAAGACAAGTTTGGAGGTTTTCTTTCCATTTCTATTTTTGGAACAGTTTCAGAATAGTTGATACCTCTTTAAATGTTTGGTAGAATTCCCCTGGGAAGCCATCTGACCCCGGCTTTTGTTTGTTGGGAGATTTTTGATTACTGGTGGTTATAGGTCTGTTCAGGTTTCCTATTTCCTCCCGGTTCAGTTTTGGTAGTTGATACATCTCTAAGAATACATCCATTTCTTTCAGATTATCTAATTTCCTGGCATATAGTTGCTCCTAATATGTTCTTATAATTGTTTGTATTTCTTTGGTGTTGGTGGTGATCTCTCCTCTTTTATTCATGAATTTATTTGGGTCATTTCTCTTTGCTTTTTGATAAGTCTGGCCAGGGGTTTATCAATCTTGTTAATTCTTTCAAAGAACCAGCTCCTAGTTTCGTTGATCTGTTCTACTGTTCTTTTGGTTTCTATTTCATTGATTTCTGCTCTGATCTTTTTTATTTCTCTTCTCCTGCTGGGTTTGGGCTTTATTTGCTGTTCTTTCTCCAGCTCCTTTAGGTGTAGGGTTAGGTTGTGTATTTGAGACCTTTCTTGTTTCTTGAGAAAGGCTTGTATTGTTATATACTTTCCTCTTAGGACTGCCCTTGCTGCATCCCAAAGATTTTGAACAGTTGTGTTTTCATCTTCATTTGTTTCCATGATTTTTTTTAATTCTTTAATTTCCTGGTTGACCCATCCATTCTTTAGTAGGATGCTCTTTAGCCTCCATGTATTTGAGTTCTTTCCAACTTTCCTCTTTGATTGAGTTCTAGTTTCAAAGCATTGTGGTCTGAAAATATGCATGAAATAATCCCCCAAACTTTTGGTACCAGTTAAGACATGATTTTTGATCTAGGATGTGATCTATTCTGGAGAATGTTCCATGGGCCCTCAGGAAGAATGTGTATTCTGTTGCTTTGGGATGGAATGTTCTGAATATATCTGTGAAGTCCATCTGATCCAGTGTGTCATTTAAAGTCTTTATTTCCTTATTGATCTTTTGCTTAGATGATCTGTCCATTTCAGTGAGGGGGGTGTTAAATTCCCCCACTATTATTGTATTGTTGTCAATGTGTTTATTTGTTTTTGTTATTAATTGGCTTATACAATTGGCTGCTCCCATGTTAGAGGCATAGATGTTTACAATTGTTAGATCTTCTTGTTGGAGAGATCCTTTAGGTAGGATATAGTGTCCTTCCTCATCTCTTATTACAGTCTTTGGTGTAAAATCTAATTTGTCTGATATAAAGATTGCCACCCCAGCTTTCTTTTGGTGCCCATTAGCATGGTAAATGGTTTTCCAACCCCTCATTTTCAATCTGGGGGTATCTTTGAGTCTAAAATGAGTCTCTTGCAGACAGCATATCAATCCGTCTTGTTTTTCTATCCAATTTGATATCCTGTGTTTTTTGATCAGGGCATTTATGGTAACATTTACATTCAAGGTAACTATTTAAAGATATGAATTTAGTGCCATTGTATTGCCTGTAAGGTGACTGCTACTGTATATTGTCTGTGTACCTTTCTGGTCTATGTTGCTTTTAGGCTCTCTCTTTGCTTAGAGGACCCCTTTCAATATTTCTTGTAGGGCTGGTTTTGTGTTTGCAAATTCCTTTAGTTTTTGTTTGTCCTGGAACCTTTTTATCTCTCCTTCTAATTTCAATGACAGCCTAGCTGGGTATAATGTTTTTGGCTGCATATTTTTCTCATTTATCTGAATATATCTGGCCTGCCAAGTCTCTGTGGATAGGTCTGTTGCCACACAATGTTTCTACCATTGTAAGTTACAGACCTCTTGTCTCGAGCTGCTTTCAGGATTTTCTCTTTGTCTCTGAGACTCGTAAGTTTTACTATTAAATGTCAGGGTGTTGACCTATTTTTACTGATTTTGAGGGGGGTTCTCTGTGCCTCCTGGATTTTGATGCCTGTTTCCTTCCCCAAATTAGGGAAGTTCTCTGCTATAATTTGCTCCAATAGACCTTCTGCCCCTCTCTCTCTTTTTTCTTCTTCTGGGATTCCAATTATTCTAATATTGTTTTGTCTTATGGTATCACTTATCTCTCGAATTCTTCCCTCGTGATCCGGTAGTTGTTTATCTCTCTTTTTCTCAGCTTATTTATTTTCCATCATTTGGTCTTCTATATCACTAATTCTCTCTTCTGCCTCATTTATCCTAGCAGTTATAGCCTCCATTTTTGATTGCACCTCATTAATAGACTTTTTGGTTTTGATTTGGTTAGCTTTTAGTTCTTTTATTTCTCCAGAAAGGGTGTCTCTAATATCTTCCACGCTTTTTCAAGCCCAGATAGTATCTTTAAGATCATAACTCTGAACTCTAGCTCTGACATCTTGCTAATGTCCATACTGATTAAGTCCCTGGCAGTCAGTACTGCCTCTTGTTCTTTTTTTAGAGGTGTTTTTTTTATCTTGTCGTTTTGTCCAGAGGAGAATAGATGAATGAGAGAACAAAATGCTAACAAGGTAAAAAAATGACCCCAGAAAAATATAAAGTAAACAATCAGAAGAGACCTGAAACCATGGAAAAAGAAAGGGACAGAAAGAAAGAAGAAAAAAAAGAAAAAGATTAAAAAAAGAGAATATGGTCAAATATGATCAGGCTGGTGAATAGACCAGTGCCACATACTAGATTTTGGGCATAATTTAGTGTTAGAAGAATGTGCCTCCTAAAATTTTAAAGAAGGAAAAACTTATATATGTACAAAAATAAGGGTAAATATGATCAAGGGATGGAATATGACTGTAAAGATGAAAATTATAAAAGCTTTTATAAAAGGAATTGATAAGATAAGAAGTTGGTTGAAATAAAGAAGAAAATGATTTAAAAAAAAGGAGAGAATATGATAAGGCAGGGGACTAGAACAAAGCCATTCACTAGAGATTTAGGGTATATTTTGGTCTGTTAGAAGAAACTGTATTCCAAAATTTTAAAGAGAGAACAACTTATATATATATATACACGAAAAATCAGGTTAAGTACTATGAAGGGATAGAATATGACTCTAAAAATGAAAAATAAAAAAGATTTTTTAAAAAAAGGATTGATAAGATGGTGAAAAAGGGAAATGGAAAATTAAAAAAAAGAATATTAAAAAGTTAACTTTGAAAGACTAAAGAATCATGGGGGAAAAGCCATGATTTCTATGTTCTGTATTCCTCTAGAGCTGGTGTTCTGCCATTCTCTTTGATCGGTAAATGTGGTCTTGGCTGACTGTTCTTGCTGATCTTCTGGGGAAGGGGGCTGTTGCCGTGGTTCTCTAATGTCTTTGCCAGAGGTGGAATTGCCTCACCCTTAGGGGGGCGGCATAAGTAATCTGCTTGTGTTTGCTCTCAGGAGCTTTTGTTCCCTGAAATTTTTCCGTAGTGCTTTGGAGGATGAGAGTGAAAATGGTGGCCTCCCACTCTCCACCCCAGAGGAAACAAGAACTTGGTGTCCCTCTCCTCAGTGTGCCCCCAGAGGAAAGCAGTCAATCACTCCCGTCTCCCCAATCTCCAGCCTGTGACTGCGTATTTCTATCTCTGGCACATGACACTGTTTGGAGTCTCCAAACCCGGCAGAGTCTTGTGGTATGCTCCTGCACTGCTCCTCCTGGGGGAGGAAGGGGAGTCTCCCTGGATCTGCTGCTTGTTGGGTCCCTGCTGGAAGAACAGTGGCCCGACTGTCACAGATCATGGTTTATGGCAACCCAGAGCTGAGAGCCCACTCCTCGGCTCTGTCTCTGCAGCTGGCTTCCCTGCTCCGATACCTGGGAGCTCTGCCACATTCAGACACCCCCAGTCTTTCTGTGACCCCGAGGGTCCTGAGACCAAACTGTCCCAGCGAAGGTTCCACTCTTTGCTTAGCCACTGGAGCCACGACCCTCAGCGAAGCCAACTTCTAAAAATTCCGATTTTGTGCTCTGCTGCTCTATCATTTGCCAGTAGCCGCTGACGGAGAACCCCTCCCCCACCGTCTATCTTCCCGAATATCACCTTGAAGTCACTTCTCCACATGTCCTACCTTCCAGAAAGTGGTCGCTTTTCTGTTCAGAGAGTTACTGCTATTCTTTTCTTCCATCTCCTGTTGAGTTCATAGGTGTTCAGAATGGTTTGATCCCTATCTCGCTGAATTCCTGGGACCAGAGGAAATTTAGGTCTCCTACTCCTCTGCCATCTTGCTCCTCCACCCCCTTCTTTATTCTTTTTATGTGGGAATTGGAGAATAAAATTACCAATAGTGGGAAAATGTAAATTGAAAACCATTAAAAAGGATGTCAAATGCTGTGATCTAACACTATTAAATTCAAAGCATGGAAAAATCAATTGTTATTATCCTTCTCATAAATCAGCCAAAGAGATTTATTAGTAGGCAGAATATTTATAACAAATGTGTAGGGATTTTGGTCTTATTTATGCTTAGATCTTGAAATAACTATTGTATGATCTATCTGAAAATACAGCTTTTTGCACTATTAATGAACAAAAATTGGGGACAAATGAAAAATTTTTATTGTTAATATGCATTGATTATAGAAATACTGTGTAATAGAACTATAAAAAGGAGAAGTCTTTAGTTTTGGGACCAGAAAAACTAGGATTTAAATGCCTACGTTTTCATTTAGACAATTTATCTGATAATTCAGTTTGTTTCCTCATCTATAACATCTATAGATATTTTTTCATGTATAGAAATAATAGCATTTTTTATTGTGAGATTATTTTAAGGATTAAAAAGAATGTTTGTAGGGGTGCCTGTGTGGCTCATTCAGGTGAGGGTAGGACTCTTGGTTTCAGCTCAGATCATGATCTCAGGCTCTGCACTTGTGGGGAATCTGCTTGAGAGTCTCTTTCTCCCTCTCTTTTGCCCCTCCCCCACTTGTTCTCTCTCACTCTTTCTCCCTCCCTAAAAATGAATAAGTAAATATTAAAAAAAATAACGGTTGTAGAGTCCCAATACACAAGTGATATAAAATAAATATTTAATAAGTATCAGTTCATAATAATAATAATAATATAGGTCATATGAGGTGGAATAGGGAAGTCACAGTTTGAAAAGTTTAAGAGATAGATTTTTCCAGTTTTATTGAGAAGTAATTGACATATATTACTTTATAAGGTTTAAAGATGTACAGCATAATGACTTAATATACATATATTGTAAAAAGATTACCACAATAGGTTCAGCTAACATCCATCTTTTCATATAGATAGAATATAAAGAAAAAAGAAAAAAGAAAAGAATTTTCTTTCCTCTAGTGATGAGCACTCTCAGGATTTATTGTCTTAACTTTCCTTGCATACCATAGGGCAGTGTTAGTTATCCTCATGATATTGTACATGATATCCCTAGTACTTATTTCTCTTATAACTGTAAGTTTGCACCTTTTGACCACTTTCTTCTAATCCCCTCTCCCTTGACCTCCTGCCTCTGGTAATCACAAGTCTGTTTCTTATTCTATGAGTTTGTTTTAAGATTCCACATATAAGTGAAATCATACTGTATTTGTCTTTCTCTGTATGATTTTTTTCTCTTAGCATAATGCCCTCCAAGTCTTTTCATGTTGTTGCAAATGATAGGAATGCCTCACTTTTTATGACTGAATAATATTCCACTGTATATATATACCAAGTTTTCTTTACCCATTCATCCACTGATGGACACTTAGGTTGTTTCCATGTCTTGGCTCTTGTAATTAATGGTGCTGTGAACATTTGGGTGCAGATATCTCTTTGAGTCAGTGTTTTTGTATCTTTTTGGAGGTATTTCCAAGAATGGAATTGCTGGATCATATTGTAGTTGTAATTATTTTTATGTTTTAAAGAAACTCTATGCTGGTTTCCATAGTGGCTGTGCCAATTTACCTATCCACCAACTGCACAAATGTTCCCTTTTCTCCACATTCTTGCCAACATTTTTTATCTCTTGTCTTTTTGGTGATGGCCATTGTAACAGGCATGAAATGATATCTTATTGTGGTTTTAATTTACATTTTCTGAATGACTAGAGAAATTGAGCATTTTTTAATGTATCTATTGACTTTTTTTTTTAAATCCTCATTGGAGAAATGTCTATTTAAGTCTGTTGATTTTTTTTTAATTGGGTTATTTGTTTTTGTTTCGCTATTGAGTTGTATGAGTTTTTATATATTTTGGATATTAATCTCATCAGATACATTGTTTGTAAGTATTTTATTGCATTCCATAGTTGTCTTTTCACTTTATTGATGGTTTCTTTAGCTGTGTGAAAGCTTTTTAGTTTTATATAGTCCCACTTGTCTCATTTTGATTTTGGTGATTGTGTTTTAGTGTCATATCCAAAATATCATTGCTAAACCCATGTCAAGAGGCTTTTTTCTATGTTCTTCCAGGAGTCTCATGGTGTCCATTCTTACATTTAAGTCCTTAATCCATTTCTACTTAACTTTTGGTGAGATGTGTAAGATAGGGGTCCAGTTTCATTCATTTACATGAAACTATCCAATTATCTCAACAACATTTATTGAAGAGACTGTCTTTAATAATCAAATAATATATTTGATCTTTGTTATGAGTATAAATATGAAGAAGTAGAATCTTTTGAAAAATTTAGAATATAAACTTTCTTTGAAAAATGCACTGCAGAAAGATGAGCACCTTGAACTTACTAGGGAAATTTCCACCAAACTTTATTAAAAAGAACTTGGTGGGAAAAATACCATATATCAATATACTAGAGCAGCTGAGCAAGGGCTGTGAAGCCTTTATGGCTCTGTGAGTGATATGAGCACCTTCTAACCTCCCTCTCTACTATGAAGTGCACCTTAGCTTTGGTGTTAGGAGATGTGAATGATATTTTATGGAAACACTTGTTATCTTTCTATGAAAGTAATCCTATTTTCTAGTTTGTCCAGGAAATCATATATTTTGTTTATAATATTTTCTACAAGCAAAAATCATTCTATATAATCATATTTGCAATGTGTGATCCTTTTTAAAGTTGGGCACTGTATTCATTATCTGTTGTTATGTAACAAAAAAGTCCAAAACACAGCTTAAATAACAGATGTTTATATTTAACAGTTTTTGTCATAAGGAATCTGGGCATGGCTTAGCTGGGTGCCTCTGGCTCAAAGCCTCTCATAAAGTTGCAGACAGGGTGTCAGCTGAGCCTGCAGTCATCTCAAGACTCGCCAGGGGCTGATAGATCTGCTTCCAAGCTCATTCATGAGGTTGTTGGCAGGTCAACTCTCTACTTGCTGTTGGCTGGATATATCAGTTCCTTACCACCTGGGCTTCCCCAAAGGCTACTCACACTATGGAAGCTTGCTTCCCCTTTGACAAGATAGTGAAAGAGTGAGAGAGTTTAGAGAAGACAAGGCAAAACCCACAGTTTCCAGATAATCTCGTCTAGGTGGTATCCCAGCTCTACTGCCACATTGCCTTCCTTAGAAGTGAGTCAGTAGATGTTGAAAAAGAAAAGCAAAGCGGGTGCCATTACAATTCTGGACTTCAAGCTCTATTAGAAAGCTGTCATCATCAAGACAGTATGGTACTGGCACAAAAACAGACACATAGATCAATGGAACAGAATCGAAAGCCCAGAAATGGACCCTCAACTCTATGGTCAACTAATCTTTGACAGAGCAGGAAAGAATGTCCAATGGAAAAAAGACAGTCTCTTCAACAAATCATCTTGGGAAAATTTGACAGCCACATGCAGAAGAATGAAACTGGACCATTTCCTTACACCACACACAAAAATAGACTCCAAATGGAAGAAAGACCTAAATGTGAGACAGGAATCCATCAAAATCCTAAAGGAGAACACAGGCAGCAACCTCTTCGACCTCAGCCGCAGCAACTTCTTGCTAGAAATATCACCAAAGGCAAGGGAAGCAAGGGCAAAAATGAACTATTGAGACTTCATTGAGATAAGCTTTTGCACAGCAAAATAAACAGTCAACAAAACCAAAAGACAACTGACAGAATGGGAGAAGATATTTGCAAATGACATATCAGATAAAGGGCTAGTATCCAAAATCTATAAAAAAACTTATCAAACTCAACACCCAAAGAGCAATGATCCAATCAAGAAATGGACAGAAGACATGAACAGAAGACGGTGTGGATGGAGCCTCTGTCATCCGCTACTAGCAAGTGACAGAACAGCAGAGCATAAAATCAGAACTTTTGGAAGTCTGCTCTCCTGAGGGACGTCACTCCAGTGGCTAAGCGGGGGTGGAACCCTAGCTGGGACAGTGTGGTCTTAGGACCCTCAGGGTCACAGGAAGACTGGGGGTGCCTGAGTGTGGCAGAGCTTGCAGGTATCGGAGCAGGGAAGCCAGCTGCAAAGATGGAGACGAGGAGTGGGTCCTCAGCTCAGTGTTGCCATAAAATGTGATCCACAGCACAGTTGGGCCACTGCTCTGCCAGCAGGGACCCAACAAGCAGCAGATCCAGGGAGACTCTCCTTCCTCCCCTGGGAGGAGCGGCACGGGAGCACACCACAGGAATCTGCTGGGTGTGGAGACTCCAAACAGTTTGTGTGCCAGGATAGAAATGTTTGATCACAGGTCCGGTAAGCCCATAGTGCAGCCAGAGACCGGGGACATGGGAGTGATTGCTTTTCTCTGGGAGCTCATTGAGGAATGGGGCCCTGAATTCTTGGCTCCTCTGGGGTGGAGATTGGGAGGCTGCCATTTTAATTCTCGTCCTCCAAAGTTGTACGGAAAGCTTGCAGGGAACAAAAGCTCCCGAGAGCAAACCCGAGCAGATTACTTAGCCTGGCCCTGGCAAGGGCAGGGCAATTCTGCCTCAGGCAAGGACATTTGAGAATCACTGCAACAGGCCCTTCCCCGAGAAGATAGCAAGAACAGCCAGACAAGACCAAGTTTACCAATGAGAATGGCAGATCTCCAGGACAAGGGGAATACAGCACAGAGAATTCATGGCTTTTTTTTTTTTTGCCTGATTCTTTAGTCTTTCAAAGTCAATTTTTTAAATTTTCTTTTTCTTTGAATTTTTCTTTTTCCCTTTTTCAACCAACATCAATCCCCTTTTTAAAAATCTTTTTTATTTTTCATTTTTTGAGTCATATTCTATCCCTTCATAGTAGTTAACCTTCTTTTTCATATATATATAAGTTGTTTTCTCTTTAAAATTTTGGGATACAGTTTCTTCTAACAGACCAAAATAAAATCTAAATCTCTAGTGTATGGCTTTGTTTTAGTCTCCTGCCTGATCACATTCTCTCCCTTTTTTTTTTTTATTAATCCCTTTCTTTTTTTTTTCAACCAACTTATCTTACCAATTCCTTTTACAAAAGCTTTTATAATTTTCATCTTTACAGTCATATGCCATCCCTTCATCTTATTTAGCCCTATTTTTGTACATATATAAGCTTTTCTTTATTTGGGAGGCACTTTCTTCTAACAGACTAAAATACACCCAAAATCTAGTATGTGGCACTGAACTATGCCTTAGTCTGATCATACTCTTTTTTTTCAAACCTTTTCTTTTTCCTTTTTCTTTCTTTCCCTTTCTTTGCCCTGGGCACAGGTCTCTTCTGATTTGTTTACTTTATATTTTTCTGAGGTCATTTCTACTCTGTTAGCATTTTGTTATCTCATTCATCTATTCTCCTCTGGACAAAATGACAAGATGGAAAAAAAAAAAACCACATAGGAAAAAAGACAAAGATGCAGTACTGACTTCCAGGGACCTAATCAGTATGGACATTAGCAAGATGTCAGACCTAGAGTACAGAATGATGGTCTTAAAGATATTAGCTGGGCTTCAAAAAAGCATGGAAGGTATTAGAGAAACCCTTTCTGGAAAAATAAAATAAATAAAACTTAACCATGTTAAAATAAAAAAAGCTATTAATTAGGTGCAAAAAAAAATGGAGGCTATAACTCCTAGGATAAACGAGGTGATATAGATATAGTGATATAGAAGATCAAATGATGGAAAATAAAGAAGCTGAGAAAAAGAGAGATAAACAACTACTGGATCATGAGCAAAGAATTTGAGAGATAAGTGATACAATAAGAAAAAACAATATTATAATAACTGGGATCCCAGAAGAAGAAGAAAGAGAGAGAGGGGCAGAAGGTATATTGGAGCAAATTATAGCAGAGAACTTCCCTAATTTGGGGAAGGAAACAGGCATCAAAATCTAGGATGCACAGAAAACCCCCCTCAAAATCAATAAAAATAGGTCAAGACCCTGACATCTAATAGTAAAACTTACGAGTCTCAGAGACAAAGAGAAAATCCTGAAACAGCTCAGGAGAAGAGATCTGTAACCTACAATGGTAGAAACATTAGACTGGCAACAGACCTATCCACAGAGACCTGGCAGGCCAGAAAGGACTGGCATGATATATTCAGAGCAATAAATGAGAAAAATATGCAGCCAAGAATACTATATCCAGCTAGGTTGTCATTGAAAATAGAAGGAGAGAAAAAAAGCTTCCAAGACAAACAAAAACTAAAGGAATTTGCAAACATGAAACCAGCCCTACAAGAAATATTGAAAGGGGTCCTCTAAGCAAAGAGAGAGCCTAAAAGCAACATAGGCCAGAAAGGAACACAGACAATATACAGTAACAGTCACCTTACAGGCAATACAATGGCACTAAATCCATATCTTTCAATAGTTAGACTGAATGTAATTGGGCTAAATGCCCCAATCAAAAGACACAGGCTATCAGATTGGTTAGAAAAACAAGACGGATTGATATGCTGTCTGCAAGAGACTCATTTTAGACCCAAAGACACCCCAGATTGAAAATGAGGGGGAGGAAAACCATTTACCATGCTAATGGACACCAAGAGAAAGTTGGGGTGGCAATCTTTATATCAGACAAGTTAGATTTTAAACCAAAAAGTATAATAAGAGTTGAGCAAGGACACTACATCATACTTAAGGGGTCTATCCAAGAAAAAGATCTAACAATTGTAAATATCTATGCCCCTAACATGGGAGAAAGCAATTATATAAGTCAATTAATAACAAAAGCAAAGAAACACATTGACAACAATACAATAATAGTGGGGGCCTTTAACAACCCCTCACTGAAATGGACAGATCATCTAAGTAAAAGATCAATAAGAAAATAAAGACTGTAAATGACACACTGGATCAGATGGACTTCACAGATATATTCAGAACATTCCATCCCAAAGCAACAGAATACACATTTTTCTTGAGGGCCCACGGACCACTCTCCAGAATAGGTCATGTCCTAGGTCACAAATCATGTCTCAATTGGTACAAAAAGATTGGAATCTCTCCCTGCATATTTTTGGACAACAATGCTTTGAAACTAGAACTCAATCACAAGAGGAAAGTTGGAAAGAACTCAAATACATGGAGGCTAAAGAGCATCCTACTAAAGAATGAATGGGTCAACCAGGAAATTAAATAAGAATTTTAAAAAATTCGTGGAAACAAATGAAGATTAAAACACAACTGGTCAAAATCTTTGGGATGCAGCAAAGGCAGTCTTAAGAGGAACGTGTGTAGCAATACAAGCCTTTCTCAAGAAACAAGAAAGCTCTCAAATACACCACCTAACCCTACACCTACAGGAGCTGGAGAAAGAACAGCAAATAAAGCCTAAACCCACCAGGAGAAGAGAAATAATTAGGATTAGTGCAGAAACTAATGAAATAGAAACCAAAAGAATAGAACAGATCAATGAAACTAGGAGTTGGTTCTTTGAAAGATTAATAAGATTGATAAACCCCTGCCAAACTTATCAAAAAGAAAAGAGAAATGACCCAAATCAACAAAATCATGAATGAAAGAGGAGAGATCACAACCAACAGCAAAGAAATACAATCATAATAACACATTATGAGCAACTATATGCCAGCAAACTAGATAATCTGGAAGAAAGGAATGCATTCCTAGAGATGTATAAACTACCAAAATTGAACGAGGAAGAAATAGAAAACCTGAACAGACCTAAAACCACTAAGGAAATTAAAGCTGCAATCAAAAATCTCCCAAAAAACAAGAGCGCAGAGCCAGATGGCTTCCCGGGGAATTCTACCTAACATTTCAAGAAGAAATAATACCTATTCTTCTGAAACGGTTCCAAAAAAGAGAAATGTAAGGAAAATCTCCAAACTCATTTTATGAGGCCACCATTACCTTGATCCCAAAACCAGACAAAGACCCCATCAAAAAGGAGAATTACAGACCAATATCCTGGAAGAACATGGATGCAAAAATTCTCACCAAAATACTAGCCAATAGGATCCAACAGTATATTAAAAGGATTATTCACCACGACCAAGTGGGATTTATCCTTAGGCTGCAAGTTTGGTTCAACATCCGCAAATCAATCAATGTGATACAATACATTAAAAAGATAGAACAAGAACCATATGATCCTCTCAATGGATGCAGAAAAAGCATTTGACAAAGTACAGCATCCTTTCTTGATCAAAACATTTCAGAGTTTAGGGATAGAGGGTACATAGCTCAATATCATAAAAGTCATCTATGAAAAACCAACAGCGAATATCATTCTCAATGGGGAAAACTGAGAGCTTTCCCTCTAAGGTCAGGAACATAGCAGAGAGGTCCAGTATCACCACTATTATTCTACATGTTATAGAAGTCCTAGCCACAGCAATCAAACAACATAAAGAAATAAAAGTTATCTGATTCATCAAGGAAGAAGTCAAACTCTCACTCTTTGCAGGTGATATGATACTTTATGTGGAAAACCCAAAAGACTCCATCCCAAAACTGCTAGAACTCATACAGGAATTCAATAAAGTGGCAGGATATAAAATCAATGCACAGAAACCACTGTCATTCCTATACACCAACAACAAGACAGAAGAAGAGAAATTAAGGAATAGATCCCATTTACAATTGCACCCAAAACCATAAGATACCTAGGAATAAATGTAACCAAAGGGGCAAAGAATCTGTACTCAGAAAACTCTAAAATGCTCATGAAAGAAATTGAGGAAGATACAAAGAAATGGAAAAACGTTCCATGCTCATGGATTGGAAGAACAAATATTGTGAAGATGTCAACGCTACCTAGAGCCATCTACACATTCAATGCAATCCCTATCAAAATACCATCCACTTTAAAAAAAAATGGAACAAATAATCCTAAAATTTGTATGGAACCAGAAAAGACCCCAAATAGCCAGAGGAATGTTGAAAAAGAAAAGCAAAGCTGGTGCCATCACAATTCTGGACTTCAAGCTCTATTTCAAAGCCATAATCATCAAGACAGTATGGTACTGGCACAAAAACAGATACATAGATCAATGGAACAGAACAGAGAGCCCAGAAATGGACAATCAACTCTATGGTCAACTAATCTTTGACAAAGCAGGAAAGAATGTCCAATGGAAAATAGACAGTCTGTTCAACAAATCATCTTAGGAAAATTAGACAGCCACATTCAGAAGAATGAAACTGGACCATTTCCTTACACCACACACAAAAATAGACTCCAAATGGTTGAAAGACCTCAGTGTGAGACAGGAGGAGTCCATCAAAATCCTAAAGGAGAACACAGGCAGCAACCTCTTCGACCTCAGCTGCACAAACTTCTTCCTAGAAACATCACCAAAGGCGAGGGAAGCAAGGGCAAAAATGAACTATTGGGACTTCATCAAGATAAAAAGCTTTTGCACAGCATAAGAAACAGTCAACAAAACCAAAAGACAACCGACAGAATGGGAGAAGATATTTGCAAATGACATATCCGATAAAGGGCTAGTTGCCGAAATCTATATAGAACTTATCAAACTCAACACCCAAAGAACAAAGAATCCAATCAAGAAATGGGTGGAAGACATGAACAGACATTTTTCCAAAGAAGATATCCAAATGGCCAACAGACACATGAAATAGTGCTCAGTATCGCTTGGCATCAGGGAAATCCAAATCAAAACCTCAATGAGATACCACCTCACAGCAGTAAGAATGGCTAAAATCAACAAGTCAGAAATGACAGATGTTGGCAAGGATGCGGAGAAAGGAGAAGACTCCTACACTGTTGGCGGTAATGCAAGCTGGTGCAGCCACTCTGGAAAAGAGTATGGAGGTTCCTCAAATAGTTGAAAATAGATCTACCCTATGACCCGGCAATTGCACTACTGGGTATTTACCACAAAGATGCAAATGTAGTGTTCAGAAGGGATATGTGCACCCTAATGTTTAAAGCAGCAATATCCACAATAGCCAAACTATGGAAAGAGCCAAGATGTCCACAGACAGACGAATGGATAAAGAAGATGTGGTATATATACATAATGGAATATTATGCAGCCATGAAAAGGAATGAAATCTTGCCATTTGCAATAACATGGATGGAACTGGAGGGTATTATGCTGAGCGAAATGTCAATCAGAGAAAGACATGTATCATATGATCTCACTGATATGAGAAATTCTTAATCTCAGGAATCAAACAGGGTTGCTGGAGTGGTGGGGGATGGGAAGGATGGGGTGGCTGGGTGATAGACAATGGGGAGGGTATGTGCCATGATGAGCGCTGTGAATTGTCTAAGACTGTTGAATCACAGACCTGTACCTCTGAAACAAATAGTACATTATAAGTTAAAAAAAGAGGAAGATAATAGGAAGGGAAAAATGAAGTGGGGAAGTCAAAGGGGGAGATGAACCATCACAGACTATGCACTCTGAGAAACAAACTGAGGGTTCTAGAGGGAAGGGAGGTGAAGGGGTGGGTTAACCTGGTGATGGGTTTAAAGAGGGCATGTATTGAATTGAGCACTGGGTGTTATACACAAACAATGAATCATGGAACACTACATCAAAAACTAATGATGCAACTTATGGTGATTAACATAGCACAGTAAAATTTAAAAAATAGAAATTTTGAAGGCTTCAATATCAGAAATAATAAATCTATGTTATAATAATGGATTACATTAGAAAAGTATTCTTCCTTTTTAACATGTATAAATTTTTCTCTCATCAAGTTTGCCCATTTAATGTACATAAATTTTCAGAATTTTAATTTTTTTCAATGAAAATAATTTAATAATGAGAAAAAATAATTTAAATGATAGTAGTTTCAAATTTATACTATTTATCAGATAAAGCCCTAACAAAACAATTAAATATATGCATTTAGGATTAAATATCTAAATTATTTCCAGAATAATCAAATAATTGTCAGTTATTTGTAGATATGTTGAGAAATTATAGATTTATCCAAATATGTTCTATTTCAATCAGCATTATACATGCAAACAGAAACCACGTGTAACTGACATGGAGGATGAGCTGAACATCTGTTGGAGCAAAATGCATGTCTTCAAATTCTCAGAGGATGATTTTTTCCCTTGTGCAATCATAAAATTTGATAGAATTTAAGATCTTGGTTCTGGTACTTGATTTCCACAGATGTCAGGAAAAGTGTCTAGGAAACACATCAGATAATGTCATAGAGCTGAGTAATTAATAGATTCCAGTCACCTTGGGAAAATAGTGATGACCCACATAACATAACATACATTGGCTATTGATACCTGTACAAGAGAACTTGCCATACTTGAGTATGTGGACAACTGTTTATTTAAATGCTACTAAATTGTGAAGCATTGTAGTTTCATGAAAAGATGCCAAAATATTTTTCTTATGAATATGTAATTGCTACAATTATGTATGATATAAATTGTGTGCTGAACTGTTAATTGTTACAATGCCTTAATCACTCCATGTATCCATGTCTTTTTCTATATAACTTTGTCATTTCTCCCACACAATGTGGAGTATATTTTCCAGCCCCTCTGATGTTTAATTTGGTATTTGTCCAATAAGATATTTGCAGACATAAGAGAAAAGGCTCAGACCACATGTGCCATCAGTCTGAGAAGACTCATGCCTCAGGTAGCCCACTGTCTAAGGTACATGAGAGACATGAGGAGGCATCCCATATTCAACCTATAGATTGAAGTCAAGCCCAGTACAATCCTAGATCAGTCAACATCCAGCCAGCACACAGTTGTATAAGCAAAATAAATAGCAGCTGTTTAGGGCAAATGAGCTTTGTTATGGTATATTACATACCATTATTATGACAATTAATGATAAAATGCTTTCCAAAGTAATTAAGTACTCATGTATTTATAAGCATGGATGGATTTCCAAGTAATTAATCCATATACCAATAACTCTAATATAGTTTGTTTTTCAAAAAAAAAAGCAATGTTGATAAAGACACATTCTTTCAAGTATTTTCACTGTGGCAGTATTAAACCAATAGAAAGACTTATTGGCAGTAACTGAAATCTCAAATTACATTTTCTTTTCTGTATTCCATTCTGTTTTTCCCTTAGGTGAGGAAGTAAAAACAATTCTGGGACAGCATGGGAAGAAAAATACAGGCACATACACAATTGAGATTTTCTGACAAGTTCTCCATTATATTGGAAGGAAAATGTTGTATTTTACAGTCTTGTCACACAGCATAGTTACAAGTAAGCACTCTAGATTTTTCTACTAAAATAAACATTTCAGAAAAGTAACCAGGAAAAGGCATGTTTGAACCACCTATAACTTTATAACTTTATAACTTTTTTTTCTGATTTGTGTAAAAAATTTCCTACTATAGGAAATTACTATTCCAAAAATTGCCTTAGTCAATAGACATTTACTGAGTGCTATTGAGCAATGTAATAGATGTGAAAGATTACTTTTATATTTGTAAATGTCACCTCAGGAGATAAAATAGATATAAACTCTGATTTGCAAATATATTCTCCTATTTCATAGGTTGCCTTTCACTTTGTTCATGGTTTCCTTTGCTGTGCAAAAGATTTTTAGTTTGATGTAGTCCCACTGGTTTATTTTTGCTTTGGTTGTCTTTGCTTAGGTGTTATATCCAAATAAATTATTAAAAACTTGGTCATAGATGTTTATCATATTCCAGTATTTCTTCTAATAAAGCTAAGTGTAATAGTCACTTCTTTGTTGTAAAATGCCAGACAGATATATGACTCAGATAATGCTTACTTTGCTTATTTAAGATACAAAACTTTTTTATAGTACAAAACTTTAAATGCATTTTGCCACAATAATTAGAAATTGCAAACATATAACAATACATTCACAGACTGAAAATGTTATTTATTCTCTTTAAAGAAAAATGCCAAAATTAGCACTATCTTAAACTCTTTTAACACTATTCTGAAGACACAAATCAATGTAAAATGACTAAAAAAAATAGATATGTGTTACAACAATTAAAAAAAACCAAAATTTCCATTATGTGCAAATAATTTTTTTTACCTGAAAAAATGCAGATTATCTACAGGTTTATCAACATTAAAAAATGAATACCTCTATGATGAAAGAGAACAGAATTGAAGAATAGCTACACAAATGGCACAAACTGCACTGTAACATTTTATTTCATTATATTTCATTATAATATAAAATTGTACAAAATGTTAATATTTATAAAAGCCATGATTCACATATTTTACACTATTCCTATATTTTTGGTCAAAATATTTTATAATATGAAAATAAAAATTAGTAATATTTATCTCATATGAATAACAATAATTATAAGATAATAGAAAATAACAATTCAAATTATCTTTATTTATAAATATAATTATGAAAATTATAAAATGATGCCTTTATTTTCATAGAGATGGTCTGTAGTGCTAGAGGGGAACACTCAATAGGTTAAGTATTATTTTCCTTCAAATTAATCTTAAATTCAAAAGAAATTCCAACAAATGTTATGGACTTGAGATGTTTAGTTGTCACAGTACATCTCCCCACTAAAAAATTAAGGAAATCCAATAAGCCCAACCTTCAGTTATTTCCCTACCAAAGAGAAATGTTTAATATAAATAAATGGGAAACCCAAAGCATAGCCTGAATACATATCCAAAAAAAATAAAAGATAACCTTAATGAATTGAATAGAACAGGATAGAAAGTCCAATAAAAGGGCAATGGCATGTCAAATCAATTATGAAAGAACAGCCTATCTAATAAATGAACTTGGTAGGGTTGAATATCGAAATGGAAAATCAATAATAATTTAAGTTCTTATTGAAAAAGATTAATATTCAATCCTCTGTAAGAAAGTATAATAAAATAAATGTTTGCCTTTAAAAATCAAGTCACTTTTAATTAGAGATAAACTAGAAAGCAATATTTAGATATGAATTTATCCAAGATATGCAATAAATTGTTTCTGTATTGGTATAGTTACAGCACATTAGTTGGAGTAAGGGGCCTAAGACTAAAGGACTCCCTTGGAATTCATTCAGTTTCTTTCTTTCTGTTTTTTTTTTTTTGTAGGAAGACTCAAAGAGATAAAGATGAAATTTTATAAGTTTCCTTTTTAAAAATTAACATATAATGTATTATTTGTTTCAGGGGTATAGGTCTGTCATTCATCAGTCTTATATAATAACAAGTGTTCATTACATCACATGCATTCCTTAATGTCCATCACCCCAACCCCCGCCCCCATCCCTCCAGCAACGCTCAGTTTGTTTCCTATGATTAAGAGTTTCTTATGGTTTGTCTCCCACTCTGGTTTCATCTTTTATTTTTTCCTCTCTTCTCTTATGGTACACTGTTTTGTTTCTTCAGTTCGACATAGTGAGATCATATGATAATTGGCATTCTCTGATTGACTTATTTCGCTAAGCATAATACCCTGTAGTTCCAACCACGTCATAGCAAATGGCAAGATTTCATCTTTTTGATGGCTGCATAATTTTCCATTGTATATATATTCACCACATCTTCCTTGTCCATTCATCTGTTGTTGGACATCTGGGCTCTTTCCATAATTGGCTATTGTGGATATTACTGCACTAAATATTGGAGTGCATATGACCTTTCGGGTCACTACATTTGTATCTTTGAGGTAAATGCCCAGAAATGCAATTGCTGAGTCATAGGGTGGATCTGTTTTCAACTTTTTAAGGAACCTTCACTGTTTTACAGAGTGGCTGCTTTCCCACCAACAGTGTAGGAGATTTCCCCTTTCTCCACATCTTCATCAACATCTGTCATTTCAGACTTGTTAATTTTAGCCATTCTGACTGCTGTGACGTGGAATCTCATTGAGGTTTTGATTTGGATTTCCATGATGCCGAGCAATGTTGAACACTTTTTCATGTATCTGTTGGCCATTTGGATGCTTCTTTGGAAAAATGTCTGTTCATGTCTTCTGCCCATTTCTTGATTGGATCGTTTGTTCTTTGGGTGTTGAGTTTGATAAGTTCTATATAGATCTTGGATACTAACCCTTGATCTGATATGTCATTTGCAAATATCTTCTCCCATTCTGTTGGTCCTCTTTTGCTTTTGTTGACTGTTTCCTTGGCTGTGCAAAAGATTTTTATCTTGATGAAGTCCCAATGGTTCATTTTTGCTTTTGTTTCCCTTGCCTTTGGAGATGAGTCTAGCAAGAAGTTGCTGTGGCTGAGGTCGAAGAAGTTGTTGCTTCTGTTCCCCTCTAGGATTTTGATGGATTCCCATCTCACTTTGAGGTCTTTCATCTTTTTGAAGGCTATTTTTGTGTATGGTGTAAGGAAATGGTCCAGTTTCATTCTGCATGTGGCTGTCCAAATTTCCCCAAATCATTTGTTGAAGAGACTGTCTTTTTTCCATTGGATATTCTTTTCTGCTCTGTCAAAGATGAGTAGACCATAGAGTTGAGAGTCCATTTCTGGGTTCTCTATTCTGTTCCATTGATCTGTATGTCTGTTTTTGTGCCAGTACCATGCTGTCTTGATGATTACAGCTTTGTAATAGAGCTTGAAGTCCGAAATTGTGAGGGCACCAGCTTTGGTTATCTTTTTCAACATTCTTTTGGCTATTCGGGGTCTTTTCTGGTTCCACACAAATTTTAGGATTCTTTGTTCCAGCTCTGTGAAAAAAGTTGATGGTGTTTTGATAGGGATCACACTGAATGTGTAGATTGCTCTAGGTAGCTGAGACATTTTATCAATATTTCTTCATCCAATCCATGAGCATGGACCTTTTTTCCATTTATTCCTGTCTTCCTCAATTTCTTTCATGAGTGTTCTATAGTTTTCTTACTACAGATCTTGTGCCTCTTTGGTTAGGTTTATTCCCAGGTATCTCATGGTTTTGGGTGCAATTGTAAATGGAATCAATTCCTTAATTTCTCTTTCTTCTGTGTCACTGACAGTGTATAGAAATGTGACTGATTTCTGTGCATTACTTTTATATCCTGCCACTTTGCTGAATTCCTGTATGAGCTCTAGCAATTTTGCGGTAGAGTCTTTTGGGTTTTCCACCTAGAGTATCATGTCACCTGCAAAGAGTGAGAGTTTGACTTTTTCTTTGCCGATTCAGATGCCTTTTACTTCTTTTTGTTGTCCGATTGCTGAGGCTAGGATTTCTGGTACTATGTTGAACAAGGGGTGAGAGTGGGCATCTCTGTTGGGTTCCTGATCTTAGGGGGAAAGCTCTCAGTTGTCCCATTGAGAATGATATTCCCTGTGGGCTTTTCATTTATGGCTTTTATGATATTGAGGTATGTTCTCTCTATCCCTACACTGTGAAGAGTTTTAATCAAGAAAGGATGCTACACTTTGTCAAATGCTTTTTCTGCATCCATTGAGAGGATCATGTCATTCTTGTCTTTTATTCATGTCGTGTATCATATTGATTGCTTTGCGGATGTTAAACGACCATTGTAGCCCAGGAACAAATCCCACTTGGTCATGGTGAATAATCCTTTTAATGTACTATTGGATCCTATTAGCTAGTATTTTGGTGAGAATTTTTGCATCCATGTTCATCAGGGATATTGGTCTGTAATTCTCTTTTTTGGTGGGGTCTTTGTCTGGTTTTGGGATCAAGGTAATGCTGGCCTCATAGAATCAGTTTGGAAGTTTCCTTTCCATTTCTATTTTTTGAGACAGCTTCAGAGGAATAGGTATTAATTCCTCTTTAAATGTTTGGTATAATTCCCCTGGGAGGCCATCTGGCCCTGGGCTCTTGTTTGTTGGGAGATTTTTGGTGACTGCTTCAATTTCCTTGTTGGTTATGGGTCTGTTCAGATTTTCTATTTCTTCCTGGTTCAGTTTTGGTATTTCATAGGACTCTAGGAATGCATCCATTTCTTCCAGATTGCCTAATTTGCTGGCATATGGTTGCTCATAATATGTTCTTATATTTGTTTGTATGTCCTCAGCGGTGGTTGTGATCTCTCCTCTTTCATTCATGATTTCATTTATTTGGGTCCTTTCTCTTTTCTTTTTGAAAAGTTTGGCCTCGAATTTATTAATCTTATTAATTCTGTCAAAGAACCAGGTCCTAGTTTCATTGATCTGTTCGGCTGTTCTTTTGGTTTCTATTTCATTGATTTCTGCTCTAATCTTTATTATTTCTCTTCTCGTGCTGGGTTCAGGCTTTATTTGCTGTTCTTTCTCCAGCTCCTTTAGGTGGAAGCTTAGGTTGTGTTTGGGACCTTTCTTATTTCTCGAAAAAATCTTGTATGGCTATATACTTCCCTCTGAGGACTGCCTTTGCTGCATCCCAAAGATTTTGCACAATTGTGTCTCCATTTTCATTTGTTTCCATGAATTTTTTTAATTCTTCTTTAATTTCCTGGTTGCCCCATTCATTCTGTGAAGGATGCTCTTTAGCTTCCTGATATTTGAGTTCATTCCAAATTTCCTCTTGTGATTGATTTCCAGTTTCAAAGCATTGTGGTCTGAAAATATGAGGGAATAATCCCAATCTCTTGGTACTGGTTGCAACCTGATTGTGACCCAATGTGTGATCTATTCTGGAGAATGTTCCATGTGCACGCAAGAAGAATGTGTTTTCCACTGCTTTGGGAGGGAATGTTCTGAATATATCTGTGAAGTCCATCTGGTCCAGTGTGTCATTCAAAGCCCTTATTTCCTTGTTGATCTTCTGCTTAGATGATGTGTCCATTGCAGTGAGGGGGTGTTAAAATCCCGTACTATTATTGTATTGTTATTGATGTGTTTCTTTGATCTCCTTATTAATTGGCTTATATATTTGGCTGCTCCCATGTTAGGGGCATAAATATTTACAGTTGTTACATCTTCTTGTTAGGTAGACCCTTTATTTATGGTATAGTGTCCTTCCTAATCTCTTATTATAGTCTTTAGTTTAAAATCTAATTTGTCTGTTATAAGGATTACCACCCCAGCTTTCTTTGGATGTCCATTAGCCTGAGAAATTGTTCTCCACCCCCTCACTTTCAATCTGGAGGTGTCTTTGTATCTAAAATGAGTGTCTTGCAGAAAGCATGTCTTGGTTTTTTTATCCAATCTGATACCTCATGTCTTTTGATTGGGGTATTTAGCCCATTTACATTCAGGGTAATTATTGAAAGATATGAATTTAGTGCCATTGTATTGCCTGTAAGGTGACTGTTACTGTATATTTTTCTGTTCCTTTCTGGTCTATGTTACTTCGGGGCTCTCTCTTTGCTTCAAGGATCCCTTTTAATATTTCTTGTAGGGCTGGTTTCGTGATCACAATTTTTTTTAGTTTCTGTTTGTCCTGGAAGCTTTTTATCACTCCTTCTATTGTGAACAGCATCCTGCCTGATTAAAGTATTTTTTGCTGCATATTTTTCTCCTGTAGCATCCTGAATATATCATGCCAGTCCTTTCTGTCCTGCCAGGTCTCTGTGGATAGCTTTTCTGCCAGTCGAATGTTTCTTCCCCTGTAGGTTACAGATCTCTTGTCCTGAGCTGCTTTCAGGGTTTTCTCTTTGTCTTTGAGATTTGCAAGTTTCATTTTATGTTGGGGTGTTGACCTATTTTTATTGATTTTGTGGGGGTTCTCTGTGCCTCCTGGTCTTTGGAGCCTGTTTCCATCCCAGGATTAAGGAAATTCTCTGCTACAATTTGCTCCAATATACCTTCTGCCCCCCTTTCTCTTTCTTCTTCTTCTGGAATCCCAATTATTCTAATATTGTTTTGCTTTATGCTATCACCTATATCTTGAATTCTCCCCTGGTGACCTAGTAGTTTTTTATCTCTCTTTCTCAACTTCTTTATTCTCCATCATTTGGTCTTCTATGTCACTAATTCTCTCTTCTGCTTCATTTATCCTAGCAGTTAGAGCCTCCATTTTTTATTGCATCTCTTTAATAGTCTTTTTTTTAATTTCAACTTGATTATATTTTAGTTCTTTTCTTTCTCCAGAAAGGGATTCTCTCGTGTCTTTTATGCTTTCATCAAGCACAGTTAATATCTTTATAATCATTATTTTGAACTCTAGTTCTGACATTTTACTTAGGTCCATACTGGCAGTCAGTACTAACTCTTGTTCTCTTTTTTGAGGTGAGTTTTTCCATCTTGTTATTCTGTCCAGAGAAGAATAGATAAGTGAGAGAACAAAATACTAAAACGGCAACAATGATCCCAGAGAAACATACACTAAACAATTCAGGTGAGTTCTGAAAGTGAAAAACAAAGAAACAAACAAACAACCAAACAAGAAAACAAAGAGAATATAATCAGATAGGTGGACCAAACAGAGTAATACATTTGATCCTGTGTGTATGTAAGTCTATTTGTTAGAAAACTACATCCCAAAATTATAAAGAAAGAAATACTTATATATGTACAAAAATAAAATTAAATACAATGAAAGGATAGAATATAACTGTAGAAATGAAAATTAAAAGACAAAACAAAAAATAAATAATAAGGAAAAAAAGAGAGAAAGAAAAAAGAGGGAATATACAGATAGGTGAACAGAACAGAGCAACACACTATATCCTGAAAGTATTTTGATCGATTTATTGGAAAACTACGTCTCAAAATTGTAAGGAAAAAAATTTTATATACATACATATATATATTTACCAAAATAAAATTAAATACATTGAGACATAGAATGTATCTGTAAAGATGAAAATAAAAAAATACTTTAACAAAACATAAAAACCCAAAAAACATACAAGAACCATAAAGAAGAAGAAAAAAAAAGATAGATGAGAGAATATGATCAAATTGGTGAAGAGAACAGAGTCATACAATAGATTTTGGGTTTATTTTGTTCTGTTAGAAGAAACTGCATCCCAGGATGCATGGGTGGCTCAGTTGGTTAAATGCCTACTTTCGGCTCAGGTCATGATCCCAAGGTCCTGGGAGCAAGTCCCACAACAGGCTCCTTGCTCAGTGGGAAGCCTGCTTCTCCCTCTGCTTGCCTCTCCCCCTGCTTGTGTGTTCTCTTTCTCTCTGACAAATAAATACAATCTTAAAAAAAAAATAAAAAGAAGAAACTGCATCCAGAATTGTAAAGAAAGAAAAACACATATTTACAAAAACAAAATTCAACTCAATGAAAGGATAGAATGTAACTGTAAAAGTGAAAACTAAAAAAGATTTAAAAAAAGATTTGATAAAATAAGAAGTTGGTTGAAGAAGGAAAGAGAAAAAAATTAAAATTGAAAGACTAAAGAATTGTGGGGAAAAAAACAAAAACAAAAACATAAATTCTATATGGTATATTCCCATAGTGCTGGAGATTTAAAGTTCTCAATGATCAGTAAACTTGGCCTTGGCTGGTTGTTCTTGCTGATCTTCTGGGGGAGGGGCTTTTGTTTTGATATTCTCAAGTGCCTTTGCTGCAGGTGGAATTACACTGTTCTTGTCAGGGGGCCAGGGTAAGTAATATGCTGGATTGCTCTATGTGGCATTTGTTGCCTGAAGGCTTTCTGAGAAGCTTTAGAGGATGAGAATGAAAATAACAGCCTCCTAATCTCCAGCCCCGGAGCCAGGAGCTCGAGGACCCACTCCTCAGTGCATCCTCAGGGGAAAGCAGTCAATCATTCCTGTCTCCCTGGTCTCTATCTGCACTCTATGCTCACCAAGCCTGTGACTGACCATTTGTATCTCACGTGTGGGACCCTGTTTCAAGTCTCCAAACCCTGCAGGCTCCTGTGGTGCACACCAATGCTGCTCCTCCTGGAGGAAGAGGGAGGGTCTTGCTATGGTTCTGTGGCTTGCTGGACCCTTGTTTGGAGAGCAGTCAGCCAACCATGCCGTGGTTTGCAATTTATGGCAATTTTGAGCTGAGAGCCTACCCTTGGGTTCACTAATTACAGCTGACTTCCTTGATCCAATGTCTGGGAAGTCTGCTCTACTCTGGGCACTCCTGTTCTTTTTGTGACCCCAGGTATCCTGAGACCACACTGTTCCACCTAGGATTCCCTCCCACTTCATCAGCTGAGTGCCTTTCAGGCAGGGACATCCATCTCCTGAGCAGACTTCTAAAGGTTCTGATTTTGTGCTCCACTGCTATATCACTTTCTGGCAGCCAGCTTACAGAGGCTCCCTCGACCCATGGTTTATCTTCCCTTATAGCACTCAGATTCACCTCTCCCCACCTTGCAGAAAGTGGTAGCTTTTCTATCTGTAGAGTTGTAGCTAGTCTTTTCTTAGATCTCTGGTTGAGTTCACAGGTATACAGAATGATTTGATAACTACCTAGCTGAATTCTTGGGACCAGAGGAAACTCAGGTCTCCTACTCTCCCACCATCTTGAACTCTCTCGTGGTAATAACAAATTTAAACTTTACTTAAAATTACAGCTCTGCCCCACATCCTGTTGAAGGCAAGTCCTTGACAGCATGAGAGCTGTGATTGATGAAGAAGCCAACCACACCTCTTTCTCACACTGTATTCTTCATGAGCTGGTACCAGACTCTTTGGGACTGGCAGATATTAACAATGGACTCATGGTCCCCTAGAACTCTTTCAAAGAATTTTCAAAGATCACCATCTCCACCACAAACATTACTAAGGTTCTCTCACTTGCAGTTCCCTAGGTAGAAGTGAATGCCCTTTCCTCTATTTGGTTGCCCATGTTATGTTGTGTAACAAACAACCTGAAATCTCAATGTCCCTCCCCACACACACACCAATTCTGCTTGATCAATGAAAATAAAATGCAGACATTCAAGGATTCTGATCCACATACTTATTCAGGAACCCAGGCACTTCTATGAGCTTACCACCACTACCATATGACCTTCAAGGCTGGGAATGAGGTAATAAAGTAGAGAATCATTTGTGGAACTTTTTATAGGCCAGTTCTTTAAAGTACCATGTATCATTTCTACCCACCCCAATTAAATAGAAATTAGTCAAAAAGTCTTACATTTTTGCAAAGCATTTAAGGAAATGTCTTTCTCTGTGTCCAGGGGGAAAATACAGTGGGTTTGGAAAACACATATTATTGGGCTCCTCCTTTATTCCCTGTGACCCAGTCATTCTCCACATGCTTGATGGACCACTTGGACAGAATCTGAGATAACGTTTTCCAGTCCTCTTAGGTAAACAGCCCATATGGTACATATAGATCTACATAGCCTTCTCAGGGATTTGGATTTTGTACTCCAACAATGTTCATAAGAACAGAATTGTTACTAATGATAGTCCCAAATAGTTACCTGTTTGGAGCCTCACTATCAGGAGAGCTTGTTTCCACCTTATGTAAGCTTTTCAAAGTGGACCAATCACAGCTCCTGTCCCTAGGCCTCAGGTGTAATTATGGGGTACCCTATTCCTTCTCCTTCTGCATTTGGAATCATAGAAGACCTACAACTCTCTCTTAATTTAGACTTTCTCTTTCTATTATGGTCCAAAAGTAAAAATCTAGCTGTATTTCCCTAAATTTGTGAGTACTGGATAGTGTCAATCATCTCTTTGGAATGAGGGGTCTATTGTCCTGGAGCATTAACTAAACCTGAGGCTAAAATAAGTGGCTTTCTAACAGTTTCTTGTATGTTGAAAAAGTGTAACAAGTTTTTTAAGTATCTCTGATTTGGGACAACAGATCATGTGCTTAGAATAACATATTTTTATCTTGCATGAGTTGTTTGATAGTAGAGGGTTTTATACATTAAAAAAGGTCTCTTCAGTATGGCTGAGAGTAACAACAGGTTTGCAATTAGTTAAGCACCTTTCATCATGAACCTGATCTATACCAAATATTAAACTACTTACTCCAAAGATAAACATTATTTCTGCTCTCAAAAGCTTATGCTATCAGGGAAAATAGATTGAAAACTAAATTTGACAATGCTATGGTAGAAGCAGACTGAAATGGGAGATAACATTACATTTAGATTTAGGAAGCAACCATACTGAGTTAAAGCATTGGCTAACACCACCCCTGATAACAGACTCACATTTCTCCTTCCACAATGACATCCACAAAAACTCCCTCATGATAACTCTCAGTTATACCTGGTATTAATCATGGGGTTTCAGACAGACCATTTGTTCTATTCTCACTCTCCTCATAAAAGGATATTCTGTGTTTCTAACCAAACAATATATGGACCTAGATGGAACTAAACTATATTCATTCTTAATCTTTTCTAAGATACTGTACCTAGGTATTGGCATCTGAAAAATATTTAGACCAAAATGCTTTTACCCTCCCAGAATGGAAAAGACACATGATCATGAATGAATATCAAGCAAGTAAACAAATCACTTTCTACCACTGACACCTACCCATGCCTGCTGAGTAGGGAAGAAAATTCATAGGTTCTATTGCAAACATTAAGTTTGGTTAATGTAGGTTTATTGTAAATATTATTTATCTGATTAAGAAAATGTATTTTATTTTCCAGACCATTAAAATTTAATAGCTGTTAATTTTATCAAAATGCCTGTCAGATTTTATCAAAAGCCATTTCTGCATTTATTAATATGATCATATGATTTTCCACTATTCTTTATTAATATGGTTTCATTGATTAGTATTCAACCTTTCAACCAACTTTGTGTTTCTGAAATAAACACCATTGATCTTAATGTAATATCCTTTTTACAGTTGCTGTATTAGATTTACTATTTTTTTTAAAGATTTTATTTATTTATTTGAGAGAGCGAGAATGAGAGAGAGAGAGCACATGAGAGGGGGGAGGGTCAGAGGGAGAAGCAGACTCCCTGCTGAGCAGGGAGCCCGATGTGGGACTCGATCCCAGGACTCCAGGATCATGACCTGAGCCGAAGGCAGTCGCTTAACCAACTGAGCCACCCAGGCGCCCTAGATTTACTATTTTTAAAATATTAGATTCCTGAATTTTTCTTTCTTTCTTTTTAAAAATATCTTTATCAGGTTTTGGAATCAAAATTATGCTGGTGCCATAAAAATAATTTGTAAGGCTTTTCTTTCCAGATTCTAGAAGAATTTTTGTAAGCTAAGTGCTACTCTTTCCATAAATTTTTAAAAGAACATGCCAGTAAAAACATACAGTTCTGAGGTTACCATTGAAGGAAGTTTGTTTTTAATTACAAATGCAATTTCTTAGGGCACCTGGGTGGCTCAGTAATTTGAGTGTCTGCCTTTGGCTCAGGTCATGATCCTGGAGTCCCGGGATTGACCCCTACATCAGGCTCCCTGTTCAGTGGGTAGTCTGTTTCTTCCTCTGCTCTTCCTCCCCACTTATGTTCTCTCTCTCTCGCTCACTCTCTCTCTCACTCTAATAAATAAATGAAAATCTTAAAAAAAAATGCAATTTCTTTGTTATAGGATGAGTCAATTTTTAAATTTCTTATTCTGTCAAGTAAAAGTTATAATTTTTAAGTTATTTTACTTCATCCAAATCATCAAACTTATTGATATAAAATTATTTATAATGTCTTTTTATTATCTTCTTTATATGTCTCAGTAGGTGTTGATCAATGTTATTAATAATTTCCCACAAGAAGCCTTTAACTTTGTTGACTTTATCTGTTAAATGTTTGTTTTCTATTTTTTTAATTTATGCTCTCATCAACATAATTTCCTTTTTCTATTTTCTTTGGATTTTGTTTGCTCTTCTTTTCCTTGCTTCTTGACATGAAGTTTTCAACTTTTCTTTTATTTTAATATGTGCATTTAAAGCTAACAATTCTCTCTAATTTCTGCTTTAACTGTATCCCACATATTTTCATATGTCCCTTTATACTTCAGTTTGAAAGTTTTCTAATTTTTCTTATGATTACTTCTTGGGGTGAGCAGTTCACAGCCTATTGAGAATTATTGTTTAGTTTCCAAACTTCAGAGATATTTTAGTTTTCTTTCTGTTGATTTCAACTTTAATGCCATTCTGCTCAAAGAACCTACTGGTTGTGAACTGAATCATTTGAAATTTGTTGATACCGGTTTTATGATTCAGGTAAATCTTTCAGTTGCACATGAAATAAATGTGCATTCTGTGATTGTATTTTCAGTAATTATGCACATAACTATTAGGTCAAGTCAGTTAATCATGTTGTTCAATTCTTCTAAATCCTTATAGATAATCTTTCCCTCTTTGTTTTATCAGTTATGGAGAGAAGTATATGAAAATATCCAAATGTGTCTTTCTCTTCCTTTTTTTGTTGACAATTTTTGCTTCATGTATATTAAGGATATATTATCCAGTGCATACAAATTTAGGAGTATTATGTATTTATGTGGAATTGATTCTTTTATCATTATAAATTATAATTATTTCTAGCAATATTTTAGTTCTATTATACATAAATTATGTTTAACCTGCTTTTATTTTAACCATACTACATTTCTTTTACTTTTTTACACGATGTCTCTTTTTCTATCTTCTTTTTTTTTTTAAGATTTTATTCATTTATTTGACAGAGAGAGAGAGCAAGAGCAGGGTACGCATCAGGCAAAGGGAGAAGCAGACTCCCAGCAGAGCAGGGAGCCTGATACAGGACTTGATCCCAGGACCTTGGGATCATGACCTGAGCTGAAGGCACATGGTTAACTGACTGAGCCACCCAGGTGCTCCTCTTTTTCTACCTTCTTATATTCAATCAATTGTGGCCTTATATTTAAAGTGTGCCCCTTTGTAATTAGCATATAGTTAGTTCCCTCTTCTTTTTTCTTTTTCTTTCTCTCTTTCTTTCTTTCTTTCTTTCTTTCTTTCTTTCTTTCTTTCTTTCTTCTTTCTTTTGTATATTTGACACAATGTTACATTCGTTTCAGGTGTAAAACATAGTGATTCAACAAGTTTATACATTATACTATGTTCACCCCAAATGTAGCTACCATCTGTTACATAAAATGTTATTACAATAATATTCATTGACTATATTCCCTATCCCCATGTAGGTCCCCCTTAATCCTCTCTGACAAGGTTTTGTTTTTGAATTACAATGTCTTGTCTGCTCATATTTAATGTAATTACTGCTATGTGTATTATATTCTTACTTGTTTTCTCTTTGGGGAATTTAGTAGTCATTGACTAGGTTCTGATTATTTTGGGCTAATCACTGCAAAGTTTTGATTGTTTCCCAGACTGGCAGCTGCAGACTTTGTAGTTCAGTATCCTGGGCTGGCAGCTGTAAAGTTATGAATCAGAGTTCTATTGTCATAGATGGTGCAGCCACTGTTTGCTTGTAAATTCAGTGTCTTCGTGTTGGAGGAGATCATTGACTGGATTCCCGCAATCCAAGGCTCCTCACCCCTACTCCTGTCCTTGGAATGTGGGTTTGGCTTGTCTTTCCCGCTTTCAGAGGCTGCTCCAAGGGCACAGCCTTGGGATGGTGATGTGAAGACCATTTGGCCAGTATACATGACTGAACCCAGTTAAGGCTTATACCATAAACTTAAGATTGGGCTGTTGGGTGAGGAGATCTACTGATTTAGCTATCACCCAAGAAAACTTCCTGTATAAGTTTGATACATTAAATCTGTCACTTACACAGATGGCATGGCCTTTCTCTTTCTTTGATATCTCCCTGCCCTCCACATATTGGGCCTGGTTTCAGATTACCCCTGGGAAGCTCTCTAGGAGCTTGCTGAACCAACACTTTGTGACTATGCTGTTTTCCTCTCTCTCTCTCTCTCTCTCTGGGGAGGGGGGTGTAATTTTTTGCTTCTAAATATATCTAGTACTTTTGACAGCATGCCAAACATAATAATACAGAAGAATTCTTTTTTTTTTTTATTTTATTTATTTATTTAATTGACAGAGAGAGAGAGATAGCGAGAGAGGGAACACAAGCAGGGGGAGTGGGAGAGGGAGAAGCAGGCTTCCTGCTGAGCAGGGAGCCTGATGCGGGGCTCAATCTCAGGACCCTGGGATCATGACCTGAGCCAAAGGCAGTCATTTAACCAACTGAGCCACCCAGGCACTCCAATATAGAAGAATTCTTGAGACTCCACTCATTATGGTAAATAAGGTAAAGATAAGGTAAGGGATTGATCATTTCACTTCAATCAAGAATTTATTGGGGGGAAACTTCTGTTTTCAATTTCAATTTATGTAAGACAGAGACTATCTGGGTTCTGATCGGGGTCTTTTTGGCTTTTGATTAAAAGTCTGGTGCTCCTTAATCATGCAGGACTCTGGGAGAACCACTTCTGGCTTCAGATACTCCAGTCTGGTTCTCTACCCTCCTATAATATATAGCTTAAAATCTGACTGATGTCTTAAGAAGGAGAACAAAATTGTGTCTGAGCCATTGGATTGGATTTCAGGAAATTTTAGTCTGCCATTTAGAAGTTTTCGGCATAATTCCTTGGACTCCTGTGTAGCTCCTGTGCTCAGCAAGTGTTCTAGGGAAAACTTGTCATGTTGTTGAATCCCTGCAAGTTTTAAATATATTAATAGACATCCCTTATGATTACAAACAGTTTACTGATTTTTTTTTTCCCCATCAGAATCTTTCTGTTTTGTCCACACCAAGAATAAGAAAATTTCTACAGGGGAAAAACAGCTAGATAATATCAAATTACCACATCTCCTCTTGAGTTGTAGTTTACCCAATCTTTGTTTCTTCTGGCCTGTGATGTCATTACAAGATGATTTTTACATTTTATTCAGCTTTTTCTACCTGTTGTACCAAAAGCACTAGTCTGCTGTGACTTACTAAGTCTGGCACAAAGGAATTAGCATTTTTCTAAAGCATATATTTATATTGATAATTCTAATTCCAGTCAATTCCACAGGACTTTCCTCACCTTCACTCAAACTATATTTCTCTTATCTTATTCACAGTAAGATATCTGCCTCTCAACACCATTATACTTACTCACTGCTCAATGGTATCCAAATTACTATGGACATACCATCAAAAATAATCATTCTACCAATTAAACTTTTGGGTTAACTTGTAGTTTTACTGGCATTTTGTCTGTGGCTACACAGTCAAACTAATATGGATAATATGGCAAATCCCTGAGCTTTAGGTTCAAATTTCTCACCTAATGCATAGGTGCTTGAATAGCAAGGAGAGAAGGACTTATGGGTTCTGAACACAATCATTTATTTTCTGTACTATTATGAACAAAATCTGTCTCTGGTTACTATATTCAAAAAGGGAAAATAAAATAACAGTAGAAAAGATTTAATCAGATACTTTCAGTGTCATGTAACAGTATTACATGAGGAGGAAAAAGCTTATTTAAAATTTTCTATGATATTATAGACATAATTACTGATAGATGTTAAAGAGTATTACCACCAATTTTAGAATGGTCTCTATTATAATAATTCTTCAACCTCTGTACTGCATGGTTCCTTTAGAAGTTTACTAAATAGTTCTCTCTATCAAAAACACTCTGAACAATGCATGAATATTGCATATTTACCCCAGGATAGGGAATGCTTCTCCTAGGGTGCATAATAAGAGTCCCTTTAAATGTAGAGCTATTGATTCTACAAGGGTCACTTCAGGCTTTTCATGTCAAGAAATTAGCAAGCAAAGACATGAGTCACCATCCTGGCTGGCATAATAGACAGCGATCATCAGGAGAATGTAGAGTTGTCATTCTGTAAAGAATGTGGGGAAGGACACACATGGTACCCAAGTGGTCCATTAGGAAATCTTGTAGTACTTTTGTCCATATTTGACAACAAGTGAACAAGTGAAGCAGTGACACTCTGAGAAAACATAATGGCTAACATCTCAGATCACTTGAGAATGAGGGTCCAGGTCACCTAACCAGCTAATCCATCTCAACTAGCAGAAATGCTAGCCGAAGATAAAGTGGATCTAAGATGGCTAGAGTAGAGGCTGATTGTGAGTTTCCCCAAGACAAAGTGTGCATAGTTCATATCATGAATACTTGTCATGGAGGGGAAAGCTGTTCTCCAAGAAGAAAGAGGTTCTGTGTGAAGCAAATGGATCTGAGCTCCACCGTGGTGGGCTGTAGTGTGTGTTGCCTTCCAAGACTTCTTCCAAGAGTATTGGCTGCTGATGTCTCACAGTCAGGTCCTTGCTTAGGAATTGCTCTTGGCACTGCCATAGGGCACTTCCTCGACTCACATCATGCTCCTCTCCAGAGACAGCCAATACCCAAAGATCAATGTGCAAATACAAAGACTGATCTCTTTGCTTCTATTTGATCTCTTTGCCTCTGTTTGCCTCTTAAAAGCCAACCCAGCTCCAGAGCTCCTTCTAGGATCAACAGGGTGCTCCACTGCAATTGCATCCCAGTTCAACTTCATCTACTGCCCAATTAAGCTTCCATCATTTCCTTACATGTGTCTTGACAATGCTCTCAACTAAATCTCTTGTGTGTAAAGCTCTGCCTCAGAATATTTTGCCAGGGAACTGAGTTATAACATCATATTTATAAATAGATATTCCTTTATTTGTTGGCAAAGAGGGTACCAAATAGGTAGCTCTTCCCATAGAGAATCACGGACATAATTTACTAAGTCATTGAAATAACTCTTGTGTGAAAAAGATGTACAAGAGGTTGTTAAATCAAGATGGGAAAGAAGGCATCCCAGCTAGTGAAACCAGGAACAAGGTCTACAGAGACCCTAATATAGGGTTAGGAAATGATGAAAGCAGAAATGGGAGAAAAATGCTAGGTATGGGATCTGAGGAGAAGGGGTGGAGGTTTGGAGGGTTAGAGCCAAAATGTGAAGAGGTCTTTTATTTGCCCCACACTGAGAAAAGAACAGTGTCACACTGAGAATGCAGTGCAGCCAGAGTTGACTAAAAGATCTATGACTTGTAAGAATATATCCTCCTTAAGTTCCTTTCTACCAGAACAAAAAGAACCAGTATTTTTCTGATGCTATGGCCCAAAGTAATGGCTTATATGAGATTCTTTGAGGCCAGGCAGTGCCATGGCCCAAAGGCTATAATTCATCTTGCATAATCTTACATTTGTTTCACTGAAAACTCAGAAGGAGAAAAGAATTTGAAGAATAAGCCTTTTATATACGTCATACATGAATATACAGGAAAATGAGAAAGGACATTTGTATTTGGAACTCCAGGAGTCTTGGAAGAGGCTGGAGTAAAGTAATAGTCTGACTAGAATACTTGTTCTTGAGGGTTGTGAGGGCTGAAAAGTGAAAAACTGTACAAGGAATCATATATGTATATACATATTCATTCCCTAACATACAACTGAGAACAAAATAGAGAAAGGATTCATGTGACTTGAGTTACTGAGATTTCCACAGCCCCTACAGTTCTCCATTGATTTCTATTTCCCTTTCTATCTCTTGCAGCAAGAAAAAGAAGTTGTTATGAGAGTGACAAAAAATTGAAGAGAAATCAAAATCAAAATCATAAGAATTGCCTTTCATTTTGCACAAAATTCCTTCTAACTACTCATGCCAGAGAACAGCTGCCAAACCTTGTTCTTGGCAGGACTAGGAAAGCACTCCTTCCACTTGTCCCCTAACCTGTGGTCATTGAGGGTTGAAATGCAGATTCTGCCAAAGGTTCTTCATCAGAGACGCTCCAGGAGTACAGCAAGAGCTCCACGTGGCTAACTCCTGTCACCCCTGATGATCCTTATCTAGTAGACTGAAGCTCTCATTGACTCTGGGGAATAATGCCCCTCTTGAGCTGAGACCTTTTGATTCTTTTTTCCCTCGTTTTATTTATTTGTTTCCAACACATTAACTTTGGCTACTGCAGAGATGCACAGATGATGTTCCAAGGTTCAAACTCCAAAGATTGGGTTACATATATGTATAAAAAATGTTATCATGAGGGAAAGGCAAATGGGAGATCATGTTATGTTACCTAAAATAGTTTCTTTCAATAACAGTTTTCTGACTGATGATTATCATTTTTTTTAAGCCTGGATTTTAAAACCTATCAATTTATATGTCTAAAAATAATTCTTCTTCACAAACTATGGACATTTTATTTACTGGGAAGATGGTAGTATAATATACTTCAGAATGCACAGGCAAACACAGCTCTTCGGTTGTGCTGTGCCAAAGGTGTTATTTTAAGTCAAGAAACTAAGTTCCTTAATTGATTACCAAATCCTTTCTCCCCAAATACTGAAATTTACATTGTCAAGAGAGAAAAAATAAATTTACTTCAGTGCATAGCAAATAAATAATGTCAAGCATTATAAACCCATGTTTCAAAACAATTCAAGTGTTTCAACCACATAATAGGCCCAGAAAGCTCTTTATGATAATGTCAACAATGAAACTATCCGGAACATTTCATTAATTTACAATTATCATTACAAAAAGAAGCCTAAGCCTAAGTATGTCTGTGTATGTGTCAGGTATTTGATATTCATTCCTTGTGTATCCTTTGATTCTTTTGTCTACACTCAATATGAATGAAAATATGGGAAATGTTACATAAATATTTCTTAGCATGTTGCCAATAGGGAAAAATATAATATTCTCTGCTGTCTCCATCTCAAATACGCACACACACATGCACACACAGTCTCACTCACACATAAATATATGTACACATAGTCATATCACAAAAGGGTCAGAGATTATCCAAGATAAACTCTTTATTTTCCATTTGTCAAAAATGAAGACAAAAAGAGTAACTGCATTTTCCATTGTCACAAAGTTACTTAGTAGCACAGTACCAATAGAAGACACAACCCTTGAATGAGCATTTGAATTGTCTCTAGATAGTAACACAATAAATCCTATGCTATAGATTTAAGTTAAATCAAGCATGATTATATAAAATAACATTTAAATTAACACTGATAATGACAATAATTTAACTAATAATGTAACATCATTACAAGAAAGATAACAAGCATTAAGGATAATCTCTCCCCCATTCCTTAGGATATTGCTTATCACTCTTCCTCTAGAGCAGAGGAAATATACACAACTACCAGGCAAACACCCTGGTTATCAAATTATCAAGTGAGCAAGAAAGTTGAGATTCTGTAAATAAAAGTGACTTTGGGATTTAGAGTATGACGTTTTCCCCAGTACTTTGTGGACAGTTTAACTTCATCAGAGTAAATTTCAAAACTTCTTGACAATCACCAACAACCTACCTGAGTTTAAATTGACTAAACATTTTCAAATCTTATCTTCTTGTATCAACTCCACTTTCCTCTAAGATGTTTTCAGAATGATTGGTTGCATCAAACCTCGCTGTCTTGTACACTTCAGATGCAAACATCAGTGGCCACCCATTACCATCCATACTCTTACCTGCTACAGTGCTGTTTCATCTCAGAATTCACACACAACCTGCTGGAAATCCTTCACTGCATCTTTCTCTTTCCTTAGAAATATTATGCTATATTCTTTGGACATTGTGCCCTATAATCTGCAATCTCTCTTATATCCCCCACCTCTTCTCACAGCACTGCCTCTACTCTATTGCTTCATGAGAAACCTGGTCTTACCTCAAAACTTCTTTAATCTTTCTTTCTTCATTGCCCATGCATCTCAAAATCACTAGGTGACATAAATGTCCTTTTACTTACCTGCTGTCACATTTGAAATCTTACCCACTGCACAGTCTTCCAAAACTTTCCTGCTTATTTAAGGTTCATTATTTCACTATTTACCATCATGCTTACTTTCCTTTGATGCCATCTTCAGAACTCATCATCGTCACTTATTTATTTAAAAAATGATTAGACAGCACCTGGCTACTGCATTTCAGCTTCTACTGACACTTCATTGACAGTAGCAGGCCTGAGGGTAGCCCATCCAAAACCCAGGATCTCATTTCCTTGACTTCTTCATATCCTGTGATCTCTTCACTTTATATCAGCAGACTGCTCATGTTCATATCTGGGATATAGCCCATGCCACAAATGACATCAGCCCTAAAATGCTAATTTCAAGCCTTCTACTAACCAATCATCATCTCCTATCTCTCCATTTCCATTGCAAATTATCCCAACTGCAAACATTTATTGACTTCAGTAATTCCAGTTCATGGACCCAAGTACTTTCTATTACTCATGTTTCCCGCCTTCCTTTTTCTCCTACCATCACTTAGATTCCCTGGTTTGTTATTACACATAATTGTTTGAAAATACCCCCAGAACTCTTTCCCAATATTGCACTGTCATTAAAAAATAAAAATTTGAAAATAAAGATTGTGCCTGAGCCCAGCAGTTGGTTTCTCCAAAGAAGCACACTCACACTTGAACATACATTTTGGAAAAGTACATAGTTATGGTGATTCCCTATATATTAAATTAATGATAGAGTATATCAACAGGCATATAACATTGCCTGAATATCCTACCACGTATCTTACTGGTTTCTTCCTCCTTTATGTCCCTTCTCTCTCTCTCTCTCTCTTTCTTTCTTTCTTTCTTACAGTTTTATTGATATATAAGTCACATACCTTAAAATTCACTCTTCTTTTTTAAAGTGTACAATTCAGTAGTTTTAATATATTCACACAATTATGCAACCATCACACCTAATTTTAGAACATTTTTTATCACTCCCATAGAAACTGGTACTTATTAGCCATCTCTCCCACTTCCCCCTTCCCCAGTGACTAATGGTATGATCACTCCTTATGGATTTGCCTAGTCTATGCATTTCATACAAATGAAATCAATCAATATGTGACTGATTTCTTTCACTTAGCATAACATTTAAGGTTCATCTATGTTATAGCATGTATCACTATTTAATCCTTTATTATTGATATACTCCATTGTGTGAATATAACACATTTTATTTATCCATTCATCATTTGATGGACATTTGGTTTGTTTCCATTTTGGGGCAGTTATGAATAATATTATATATTTTTATGTACACATGTTTGTAGTGACATATGTTTACAAGTCTCTTGAGCATATTCTTAGGAATGGACTTGTTAGGTCATATAGTAAATCCATGTTTGTGGGAATTCATAGTGTCTGGCCAAAGAAGATTTAATAAACACATGCCTCCCTGGATGAGATTGGCAGAAAAGCAAAGGAGTGTCCAGAAAACTGGACCCCTTTAAGGTTTCTGGGTTGAAAACAGCCAGATTCTTGTTGCCATTCAATACACTCATCCAAGGAATAAATGCTTGGTTTAGGAGAAACACTTATCTTTGATGGTCACGTACTCCCTGTCTGCATGCCCAACATGAGCACAGCTTGTTCTATGCCACTGTCTTGATTATTATAGCTTCACATCCCTTCTTGTTCTTCTTTTTTTAAAGATTTTATTTACGTATTTGAGAGAGAGAGAGAGAACACAAGAGTGGGGTGAGGGGCAGAGGGAGAAGCAGACTCCCTGCTGAGCAGGGAGCCCCATGTGGGACTCCATCCGGGGACTCCAGGATCGCGACCCCCGCCAAAGGCGGATGCTCAACTGACTGAGCCACCAAGGTGCCCTCCCTCTTCTTGTTTTTCTTATTCCCTTGTTGTATTGATAACATTCACAGTAAAGGTGGAGGCAGAGTCTGGCTAAGGAAGTTTTGTCACTAGAGCATCTGGTCCCCAGGCTGTTTCAGGGTTTTCTGGACAAACCTGACATATGTTTAACATTTTGAGGAACTGACAATTGTTTTGCAAAATGGCTGCATGATTTTACAGTCCTACAAGCAATATATGAAGGTCCCAATTTCTCTACATTATTGTCAATAATTGTGCTTTCTTTTCCTATTTTAGCCAGCCAGGTGTGTATTAAGTGGCATCTCTTGGTATTAGAAAAATTTGTATTTCTCTAATGACTAATAAAATTGTTGAGTTCCTTTTCATATGATTATTGGTTATTTCTATATCTTCCTTGGGGAAATATCAATTTAAACCTTTTGTGTATTTACCAATTGGATTATGTCTTTTTTTAATGTAAAAGTACTTTATATATTCAAGATATAGATCTTTTATTAGATATATGATTCACAATTATTTTCTCCTATCCTGTAGGTTTTATTTCTACTTTACTGTGAGATTCTTTGAAACATAAAACTTTAATTTTGATGAAGTTCATCTTAATCTATTTTTCTTCATCACTTGTGTTCTTGGTAACATAACTAAAAAAGCATTGCTTCTATTCTTTTGAGAATTTTGAAATTTTAGCTCCTTAATGTTTATATCTATTATATCTATTTTCAGTTAATATTTACATGGGATGTTAAGTAGGGAATCTAACTTCATTCTTTTACTTTTTTTTTTTTGAGAGAGAGAGTGGTGGAGGGGCAGAGGGAGAGAGTGAGAGAGAATTTTAAGTAGGCTCCATGCTCAACGTGGAGCCCAACGTGGGGCTCAATTTCACAAGGATCATCACCTGAGCTGAAATCAAGAATCAGACACTTAATCTGTTGAGCCATCCAGGAACGCCTAACTTCATTATTTTAAATGTGGATATCTAGTTGTCCCAGCATCATTTGTTGAAAATCCATAAATTTAAGTATTTATTTATATATCCTCAATTTACTTCTACTAATGTAAATGTCAATCCTTATGCCAGTACCATTCTTTTAAAAATTAATTAATTTTTATTGAGGTATAATTGACATATAACATTATATTAGTTTCAGGTTTACAACATTCTGTTTTGCTTACTTTAGCTTTGTAGTGAGTATTGAAATTAGGAACTGTGAGTCCTGTAACATTTCTTTTTTTTAAGAAGTTCTTTTGTTTTTCCTATTCTGGTCCCTGAATTTCCAAAACAACTTTAGGTCAACTTGTTAATTTCTGCAAAAAAGTGGGGGGAGGTCAGCTGGAAATTTGAGAGATATTGCACTGAATCTATAGATCAATTTAGGTATATTGCCATCTAAACAATACAAAGTTTTTTCATATGAGAAGTTGTTTTGTAGTATTCAGTGTATAAGTTTTATCTTTATTTTATTAAATTTATTCTTAAGTATTTTATTCTTTTTCATGCCATTATAAATAAAATTGTTTTTTTTTTTTGTATTTCATTAACAGATTGTTCATTGTCAGTGTTTGGAAATGCAATTGATTTTTCTGTTGATTGTGTATCCCATAACCTTACCAAAATTTATTAGCTCAATAGTTTTTTGGGGGATTTCTTAGGTTTTATATGCTAGATTATGTTATCTGGGAATAGAGATAGTTTTACTTCTGCCTTTCCATTGAGTGCCTTTGTGTTCTCTTGCCCAATCGTTCTGACAAAAACTACAATAAAATGTTATTAGAAGTGGCATGAATGAACATCCTTGTTTTTCTCCTGATCATAGGAGAAAGCTTTTAATCTTTCTAATTAAGCATAATGTTAGCTATGGATTTTTTATAGATGCCCTTTATTAAGTTGGTGAAGTCCCTTTTTATTCTTAATTTATTTTCTTATTTTTAAAAAAAATATTTATTTATTTGAGAGAGAGAGAAAGAATGAGAGACAGAGAGCATGAGAGGGAGGAGGGTGAGAGGGAGAAGCAGACTCCCCGCTGAGCAGGGAACCCGATGCAGGACTCGATCCTGGGACTCCAGGATAATGACCTGAGCTGAAGGCAGTCACTTAACCAATTGAGCCACCCAGGCGCCCTGTTTATTTTCCTATTTTTAATGTGTTTTTGTCATAAAAGAATGTGGGCTTTGGTCACTGGATATTTCTGCATTTATTGACAGGGTCATGAAGTTTTTGCCCTTTGATCTGTTAATATAATGTATTATATTGGTTGATGCCCACAAGTTAACCAACCTTGTGTTCTTGGGATGAGACCCACTTGGTCATGGTACATAATCTTTTTAGATGTTGCCGCATTAAGTTTACCAGACTTTCACTAATGATATTTGCATCTATATACACAATACAGACCAGTATATAGTTTCATTCTTGGTGATGTTTTTGTCTGGTTCTGGTATCTATGTATTACTGGCATCATGAAACAAGGTGGAAAGTGTTCCTTTCAATATTATTTTTATGCTTTTGTGAAAGATTGTGGTTAATTCATTAAATGTATTTTTTAAAGATTTCATTTATTTCTTTGAGAGAGAATGAGATAGAGAGAAAGCATGAGAGCGGGGAGGATCAGAGGGAGAAGCAGACTCCCTGTTGAGCAGGAAGCCCGATGCGGGACTCGATCCCGGGACTCCAGGATCATGACCTGAGCCAAAGGCGGTTGCTTAACCAACTGAGCCACCCAGGCGCCCCAATTCATTAAATGTTTACCAGAAATCACCAAGAAAGGCAAATGAGACTGAATTTTTCTTTGTCAGAAAATTTTTGATTGCTAATTCAAGCTTTTTACTTTTTATATTTCTTTTCAGGTTTTCTAATGTTCCTGAGTCAGTTTTGGAAGTTTGAGTCCTCCTAGGAATTTCTTTCTTTCTAATTTTTTAGCATGCATTTGTTCACAGTATTTTTTTAGTCTTTTTTTCCTTTCTGTAAGGCTGGTAGTGATGTCTTCTCTCTCATTATTGATTTCATTAATTCAGGTATTCTCTCTTTTTCTGTTCTGCCTAAAGTTTTGTCCGTTATTTTTTGTGTGTATATGTGTTTTGAGAGGTAACTTTTGGTTTTTTTGACTTCCTCTATTTTTTTTTTTAATTTCACTTATTTTCACTCTAATTATTCTTTCCTTCTGTTGTTTGGGATTTAGTTTGTCTTTTTTTTCCAAATTTTTAGAGATAGCTGACTAGGATATTGATTTGAGATCTTTATTTTTTTAATGTGGGTGCATAAAGCTACAAATTCCCTTTGAAATAATAAGTTTTTGTATTTTTATTTTCATTTTCATTCATCTCAAAGTAAAGTTTAATTTCCATCAATTTATCACTTTATTTATTGGTTATTTATGGGTGTGTTAATTTACACATATTTATGAATTTTCCAAATTTCCTCCTGTTATCAAATTCAATTTTATTTCATTGTGGTTGGAGGAGATGCTGGGTATGATCTGAATTATTTTCAATTTTCTCGGACCTATTTAATGGTCTAATATATGGTGTTTCTGGGGAATATTTCATATGTGCTTAAGAAGAATGTGCACTCTGCTGTTGTTGCATTTGATACTCACAACTGTCTTCATTCTAGTTGCTTTTTATTGTTGTTCCAGTCTTCTCTCCCCTTCTTGATCTTCTGCCTAGGTTTGTTATCCATTATTCAAATTGGCATATCGAAGACTTTAACTGTTATGGGGAATTGTTTATTTCTTTCCTCTGTTCTGTTTTTTTTCTGTTTCATGGGTGTCTGTTTTTAGGTGCATTATATGTTTATAATTGTTTTTTTCTGATGGCTTGACTCTTTGCCATTATAAAATGTCCTTTTTATCTTTAGTAATAACTTTTGTCTGAAAGTCTATTTTTCTCTGATATTAATATAGTGATCACAGCTCTTTTGGTTACTGTCTATATACATGTTACTCTCTCTCTCTCTCTCTCTCTCTATATATATATATATATATATATATATATACACATATATTTACTTTCAACCTATTTATGCTTTTGTGTCCAGCCAGCATCTTCTGTAAACAGCATACAGTTGAATCATCTATTCATTTGCCAGTCTCTACTTCTTGATTGTTGTGCTGTCCATTTACATATACATTTAATTTAATTACTAATATGATAGGACTTATTAAGATGGGATATTTGCTTTCTATGTATTTTAAGTCTTTTTGTTTCTTTGCTTCCACATGTTTATTCTCTGTTCAGAGACATAATCTTCTTTGCTGCAATTTTTTTTAAGCTCTTAAAATTGTGTTTTCTTTCAGGGCATCTGGGTGGCTCAGTCATTAAGCATCTGACTTTGGCTCAGGTCACAATCTTGGGGTCCTGGGATGGAGCCCCAAGTTGGGCTCTACACTCAGTGGAAAATCTGCTTCCACTCTCCCTCTCCCTCTGCCACTTCTCCTGCCCTAGCTCTCCATCTCTCTCTCAAATAAATAAAATAAAATCTAAAAAAAAAAATGTTTTCCTTCAAGAATTAAAAAAAGAACAAAAAAATTCAAAAGCACTTCCTTTGGGACTTTAAATCCATCTTTTGGTTTGTTTGTTTTTTTTTCTAGTAAAGCCAAGATTGATTTGATAATTATTCAGTTTTCTTCCCTTAATGAAAGTATCATGTACTCAAGTGCAGTAAAGCCAATTGATTACATCAACTTTACAATAAATAAATATGAAATATTGAATCATTTATACAGATTCTTAAGTATACTTTGGAATACATCTATGTGTCAGTAGAGAAATAATGCTGGATTATATTGATGAGGTATTTTTCTGGTTTAACTTAACTATAAATCATACATTTTAGATTACTCTTCTAGCATCTTGAAAACTACCTCTAAGTTAACATGGTTCAGAGAGATTTCATTTAGGTGATGACACAAATAATTTAAAAACCCTTACTGTGTTTTTCTGGTTTTTGGAACACCTATTTTGAACAGAATTCCTCTCTTCTTGCCCATATGGCTGTGCCATAAAAAGGGTCTGGGAGCCTTACATTTGGAATCTTTACAGTCATACAGGCAGCCCCATAATAATCCTTACTTTCCAAAGTTCACACCTTTGCATAATCCCCTTATTTTGAATGCTGGCAGAACCTGACCTGGGGCTTGCCTCTAACCAATGGAATATAGTAAAAGAGATGAGATGTCACTCTCTTGACTATGTTACATCATGTAATACTCAGTCTTACTAACCACTTATTCTAGAGAAGACTTTAGTTGGCTTGATGAAGTAACTTCAGCCATCTGTTAGGAGTAGAAAACAGCCTCTGGGAGTGAAGGACAGCATCTGGAACTGGAGGATGTCCTATAGGAGTGGAGGATAGCATCTAGAAATAAAGGACAACTTCGAGGAGTGGAGGATGGCCTCTAGGAGTAGAGTATGGCATCTAGGAGTAGAGAACAGCTTCTAAGAGTAGACAACTGACTCCAGGAATGGAAGAAAGCATCTAGAAATGAAGAATAGCCTCTGGGAGTGGAGAATAGCCTCTGAGAGTGGAGAATGACCTCTAGGAGTGGAGGATGGCCTCTAGAAGTGGAGGATGACCTCTGGGAGTGAAGGACAGCATCTAAGAGGGGAGGACAGTCTCTAGGAGTAGAAGACAGCCCCTGGGAGTAGAGGATGGCATCTAGGAGTGGAGGACAGTCTCTGGGAATGGATGATAGCTTCTAGGACGTTTGGGTATATTTGATTTATTGAGTACTTTTAAAGGAAAATGTGTGAAGGAAAGAAGAAAATGGGATATGAGTAAAACTCTGATCTTCAGTGACATCTGCCTCTGGCCTGATCCAGGAAAGGATTCTGGAGTTCAAGTTTTACCACTGACTTGCTTCTCCTAGAGGCTGAGGTTGGTTTTTATAGCCCTGTGACAGCCATCACAGGCTGCAGAACATAAGGAGGGTGAGTTCTCAGATGCTAGCACTCCAAATCACAGGAGCTGATGCATGGGTGTACTGGCTCCAGAGATCTGTCATGGAAGGTGCAGTCCATGCCAGGAGTCCCCAGTAAAGGGTGTGATCTGTGACAGTGTGCTGTATTGTCCAAACCAATATTTTATGACTATCCTTCTATGTTCCTGTTATCTTACTCCTCCAAGATCTTAAGATAACTTCTAAACACATATTCTTTTATTTCCCAGTGTGGACTTTGAATTTTTAGTTACCAGATGCTTAAAGCAGAAGCCAACAACTGGGGAAAGCGGTGTCTCCTGGATTGTGACATGCAGTATTGTAGGACCACATGCTGGTAGCCCAAACAACCTCATGATTTCAGAAGTCCTAGAAGAGTAAGTTTAAGAATATTTTATTTAAAACTGCATTATTTGATAAACATGGCATGTGGAGCATGAACTTCCCACATGCATAATTACTCCCTCTCTTTCTAGGAAGAGGGCCTGGACCTTGTGAGATTTTTCTGGATGTTTCACCCTACAGTTTTGGCTCTGATAGTTTTAGGTTGCCATGTTGTTTCACCACCTTTTTCATGTAAGTTAAACAAGGAGAGAAGAAAACTTAAAATGTCAGGAACTATGATCAATATATTTTGATATAAACAAATACTAAGGCAATTGACATGTGTATATATTTTTTTCTTAAAAATTAAGTGGAAGAGAAAGGATGCTGATTAAAGTAATTGCTATAAAACAAACAACAAAAAAGGAAAAATTGATAGCTTTTTCTATGAAGAATTTTTTAAAAATTAATTGGCCCAGTGAAGTTTCTTTTGAAATCTTGTTATCAATTGAAATTCATCAATATTGACAACTCTGATTTAAGATTTCATCAGCTTTCAAAATTGTTAACATTTCCTTAGAGTTAAATCACTTCAAAGTAATATTTGTTTGTTTATTTATTTATGTTTTTTCCACATTCTTTGAGCTTCCCTTCATTTTTTTTTAAGCTTTTATTTAAATTCTAGTTAGTTAACATACAGTATAATATTGGTTTCAGGAGCAGAATTTAGTGATTCATCAATTACATACAACACCCAGTGCTCATTACAACCAGTGCCTCCTTAATACCCTCACCCATTTAACCCATCCCCCCACCCACCACCCCTCCATTTAAAATCATGGACTGACATCCTCATACAGGTATGTGTGAGCACATGTCCAGATGTATACATTCAGGCTGCCATTGCAGTAATATTTTCACATTCCCCATCTTGTGTGAGTCTTAGGCCTATTTTCCTTAGACCCATTCTCTCCCCTTTTGCTGCACTGCTTTGTACTTCAAGAGGCTTACTTTGTGTGCTGTGTTTGCTTGGCTCCTAGGTCAGCAAGTTTCTGGTTGGGTTTACTTGGAGGACAACAGAAGGGAGAATCCAAGGCATATCTTCTCTTCCTTTCTCTCTTTCACAGGAGGCAAAACTCGCACTGTAAGAGTGTTCTTCATACTTCCAAATCCTCCTGGCAAGCCTGCTTGCTGTGCTTCTTGTTTCTGCTTAGATGACTCCACCCTTGGTGTTGGCAACAAGGCCTCTCCCTGTGTCCTGCAGCTTGGTGTCAATGATCCCTGCAGTGCTCCACCATCCTCTGTTTGGCTTCTCATTTCCTACATTACATGCCAAACCAATTGTCAGTATAAATTTTCCTCTTAACTGTGATTAAATACTTAGAATTGTTTCTCTTTCAGGGTTAAACTCTCATTTGCACACACATTATTAAAAACTCTTATATGGTGTAAATTAATGAGCTTATGATTTCATTGAATGAAATTATTTAAAAATATATTTATTGTTGGATAATTTATATGCACCTGAAAATTACTATAAATAATGCTGCCATTAATATTTTGTACTTTGATGTTTTATCTGTGTACCCAGTCATATCCTAAGGGTAGTTTCACAGAGTCAAAAAGTCTGGATACATTACAAAGTTATTTCCCATCAAGGATAAACCAATATACATTTCAATAATTGTTAAATATAATTTTAAAAACCCATTGCTAATTTGAATACAAAGTCACCTCACACTTAGTAGTGTTAAATAGCAGTCCCTTTGTTATGCTCACGGCTACTATGGTCCAGGTTCAGCTAGCTATCCTTTTGCTCCCTTTGGTGTACACTGAGACCTTGCAGTGTAACTGCAGATGGCAGGAAGGTAGGTCTGGACATGTAAGATGACTCAGTCACACAGTTAATAACTTAGTGAGGACTAGCTGTGACTGCTAACCAGCACCTCCATGTAGTCCATGTAGACTTGAGCATGGCACTCAGACATCTCCCAAGGTGACTTCTAGAATAAGCACTTCAAGAAAACTAAGTAGAACTGCATAGCTTTTCTGACAGCCTCAGAAATCACCAGATCACTTTTATCAGACTTTGTTGGTTGGGGCAGAAACAAACCTGCCCCCAATTCAAGGGCAAGGCAAAGAGGCAAGGTCATATGGTGGAAAAGCATGTGATCTGGGGAGGTTGATGTTGCAATTTTCAGAAAACAATCAGCCACACAAAAGAATGCGAACATTCAATATTACATCTCAGAACATCTTTTTAAAACTTATTTGCTGATTTAAAAAAAAAGTTTTGCAAGTTTTAGAATTATCCCTGGGGGGTAAAAACTGTTATTATAAGTATTGAAAAATAGAGAAAGACATGTCTCTTTCATGATGATATCTTTACTATAAAATAGATAATACATATTAGCCAATAATCATAACCCATAAAGATGCTATAGTCTTGTAAGAAGAAAATACACAAATAGAGAAAAGAGTACACACTAATGAGTCAAATGTATTTAGCAAAAATACCAGTTTCCAGCTCTAATATTATCATACTCACCTGCATGAAGAAATCTTGAGAAATTTTCCATGAAATCAAGAGAAATGCCTAATGCTAAAATGCCATCCAGAGATCCCAGATCACTCTACATCTGAGGACAATCTCTAGCTTCTTCTGTTGGGAACATGTTGAAAGCTACACATTAAACAACCTACAACACATTTGGGAAAATCACTATCTTCCTAAAATGGTAACAGTCACAAATCTGTCCAGTGCCTGTCTGTAAGACATAATACTTAATGGTTTCTTCCTTAAATATCTTATACTCCTTAAGGTTTTCTATAAATTTGATTTTTGTTCCAGCCTTGCCTGTGTTACTGATAATTGTGGTGTATCAAGAATAATTAGGAAGATGTATATTTTCTAGAGGAAGAAGAAAACATGTATGACATATGTGGTTAATGTTTCTTGGTGCTACTTTTCTAATAGACTCTGTCTAGAAGCTATATCATCTATTTGCAATGTTCAGCCAGTTGTCAGTTTGTGATTTACATATATTTGAGATGTTATTTCACATATTTGTTTGTCAACTTCTCTAACCACAAATACCAAAATTATCACCAAATAACTTTATTAATTATAAGTTGCTAAGTTATGGTCCAGGTATTGTCCAATGAATTAACAAGTTCACCTATTTTCAGCATTCGGGTAACAGTTGAATGCTGTTGTAATCTAGAATTCATGATGAACTCTGTGCTGGTGTCAGGTAGTAATATGATCTCTGACACCAACCTTCCCTTTTCCTGCTCCTTCAAGCTTTAGTTGCATAATTCAAAAATTTCAATAGTTAGAAATAACTAGGTCATTGAGGGAAAGCCAAATAAAAGAGAGAAGGCATTTATTGTGAGACAAGAAACCATTAAAATCCTAGAGGAGAACACAGGCAGCAACTTGTCTGACATTGGCTGTAGGAACTTCTTACTAGATATGTCTCCTGAGGCAGAAAGAAAAGCAAAAATAAACTATTGAAACATCATCAAAATAAAATCTTCTGCACAGTGGAGGAAACAATCAACAAAACTAAAAGACAACCTACAGAATGGGAGAAGATATTTACAAATGACATATCTGATAAAGGGTTAGTATCCAAAATATATAAAGAACTTAGAAAACTCAACCCCTCAAAACAAATAATCCAGTTAAGAAATGGGCAGAAGACATGAACAGACATTTTTCCAAAGAAGACATCCAGATGGCTAATAGACACATGAAAAGATGCTCAACATCACTCATCATCAGGGAACTATAAATCAAAACTATAATGAGCTATCGCCTCACACTTGTCAGATTGGCTAAAATTAACAAGAAACATAAGGCACTGGCTAGGATGTGGAGAAAGGGGAACCTCTTACAATGTTGGTGGGAATGCAAACTGATGCAGCCACTCTGGAAAACAGTATGGAGGTTCCTGGGAATGCAAACTGGTACAGACACTCTGGAAAACAGTATGGAAGTTCCCCAAAAAGTTAAAAATAGAGCTATAATAGGATGCAGCAATTGCACTACTAGATATTTACCCAAAGGATATAAAAATACAGATTTGAATGGAGACAGGCACCCTGATGTTTATAACATCATTATTGGCAATAGCTGAATTATGGAAAGAACCCAAGTGTTCATCAACTGAGGAATGGATAAAGAAGAGGTGGTATATACAATGGAATATTACTCACCCATTTGCAACAATGTGGATGGAGCTAGAAAGTATGATGCTAAGTGAAATAAGTCAGCAAGAGAGAGACAAATACCATATGATTTAATTCATATGTGGAATTTAAGATACAAAACAAATGAAATTGGAGGAAAAGAAAAAGAGGACATTTATTTTTTTGTTGTTTCAAGTTTTTGTTTAAATTCTAGTTGGTTAACACATAGTGTGTAATGGTTTCTCCTGGTTTCAGGAGTAGAATTCAGTGATTCATCACTTACACATAACACCCAGTGCTCATCACAACAACTGCCCTCCTTAATACTCATCACCCATTTAACCCCTCGCCTGCCCACTTCCCCTCCAGCAACACTCAGTTTGTTCTCTCTAGTTAATAGTAAAAGAGAAGGACATTTAAATAATTAGTAAATGTATGTGTTTTGAAGTTCCATTGAATGAGTGTTCAGTCATGCCATTGACCCTACTACTTACCCTCTCTAGTCTCTCAATGAAATGAAAACTGAAGTAAAGGACAATAGTTAGCTATGTGGGGTCTTTGGCCCAATTCCTGAATTTGAATCTTAGTCATGCATTAGCTAAGTGGCCCTATGTAAGTTTCTTGAACTCTTTGTGCCCCATTGCTTTATCTCAAAGATTAATATCATCCTCATAAAGTTGCTAAGTTGGATGAAATTAGTTAATATATTTTCCTCATCTATTTTTACATCTACATGTAAAATACTTCATAGAAGTGTGTAGGATAAATATGTTATAATGTACAAAACAGTCAACATGTGATATTAGTGACAATTCTTAAGTGCTTATCCAAATTCATTACAATTTGGTAGGTTCTTGATGAATTCTTGATGAGTAGCAGCTGCTTGTAGTGTTTATAAAAGTAACAGATGATAGGAACAACCCCTAATCTCTTTAAAAGGGCATCACTATTGTCAATGCTCATCAGCCAAAGATCTTTAGGAAAACACCTGTAGCTGAACAGAGTCTATTCATTGGTAATTTTTGCAATAAAGGAGAGTCCACGTCATGAGGGACCATGGGCCATCTCAATAAGAGGGTGTTTGGAAGGTCTTGTGGTAGGATTTGGACTTGAAATTAGATAATTGGAGGGAAGATTCAAGGATTCACGATTTTGCTCTAGATTGGAAGCTGTGAATAGGGGCATTTCTATAACAAAGTATCTATGTAATTGTTAACTAGGAGGTAGTAGGCGTTGAGCAAAATGAAAGCTGTACTTGGTAAAGTAGTAGCAGGTGCTTATATTAGCTGGAAGAGGGGTGTTCAGGGTGTTTTCTGGCTTACACATTTTTCATTTTTATCTGAGCTCAGATTTGACCATAAAGCATTCTTATTTTCCTCTCACTCTATGACAGTCACAGGATATTCTTGTCCAATGTGATATATGAAATCACTTGTGTTTGACAACAGAACACCATGGGATAGTTGCAAGAGCCAGGCCAGCTTTCAGCTCATCTCTGCCTGGGTTGCTTCCTTATTTTTTGCTAGTATTACTATTGTCAATAGAGGCATAAAAAATAATAACTATGTTGTAACATAAACTTAGGAGGAGTGCAGTATTATCACTAAAGCTTTTGTAGCTCTTCATTGCAATTTTACATATTACTAGCTTGATGGCATGTCTTAAAGAAGACCTTTCATTGTGACACTGCCTTAGTTAATTTGTATACCCTTAAATTTATTATATACAAATGATAGAACAAGGATCGCACATAATTTACTGCCTCCATACCTACTCACCTGTGACATACACCTGAGTGTGACTGATACCCTACTGTCTCCATACCTCTGCTCTCTCTCTCTCCTCTTCATGGTGAATATGGATATACTCTGAGAAAATTTATTTTATTTGATTGATTTTTCAATTTAATTCCATCTTAGGCCAACTACTTTAAGCAACTTAATTTTAATACCTAAAAGCTACTCTACATCAGTTCATATGTGTAATAAATATGTGGCATCTCACCAGACTGAGATAAGAAATAAGGTTGGATTTTATTTAATATTCTAATTTATTTATCTTTTCATATATAAAAAGATTCTAAAACCACTCAACCCAGTGTCACTGTAGGTGCCCTGTAGCTTGTCCTCTGAATCAGAACTCAGGCCCACACCTGAGGCTAACAATTGCCCTTAGTGCTGAAGTTCCAGGATACACTTCCTTGCTATTTTCACCAGTACTGGAGGTGGGTCTGGGAAGAACTGAAACCTGGAAAGTCTGAAAATCTGTGTTCTTCTAGTTTTGTTGCTCTTCCCATGAAAGGAACCCAAACACCATGTGATTTCTCATAATTCTAGAGAACTTCACAATTCTAGAGTGCACAATGTTGTCTGGGGCAAAACTGACCCAGATTTACAATAACACTGTTTTTTTTTTAATGTTTTTGCTTTCTCTCTTTAACAAATACCCCCTCACACAAACATACACAGAGTCATCCCCCCCTTACACCCCATCCCCTCTCTGTCCATTCCCTCCCTGATACCTCATCCCCTCTGACACCCCATGGGCCCACAATAGCTAGTCAGGTGTTCTTGAGGCAGACACACCACATCTTGTAGTAACCTTTAGCCAAACTTTCTATAAGTTGAGGCTTAGATACTAAGCCCAGGACACTTGTTTAAAAAAAAAAAGGAAAAGAAAGGAAAAACTTTTGAAGTGAGTTTCTCTTTTAAGATAAAGGCGCCTGGTGATGGGTATTAAGGAGGGCACGTACTGCATGGAGCCCTCAGTGTTAAACAAAAACAATGAATTGTGAATCAGTACATCAAAAACTAATGATGTATTGTATGGTGACTAACATAACATAATAAAACAAAATTTAGAAAAAAAAAAGATAAAGGTGCACTCCAGTGCCAGATGACTTCAGTCAGGGCCACATAAATCCATGAGTCCTTCTAACAAGTCTGAAATTTGCAGCAGAATGAATAAGGATCTTGATCCCATTTCTCACTAAAGGAGTCTTAGCTCCAATGAACATACTCACACTACTTTCCAAAAGCATTTAGAACCAAAGTTTTAGAGAAAGATGGCCTTTGTCAACATTAGCTAATGCTTCATTTCCCTAGAAGCAGCTCACTTTTTTAAAGGAAAATGTTTTATTCTAACATATTTAAAATTCCACTTTTCAGACTCCCTGCTGGGCAAATTCTATGCACCTCTCACTGACTGTTTTGTCATTCGATTTTTTAGTTGGTGTTGAATTGGTGGTTTGGCTGTTTGTAGGGGTGTGTGTGTTAGGACGGTGACCCTGCATAAAATACTAAAGTGGCAGTGTAGGATCACACTTGTCACTCTTTATGTAACCCAACATAGCATCCAGTCCAGAGTTTGCAAGAGATGTGGAGTCAATTTGTTACTGATTTCTAACTGAACATTGTTTATGGAACTCTGGTTGAAGATTCTAAAGTACGTCAAATGATAATTTTAGATTGTCAGAAATTCATTACGTAAATTCAATTAGTTCCTTCTTAAGTGACATACATTTTGATACTTGGATATTAATAAAGTCATTTGATAGGCTTTTGAATTAAATTAACTAGAGAATCAATTAGTCATAAAAGAGGGTAGAGCATATTTGTAATCAAAGGAAATCTTTTTCTTCAATAAAATCATTTTCATAAACAGTTGGTGCAAATGGAAACTCCCAGAATATGACGCTATTACTGATATAATAATTTCTTCTTAATAAATTAAAGAATTAAAAAAAATTTTTTTGAAAAACAATGTATCTGGTACCTTTCTTATTAAGGTAATCTTTTAACAAATACCTTCTGAAATGTTTCATCTGATACCTAAACTCAAAACAAAGATATTAGAAGATGTTAAATTTTTACCCACATTAGTGTTCATTTATGATTTAGTCAACTTCAAAACTGTAATGCACTATTAATGCTATAAAATGAATTTAAATATTTTACTTTTCGTTCTGTCTCACAAGGAGTATAGTAACCCTTTTTAAAAATGCATAGATTCCTGAAAGATGTAGAATGCTAAAGCATGCATTAGTTTAAGAATTTATTAAATTATACTCCAAGAATATCATTTACTGGTTTTCTTATCTTCTTCCAGGCTTTTCCTGGTTCTTTATGTTTATCATTTAATTTATGTAAATTGGCTCTCTCTAGGTGGCAATTTGTGAGCCAACTTTGGTGAAATTCCTACAGGACACTCTACACAATGCAATCTGACATTAGCATATTGAGGAAAAAAAACTTTGAAAACTCATCTTTGATCTCCTCATTGATACATCCAGAAGACAAAGTTCATATCTTGTATTATGAACTTTTCGAATAAATCTGGCAATGTTCAAGGTGTCCAAACATTCTGCAAACCTATAAACCTTGGCAAACATACAAACGAACATCCCAAAATGTTAGGATCCTAAAAAGTTAGCAACGGCCTCTGTGTAGATTCTAGTGTTTCTGGAATGAGTCCGTCCAAGGTGAACTGGCAGGCAGGTTTCTGGAAAGAGGTTCTGGGTGCTGAGAGGCTGCAAGGGACCAGTATGTTGGTATCCCAATCAGGATAATCTGTAAGACAACTCCTTTCACATGATTCTGATAACGAGCCTTCTTAGAATATGAGGTCTTCTATAGTGACAGTAGTCAGTACTTGAACATGCTGTAAAACCTGTAAAACTAATGGAAACAATCTGTATTCTTTTTCATGGATAAGATTCATATTCCACAATCACTCCTGCCCATTTGCTATGATCTTTCATTACCTGTACTCTATTCTATTCTCAGTGGTTTCCAGTTTTGTAGATAATCCATATTTACGTTCTTTCTTTTCCTCTCTTTTCTCCTTTTTCTCACCAATGTCTATGCTTAGGCTTCTTCTCTCTCAGTTGTCTTGGGACCAGGAGAGTAATTATGGGCAAAAAAGAAGAGAATTTACAGCCAGTGATGTAAATTCTAAGGGTAATTCCACCACTAAAATGTTGCCCTTTTAGTCAATTTATTGAAACTCTCTGGCTTATGACAACATGGTAATAAAATTATGTCTACAAGTCTATGCATTAGGCATTGTCCTTGGAGCTTTTCAAATCTAATTTAATTTGCATACAAATCCCACTATATAGTTGGAGGACACTGAGACTTGGTTTGTGACTTACCAAGTGCAGTGCCATTGATCATTAGCAAAACCAGAATGATTTCTGCTCTCCCAAAATAATATTTGTTTGAAAGACAAAATGCAACAGTATGATGAAACAGTGATAATTTCTAAAAGGGGAATTTCTGAATACTAATAATATTTAATGTTCCATATAATTCCTAATTCTCAGTGCCATGGATTATAGTTTTTACTACATCCCCATCAGAAACTGTTATGTTGTATGAAACTATTTTTGATTGCATAATAAATATGTTTCTAGAAAAAAGGGAAAACAATTACAAAAATCTTAATATATCTTACTCCTGGTTAAATTTTAGATTATATACGTCATCTTAGAAAAAATTCTTGAGGGCTTAAAATATGGTTTTCTCTTTTTGTATGAATAGCAATATCTATATGGGATTCGTTTTTTTATGAGATTCTAAAATTAAGCTTCTAAAGTTGAGATTGGATGACCATTGTTATTTCACAATTAGATTGTCTACATTCATCAAGTGCAATATTTTTTTTTTTTGCTTCATTATGTGGTTGAGTTAACAGGCCCTCCAAATAAAGAGAAAACACATAAGTCAAAATCATCTAAGAAAAATGCTAACCTATTATGAAATCTATCATCTATCATCACCTATTTATATCTATCATCTATCTTTCTATAATTTCAAGTTTCTATAATTTTAATTCCCTGCCATAATTAGTATCTTTCTATCTTTACTTTCCTTACCCTAAGATTGAATATTCCTCAAGTATTTAGTCAAAGTCCCTAAATGTGGAATATTAGAATCTCATATATAATCCAGTTCATCATTTCATAGATGATGAAAAGTAACCAAGACAATCAAAGTGACTGGTTCACAACCATCTGGGAATTCACTGACTGATTAGGAAGAGAATTAAGAATTCCAAGCCTCAGTGTGAGGGAATTTCACCAAATTGTACAAAAGGGTTAAGTTAATATTTAGTTGAAATTCAACTGCTGTTACTTTCCTACAAAAATAATAATTTTTTCATGTGTCATTGAGAAGAGTTTAGCTAAGATAGTCCATAGATTGTTGCTCCAGCATCCATTTAGTTGGCCAAGTGACCTTCAGGGATCTTTAACTGACACTAGCCCTGCCTCCCTCCACCCATGCAAACACATGCCCTGGACAGCAGCCCCCAGTCACAAGAAAAGGAAGATTACTGATATGATTTCCCCACAGCCCTGTGATCAACAATCTCCCTGACTTCCCAGATAGATAGAACTTACCAAAACCCTGCCCTTTTTGGTTTGAATTGACCAATCTGACTTTACCTGAGAATCCCAAAGCCCTTCACTCATAGACCCTAATAAGGTGTGCATTCCAGGTTCTGTCTCTCTCTCTGTCTGTACCTTGTCTTGACCTCCCCATGTGCCCCTTGAGGTATGAGGAAGTTAAATATTCTCCTTTCAGCATTGGAGAGCAATTCTAAAATTTTAAGCAAGATCCGTCATGGTCACATGTGTTTTACTAAACATTTTGGAGGCATAGATTGGAGAGGCAGGAAAACAACTACAATGAGATGCATTTTTTAAGATTTTTATTTATTTATTTGTTCATGTGACAGAGAAAGAGTGAGAGAGAGAGAATGAGCAGGCAGAGGGAGAGGGAGAAGCAGACTCCTTGTTGAGCCAGAAGCCCGATACGGGGCTGGAGGACCCTGAGATCATGCCCTGCAGACGCTTAACCATTTGAGTCACTTAGGCGCCCCATCTGCAATGAAACTGATGAGGACTTAGTCTAACTGATTAAGAGAGGAGGCCTCCCCCTTCAAGGATCTATCAATCTGGGGAGACAGACATTTACAAAACTATGAAATGAATGTTAAGAAAAACAAGAGAAGGGAAATGTTCATCATTATTAGGAAAATGGGTCTTTTTTGAAGGGTTGACAGGATTTTGACAGATTAGAGATTAGAAGTATATTTGATCTAGTAGGAAGAACCTAAATAAAGCCACAAAGACATAACAGTACATGTGGTATATCTCTCCAAATCTGTTTCCCAGGACTTCAGTCATGGGATTCCTTAGCCTCTGCTGTACTCCCAATCAATCCCAGCAGTCACTTGACAGAGTTAGCTGTGTCATTGGTTTATGAAGTGTGTAAAGTTTGAAATCTCAGAAAAAAGAGATTGTATGTCCAAACAACCTATGTTCCAGGTTATGGGAAATATGTTGGACAAAACCAAAAACATGAAACAGGAAACCATGTGTAAGCTGTATGAGAAGAGATGTTGTCAGGTGTCTCAGAAATGATGCTTCAAAGTTGAAGAGAGTGATGACCAATGCATCATCACTATAATTTCTTTCTTTCTTTCTTTCTTTCTTTCTTTCTTTCTTTCTTTCTTTCTTTCTTTCTTTCTTTCTTTCTCTCTCTCTCTCTCTCTCTCTCTCTCTTTCTCTTTCTTTCTTTCTTTCTTTCTTTCTTTCTTTCTTTCTTTCTTTCTTTCTCTCTCTCTCTCTCTCTTTCTTTCTTTCTTTCTTTCTTTCTCTCTCTCTCTCTCTCTTTCTTTCTTTCTTTCTTTCTCTTTCTTTCTTTCTTTCTTTCTTTTTCTTTCTTTCTTTCTTTCTTTTCTTTCTTTCTTTCTTTCTTTCTTCTTTCTTTCTTTCTTTCTTTCTTTCTTTCTTTCTTTCTTTCTTTCTTTCTTTCTTTCTTTCTTTCTTTCTTTCTTTCTTTCTTTCTTTCTTTCTTTCTTTCTTTCTTTCTTTCTTTCTTTCTTTCTTTCTTTCTTTCTTTCTTTCTTTCTTTCTTTCTTTCTTTCTTTTTGAATTCTTTTTGCTTTGAATCCAGGAAGAGTTCAAAAACAAGACAGGCAGATAAATTCCTTCTTCCACAAATTGGATCCCTTGCCTTGAGTGCTGTGTTGGAAAGACTACAAGGATACAGAGGGAAATAAGTTTCTGGGGATGCTGACAGAGCTTAGGGAAGGTGAGGTAGCCTGGGTAGCACACCACAGCTGCATGTAAGGATGCATGATCTAAATCTGAGATGATCAATGCAGGTAACATTCAAGTCCTTAAGAAAAGTCACCTCACCAGTAGTCTTTCTTGTAGGATCCTGCTTGGTCATGGCCTGGAAGCTGGTGCTGGCTCCAAAGAGTTCATGACCTCACTAGGAGCCTGTCATCTCTGTCTTGCTTCCTATGGCCATCCATATCCTGCATCTCACAAGTCAAGGGCATCAGACCTAATTCTAAGCATTCCATCAATCTGTAATCTTTCAGGGCTCAAAACACTTGGGCTAAAGCAAGGCTCAATGGTGAGACATCCAAAGAAGTGTTCTCGAGGACCACTCCCAGGAAGAGAAATGAGAGGCAGAAATGGTCAGAAAGGGGAAATGTGGGGAGAGAGAGAAAAGTGTAGAATTTAACATGCAGAATATTATCATGTTTTTCTCTCCACAGCTTTATTAACTAAAGTCATTAAAGGTAGAAAAGTGGTTGCCACTGTGCAAAGTTAGTCTGTGTATGTACATGTGAGAGGTAAAGAGTGAGATTGTCCTTGAGGTGCAGTATTGGAAGCACTGAATGGGCAGTCAGGACCTGGCCAGCATATTGCCCTTGGCCAAATCAATTTAACTTCTCATTCATTCTCCCATAATTCTTCTTTTAGTGTTGATGATATTACTAACTTTCATACTTACCACAAAGGCTTATTTTGTAGATTAAATGAGGTAATTGATTATTTTTTAATTATCAAGGGCTAAAGAAATAAATGGACAGACGTATAAACTCCTGGAAGGCTGATACCCTGATGAATCAAAGACAACACACGCCATCTAGAGCCACTGATCCCCTTCTGTCGTTTCATCTCATTCTACCCTGACCTCTATCTTCTTCAGTAATATAGATAAGGAGAATGGTTGGATTTCTAGAAGTGAGGAAGGGACATGGCATAAGCTCTTTGCATTTTACTGATTTCAAAAATAGTTGAACGGATGTGGAAAAATATCCACTTTTTGCCTCAAATACAAATTCTGCACAACTTAGGTATTGTGGAACAGTAAATGAACACAGTAGGTATAATAATAGTATGTTAGACATTTCTGATACATTTTTACATAACCTGTTCAAGATATTGATTACCGCTGTGGTAAAGAGCAATGCCAGGTAAACATCATTTTTTTTCAGTTTCTGTGCATTTTAAATGTTTTCTGGGAATCCCAAGTCCTTTTAGGGATGACACAAATGATAAAAAAATAGATATATTAATTTAAAAATTAATCTTCTGGAACAAGATTTTGCTCTGAGCTTCCATATCTTAAAAAAAAGTCTTCCCTATAAATTACATAGTATTGATCTTTTTTATCCTTATATTTCATTTTTTCCCCTTTAAGTAAACTCTATTCTGCTTATCAACTAGTTAATTTCATGTGAAATCAAAATTTTTTCACTGAGCATAACTTAAAAAGAGCACTAGATTCTGCACTTGTAAGCATTGGTTACAAAATTAATTGTTTCCCTTATTAAAATGAAAATGGTGAAAAAAGTCTAAAAGAAATTGAAGTTAGTATTTCAACACTGACTCATGATTACAATTTACTGATTTATTACACACGGTGTGTATCTAAGTTTCCTAAATATGTTTAGTCTTAGAACATTTCAACCCTAACTACCCCCCCACAATTTGCATAATTATCTCATAATTGCTTTAATTTCACATATATTCTCTATTTCTTTATGTATTTCTGTGCTCAAATGTGCAATTATTTTTTTTTCCACCTGAAGCACTGTCTCTGATATTTCTCTTAGGGCATGTCAGCTGGCATTGCCTCCTTTCAGATTTATTTTTCCAAAAACATTTTGACTACCTGTTCATTTTTCCATTTTTTAAATAATAATACTTCCTAAGTGATCTATTCTCTTACATCTACTGTTAAATTCACTTACTGAGTTCATAATTTCAGTTAATTTCAGGTAATTTATATTTCTTATAATTTTCATGTGGAATTTTTACAAATTCTACACCTCTGGTGAGTTTAGCCATTCTTTCATACATTTGTCCATCTTTTTTTGTCCATGTCCTTGTTGGTAACACCATATCTGTATTAGCTTTGGGTCCATTTTAATTTGGTTTCTGTGTTTTAATTTGTTTTTGCATTTTAATACAGTTCATATTATTTATATGTGTAGCAAGTGACTGGTTGCCAGCTACTTGTGTAAGCAAGGTTAAAAATGGTATTATCTTCCTCTGTGAAAGCTGACCCTCTGCTTTACTGGTCAGACATAGTGGTAATGGATGACTTGATCAATCATGCAGGGCTGTGTTGTAAATGTGCTGTTTCTGTCTATTCTGGTGCTGGCCTGAAACTAGGGTAAAATCCACCAGAAGTTCCAAATGACATAATGATGTGTGCAGAACTGTCCTTCACCTAGGTAGATTCTGAAGTTTGATTCTTGTTTCTTACTACAATGCTGAAGAAATAGTGCTCTGATTTTCAGATTAATGTTTGCTTCTTAATCTGGCAGGTTTCTTTTCTTTTTTTTTTTTCCTTTTCTTTCTTTTCTTTCTTTCTTCCTTTCTTTCTTTTTTTCTTTCTTTTTCTTTCTTTCTTTCTTTCTTTCTTTTTCTTTCTTTCTTTCTTTCTTCTTTCTTTCTTTCTTCTTTCTTTCTTTCTTTCTTTCTTTCTTTCTTTCTTTCTTTCTTTCTTTCTTTCTTTCTTTCTTTCTTTCTTTTTCTTTCTTTTCTTTCTTCTTTCTCTCTCTCTCCCCCCTCTCTCTCTCTTTCTTTCTTCCTTTCTATCTGTCTGTCCTCTTGTAAAGTAGAATACAAAGTGTGGTTTTTTTTCCAGCTTTATTGAGGTATACTTAATATACAAAAGGTTGTACAAATTAATGCATACATTTTGATGAGTATGGAAATATGCATACACTTGTGATACCATCACCACAAACAGAGAAATCCACATATCTATCACTTCCAAGAGCAAATTTCTTTGAAAGAACACTGGCGTTGTTTCTGTTTCCCTAGATTGGAAAATGGCTTCAAGACAAAAGTAGCTGCAGATTGCCAACTTGTCTCTCCTTGTGACCCCGTTGCTACATTCTTGACGTCCTGCTCTGGACTGTTTCAGGAGATTTCAGTAGATCTTAGATACATTTAAACAGATTATTTATTTATTTACTTTTAAATCATCTAGATTTTCTAAGAGCTCTCAGCTGTAGGACAGCCTGCAAACTTTGCTGGAACATCTACAAGGGAGAGCATGGGCAATAAATCCACAAAAAATTCAAGGACTAGGCATCATCATAAAGTTTTGGGGAGTTGTCTGGTAAGGTAATATTTCTGTTGTCCCAGAAGCTGTGACTGATAGGGTGCAAGCCTGCCTAGCCCTTAATAATGTGAAAAAGGCACAAGACTTTACAGGGATTTGGGAGTTGGAGAGGACTTTTATTTCCCATTTGGTACAGTGCTGTAATCCCTTATACCACCTGGTAAAGAAAAGGCACATGTGGGATTGGGTTATGCAACAAGCCACCTTTGAGAAGGCAAAAAATATTAGTGAAGCAGGTTAAAGTGCTGGGCATCCCCCATACAGGGCTATCACGTTTGAGTTAGGTGTGTCTTTGACTCCAGAAGTTATGGGCTGGGCATGTGGCAGAAACAAGAGAAGGAGAGTACCCCTAGGCTTTTGGTCTCAGTTCTGGAAGGGGGCAGAACACTTATGTCCCCATAGAACAGCTCCTAGCAGTGTATACAACATTCCTCCAGGTGGAGCCTCTGTCAAGAGGTGGGTTGAAAAAATGTTCCAGTGATCCACTTCTGCCATGGCTTAAACCCCCACTGACTAAGAGGTAAGCCTATTTACAGGTAAGGAGCACTCTCTCCATCAGCCCACTGTCTCTAGAAATGTGGTGCTCTTAGGCCCTGAAGGGTGTGTAGATCCTCCAAGTTGCCCCCACCCCTGTTCCTGTGGTGTTCTCTGCAGCCTACAGAGAGGGAACAGGGAAATTCCTGCGATGCCTGGTATATAAATGGGTCCAGTAAGGAGAGGATTGCAGTCACTATTCAGTGCAATAATGACATCATATGGATGGAAACAGGAACAAACCACAGCAGCTAGTAGACTAAGCTCAAAACTGTCTGGCTGGTGATCACTCATGAGTCCTAGAATATTAACCCTTTGAACTGACAGCTGAGCCATTCTAAACAAATTAATCTTATGGCTTGGATAATGGGAAACCAAGGAGTGGATGATCATGAATTGGCCTGTTGTGTCAGCCCTGAAGCTTTCTTCACTGTCTTTCATGACCCAGTTCATGAAACCTCCTAGCAATCAGGAAGGTGATGTCTGAGTTCAGATAGGATCCCTAACAACTGATCCTTCAATAAACACAGCGGATTTAATGCATAGAAAGAGTGGCTGCCACAGAGCCTGGGTGATATAGTATATTGCCAAGAATGATGATTTGCCCTTGAAATATAATGACTTGGTTAATGGAGTAACAACGTATCTTGTGTGTCCTAATCAATGCCGAAGGCATTACCAAAGGAATCTGGGGCAATCTACTGGAGCTACCAGCTTGTGAGGGAATGAAAAATTTGATTATATTGGCCCCTTCCCTCTGAGTGAGTGTTCTAAAATTTGCCTTGGTTCGTGTGGGCACTGAATCTGGCCTAAACCAAAGTGATACCATTAGGGAATTTGAGAAGCTGAGTACCATGTATGGATATCCTTGTTGAGTGGACAGTAATTAAGGGTCACATTTCAAAGGTCATGATATGCAAGTTTGAACAAAAATCATGAAATGTCATGTAGGTGTCATCTTCCCTAGCAACAGGGTCGGTAAAAAGGAAAATGGAATATTAAAGCACCCAATTAAATTGTTAAAAGATAAAACCACCTTGGCTGGATAGACTAAAGTACTGTCTCAGGCTTTAAAGTATTTGAATGATCAAATAGTAGGGTCTGTGGTCCCATATGCTGAACTAGGGAATCCTGCCAAGGCACTCAATAATATAAAGGTATGGAAGTCACAGGAAACAGCCATTGCCTTCTCACTGCGGATCAATGTTCTATGCTGCTGAGAACACCAAGCCCCATCACACCTGGGAAAGGAGTTACCTGCTAGAATTCGCAGTGGATTATCATGCCAGCATGGGTGAGTTGCTTTATATTCTTGGGTGAAGGGGAACTACACACTTCTCTGCTGGGATCCTAATATCTTACTATAAGCTGGAAACACACTATGCATGGAATGGAACAAAAACCATGGAAAGAGAGGAGAAGATGAGGGTCTTTGTCTAGCATATCCCTTCCCCAATCCATCTCCTCAAGCCTGAGAGTGTTGCCTCTTCCAACCAACATGTCTGGTGTGCACAACCTGGCCAGCTACATTAACATCTAAAATATCAGGCAACAAAAGTAATTCTTATAGAAGAAAAAGACCTTCCCATACAAGCTTCTCCTATCTGTCTTTTTTTTAAGATTTTATTTATTTATTTATTTGATACAGAGAGAGAGACAGCTAGAGAAGGAATACAAGCAGGGGGAGCGGGAGAGGGAGAAGCTGGCTCCTGGCTGAGCAGGGGGCCCGATGCGGGGCTTGATCCCAGGACCCTGGAATCATGACCTGAGCCGAAAGCAGACATTTAATGACCAAGACACCCAAGTGCCCCTGTCTTTTCAACCTTAGATTTCTGCTGTGCCTGTGGTGTCTGGCCATGGGATGGGAACCTGATGGAAATGTCTTTCTACAGTGGGCAATTAGTATGCCCAACAAAGAAATCAATCCAACTGTTGAGTATGTGGGCAGCTGCCCCTCAGTAGTTCATCAGGATTGCCATTGTGGGTATGACCACTCCAAAGAATGGATTGGAAGACCTTAAAGCAGTACATTAAAGAACAAAATAAGGCTAGTACTCAGTCCATCTGATATTACCAGTGCTAATACAGGAACCTGGCCTGTGGCACAGACTGCCAATAACACTAGGTAGGGTATTTTTTCTGTCAAACAAACTATAACAGCAGCCCATCAAACTGTTGCCACAAAGGTCTTAAAAATACCATTATCAGAACCATGGGTTGCTATGCCAAGATTTGAGATAAGTTTATGTGGCTTACTCTGGGTTATGGACATTTGAGCACCCATGCATCACTATGTTGGGAATAGAAAAATCACCCCAAAGAAATCAAATTAATTGTACTAGAAAAATGGGACGGATACTACTGAAACTGTGTAGTTCTTCTGTCATGTTAAGGGATAGTGACTGGTTTGACACTGACTGGTCACAGTTTCCACATATTTATTGGGTAGCACCAAATGGAGACCAGTGGTTGTGGAGTACAATTCTTTGGTCATGGCTTCTACCTGGGTGATTGGGCTGTTACCCCCTGGGCTTTCCCTGGGCACAGGGAAGAATCTGCCCTATGGTAATAATGGCTGTCAATCCTCCTTTCTTTCTGTTTTTCTGTCTTTCACTGATATGATCATTTGGTTGCCATCTTTTTTTCCTCCACTGGCCTCAAGAACATTATGGAACACATAGAAGCCCTTATTAAATTACAAGGCTTGAAGGATAACCAACAAACCCTGTCCTTACCGAACACTGAAATGTTTCTGATGAGGAAAGCTGTCCTCCAAAATAGGATAACCTTGGACAGTATAACTGCTTCACAAGGAAACCCCTATACTGTTATCTAAATAGAATGGTGTGTGTTCATATCCATAAGTCTGCTAATGTATCACCTTTATTAAATCACATGAGGACACAACTGAATGCCCTAAGTAATCTGACCCACAGTATACGAGACTTAATAAAGCAGTGGTTCAGATCATGGGCTCTTGATAGAAAAAGTTCTGAATGATTTTGAGAATTAGTGTCTTAATCTGTGTTTTCTCCTGCATGAGCCTGTACTGTTGTTGTGGCATCCACCTCCAATGCAGCTAGATAGCAGCCAAAGGAGCCACCTTTATGCTCATAAACCCCTGCTTGGGCTCAGGACACATTGCAGAAGATTGGTGGGAGGGGTGCATATGAAAGTGTAAGAGTAGAAAAAAAAAAAAGAAAGAAAGTGTAAGAGTGGGTCACTGAGGGGTGGAGTGTGGGGGGTCATCAAAAGGGCATGACCACCATTTGACTTGGGAGCTAGATAGGTCAATTGGTGGTTCCTCATCCCCTTCTCTGTCCTTGGAATATGTGTTCTGCTTACCTTCCTTACCCCCAGAGGCTGCTCCAAGGACACAGCCTTAAGATGGTGACATGGCTGAGACCATCTGTCTAGTATGCATCACAGCCCAGTTAAGGCCTCTATTTTTTTTAAGGCCTCTATTATATAAACATTTAAGATTCTAGTTCCCTTGCTTATTAAACCTGCCACCTACCCAGCTAGAGTGGCTTGCCTCTTTCTTCTGTCTCTCCTTTCCCTCCGCGTATGAAGAGGCCAGTTTCAGATCACATCCAGGAAGCTCCTGAGGAGCTTATGAACCAACAGAAACCTGCTAAAAGATTCCACAGGGGGAGCATCATGCATTGAAAAATGTGCTAAATTCTCAAGACAAGAGCTCAATTTCCCTAACAAATAAATAGAAACAAAGAAGGAAGTATTTGGAACTGTATGGCTTAATATAAATTTAAGAGACATACAGTCCAAAAGCAACATAGTAACCTTATTTTTACCCTGATTAAAAAAAAAAACTCGATAAAAGTTATTTATGGTTTGGTTGCGAAATTTTGAAGATGAACTGGATATTAGATAATATTAAGGAATGATTATTTAATGTAGGAATACTTACATATACCTAATATTTCGGTATATACACCTATATACCTAATATTTATGTTATTTTAATTTAGGTATATTATTGTTTTGTCTTTTAAAAATGTTATCTCATAGAATAGATATAAATATACCTAATATTTATATTATTTTAATTTAGGTATATTATTGTTTTGTCTTAAAAATGTTATCTCATAGAAATATGTACTGAAGATTTGTAGATGAAATTGAAGTCTTAGAATTGTGTTAAAACATTCAGCAAGAGAGAAAATAATTGGGAAGTGAGGATTTATACATGAAATAAAATTACTCACATGTTGATAATTACTGAAGATGAGCAGCAATGTGGTTGTATGATAATGTTCTCAAATTATTTAGGTACACTTGAATTTTTTCACAATAAATTTTTAAAAAGGCATTTTAATTTGATTTAAAATTCAGATTTATTCATTTCAAAACTATCTCATATGAAATGTCAAAGCCCAGTGCCAACCACAGTTTCCATTCTAGCAACTCAGAATATGTATTGGGGTGGGTTGGAAGTGAAAGATGACATGGTCTCCCACTTAGGTGGAGGAGATCCCATTATCTTGCACTGCTATCTTTTTGAGGAGGCAGACAGGTTGATAAAGAATGAAAGCATTCCCTTTCAAATTTGTAGTGATTATTCAGCTATTCTGTTGGTTTTATTTGAAGCAGAACTTTATTGGAGGTCATAAGATCATGATTTCCCTTTCCAATCCACAAGAAGGGAAGAAAAGAACAAGATACCAACAAAAAGTCCATCATGAAAACATAGCCATCAATACCAACATGTTAATAATTAGATTCAATATTAATGGATTAAATATTACAATTATAAAACAATTGTTGACTCCAGTGAGAATCTTACTATTCAAGTCATCATTTGAATAAAAGATGTTCTCATGTCAGGGGTTGAATTTGGACATTTAAAAAAATTAATTTCTGAGTCAATTATTCCCTAATTCACCACCAGCTCAGGAAGTTTTACCCTGACAAGTCTATATGTACCGACAGCATGCCACACACACTTTATTATACCAACAGAAATTGTTCTCTACCCCTGGCTTGTAGAAGTCCCCAAACGAACTTGTTTACAGAAATTTAAGTACAAAAGAATTAATTGTTGTTTGTGGGAAAAATTAACTGTGTTTCTAGAGTGAAAAAATTTAAAAACCATATGAATCATACACATAATGAAGGTATCACTATGTTTTCCTTTTCCATTAATGTAAAAATGTAAACATTCATGCTTGAGGGCACATAGTAGACATACAATTAAGTTTATTGAGACATGACAGCCATGAAAAAATGTTCAATCACCTCTTGGTACTTCATTCCATTCCACCTCATCCTTATTATATAGCACATATAGGCAAAAAACCATGGAGTGGAAGAAGGTAAGTATCTGAATGCCACAGTGATGCTAAAATTAATTAATCATGTTGGTACTAGTTTATTTTGTTCCTCTGGAAATATATAAAATTAAATTTCTTCCAATAAGATTTTGTTCCAAGTCACTATTTTCTCATTAAAAAACTCTATGAGAAGTCTGGGCAGGGATACTTGCTAAGAAAGACATATTTTAACTTTGCTGAGACCAAGTAAATGATATTTTCCATTTATCAGTAATATCACTTTTCTTTCTACCTTCGGGCTTTTTTCTGGTGTTACTTTTTTGAGAATTCTATTTCCAACAGCATGTATTCATAAGTCTACTAGCTCAAAGGCCTTTTCTATTTCCTCCAATTACTGGTTTTGGTGGTTATAAATTATCAATGTCAATGTTTCAAAAGAAAATAAAGCAAGAGAACAAAAAGAGCCCATATGCTTCCAAATGTATATTATGCAGTGAAATTTACATTTAGATTTTCAGAGGAGTTGGAGTAATTACAATATTCATTTTTACCTGAATGCATGTATATGTAAGTGTATCCACATGAATGCCCATACAGAGAATGCAAAATATTCATTAAAAATAAAACAATGACTGTTTTAGAAATGTGACCCTAACATTTAAAACTTTAGAAAAATGGATATGCTTTAAAACAAAATTTTAAATCCAAACTACAGGTTTTTTTAAAAAGTGTCACATAAAATAGTGAATATCTTTGATAAACACATTCCTATATAAATATTTACAGAACCTACAGTAATTAATGTATATGATTTGCTTTTTCTTGTTTACATGAGCATATAAAAAAGTAAAGAGAGGAACATACTACATCTTTTTTTACAAAGAGGATATTGCAATTTCTTTGTTTTTGCATGCACTGATATTTTTATTGAGTCTTTGATAATGTATCTTTTTTGGAATAATAGAAATTTAATCCTGACTTATAAGGAGTGGACCTATTCAATTCAATAAACTTACATGTATGAAAGTCCAATTATAATATTTTATTACATGTTGGTTATCTTGTCTTGAGAAGTGCTCTCAAGGTTTACCATCAAAAGGAAAGTTATTCCATGGGTTATGAAAACAAAAAGATTTTTGTAAATTCAAGTATCTATACTATTTGATAAAAGCTCAATAGGAATATTTTAACATAAAACAAAAAGAATAAAATGTGCAACACTCATGCTAGTCTGTTGGCTTTGTTCCTTAAGAGATGATTATGCAAGAAAGGAAAAATGCAGTTAGGAATTACATTAATCTGTGCAGGACCTTCTTCTTCATATGGGTCCAAAACACAAACTGACAAGCTACTGCTGATCAGAGTATAATAATGTCAAGGACTATAAGAGTAAACTGAGTAGAAGAAACTAGATAGTGCTAATTATTTTAAAAAGCATAAAGATAATTCAACATTCTAAAGGAATGATAATTAGTAACATGTCCATTTAAGCATAATTATAGTTCTACAAGAATGTTAAGTTTAAACACAATTGAAAATTCAGTTACTTTTATTTCCATTTTACAGAAAAGAAAAAGATCAAAATGAGTGAGGCATCAGTCTAATGTCTTACAACAAATAAGAAAGACATTTAAAAAATTATGCCTGCCTGTTTTCCAGATCCCAAGTTTCTTTTGTCTGTTTGCTTATTTTGCTTTTTTTTTTTTAATTTCCCAGAGTCATAAAGACTAAAAACAAAATAGCTGTTTATCACCTAGGACAGGCTAGGTTATGCTGCCATTACAAAATATCTCAAAACTCTGTAATTTATAATAACAAGGGTTGATTGATCCTTCCATATGCCTATCAGTGATGGCTCAGCCCCACACTATCTCTACTACCCACTTGGGTTGACAAAACAGCTCCATCTAGGACACTGGATATTGTCTAGGCACAGTGCCTTCATTTGTATAGCTGTTAAACCAATCATCTCTGACTTAGGGACTTAAAACAACATAAATCTATTATCTTACACTTCTGGAGGTCAGGAGTCAGACAAAATCTCATGAGGCTAAGCCAAAGATGGCAGGCCAGCATTCCTTCTAAAGGCTCATCGGCAGAACTTATCTTCCCGCTTTTTCAAAATTTTTGAGATCACCCACTGTAGTGGGCTGGATGATGGCTCTCTAAAATTTCTGTCCATGTCCAGAACCTTACCTTACATGGTAAAAAAAAAAAAAAAGTGAACACTGTTATATGGCCAAAAATGTGATTAAATTAAGGAATTTGAGAGGAGGAATTTATCTTGGATAATCTGAGGGGATCCTAAACCAACAGCTGTTGCCCTTGTGAAAATGAGGCAGAAGGAGATTAAACAGACCCATAGAAAAGAAGGTGGCGTCAAGATGGTGACAGGCATCGAAGTGATGTGACCATAAGCCAAAGAGGCTGGAAACCACCTGAAGCTTGAGGCCAGGAATGGAACCCCCTCCCAGAGTCTTTAGCAGGAATGTCAGGAATGTGGTCCTGCACCACTTTGATTTTGGACTTCTGCCCTCCAGAACTGTGATAGAATAAACTTCTGTTTGTGATATGTTACAGAAGTCCTAGGAAACCAACACATATTCCTTGGCTTCCAGGCCTCTTCCCACATCTTCAAAGCTAGTGCTTCTCATACAGCTCTCTCATTCTCTTTTATAGTCACATTTCCTTCTGGCCATAGTCAGTGAGTGTTCCCCATCTGAAGGTCCTTATATTAATCGCATCTGCAAAGTCCCTTTTGCATGTAAGATAACATATTCACAAATTCAGGGGAATAAGGATGAATATATTTGGGGACAATATTTGCCTACCACACACAAGAAAAGGCAATATAGTGAACCACAATTTGGGGTCTTAATGCTTTTTTCTGGGAGTAATAAACATTTCTAATCACATTTTATTGGCCCATATGCTAGTTATATGGGTACATATGAGTTCTGTTGGGAAGAAATATATAATATGTCTGTAAGGAGATAATAAGATGAGTAGCTATCTGAAAGGGAAATTTATAAATATTGTAATAAAAATATAAATAAAGGTCAGATGCCATAAGATAGGAGCAGACAAATAACATAAGGCAATCTCATTAAACAATCTGAAAAGGATTTGTGAATTAATTTGTGGAAAGCCACAAAAGGGTCTATTTGAAGCGACCCTGGAAGACAGAGGTGTCATAGCCAGATCCTCTATTGTTCATTTTCTAATATTGTTTATAGGTGACCTCCATGTGGAGGAAGTTTCTGGCCTCCACTTATCCTGGTGTAGCTATGGTACCTGGCCTTAGTCTCCATAGTAGTATGATCTGAGCTTCATACTTAAGCTTCCCTGTTTTAAAATAAATGTTTATGGCACTGTGTACTTTTAAACACAACATTGTCTTATTTCTATAGGCACCATATTAAATATGGTTAATTGAAGTTTCTTAAAAATCCTTCAAAAAGATTGAGAAGTGGATGCAGGATGATGAAGGTATTCTAAAAAAAAGAATGTAAGAGAATAAGAATGTTGATGAAAATAATAAAAAAGTTAAAATAAATTAAAGGTAGAAAACATGAAATAAAGCTAAATGTTTACAACACCACAAATCACACCACACTCAGCTGAACAGTCATCTATCACCCACTAAGCACAGGCACTAAAAATGACATAAGAAAGATGCTGCCCAATTAAATAAGTTACAATGTAATAAGTCAGGTCAGAACATCAACCAAATTAACACTCTCTAGGAAAAGCACAGATGCAAAATAAATGTTTCATTGACACAGGAAAATAATAACATTGACTATAAAGTTAACATTGAAACAAACCAGTTGATCCAATTAGAATTAGAGTTATTGTGCTATTCAATATTTTCTATTTGTGTTAACCTTTCTCTTGCCCTAAGAGTGAAACTAATTTCATTTACACTTAAACAAGGAAACATCATCCATTTAAATAAGTACTGTTTTAAACATCCATTTTCAAGATTACAAGAAGAATCTTATGCCAAAAAATATTATCTACCATTTGAATCTCCTGTTCCTATATTTTTCTACATTCAAATTTTGTGCCTTTATGTTGTTTTACAAAAAAATTGGAACTACAAATTATTTGCCTATTTCTGAGAACTCATGGATACTGATACTTTAAATATTAAAATAAATAAAAATACTTACCTAAGAAAGAAATTTTGATCTCAAACTAGGAGGCTTAACCTTAAAATAAGTCCTGTTCTCTAGCCAGTTGAAATTATATCATAAATTTTGTCAGTTTTGTGATAGTCCAGGCTGCTTTATTTTTGGACATCTGCCAGTGTTTATTTTTCTCAGCCACAACAACAATTATTAACAATACATGCAATTTAACCAAAACCCAAGGTGCCTGGGTGGCTCAGTTGGTTAAGCGACTGCCTTCAGCTCAGGTCATGATCCTGGAGTCCCAGGATCGAGTCCCGCATCAGGCTCCCTGATCAGCAGGGAGTCTGCTTCTCCCTCTGACCCTCTTCCCTCTTGTGCTCTCTATCTCTCATTCTCTCTCAAGTAAATAAATAAAATCTTAAAAAAAAACCCTAGAAATAATTTTTTCTGTAGTCAGAAAGTGATAGGAGCAGAGTGTGTTGGCTTTTCCAGAATCAATGTATTCCCTTAGTACTTCTTTCCTTTATGCATACTTTTATCTGCACTGAATTACACTGAGTGTAATTCACAGAAGAAATTCACATTATTGTGCTTCTGTGAGTTATCATGAATTAAACTGGCACTTTCTATTATAAACTTCTATTTTTAGGGTTTTATAGTAATTTCCTTGGAAAATATGAATTCATACAGAACTATACAAAATTGCAGCTAGAATACATCTTTTGACCAAATTTAAATTAAAAAGAAACGAAAAGCATTTTGGCAGCTTTAATTTGTACAAGTGCAAAGACATAATAGAAAATATGCTAGACCTATGACTTTCCTTCAGAATGCTGTCTGTTAATCTGAAGCAGTTTGTAAACCATCAGAGCTCCATGGAAGCAAATGAATAACCAGCACTAATGTCCTTCAACAGACCTGTATGATGCGCCTTTCTTTTTTTTTTTTAAGATTTTATTTATTCATTTGAGACACAGAGATACAGAAAGAGAGAGAGAGAAAGCATGAGCAGGGATAGAAGCAGAGGGAGAAGGAGAAGCAGGCCCTTTGCTGAGCCAGGAGCCCGATGTGGGGCTCGATTCCAGAACCCTGGGATCATGACCTGAGCCAAAGGCAGACGCTTAATGATCTGAGCCACCCAGGCACCTCTGATGCTCCTTTCTTATATGCTTATTCAAAATCAAAGTTATCCAAAGTCTTTTTTGCTATTACACTTAGCACTCATTCATTTAATTAAACATGCCCTTTCAACAAAGCAGACTAATCACTATGTCCTGAACATTCCCTGATACAAAGATCTAAGAATATTTTGTCTGTGTAATGAGCAGCAGTTTTGATCTTCTTCTTCTTTTTTAATGTTGCATTAAAAAAAAAAGTATAGCTTAGAAGGTCAGTTGTGTTGAAAACCACCAGCAGCACCATCACTATTACCACAGGATTCTTTTGGAATTAATCTAAAACATTCTACCTGCCTTAAGCTGAAAGGAGATAAGAAGAAGAAACAAAATTTTGGTGGGACTCAAAAAACCTGTCTATGCTTTACCTCCAAAAATGATTTCAAAATAATGCTTTAGAACATGCCTGCCAAGGAAGGCATGTAAATCTTTGACACTCAAGAAGTAGGGAACTGGGAATATGCCTCTGAAACCTCAGCTCCAAGAAAATACCACTTCAAATGTAAGCTAATAAGCTGCTCTTATAGTTTCTCACAGGAGCTGCTTACCAAGATGAAGAGCTATGATGTCCTATTTATTTGTAAGTGCCATCATGAAATGAATAGCAAATGAATAGCAAATGTCTTGCCTTTCAACACTTGAGATGGTTGTGACAGAACACTTTTGCAGGAAAACCCAATGCCTGTCTACCCACATGCTTGTCAGCACAAAGCACATGCATGGTGAGCAACATCAAAGCCTGTGCCTTGCTTACATTCTCCAGTTCTCCCACCATCATCTGACTGGCTAAATCCAAAATGCATCTGGAATCCCAGTCACTAGGCAATCTGGTAAAACCTAGTGTTTAGCTTTCCAATTCCTACAGTAAGGGAATTAAGAGATTATGTTATGTTCAAACATATTTGAAACATGAATATACAGTCTGTCAAGAAAGAGAAAATTGATACATATTATATATATATAATGAAATATATTATACAAATATATAACATATAATTATAAAATTATATATAACACATAGTTATATGTAATGTTATATAATACGTACATTATATATATGAAGAAATGAACTAAGTCAGTAACTATTAGTGCTTACACTGAATTCTACCATAAGTATGATGTTCAATTACTGACATGTTACCTTTCAGTGAAATTAGCTTTTGTCATCACTTACTATTTGAGTGAGAAGAGAATGGCCATGGTCTCAGCCTCCATACAGCACATCAGTACTAAATGTTTAGTGATATACTGTGCATTGGTTTGAATGCTGAGTAAATAAAAGAGGAAACAGTAAGCAAATGGATTTGGTAGGGTAAAATAGGGAAAAAGAAGTCAAGAAAGGCAGTTCCTTCACTAAAAATCACCCACAGACTATGAATGAGTTGAATACCTCTGCTTGTTTCATCCGCACAAAACATCTCTAGTGTCTTCCATACTTTGACTTCTTATGAGGCAACTTTTTACTCTAACTCATAAGTTTTGCACCTCTACACTTATTTCTAGTTCTGGAAAATGGTACAGGTAAGGGAAATAGATATTTCCCATTCTCATACCATTGCTTCCAAGTTTCCCCTTCATCCAGTGCCAGAACACCATTCTTTTCTCTAAAGGTCAGCAACTCACTTGGAAAAAGTATTGCCTATTGAAAATATAATCATCACAGACTAATGCAAAAGTATTCTTTCAATTTTGTCTGAATCTGTCTTATTCTTATGTAAAGAGAAAAGGTCTATTGTGTGTTTTACATCGTAACCACTGCAAAAAGTCCTATTTTTTTTTTTTTTTTGAGCTCATTTCAATCAGACTACTGTCACCACTTCTTCACTGAAACAGTATCTGCCAAACTTTTCAGTGGTCTCACATCTTTAAAACCAATGCCAGTTTTCAGTGCTAAATCAACGACCTCTCAGAAGCAGTGACCACTTGACCACTCTGCATGCTCTGAACATCTGAACACGTTTTCTAATTTCCCTCCAAAACACTGCAATCTTATGTTTTCCTTCTTACTGCACTGTTTTTTCTGCCTTCTTTGCTGGATCTTCCCATTTCTAACCTTTAAATATTGACATATACAGTGTTCCATAACTGATTTTTCAGAACTCTTTTTCATAATCTACATCAGTCTTTACATAATTTTATCTAATTCTACAGTTTCTAAGGTAATGGCACCCAAGTTCTTTAATTGAACTTCTCACCAGGACTTCAGAACAGTATATCTACTTAGCTATTCACTCTATCTAATTAGAAATCTAAGAAACAACCCAATCCTGATGCAATTGAAGTTAGAACTTTGCTGGGGCACCTGGGTAGCTCAGTTGATTAAGCATCAGACTCGTGATTTTGGCTCAGTGCGTTAGGTTGTGCGATTGAGCCCCCCGGAAAGGCTCTGTGCTCAGTGGGGAGTCTCCTTGAGTTTCTCTCCCTCCGCCCCCCACCTCTCTCTCATAAATAAATAAATATTATTAAATAAATAAATAAATAGATAGATACCTTGCTTTCACACTCTCTTTTTCTTTTCCCATGTCTCTATCCAGCCCCCAGCCACCCTTCTTGTCTTCCTCATTTTGGTAAATGTCACTACGCATCATCAAGCTTCTCAAACAAAAATGGATAAGAGGTATTTGATAGTTTTAATTTATCACAACCTATGAATTTTAAGGTTGCTAAGTCCTACCCTTGGAATATATCCCGAATTTGACACTTCTCACTACATCCATGTCTCCCACTAGATAGACAAGTATTTATTGTTCTGTTACCCAAATTGACTGCCCCCCATGTCTCTCTGCCTGCATTCCTGCCTGTTTCCCACTCTCTGTTCTATACAGAGCAGAGAGCTACTCTTTAAGATTTGGAAACATTTCACACTGATAAGTTGCTATCTTGTTGAATTTATCTTTTAAAGTAAATCAGGAAATTACTTTCCCTTTTTTGAAATCTTTTAACACTGTCCTACCACATTTAAAATACGATTCAAACATCTTGCTGTGGCCAGGAAGCCCTTTTGGGATTCAGCTCTGTCTCCCCTCTCTTCTTTCACTGTCACTGCAGCTACATTGGCTTTCTTCCTGCATGTCAAACACACCCAACTTGTATTTGCCTTAGGTCCTTTGCATTTGTGATGTCTAGGAAATCTTTTTCTCCAGATATCCACATGAATCACCCCCGCACATAGCTGAGTCTCTCCTGACTTACCACTTCTTCACTCTAATCACTTTTAAACTATAGCTACCACTACACCATGATAGTCATCTGTCAGCCCTTTGTACCTTCAGTTTTTTCAGAGCCTCTCGTCTACATGAAATTATTCTACATGTGATTCTTATCTACTCTCATAAAGACTTTGCTTATTAATTTCTGTATTTTCAAGCCTAGATCTCAAAAATGTTAAATTCAAAAGAGAAGAGGTTTTATAAGGAATATGTGATATGAATTATATGCATGGGGAGGGGTTAGATTAGAAAGTTCTTAGTAGAAATCTATTTTGCCTTGCTTAAAAATCTTTTAATCTCTGCATTATAGTAAATCAGTCTTAGGACCAAAATGATAGCTTTTGGTTATCAAACTTTATGTAATTTCACTGCAGTACCTGAACTGTGACTACATATACTACACTATATTCTCAGAAGCCAGTTGATAGAGTGCAGATAACAGGCAGTTGTCAAGTGCTCACCTTGGAAAAACAATCTATAGCAATTCTACTAATTAGTGTTCTCTCAGCAATGCATTTTCAATCATCAAAGCATTTTCAAAATTTATTTACAATTTCCTAACCTGCAGAATAAAGCATAAACTAGCCATGAAAAGAATCATTAGAATTTTCAAATCAGTTTTTAAAAATAGTTCTGTAAAAGTGAGTGCATATGCAAGAGCTACTTTTGCTTGTCAACACAACAAGGGCAGTCTGGTTCAATAGATACTGGAGGATTGCTGAGTGGTTTGTGGTTTATTTCCACCTTATGTGTGAGAGGGAGATAATCTCTCACTGCCTTTGGACTTGCAATCACTTAGCCAAAATTAATAAAAGTATAGAAACAATATTTTCAGGGGACCAGTTTCATAGGTTGAATATAAATCTACTGGGAGATAAAATCATGTCTAGCAATTTATGATTCATAAACATGGTTTTAATTTCAGGGAGGCAGGATTTAAAGATGACAAAGAAATACAGGTCCTATGACATTCTGCTTTTCTGTTGAAAGGTGGAAAGGAACACAATTTACATTAAATAACAGCAAACAGTAAATTCATAAAATTATGCTCAACCATTCCACTTATTTATGTTGCCAGAGTAACATACAACAACTCACAATATACAGATTCTAGTCCAAGCCCTTTGGGCAAAAATTGTGAACTTTGCAATATCAAATTAGAAAGAAAGCTATTCTGAGCATTAGACTACATTATTCTTTCCCAATTTGTAAATTAGTGAAAAACACGTCACCTCTGAAAATGAGAAGGTAGGGACTTTTTCCACTGATTTATGAAAATACATAAAGATATAGTAGTAAAATTTGTTAACATTTACTGGTCAGTTACATTAAGTGTCTAGGCATTGTGCTGAGGATTGAAGAGATGCAATTCCTGGAGATGTCTATGTATAGTCCTGTGCTTCCTTGGCATAGATAAACATAAATAACCTAACTCTTTTGAAGAATTAATGTAACTTCAAGTGAGTCATTCCTCTACTCTTGTTAAGTTAAAATTTATTCTAATAAAAATGTAGTTCATGGAAATAATTTTCCAATATCCAATGCAAATTTCTCTTATTGGACAGAGACTCTAACCAAGCTAGGTCATAAAGGAAATACACATGCCCCCAAACACTACTATCTGGAAACAAAATCTCCAAAAACAGCCCAACATTAGTATTTTATCTGATCCACTCAAAATTGTGGTTAATAATTCAAATAGAATGAAAAAGTTTCAATAGCATGAATCACTTCTTTCTCTGTGTTGTCTCTAGAGATTATAACATCTATTTGTTTCATTTGTCCCATATACACCTATCATAATCATTTCAGGAAACAATCCATGGGAGGTTAGGGGGAAGGAATTTAATACAATAAATGATGTGCTTATTGAGATCATTAGAAAGATTGGAGGAGTAAGCTTCACTCTGGCTGTCTCATAAGATCTCGAGACACTCAGAAAACTGACACTCTTCTGTGACCCAGAATGGGGGACATCAAGAGCTACTGAACAAAAATGCAGTGTCCAATCTACAGTCCAAAAAACCTGCCATAGCTACACTCATGGAACTATTCACGACAGAATATTGAAACGCTAAATTTGCTACTCAGGAAACTAAAGACTCCACCTCAGAAAACATACCATGACATTCCCTTGTTGATAATTAAAAATAGCAAAAGCAGATATAGTGTTTGCTTCAATTTGCTTTGTTAAATCATAGAAGAAAGAAAGAAAGAAAGAAAGAAAGAAAGAAAGAAAGAAAGAAAGAAAGAAAGAAAGAAAGAAAGAAGAAAGAAAGAAAGAAAGAAAGAAAGAAAGAAAGAAAGAAAGAAGAAAGAAAGAGAAAGAAAGAAAGAAAGAAAGAAAGAAAGAAAGAAAGAAAGAAAGAAAGAAAGAAAGAAAGAAAGAAAGAAAGAAAGAAAGAAAGAAAGAAAGAAGGAAAGGGGCGCCTGGGTGGCTCAGTTGGTTAAGTGACTGCCTTTGGCTCAGGTCATGATCCCGGAGTCCTGGGATCGAGTCCCACATCGAGCTGCTGGCTGAGCGGGGAGCCTGCTTCTCCCTTTCACTCCCTCCCCTCTCATGCTGTTTCTCTCTCTCTCTCTCTCTCAAATAAATAAATAAATAAATAAATAAATAAATAAATAAAATCTTTAAAAAAAAAGAAAGAAGAAAGAAAAAGAAAATAAAAGATATAAGAAAACAAATCTTGGGAAAGGGGAAGAATCTGATTCCCAGAATTACAATACTATAAGATGTAAAGGTCTAGTTTTCAGCAACAACAACATACTCATAAGGTAAACAAAGAAACAGAAGTATGGCTCACTTAAAAATCAACATAAGTCAACAGAAACTATCCATGGTGAAGTCCAGATGTCAGGTTTCCTATATAAAGACTTTAAAACAATTGTCTTACAGATGCTCAAAGAGCTCAAGAAAGACAAGTTGGATAACCAAGAATAATGAAAAAACGTATTGAAACATAGAAATTACATGAACTAATTCAAGAAGAAATAGAAAATTGCAATACAACTAAAACACCAAAAAGTATTGAATCAGTAGTCAAAAACTTCCAGACAAAGAGAAGTCCTGGAGCATATTACTTCAATTAATTATACCAACCAGTTATTTTTTTAAGATATATTTATTTATTTTAGAGAGTGAGAGAGCAAGCAGAGGAAGGGGCAGAGGGAGAGGAAAAGAGAGAATTCCCAAGCAGATTCCCCGCCAACGCAGGGCTTGATCCCAGGATCCTGAGATCATGACCTGAGCCAAAGCCAAGAGTCAGTGGCTTAACTGGCCAAGCCACCCAGGCATGCTTATACCAACCATTTAAGGAATTAACACCAATCTTTCTCAGACTAGTCCAAAAAATTGAAGAGGAACGAACACTTTCTATCTAACTCATTCTATTAGACCAAGTATTGTTCTGATATGAAAGCCAAAGAACTCATAAAAAAGAAAATTTTAGATCAATATCCTTTAGGAATAAAGATGCAAAAATTCTCAACCAAAGAATATCAAATGGAATCCAACAACAATTTAATCTTTAATCCAATGTTAAAATGATAATTTGCCATAACCAACTGTCCATGATTCAACATAAAAACATTAATCAATGTAATGCAACACATTAATAGAAAACTCAAATGATATTCTTTAAAAAAAAAGATTTTATTTATTTATTTGACAGAGAGAGACACAGCAGAGCAGCAACACAAGCAGGGGAAGTAGGAGAAGGAGAAGCAGGCTTCCCACCAAGCAGGGAGCCCAATATGGGGCTTGATCCCAGGACCCTGAGATCATGACCTGAGCCAAAGGCAGACACTTAATGACTTAGCCACCCAGGCACCCCAAGTCAAATGATATTCTTAATTGGGGTATAAAAGACATATGACAAAGGCCAACACCCCTTCATTATAAAAGAAATCAACAAACTAGGATTAGAATGAAACACCCTGAGTATGATGAAAGCCATATATGAAAAACTCATAGCTAACATTGTACTCAACTGTGAAAGGTGAGAGTTTTCCTCTTAAGATAAGGAATAAGGCAATGATGCCTACTTTCACAACATCTATTCAACATTGTACTAGAATGTCTAGCCAGATATATTAGACAAGAAAAATAAATAAAAGATATCCAAATTGGAAAGAAGTAGTTAAACCATCTTTATTGGAAGATTATATGATTCTGTGAATAGAAAATTCCCCCAAATCCACAAGATACCAAAGTTAAGAAACAATTTCAGCAAAATTCCAAGATACAAGATCAACATACCAAAATTAGTTGTGTTTCTCTGTACCAATGATGAATAATCAAAAAAAAATTAAGATCACAATTTCATTTACAATGGCATCCAAAAGAATTAAATATGTAGGAGCCAAGGAGATAAAAGACATGTATGTTTAAAAGTACAAAACATTGTCAAAAAGAATTAAATAATATCTAAATAAAAAGAAAGACACCCTGTGTTCATGGATAGGAAGATTTAACATTGTTAAGAAGTCAGTAGTATCCAAAATGACTTATAGATACAAAGTAATCACTACCAAATTTCTTTCTTGCCTAAATGAAATAGCCAGTGCTCAAATTCACTGAGAATTGTATGGGGTCCTGAATTGTCAAACAATCTTTGAAAAGAACAAAAATGTTCCAGTGCTCACACTTCCTGTCTTCCAAGCATACTATAAAAGCTACATTAATTAAAACATTATGATACTGGCATCAGGACAGACATATAGACCAATGGAATATAATATATGTGGTCAGTTGATTTTTGACAAGAGTGTTAAAAACATTAAATGGGGAAAGGACGGTCTTTTCAATAAATGGTGCTGAGAAAACTGGATATTCACATGCAAAAGGATGAACTTGAACCTATACTTTATACCATATACAATTAACTCAAAATGAATCAAAGATCTAAACATAAGAGCTTTATTTAAATGTAAAAGATGGAGATTTCTCTAAAGAAAATATTTGACAAATGACCAATAAGCACATGGGAAGATGCTCAACATCATTAGTCCCTCTGGAAATGTAAATCAAAACCACAATAAAATATCACTTTCCACCTACTAGGTTGGCAATAATTAAGAAAAACAAGAAAGTAGCATGAGTTGATGAAGATATGGAGAATTTGGAAATGTGTTCATTTCTGGTGGAAATGTAATATGGTGCAGCCTCAGTGGAAAAAGTTTGGTCATTCCTCGAGTAGTTTGAAATACATGGCAAGGATGTAGAAAATGGGAACCCTCTGGCACTGTTGTTGGGAATGCAAACTAGTGCAGCCACTCTGGAAAACAGTATGGAAGCTGCCCCAAAAGTTAAAAAACAGAACTACTCTATGACTCAGCAATTGCACTACTAGCTATTTACCCAAAGAATACAAAAATACTAATTTGAAGGGATACATGCACCACGATATTTATAGCAACATTATCTACAATAACCCAAGTGTCCATCGACTGCTGAAGGGATAAAGAAGATGTGGTATGTATATATACAATGGAATATTACTCAGCCATAAAAAAGAATGAAATCTTGCCATTTGCAATGACATGGATGGAACTAGAGAATATTATGTTAGGTGAAATATGTCTGTCAGAGAAAGACAAATACCATATTATGTCACATATGTGAAATTTAAGAAATAAAACAAATGAGCAAACAGAAAGAAAAAGAGGATGAGACAAATTAAGAAACAGATTAAACTATATAGAACAAACTGATGGTTACCAGAGGGGAGGTGGGTGGGGGATGGGTTAAATAGGTGACAAGGATGTGCACCTGTTATGATGAGCACTGGGTATTATATGGAAGTGTTGAATCACTACATTGTACACCTGAAACTAATATTACACTATATATTAACTAATGAGAATTTAAATAAAAACATAAAAAGAAAGTAAAAAAAATAGTTAAGGGTCACCTCGGTGGCACAGTTGGTTAGAGAGCTGACTCCTAGTTTCAGCTCAAGTCATGATCTCAGGGTCATGAGATCGAGCCCCATGTCAGGCTCTGTGCTTAGTATGGTATCAGCTTAGGACTCTCTCCCTCTGCCCTTGCCTCCTGCACTCTGTCTCTCAAATAAAAAAATAAGTCCTTTAAAAAATAGTTAAACATACAGCTACCATAGACCCTGCTTTTCTACTTCTAGGTATATATCCAAAGGAATTGAAAGCATTAACTCAGTTATTTGTACATCAATGTTCATAGCAGCATTATTTACAATAGCCAAAAGATTGAAACAACCAATGTGTCCATCTACAGACAAAATATGGTATACACATACAATAAAATAAGATCCAGCCACAAAAAGGAAAGAAATTTTTATATATAATACATGTACAGACCTTGAAAATATTCTAAGTGAAATAAGCTAGAGATAGAAGGGCAAACGTTGTATTATTATATGTATGTGAAGTACCTATAATAGTCAAATTCATAGAGACTGAAAGTGGAATAGAGGCTACCAGAGGCAGGGAGGAGGAGTGGAAAATTTTGTTCACTGCATACAGACTTTATGTTGGGGATCATGAAAAAGTTTTAAGCATAGAGGTGATGGTTATAGAAAGTTATGAATGCATTTAATGCCACTGAATTGTACACTTTCAAATTGTTAGATGATAAATATTATATTATACGTATTTTATCCTAATAAAAAGAAACAGAAATAACATCAATTTTATCATTCCATCTAACATAATGCAAGTTTCCTACTTATAAATAAAAACATGATCACTTTCTCTCTACCATTAGTTTTTGCATCCTTTTTGGATGGTGTTCATTACCTTTCTAATAAATTCCAAATTAATATCCTGCAACTTAAGAACTAAATTTTAAATGAGTCACTACTAACATACTTTATGTAAAATAATGCCAAAAAGAAAGAAGAAAAAAATGTATTCACAGTAATAAATAAGTACAGAACACACCAAGAAGATCCATGGACTACTAATGCCATCTTTCCTTCATATGGCCACAGTTGGTATTTTTCACTTCCTTTCCTGACCCTCTGTTCCATGTGTTCTTTGCCTTCAGCCAGAAAGTAAGCAAATTAGCATCATTTTTTTAAATCAGGTAGGTTACTAAACCCTCATTTTTAAGAAGTCTGAGGTTTTTTTAATAAGATTGGTCTTATTTTCCATTAACTTTCACTACCAAATATAGCAGTACCAGAAGGAATCCCAGATGATTCTCTGGCTTCTAGATTAATGTCTCCCTAATCACTGCAATAATATTTGCTTTGATATAAATCTAGCATCCGGATAACAGAGGAATCTACTTTTATTTTATTTCTTGGTTAAGAGCATTAGTATTCCAAATGGTAAGTTTCTTTTTCCATGGGAGCTTTACAGTTCCCTCTGGTGGAAACATTCTGCTCTTAAATACTAACATCTATAACCAGAAGACCCTAAGATCAAGAAGATTGGAGGAAAATATTTTGTATGGGGATCACTAAAGTAGAATTGTGGCTGGTGTCATGTTATCTACACCTTTTTCACCCAGAATTCTTGTACTTTGACCACAAGAGAAACCACAGCATATATTAATCACTGTTTCAGAGACACTTGTGGAATGGAACCTTAATCTCAGAAGGTACCACCTGGTGACAAAACTGAGTCAAAAATTCCATTCCATCATTCTATAAGACCCCAATACATAGGAAATAATGTGTCTAATTGATATGAACCCACAGATTCATTTCTTCTTCTGTAATGTAAGTCTATAGGACAGAGTTAATAATGTGTGGAACACTGTGGTGATGAACAAAGTGTTCAAGATGTCTATAGATGGTAGCGGAGCATAGTGAGCACTGAAGGTAAGTCCACATCCAGAAAAAGTGTCCTTGGCTTTCTCCAGGATATAACGGGGTTCAATTTAATAATGTTGATATTATTGATGGGTGGTACCTCCCCTTCCAGTGCATGAAAGAGTTTCATCTAACCTGGTATAATTATTGAATTTATCCTTTCTCTCTTAAAAGTGTCCTGATTTAGGGATAAGTTATATTTTAACTTCTATATTGGGGTCTCAGCATTGGTCTCATCTCTTGACGATTTGGGCAATCGTTGTCACATTAGCTAGATTATCCTTAGGTTCAGGAAGTCTATGCTGTTGAGCCTTTATATAATCTACATCCACACTACTTTGCTGCCTGATTCATGAGCATATCATTCTTCTTTTTAAACTCTCCAGAGTTAAGCTGAGGCCAACCTTAAGATTGATAGATTCCATTTCTATTCTAACAGTAAATTGATTTCTTAAATTCTTATCTTCAATATGGGATTCATTCTGGAAAAAAACAAAACAAATGCAACAATTTGAGTTGCATTTTCTGCTATGCATCTTGGACTAATTATTCAACAGCATCTAAATCCTCACTGCCTTTATCCCATTTCTAGTTGGATAACAGCCTCACATTTCCCTCATTCAAGGTACTGGGCATTAACTGCTTCTGGAAGAAAATACCTTATTAATCCAAATTTTGTGTAAGAAACAAAATTCAAGAAATAATGTAATACATTTGTGCTTACAAAATCTTTGGAAGAAATGTGTGACCAGGTTTTAGGCTGGATGAGAAAGTTTTCCAAAACTAACTCATCAGAAGATCTACCTATGGCACTAGTCTGAAGTTGAGGAGTCTGGAAGTCACTACTGGAGACACTGAGGTCAAGAAAACAATACTATAACTGAACTCCAAGGACCAGAAATGAGAATCAGGTAGCCTCTTCATATTGCAGACACATGTTCCTCTCTACCACAAGTGAAACTGGTCACCAGCATTGAAAATCTGAGTATGGAGGTTCTTGGGTGGTTCAGTCCATTAAGTATCTGCCTTCAGCTAAGGTCATGATCCCAGAATCCTGGGACTGAGCCCTGTGTTGGGCTCCATGCTCAGCAGGGAGTCTGCTTCTCCCTCTGTGCCTCCCCCCACTCGTGCTCTCTCTCTGTCTCTGAAATAAATAAATAAAATCTTTAAAAGAATACAAAAGAAAATATGAGTATCACTATTTCCTTCCTGAGAGCCAGCAATGAGAAACTAGATTGGGAATACTGTGGCAGAAAAAGAAAAGCAAAGAAAGACAGCAAATATACAGAAAATGAGTCCACATAACCCTGCTCAACCACTACAAACAGCAAAAGAAGGCAGAATAGGGGCTTACATTTTTACCTTCTGAATATCAAGTAATTGTTGAATCTGATTTTCATCTAGGACTCTTACTGCAAAAATATGTGGAGTACATATTTTTGCCCGTTGTGTTCTTCAGTAGGCAAGCACATTAGAGGAAATATGCACTAGAGGAGGTAAGAATGCATGCTAAATGTTGATCTCATCTTTGCTCAGCAAAGATTATAAATTGTGTACCCATATGTGTCATCCTGTGTTTATATGTGTGAGCTTCTTAATTTAGTGGACCACCTCTTATCTAGAAGGCATTCAATAAACATTTCTTTAATTGAATTCAGATCAGGTGAAAATATTTACAAATGGGGAAAATATATATTTATAAAAATAAGGTTTGCATACATGGAAAGTGACAAAATGTGGCGAGGAAAATTTTAAACTATGCCATCTGTAGGAGAGACAAAGAATCAGTAATGTTTTGCTAAGAGGAGAGTTCATTCAGTGAAATGATTACATAAATAGCTTTTATAGGCTTGAATAATTTCCATGTGGAAAAAAGATTATATAGATTTAGGACAAGTAGACCAAAAATTGTAGCAGGAGATAAATAGACTCCTTAGGAAGCAGAATTTCAGCTTGATTTGAAAAACAAATTTCAAACTTATAGAAAACTCAGGAACCTTGTACAAACCTTGTACTGTAATGTGTTCCTTTTCTTGGATGATGTGTTGAGGGTCAGAAAGGATGGATTCTTGTTCCATTGTTCTCCAGGAAACTGAAATGCAGTGACATTTTCCAAAATTGTTTCTTTGAAATATTCCTAAGAATTATTTGGGGGAAAAAAAGCTTATAATACTATCCATCTGGAATACCATCCATCTTTGGTGCTAGCTTTTCAAAGCATGTTCATGAAAATTATGATCAATTAAAAAGGGATATACAAGAGAGTATTTCTCTAATTCATTTGTCTGTTAGTGCTTGGTTTTACTGCAGAGCACCTTTACAAATAAAGTAAAATAAGAAAATAAAATACAATTCCCCAGGTGCCTACAGGAAAGAAAAAAAAAAATATGAGAAATGTTTCTGTGGACTATGAGAGGCATGATCTGAGAGCATATCTTGTTTGTTTTTATTTCTCCCCCTCTTATTAAATATCAATACTGTGGTACAAACCCACATGTCAAATGGAAAAAGTAGGAAATCAGAGAGAGGAAGGAAAAGGAGAAAGAGAGAGGAAGGAAAAAGAAAGGAGAGGAAGAAGGAAGTAGGGAACATGTATGGGAAGAAAGAGGCAAAGAAAGAGAACCAAGAAGAAAAAGGAAAGATAAAGATAAAAAAAGAGAAAAGAAGGAATGAAGGGCAGAATGATGATTGGAATCAACCACAGAATTGATGCCTAGAATATATTAATTATTTTGCTCCCAAACTTTTTATTGTGTAATATAATATGTATCCCAGAAAAAAAAAAATGTGAAAACCCTAGAAATTTAGTGTTTGAAGGAGTTTCAAGCCTCTCTCAGTCTTTGGAAATCTATCTCACTGTTTATTACAACCACTTGGGGACTATGGGAGTTGCTCCTACTGTTCAATTAAACAAGTCCATTAGACTGAAGTTGCTCTAATGCCCTGGAGGCCAAAATTTAAGCCTGTAAATGCCTCAAGGTTACAAAATCAAAGCACTAAGGACAACCAATCACAAACAGACAATGACATTTGAACCTATAACCAAGCAAATAATTTCCTTTCTTTGCTTCCACACTTTCTTTATATAAATCTTTCTTCTGCCTTCTATGGGTGGAGCCCTCCTAACCACTCCCAGTTTGGCATTACTTGGTTCAAAGTGATTTTTCCTCAAATAAACTCTTAAAATTTTAATATGCCTTAGTTTATTTTTAACACTACCCAACCATGTCATTTATATCCAACTGGAGTGAGTTTCACTAAGCCCTCCCCAATGGCCTTAGGCTACTTCGTTCTCCTCTAGCTCTCACCATTAAGAGATCACTGTTCTAAAGGAATGATTTGGTATAATATTCACTACCTAGAAGGTATGAAAGCAGGGTGCTCTCAGGGTGATTTAGAAGAATGTTACTTTAATAATGCACTTAAAAATAGGCTATATTGCAATATAATACACTCCACGGTTACTTTGGAAAAAGTCAATCTTGAAGGAAAGCATGTGTGGTTAGGCAGTTATTTTTCCATCAACCAGAATAACAAAAACCACCAAGAATAAGAAATAATGATACCCTAAAATCATTAGATTTCTATACAGATGAGAGATTTGCATAAATCCCATTTGGTACTAAATATGCAACAGAGTACTGATGCTGCTCTCTGTGGACAAAAAGGATTCAGATAAAAAATTGATGTGAAACCATCAGGAGGTCAGTTTGTAGTTGCTAAATACAACTTTAAAAAACTGGCACGTTCAACATTCATAAAGTAACAAAACTCTATTTGCATGCCAAACTTTCACTGGTGTTTCTTACCTTTCGTTAGCAAATGAGTGCAATTAGAAGTAGTTGGGATGGAAATACAAGCACTGGGTTTATGTACATACTACCTTGGGAAGTTGTACAAATATATTATTTCAAAGGTAAGGATCCAATTATCAGCTTATTTTCTATTGGTGCCACTATACTCTCCAAGGAAAGATGCACATTATGTGAACCATTTCACAGCTTCATCACAAATGTGTACATAAAGAATGCTAATGTCTGTGCCTTCCTCTTTGTGACACATCAACCCATCTGGTGGCACTAGATCCTCATACATTATTACTGTGATATCCCAGGTAAGCATTTGCAATTTTTGCATGTTAACAGACTATTTGAAATATAATCTCTATACTGGCTAGTCTTCTGGGTCACAAAATTGAAGTGGCCTAAGGAGAAAGAAGGAAGAAAGGTGGAAAGATTTTCCATTTTACCTGTTTACAATTGGAGCTCTGTTGATACCTCTGGTAACTGGGGGTAATGATGAACTCAGGGAAAGCTGCTGTCATATATTATGGAGAAAACAAACCAAAAAAAATGCCCCCATATTTGATATAGGTCAGAGATTTAGAATTACATCTTCTTTTAAAATAAATGCACTGAAGTCTATGTTTTAATCTCAAAGACTTTGAGAGCTATGCATCAAAATGTAAAATATCTAGAAAATTATTGTGTAGAATTCCATTCCTCAACTGTACTACATTGTTTGATGTCTCTAAATTCCTCCCCCAATTTTAAAGATGAGGAAACTTAGACCTGAGCTGTTATATGTATTTCTCAAGATCACTTAGATAGATAATAAAAGTACTTATCACCTTTTGTGATTGAAGTGGGTGTGAAATAAAATAAAGGATGTAATGTAAAAATTAGGTCAGAGTGCAAAAAGACTGATGTCAGGCAGATTCCAACAACAACAATAAAAAAGCTTCTAGAAGCTTAGGAAAATAATCTCCAGGAAAGGGGCACTGATTAGATTTAAAGACATGGGAGCCATCTCATTTATTAGCCTAGATAAAATTACCTGATTTCTCATTCACTTATCATTGTCCAAGAGGTTTTATATCATTATAGAATATATTATAGGTCTAATTACTTCTGCTTGCAATACTATCCGTAACATGGAAAACCACTTGCCTTTGCTACCTGCCCATTATGATTTGTGTTTCAGCAAAAATCGGAGTTACTGATTTTCAAGATGCAGGTCTGAAAACCCAACTCTCACTCTTTAGACAAAACCTCCTAAGGGGTTTTTAATAGAATCAGTAAATTATTCTTTGTCTTCAAAATGCTGATTATTGTTATTGATAAAGAGAAAGACGTTAATGCTTATACCACCACCCATGTTGATTCTGAAGGGTGGCTATAATCCTCTGACACCTCCTTCAATCTATAAGGCATGCTTTCCATGACTTAGTATCTATAAAACTACAATAGAGTTTAATTTCCACAGAAAATTATTTTTCATTACAAAAGCTCAATTTTCTGTCTACACAAGTGAAAGTGGACAAAGAAAAACATGTGTGGCCAAAAATAGACCTAATTATGGCTTTCCTAAGGAAAATAAATGTAGCTACAACATGACTACGTTTATAAAGTCTCTCAAATTGCTTTAAATAGAACAAAATTAAATGATTTAAGAGGCTTTATATTTAAGCAATTTGTAGATAACTTTAAAAGATAAGCACAACCTTATATCTGTGGTACTGTCCCTTATTTTTATAAAAACAAATATTTGGCTAATAAAAATACGCAGGATGGGTAGGTGGATAGACAATAAGATGTCACTTAAAGAGCATGTGAGCCTGGAGTTTGGTGCTAGAATACATGAAATTCAGATCTGACTTTACCACTCAGTAGTTGAATCTCTTAATATCCCTAAATTTCAATTTCCTCTTCTGGAAAATGGTAAAAATTATGTCATTGCTTAAACTGGAAATTTTTTCCAAATTATTAGTTGACATGATATATGAAAATGTAATTTATATATATTATATAATATAATATATATTATACAATATATATAATGTTTTATATATATAATATATTATATATTGATAGTTCAACAAATGTACTATTTAATAATGTCATATTTTTATAGTACAGCAAACTGATTCAAAAAGTTTTAAAAATAAACAAAGGAATGCACTTTTCTGATTACTTTATGGCTATCTGAAAACATTTTCTTGATAAGCCTTTGTAATTAAAATGACTGACTCATTTCTTTGCCACTGAGATGCAATTTCAAGTCGCCAATATGCTGTGTTGTTTCTTACTGACTTTTAGATACAAAGTCAATATCCTGCCTATCACATTCCTATATGCCTTGTTACTTAGCCGCTACTGCATCCACTTCTTAAATTCCTTTCACAACTATGCCACAGCCAGAAGGATAAATTCTCTTGAGTAGCAGCAACCATTAAGGCACAGAGGAGAATGCGCATGGAGTCTGAGGGGGTGGATCAGGACACCCTTGGCCAAAGGACTCACCATCCAGCTTGTCACATGGAAGTTCTGAGAGTCCTCTCTATTATCCAGTGTTCCTCATCGCTGACATGAAGGTATCATCAAGACCTGACCATTTTATGTCAGAAATACCCTTAAGGTATACCCTTTCCTCTCCATCCATATCACCTAAATTCAGGTCCTTAACCCTTCTCTCCTGGGTTACTTATTGGGATTTATTACCTCCAATCTTGCCTCTTACCAAATCAGTCCTCACCATGCTACCTATTTGTAATAAAATAGCATGCTGATTAAGTCACTCCCTTGTTTAAAACTTTTGAATTTTATTCTATTCTCTCAGAATAAAATCTGAACTCATTAGCACTAAATAAGACCTTTAGATGTCTGCTTCTTTTCCCTTGCCTCCCCAGATACTCTTCCCTCTGCACTTTGGTTGTGCCACCTACATAGACAGTCTCCCTTCTTTACCTGAATGTCTCATCCTTTTTAAAAAGTTTTGTTAAGTTTTAAATGAAGAAACAAACAGAAGGCAGAATCAGAACTATAAATATAGAGAACAAACTGGTAGTTGCCAGAGGGGAGGGGGTGGAGGAGATGGGCAAAATAAGTGAAGATGAATGGGAGGTACAGGCTTCCAGTTATAGAATGAATACATCATGGGGATGAAAGGTATAACATAAACAATATAACCAACGATATTGTAGTAGCATTATGTGGAGTCATACGGCAGCTACACTTGTGGTGAGCACACGTAACATATAGAGAAGTTGAATCACTATGTTGTACACCTAAAACTAATGTAATATTGTGTGTCAACTCTATCCAAATAAAAACTGTTTTTTTTAAAATGTTATTTTTTAAAAAAATGTAAGTTTGGGGGCATCTGGGTGGCTCAGTTGTTAAGTGTCTGCCTTCGGCTCAGGTCATGATCCCAGGGTCCTGGGATCGAGCCCCACATCGGGCTCCCTGCTCCGCCGGAAGCCTGCTTCTCCCTCCCCCACTCCCCCTGTTTGTGTTCCCTCTCTCGTTGTCTCTCTCTGTGAAATAAATTTAAAAAAAAAAAGAGTAAGTTTTACCAGAATATAAATTACATACCATGCAATCAACCCATTTAAAGCATACAACTCAATGGATTATACTATATTCATGGACTTCTGCAACCATCACCACAGACAATTTTTGAACATTTTCACCACCTCAAAAGAAGGCCTGTATCTTTTTGCTATCATCTTCCCCACATCACACAATCCCTTTTTCCCCTCCAGCCCTAAGCATTCATTGATTTACTGTATGTCTCCATAGATTTGCCTGTCCTGGCTATATTCCATATAAAGGGAATGAACTTACAATATGTGGATTTTTATGACTAACTTCTTTCACTTTGTATGATATTACTGGTCAGTGATACAGCATTGCATTAATATTGGGACTATATTACTTTTCATGGCTAAATAAGAGTCCATTGTGTGAATAAATGATGTTTTGTTTTATCAGCTATTCCTCAGTCGATGGACATTTGACTAGTTTCTTCATTTTGGCTACAATGGATAATCCTGCTGAAAACCTTCAAGTTCTAATTTTTTTTGTGAACATGTATTTTCATTTCTTGTATATGTACTTGGGAATAGAATTTCTGAGTCACATGGTAACTCTATGTTTAATCATTTGAGAAATTGCCAGACTGTTTTGCAAGGAGGACGCATCATTTTAAAATCCCACCACCAGTGTACAAGTGTTCCAATTTTCCTACATCTATTATTATCTGACTTTTTGATTCTAGCTATCCTAGTGTGTGTGAGGTAATATCTAAGTAGTTTTGATCTTCATGTCCTGAAGATTAATGATATCAAGGATCTTTTCATGTGATTATTGGCCATTTATATATCTCTCTCAAATAAAGGTCTGTTCAGATCCTTTGCCTGTGTTTAAATTGTGTTGTCTTATTGGGTTGTAAGGATTATTTACATATTCTACAATCAAGTCACTTTGCAGATATATGATTTGCAAACATTTTTCTCACATTTTGTGGTGAGCTTTTTTACTTTACTGATGATGCCCTTTGAAGCACAAAAGTGTTTTACTTTGATGGAACCAGATTTATCTATTTTGTTGTTCCTGTTCTTGCTGTCATATTTAAGAATATTTTGACAAATCTGGGATCAGGAAGATTTAACCTTATTTTTTATTCCTAAGAGTTTAAAGTTTTAGTCTTGGATCCACTTTCAGATACTTTTGTGTATTATGTGAAGTTAGTATTCATTCATGTTTATGTCTACTTGCTCCAGAACCATTGCTGCCATAGAATGGTCTTGGTAGCCTTGTAAAAAATCAGTGAACACATACTTTTGTTTATGGAATTTCAACTCTATTCCATTGATTATATGTCTATTCTTGTACCAGTACCACACTATCTTTTCTTTTATTTTCTTTATTTTTGTTTAATTTATTTTCTTTTTACTATGTTATGTTAATCACCATACATTACATCATTAGTTTTTGATGGTGTTCCATGATTCATTGTTTGCATATAACACCCAGTGCTCCTTCAATACATGCCCTCTTTAATACCCATCACCAGGCTAACCCATCCCCCCACCCCCCTCCCCTCTAGAACCCTCAGTTTGCTTATCAGAGCCCATAGTCTCTCATGGTTCATCTCCCCCCTCTGATTTCCCCCCATTCATTTCTCCCTTCCTGCTATCTTCTTTTTTTTTTTAACATATAATGTGTTATTTGTTTCAGAGGTACAGGTCTGTGATTCAACAGTCTTACACAGTTCACAGCTCTCACCATAGCACATACCCTCCCCAATGTCTATCACCCAGCCACCCCATCCCTCCCACCCCCCACCACTCCAGCAACCCTCAGTTTGTTTCCTGAGATTAAGAATTCCTCATATCAGTGAGATCATATGATACATGTCTTTCTCTGATTGACTTATTTTGTTCAGCATAATACCCTCCAGTTCCATCCACGTCATTGCAAATAGCACGATTTCATTCCTTTTGATGGCTTCATAATATTCCATTGTGTATATATATATATATATATATATATGTGTGTGTGTATATATATATGTGTATATATACATATATATACCACATCTTTATCCATTCATTGTTGATGGACATCTTGGCTTTTTCCATAGTTTGGCTATTGTGGACATTGCTGCTATAAACATCGGGGTGCATGTACACCTTCGGAACCCTACATTTGTATCTTTGGGGTAAATACCCAGTAGTGCAATTGCTGGGTCATAGGGTAGCTCTATTTTCAACTTTTTGAGGAACCTCCATACTGTTTTCGAGAGTGGCTGCACCAGCTTGCATTCCCACCAGCAGTGTAGGAGGGTTCCCCTTTCTCCGCATCCCTGCCAACATCTGTCGTTTCCTGACTTGTTAATTTTAGCCATTCTGACTGGTGTGAGGTGGTATCTCATGGAGGTTTTGATTTGGATTTCCCTGATACCGAGCGATGTTGAGCACTTTTTCATGTGTCTGTTGGCCATGTTGATGTCTTCTTTGGAAAAATGTGTGTTTATATCTTCTTCTCATTTCTTGATTGGATCATTTGTTCTTTGGGTGTTGAGTTTAATAAGTTTTTTATAGATTTTGGATACTAGCCCTTTATCTGATATGTCATTTGCAAATATCTTCTCCCATTCTGTCAGTTGTCTTTTGGTTTTGTGGACTGTTTCTTTTGCTGTGCAAAAGCTTTTTATCTTGATGAAGTCCCAATAGTTCATTTTTGCCCCTGCTTCCCTTGCCTTCAGCGATGTTTCTAGGAAGAAGCTGTGGTGGCTGGGGTCGAAGAGGTTGCTGCCTGTGTCCTCCTTTAGGATTTTGAAAGACTCCTGTTTCATAAATAGGTCTTTCAACCATTTGGAGTCTATTTTTGTGTGTGGTGTAAGGAAATGGTACAGTTTCATTCTTCTGCATGTGCCTGTCCAATTTTCCCAACACCATTTGTTGAAGAGACTGTCTTTTTTCCAGTGGACATTCTTTCCTGCTTTGTCAAAGATTAGTTGACCGTGGAGTTGAGGGTCCATTTCTGGGCTCTCTATTCTCTTCCATTGATCTATGTGTCTGTTTTTGTGCCAGTACCATACTGTCTTGATGATGACAGCTTTGTAATAGAGCTTCAAGTCCAGAATCGTGATGCCACCAGCTTTGCTTTGCTTTTTTAACTTTCCTCTGGCTATTCGGGGTCTTTCTGGTTCCATACAAATTTTAGGATTATTTGTTCCATTTCCTTGAAAAAAGTGGATGGTATTTTGATAGGGATTGCATTGAATGTGTAGATGGCTCTAGGTAGCGTTGACATCTTCACAATATTTGTTCTTCCAATCCATGAGCATGGAACGTTTTTCCATTTCTTTGTATCTTCCTCAATTTCTTTCATGAGCATTTTAGAGTTTTCTGAGTACAGATTCTTTGCCTCTTTGGTTACATTTATTCTTAGGTATCTTATGGTTTGGGGTGCAATTGTAAATGGGATTGACTCCTTAATTTTTCTTTCTTCTGTCTTGTTGGTCGTGTATAGGAATGGCACTGATTTCTGTGCATTGATTTTATATCTTGCCACTTTACTGAATTCCTGTATCGTTCTAGCAGTTTTGGGGAATACCGCACTATCTTGATTACTGCTGTTTTATAGTAAAATTTGAAAATGGGGACTCCATGTCCTCCTATTTGATTCTTTTTATTCAAGATTGATTTGGCTATTTTGTATCCCTTGCAATTCCATATGAATTTTATCATCTGTTTTCAATTTCTACAAGAAGAAGTTAGGTGGAATTTTAACATGTATTGCACTGAATCTGTACATTAATTTGGGGACTATTGCCATCTTATATTATGTTTTCTGTTCCCTGAAGGTGAGATTTTTGTCCATGTAATTTTATCTTTAATACTATTAGCAATGTTTTATAGTTCTCAGTGTATAGGTTTTCATCCCCTCAGGTAAATTTCTTTCTTTTTATAAAGATTTTATTTGTTTGAGAGAGAGAGAGAGAGAGCACAAGGTGGGGGAAGAGGCAGAGGGAGTAGCAGACTCTCCGCTGAACAAGGAGACTGACTTGGGGCTGGATCCCAGGACCCTGGGATCATGAACCGAGCCAAAGGCAGACACTTAACAGACTGAGCCACCCAGGTACCCCTTAAATTTTTTAAGTGTTGTATTCTTTTTAATGCTATTGTACATAGAATTGTACAGTAATTAAGATTTTATTTTAAAACTGTTTATTGCATGTGTTTGGAAAAGCAATTGATTATTCATGTTGATTGTATATCCTACAAACTTGCAGGCCTTGTTTATTAAATTATTTTTTCAAAGATTTATTTACTTTAGAGAGAGAGAATATGAGAGCATAACTGGGGGGTGGGGCAGAAGGAGAGGGAGAATCCTCAAGTGGACTCCCCGCTGAACATGGAGCCCGATGTGCGGTTCATCCCAGGACCCTGAGATCATGACTTTAGCCAAAATCAAGAGTCAGCTCAACCGACTCAGGTGCCCCAGTTTTAATTGTTTTTTAGTGCACTCTATATGCAAGGTTATATCATCAGCAAACAGAGATAGATTTACTTCTTCCTTTCCAAAATAGGTTCTTTTTATTTCTTTCTCTTGCCTAATACTCTGGAGAGAAACTACAGTAAAGTGTTGAATAGAAGTGATTAGAGTGGGGGCGCCTGGGTGGCTTGGTCATTAAGTGTCTGCCTTTGGCTTAGGTCATGATGCCAGGGTCCTGGAATCGAGCCCTGCATCAGGCTCTCTGCTCCACGGGAAGCCTGCCTCTCCCACCCCCACTCCCCATGCTTGTGTTCCCTCTCTCGCTGTTTCTCTCTTGGTCAAATAAATAAATAAATAACGTCTTTAAAAAAAAAGAAGTGATTAGAGTGGACATCTTTGTCTTATTACTGAACTTAGAGGGAAGCATCCTGTCTTTCACAATTAAATACATGATGCAAGCTTAGGGCTTTCATAGATAACCTTCATCAGGTTGAAGGTGTTTCAATTTACAGGCATATTTGGAGATATTGTGGGTTCGGTTCCAGACTGCTGCAATAAAATAGATATTGCAATAAGGTGAGTCAACTAAATTTTTTAGTTTCCCAGTGCTTATAAAAGTTATGTTTACACTATACTGTGGATAACTAATTATGCAATAATATTATGCCTTAAAAAGCAATGTTCTAGAGGGGAGAGGGGTGGGAGGATGGATTAACCTGGGATGGGTATTAAAGAGGGCATGTATTAATGGAGCACTGGGTGTTATATGCAAACAATGAATCATGGAACACTACACCAAAAACTAATGATGTAATGTATGGTGATTAACATAAGATAATAAAATTAAATTAAAAAAGAAAAAGTTATGTACATTCCTAAGGGTGCCTGGGTGGCTCAGCCGGTTAAGCATATGAGTCTTGATTTTTGGCTCAGGTCATGATCTCAGGGTCGTGAGGTCATGAGATGGGCTCTGCACTTTGCATGGAGTCTGCTTAAGATTGTCTCCTTCTCCCTCTGCCTCCCTGGCTCTGCCACCAGAGCAGCTATTAGTCTTTCTTTCACACTCTGGAATTCCAAAACAGCTGTCAGACCCCAGTCCTCTGTGTCTCCCAGCTGTGGAGAACACATATCAGAGCTGTCCAACTGGCCCCATAGAAGCCCTTGCAAGTTAAGAATTAGAAAAGAACCCTCTCACATTCATCCACCAAAGGGGACATTTGTCTGTGCGTATGTATCAATTGATGGATAAATGAATAGACAGATGACAGATAAATAGGTTGATAGAATAAATGACATCTACTTAAATTGGATCATACCACTTTTAATAAAATGTATTAATTTAATTTCACTTGAATTAAACAAGGAAAATTGCAAACTGACTCATTGTTCTTTCTTCACAGGAGATATTATTTCTTAAATTAATCTTCTAAGGATAAGAAAAAGCACTGAAGAAAAGTTTTCAGTCATTAGTTTTTATTTTTTCTTACATGCTTCAGTTTTAGACCTAATTAACTAACGAAAGAACATGTTCTCCTATATCCCTTCTCCCAACTCCTTGATTTTTTTAGCTATGTTATTTTACACTGTTTGGATTTCTATCATTTACTTTGTATCTTATAATGACAATTCTTGTAAGTTTTAGTATGAGATCTATGTTTAAATGGATTTAATGTATCTCACATTAAAAACAAACAAAAAAATGTACATTCCTTATTTAAAAAATACTTTAATGCTAAAAACGTTAACCATCATCTCAGCTTTTAGCAAGTCATAATCTTTTTTTCTGGTGGAGGGTCTTACCTCAGTGTTGATGGCTGCTGACTGATCAAGGTGGTGGTTGCTGTGGTTGCTGAAGGCTGGTGTGGCTATAATTTCTTAAAATAAGACAAAAAAATTTGCTGATAAATTGAATCTTCTTTTCACAAATGATTACTCTGTAGCAAGCTATACTGTTAAATAGCATTTTATCCAATGTAGATCTTCTTTCAAAATTGGAATCAATACTCTCAAACCCTGCCACTGCTTTATCAACTAAGTTCATGTAATATTCTAAATCCTTTTTTGTCATTTCAACAATCTTCACAGTATCTTCACCAGGAGTAGATTCCATCTCAAGAAACCACTTTCTTTGCTCAACTATAAGAAACAACTCCTTATCCGTTCACCACTTTCTTTGCTCAATTATAAGAAACAACTCTTTATCTGTTCAAGTTTTATCATGACATTGCAGCAATTCAGTCACACCTTCAGGCTTCCCTTCTGATTCTAGTTCTCTTGCTACTTCCACCGTATCTGCAGTCTGAACACATAAAATATTTACCAATTAAATTTATTGTCTTATATGGATTTGGTTTGTGGCACTCTAAAACAATTACAATAACATCAAAGATCACTGATCACCATAACAAATGTAATAATAATGAAAAAGTTTGAAATGTGAGAATTACCAAAATGTGACAGAGACACAAAGTGAGCAAATGCTTTTAGAAAAATGAAGACAACAATTTTGCTTGATGCGCTGTTACCATAAACCTTTGTTAAAAAAAAAAAAACTATCTTTGAAGCAAAATAGAACAAAACATAATAAAGTATGCAATACTCACTGTTTATTGAGTGTTTTTGTCAAAACGGGTACAGGGTTTTGCCAAATGCTTTTTCTACACCAATTTTGTATTCCTGAGATAAATCCCACTTGGGCATTGTGTATAATTATTTTTATGTTTCTAGATTGAAATCCATATTCATAAAAGATATGGAGCTATAGCATCCTTTGAAGTCTTTGTCTGGATTTAGTATTAGGGTGGTACTGGTCTCATAGAATGAGTTTAGAAGTGTTTTGTCTGCCTCTATTCTCAGGAGAGTTTGGAATATTGGTGTTACTTATTCCTTAATTTATTGGTAGAAGTCAGTGGTGAAGTTGTCTGGATATTAGCTTTCTTTTAATGGTTACTAATTCAATCTCCTTAGTTATTTAAAGTCAATTCAGATCATCTATTTCTTCTGGAGTCATACAATTATTCATAGCATTCCTTCATAATGCTTTTTATTTCTGTAAATTTAGCAGTAATATCTCTCTTTTTTTTCTGGCTCTACTAATTTGAGACTTCTCTCTATTGCTTTTGGTCAATCAAGCTAAAGATTTTTAAATTTTGCTGTCCTTTTAAAAATGTCAGCTTTTGTTTTCATTGATTTTCTTTATTGTTTTTCTATTCTCTATTTAATTAATGTCCACCTTAATCTTTATTATTTCTCTTCTTTAGTTGGCTTTAGTTTTCTTTCTCCAGGATCTTAAGGTAAAAGTTTAGGTTATTGATGTAAGATGTTTATTCTTTCTTAATATAAGCATTAAGGTATAAATTTCTTTCTAAGCACTGCTTTAGCAGCATCCCATAAGTTTTTGTATGTTTTGATATGTTATGTCTTCATTTTCATTCATCTCAAAGTATTTTCCAATATTCCATTGATTTCTTATTTGTCCCATTTGTTGTTTATATATGAAGTGCACTTTTAATTGCCACATATTTGTAAGTTTCCAATTTCTTTCTGTTTTTGATTTTTACAATTTCATTCCATTGCAGTCAGAGAACATATATAGTTTTATTTCTATCATTTTCAACTTACTAAGGTTTATTTTATGACCCACCATGTGGTCTATCCTAGAAAATATTCCATAAGCACTTGAGAAGAATGTGTATTCTGGGATCATCAGGTAGTGTATCCTATATATGTCTGTTAGGCTTAGTTGATCTATTGTATTATTCAATATTCTATTTCCTTGTTGATCATTTTCTTAGTCATTCTATTGATTATTAAAAGTGGGATACTGAAGTCTCCAACTATGGTTGTTTAATCTTCTATTTCTCCATTTCTGTCAGTTTTTTCCCCATGTATTTTAGTTCCATATATGGTTATAATTATTATATTTCTCTGATGGACTGACACTTCCTTAGCTGCTACAGCATAAGGGAGGACAAAATCAACACAAATATATGGTGCAAAATTGACTCAACCAAGATGTGGTAAGCACAGCACTTTGTATACACTTCTAACACCAACTTCTTTATTTGTACCTCTTTGTACCTTCCCATCCCTACGAGAGTATTTGCTCTTTGAAAAAAGGACTCTGTGGGGCACTGGGTGGATCAGTTGGTTAAGTGTCTGACTCTTGGTTTTGGCTCAGGTCTTGATCTTATGGGTTATGGGATAGAGTCCCGCATCAAGCTCTGCACTCAGTGGGGAGTGTCCTTGAAGATTCTCTCCCTCTGCCCCTCCCCTGACTTGTGCGAGCACTCTCTCTCTCTAAAATAAATATTAGAAAAAAGAAAAAAAAAGGACTCTGTGATTCTTATTTATAACTATAAGTAACTGCCATAGTTCATGCCATTTTTTCCCCCTGGTGAATTCATTTAGCATGTTTCCCCTCAGTTTTATTGAGAAATAATTGTCATACATCACAGTATAAGTTTAAGTTGTACATCACAGTGGTTTCATTTATGTATATTGTAAAATGATTACCACAGTAGCTTCAGGTAACATCCATACTCTCATAAAGATAAAAAAGAAAAGGGGAGAAAGGAAAAATATCCTTACAATGAAAACTCTTAGGATTTACTCTCCTAACAGTGTTTCCATATATCATACATCAGTGTTACAAATAGGCATCATGTTGACATTACACTCCTAATAATTATTTATCTTGTACCTGGAAGTTTGTACCTTTGACTACCTTCCTCAAATTTCCCCTATCTTATGCTCTACCTCAGGTAACCATAAGTCTGATATCTTTCTTATGAATTTATTCTGACTTTTTTTCACTTAGCATAATGCCTTCAAGGTCCATCCATATTGTTGCAAATGATAGCCTTTCCTCATTTTCCTTTTTTATGGCTGAATAATATTCTATTGTGTATATGTTTATATGTATATGTATATATAGTGTATATGTGTATGTATCAAAACTTATTTATCCATTCATCCATCCATCGGCACTTATGTTGTTTTTTCCATGTCTTGTCCATTGTAAAAAATGGACATGGGGATGCAGATATCTTTTTGAATTAGTGATTTCAAAATTTTTGATATATTCCCAGAAGTGAAATTGCTGAATCATATGACAGTTCTATTTTTAATTTTGAGGACCCTTCATTTATTTTACATAATGGTGGTACCAAATTACAATCTCAGCAATAGTACACAAGCGTTCTCTTCTCTCCTGACCAGCATTTATTATCTCTTGTCTTGTGGTTTTAATTAGCATTTTCCTAATAACTAGTGGTTTGGATCATCTTTTCATATACCTGTTGGCCTTTCTTTGGAGAAATGCTCATTTGGGTCCTTTGCCCATTTTTAATTGGGATTTTGGCTTTTTCAGCTATTGAGTTTTACGAGTTATTTATGTATTTGTATATTAACCCCTTATCAGATAAATGGTTTGTAAATATTTTTTTCCGATCCTTTAGGTTGGCTTTTCATGTTGTTGATGGTTTCTTGTGTTGTGCAGAAGTTTATTAGTTTTACATAATCCCACTTGTTCATTTTTTATTTTGATGATTGTGCTATAGACATCTTATCCAAAAAAAAAAAAATTTGATTACCAAGAGCCATGTCAAGGAGATTTATTCCTGTTTATTTCAGGAATTTCATTGTTTCAGATCTTACATTTGAGTCTTTAATCCATTTCAAGTTAATTTTTGTGAGTGGTGCAAGATAGGGGTCCAGTTTCATTCTTTTATATGTAAATATCCAAAGGTCCCAGCACCATTTATTTAAAAAAAAAAAACAAAAACTGTTTTTTCTTCATTGAGTGTTCTTGGCTCCCTTGTCAAATATTACTTAACCATATTGGCTCGAGTTTATTACTGGACTCCCAGTGCTGTCCCATTGGCCTATCTGTCTATATTTATACCATTGCCATACTGTTTTGACGACTACAGTTTTATAGTATAGCTGGAAATTAGGAAGTGTGATGTCTCCTGCTTGTTCGTCTTTCTGGGAATTTCCTTAGTTATTCAGGCTCTTTTATAGTTCCACATAAATTTTAGGAGTTTTTTTTTCTACTTATGTAAAAAATACCATTAGAATCTTATTAAGTGTAGCATTAAAGATGGGTTTTGGGAACATTGAAATTTTAACAATATTAATTCTTCCAATCCATGAACATGGGCTATCTTTCCATTTATTTGTGTCTTCTTCAAATTATTTCATCAATGACTTGTAGTTTTCAGAGAAGAGATCTTTCACCTCCTTAAATTTAAAGTATTTTATTATTTGTATGCTATTGTAAATCAGATCAATTTATTTTTCAAAATTTATTAGTGTATGAACACATTACTAATTTTAATATATTAATTTTATATCCTGCAACTTTATTGAATTCGTTGATTGTATCTAACAGATTTTTGGTTGAGTCCTTATGATTTTCTATACATAAAATCATGTCATCTGTAAATAGAGATAATTTTGTTTCTTCCTTTCGGTCCTCATAACTCTTCTTCCTCTTTTTTTTTTCTCCTTTTCCTTCTCCCTCTTCCTCTTCTTCTTTTTCTCCTCTCCCTCCTCCTCCTTCCCCTTCTTCTTCTCCTTTTTTTTCTTCTTCACTTTCTCTTTTGCCTGATTGCTCTAGTCAGGATTTCTAATACTATGATGAATAGGAGTGATGAGAGTGGGGGGCACCCTAGTCATCTTTCTGATCTTAGAGGAAAAGCTTTCAACATTTCACCATTGAGTATAATGCAGGCTGTGGGTTTGTCATACACTGCCTTTATTATGTTGAGGTATATTCCTTCTATGCTTAATTTGTTAAGAGCTTTTACCATGATTGGATATTGAATTTTATCAAATGCTTTTTCTGCATCTATTGAAATGATCATATGATTCTTTCTTTCATTTTATTAATGGGGTGTATCATGTTGATTGATTTGAATATATTGAACTATCCTTGCATCCCAGGGATAAATCTTACTTCACAATGAATGATCCTTTTAATGTGCTGCTGAATTTGGTTTGCTGGTATTTTTTCATTTTCCTGGATTTCCTTGATTTCTAGTTTCATGCCAATGTGGTTAGAGAAGAGACATAGTATGATTTTAATCTTAAATTTGCTAAGACTTGCTTTGTGGACAAAATATATGATCTAGCCTAGAAAATGTTGCATATGACCTTGAGTAGTATGTGTAATCTGTTGCTATTGGATGGAATGTTGTGTATATGTTTGTTAGGATCCATTTGGTCTACAGTGTTGTTCAAATCTTCTGTTTCCTTACTGATTCTCTGCCTGAGTGATCTATCCATTGTTGAGAGTAGAATATTAAGTCCGTAACTGTTACTGTATTACTGTTTATTCTCTTTATAGCTCTGTTATTTTTTGCTGTTATTTTTCGCTATTTAGGTGCCTTGATTTTGGATCAGAAATATTTTTAATGTCTTCTTGATGCACTGACACCTTTATCATTACATAATAACCTTTGTCTCTTTTTACCATTTTTAGGTGAAAGTGTATTTTGTCTAAGTATAGGTATCCCTGCATTTTTTCCCCCTCAGTTACCATTTTCTTGACATGTCTTTTTCCATTTCTTTATTCTCAATCTATGCATATCTTTAAGACTAAAGTGAGTCTTTTATAGGCAGCATATTGTTGGATCTTTTTTTTATCCACTTAGCCATTTTATGTCTTTTAATTAGATAATTTAATCCATTTACATCTAAAATAATTATTGATAGTAAGGACTTACTATTGCCATTTTGTTCATCGTTTTCTGGTTGTCTTCTAGATCCATTGTTCTTTAGTTTCTTTTTTGTTTTGTTTTGTTTTTGAGAGAGAGTGGGGGGAGGGGCAGAGGGAGAGAGAGAGAATCCCAAACAGGCTCCATGCTCAGTGCAGAGCTGGATATGAGGCTTGAGCCCATGATCCTGAGATCATGATCTGAACTGAAATCAAGAGTTGGACGCCCAACCAACTGAGCCACCCAGGTCCCCATTGTTCTTTGCTTTCTAACCAACTGTCTTTTTTAGTATTTTGATGTCTTTGGTATCATTATACTATGACTTTATTATGTTCTTTTGCTCTCCCAGGCAGAGTTGTGGAGGCAAGAATAGGGAAATTGAGACTAAAGTAGTAAACAATCCCCAGCTGATCCTGAGCTAGAACTAGAAGGAGGCAGGCAGGGAGGTCTCATGGGTGTTACCAGCTTCATACCTGAAGTGACAGTCCCTTTGTACAGCCTGCCTGCTCCACCTCCCACACCCATCCCCTCCCTCCAAGACCACCCTGCCTGATACCCTCGGCTGACCAGTTGTCTGGCCCAGGCCCTGCCCCCTCACACTGTGGTGGTAGCAGCCAGGTGACTTCCACTTCCACCTGCTGCTGCTGTTGAATCTTTTTGCTACAGGATTTTCCCTTGTGGTTACCATAAAATTTACATAAAATATTTTAAACTTATACCATCTTCATACTGAAAACAATATAACTTTAATAAATTCACAAACTTTACACTTTTACTTCTTCTCTTCCTCACATTTTAGTTATGGGTATCACTTTTTTTTTAAGGGAGAATGAGAGAGAGGGTGCAAGCTGGGGGGAGGGGCAGAGGAAGGAGTAGAGAGAGAGAATCTCAATGTGGGGCTTGATCCCATGACCCTGAGGTCATAACCTGAATCAAATTCAAGAGTCAGACATTTAACCAACTGAACCACCCAGGTGTCCAACATGTTTTTTTAATATTGTGTAAGTAATAGATTATTGCAGTTATGGTTATTTTTGCTACATTATTATTATTATTATTTTGCTTTTCAACTAGATTGTCAAGTGAATTACGCACCACTATCATCATAATGAAAAATCTGACTATGACTATATATTTACCATTACCAGTGAGATTACCTTTCTATGATTTTATAACGTTAATTAGCATTTATAATGTTAATTAGCATTCTTTCACTTCTATTTAAAGAATTTCCCTTAACATTTTTTGTAAGGATGGTCTGGTGCCAATAAACTCCCTCAAGTTTTTTTTGTTTAGGATTTCTTTCCCTCATTTCTGAAGGACATCTTCACTGTGTATAAATTTTTTCAGCTGTTTTCTTTCAATATTTTGAATATGCCATTTCATTCTCTCCAAATCTGAAAAGTTTCTGTTGAGAAAACTGCCAGTATTCTCATGGGGGTTCCCTTTCATGTAACTTCCTTTTTCTCCTGATGCTCTTAAAATTCTTTCTTTGTTTTTGACTTTTGGCAATTTAAGTATATGATATGTTGGTGTTGCTCTATTCATTCAACTTTTTAGGATCTTTTAGATCTTATGGATCTGGATATCCATTTCTTTCCCCAGGCTTAAAACGGTTTCAGCTATTATGGCTTTAAATATATTCTGTCATTTTCTCTTTTTCTACTCCTTTGGAAATTCACATAATGCAATTATTTTATTATGTCCCATCATTCCCATATGCATTCTTCACTCTTCTTTCTTTTTTTTCTTTTTACTCCTCTGAATTGGTAATTTCCAATGCCCTCTGCTCCAGATCACTGATTCTTTCTTCTGCATGGTAGAATCTACTTTTGAAATTTTATTGAGTTGGGCGCCTGGGTGGCTCAGTTGGTTAAGCGTCTGCCTTCGGCTCAGGTCATGATCCTGGAGTCCCGGGATCGAGTCCCACATCGGGCTCCCTGCTCAGCAGGGAGTCTGCTTCTCCCTCTGACCCTCCCCCCTCTCATGCTCTCTCTTTCTATCTCATTCTCTCTCTCAAATAAATAAATAAAATCTTTGGGCGCCTGCGTGGCTCAGTTGGTTAAGCGACTGCCTTCGGCTCAGGTCATGATCCCGGAGTCCCGGGATCAAGTCCCACATCGGGCTCCCTGCTCAGTAAGGGAGACTGCTTCTCCCTCTGACCCTCCCCGCTCTCATGTACTCTCTCTCTCTCATTCTCTCTCTCTTAAATAAATAAATAAATCTTTAAAAAAAAAGAAATTTTATTGAGTTATTCATTTCAGTTATTTTTTTTTAACTCTAGGACGTCTGGGTTTTTGTTTTTTTGTTTAGAAGTTGCTATTTCCTTGTCAAACTTCTTGTTTTGTTCATGCATCATTTGCTTAATTTTACTTATCTGCCCTTTTGTTGTAGCTCACTAAACTGTCTTAAGGGGCTTATCCTGAAACTTTCAACTGACAGTTCATAGATCTCTATTTCTTAGGGTCAGTTATTGGAACTTCATTAATTTCCTTTGGTTGTGCCATATTTCTCTGATTGTTCATAATCCTTGATTCCTTATGTTGGTACCTACACATTTGAGTAATGTGTTACTCTTCCAGACTTTGTAGATTTGCTTTGACAGACACCAGTCAGCTCACCCTGGGTTTCTGGGTGTGTCTACTAGTAATGACTTTGGGCAGATTAGACTGGCTAGTATGGTCTATTTTGTGGTGAAACAGACGTTTGAGTTCTGAGAAAGGACATAGATGGGGGGAGGATGTGCCTCTGGCTCAGAAGAGTTGGCTAGAACTGCTGGCTTTGTTCTCTAACCAAGTGAGGTTGAAGGATGGGCTCTGTAGTTGCCTGATTTCTCTAGTCAGGCTTACTAGATGGTTGAGACTGGGTAATATATTAGTAATAAATAGGGATATGACTTAGCTTCCCTGCCTTGGCAGAGCAGTAAGACAGGACCCATGGCCTATATAGCTCTTTGTTTCATTACCTGAATCAGGCTGGGGTGTGCACTGAATTCTTTGGTCAGGTGTGGCCACAAGTTTTGTTCTGTAATGGGGGAAGCCAAGGGCTGTGCTCTGTGTTCAAATGTCACTGTCTGTAGGGCTGCTGAATTGGCTATGTGGTTATGCTCCTTGGCCTTGGGCTGAGGGCTATATTCAGCAATGAGTAAGACTATGAATTAGATTTCCTTCCTGGAAGCAGCAAGGGAAACAGCTCTAAAGTCAGTAAAGTTCTTTGTTGTTTTAAGCCAACATGCACCCCAAGTTTCCTGGCCAAACAGGGCCATTGTATTTGTTTTGCAAATTATTGGTTCTGTCTGCCTTTCTCTAGAATTGAGCATTGCTGGGCTGCACTGCGCTTCCAGGAGTTGTCACTAGATGGAGCTGGAAGACATCTCCACAGTGGGTGGGACTATGTCCAGGCTCCCTTGCTTGAAAAGGAGGGGGAAGGGCCACTCTAAGCTACTCTCAATTTCCCAAACAGACTCTCCATCTGGGATGGGCTAGTGAGTATCCTCAGCCTTAGCTCTGAATTAATCTCTATACCTGTGCCAAGCATGGGAATCTTACATGCCTGGTACTAGTTTTGCTCTAGGAGTGATCAACTCTGTCCATATGGCTCTGAGATCAAGGGCTGCTGGACCACTCAGCTTCCAAGAGTTGTCTCTATCCCCCCTGGTCATATGGGGCTAGAAGACACTCTCCACAGTAAGTGGGGCTGTGACTCCTCTCCTTGCCTGGGCATGAGCAAACTGGGTTCTAGGACTGGCAAACTTCCTTGTCTAAGGATCAGGAAGATCTGCACTTCACCAAGTTCCCTGGCCATAATGTGTTCCCAACTTGGTTCTGTAGATAAGCCAAGCCACTTGTTGGCTGCTGATGGGAACTCAGCCTGCCAAGACCCATGTGCTGGTTGTTGCAAGTCTCTGCCCTTTTTCTATCACAGTCAGATACTCAGTGGTTGAACCCCACTGATTTCCCTGCAATCCCTTTGGGGTGAGATCAGATCAGGTGGTCCTACAAATTGACCCCAATGCTGGGGGAAGGGAGTAGTTGTCCCCTATGGGCTCTCTTTCCCCCTGGAGGAGCCAGAGGTTGAGGACAGACATCTCTGTGTGGTTGTGGACTGTTTTGGGGGGAGAGACAGTGCAGTCAGTATGTAGTCACTTCTCTTACCCTCCAGTGCAGTCTGTCTCACCCTCTGATGCTAGGATTATCTCAGTGGTGTCTTGTTCATGAATAGGTAATAGTTATTCTTCTTGTGAGAAGGAACGAAGTCAGGAACAACCTATGTCACCAGCTTCGTGATGCCACTCTACAGTTCATGGCATTTTAGATCAAAATTGTGCCCTAGGAATGAACTATTAGATTTTGAAGATGCTAATTGTGATGTAAAGAGAGGATACATGTCACATAAGGGCAATTATAATTCAGAGTCTTCATGAGTTGACTGTATGCCAGTACCACATTGATCTTTCTGCTTGGTCAAAGGTACAACAGGTGATCAAATAATCATTTCAATGGAATGCTGGTTCCATCTCTGAACTAGGCAGGATACCTGGTTTTTAAATTCCTCTCTAACATTTTTCACATGTGGAAATCACTGACCTTGCTGAACTTTAATTTCATTAGTCAATGTACTCCTTATCTCCTAAGGGACTTTGTAAGAAAGAAAATAGACTGAGAATGTTAAAGCACTGCAAAATGGTAAAGGGTGAGGTGGGAATGCCCATTAAAGGAAAGGCTGAGGTGAAACTTTGGTTTGTAACATACAAGCTACAAAACTTCAGACAAGTTGCTTTGAATTTAGTTTCCTTTTTTTTGAAAACAGGATTATAAAAATAAACTATAAAGGTTGTATTATTGAGTGTACACAATGAACTTTCTAAAGTCCCTGACCCACAGAAGATAATACTGAAATGTGAGGTATCATTGTTATTAAAATTGCTACAAATATATCATCTTTCTTAGATGGCATGGAATTCTAAAGCACTTAAGCACATTATTATCCCAAGGGGAAAATTTTAGCAAGAGACTAAGCAAAACAAAACAAAACAAAACAAAACAAAACAAAACAACAAACAAAACAAAACAAAACAAAACAAAACAAAACAAAACAAAAAATGAGAGAGAGACATTAAAAATGTTTATAAAGCAAAAGGCCAGGCTTGGCCTTTGTGCCTTTTTCCTAAATAAAAATGTTATGTGCATGTGCTAAAGGAGTACATTGCAATAAAGAATTTAAAATAATTTTAGAAAAGAGATTAGAATATATTCTGTTTTAAAAATATGTATTTTCAGTAGTGGCTGAAGATGATGGTTGAGGAGTAGGAGACCTGGATTTCATCTGGTCTCAGGAATTCAGCTGAATAGGGATCAAACCATTCTGAACACCTATGAACTCAACAGGAGATCAAGAGAGTAGCAACAACTCTCTGAACAAAGAAGCGACCACTTACTGGAAGGTAGGACATGCGGAGAAGTGAATCCGAGGCAATATTTGAGAGGATAGACGGTGGAAGAGGGGGCCTCCATCGGCGCGTCTGGCAAGTGGTAGAGCCATGGTGCACAAAATCAGAATTTTCAGAAGTTGGCTTCGCTGAGGGACGTCGCTCCAGTGGCTAAGCAGGGGGTGGAACCCTCACAGGACAGTGTGGTCTCAGGACCCTCAGGGTCACAGAAAGGCCGGGGGTGCCTGAGTACAGCAGAGCTCTGAGGTATTGGAGTAGGGAAGCCAGCTGCTGAGACAGAGCTGAGGCGAGGGCACTCAGCTCGGGGTTGCCATAAACTGTGATCTGCAGCCCAGTCGGGCCACTGCTCCTCCAGCAGGGACCCAACAAGCAGCAGATCTGGGGAGACTCCCCTCCCCCCCCCCGGGGGAGGAGCGGCGCGGGAGCGCACCACAGGGATCTGCTGGGTTTGGAGACTCCACACGGGGTCGGGTGCCAGAGATAAAAACGCTCGGTCACAGGCTGGGTGAGCACGGAGTACGTCCGGAGACCAGGGAGATGGGAGTGACTGCTTTTCTCTGGGGACACACTGAGGAGCGGGCCCCGAGTTCTCAGCTCCTCCGAGTGGAGACTGGGAGGCCACCATTTTCACCCTGGTCCTCCAAAACTGTACTGAGAGCTTGCAGGGAACAAAAGCTCTTGAGAGCAAACCTGAGCAGCTTGCTTAGCCCATACCGATAAGGGCAGGGCAATTCCTCCTCTGGCAAAGACATTTGGGAACCACGGCAACAGGCCCCTCCCCCAGAAGATCAGCACGAGCAGCCAGCAAGCCAAGACCAAGTTTACCGATCAGGAGAACAGGAGAAATCCAGCGCTAGGGGAATACTGCACATAGAATTCATGGCTTTTTTTTACCATGATTCATTAGTTTTTCAAAGTTAATTTTTTAACTGTTTTTTTTTTTTTAATTTTTCAATTCCTTTTTTAAAAAAAACATTTTTTATTTTTCATTTTTAGAGTCATATTTTATCCCTTCATAGTAGTTACCCTTATTTTTGGCATATATATATAAGTTGTTCTCTCTTTAAAATTTTAAGATACAGTTTCTTCTAACAGATCAAAATATACCCTAAATCACTAGTGTATGGCTTTGTTCTAGTCTCCTGCCTTATCACATTCTCTCCCTTATTTTCCTTTTTTTTAAAATCTTCTTTCTTTTTTCAAACAACTTCTTATCTTATCAATTTCTTTTATAAAATCTTTTATACTTTTCATCTTTACAATCATATTCCATCCCTTCATTGTATTAACCATTATTTTGTACATATATAAGTCTTTTTTCCTTTAAAATTTTAGCAGGCACTTTTTTCTAACAGACCAAAATACACCCAAAATCTAGTGTGTGGTACTGATCTATGCACTAGCCTGATCATACTTGATCATATTCTGTTTTTTTGGTATTGTTCTTTTTTCTTTTTATCTTTTCCTTTTTCTTTCTTTTTTTTCTTTCTTTCCCTTTCTTTCCCCCTGGTTTCAGGTCTTTTCTGATTTGTATAGAGTATATTTTCTGGGGACGTTGTTAACCTGTTACCATTTTGTTCTCTCATTCATTTGTTCTCCTCTGGACAAAATGACAAGACGAAAAACATCACCTCAGCAAACAGAACAAGAGATAGTACCATCAGCCAGGGACCTACTCAAAACGGACATTAGTACAATGTCGGACATAGAGTTCAGAATCATGACTTTAAAGATACTAGCTGGGCTTGAAAAAAGCGTGGAAGTTATTAGAGAAACCCTTTCTGGAGAAATAAAAGAACTAAAATCTAACCAAGTCGAAATCAAAAAGGCTATTAATGAGGTGCAATCAAAAATGGGGGCACTAACTGCTAGGATAAAGGAGGCAGAAGAGAGAATCAGCGATATAAAAGACCAAATGATGGAAAATAAAGTGGCTGAGAAAAAGAGAAAAACAACTACAGGATCACGAGGGAAGAATTCGAGAGATAAACAATACGATAAGATGAAACAACATTAGAATAATTGGGATCCCAGAAGAAGAAGAAAGAGAGAGAGGGGCAGAAGGTATATTGGAGCAAATTATAACAAGGAACTTCCCTAATGTGAGGAAGGAAACAGGCATCAAAATCCAGGAGGCACAGAGAACCCCTGTCAAAATCAATAAAAATAGGTCAACACCCCGACATCTAATAGTAAAACTTACGAGTCTCAGAGACAAAGAGAAAATCCTGAAAGCAGCTCGGGAGAAGAGATATGTACCCTACAATGGTAGGAACATTAGATTGGCAACAGCCCTATCCACAGAGACCTGGCAGGCCACAAAGGACTGGCATGAGATCTTCAGAGCAATAAACAAGAAAAATATGCAGCCAAGAATACTATATCCACCTAGGCTGTCATTGAAAATAGAAGGAGAGATAAAAAGCTTCCAGGACAAACAAAAACTAAAGGAATTTGCAAACACAAAACCAGTCCTCCAAGAAATATTGAAAGGGGTCCTCTAAGCAAAGAGAGAGCCTAAAAGCAGCATAGATCAGAAAGGAACACACACAATATACAGTAACAGTCACCGACAGGCAATACAATGGCACTAATTTCATACTTTTCAATAGTTACCCTGAATGTAAATAGGCTAAATGCCTCAATCAAAAGACACAGGCTATCAGATTGGATTAAAAAACAAGACCCATCAATATGCTCTCTGCAAAAGACTCATTTTAGACCCAAACACACCCCCAGATTAAAAGGGAGGGGGTGGAAAACCATTTACCATGCTAATGGACACCAAAGAAAGCTGGGGTGGCAATCCTTATATCAGACAAATTAGATTTTAAAACAAAGACTGTAATAAGAGATGAAGAAGGACACTATATCCTACTTAAAGGGTCTATCCAACAAGAAGATCTAACAATTGTAAATATATATGCCCCTAACATGGGAGCACCCAATTTTATAAGGCAATTAATAACAAAGGCAAAGAAACACATTGACAACAATACAATAATAGTGGGGGAATTTAACACCCCCCTGACTGAAATGGAAAGATCATCTAAGCAAAAGATCAACAAGGAAATAAAGACTTTAAGTGACACACTGGAACAAATGGACTTCACAGACATATTCAGAATATTCCATCCCAAATCAAAGGAATACACATTCTTCTCTAGTGCCCATGGAACATTCTCCAGAATTGATCACATCCTAGGTCACAAATCAGGTCTCACCCGGTACCAAATGATTGGGATTATTCCCTGCATATTTTCAGACCACAATGCTTTGAAACTAGAATTCAATCACAAGAGGAAACTTGGAAAGAACTCAAATACATAGAGGCCAAAGAGCATCCTACTAAAGAATGAATGGGTCAACCAGGAAATTAAAGAAGAATTTAAAAAATTCATGGAAACCAATGAAAATGAAAACACAACTGTCCAAAATCTTTGGGATACAGCAAAGGCAGTCCTGAGAGGAAAGTATATAGCAATACAAGCCTTTCTCAAGAAACAAGAAAGGTCTCAAATACACAACATAACCCTACACCTAAAGAAGCTAGAGAAAGAACAGCAAATAAAGCCTAAACCCAGCAGGAGAAGAGAAATAATAAAGATCAGAGCAGAAATCAATGAAATAGAAACCAAAAGAACAGTAGAACAGATCAACGAAACTAGGAGTTGGTTCTTTGAAAGAATTAACAAGATTGATAAACCCCTGGCCAGACTTATCAAAAAGAAAAGAGAAATGACCCAAATCAACAAAATCATGAATGAAAAGGAGAGATCACAACCAACACCAAAGAAATACAAACAATTATAAGAACATATAATGAGCAACTCTATGCCAGCAAATTAGATAACCTGGAAGAAATGGGTGCATTCCTAGAGATGTATCAACTACCAAAATTGAACCAGGAAGAAATAGAAAACCTGAACAGACCTATAGCCACTAAGGAAATTGAAGCAGTCATCAAAAATGTCCCTACAAACAAAAGGGCCAGATGGCTTCCGAGGGGAATTCTATCAGACATTTCAAGAAGAATTAATACCTATTCTCCTGAAACTGTTCCAAAAAATAGAAATGGAAGGAAAACTTCCAAACTCATTTTATGAGGCCAGGATTACCTTGATCCCAAACCCAGACAAACACCCCATCAAAAAGGAGAATTACAGACCAATATCCTTGATGAACATGGATGCAAAAATTCTCATCAAAATACTAGCCAGTAGGATCCAACAGTACATTAAAAGGATTATTCACCATGACCAAGTGAGATTTATCCCTGGGCTGCAAGGTAGGTTCAACATCCGCAAATCAATCAACGTGATACAATACATTAACAAAAAAAAGAACAAGAATCCTATGATCCTCTCAAGAGATGCAGAGAAAGCATTTGACAAAGTACAGCATCCTTTCTTGATCAAAACTCTTCAGAGTATAAGGATAGAGGGTACATACCTCATATCATGAAAGCCATCTATGAAAAACCTACAGCGAATATCATTCTCAATGGGGAAAAGCTGAGAGCTTTTCCCCTAAGGTCAGGAACGCAGCAGGGATGTCCACTATCACCACTGGTATTCAACAGAGTATTAGAAGTCCTAGCCACAGCAATCAGACAACAAAAAGAAATCAAAGGCATCCAAATCGGCAAAGAGGAAGTCAAACTCTCACTCTTTGCAGATGATATGATACTGTATGTGGAAAACCCAAAAGACTCCACCCCAAAACTGCCAGAACTCATACAGGAATTCAGTAAAGTAGCAGGATATAAAATCAATGCACAGAAATCAGTGGCATTCCTACACACCAACAACAAGACAGAAGACAGACAAATCAAAGAGTCGATCCCATTTACAATTGCACCCAAAACCATAAGATACCTAGGAATAAATTTAACCAAAGAGGCAAAGGATCTGTACTCACAAAACTATAAAATACTCATGAAAGAAATTGAGGAAGACACAAAGAAATGGAAAAACGTTCCATGCTCATGGATTGGAAGAAAAAACATTGTGAAGATATCAATGCTACCTAGAGCAATCTACACATTCAATGCAATCCCCCTCAAAATACCATCCACTTTTTTCAAAGAAATGGAACAAATAATCCTAAAATTTGTATGGAACCAGAAGAGACCCCGAATAGCCAGAGGAATATTGAAAAAAAAGAAGCAAAGCTGGCGGCATCAGAATGCCGGACTTCCAGCTCTATTACAAAGCTGTTATCATCAAGACAGTATGGTACTGGCACAAAAACAGACACATAGATCAATGGAACAGAATCGAGAGCCCAGAAATGGACCCTCAACTCTATGGTCAACTCATCTTTGACAAAGCAGGAAAGAATGTCCAATGGCAAAAAGACAGTCTCTTCAACAAATGGTGTTGGGAAAATTGGACAGCCACATGCAGGAGAATGAAACTGGACCATTTCCTTACACCACACACAGAAATAGACTCCAAATCCTGAAAGACCTAAACGTGAGACAGGAGTCCATCAAAATCCTAAAGGAGAACACAGGTAGCAACCTCTTCGACCTCAGCCGCAGCAACTTCTTCCTAGAAACATCGCCAAAGGCAAGGGAAGCAAGGGCAAAAATGAACTATTGGGATTTCATCAAGATAAAGAGCTTTTGCACAGCAAAAGAAACAGTCCACAAAACCAAAAGACAACCAACAGAATGGGAGAAAATATTTGCAAATGACATATCAGATAAAGGGCTAGTATCCAAAATCTATAAAGAACTTATCAAACTCAACACCCAAAGAACAAATAATCCAATCAAGAAATGGGCAGAAGACATGAGCAGACATTTTTCCAAAGAAGACATCCAAATGGCCAACAGACACATGAAAAAGTGCTCAACATCGCTGGGCATCAGGGAAATCCAAATCAAAACCTCAATGAGATACCACCTCACACCAGTCAGAATGGCTAAAATTAACAAGTCAGGATACGACAGATGTTGGCGGGGATGCGGAGAAAGGGGAACCCTCCTACACTGTTGGTGGGAATGCAAGCTGGTGCAACCCCTCTGGAAAACAGTATGGAGGTTCCTCAAACAGTTGAAAATTGAGCTACCATACGATCCAGCAATTGCACCACTGGGTATTTACCCCAAAGATACAAATGTAAGGATCCGAAGGAGTATGTGCACCCCAATGTTTATAGCAGCAATGTCCACAATAGCCAAACTGTGGAAAGAGCCAAGATGTCCATCGACATATGAATGGATAAAGAAGAGGTGGTATATATACACAATGGAATATTATGCAGCCATCAAAAGGAATGAGATCTTGCCATTTGCAACGACATGGATGGAACTGGAGGGTGTTATGCTGAGTGAAATAAATCAATCAGAGAAAGACATGTATCATATGACCTCACTGATGTGAGGAATTCTTAATGTCAGGAAACAAACAGGTTTGCTGGAGTGGTGGGGGTTGGGAGGGATTGGGTGGCTGGGTGACAGACACTGGGGAGGGTGTGTTTTATGGTGAGCGCTGTGAATTGTAGAAGACTGATGAATCACAGATCTGTACTTTGAAACAAATAATGCAATATATGTTAAGAAAAAAAAGAAGAAGAAGATAGCAGGAGGGGAAGAATGAAGGGGAGTAAGTCGGAGGGGGAGATGAACCATTAGAGATGATGGACTCTGAAAAACAAACTGAGGGTTCTAGAGGGGAGGGGGGTGGGGGGATGGGTTAGCCTGGTGATGGGTATTAAAGGGGGCACATTCTGCATGGAGCACTGGGTGTTATGCACAAACAATGAATCATGGAACACTACATCAAAAACTAATGATGTAATGTATGGAATTAATATAACAATAAAAAATTATTAAAAGAAAATAAAAGAGAGTCAAAGGATTTGGAGAAAATACTGATGATGTGTGTGTGTATATATATATATATATATATACATACATACATATATATACACACACATATATATATGTATTCATATAATAGAAAGGATTAATGTTCATATAGTAGAAAGCATTCCAAGAAATCAATAAGAAAATGACACATTTTCTAATTTTGATAGGAACAGTGATGTTTACCAAATATTCTATAGAAAAACTTACATTTCCCACCCCTTGCAGTTTGTTATGAACACATGACTACTTCTTTCCAAAGAAATATCAGTTTAAGTGATATGTGTTATTTCTGGATTAAGGCAATGGAAAACCACGTGAAATTCTCCAATCTGTCTTTCCCTGCCAAGGAGGCCATAGGTTTTTGATAAGCTATGGTGGACCTCTATCAGTGCGCTTTTCTCTGAATCACTAGCCATCGAACAGCCCTGGTGACCTGTAATGGATGTATTGTGTGAGCAAGAAATAAAGTTTTGCTGTGTGAAAAAAAAAAATAAGATTTTTTTTATTTGAGAGAGAGAGAGAAAGAGAGAACAAGGGGGAGTGGCAGGCAGAGGGAGAGGGAGAAGCAGGCTCCACACTGAGCAGGAACCTGATGCAGGGGCTTGATCCCAGGACTCTGGGGTCATGACTTGAGTCGAAGGCAGATGTTTAACAAATAAGCCACCCAGGTGCCCCCAAAATGGACACTTTAATTGAAACTTTACTGAGATATACGTTCAGATGCAAAGACCCTAACAACATGAAGTGACTGATAGCCTGAGAACTATTTCTTTGTATTATTTTTGAGATTTTACTTTAATTTGACCAAAGTCCAGGCTGAATTTTCCAGACAGTCTTTACTAATTTAGGGAGATTGTTTTCTATTCCTGGGTTCTTTCATGATTGGGTATTGAATGTTGTCATATGATTTTGAGATTATTACATGAATTATTATTGACTGATTTTCTTATTTGAAATCACTTGCTCAGTGGGATAAATCTGTTCAGTCAGCATATAATTTCATATATGGTGAATATTAACTTATTAATTGCATCTGTTTGTGACAGAGATTGATTAGTAAATTTGTTTCTTGCCTCTTTTAGGCATATGATGACCTGATAAAAAGTTTTGGAATGTGTTCCCTTTTCCATTATTATCTATGGAATTTGCATAAGATCAAAGCCATTTCTTAATTTAATATTTGAAAGAATTCACTGCTCAAGCTACCAAGGCTTAAAGTTTTCTTTGAGTAAAAATTTACAAGAATGATTTATAATAGGGACATTCAGACTTTATATTTCTTCTTTTGTCAGTTTGGTAAATTATGCTTTTTGTTATTGCATATAAATTGTCCAATTATTGGCATTGAGTTTATCATGATGTTATTTTATGTTTCCAAATGTCTGTAGTTCTGCAGTGATATCTGCTTTTCAATCTTTATATCAATAAGTAGATTTTTCCGTCTCACTCTTTTGATCAATTTTGCTAGAAATTTATACATTTTACTGATTTTTCTAAGTAATCAACTTTTGGATTTTGTTACTTTTTTTCCCTGATACATATTTGTTTTCTGTACATAGACTTTGTTCTTATCTTTATTATTATCTTTTTGTACTTTGTGTTAAATTTGCTATCTCTTTCTAACTTTTTTTTTTATTTTATTTTTTTCAAAGATTTTTATTTATTTATTTGTCAGAGAGAGAGAGAGCACAAGCAGGAGGAGCAGTAGAGGGAGAAGGAGAAGCAGGCTCCCCACTGAGCAAGGAGCCTGATGCGGGGCTCGATCCCAGGACCCCGGGATCATGATCTGAGCCGAAGGCAGACGCTTAATGACTGAGCCACCCAGGTGTTCCTCTTTCTAACTTTCTGATATCAAGACTTATCTTACTGATTTTTAGGTTTTCTTTTTTCCTCAATGTATGCGATTTAATGTCGCAAATTTCTCACTACAACATTGTTTTAGCTGCATCCAACAAGTTTAGATATGTTGCACCCTTATTATAATTTGGTTCAAAATATTTCTAATTCCTGCACGTGTTATAGGTAGTGTAATTTTTTTTTAAATCATCAGGTCGCAAACTTTACTCATTTTTTTTAAAAGATTTTATTTATTTATTTATTTGAGAGAGAGAATGAGATAGAGAGAGAGAGCACAAGATCCAAGAGGGTCAGAGGGAGAAGCAGACTCCCTGCCGAGCAGGGAGCCCGATGCTGGACTCGATCCCGGGACTCCAGGATCATGACCTGAGCCGAAGGCAGTCGCCTAACCAACTGAGCCACCCAGGTGCCTTAGGTAGTGTAATTTATAAATTATTTAGAAATATGTTGTTTAATACAAGTTTGGGATCTTTATAGTCTTCTCTTTGTTATTAATTTCTAGCTTGATCTTACTTTAGTCAGAGAACATACTCTGAATGAAATCAATCCTTTGAAATTTACTGAGGCTCTCTTTATGGCCCAGCATATGCTCATTTTTGATACTGTTCAATATGCACCTCAAAAGAATTATAAATCCAGTCATTGTTCGATGTTGTATTCTAAGTATATAAATGTCATCAAGTTTTATAATTATGTATTCATAACTATGTTACACAATTTCTTAATGTGTTATTCAATTTCTTAATTGTTGTACTCAGATTTTTTATATTGGTGAACACTGGTTTTTCTGTTTACTTGGATTTTCTCAATTATTATGAGACATTCTAACATCTCCCACAATGATTATGGACTTTTCCTTTCTCCTTTTAATTCTCTCGTTTTTTGCCTTACCTATTTTGAAACTAAATTAGAATTATTATATCTATTTTTCTGAAGTTATGTTACAAAGATTAAGAATAATACAGCTTTTTAGTGAATTGGAATCTTTATTGTTTAGAAAGGTCCTTATTTATCTCTGGAAATTCCTCTTGCCTGAAAATATATTTTGTATTATATCAGTATAATTACATAAGCTATTTTTAGTGCCTTTATTATATTTTAATTATTTCATTCTCAAACTTTGTCTTTTAAAGTGTGAATCATATATATACACCATGGAGTTAAATTTTATATTTTTATGCCATAGCATTGTTTGAGTTTCCTGAAAAGATCCTGAGACAAGGATTTGGAAGTACATCGTTTATTTCAGAGATGATTCTATGAGTCATTGCCAAGTGAACAGGTAAATTAGATCAGGACGGACAGAAAACAATAGTGGGTAACTGAGCTTAATCTAAGGGGGTGTGCCAATGGCAGACAGCAAAGTATATACACCTCAGACACACGTCCCATAGTCCAAGAAGTAAAAGGGTTGGTCTGTTCACTCATCAGCTCTGAAGAGGCATTGTTTGAGGATCACTCCTGGGAGTCACTGGGGTAGAGTGCAGTGCCAAAAAGTAGTGCTTCCAGATAAAGACACACAGGGTAAAAGACTGGAGACTGGGCCTATACTCATGAAAACAGTGAAGGCTGAGGGGCGCCTGCGTGGCTCAGTCAGTTAAGCATCTGCCTTCAGCTCAGTTCATGATCCCGGGGTCCTTGGATCGAGCCCCACATCAGGCTCCCTGCTCTATGGGGAGCCTGCTTCTCCCTCTCCCACTCCCCCTGCTTGTGTTCCCTCTCTCACTGTGTCTCTCTGTCAGATAAATAAAAAATCTAAAAAAAAAAAAAAAAGAAAACAGTGAAGGCTGATTGACATGGGCAGACCAATATCATTACCAGCTACGTCAAGTTTGCCAAAATTTGTTTTTTAATTGAATTAGGTATTTACATATAGTATGTAAATATTTAGTGTGTATATTAGATTTAGTGTGTATTTGTATTTACTATATATGATATATAGTGAGTATATATGTTAATATTTGGAATACAGAAATGGATAAATATTAAAAATGGAATACAGACATGGATCACCAGAAAGACTGTGTAATAATATCCCAACGTGGAGCATAAGGTTCTACTGTCAGACAGTCCTGTCATCATCAGAATTTACTTTGTGTCTGTGATCTTGGGCAGGTTATAATCTCCCTAATTACATTCCTGTAAATTGACAGCAGACAGCACATTCCTTAAGTCTTCATGGTTATTTTCACAGGCCTCCTTGCCTGACAAACTGTGAGCTTTTCCCAACATACAACAGACATCTCAGGAAAGGCTGATGTTGAGACATCACTCAGTAAAGGACACTGTCCAAAGGTATAAAAAAGAAGATTAAGATACAAAACCCAGGGCGCCTGGGTGGCTCAGTTGGTTGAGCGACTGCCCTCGGCTCAGGTCATGATCCTGGAGTCCCAGCATCGAGTCCCGGGATGGAGCCCCGTGCGGGAGTCTGCTTCTCCCCCTGACCCTCCCCCCTCTCGTGCTCTCTCTCTCTCCATATCATTCTCTCTCTCAAATAAATAAATAGAATCTTTAAAAAAAAAGATACAAAACCCAAAAATTTGAACTCGCAATATCACTCAAAAAGCATTCTAAATAAGAACAAATGAGAAAACAATGCTTTCATCCCCTCCCATCATGCTGCTGGAGGAAGGTGAAAACTCATAAAACTGCAAGTGGAAAATAATATATCTTTTCAGGCTTGGTTAGGTATTGGACACTTAAATATCTTCTCAAAACATTTATCTTAGAGCATTTCCTATTTATTTTTTTTTTATTTAAGATTTTACTTATTTATTCAGAAGAGGCAGAGAGAGACAGGCAGAGGGAGAAGCAGGCTCCCCGCTGAGCAGGGAGCCTGATGCGGAACTCGATCCCAGGCCCCTGGGATCATGACCTGAGCCGAAGACAGATGCTTAACGACTGAGCCACCCAGGCGCCCAGCATTTCCTATCTATTTATTCCTTGGAAAAATACTGTACATAGTAAAAAGGATATTTTAAATGTTGTTTTCTGTCATAAATATAACTTCTTTCTTATTCAAGACCATATGTCTTCACTTTGCTCTTAATTTTCCAGGTCTTTATGTCTGAATCCTCCAGATTTTAACTTTAACATCTTTTAACTCAGTAATTGACTAACTATAAATATAATAGCATTATTTATATTAATTATAATAGCATTAATTGTAATAGTTATTTATGTAATTAACATTAGAATATACTCAAAAGTGTGCTGTATGAGGAGATAGCATGAAACATATAGCTTATTACTGACTCTTTGGACACCTAGAATATAGGTCAGGTCTCAAGAAGCACAGGTCTAATGAAGATATAAAGCAATCATCTCATGGAGATTGATAACCAATTTGTTAACCCTTATATGCTGAAGAACAGCATAATATTTCAGAATGTAGGCATTAGCTTAGGTAGGACCAGTGTTTATAACCTAGTCCTATTGCTAACCAGTGAGCTCTGGAAAGTTTTTTCTACCCTCCTGAATCTTAGCATCTTTATGTGTAATAGAGGAGATGTTAATACTGGTATGTTATGAGTGATCTACCAATGAGGAAGGACTTAGTTCAGTATCTGACTCTCCTTGCTGCTCAGTAACTAATAGTTATTAATTCCCGGCTGCCCTCACTTCTGGGATTACTTATTGTGCATGCATGTGTGTGCATGATTTAAATTATACTTGTGTGGTTATGCCACCTATGTGTACAGGAGAAAAATTAACTGTGCTGATTGCTGAGTACAGAATCCCCCTTTCAGACCTCCATGTCAATTTTGGCCTTTGTCTTGATTCAATCATGAATGGGTTTTGATACGATGAAGAAAACAGCTGACATTCATGTGCATGACACTTTTTGAATTTGTGCATTGCACAAACCCTTTTATGTAACATGACAGCCAGAGAACAGTACATTGCTGGAAGGAAATTAGGTTTCCCTCAAGGAACAAAGACACATACATAGTATCTCTTCCACTACACAAGAAAGCAAGTAGGAATTTCCATGCTGGTTCAGCTATACCTAAAATTTATGCCATGGAAAGTAAATATTCCTTAGGCAGAAAATAACTTACAGAGCCTAGATTCAAAACAATTTGTTTTCCATATTGTAAAAGAAAGAACACTCATAGAGGAAAAAGAAATATATTAGTAGGGGTGAAACATCAGACGAAGTACTGAAGTGTATTATGAAAAGTACAATTCTATGCAATAAAGATATGTGAATGACATTCAAAAGGATACAAATACTCCCTTCTCTTTGATTGAAGGATGATGTAAAATGATCTTTACAAATAAGCATTGGTATACCAGTCATGCACAACTGTGGACATTTAATCTTGAAGTTTTATAGTGACAAATTCAACCTGTAATTGTAAATTCCCTGGGGCTGGAATCAGTGTTTCCTTATCTTATGATAATAATTATGCCTATGATTAATATGAGTAAATGTTAATATGATTAATGATATTCAATAAATAGTTGCCAATGGGCGCCTGGGTGGCTCAGTTGGTTAAGCGACTGCCTTTGGCTCAGGTCATGATCCCGGAGTCCTGGGATCGAGTCCCACATCAGGCTCCCAGCTCAGTGCAGAGCCTGCTTCTCCCTCTGACTCTCTCCCCTCTCATGCTGTTTCTCTCTCGCTCGCTCTCTAATAAATAAATAAAATCTTTAATAAATAAATAAATAAATAAATAAATAAATAGTTGCCAAGTTAATGAATTGTTCAAAATAGTTATTCAACTAATAGTTGTGTGTTGCATATTTTCAAAACAATAATCTTTGCTCAAAAAACTACCTGTACCTCCTTCACCGATTTGTAATAATTATATAGCACGTTTGCTATGTCAGGTAAGATTCTAAGTACTTTACATATGTTAACTAATTTAATACCCACAACAGCTCTAGGAAGTGGTACTCTTATTAACCTATTTGTTAGCAGAAGTAATCTAGGCAAGAAGGTTTAAATTCTTTGTCTAAAGTCTCACCAATGCTAAGTAGGAGAACTGGGCTCCCACCCACACAGAGCAGCATCAGAGCTCATATTCTTAACACCATGCGCTGCTGCCTCCTGCTGATGTCAGCTAAGAACCAGGCTCCCTGTAAACAGTGAATACTGAAATGCCATCTATCCTCCTTAAAAGTACTTTCCTATACATTGATTCTTATAAGCCAGTCACACAATCACTTCTTAGCAGGTACCTGAAGATGAGAGAGATTTAACATTTTTTCTGCCTGTATTTGGGCCATACTAAATGTATCTATATAGAGTGTCCTGCCAGAGGCCAGTTCATCTCTCCTATACAGTCTTGAGGTGGTGGCCGGGGGGAGTAGAAACTGCTCTGAAATGGTCATTTAGGAGCTCAAGCTTCAACACAGGGTAGAGGAAAAAACACTCACTCCCATGGACACGAAGGTGCATAGAATGATTTTCTAACTAAACCGTAACCGTGGATACCACCATTTTATATGTTCAAAGATAGGTTGCTTTGGTAGTAAGCAGTAATCATGGTCTTCATAGACATCTTCAAATGAGGCCAAATTATAAGCATCCTTAACCTTTTAAACTACTAAAGTAGTTGAAAGCTAGTTATTTTGTCTTCACAGTACCTTACCTGGATTATCTAAAGAGGTCATCAATGTCTTTTTCTTCGCTTACCTGGTAGAACTTATTTATAGCAATTGATGTCATAATCTCTAACTGATATCTCTTTGAAAATACATATTTTTATTTTATTTTTTTATTTTTTAAAGATTTTATTTATTTATTTGACAGAGAGAGATACAGCGAGAGAGGGAACCCAAGCAGGGGCTGTGGGAGAGGGAGAAGGAGGTTTCCAGCTGAGCAGGGAGCCAAATGTGGGGCTTGATCCCAGGACCCTGGGATCATGACCTGAGCCAAAGGCAGATGCTTAATGACTGAGCCACCCAGGAGCCCCTGAAAATACATATTTTTTTGAACTCTTTTTTTATTGTTATGTTAATCACCATACATTAAATCATTAGTTTTTGATGTAGTGTCCCATGATTCATTGTTTGTGCATAACACCCAGTGTTCCACACAGAATGTGCCCTCTTTAATACCCATCACCAGGCTAACTCATCCCCCCACCCCCTCCCCTCTAGAACCCTCAGTTGGTTTTTCAGAGTCCATCGTCTCACATGGTTCTTCTCCCCCTCCGACTTAATCCCCTTCATTCTTCCCCTCCTGCTATCTTCATCTTTTCTTTTTTCTTAACATATGTTGTATTGTTTCAGGGGTACAGATCTGTGATTCAACAGTCTTGCGCAATTCACAGCGCTCACCATAGTACATACCCTACCCAATGTCTATCACCCAGCCACCACATCCTTCCCATCCCCCACCACTCTTCCTGAGATTAAGAATTCCTCATATCAGTGAGGTCATATGATACATGTCTTTCTCTGATTGACTTATTTCACTCAGCATAAGACCCTCCAGTTCCAACCAAGTCATTGCAAATGGCAAAATCTAATTCCTTTTGATGGCTGTATAATATTCCATTGTGTATATATACCACTTCTTCCTTATCCATTCATCTGTCGATGGACATCTTGGCTCTTTCCACAGTTTGGCTACTGTGCACATTACTGCTATAAACATTGGGGTGAACATACCCCTTCGGGTCCCTACATTTGAATCTTTGGGGTAAATACCCAGTAGTGCAATTGCTGGATCATATGGTAGCTCAATTTTCAACTGTTTGAGGAACCTCCATACTGTTTTCCAGAGGGGTTGCACCAGCTTGCATTCCCACCAACAGTGTAGGAGGGTTCCCCTTTCTCCGCATCCCCGCCAACATCTGTCGTATCCTGACTTGTTAATTTTAGCCATTCTGACTGGTGTGAGGTGGTATCTCATTGAGGTTTTGATTTGGATTTCCCTGATGCCCAGCGATGTTGAGCACTTTTTCATGTGTCTGTTGGCCATTTGGATGTCTTCTTTGGAAAAATGTCTGTTCATGTCTTCTGCCCATTTCTTGATTGGATTATTTGTTCTTTGGGTGTTGAGTTTGATAAGTTCTTTATAGATTTTGGATACTAGCCCTTTATCTGATATGTCATTTGCAAATATTTTCTCCCATTCTGTTGGTTGTCTTTTGGTTTTGTGGACTGTTTCTTTTGCTGTGCAAAAGCTCTTTATCTTGATGAAATCCCAATAGTTCATTTTTGCCCTTGCTTCCCTTGCCTTTGGCGATGTTTCTAGGAAGAAGTTGCTGCGGCTGAGGTCGAAGAGGTTGCTACCTGTGTTCTCCTTTAGGATTTTGATGGACTCCTGTCTCACGTTTAGGTCTTTCAGGATTTGGAGTCTATTTCTGTGTGTGGTGTAAGGAAATGGTCCAGTTTCATTCTTCTGCATGTGGCTGTCCAATTTTCCCAACACCATTTGTTGAAGAGACTGTCTTTTTGCCATTGGACATTCTTTCCTGCTTTGTCAAAGATGAGTTGACCATAGAGTTGAGGGTCCATTTCTGGGCTCTCAATTCTGTTCCATTGATCTATGTGTCTGTTTTTGTGCCAGTACCATACTGTCTTGATGATAACAGCTTTGTAATAGAGCTGGAAGTCTGGCATTCTGATGCCGCCAGCTTTGCTTCTTTTTTTTCAATATTCCTCTGGCTATTCGGGGTCTCTTCTGGTTCCATACAAATTTTAGGATTATTTGTTCCATTTCTTTGAAAAAAGTGGATGGTATTTTGAGGGGGATTGCATTGAATGTGTAGATTGCTCTAGGTAGCATTGATATCTTCACAATGTTTTTTCTTCCAATCCATGAGCATGGAACGTTTTTCCATTTCTTTGTGTCTTCCTCAATTTCTTTCATGAGTATTTTATAGTTTTGTGAGTACAGATCCTTTGCCTCTTTGGTTAAATTTATTCCTAGGTATCTTATGGTTTTGGGTGCAATTGTAAATGGGATCGACTCTTTGATTTGTCTGTCTTCTGTCTTGTTGTTGGTGTGTAGGAATGCCACTGATTTCTGTGCATTGATTTTATATCCTGCTACTTTACTGAATTCCTGTATGAGTTCTGGCAGTTTTGGGGTGGAGTCTTTTGGGTTTTCCACATACAGTATCATATCATCTGCAAAGAGTGAGAGTTTGACTTCCTCTTTGCCGATTTGGATGCCTTTGATTTCTTTCTTTTTTTTTTTTGTCTGATTGCTGTGGCTAGGACATCTAATACTCTCTTGAATAGCAGTGTGATAGTGGACATCCCTGCTGCGTTCCTGACCTTAGGGGAAAAGCTCTCAGCTTTTCCCCATTGAGAATGATATTCGTTGTAGTTTTTCATAGATGGCTTTCATGATATGAGGTATGAACCCCCTATCCCTATACTCTGAAGAGTTTTGATCAAGAAAGGATGCTGTACTTTGTCAAATGCTTTCTCTGCATCTCTTGAGAGGATCATAGGATTCTTGTTTTTTTTGTTAATGTATTGTATCACGTTGATTGATTTGCGGATGTTGAACCTACCTTGCAGCCCAGGGATAAGTCCCACTTGGTCATGGTGAATAATCCTTTTAATGTACTGTCTGATCCTATTGGCTGGTATTTTGGTGAGAATTTTTGCATCCATGTTCATCAAGGATATTGGTCTGTAATTCTCCTTTTTGATGGGGTGTTTGTCTGGTTTTGGGACCAAGGTAATGGTGGCCTCATAAAATGAGTTTGGAAGTTTTCCTTCCATTTCTATTTTTTGGAACAGTTTCAGGAGAATAGGTATTAATTCTTCTTTAAATGTTTGGTAGAATTCCCCTGGGAAGCCATTTGGCCCTGGGCTTTTGTTTCTTGGGAGATTTTTGATGACTGCTTCAATTTCCTTAGTGGCTATAGGTCTGTTCAGGTTTTCTATTTCTTCCTGGTTCAATTTTGGTAGTTGATACATCTCTAGGAATGCACCCATTTCTTCCAGGTTATCTAATTTGCTGGCATAGAGTTGCTCATTATATGTTCTTATAATTGTTTGTATTTCTTTGGTGTTGGTTGTGATCTCTCCTTTTCATTCATGATTTTGTTGATTTGGGTCATTTCTCTTTTCTTTTTGATAAGTCTGGCCAGGGGTTTATCAATCTTGTTAATTCTTTCAAAGAACCAACTCCTAGTTTCGTTGATCTGTTCTACTGTTCTTTTGGTTTCTATTTCATTGATTTCTGCTCTGATCTTTATTATTTCTCTTCTCCTGCTGGGTTTAGGCTTTATTTGCTGTTCTTTCTCTAGCTTCTTTAGGTGTAGGGTTATGTTGTGTATTTGAGACCTTTCTTGTTTCTTGAGAAAGGCTTGTATTGCTATATACTTTCCTCTCAGGACTGCCTTTGCTGTATCCCAAAGATTTTGGACAGTTGTGTTTTCATTTTCATTGGTTTCCATGAATTTTTTTAGTTCTTCTTTAATTTCCTGGTTGACCCATTCGTTCTTTAGTAGGATGCTCTTTAGCCTCCATGTATTTGAGTTCTTTCCGACTTTCCTCTTTGATTGAGTTCTAGTTTCAGAGCATCGTGGTCTGAAAATATGGAGGGAATAATCCCAATCTCTTGGTACCAGTTGAGACCTGATTTGTGACCTAGGATGTGATCAATTCTGGAGAATGTTCCATGGGCACTAGAGAAGAATGTGTATTCCTTTGATTTGGGATGGAATGTTCTGAATATGTCTGTGAAGTCCATTTGTTCCAGTGTGTCATTTAAAGTCTTTATTTCCTTGTTGATCTTTTGCTTAGATGATCTATCCATTTCAGTTAGGGGAGTGTTAAAGTCCCCCACTATTATTGTATTGTTGTCAATGTGTTTCTTTCCCTTTGTTATTAATTGCCTTATATAATTGGCTGCTCCCATGTTAGGGGCATAGGTATTTACAATTGTTAGATCTTCTTGTTGGATAGACCCTTTAAGTAAGATATAGTGTCCTTCTTCATCTCTTATTACAGTCTTTATTTAAAATCTAATTTGTCTGATATAAGGATTGCCACCCCAGCTGTCTTTTGGTGTCCATTAGCATGGTAAATGGTTTTCCAGCCCCTCGCTTTTAATCTGGGAGTGTCTTTGGGTCTAAAATGAGTCTTTTGCAGAGAGCATATTGATGGGTCTTGTTTTTTAATCCAATCTGATAGCTTGTGTCTTTTGATTGAGGCATTTAGCCCATTTACATTCAGGGTAACTATTGAAAGGTATGAATTTAGTGCCATTGTATTGCCTTTAAGGTGACTGTGACTGTATTTTGTCTGTGTTCCTTTCTGATCTATGCTGCTTTTAGGCTCTCTTTTTGCTTAGAAGACCCCTTTCAATATTTCTTGGAGGACTGGTTTCATGTTTGCAAATTCCTTTAGTTTTTGTTTGTCCTAGAAGCTTTTTATCTCTCCTTCTATTTTCAATGACAGCCTAGCTGGATATAGTATTCTTGGCTGCATATTTTTCTCGTTTACTGCTCTGAAGATCTCATGCCAGTCCTTTCTGGCCTGCCAGGTCTCTGTGGATAGGTCTGTTGCCAGTCTAATATTTTTACCATTGTAGGTTACATATCTCTTCTTCTGAGCTGCCCTCAGGATTTTCTCTTTGTCTCTGAGACTCGTAAGTTTTACTATTAGATGTCGGGTTGTTAACCTATTTTTATTGATTTTGACAGGGGTTCTCTGTGCCTCCTCGATTTTGATGCCTGTTTCCTTCCCCGCATTAGGGAAGTTCTCTGTTATAATTTGCTCCAATATACCTTCTGCCCCTCTTTCTCTTTCTTCTTCTTCTCGGATCCCAATTATTCTAATGTTGTTTCGTCTTATCGTATCGCTTATCTCTCGAGTTCTGCCCTCATGATCCTGTAGTTGTTTATCTCTCTTTTTCTCAGCCTCTTTATTTTCCATCATTTGGTCTTCTATATCGCTGATCCTCTCTTCAGCCTCATTTATCCTAGCAGTTAGTGCCCCCATTTTTGATTGCACCTCATTAATAGCCTTTTTGATTTTGACTTGGTTAGATTTTAGTTCTTTTATTTCTCCAGAAAGGGTTTCTCTAATAACTTCCACACTTTTTTCAAGCCCTGCTAGTATCTTTAAAGTCATGATTCTGAACTCTAGGTTCGACATCGTCCTAATGTCAGTATTGAGTAGGTCCCTGGCAGATGGTACTACCTCTTGTTCTTTTTGCTGAGGTGATGTTTTTCCTCTTGTCATTTTGTCCAGAGGAGAATAGATGAATGAGAGACCAGAATGCTAACAGGTTAACAATGTCTCCAGCAAATATACTCTATACAAATCAGAAAAGACCGGAAACCAGGGGAAAAGAAAGGGAAAGAAGGAAGAAAGAGGAATAAAAAAAGAAAAAGAAAAAGATAAAAACAAACAAAACCAAACCAAAAAAAGAAAAACACAGAATATAATCAAATATGATCAGGCTAGTGCATAGATCAGTGCCACACACTAGATTTTGGACATATTTTGGTCTGTTAGAAGAAAGTGCCTGCTAAAATTTTAAAGGAAGAAAGACTTATATATGTACAAAATAAGGGTTGATACAATGAAGGGATGGTAGATGACTGTAAAGATGAAAATTATAAAAGATTTTATGAAAGGAATTGATAAGATAAGAAGTTGTCTTTAAAAAGAAAGAAGATTTTAAAAAATAAAAAGAGAAAAGAAAAAAAAAGGAGAGAATGTGATCAGGCAGGAGACTAGAACAAAGTCATACACTAGTGATTTAGGGTATATTTTGATCTGTTAGAAGAAACTGTATCTCAAAATTTTAAAGAGACAACAACTTAGATATATATGCCAAAAATAAGGGTAACTACTATGAAGGGATGAAAATATGACTCTAAAAATGAAAAATAAAAAAAATGTTTTTTTTTTAAAAAGGGATTGATAAGATGTTGGTTGAGAAAGGGAAAAAGAAAAATTAAAAAAAAAAAACAGTTAAAAAATTAACTTTGAAAAACTAATGAATTATGGTAAAAAAAAAAAACCATGAATTCTATGTGCAGTATTCCCCTAGCACTGGAGTTCTCCCATTCTCCTTGATTGGTAAACTTGGTCTTGACTTGTTGGCTGTTCCTGCTGATCTTCTGGGGGAGGGGCCTGTTGCCGTGGTTCCCAAATGTCTTTGCCAGAGGGGGAATTGCCCCGCCCTTGTGAGTCTGGGCTAAGCAAGCTGCTCGGGTTTGGTCTCAGGAGATTTTAGTTCCCTGCAAGCTCTCAGCACAGCTTTGGAGGACCAGGGTGAAAATGGTGGCCTCCCAATCCCCGCCCGGAGGAGCTGAGAACTCGGGGCCCTGCTCCTCAGTGTGCCCCCAGAGAAAAGCAGTCACTTCCGTCTCCCCAGTCTCTGGCCGCACTCCGTGCTCACCCGGCCTGTGACCAAGCATTTCTACCTCTGGCACCCGACCCCGTGTGGAGTCTCCAAACCTAGCAGATCCCTGTGGTACCGTTCCGCACCGCTCCTCTTGGGGGAGGAAGGGGAGTCTCCCCGGCTCTGCACTTATTGGGTCCCTGCTGGAAGAGCAGTGGCCCAACTGGGCCACAGATCACAGTTTACGGCAACCCCGAGCTGAGAGCCCACGCCTCGCCTTCGTCTCTGCAGCCGGTCTCCCCCTCCGATACCCAGGAGCTCTGCCGCACTCAGCCACCCCCGGTCTTTCTGTGACCCCGAGGGTTCTGAGACCACACTGTCCCGCGAGGGTTCCACCCCCTGCTTAGCCAGTGGAGCGACACCCCCCGTCAGCGGAGCCGACTTCTAAAAGTTCTGATTTTGTGCTCCGCAGCTCTATCGCTTGCCAGAAGTGGCCGATGGTGGCCCCCTCCCCCGCCGTCTATCCTCCCGAATGTCGCCTTGGATTCACTTCTCCGCACGTCCTACCTTCCAGAAAGTGGTTTCTTTTCTCTTCAGTGTGTTGTTGCTATTCTTATCTTTGATCTCCTGTTGAGTTCGTAGGTGTTCAGAATGGTTTGATCCCTATTCAGCTGAATTCCTGAGACCAGACGAAATCCAGGTCTCCTACTCCTCCACCATCTTGCCTAAAATCTTATTTTTAAAAAGTGTCTATTTTGTTTGTGCCTTGCTATTTTATTTATTTTATTATTTATGTTACTGCATTATCTTCCTTGGAGTTGCTGGGACAGATTTACCAGAAAGCCCTCAGCTACTTGCCCATGACAGGAACAGCTTCAACTAAAGAGAGTTTCCTCAGTCAAAGTCACTGCCTTTCCTTTGTGGCCACATCCAAGGACTAGCAAGCATGACTACCTATCCTCTCACCCCGACAAGGGATCACTATGAGTCTTCCAGAGCTCAGAACCCCCGTGCAGCTGGCTGAGGCCTCCACTGAAAGTATGTCAGAGGCGCTTCTTCTGCTCATTGGTTCTTCCTTGCCCTTCCCCTCCTCAGCATTCCCTGATATACCTCCCATGCACTGTTCCGCATCTCAGAGCCGACTTCCTGGGAACCCAGACAGTTGCGTCTTTATTTTTTTGAATGGTTGTCTAACAGCCCATGAAATTGAAGCACCCTAACTCTATCTCCACCTCACACATTTGTAGTTATTTTCCTCTCTAACATCGAAACACTGAGTATCCAACATCTTGTTGGGTACTGATTTAACATTCCTTTATATTATTTTCTTAAAGTACATACCCAGGGGCGCCTGGGTGGCTCAGATGGTTAAGCGTCTGCCTTCGGCTCAGGTCATGATCACAGGGTCCTGGGATCGAGTCCCGCATCAGGCTCCCTGCTCCTTGGGAGCCTGCTTCTCCCTCTGCCTCCCTCTCTCTCTCTCTCTCTCTCTCTCTCTGTCTCTCATGAATAAATAAATAAAATCTTAAAAAAAAAAAGTACATACCCAGGCATGAAATTTATAAGTTATATTACAAATATATTATATGTCATATAATATATTATATGTAAATTATAAGTATTCACAAATATATAATTTTGCCAATTTTAATATTGGCAAATATTATATATTGGCAATCTTGTTAATTTATAATATATTTCAATGTACTAGTTTAGCAGCTTTCTTAGACTATCACATAATTAGATGTTGTAATTTTTATTTAAAACTTGAGAGAAATGGAATTTCATCCTTCCTTTCATTTGAAATTCTATTCACTGGTAATATTGTTTTTTTTTTTAAAGGTGTATATGGGATAAAAACAAAGGCTACGTAAATGTTACATCTAATTGTTTTTACTAAGGTTTTTTTCTGAAGAGCTTATTAATACATAGTTTTTAATATAGCTGTTTTCCTAGGAATTAATGATATATAACTTCCATAATTAAATGAGAAGTGTTTAATAATGTGAATTTATTTTTCATTTAAATTGCTATCATCCTGACATAATAAATATAATATTTATTAAGAATAATGGTCATAGGAATAGGCACATATTTGGAAGTATATATTTAGTAACTTAACTTTTCATAACCCTATTTATCTATATAAATGAAGATATAAATATCTACTTTGTATCATAGATATGGTGACTAAGTTTGTAAAGCACCTAGTATAATATTTGCTCTTTAACAGAAGTTCCATGACTCATCATGTAGGAAAAAAAAGGCTCTTGGTCATACTTCAGGGACAAAAATGAAGAGGAAAAAACAGAATATGAGAAAACAATCATAAAATGACCCCTGATAGAGCAATCCAAAGCAGTAGTTCTGAATGAGAGGTAATGAACAATATCTAAGGAAAAATGTGTGCACTAAAGACTTTTGAAAGATAGTCCTCTGAAGGCTGTGGGTCTTTGTGAGACTAGTTATATGTGTTTGCTTCTGTAAGACTTTGCAAAGAGCAGGTACTAAGGATACGAACAAGAGAATGGTGGTACTGTAGATCCCAGCTAAGCCACAGGCCCAAGGGTCCAAATAGATGTAAAGGAACACACACAAATATAAGTATGGGATTGTGGCACAGTGAGACTCTCATGATAATGAGGCAGCCCCTTGAGCACAAGTAAGTGCTCAACCTTAATGGTACTTGGTGATGATTTATTGGAGGAACAGTGTAACTAGATGATTTACATAGAAATTATAGTCAAAGAGTACTTGGGGGAGTTTCATTTTTCACAATTTAGGCTCATAATATCATGTCAAGGAGAATATTTAACAGTGAATAATAATTCAAATATAATTCATTTGAGAATGCCTATTCTGTGGTGAGAAACTACTCAGAAAATGGGAATACAAAACCAAATTAGACATGCCCCAGTCTTGAAGAGGTCAAATAAATAATCTACCTTGAAAAAAACTTTGTGGAAGTGTTTTTGTAAATAATAGCATTTTAAATCATCAGATAAGTAGCTACATGTAAAGATTTTTTGAAAATTCATTCCCATAGACTTATAAAATATCTTCCACTGAATCATATACTAACCTGATTTGTATTACTTTATAATATCCATTTATTAAAACCAATACATACCTTTGAGGACTACATGGAGACATGCAGCAATAAGCTAAAGAGAAACAATTCCCATGTCGGTGTGTGGGCTTTACTCATGGACCAGCTATAAAATGTCATCCCAATTCCATGGGATGACATTTTATAGCTGGTCCATGAGTAAATTCTAGTAGCCATAAGAGGTTGAATATATGGGAAAAGGAGAAGGTATAACTTGGTGAGGGCATAGAAACAATAGGAGGCTTTAGGATCAAAAGCAACTGTGTAAGAATTAGCCTTAAAGAGGAAAAGAGAATATCCTCCATGTACTAGGTCCTCCATGGAAGAGGCCAATCAAAGTACAGAAGCCTGGAGTTATTATAAGAGAATGATTCTGAGAGTGTCTGTTCCCCACAGTCTAATCTATGAGCCTTGCACAAATTAGATGTTAGTAGACCTCTGAATAAATGAAAGAATAAATTTTAAAACTAAATTGTCCACATAAAATGCTCTTATAACAATGACACTGAAAGCACATACAAAATTAGCAAAATCATTGATTATGTATGAAGAATTAATATCTAAGTTTGTGAAAATGATTCATAATTAAAGGACAAAGTCTATAAAAAATACGAAGTATATGATGAAGTTTCAATTAGCATCTGAATCATAAAACTCCTGGAAATTTTATGTCATTGTAATTAATCCCAAACTGTTCCGAAAACAAAGGAATGTTAAATCCTCCAGTTATTCTTAAACTGTGATAGATGATTCATTAGGAACATGATGTTTCACTCTCAGTCCCATTCAGATCATGATAATCAAAAGTTGTTGCAGCTGAGCTGGAAGACATGATCATTTGCAGGATATTCTGGTGACTTGTAAGTAGCAGGGGACACATATTCTGAAATTTCTGACCCTTTCTAATACCTGTAGATTATCATGGCATACCAAAATGAACAAAGCTGATGTTCAATTTAATTTGGCTGGTGGAGGTGGAGCTGGAGTTATGGTGAGGTATCAGATGGGCCAGAGCATTCATGCTTTGGTCTCTGGACAAGAGAGGGCAAGGTAAGCCCCCTGGGCTCAGAGGGTCATACATAAAACTAAAATGTGATTAACTGTGTAATTCTGAAGTCACTTTGTACATGCAAACACACAGGTGATGGAGATACATGTGTGTGAGTTGACTCCCAGCTCCTACCCAAGTTGCTCATGACATTAGCCAAATCATTCAGCTTTTCTGAGCTTCCACTCTCCTTTTTATAAAATAAAGATTAATGGAGCCTCTTGCAAAACTAATAAAAATGTTAGAAATAATATGTTTAAAGCACTTACACACAGCTTGAAATATGGTGTAAGTTTTGTAAATCATAGACACCATTAGAAGTAGCATTGATAACCTAATTCTTTTCAACCCATGATGAAGAAGATATAAAGATTTATTCCTAGCAATTTTAGCTGCCCTTCCCTAAGAAAGATTCCTGCTGAGTCACCAATATAAATTCCTCATCAGCTTCCATTTTGAAATCTGAAGTTCTTTATATTTGAAGTTGAAAACAAACTGTAAAATATGTCACAATGTCTTCCCTATGTGTCACACTCCTATGTATGAACACCAGATGTACTACATTCCTTAGGACAATATCATTACTCTTATGTTATTATGCTGTTATATTGTTATAGAATATCATAATAATACATAAGAATTTTAGAAGAGTGATTTCAGCCTCGTCTACTATACGACTGGAAGTAATTGTTGCTGTGTAAAGTTCAGCCCCTGGTTAAGTGGCCTTTTCATAATTTAGGAATGGGTTGATAAAATTAAGGTTAGCCTGAGACAGGGATGGAGGAGTCCAACTCCAAAAAACATTGGTATGAACATATGCCCTCCTGTAGTATCTCACTTTTAAATAATCTAAAATGCAGAAGACAGAGTATCAATCATGCTCTACTTCAGGTAAAATTTTATAATACAAAAAATTAAAGTTCTCAATAGCACTTTAACTCAGGTCATCTTCAAAATTAAACAAGATCAGCTATTTTTCTCTGATTGTATCCATGTCTTTGGAAAACACACACATATTCAAATATTTTAAAATTTACTTATCAGGGGACAGTTGAAAGAAAAGACAAATAGGTCAATAGAACAAAATAAAGTCTAGAAATAGACCTCCATAACTATAGTCAACTGGTCTTTGACAGAGGACAAAGGAAATACAATGGAGCAAAGATAGTCTTTTCAACAAATGATGCTGGAACAACTGGACATCCATGCACACAAAAATAAATCTAGACAGATCTCACAAAAATTAACAAAAATTGACTCAAAATGGATCATAGGCCCAAGTATAAATCACAAAAAAATAAAACTCCTAGAAGACAACACAAGAGAAAACCTAGATGACTTTGTGTATATTGAAATCATTGTAGAAAGGACATCAAAGGCATAATTCATGAAAGAAATAATAAGATAGACTTTGTAAAAATTAAAAACTTCTGCTCTGTGGAAGATGGTATCAAGAGAATGAGAAGACTAGCCACAGACCGGGAAAAAATATTTGCAAAAGACATCTGACAAGGGACTGTTCTCTAAAATATACAAAGAACACTTAAAATCCAACAATAAGGAAACAAACAACTTGATTTAAAAAGGCAAGCCAGGGCGCCTGGGTGGCTCAGTTGGTTAAGCGACTGCCTTCGGCTCAGGTCATGATCCTGGAGTCCCGGGATCGAGTTCCGCATCGGGCTCCCTGCTCGGCAGGGAGTCTGCTTCTCCTTCTGACCCTCCCCCCTCTCATGTGCTCTCTCTCTCATTCTTTCTCTCAAATAAATAAATAAAATCTTTAAAAAAATAAAAAAGCGAGCCAAAGACTAACAGACATTTTGCTAAAGAAGATATACAGATAGTGAATAAGCATATTAAAAGATGCTCCACATCACGTCATCAGGAAATTGAAAATTAAAACAACGAGGTACCACTACACACCTATTAGAATGACCAAAACACTGACAATACCAAATGCTGGTGAGGATGTGAAGCATCAGGAACTTTAATTCATTGCTGGTGGGAATGAGACATTGTACAGTCATTTTTGAAGATAGTTTGGCTGTTTCTTATAACACTAAACACATTCTCACCATATGATACAACAGTCATGCTCTTTGGTATTTACCAAGTGAATTGAAAACTTATGTCCACACAAAAACCTGCACATGGGTGTTTATGGCAGTTTTATTCATAATTGCCAAAACTTTGAAGCAACCAAGATGTCCTTCAGTAGGACATCAAGAATGAATAAATAAACTGTGGTACATTCAGACAATGGAATGTTATTCAGCACTAAAAAAGAAACTATCAAGCCATGAAAAACATGGAGGTACCTTAGATGCATATTACTACGTGAATGAAGCCAATCTGAAAAGGCTACATACTATGTGATTTTAACTATACGATATTCTGGAAAAGGCAAAAAACTGGAGACAATAAAAGATTGGTGGTTACCACTGCAATAACTGTGCCAATGATAAGCACTAAACCATCTAATTCTTCTATTATATTATAGCTAATCCCTCTCAGGCTCCTGCCTACAAGTATTATCCTTCTATAATCTAGAAGAACCTTATTCTAAATAGAAGACTATCACAACTTAGCAAAGAATACCAGCATGTGATGTCTCTTGAGTGAAGAAGACAAATATCTTTCCTTTGGGGAATTCCACTGGAAAACTTTTGAGTTTGTTTATCAGTCTGTGTGCCAATAATTACTATGCCCCTCTCAGTCAATAAGAAATGTATATTTGCATCATGATCCATACCCAGGATAACAACTAATTAGACTCAACCCAAATTAAAGCCATTTCCCTGGGAAATGAAATTAGAACTAACAGATTCCAGATGCAGCTTGAGCTGGTCTCCTTAATAGACATGACTAACTTCTGCCCTGTCAACTGTGTGGTGGGCAAAATAATCAGCCATAGAAAGTGGACAGGACAGATGGAAACAATACACCATGTGTCCCTGACTCTAGGGATTTCCCACTTTTAGCTCTTTTCTAAGTTCTGACTGCATTCATTAAGTCATCCTTTTATTTTTATAAAGAAGTTCCTGGTTTTGATTTTGCTAGTTCAACTTGTGTTTTTTATTAAAGATTTTATTTATTCATTTGAGAGAGAGAGAATGAGAGATAGAGAGCACGAGAGGGAAGAGGGTCAGAGGGAGAAGCAGACTCCCCGCTGAGCAGGGAGCCCGATGTGGGACTCGATCCCGGGACTCCAGGATCATGACCTGAGCCGAAGGCAGTCGCCCAACCAACTGAGCCACCCAGGCGCCCTCAACTTGGTTTTTGTTATTTATATTGAGAGTGTTCTAATCAAGTCATAAGCCAGTCACCTTTAGAGCACAGAAGAGACCAAGTTTAATTCTGCTAAAGAGAATGGTCTAGGATTTGAAATTGGGCAAGATATTGAAATTGGATATTAATGGGCTGAGATGGAAACATTCTAAAATGGGGACAAAGTCCATGCAGGAAGAAGAAGGGGAAACTATAGGGATCTGGGGAACAGTGATTACACAGAGATGGGAAGTATGTTGTTTGGAGAACAGTGAGAACAAGAAAGTTGAAGCCAAACAAAAAAAAATTAAAAATTTAGTAAAATAAATTTTTAGTCTGTTATCCATGGGGATCCACCAAGGTTTGTGGTCATAGTCAGAAAAAAAAAATTCTCTTCTAAAATTTTCTTTATTTACTTTCACATTATTCCCCCCATCTCTTCCCACATCCTTTTTTTAAACCCATCTTTATAACTTGGATCTTGAAACTTGAATATAATTCAGAACTACTTTGGAAATGCAAATTGGGGTATGGATGTTATAACCATAATCCCACCTTTATCTTTCGGTGTGACAGCGAGGTATCCATTAACAATAACTGGACTATTTGAATTTTTCCCTGGGGTGTCTGGGTGGCTCAGTCAATTAAGCATCTGCCTTTGTCTGGGGTCATGATCCTAGAGTCTCAGGATCGAACCCGCATCAGGCTCCCTGCTCATCAGAGAGTCTGCTTCTCTCTCTGCCCCTCACCTGGCTTGTGTGTTTTCTCTCTCACTCTCTCTCAAATAAATAAATAAAATCTTTAAAAAATGCCTGGACTATTTGAACTTTCCCCCCCTATTTACCCTATTTTACAAACAACAAACTGCATTTCAGAATAGAACAGTGACTTGTCTAAGACTTTTCAGCAAAGAAGTTTTAAAGTCTAGAGACAGACTCACTCTTAATAATCTCACTGGGAGTTACAGAAAAGGCTTCACAGAGGAGTGAGGATTTGTTTAGGCTATAAAGAGAAAAGATGACCACACAGGTTTCCTCATCCATAAAATGGAATCACTTCTTTCTGGTAATGTGGTTGAGTGGTTGAAGGGATTAAATGACATCATAAAGGAAAAGTATTAAATGGCCAAGAACCTCACAGGAGGATAGCCCAAACTAATCTATTGGACAATAAAATCTGCTTATTATGGAAGAAAAGTGGGGAGCAGTTAGAAATAAGGTTGGAAAATCTGTTGTGGCCAGTGCCTCATGGTATGAAAACCAGGGTAAGATGAGCCATTTAAAGATCTCTGTCAGCACCTGGCAAGAACTCTGAGAAACTTGTTACCACTGCCTCAGCCCACAGGTCTCTCCTCATACTGAACTTCTACCTGTATCTTACATAATGACACAGGGTTTGCTCATAATTGTTCTCTAATTACTTCATTTGGGTTTTTTAAATCTTCTCCTGACTCAGATTATGAACACTTACATCCTGCTGTAGTATGTTTAATACACTCCAGATTAGCAAATATGTAAGTTAACCTGAGCACAATTTTGGGATGTACAAGGTGTTAATAACTATACAATTTGAGATTGGTAGGTTTTCCACATGCATCTCTGGAATCTGAATCATGGCATTATCATAGTCCATTTTGTTATAAAGCAGACTGGCTAAGTATTCTAGGAAGATTAAAGGAACAAGCAGGCTTATTTAGGCCAGGAAGTAATCAGTTCCTAAGTCGTTTCTTAGCAGCTTATATAAGTTCACATGGCACTCTAAGGTGTAATTGACTATCGCAAGGTATAAGCTTTGAAAAGATGTAGGTCAGAATGCCTGAGTGTGTTTAGCTTATCTTGAAAATTTCTATATCTTATACTTTTAAAAGAAAAAGCCTGCACCTCAGCTTCCTTTAGTTTATTCTTAATGCTCTGGAAATAGCTTTTAGTGTTCCTATAACTTTATGTTCTCTCCAATGTAAATATTTGTATAAAAGATATCAAAAAATCATAAAAGTAAAGGCCCTTAATCAGTAACAGAGTTTATCCTTTTGCTATAAGACATAAATCACCACATGTGTCTAGGAAATCCTGGAACTCATTCTGTTCTTCCTTGATTCTCAGTTTCCTGAGAAGCACCTTCACAAACAATGAAGGGAGACGAACTTCCACCGCCAACTGTTCCCCAACTGCTCTCCACTCCAAATGTTCCTATTACTCTGGAATTACATCACTTCCTACACAATAGTGGCAAAACTGTCCAGGTACAATCTGTAGAGAGATGATCACCCAACCTCACCAGTCTGGACATCATAGGACTACAGAGAATTTATAAATTAGATTAGTAGTCTAAGATGATTAAGCCCACAGTAGGTTTATACGTGTATGACTATATATACAGTCATACCTTGTTTTATTGTACTTTGCAAATATTACATTTTTTATAAGTTGAAGGTTTGTAACAACACTGCATGGAGCAAGAACATTGGCACAATTTTTCCAGTAGTATTTGTTCACTTCATGTCTCTGTGTCACATTTGGTAACTCTTGCACTATTTAAAACTTTTCCAATATTATGTTTGTCATCATGATGTGCTCAGTGATTACAATTCACTGAAAGTTCAGATGATGGTTGGCATTTTTTGGCAAAAATTATTTATAATAATAGTTATAAATTATTTTAATTATGGTATATACATTTTAAAAGGTATATTTTTAAGGCATAATGTTTTTGAACACTTAATAGACTGTAATATAGTGTAAACATAGCTTTTATATGCACTCGGAAACCAAAAAATCCATTTGACTCACTTCATTCTAATGTTCACTTTACTGCAGTGGTCTGGAACCTAGCCCACAATGTCTCAGGGATATGCCTGTAGTTACTTACTTAAATGCATCAATATGCTATAACCTATTGAAAATAAGCAATAAAGTAGTAATTCTTGCTTCATCCAACTCAGGACCTTTAGAAACTCTTAGGAGTGTTTGTCAAACCTCTGTTTTCCACAGTTGTGTGCATTAACGTGGTCACATCTTGCCTTGGTCTTATATACTCTGCAGAGAATTCTAAATTGCTCTGTCTGCAAATGTTCTAGATATAAATTTATAAAGAGTCTCTATCATCTGCTTTTGCTTGTTGGCATGTGTGTTATTATAACTCCCCTTCTAGATCACCTCATTAGCTATTAATTTATGCTTGCAATGCTTTCTAGTTCATGCACTGAGAAAAAGCCATTGGTATCTGCTAAACAAGTAGAAGTGGCTTCTCTCTTTCACTACCCTACATTGTATCAGTGGAAAGTGTTTCAGAGGTTACTCAGTTAAAGAAACAAGACCCTGTAAGTGGAGCTTTGCTAAAGAGGTATTTTTCCTTGACACCCATAGGCAAACATAACATATTTTTAAATGTTTTTTTATTATTCAAATTCAATTAGTCAACATATAGTACATAATTTGTTTCAGGTGTAGTGTTCAATAATTCATCAGTTGTGTTTAACACCCAGTGCTCATCACATCACGTGCCCTTCTTAAAGCCTATCAACCAATTACCCCATCCTCCTACCCACCTCCCCTCCAGCAACCCTGTTTGTTTTCTACAGGTAAGAGTTTCTCATGGTTTTTCTCCCTCTCTGAGGACTTCCCATTCAGTTTTCCGTCTCTTCCCCTATGATCCTCTGAGCTGTTTCTTATATTCTACATATAAGTGAAACCATATAATAATTGTCTTTCTCTGATTGATTTATTTTGCTCAGCATAATATACTCCAATCTGGTCCAGGTCAATGTAAATGGTAAGTATTCATCCTTTCTAATCTCTGAGTACTATTCCATTGTATATGTATAGACTTGTCTAGCAAGAAGTTGCTACAACCGAGGTCGAAGAGGTTGCTACCTGTGTTCTCCTCTAGGATTTTGATGGCTTCCCGTCTCACATTTAGTCTTCCATCCATTTCCAGTTTATCTTTGTGTATGGTGTAAGAAAATGGTCCAGTTTCATTCTTCTACATGTGGCTGTCCAATTTCCCCAGCTCCACTTATTGAAGAGATTATCCTTTTTCCATTGGATCTTCTTTCCTACTTTGTCAAAGATGAGTTGACCATAGAGTTGAGGGTCCAGTTCTGGGTTCTCTGTTCTGTTCTAATGATCTATGTGTCTGTTTTTGTGCCAGTACCATACTGTCTTGATGATTATAGCTTTGTAATAGAGCTTGAAGTCAGGCATTGTGATGATGCCCCCAGCCTTCATTTTCATTTTCAACATTCCTCTGGCTATTTGGGGTCTTTTCTGGTTCCATACAAATTTTAGGATTATTTGTTCCAGCTCTGTGAAAAATGTCAACAGTATTTTGATAGGAATTGCATTGAATATGTAGATTGCTCTGGGTAGCATAGACATTTTAACAATTATTTATTAAATATATATTTATATATATTTCACAATATTTATTCATCCAATCCATGAGCATGGAATATTTTTCCATTTTTTGTGTCTTCCTCAAGTTCTTTCATAAGGATTCTGTAGTTTTAGAGTACAGATCCTTTACCTCTTTGGTTAGGTTTATTCCTAGGTATCTTATGCCTTTTGGTGCAATTGTAAATGGGACCAGTTCCCTAATTTCTCCTTCTTCTCTTCATTGCAACATACATTCTCCATTTTCTTTCTAACATATATTATACAGTCATTGTTATGTTATACTTTCACTTATAATTGGACTGTAAATTTGCGTAGAGAGGAAACCATAATTTTAATTTCTGTTTTTTGTGGAATGACACATAGTAGTAATTCAACGAATTTTTGTCTTTTTTAATTCATTCTTAAGCAAGCATCCATCACATACAATGTGCCAGACTCTGTATTAGGTGCTAGGGAAACAACAGAGAACAAGACACAAATAGAGTCTGCCTTTGCGAAACTTACATTTTTGAAGGGGAGAGAGTTGAAAACAACACACTGAAAATTGGGGGAAAAGATCAATTCAGTAAAGAAACAAAAAATGTTTGAGGGGCAGCTGGGTGGCTCAGTTGGTTAAGTGTCTGCCTTCAGCTCAAGTCATTCTCCCAAGGTCCTGAGTTCGAGCGCTATGTCAGGCTCCCTGCTCAGTGGGGAGTCTGCTTCTCCCTCTCCCTCTGCCTCTTTCCCTGGCTTGTTCTCTCTCTCTCTCTCTCTTTCTCTCTCTCTATCAAATAGATAAAATATTTTTAAAAAATGTCTGAGGCAGAGAATGACAGAGAGGGAGAGCCTCTCTCTGTAGGTTACCCTTAAGTAGAAAACTAAGGGAATAAAAAGTGGGAGAAAAGCATCCCAAGAAAAGGGGACAGTACACGCAGAGACCTTTATTTGGAAAGTAAAATAATGCATGCATAGATAAATGGATACTAACCTTAATCCACCCCCCACATACCATATATATATTTGAGGCTGAGTGTTTTATATGAAAAATTCTTTCCCACAGTGTGGAACGAAGTCTTGCTAGGTAATGTTTTAGGTCTAAATATTGGTCATCACCCTTGAGCATAGCATTCTATGCTCATTTTATGTTTCATGTGGTTTAATGAATCCACCTCCTGGATGCAAATGTAAAGCTCAGCAAGAAAGGCACTGCTGGGTGGTAATTCAGGGCCCTGATCACAAGGAACTCCTCAGTGGCAGGGCCATGATCACAGGGAACATCCCAGGGCTGTACATAAACCAGGCCACATCCTGCAAACTGTAATCTGAAGAAAAATTTTGTTCTTCATTTTTAAAAATTGGGACAGTATTTGAAAATATTTCACATACCTAGGTTTACAAAGTATTTAAGTGTTCTGTTTTGGAACACTCAGTATAAAGTCATAGCTAAGAAGTAACATAGTAGAGTGGTTAAGTATGAGCTTTGGAGTCAGCCTTCCTGGGTTCAAATCCCAACCTTCTGATTTCTCTGATATGTAGCCTTAGGCAAGTTGCTTTACCTCTCTGTGTCTCATTTTCCCCATGCCTGTGTTCCTTCTGCACCTCTGCTCTCTCCTCTTATCCACCATTCTCCTTACACTAGGTATCCCTTTAATCTTGGCATGTATTTGAGGGTTTGCCCATGGGGAGTTTAGAAGATCAAATTAGTTAATGCTGACAGACAACTAGAACAATTCCTTGCTATAATAATAATAACATTCATTATTAGAATTTCCTTCTTTTACTGAGCCACAATCTCCATCTTTTAAAACTTTTCACTGATTTGTCTTAGACTAGCATCTGATAGTCAAGTTCACTTGATTATTTGTGAGTCAGTTGCAGCTTGAGTGCTCTACTTTGTTTTGAGAGCAATTATACTTCAAGTTCTCTCCCATATGACAGTGCTCCAAACAGGTGAAGTCAACTATAAGGTTATGAATCCAAGGTTAAGGTATTCCTTAACCGTTTTATATCTACCTTCATTCTAAAGAGTTTCATGTTCATTCGTTGCTCATAAAGTCAATAATTTGGTGATGACATTTTTCAGTCTCCTGTGCTTCTCTGTGGAGCAATAATTTTAAGATATTGACAGGAGCTGGGAAAAAATTAAAAAGCCTTTCCAGTGGTGGGATCCTTCACACACTGACAACTGGAGATGCAACACTCCAGCTTGGTCTCCAAAACAGTTCTTAAAGCTGGGCAATTGTCAGGGCTGTTACCATGAAGCTTCACAGTGGTTGGCTATACTTTTTTTTGATGGCAAAATTTAAAAGATTCCTTTGATTTAAGAAGTCAGAGAAATATGAAATAATTTTGGAAAAATTTACTATAAAATTTAGCTGGATTATGCTTTGTTCTTTGTTCTTTGTTCTTAGGTTTCTGAAGTTAAAGGGCAAAATCTCTGTTCATTCTGAGAAACATGGCTCTTTAGGAAGTATTATTCTCAGAGAACATCAAGTAGTTTTGTATTATGTATGTATGTATTGCTATAAGTGAGTCTTGGCTTTGAAAAAATCATTTATAAAAAATAAAATATTATAACTTTTCCAATAACATACAGAGTTGAATGTACCATAGTTTAGTATTGTAAAATATTAACATCTCTCTACACTAAGAAAATCCCTATATTTGAGATGTTTCATTTGAAATCTTTTCATAAATAGTAATGCTGTAATAAACTCTAAATGAACCCATTTTAATTGAGTCATACTCAGGAAGCAAGGTTGAGATCTTAGATTTTGAAGCAACAACAGCAAACATAAAAAATTCAAAGCATTGCCAAGTCTTCTTTATTTTTAAAGTGATTTTTGTCATGTCTGAACCTGGATATTTAAGATATCCAATAACCCTCATGTCTGATTTTTTTTTTTTTAAGTATAGTGGGAACTTAATAGAATCTTAAAACATTCTCATAGACACAAGTGCATATATCAAAAAGGGGAACATTAAAATTTCATTTCAATTAATTTACCTGTTTATATCGAATAAGAATATTTTGGATTAAGAAATTACTATTGAGGGCGCCTGGGTGGCTCAGTTGGTTAAGCGATTGCCTTTGGCTCAGGTCATGATCCTGGAGTCCCAGGATCGTGTCCCACATCAGGCTCCCTGCTCAGCGGGGAGTCTGCTTTTCCCTCTGACCCTCTTCCCTCTCGTGCTCTCTATCTCTCATTCTCTCTCTCTGAAATAAATAAATAAAATCTTAAAAAAAAAGAAAAAGAAATTACTATTGAATAAATGGCCCCCTCCAGTCATAAACACACTCAAACCTTATCTACAAAGATAAATATGTTTTTAATTCTTCTTATGTCTTTTTCTTTTTTCCCTTTCTTCTTCCCTTCCCTCATACACAATGATGGTTTATGGATTTTGGTGTGCAGGTTTTCCATTTCTTGAGAATTTATTCTTAATTATTTTATCATTTTTGATGCTATTGTAAATAGAATTGTCCTCTTTATTTAAATTTTGGATTGTTCATTGCTAGTGTATAAAAATATGGTTGTATTTTGACCAACTATCCTAACCCTTACTGAACTTGTTTTTTTGGCTCTAATAGATTGCGTGTGTGTGTGTGTGTGTGTGTGTGTGTGTGTGTATGCACGTGCACGTGCACATACCTTGGATTTTATATGTACAACATCATGTCATCTGCAAATAGAGGAGGTTTTATTTCTTTCTTATTTGTTTTATTTCTTTTTACAAAACAATCTCTCTGTCCCCATCTTGTTTTTGTAGCATTAATATATACCATACATGCTTCTATCATAATATCTACAACACTCAATTATAATACTTATTTAGACATTTATCTTGACAATCCAAATTGCATAACACATCAGACTTAGTAATATTCATAATATGGTTGAATGCTTGAATCTCTGATGTTTTACTTTTGCATGATATAAAAATATAATACATTTGTGTTTTACAGTATACATCAAGTAAGTATAAATAACTTACTGGCAATTTTGGAATTTTGAAGCTACCCAATAGCATGCATTCAAATCATGAAATTTGCTGCTCCATTGGACTTAATAGAAAGTATTAAAACCAGCTCTGATCTCTAAATTTTAACAAATTACCCATAAAATGAAGGTCTCACAATTTCAACTCAATGTGTCAATGTTGAAAACACAGGGAGATAGCAAATAGATCTACAAATTCAGGTTGTTATATACAGCATAGGAACACAGCTGGTCATTCAGTAAAGGTTTTATTGTGTAGTATCTGTCTTTGCAGAGCGGAAGCTGGTACAGTGTATGATGAAGCAATTCCTTCTTGACCCTCAGTTTTATTGGGAACCACTGAGTCTTCCTCCACAGGTAGGTATCCCTCACCAGATCTGGGAAACCACCACATTCTTGCTATGTTAATGATCCTTCACACTCAGCTGAACACACTATTTCAGAGGATTATATAATTTGCTTTAAATTTAATAAAATACCATTTAAATGATCCATGCCTTATCTTTAGCAAGCCATCTCTTTAAACACTCATTAAAAGAATGACTGAAGATTGGAAGAAGGTTTTGTTATAACATAGGCATATCTCAATCAACCACCACATCATCATAATAGTAATATGTCCTAGAAACATGGCTTTAACATCTTAAAATTTGACTATTCAGTTAGAAAGCAGCAAGTCTACAAAAGTAGAACCTCAGAATCATCAGGTATAGAAAAATACCCATGCTTATTTTTAAAGAACATAATATATATCTATATGTTAGTTTCTATTAAAGTCATTTAAATGTCTTGATTATGGCAAATGTGATTATCAACTCAATATAAGATATATGTTCATAAGAAACCAATGGTACAATTTAGAGCAGGAATTCAGGAAATAATGCCTGGAATTTAAAGCTTGAGTATCCAAAATACACCCAATGAAGAGCCAGCTTGCAAAATGGCCCCATCCATATTCCAACTTTTAAGTGGATATAGCTTATTTAGAAAACGGCTGGCTCTATTTGTTATGGTCTTAACAGTCATCATAATCTTTTATTCCAAAAGGCTTAGTTAGTTTTCATACGTCCCTATATTATCATTTTTTTTCCTTATACAACACTGACTTATATATTGTCCTTTATTCCACTCCCCTCTACAATATAGTCATTGAGCATAATTACCATTGTCTTCCTAGTCTTGTGCTTTCTTTTACTCTTCCTGATATGTGCTAGAGTTCTATGCATGGAGTAAATATCCAATCCATATTTGATTAACTGATGCCAAGAAAATGAAAAGCAATTAATTTTTTTTTTATTAATCATGTATAACACAGTTAAATATATACTGCAGACCCACCCAAAGACTGCTAGCTAGTCTCAATCATCTTCCAGAGGCACCTAAGATTTTACCTATAACTACTCAGCACTTCAGGGTCATAAATCCCTCTGTACTTCTCCAGCATAATTATGATTCCCTGTCACCTCCACCAGTAGTTCCTCAGTTTCCACAACTTATCCATTATCTTCTAGGTGTCATACCTTAATTCTGAGTATTCCTTACACTGCCACCATTCTCAACCACTCCATTGGGTGGTATCTGAAACTCTTCGATTTCTCATAAATATTCCCAAATTCAGGCCTGTACATTTAGCAAAAATGCTTTAACTGTTTGCTTTAACATTCAGAAAGTCACCACTTCTATTTTCAAGGTGAAGCACTTGAAATACAACACTTGAATACAACACTTATTAAACACACCCCATGGCTACTTTCCAACTGTTCTTTTCTACCAAAGTGCCAGAAAACCTCTTTTTCCTAGTGCCATGGCATCTAGTTAAAGTCCTTATATCACCATTGTTACTAGTACTTGTTAATCTCCTTGGGCTCTCCATAACCACTGAGGAATTTGACAACTACCTCAAACTATATATTCGATGCCTATGCTCTAATTTCAAAGCTTCTGAAATCGAATGAACCATCATTCATTGTAGTCAAAATAACCCATGGCCAAATTCAGAAATGAACTAGAATTCTATCATCTCAGAAATCTTAAACTCCAATTACTAATCTCTGTTCTAAATGTCATTTGTCAACTTCTTCACTTTGTTATTCTCGTTGTGTGAAAATTGAGATACCTAATTGCTGTAGAATTTCTGTCATTCACATTTATGACACATCTAAGCAATATTCCCATGATGGTACCTCATTTTAGTCAATCTCTTGCCAGCCACTCTCAAATACTTAGTTCATTTATTCATTTATTTTTGGAGTCTGCAAACCTTCAAGTTTTAATAAGCCAACTCCCTGCTTATTCTAAGCCTGCACTAGAGATGCTGTTTTTCCATATATCCATGGTCTCCAACTCCAGCTGTCCTCTCAGCACAATAAATAATACTTTCTGTATGTCCCCTGTCAGTTTCCTTCTCAAATGCCTATTATTGCTGTTTCAAATGTTCATCATACATCTGTAACTACTGCTTATGCTATATATATATATATGCCATATATATTTTTAATTTGCATATTTGCATTAATTTGTTTTAAGACAATAAATATAGAGCTGCAATTGGAAATAGACTTTCAAATTTGTGGGTAATTCTCTATTATGTATTTTTCTGCAACAAAAGCAGAAAATCATGTTGTACATTTATGAAATATGAAATTCCTTAGTGTTTTTTGAAAATGCCAAAAATCATAAACTCTAAATTTTATAATTATCAGGTGTACACAAATAATAAATAGGAGAAAAAGATAATTTTTAAAATAGATCTTAAATTCAGTTACCTAAATACACAACTGTTCCCACCCTATAAATATTTTTAACATGTACGATTATTTTTATTAAGAAACATATGGCTTGTCAGTCATTTGAAAATGAAGGCAATTTTATATTATCTACCACATTTTAAGAAGCTAATCTCTAGGGGCGCCTGGGTGGCTCAGTCGTTAAGCGTCTGTCTTCGGCTCAGGTCATGGTCCCAGGGTCCTGGGATCAAGCCCCGCATTGGGCTCCCTGCTCCGCGGGAAGCCTGCTTCTCCCTCTCCCACTCCCCCTGCTTGTGTTCCCTCTCTCACTGTGTCTCTCTCTGTCAAATAAATAAAATCTTTAAAAAAAAAAAAAGAAGCTAATCTCTATTGACTGAAATTTTTTAAAACAATGTTTTAGAATAGTTTAAGATATTCCCCCAAATTTTAAAAATAGTACAGGAAATTCCAGCATGAGCCACATGGATTTTCCCCCATTATTAGCATCTGATATTATTGATTCATTTGTCACAAATTAATGAACTAACACCAATACATTATTATTAACTATAGTTCATATATTATTCTGATTTCTTAATCTTTCTTCTAATATCATTTTTCTTTTCCAGGATCTCATTCTGGATATTAAATTATATTTAGTTAATGTATTCCTTAGGGTTCCCCCTTTTATTCTTTTATAGATTTTATTTATTTATTTTAGAGAGAGAAAGAGGGAGAGTGAGAGTATGGGGGCAAGGGCAGAGGCAGAGGGAGAAAGTCTTAAGCAGACTCCATGTTGAGCACAGAGCCCTATGAGGGGGTCAGTCTCAAGACTCTGAGATCATGACCTGAGCTGAAGCCAAGAGTTGAGCACTTAACCAACTGTGTCACCCGGGTGCCCTTGTCAAATGTTTCTTAATTGACATATTGTTGAATTTTCCATGTGATCTTGAGATCTTGTGTATTCTGCTGCTGTTGGATGGAGTATGGTATAATTGTCAACCAAGTTTGAGTCATCTATATCCTTACTCATTTTCAGCCTGTGTGATCTATTGATTACTGATAGAGGAGTGTTAAAGTCTCCAACTATCCTGGTGAATGTGTCTACATACCCTTTTAGTGCAATCAGTCTTGTTTTATGCATTGTGATGCTCTATTATTAGATGGATTCACATTTAGTACTGTTATGTGTTCTCAAAGAATTGATCCATTTATCATTATGTCATTTCCCTCATTAACCCGGACAATCTACTTTCATCTAAAGCTTTTTTGTGTAAGAAATTAATATAGGTACTCCAACTTCTTTTGATTTATATTAGTATAGTATATCTTTCTCCATCTTTCTACTTAAATCTTTCTTTGTTTAAAGTGTATTTATATAGACAAGATTTATTTGGGTCTTATTTCCTTTTATCACTCTGACAATCTCTGTCTTTTATTTTTTTATTTCTTTTAATTGATATATTCAGATCATTCACTCTCATGCTAGTTCATACCTGGCCTTCTGAAATTTCTCAAAATCATCATTTAAATGATCTTAGCAATTTATGGGTCCAACAGCTTCTGTTCGGGTAAGCAGATTTTTGTTGATATGTCTATCTGGATATTTGCTTTTCCTTTTAGAGGTGGGAGATTGCCTTCTGTTCTTAGTTTTTTTGTTTGTTTTTGTTTTTGTTTTTGTTTTTGTTTTGATAGCCCAAGAAAACTTGTTGTTTTTTTTAAAGATTTTTATATATCTATTTGAAAAAGAGAGAGAGATTGAGAGAGAAAGAGAGAGAGCACAAGTATGGGAGAGGGGCAAAGGGAGAGGGAGAAGCAGGCTCCCACTGAGGAAGGAGTCTGGCATGGGTTTCAAATCCAGGACCCTGGGATCATGACCTGAACCAAAGGCAAACACAACTGACTGAGCCACCCAAGGGCCCGGAAAACTTGGTTTTTTAGTTTTTCCAGCTTTTTCTTATTACAGGTATGGCAGTGATAACTTCTATGCTCTTGTCATATTGAAACTGAAATTTTAAGTCTCAGATATTTCTTCTAAAACTAGTCATTCTTTTTTCCAAAGGTTTTTTTCACTTTCTTTTTGAGCTTCTTTATTTCCCCTCCCACACTTTAAATGTTAATGCCCTCCAAATTTCTGTCCTTATGCTTGTTATCTTCTTATTCCTCCTACCTACAGCAAACATATTTAAGATGATGCTAATATTGATGATAGCAAACATTTATGCAAAGTGAATAATTTGGCAGTCACTCTTCTGTTCATGTGTATGTGTTTACATGTGTGAGGTTGGATAATGTATCAGAGATGGTTCATCTTCCCCAGTTATGCAGTGATTATGGTAACAGTACTACCCACACTTTAAAAGAGCTGCTGTTGGCATTTGATGGGTAATGTATTTGGTACAGTTTTTATCTTACTCATCTCAAAGTGGGACATAGAGTGTTCAGATAAATTTCTCAAGTCAATGAAGCTATGACATTGTGGAGACAGATTTCAAACACAGACTGTCTGACTAAAGAGTCCATATTCTTCTTTTTTAAGTTTGTTGCTTTAATTCTAGTATAGACATACAGTATTATCTTTTATATATATTAGTTTCAGGTATACAATGTAGCGATTCAACAATTCTATATATTACTCAGTGTTTATAAGGATAAATGTACTCTTAATCCCCTTCACCTATTTCACCCATCCCCTCTGATGACCATTGGTTTATTCTGTTTTGTAACCATAGTTAAGAGTCTCATTTTTTGGTTTGTCTCTCTTTTTTATCCTTTTGTTTGTTTGTTTTGTCTCTTAAATTTCACATATGAATGAAATCTTATGATATTTGTCTTTCTCTGACTGACTTATATTGTTTAACATTATACCCTCTAGATCCATCCATGTTGTTCCAAATGACAAGATTTCATTCCTTTTTATGGATGAATAATAAAATTACTGCTTGTGCTCTCTTCTGGGATTTTTATGGTTTCAGGTCTCACATTTAGGTCCATTTTGACTTTATTTTGTGTAAAAGAAAGAGGTCCAGTGATATTCTTTTGCATATAGCTGACCAGTTTTCCCAACACCATTATGGAAGAGATTGTCTTTTACCCATTGCATATTCTTGCCTCTTTTGTTGAAGATTAATTGACCATATAATTGTGGGTCTATTTCTGGGCTTTCAGTCTTGTTCCATTGATCTATGTGTCTTTTTGTGCCCTGCCATACTGTTTTGATTACTACAGCTTTGTAGTATAACTTGAAATCTGGAATTGTGTTACCTCCAGCTTTGTTTTTCTTCTTCAAGAATATTTTGGTTTCTCAGGGTCCTTTGTGGTTCCACACAAATTTTAGGGTTATTTTTCTAGTTCTGTGAAGGGTGCTATTGGTATTTTGATAAGGATTGCTTTAAATCTGTAGATTGTTCTGGGTAGGATAGACATCTTAACGATATTGGTTCTTCCAACCTGTGAGCATGGAATACATTTCCATTTGTTTGTGTTGCCTTCAATTTTTTTTCATCAGTGTTTTATAGTTTTCAGAGTACAGGTCTTTCACCTCCTTGGTTAACTTTATTCTTAGGTGTTTTATTATTTTTGGTGCAGCTGTACATGGGATTGCTTTCTTAATTTCTCTTTCTGCTGCTTCATTATTAGTGTAGAGTAATGCAATGGATTTTTGGTATATTGCTTTTGTATCTTGTGACCTTACTAAATTCATTTATCAATTCTAGTAGTTTTGGGTGGAGTTTTAGGGTTTTCTATATATATAGTATCATGTCATCTGGAAATAGTGAAACTTTTACTTCTTCCTTACCAATTTGGATGTCTTTTATTCCTTTTTCTTGTCTGATTCCTGTGACTAGGACTTCCAGTACGTGTTGAATAAAGGGATGAGAGTGGACATACTTGTCTTGTTCCAAATCTTAGGGGGAAAACTCTCAGTGTTTCACATTTGAGTATGATGTTAGCTGAGGGTTTTTCATATATGGCCTTTATTATGTTGAGGTATGTTCCCTCTAAACCTGCTTTATTGAAGTTTTTTTTTGTGTGTCATGAATGGATGTTGTACTTTGTCAAATGCTTTTTCTGCATTTATTAAATAATCATATATTTTTATCTTTCTCCTATTGATGTGATATATCATATTGATTGATTAGCAAATATTGAACCACACTTGCATCCCAGAAATAAATCACACTTTATTGTGATGAATGATTTTTAATGTATTTTTGGATTATTTGCTAATATTTTGTTGAGGATCTTTGCATCCATGTTCATCAGAGATATTGGCCTGTAGTTTCTCTTTGTTGGTAGTGTTTTTATCCGATTTTGGAATCAGGGTAATGCTTGCCTTATAGAATGAATTTGGATATTGTCCTGCCTCTTCTGTTTTTGGAAAAGTTTGAGAAGAATAGGTATTAACTCTACTTTAAGTATTTGTTAGAATTCCGCTGTGAAGCCATCTGATCCTAGACTTTTGCTTTTTGGGAGTCTTTTTAATTACTGATTCAATTTCATTGCTTGTTCAAATTTTCTATTTATTCCTGATTAAGTTTTAGGAGGTTATATGTTTCTAGAAATTTATCCATTTTTTTCTAGATTGTTCAATTTGTTAGCATATAATTTTTCATAATATTCTCTTATAATCCCTTGTATTTCTGTGCTGTCTGTTGTTATTTCTCCTCTTTCATTTCTGATTTTATTTGAGTCCTCTTTCTTTTTCTTTTTATTGTTTTGATAAGCCTGACTGAAGGTTTATCAATTTTGTTGGTCTTTTCAAAGAACCAACTCTTGGTTTTATCGCTCTGTTTTATTTTATTATTGTTTTTTAGTTTCTATTTTATTTATTTCTGCCCTAATCTTTATCATTTTGTTCTTTCTACTGGCTTTGGGTTTTGTTTGTTCTTTTCCAGCTCCTCTAGCTGTAGGAGTAGGTTGTTTATTTCAGATTTTTCTTGCTTCTTGGGGTAGATGTGTATTACTATAAACTTCCCTCTTAGAAGTGCTTTTGCTGCATCCCAAAGACTCTGGACCATTGTTTTCATTTTCCTTTGTCTCCATGTGATTTTTGATTTCCTCTTTGATTTCCTGGTTGACCATTCATTATTTAGGAGCATATAACTTAACCTCCATGAATCTGTGGTCTTTCCAAATTTTTTCTTGTTGATTTCTAGTTTCATATCATTGTGTTCAGAAAAGATGCATGGTATGTCTTTGATCTTTTTTAATTTGTTGAGGCTTGTTTTGTGGGCTAATTCTATTCTGGAAAATGTTCTGTGTGCCCTTGAAAAGAATGTGTATTCTGGTGTTTTAGGATGGGATGTTCTCAATATATATGTTAAATCCATCAGTTTCAATGTGTTATTCAATGTCACTGTTTACTTGTTGATTGTCTCTTTTGATGATCTGTCCATTTATGTAAGTAGGGTGTTAACATCTCCTATTATTATTGTATACTATCAATTGCTTCCTTACATTTGTTATTAAGTTCTTTAAGTATTTGGGTGCTCCCATGTTGGGTGCATAAATATTTACAAATGTATCTTCTTGTTGGATTGTCCCCTTTATTGTCATAGAATACCCTTCTTTGGCTCTTGTTACCATCTTCATTTTAAAGTCTAATTTGTACAATGTAAGTATTGCTACCTCAGCTTTCTTTACACATCCATTTGCATGATAAATGCTTCTCCACCCCTTCACTTTCACTCTGCATGTGTCTTTAAGTTTGAAATGAGTGTCTTGTAGGCAGCATATAGATAAGTCTCTTTTTTTTTTATTTATTTTGTCACCCCATGTCTTTTGATTGGAGCATTTAGTCCAATTACATTCAAAGTAATTATTAATAGATATATATTTTTGCCATTCTGTTACTTGTTTTATGGTTGTTCTCTGTTCCTTTCTTCTCTTGCTTGCTTCTCTCATGATTATTGGATTTCTTCAGTGATATGCTTGGATACCTTTATTTTTTGCATATGTATTACTGGTTTTTGAATTTTTATTACCATTTGGTTTGTATAAAATATCTTCTGCATATAGCAGTCTATATTAAGTTGATGGTCGCTTAAATTTGAACACATTCTTTACTCCTCTCCACCCCATGTTTTAGGTAAATGGTGTCATGGTTTATATCGGGGGGGGGGTTGTTTTTTGTTTTTTATGTTTTGTGAGTCCCTTGACTTTTTACAGATCTACTTCTTTTTACTGCTTTTGTGCTTCCCATTTTCCTTACTCTTGCTTATGGTCTTTCCTTTCCAGAGTCCTTTTTTTTTTTTTTTCTTACCAGAGCCCTTTTAAACATTTTTGGTAAGTCTGGTTTAGTTGGTCATGAATTCCTTTAAATTTCTTTGTCTGGAAACGCTTTATCTCTCCCTCTACTCTGAATGATAGCCTCGCTGGATAGAGTATTTTTGGCTAAGTTTTTTCTTTTCTTTTTTTTCTTTTCAATACTTAAAAAAAAATTTTTTATTAACATGTAATGTATTATTTGTTTCAGGGGTACAGGTCTGGGATTCATCACTCTTACACAATTCACAGTGCTCATTATAGTACACACCCTCCCCAATGTCCATCACACAGCCACCCCATCCCTCCCACCCCCCTCCACTCCAGCAACCCTCAGTTTGTTTCCTGAGAATAAGAGTCTCTTATGGTTTGTCTCGCTCTCTGGTTTCATCTTGTTTCATTTTTCCCCTCCCTTCCCCTATGATCCTTTGTCTTGTTTCTCAAATTCCTCATATTAGTGAGATCATATACTTATCTTTCTCAGATTGACATTTTGCTTAGCATAATACCATCTAGTTCCATCCACGTCATTGCAAATGGTGAGATTTCAGTTTTTTGATGGCTGCATAATATTACATTATGTATACCTCTTCTTCTTTATCCATTCATCTGTTGATGGACATCTAGGCTCTCTCCATAGTTTGGCTATTGTGGACAAGGCTGCTAGAAACATTGGGGTGCATGTGCGCCTTCGGATCCCCACACTTCTATCTGTGGGGTAAATACCCAGTAGTGCAATTGCTGGGCCATAAGGTAGCTCTATTTTCAAATTTTTGAGGAACATCCATACTGTTTTCCAGAGTGGCTGCACCAGCGTGCATTCCCACCAAAGGTATAAGACGGTTCCCCTTTCTCTGTATCCTTGCCAACATCTGTCATTTCCTGACTTGTTAATTTTAGCCATTTTGATTGGTGTGAGGTGATATCTCATTGAGGTTTTGATTTGTATTTCCCTGATGCTGACTAATGTTGAGCACTTTTTCATGTGTCTATTGGCCATTTGGATGTCTTCTTTGCAGGAATGTCTGTTCATGTCTTCTGCCCATTTTTTTTAATTGTATTTATTTATTTGACAGAGAGAGACACAGCAAAAGAGGGAAGACAAGCAGGGGGAGTGGGAGAGGGAGAAGCAGGCTTCCCGCTGAGCAGGGAGCCTGATGCGGGGCTCAATCCCAGGACCCTGGGATCATGACCTGAGCTGGAGGCAGACGTTTAACAACTGAGCCACCCAGGCACCCCTCTTCTGCCGAATTTTGATTGGATTATTTGTTCTTTGGGTGTTAAGTTTGATAAGTTCTTTATAGATTTTGGATACTTGCCCTTTATCTGATATGTCATTTGCAAATATCTTCTCCCATTCTGTCCGTTGTTTTTTGGTTTTGTTGACTGTTTCCTTTATTGTGCAAAAGATTTTTATCTTGATGAAGTCCCAATAGTTTATTTTTGCCCGTGCTTGCCTGAACTTTTTCAGTGTTTCTAGGAAGAAGTTGGTGTGGCTGAGGTCAAAGAGGTTGCTGCTTGTGTTCTTCTCTAAGATTTTGATGGATTCCTGTCTCACATTTAGGTCTTTCATCCATTGTTAGTCTATTTTTGTGTGTGGTATGAGGAAATGGTCCAGTTTCATCCTTCTGCATGTGGCTGTCCAATTTTCCCAACACCATTTGTTGAAGAAATTGTCTTTTCCATTGGACATCCTTTCCTGCTTTGTCAAAGATTAGCTGACCATAGAGTTGAGGGTCTATTTCCAGGCTCTCTATTCTGTTCCAAAGACTTATGTATCTGTTTTTGTGCCAGTCCCATACTGTCCTGATGATGACAGCTTTGTAATAGAGCTTGAAGTCTGGAATTGTGATGCCACCAGCTTTGCTTTTCTTTTTCAACATTCTTCTGGTTATTTGGGGTCTTTTCTGATTCCATACAAATTTTAGGATTATTTGTTCCATTTCCTTGAAAAAAGTGGATGATATTTTGATAGGCATGGATTAAATGTATAGATTGCTCTGGGTAGCATAGACATTTTCACAATATTTGTTCTTCCAATCCATGAGCATGGAATGCTTTTCCATTTCTTTGTGTCTTCCTTAATTTCTTTCATGACTGTTCTATAGTTTTCTGAGTACAGATTCTTTGCCCCTTTGGTGAGATATATTCCTAGGTATCTTATGGTTTTTGGGTGCAATTGTAAATGGGACCAACTCCTTAATTTCTCTTTCTTTTGTCTTGTTGTTGGTGTATAGAAATGTAACTGATTTCAGTGCATTGATTTTATATCCTGCCACTTTATTGAATTCTTGTATGAGTTCTAGCTAGTTTTGGGGTGGAGTCTTTTGGGTTTTCCACATAAAGTATCATATCATCTGCAAAGAGTGCAAATTTGACTTCTTTGCCAATTCAGATGCTTCTTATTTCTTTTTGTTGTCTGATTGCTGAAGCTAGTACTCCTAGTACTATGTTGAAGAGCAGTGGTGATAGTGGACATCCCTGCTCTGTTCCTGATCTAAGGGGGAAAGCTCTCGGTTTTTCCCCATTGAGAATGATATTCCCCATGGGGTTTTCATATATGGCTTTTATGATATTGAGGCATGTTACCACTATCCCTACACAGAAAGGATGCTATATTTTGTCAAATGTTTTTGTCTGCATCATTGAGAGGATCACGTCATTCTTGTATTTTATTTATGTAGTGTATCATATTGATTGCTTTGTGGATGTTGAACCACCCTTGCAGTGCAGGAACAAATCCCACTTGGTCATGGTGAATAATTCTTTCAATATACTATTAGATCATACTAGCTAGTGTTTTGGTGAGAAATTTTGCATCCGTGTTCATCAGGAATATTGGTCTGTAGTTCTCCTTTTTGAAGGGGTCTTTGTCTGGTTTTGGGATCAAGGTAATGCTGGCCTCATAGATTAGTTTGGAAGTTTTTCTTCTATTTTTATTCTTTGAAACAGCTTCAGAAGAATAGGTATTAGTTCTTTTTAAATGTTTGGTAGAATTCCCCTGGGAAGCCATCTGGCCCTGGGTTCGTGTTTGTTGGAAGATTTTTGATGACTACTTCAATTTCCTTGCTGGTTATGGGTCTGTTCAGGTTTTCTATTTCTTCCTGGTTCAGTTTTGGTAGTTGATACATCTCTAGGAATGTATCCATTTCTTCCAAATTATCTAATTTGCTGGCGTATAGTTGCTCCTAATATGTTCTAATAATTGTTTGTATTTCTTTAGTGTTGGTTGTGATCTCTCCTTTTTCATTCATGATTTTATTTAATTGGGTCATTTCTCTTTTCTTTTTGATAAGTCTGCCCAGGGGTTTATCAATCTTATTAATTCTTTCAAAGAACCAGCTCCTAGTTTCGTTGATCTGTTCAACTGTTCTTTTGGTTTCTATTTCATTGATTTCTGCTCTGATCTTTATTATTTCTCTTCTCTTTTTGGGTTTAGGCTTTATTGGCTGTTCTTCAGCTCCTTTAGGTGTAGGGTTAGGTTGTGTATTTGAGACCTTTCTTGTTTCTTGATAAAGGCTTGTGTTGCTATGTACTTTCCTCTTAGGACTGCCTTTGCTGCATCACAAAGGTTTTGAACAGCTGTGTTTTCATTTTCGTTTGTTTCCATGAATTTTTTTAATTCTTTTTTTATTTTTCCTGGTGGACCCATTCATTCTTTAGTAGGATACTTTTTAGCCTCCATGTATTTGAGTTCTTTCCAACTTTCCTCTTGTAATTGAGTTCTAGTTTCAAAGCATTGTGGTCTGAAAATATGCAGGGAATGATCCCAATCTTTTGGTCCTGGTTGAGACTTGATTTGTGACCCAGGATGTGATCTATTCTGTAGAATGTTCCATGTGCACTAGAGAAGAATGTGTATTCTGTTGCTTTGGGATGAAATGTTCTGAATATATCTGTGAAGTCCATCTGGTCCAGGGTGTCATTTAAAGCCTTTATTTCCTTGTTGATCTTTTGCTTAAATGATCTGTCCATTTCAGTGAGGGGAGTGTTAAAGACCCCTACTGTTATTGTATTATTGTCGATGTGTTTCTTTGATTTTATTTTTAATTGGATTGTATAATGGCTGCTCCCATGTTAGGGGCATAGGTATTTAAAATTGTTAGAACTTCTTGTTGAATAGACCCTTTAAGTATGATGTAGTGTCCTTCCTCATCTCTTATTATAGTCTTTGTTTTAAAATCTAATTTGTCTGATATAAGGATTGCTACTCCAGCTTTCTTTTGATGTACATTAGCATGGTAAATAGCTTTCCAGTGCCTCACTTTAAATCTGGAGCTGTATTTGTTTCTAAAATGTCTCTTGCAGACAGCATATTGATGGGTCTTGTTTTTTTATCCAATATGATAGCCTATGTCTTTTGATTAGGGCATTTAGCCCATTTACATTCAGGGTAACTGTTGAAAGATATGAATTTAGTGCCATTGTAATGCCTGTAAGGTAACTGTTACTGTATATTGTCTCTATTCCTCTCTGGTCTATGTTATTTTTAGGCTCTCTCTTTGCTTAGAGGACCGCTTTCAATATTTCTTGTAGGGCTGGTTTGGTGTTTGCAAATTCTTTTGGTTTTTGTTTGTCCTGGAAGCTTTTTATCTCTCCTTCTATTTTCAATGACAGCCTAGTTGGATATAGTACTCTTGGCTGCATATTTTTCTCATTTAGTCTTCTGAATATATCATGCCAGTCCTTTCTGGCCTGCCAGGTCACTGTGGACAGGTTTCCTGCCAATCTAATGTTTCTACCATTGTAGGTTACAGACCTCTTGTCCCAAGCTACTTTCAGGATTTTCTCCCTGTCTCTTAAACTTGTGAGTTTTACTATTAGATGTGGGGGTGTTGACCTATTTTTATTGATTTTGAGAGGGTTTGTCTGTGCCTCCTGGTTTTTGATGCCTGTTTCCTTTCCCTAATTAGGGAAGTTCTCTGCTATAAAATTTGCTCCAATATATCTTCTGCTCCCCTCTCTCTTTCTTCTTCTTTTGAGATCCCAATTATTCTAATGTTTTGCTTTATGGTATCACTTATCTCTCAAATTCTGCCCTCATGATCCAGTAGTTGTTTATCTCTCTTTTTCTCAGCTTCTTTATTCTCCATCATTAGGTCTTCTATATCACTAATTCTCTCTTTTGCCTCATTTATCCAACAGTTATAGCCTCCATTTTTTATTGCACCTCATTAATAGCCTTTTAGATTTCAACTTGGTTAGATTTATTTCTTTTATTTTTCCAGAAAAGGATTCTCTAGGATCTCTTCTATTTTTCAAGCCCAGCTAGTATCTTTAAAATTGTCATTCTGAATTCTAGTTCCAACATCTTACTAATGTCTATATTGACTAGGTCCCTGACAATTGGTTCTGCCTCTCGTTTCTTTCTTTTTTTTTTTTTAGGTGAGTTTTTCCATCTTGTCATTTTATCCATAGGAGAAGAGATGAATGAGAGAACAAAATGCTAAAAGAGTAACAACTATCCCAGAAAAGTATACACTAAACAAATCAGAAGATATCCAAAACCAGGGGGAAAAGAAAGGGGGAAAAAATGAATATGATCTGGCTGGTGAATAGAACAGAGCCACACACTAGATTTTGGGTGTATTTTGGTCTGTTGGAAGAAATTGCCTCTCAAAATTTTAAAGAAAGAAAAACATATATATACAAAAATAAGGGTAAATACGATGAAGGGATGGATATGAGTGTAAAGATGAAAATTAAACAAGATTTTAAAAAAGGAATTGATAAGATAAGATGTTGGCTGAGAAAAGAATGAAAAAAATTAAAAAAGAATGTTTTATCTCCCCCTCCAATTCCCCCCCTTCATTCTTCCCCTCCTGCTTTCTTCTTCTTCTTCTTCTTCTTCTTCTTCTTCTTCTTCTTCGTCTTCGTCTTCGTCTTCGTCTTCATCTTCGTCTTCGTCTTCGTCTTCTTTTTTAACATAGAATATATTATTTGCTTCAGAAGTACAGATAAGATGAATCATGAGAGAGTATGGACTCTGAAAAACAAACTGAGGGTTCTGGAGGGGAGGGAGGTGGGAGGAGAGGTTAGCCTGGTGATGGGTATTAAAGAGGGCACATTCTGTATGGAGCACTGGGTGTTATATGCAAACAATGAATCATAGAACACTACATCAAAAACTAATGATGTGATGTATGGTGATTAACATAACATAATAATAAAAAATAGGTAAATAAAAAAAAGAATGTGATCAGGCGGGAGACTAGGACAACATTATACACTAGATTTAGGGTATATTTTTGGTCTGTTAGAAGAAGATGTATACCAAAACTTTAAAGAAAGAAAAACATATATATACAAAAAATGAAGGTATAGAATATGACTGTGAAAATGAAAATTAAAAAAAATACATTTTAAAAAAAGGAATGATAAGATGTTGGTTGAAAAAGGAAAGAAGAAAAATTCAACTAAAAAATAGAAAAAAATAAAGAAAATTTTAAAAAGTTAACTTTGAAAGATGAAAGAATCATGGGAAAAAGCCATGAATTCCATGTGCTGTATTTCCCTAGTGCTGGGATTTTGCCATTCTCATTGATTGGTGAACTTGGTCTTGTCTTGATGTTCTTGCTGATCTTCTGGGGGTAAGGGCCTGTTGCAGTGATTCTCAAATATTTTTGCCCAAGGTGGAATTACCCTGCCCTTCCCAGGGGCCAGGCTAAGTAATCTGCTCAGGTTTGCTCTCAGTAGCTTTTGTTCCCTGCAAGCTTTCCGTATAGCTTTGGAGGACAAGAGTGAAAATGGTGGCCTCCCAATCTCTGGTCCCGGAGGAGTTGAGAGCTCGGGGCCCCACTCCTCAGTGAGTGCCCAGAGAGAAGCAGTCAATTACTCCTGTCTCCTTGGTCTCCAGCCACACTCCATGCTCACCTGGCCTGTGACTGAGCATTTCTATTTCTGACACACGAGCCCGTTTAGAGTCTCCAAACCCAGCAGATTCCTGCAGTGAGTTCCCGTGCCATTCCTCCTGGGGGAGGAAGGGGAGTCTCCCTAGATCTGCCACTTGTTAGGTCCCTGCTCAAACAGCAGGGGCCTCACTGTGACACAGATTATGGTTTATCGCAACCCCGAGCTGAGAGCCCACTCTTCTGCTCGGTCTTTGCAGCCAGCTTTCCCACTCTGATACCTGGGAGCTCTGCCACACTCAGGCACCCCAGGACTTTCTGTGACCCTGAAGGTCCTCAGACCACACTGTCCCAACAAGAGTCCCCACCTCCCACCCCCCACCCCCACTTAGCCACTGGAGTGACATCCCTCAGCAAAGCAGACTTCTAAAAGTTTCAATTTTGTGCTCTGCTGCTCTATCACTTACCAGTAGCTGGCTGAGGGAGGCTCCCTCCCCTCGCGGTCTATCTTCCCAAATATCGCCTTGGATTCACTTCTTCACATGTCCTACCTTCCAGAAACTGGTCTTTTTTCTGTTCATAGAATTGCTGCTATTATTTTCTTCGATATCCTGTTGAGTTTGTAGGTGTTCTGAATAGTTTGATAACTATCTAGCTGAATTCCTGGGACCAGATGAAATTTAGGTCTCCTACTCCTCCACCATCTTGCTCCTGCCTCTTTTCAGTACTTTGAATATATTATGCCACTATCTTCTGGCCTGAAAAATTTCTGCTGAAAATCAGATGACAGCCTTATGGGGTTCCCTTTGTATGTAACTATTTTTTTTTCTCTTTTACTTTTAAAATTCTCTCTTCTTCACTATATTTTGCCAGTTTCATTACCATGTCTTGGTGTGGACCTCCTTGTGTTGCTTTTGTTGGGGGATCTCTGTGCCTCCTGTATCTGGATTTCTATTTCTTTCCCCAGATTAGGGAAGTTTTCAGCTATTATTTCTTCAAGTAAATTTTCTGCACCCTTGCCTTTCTCTTCTTCTGGGATCCTTATAATGTGAATGTTACTACAGTTGAGGGTGTCACTGAGTTTCCTGTCTATTCTCATTTTGAATATATTTTTTTCTCTCACCAACTCAGCTTGATTACTTTCCATTACTCTGTCATCTGGGTTGTTGACATATTCTGCTTCATCTAGTTTACTACTTATTCTATCTAGTGTATTTTTAATTTCATTTATTGTGTTCTTCAGCTCTGATTGGTTCTTTTTTATCTTTTATAAAGGGTCTCACTGATGTCCTCCATTCTTTGCTTAAGACCATTGAGTATCTTTATGATCATTACTTTAAATTCCCTTATAGGCATATTGCTTATCTTTATTTCACTTAAGTCTTTTGTGATTTTGTCCTGTTCTTTCATTCGGGACATGTTCCTCTGCCTCCTCATTTTTTCTAACTCTCGGTGTCTATTTTGGGTTTGGAAAGTCAGTTATTTCTCCTGCCCTTAAAAGTCACAGTCTTATGAAGAAGAGGTCTTATAGTGCTTTGCCATGCAGTGTACCTTGTTCACCAGAACCTGGCACTTCAGATGTATCACCTATGTGTGATGTGTATGCCCTGCTGTTATGGCTGAGCCACTTTTTCTTTCAATCAGTCATCTTCAATGGCTCTCTTTGTCTGCTATAGGCATATTTTGCTCCTTGTGGTGTCAGTCAGCCAATCTCAGGATGCCTTAGACTTGAGCTGAGTCAGAGTAGACATTTGTCAGAGATTCAGTAGCCCCAAACTGCAGGGTACTTTCTCTGTGCTATCCCCTGAGAAGCTTTTATTTGTGGGTAGAGCCTGCAATCAAACCAGCTATCTGCCCCTAGCCCACTGTTGGGGCTGCAGTCTGACAGTTGTGTGTGGTTATCTTTCCCTCTCTCCAGGGCAGGAGGTAGTTTGGAATGGTGCTGGTCCCTGTCAGGGATGCTTGTACACTGACAGGTCTATGACACCATCCTAGATGGGATCTGGCTAGGAGCATATTGGAGGGGCAGATCCACATTGTGTGGGGGAGGGGGTTTTTGGTGCAGTGATGCATTGGTGTCAGCTAGCTTTGCAAGCTGCCAGTCCTCTGCAGAGGGAGCCCTGCAGTTTTGGGACTCAGGCGGGTATCTCTGGAGGGGGAGGATCCATGGAAGCACAGCATAGTGGTGGTGGTGGGTGTTAGCAAGTTAGGTAGCAAATGTGGACACTCTTCTGGTTCCTGCAAGTGGTCCTATGTTTATGCTGAAGGTTGAGGGGAGGGAAATGGTGCCTGCCAGCTCCTTTGTTCCTGGAGAATTCTGCCAGAAGTTTCTGCCCCTCTGCGATATGCTCTAAGATTAGTAAATAACTCTCCCTCCTGTATGCCACAGGTGTTTTTCAAAATTGCTGCTTCTATGCAGTATCTCCATGGGCTGTTTGTTATGCTGTCTCTTTAAGGGTAGGGACTCACTTTACCCTGCTCTTTCTCCCATAGCCAAGCCCACTGATTTTGAAAATCCCAGGTTTTAAAGTCCCACTGGTTGTAAGAACTTATGAAATTTGTCTCCTCTGGTTTTCAAAGCCAAATGCTATGGGAATTTTTCTTCCTTGAATGGGCTCCCCAGTATGAGGGTCTTCCCCACCCTCGTCCCCCTTGTCCCTCCCTCCTGCAACTGTCCTGTGGGTTTGTTTAGCTCCCAACCACATCCTTGCCCTTCCTACCCTCTTTGATGTGGTCTCTTCTCTACATTTCATGGTGGAGTTTGTTCTGCCAGTCTCAGTTATTTTCTGGCTTGTTTACACTGATGTGAGTGTTATCTAGTTATATCTAAGGGACAGATGAGCTTAGGGTCCTCCTACTCCACCATCTCCCCCAGAAGTTAGTAGTTACTCATAAACATAGGAATTCATGATTTGCAAGATTACTAGAGTGGGAGAAACTGAAGAGTCCATATTCTTAACAATAATACCACACTGCTGCTCACAAATCGGTATTATAAAACTGATGACTGACAAATTTTTATCTCCTATCTCATACAGTGAAATGTCCAATTGACATTCCTACCTGATGGCACAGAATTATTAAAAATTAACATATTCAATTCTTTTTAACATATAATGTATTATTTGTTTCAGAGGTACAGATCTGTGATTCAGCAGTATTGCACAATTCACAGCACTCAGCACAAGAATGAAGCGGGGGAAATCAGAGGTGGAGATGAACCATGAGAGATGATGGACTCTGAAAAACAAACTGAGGGTTCTAGAGGGGAGGGGAGTGGGAGGAGGGGTTAGCCTGGTGATGGGTATTAAAGAGGGCACATTCTTCATGGAGCACTGGGTGTTATATGCAAACAATGAATCATGGAACACTACATCAAAAACTAATGATGTGATGTATGGTGATTAACATAACATAATAATAAAAAATAACATATTCCAAGCCTATTAAATTTTATACAAAATAATACCTTCCTTCCATGGTCCTTAGTGAATGGTACTGCCATCAAGCCAATCAGAATAAAGAAAGAAAGGAGAAAGGTGAAAGAAAATAAACTTGAGTGTCAATTGGCTTAAAAAAAAAAAATATATATCCAATGGCTTACCAAGAACTATCAGTTCTAATTAGTTACTTTGTTTAATCTTCAAGTTTTATAACTTAGTCAAAATCTCTTATATATTGAATGATGTCCTAACTCATATTTTGACACTTTAAGAGATTCTCATATCTTATAAAGTACCAAGTATTTAGTTTTCTATAAAATATCCTTTTAAATCTGACCTCTTATGAACTCACCATCATTGGGTCTTCCACTCCACCCTGATTGCCCTTTAGAACTCTCTTTCAATGCATTAGAACCTTATAAAACTCCAATGCTTTGTTCAAACAGTTATGGTTGTTTCAATAAACATATGTCAGTGTGCTGTCATAAACATTGGTTTCAGAGAAAAAAATGAAGGCTGTAATTCTTGACCTTTGTCAAGAAGAAAAGTAGAAAGTAGAGTGTATATGGAACTGAAAAAGGGAAGAGAAAATGGCAAAGGTTGATTATAAGATATAATAGAGGAAACTATGAGAACTGAGAGCTGTTAATTCTATGAGATAAAAGTTGAGGCAGAGTAAACAAGACATGAGCTTGAAGTTGTAGGGAGCTCATGGAAAACTGAATCATTTAGTGTTTTAAGCAGAAGAATAACATGATCCAATTTGCATTAAAATTACTCTGGATTCCTTTACTTCTGGCAATAGTGGAGTAACATTCTGACTAATGTATTTGCTGAGAATAATGGTGAAAGCTGGATAATATTTAAAATAGAACTCTCTCATGGCCTCACAGAACAACAAAGGCAGCCAAGACTTGAGAGGCAAAAATCTTGACTATGAGGGTAATACATAGAGGTAAATCCCATAGTAAAATCTGCTTTGCCCACCTCAGGGGTATTTTCTAAATAAAAGTGTAGGGTGGGGTTCCAAAATAAGTAGGGACCTTTAACTTTCCAATGTTTCATTGGGCTAGGAAGACAAAACCAGGGCTGTAATACAGCTATAACATGAAAAGCAAAACTCCTTGAGAAAGGGGAAATGCAGAGAAGCTAGACCAAAATTCTGCATGCAATTTCTGCTCTGTGCATTTGTTGATTTTAAGTTGAACACTTGGCAGGAGACATTTGGAGAAATAAGCATATAGAGATGCTATGAAACAAAGTTACTAAGCATAAGTTTTATTGTTTTTACAATTTTGGAGGTAAAAGTGAAGATCACATATCATCGAAGATGAGAGACATGGTAAGCAATCCAGACTCAAATCAGATTCCTGTAAAGACAAATTTGTACAAACATTTCTCAACTGGATTATAGGGACTCCTCTTTATATGTCAAAGAAAATAAAATCCACTCTGAAAGAAAATATTCAGAGTATGTACATGCTTTTATTTCTAAGATTAAGCATTCTATTCAAAATTACCAATCATGCAAGGAAATAAGATCAAAGAAGAAAAACTACAAATAGGAAAAATTAACACAGATAATTGAAATTTTAAAAAACTGGAGTTTCATCAGAGAACCAGAATGCTAGAGATATTATCAAATAGTAGTTGTATAATAACAAATAAGTTAAGTACAGAACTCACTAGAAGAGTTTGACTTAGATATAGTAGAAGAGAAGGTTATTGAACTAGAAGATAGTCAGAATATTCTGATTGAAGGAAAGAGAAGGAAAAATGATGAAATATACAGACATGCACATACGAGATAATAGGTATATAATTAAAGGACTAAAGTTTGTGCAATTGAAGTCTCAGAAGAAAGAGAGAATACAAACAAAATTAAAAAAAATTCAAATAGATAATGACAAAGATAAGTAAGAAGAACAAAGAAAAGAATAAGGATATTACAATGGAAAACCAATAAGACTATAAATTTAACCAAATTTTTAAGTAATTATATTACTAATTTGGACTAAATAACCAATTAAAATATAATGTCAAGGTGATTGAAAATAAAATTAAAGTAAGACTCTCACTATATATATATATATATATAAATTCTGCCTACCATAGATATATTACAAATATAAAGACATAGAAACTTTGAAGTAATAGAGTAAGATCCACCTTAAAAAAATTAACTAGTTGAAACTAACTATGCTCATATCAGACAAAATGACTTTAAGTAAAAAGTATTACTAATGACAAGGAGCGATGGGACATATCATTATTAGTGATAAAATAGCCAATATGACAAGAAGAGTCAGTAATCTTAAATTTGAATGCATTATAAAAACACAACCTCAAGAATCTATAAAACAAAGCTAAAAGCATGTAAATTCTTCCCAACTAAATCTATAGATTCACTGTAGTTCCAATAAAAATTTCAGCAAATTATTTTGTAGTTATCAATAACTTGATTCTAGAGTATATACAGAGAGTCAAAAGACCTAAAACAGCCAACAAAATATTTAGTCAAAATGGATCACAGACCTAAGTGTAAAATGCAAAACTATAAAACTCCTAATAGATAACATAGGAGAAAACCTAGATGACCTTCAGTACAGTGATAATTTTTAGGTCTCTTCCAATACCAAAGGCATCTTCTCTGAAAGAAATAATTGACAAGCTGATTCATTAAAATTAAAAGTTCTGCTTTGCAAAAAATAATGCCAAGAAGATGAGAAAACCAGCCAGAGACTGGGAGAAAATATTCACAAAACTCACATCTGATAAAAGACTATTGTCCAAAATATATAAAGAACTCTTAAAACTCAACAATAACAAAATAAGCAGTTGATTAAAAAATGGGCTAAAGACTTTAACAGATGCCTCACCAAAGAAGATATAAAGATGGCAAGTAAATGCTCACATCATGTGTCATTTGAAACATACAATTTTATTTATTTTTTTGTATTTTAAAGATTTTATTTATTTATTTGAGAGAGAGACTGAGAGTACAAGTGAGATAGAGAGAGAGCACGAGTGGCAGGGAGGGGCAGAGGGAGAGGGAGAAGCAAGTTCCCCACTGAGCAGGGACCCCCAATGTGGGGCTGGATCTCAGGACTCCAGGATTGTGACCTGAGCCAAAGGCAGACACTTAACTGAATGAGCCACTCAGGCACCCCAGAAATACAATTTTAAAAATACTACACACCTAATAGAATGGCCAAAATTCAGAACACCCACACCACCAAACGCTGGCAGAGATACAGAATAGTAGGAAGTCTCATTTGTTGCTGCTGGGAATGCAAAAATGTATGGTCATTTTGTTTTCTTATAAAACTAATCACACTTTTGCATGAAATCAAGTAATGATACTCTTTGGTATTTATCCCAAAGGATTGAAAACATGTCCACACAAAAGCCTGAACATGGATCTTTATAGAAGCCTTAATCATAATTGCCAACACTTGGAAGCAACCAAAATGGATGCATAAACTGTGGTACATCCAGACAATGGAAAATTATTCAGTGCTTAAAAGAAATGAGCTATCAATCAATGAAAAAACATGGAGGAATCTTAAATGCATATTACTGTGTGAAAAAAGTCAATCTGAAAAAATATGATTTCACCTCCATGACATTCTGGAGAAGGCAAAACTATAAAGACAGTGAAGAAAAAAGTTCAGTGGTTTCCAGTTTGGAGTATGTGGGGTGATGAATAGGTGGAGCACAGAGAATCTTTAGGTCAGTGAAAATGTTCTTTATAGTACCATAATAATGGATAAATGCTATTATATATTTGTCCAAACCCATAGAATGTACAACAGCAAGAGAAAACCCTAATCTAAACTATGGATATCGTATTACTTTCTATTGATTTCTCTGTGGCAGAACATTATTCTATAGAATGATACATGAGCAATAATTATATTTTATCTATTTATTTCTTCCATAAGTAATACAAAGCATCTATAATGTGCAAGACACTCTAACAAATTCAGACATATTGGTATGACACAAAGGAAAGCATAATAAACTTTTTAAAACACTTTTTTAAAAAAGATTTTATTTATTCATTTGAGAGAGAGAGGCAGAGAGCACACAGGCAGGGGGAGAGGCAGAGGGAGAGGAAGCAGACTCTCTGCTGAGCTGGAAGCCCGACATGGGGCTCAATCTCAATGGAGATCATGACCTGAACCTAAGGCAGATGCTTAACCATCTGAGCCACCCAGGTGCCCCTAAAACACTTTTTAAAAAAATATTTTATTTAGTCATTTGAGAGAGAGAGACAAAAGATAGCACAAGCAGGGGGAGAGGCAGAGGGAGAGGGAGAAGATTCCCCACAGAGCTGACAGCCTGACATGGGGCTCAATCCCAGGACCTGGAGATCATAACCTGAGCTGAAGGAAGACACTTCATCTGAGCCACCCAGGCGCCCCTTTAAAATACTTTTTTTTTTTTAAGAATTTCACAGCACAATTGAGAATAAGGTAGAGTTCCGATATTCTCCCTGTCACACACCTGCATAGCCTTTACCATTATCAACATACCCCACCAGAGTAGTGCATTTGTTACAATCAGTGAACCCACACTTACACATCATAATAGTCACCTAACATCCACAGTTTACACAAGGGTTCATTATTGGTGTTGTGCATTCCATAGATTTGAACAAATGTATCTTTTAATCATTCGTATTAAGTGAAATTTCTTCAGGATTGATTCTAACTCTCATCCTATATGCTATTGTGAATAATTTACAGATTCTAGAGAGAAGGATATGCATTTTAAAGACCAAGTTGATAAAGAGGCAGTTTTTCTAGAAGAAATGGGGAGATCAAAAATAAATAAATTACAATTGATACGCTCATGATTTTGTCATGATGATCATAAACAAAATAAGAGCAAAATGGCACCATTACTACTTAATCCAAGTAAGTGTTCTCCAATGACACAAAGGTTACTGCAATGTGATTCAACAGTTTTGACATTGCCTCTACTGATTTCATTGTGTCCTTTATTTTCTTGTAATAGCTTGCATTAATAAGCCCAGATTCTATGACTGATATAGTCACTTTGTCAGACTTCACAATGTTACCCAATATGCATTATCTTTGTCTTCTTTGATAATTCAAATCTGATTTCTACCACACAGAGAGCAATTATTTGGAAAATACTGATATTGAAAGAAGGCAGGTGTCCCTTGATAAACAATGACACTAGTATTAAAATACATGGTAAGATAAAATCTGAATTTTGAGTTGGCTATATTTCTCTTTCTTCTGCAAAGTGAGGAGAGTAAAAGAGACAAGAACAATCTGCAGGTATCTGGTATATACACAGAATTTAAAAGAAATATACTTTTTGCCACAATATGTGTTCATTGCATATTGTCTGAAATATAATTGACTCTAATATCAAGGGTTTGAAGGTACAAAGGTATGAAAAACTGTTCCTAGATACTAAATGAGGTTTTATAAAAGTAATTGAAAATGGAGGTCACTTGGGTGGCTCTTTCAGTTAAGCATCAGCCTTTGGCCCAGGCTGTGATCCTGGGGTCCTGGGATTGAGCCCCACATCAGGCTCAATCAGGGAGTATGTTTCTCCCTCTCCCCACCCTTGCTCATGCTCTCTCTCGCTATCTCTCTCCCAAATAAATAAATAAAATCTTTAAAAAAAAATGGTGTCTTAGCATCCAAATGGCCAACAGACACATGAAAAAGTGCTCAACATCGCTCAGCATCAGGGAAATTCAAATCAAAACCTCAATGAGATAGCACCTCACACCAGTCAGAATGGCTAAAATTAACAAGTCAGGAAACGACAGATGTTGGCGGGGATGCGGAGAAAGGGGAACCCTCCTACACTGTTGGTGGGAATGCAAGCTGGTGTAGCCACTCTGGAAAACAGTATGGAAGTTCCTCAAAAAGTTGAAAATAGAGCTACCATACAACCCAGCAATTGCACTACTGGGTATTTACCCCAAAGATATAAATGTAGAGATCTGAAGGGGTACATGCACCCCAATGTTTATAGCAACAATGTCCACAATAACCAAACTGTGGAAAGAGCCAGGATGTCCATCGACAGATGAATGGATAAAGAAGAAGTGGTATATATACATAATGGAATATTATGCAACCATCAAAGGGAATGAAATCTTGCCATTTGCAATGACATGGATGGAACTGGAGGGTATTATGCTGAGTGAAATAAGTCAATCAGATAAAGACATGTATCATATGACCTCACTGATATGAGGAATTCTTAATCTCAGGAAACAAACTGAGGGTTGCTGGAGTGGTGGGGGGTGGGAGGGATGGGGTGGCTGGGTGATAGACATTGGGGAGAGTATATGCTATGGTGAGCACTGTGAATTGTGTAAGACTGTTGAATCACAGACCTGTACCTCTGAAACAAATAATACATTATATGTTAAAAAAAAAAAGGAAGAAGATAGCAGGAAGGGAAGAATGAAGGGGTGAAAATCAGAGGGGGAGATGAACCATGAGAGACTATGGACTCTGTGAAACAAACTGAAGGTTCTAGAGGGGAGGGGGGTGGGGGGATGAGTTAGCCTGGTGATGGGTATTAAAGAGGGCATATATTGAAGGAGCACTGTATGTTATATGCAAACAATGAATCATGGAACACCATCAAAAACTAATGATGCAATGTATGGTGATTAACATAACATAATAAAAAAAATGGTGCCTTAAGTGAAAATAAAACCCTAAGCAATCTCAATTATATTTGATAAAGGTCCTCTACCAAGTAACTGAAGAATACCACCTCAGATAAAAATTATTTTTAAAGGCTTCAAAGTTACTGGCTGCATTTTAAGAAAGAAAGTACTGAAAGTATTAGAAAGCACAGTGATAACAAAAGGCAAGTATATTAAAATTTGAAAACTATATTGGGGACTTTTGTTTCCAGTCAAGATGAAATAACAGAAGTTAGATTCGCCATGCAATTTAAAGTTTTTAAATTTATTTATTCTTAATATAGAATTCAATGACACTCAGTATTGATCAACAAGGAAAGAAAAACCACGATCCCTTTGAAAAAAGAAAACTAAGAATGAAATACTATAATTTCCTTATAAAGTTTACAGGCCTTATACAGAAAGGGAGAACCCAGTCAGAACCCACCAGTCTCCCTGAAATAGAGTCCTGAGATTCCAAAATACCAAGAGTCCATAGGACAGAGACTTTGTAAATCTTCAAAATTTCCTCTTCATTATTTAGTTGTGTTAATCAGTACATGCATGTAAAGGAAATATGTCTAAGACAGAGCAAAGAAACAGCAACAACAACAAAAAAATACAGAGAACTGTACATGGAGCTCACACAAAGCTAGGATAGTCCTGTCCACAAAATGGTGGAAAAGAAAATTTTATAATTCATGGGGAATTGGTTAGAATACTAGGAGAGTTTCAGTTCTGTACTGAGGAAAGATTAACATTAGAATAAGTATTCCTCTGACCTAGCTTATCTAATGCTTAAAATATTAAAAAATATCAAACTTGTTTTAAGAGGTTTTACTGCATTAAGAACAAAGTTAAAGAATATTGCAGGTTGGGTGCCTGGGTGACTCAGTTGTTAAGCGTCTGCCTTCAACTCAGGTCATGATCCTGGGGTCCTGGGATCTAGTCCCACATCGGGCTCCCTCCTCGGCAGGAGGCCTGCTCTCCCCCTCCCACTCCCCCTGCTTGTGTTCCTGCTCTCGCTACCTCTGTCTCTGTCAAATAAATAAATAAAATCTTTAAAAAAATATTGCAGGTATACAAAAATATCAAGCATTCAATAGGTAAAATTTACAATGTCTGACATCCAAAGAAAAATTACAAGCATGGGATGATGTCAGCGAAAATGGTAGAAAAAGGACCTTTAAAAATTATATTCTCCATAAAAGCAATGAGAAAAAATATCAAAAATGTCAAAACCAACTTTAGTTGAAATTAACCAAATCTTTGCAGCAAAGTAAAAGCATTTATTTAAGAAAACTTGCTGAATAATTCTAGAGAGGAAAGATGGAGGAAGAGTAGGTCTTCCTACTCTCCTACTGTTTTATCTAGTCCCTTGAATTCAGCTAGATAGCAATCAAATCATTCTGAACAACCTGTGAATTCAACCTGAGATCTAAGAAAAAAATTGCTGCAATTCTACAAACAGAAAGGCTTCCACTTTTTGCAAGGTAAGAGGTGCAGAGATGTGAATATGAGGGGATGTATTGGAAGATAAACTGTGGGAGGAATGAGCCTCCATAAGCCGGGTACCTGAAAGTGATAAAGCAGGGGAGCACAAAATCAGAACTTTTAGAAGTCTGCTCCTATGAGGGATATTCCTGCCTGAAAGGTGCTAAGGTGGTGAAGTGGGGCAGAAACTTAGGTGAGACAGTGTGGTTTCAGGATCACCAGGGTCACAGAAATAATGGGGCTGCCTGAATGCAGCAGAGTTCCAAAGCATAGGAGCAGGGAAGCTGGCTACAATTAGCAAGTTCTGGAGTGACCTTTCAGCTACGTGTTGCCGTAAACAACCTAAGATGGCATAAATCAGGTGACCACTCTCCAAGCAGGGGCCCAGCAAGAGACAATAGCTCTTTACCCCAGGAGGAGCAGTGTGGGTACATGCATGATGGGGCAATTGCTCCCTGAGCAGAGTCCCATCTAGCCAAGGGGGTGGTGAGACACCCCTCCTTCCCCTGTAGGATTGGTGCGTTGTGAATCGCAGGAGTCTGGGAAGTATGGTTCATATGAAAGAGTTTGACTGCCTTTCCCTGAGGGTGCGCTGAAGAGTGGGAACCAGTCTTTCAGCTCCTGGGCTGGAGATCGGGGCACCAACATTTTTTCCTTTTATTTTTTTCCCATTCTCTAAAGCAGTCTGAAAAGCTATCAGGGAACAAAAGTTACATAGAGCAATCCAAAGCAGCTTATGCTGAGCCCAGCCCCCTGGCAAGGGGTGATGCAACTCTGCCCAGGCAAAGACCCCTGAGAATCAGTACAATAGGCCCCTCCCCCAGAAGACCAACAGGATCCTCAGGGGAATACAGTTTTTATATCACTCAAAACCAAAAAAATTCCTGCCCTAGGGGAAAATAGTATACAGAATTAGAGGTTTTTTCACATGAGTCTTTAGTCTTTCAGTTTCAATATTTTTCTTTTTTCTTTTTTTTCAACAAGTTTCTTATTTTATCAAATCTTTGTTTTTAAATCTTTTTTAAATTTTTATTTTTACATTTACATTTTATAGATATATTCTTCATCTTTGGCTTCCTTTCACTATATTCGATTATATATAGATACATGTTTATCTTTCTTTACAATTTTGGGATTTATTTTCTTCTATCAAACAACAAAATACACCCAGGACTAACTGGATCACCCTGTTATGTCCACCTGTGAGATTACATTCTCTCCTCCCCCTTTCTTTTTATTTTTCTTTTCTTTTTTTGGTTTCTAACCTCTTCAGATTTGTGTAGTGTGTATTTCACTTGGGTCATGGTTGACATTTTTTATTTTGTTCTCTCATTCTTCCATTATTTTCTGGGGAAAATGACTAGAAGGAGTCCACAACAAAGGAAAGGACCAGAGGTAATGCTCACTGCCACAGATTTAATCAATAAGGATATAAATAGAATGTCAGAGCTGGAATTCAGGATTATTATAAAGTTACTAGATGGGCTTGGAAAAAAGTTACAAAAGACACTAGAGAATTTCTTAGTGCAGAAATAAAATCTAAGGAGGCCAAAATTAAAAATGTTTTAACTGAGATGCAGTCTAAAATGGATGCTCTAACAGCTAGGGTAAATGAGGCAGAAGAGAGAGAGAGTCAGTGACATAGAAGACAAAATGATGGAAAGGAAAGAAGCTGAGGAAAAGAGAGAAAAACAATTAATGGACCATGAGGGGACAGTTCAAGAAATAAGTGATAGCACAAAATGAAACAATATTGGAATTATTGGAGTCCCAGAGGAAGAAGAAAGAGAGAGAGAGAGAGAGGAAGAGAAGTCATATTTGAGCAAAGCATAGTTGAGAACTTCCCTAATCTGGGGAAGGAAATAGGCATTCAAGTCCAATAAGTAGAGAGAATATCCCCCCAAAATCAATAAAAATAGATCCACACCCAGACATACAATAGTGAAGCTTGCAAATTTCAGACATAATTAGAAAATCCTGAAAGCAGCTCAAGACAAGAGGTCGTTTAACATACAGGGGTGGGAGCATTAGACCTGACATCAGACCTATCCACATAGACGTGGCAAGCCAGAAAGGGCTGGCATGATATGTTCAGGGTACTAAATGAGAAAAACATGAAACCAAGATTACTTTATCCAACAAAGCTGTCATTCAGAATGGAAGGAGATAAAAGAGCTTCCAGGACAAATAGAAACTAAAAGAATTTGTGATCACTAATCCAGCCCTGCAAGAAATATTAAAGGGGATTCTGTAAGCAAAGAGAGAGCCTAAAAGTAACATAGACCAGAAAGAAATGAAGACAATCTACAGAAACAGGGATTTTATGGTAATACAATGGCACTAAATTCATATCTTTTAATAGTTACTCTGAATGTAAATGGGCTAAATGCCCCAATCAAAAGACACAGGGTATCTGATTAGATAAAAAAGTAAGACCCAGGGGCGCCTGGGTGGCTCAGTTGGTTAAAAGACTGCCTTCAGCTCAAGTCATGATCCTGGAGTCCGGGGATCGAGTCCCGCATCGGGCTCCCTGCTCAGCAGGGAGTCTGCTTCTCCCTCTGACCCTACCCCTTCTTGGGCTCTCTCTCTCTCTCTCACTCTCTCTCTCGCTCAAATAAATAAATAAAATCTTTTAAAAAAAAGTAACACCCATTGATATGCTGTCTAGAAGAGACTCATTTTAGACCTAAAACACCTCCAGATTGAAAGTGAGGGGGTGTAGAACCATTTATCATGATAATGGACATCAAAAGAAAGCTGGAATAGCAATCTTTATATCAGACAAATTACTAAAGACTATTGGGATAAAGAGGGACACTATATCATACGTAAAGGGTCTATCCAACAAAAAGAGCTAACAATTATAAGTCTTTATGCTCCTAACTTGGGAGCAGGCAATTATATAAACCAATTAATAACCAAATTAAAGAAACACATTGATAATAATACAATAATAGTAGGGGACTCCAACACTCCACTCACAGAAAAGGTCAGGTCATCTAAGCAGATCAACAAGGAAAAAATGGCTTTGAATTACACACTGGACCAGAGGGACTTCACAGATATATACAGAGCATCCCATCCTAAAGCAACCGAATATACATTCTTCTTGAGTACACATGGAATATTCTTCAGAATAGATCACGTAGTGGGTCACAAATCAGGTATCAACATGAACCAAAATACTGAGATTATTGCCTGCATATTTTCATACCACAATGTTTTGAAACTTGAACTCAGGAAGAAATTTGGAAGGAACTCAAGTACTTAGAGATTAAAGAGCATCCTACAAAGAATGAATGGGTCAAGCAGGAAATTAAAGAATATTTTTTTAAAAAATTCATGGAAACAAATGAAAATGAAAACACAACTGTTGCAAACCTCTGGGATACAGCAAAAGTGGTCCCAAGAAAGAAGTACATAGCAATGCAAGCCTTTCTCAAAAAATTACAAAAGTCTCAAATACACAAGCTAACTTTACACCTAAAGGAGGTGGAGAAAGAACAGCAAATAAGCAAGAGAAGAGAAATAATAAAGATTAGAGCAGAAATCAATGAAATAGAAACCAAAAGGACAGTAGAACAGATCAATGAAACTAGAAGCTGGTTCTTTGAAAGAATTAATAAGATTGATAAGCCCCTAGTCAGACTTATCAAAAAGAAAAGAGAAAGGACCCAAATTAATAAAATCATGAATGAAAGAGGAGAAATCACAACCAACTCCAAGGAAATACAAACAATTTTAGGAACATATTATGAGCAACTGTATGCCAACAAATTAGGCAATCTGGAAGAAATGAATGCATTCCTGGAAACTTATAAACTACCAAAACTGAAACAGGAAGAAAGAGAAAACCTGAATAGACCCATACCCAGCAAGGAAATTGAAGTAGTCATCAAAAATCTCCCAACAAACAAGACTCCAGGGCCAGATGACTTCCCAGGGGAATTCTACCAAACATTTAAAGAAGAATTAATACCTATTCTGAAGCTGTCTCAAAAAATAGAAATGGAAGGAAAACTTCCAAACTAATTCTATGAGGCCATCATTACCTTGATCCCCAAACCAGACAAAGACCCCATCAAAAAGGAGAATTACAGACCAATATCCCTGATGAACATGGATGCAAAAATTCTCACCAAAATACTATCCAATAAGATCCAACACTATGGTAAATCCTTTTAATGTTAAAAGGATTATTCACCTCAACCAGGCAGGATTTATTCCTGGGCTGCAAAGGTGATTCCACATTCTCAAATCCATCACCATGATATATCACATTAATAAAATAAAAGACAAACCATATGATCCTCTGAATTGATGCAGAAAAAGCATTTGACAAAATACAGCATCTTTCTTGATCTAAACTCTCCACAATGTAGGGATAGAAGGAACATACCTCAATATCATAAAAGCTATCTATGAAAAGTCCATAGCGCCTATCATTCTCAATAGGGAAAAACTGAGAGCTTTTCCCCTAAGGTTAGAAATACAGTAGGGATGTCCACTCTCATTACTGTTGTTCAACATAGCACTAGAAGTCCTAGCCTCAGCAATCAGACAACAAAAGAAAATAAAAGACATTCAAATCAGCAAAGAAGAAGTCAAACTCTCACTCTTTGCAGATGACATGTTACTTTATGTGGAAAAGCCAAAGAACTACACCCCAAATTGCTAGAACTCATAGAGGAGTTCAACAATTTGGCAGGTTATAAAATCAATACACAGAAATCAGTTGCATTTCTTTTTTTTAAAGATTTTATTTATTTGAGAGAAAGAGGAAGTGAGAGACAGACAGAGAGAGCACAAGCAGAGAGAGCACAAGCAAGGGGAGTGGCAGGCAGAGGGAGAAGCAGGCTCCCCACTGAGCAAGGAACCTGATGTGGGACTCAATCCCAGGACCCTGGGATCATAACCTGAGTTGAAGGCAAATGCTTCACTTACTGAGTCACCCAGGCACCCCAATCAGTTGCATTTCTATACACTAACAATGAGACAGAAGAAAGAGAAATTAAGGAATCGATCCCATTTACAATTGCACCAAAAGCCATAAGATACACAGGAATAAACCTAACCAAAGAGGTAAGGATCTGTACTGTAAAAAGTATAGAACACTTATGAAAGAATTTGAGGAAGACACAAAAAATGGAAAAACTTTCCATGCTGATGGATTGGATGAATAAATATTGTTAAAATGTCTATGCTACCCAGAGCAATCTGCACATTCAGTGCAATTCCTACCAAAATACTGTTGACATTTTTCACAGAGCTGGAACAAATAATCCTAAAATTTGTTGGAACCAGAAAAGACCCCAAATAACCAGAGGAATGTTGAAAATGAAAACCAAAGCTGGGGGCATCATCACAATGCCTGACTTCAAGCTCTATTACAAAGCTATAATCATCAAGACAATATGGTACTGGCACAAAAAATAGACACATAGATCATTAGAACAGAATAGAGAACCCAGAACTGGACCCTCAACTCTGTGGTCAACTCAACTTTGACAAAGTAGGAAAGAAGATCCAATGGAAAAAGGATAATCTCTTCAATAGTGGTGCTGGGAAAACTGGACAGCCACATATAGAAGAATGAAACTGGGCCGTTTTCTTACACCATACACAAAGATAAACTGAAATGGATGAAAGACTAAATGTGAGACAGGAAGCCATCAAAATCCTAGAGGAGAACCCAGGCAGCAACCTCTTCGACCTCGGTCACAGCAACTTCTTCCTAGACACATCTCCAAAGTCAAGGGAAACAAAAGCAAAAATGAACTATTGGGACTTCATCAACAGCAAAGGAAACAGTCAACAAAACTAAAAGACCACCTATGGAATGAGGGAAGATATTTGCAAATGACATATCAGATAAAGGGCTAGTATCCAAGTTCTATAAAGAACTTATCAAACTCAACACCCAAAAAACAAATAATCCAGTCAGGAAATGTGCAGAAGATATAAACGGACCTTTCTGCAAATAAAACATACAAATGGCCAACAGACACATGAGAAAAATACTCTACCTCACTTGGAATCAGGGAAATACAAATCAAAACCACAGTGAGATACCACCTCACACCAGTCAGAATGGCTACAATTAACAAGACAGGAAACAACAAATGTTGGTGAAGATGCAAAGAAAGGAGAACCCTCTTACACTGTTGGTGGGAATGCAAGCTGGTATAGCCACTCTGGGAAACAGTATGGAGGTTCCTCAAGAAGTTAAAAATAGAGCTACCTTATAACCCATAACTGCACTACCCCAAATATACAAACATAGTGATCCTAAGGGGCAACTGCACCTCAATGTTTATAACAGCAATGTCCACAGTAGCCAAACTGTAAAAAGAAAAAAGAGCTGAGATGTCCATTGACAGATGAATGGATAAAGAAGATGTGGTCTATCATCTATCTATCTATCTATCTATCTATCTATCTATCTATCTATCTATCTATCTATAGATACACACACACACACACACACACACACACACAAAGGGATAGTACTCAGAGATCAGAAAGGATGAATACTTAATAATTACATTGACATGGATCTAACTGAAGTATATTATGCTGAGTGAAATAAGTTAAGCAGAGAAAGACAATTATCATATGGTTTCACTCATATATGGAATATACAAAACAGCTCAGAGGATCATAGAAGAAGGTAGGGAAAACTGAATGGGAAGTCATCAGAGAGGAGAAAAACCATGAGAGACTCTTACCTATAGGAAACAAACAGGGTTGCTGGAGGGGTAGTGAGTGGGAGAATGGGGTAATTAGGTGATGGGCATTAAGGAGGGCATGTGGTATGATGAGTACTGAGTATTAATTGCAACTGATAAATTACTGAACACTACATCTGAAACTAATGATGTACTATATGTTGGCTAATTGAATTTAAGAAAAAAGAAAACTTGCTGAATCTCAGTAAGAATGATATATTTTGTGACATTTTAATTTTATTCTAGTCACATTGCCCATTCTCCAGCTCCCTGGTATCCTTGAAAATTAACCTCCAACATTCCTGGTCAGCATTATCCACCTAAGAGGGAGAAAAGCAAGCAGAATGGGTTGCAGGTCTTTCAAAGATTCATTCCCAAAGAATTGTCATTATTTGACCTGTCTGGGGTTTCAAGGAAGAATCACTTTCAAAGCTGTTTGAATTGGACTTGACGCACCACTTGCCCAATGAGAAAATATTTTCCATATTTTTATTACCAATATTAATTATAGGCAATTATTTTAGTGTCATGGTTACCTACACTGGTGGATAGCAGTCTGTGCAAACATAGACTAATCAAAAAGCTTAAAAGGAAAAGTTGTGAAATTGATGTCCATAAGGGCTTTGAAAAACTCTGACAAATTTCCAAGAATCTAGAAGACCTCACACTTGCATAGGGTTATGGGCATTTTGGGCCTATACACATGCTCAAAAAACCCTTGAGATGTACCTAAGCCCACATGTCCGGCTGACTTTTAGGCTTTATGCAAGCAGGAAGTAAAGGCTAAGGCAAAGTGATAAGATGTCTGGTTATGTGTTGAAGGCATGGCCTAACATGCACATAGAGCCCCTAGACAAAGACAGAGAGACCTAATGGTTCTAACAATTAAAAAGAATCTCTGTTCAATCATTATCTAAATACTAAGCAAAATGAATCAAGGCTTGATTGTCTACATATGATAAAGAATATAGACTTTTACAGAATAAGTTAAGGAAAGTCATTTAACAAACAAATACTACAACAGTCATCAACAACAAACCAAGGAAGAAGGAAGAATCTAATCTCCAGAGTTGCTACATTATGTTATTTAAAATATCCAGTTTTCAGAAGAGAAAAGATTGCAACTGTCACTGAGTAACACCAAATATTGGACTTACTAGACAAAGATTTAAGTCAGCTATTTAAAATATATTCAGATAGTGAAATATCCATGTCTAAAGAATCTCTAAAGAACTATAGGAAAGTATGAGAAGGATGTCTTACCAAAAGAAGAATGTTAATGAGGAGGTAGCACTTATTTTAAATAATCCAGTGAAAAACTGGAGTTGGAAAGTTCAATAGTTGAAATAAAAAGTTAAATAGGTGAGCTCATCACTAGTTTTTAGTAGGCAAAGAAAGAATCAGCAAACATGAAGATACATGAAATAAGATTATCTAGTTTGAGCAAGAGAAAGAAAATGCTTTATATCAATGACCTAACCTTCCACCTTAAAAAAGAAAAGAAAAAGGAAACAAGGAACCTGATTGGATAGGAAAAAAGAGAAAAGACACAAATTATCAATAATATAAATGCTAAAGTTGATGTCACTACAGATTCTAGAGATCTTAAAAGGATAATGAGAAATTATTGTAAATAGCTTTATGCCAATAAATTGGAAATTTAGATGACAGATTCCCTTAAAGATACAATCTGTAAAGTTCATTCAAAAGAAACAGCTCTGCATTGAATAAGAAAATTAAATCTGTGGTTTATAATTTCCCATAAATCTACAGGCCCAGATGACGTCTCTGAGGAATTCTATCAGTTGTATAAGGAAGAAGTAGTCCATTTCTCTTTCTTTTAAAGATTTTATTTATTTATTTGAGAGGGAGAATGAGATAGAAAGAGAGAACATGAGAGGGAGGAGGGTCAGAGGGAGAAGCAGACTCCCCGCTGAGCAGGGAGCCCTATGCGGGACTCGATCCTGGGACTCCAGGATCATGAGCGGTTAGGTTAGGCAGTTGCCTAACCAACTGAGCCACCCAGGAACCCAAAAGTAGTCTGTTTCTAAACAGACTCTTATAGATAATTAAACAGGAGAAAAATGCTTTCAATTCAGTCAATGAGATCATCAATAACTTCATACAAAATAAAATGAAGATATTACAAGAAAAGGAAGCTACAGATTGATATCTTTTATGAACATTGATACAAAAATTCTTAACAAAATTTTGATAAAACAAATCCAATATTAAAAAAGGGATAATACAAAAAAAGTAATGCTGATGGTAAATTAATATAATAAATTATTAAATCCCACCATATTAACAGATTGAAAGGAAAACATTATCATTTTAAAGGATGAAGAAACCAACATGTCACATCAAAACTTATTTCACAGACACAGTATTGAAGAAAGTGTGATTTAAGCATCAAAATCAACAAAAAAGTCAACAGAACAGAATAGTGTAAAAGTAGATATACACATATGTAGTCAATTGATATTTGACAAAGTTTCAAAGACAAATCTGTGAATAATGGAGAATGCACTATATATAATAAAATATATAATCCAAATAAAATGTAAATTTATGTGTATCAAATAACTTTTGTACATATATATACACACACATATATAACAACATATACAAAAAATAACCTAAAATGGGTCACAGACCCAAATAAAAAACTTAATTTTAAATTTTAAATTTTAAATGAACAAAATATTAAATAGATCCTCCATGAAAAGAAATATCCATTGCAAAAAAATCACATGAAAGTAGTCTCAAACTCATTAGTCATTTGTGAAGGCAATTTAAAACCACAAATTGATATCACTACACACCCTCTAGAATGTCTAAAATCACAGTCTCCATACAAAATGTTGGCAAAGAGGTGGAGGAGTATATACACTGCTGATGAGAAAGTGAAGTGGTACAATTGCTTTGAGGGAAAAAAAAAAGTGACATCTTAAAATGTTAAACATGCACCTACCATATAACCAGGACATTCTGCTCTAGGTACTTACCCAAGAGAAGTTAAATGTGCAACCATAAAAAACCTGAAACAAAGGCCTGTAGCCAGTTAATTCATAATTACCTCAAACTGGAAATGACCCAAATGCTTGTCAATAAGTGAATGGATAAATAAATTATTGTATTGTATATGATGGAATATTGCTCACCAATAAGAAGGAATGATTCATTGGACAAGGAACCCCAGGGACTAATCTCAAAATAATCATTTAATTTAAAAAGAGAAACAAAAAGGAGAGTGCATATTGTACTATCTCTATAAAATTTAGAAAATGCAAACTTATCTAAAGTGACAAAATTGCCTGGAAATGGAGAGTGGGCCAAGGAGACATGAGAGAGGGATTATCAAATGACAGAAAGACACTTGAGGATGACGGATATGATGTTCATTATCCTGAATATGGTAATGGCTTCACAGGTATACACATATCAAACCTATCAAATTACACATTTACATGTGTCCCATTTATCATATACCAACCTCAATAAAGTTGTTTAAAAATTATGTCTAAAAGAGATTTTGGCCCACATTACCTGTTCATGGTAGTGACCAAAATCTACCGAGTAGAAGACTTGGTAGGGAAATTTTGACAAGGAAATTCTAGTCATAGCCTGCCTCCTCATTATGAAGGAGCGATAGCAATACAGCACTAAGAAACCAGATGTTCTCATTGTCTTCATATATCCAGTCCTCTTGCTTTGGTACAAAACTTAATCCATCTTTCTTAATGTAGAAGATAAAAACTTTAACTCTAAAACTCTGATTTTTCTTCTGATATCAATCAGTTCACTAGTTAATATTTGTAAGAGTACCTGTGTTTATTGTTCTCAAAAGTTCTTATTTGGATCTTTCATTACTTCTCTACTAAATATCCTCTAGAATTTAAATAACAGTCTTTGTGCTGTACTTTTGCACCTTGTAGTCTGATGGCAGTGTATGTTTTATTTTACTGCCATCAAACTTTAAAATAACATTGATTTAAATTATCTGTTGCTCACCTTACTAGCTATATTAACCACTGAAATGCACAGAGTATAGGATGAACTCTGAGACTAAGACTGTAAAATTCTCCCAAAGGATGTAAACAAAATAAACATTGTTTCGAGTAGGATAAATTTGTTGTCAAAAAGCCCTCACAAAATGACTTAATACTTTAGCACAGAATTTGAAACACATTTTAAGCAATTAAATTTTACTTTTATAGTCTATGAAATACACAATGCATGATATATTGGTAATCACTAAAACATGTAAAATCAGGAAATCAACCTCAGTGATGTTATCTTTGTTTTTATTTTGTCCCTTTTATGTCACTTACCTACTTGGTTAAGATATTGGTCTGACATTTTTTAATGTCTCACCACAAATGCTTAATGAATTGTTTGCCATTTTCTCATCAGAAAACACAGCAAAATATGAGCTACTTTATACTACCAGCTGGACTAGTATGGGTGACAGTAAATTATCACTATCAATTGCAGCTCATATGCTGATGTTGTAGCTTTGCTGGAGCAACACACCCTGCATATCGCATATGATCTGGAAAATATATTATTTTTCTTACTCATCAACAAGGAGAATCAGAAGCAATCTGTGCTCATAGAATGGTCATGGAATGAGAAGTCTCATTAACTCCCTTGCTTTCTTTAACAATAGAGTCTCAGGACCTGGATCATGTGAAAGTCCACAGACTATCTCTTTGGTTCATTGTATTAATGGCACCATGCAAACTGGAATGTAACAAGTATTTGGCATATTTTGGTAAGACTTATGTTGTCTTAGAACACACGGTACAGCCAGCTCCCTGTTTCTTAAGGCTTGTGAGGTAGAAAAAGACACCTCACGAAGCCTCTGGCAAGTCTCCACAGTCTAGCTTCCTGAATAAGACCACGGTATCTATAGCAAAGACCAACTATTGTTGGCAGACCCTGAGAGACACAAAGCATCTAAACACAGTACATTGAGGGACCATGAGGTTAGCACTGCCCGTTATTACCTTGGTACTATCAAACACACTAGTTCATATTATCAGGCAGCACGGCATCCATCAGTCATAATATAAGCATGAAATACCAAGAGCGGGTTCAAATTGTCTGGAAGGAGCCCTAAGCTTCAGGAACATGTGGCTCAGGCCTACATGTCACTGGTCTTTGTTGCCTCAGTGGCTTTTCTTCAGCTCATGCCTCTAGCCTCATGAAGGGTTCCTAATAACTGGCTAAACAGAGAAGTAAACACCTAACTGTGGTTCACAGGGTCAGCCTGGCAGGTTTGTGCAAGCTAAGCAGAGACTGCTGCACCCCAGCCATGCTCAGGAGAGGTTCTAAGGCAGTAATGAAGGAGAGTCCTTTGATGGCTAAGGACTGGGGCAGCCACCAGGCCATCTATTTTCTGTGGAGACCAGGGATAGCCCAAGGTACAGATATATAGGCAATGGTGAATATTTGACCAGGAAAAATATGTGGATAGACCTATAGGCTGACACAAAGTGTAAAAATATTTATGTTGCATGTTAATTCCTTCTAAAGAGCATTCACTGCAGCACAGTCACTGAACAACTAAGAAGTCAGGATGAATTCACTGGCTGATGACAGCTGGCCTTTGTCCTAGGACACCCCAGAGTTTTAAATGAGTTCACAGACACAGCTGCTCTGGTGGCAAAGGTGCAGCCATGCTGGCCCCAGTGCCATGGGTTCCCTCTCATTAAGATTCACACAGTCACTGCCTTTGCTGAATTTTGCCAGGACAGCAAGAAAGACCAGTTGTGACCTACCCACAATGATACCATCCTTTGGGGGATTTGGTGATAGGTTGAGTCCATGTATTTACTTCCATGCTGAGAATGGCTAGGTCATAACAGAGGCAGAGTTTCACACTCTGATATTACAACATGCATCCCTTGGTATTCCCAGGGCTGTTAATTAAGCAAGTATAACACCCCAGCCTGAGAAGTGCATGCTAATCAAAGGCTCTGACCCCTTAGTGATAAGAGTCCAGCTCACCATGGAAGAAAATTAATGAGAAGAGAAGTGTTTGCAAAGAGGAAGTGAATGTGCAATGGGCAGTGGAAGGAGGTGATACAATCAGCCATAGTCTTGAGACTAAGTGTAGTTGTGGAAGCTTTCATTTGTTCCACCAACTTTCCTGGTGCAAGTTCACCAGCTTTTGTGACCAGAAGTTCTGGGACTGGTACACCTGTAAAGCAATCTTGAGAACTTGATACGAGGAGGAAGAGGATCTGAGAGACTTGAGAGGCACACAATAGATGCTGCTGGTGTCTCATCCAGATTTCTCTTATGCACAGTTGCCCAGCGGCTGCAGTTGCTGTGACTATACTATACTCGATGCTTTCCTCAGAGAATTACCTCTTGCTAAGAGGTGCCTACTCATCCTGGTAAAACCTGGGAGCTTACGCTAGAGCCCTGCTATTCAATAGGCACAGCCTTGTCCTACAGCTGATTGGTATCATAGAACGATATCTGACCAACTTTCCCAACATGAAATCTTCTGCATCACAAATGCTCACAACACCCCACCCCAACTCCTCACACCTGGATTAGGCCAGGGCTAGATTTTGCCAAGAACACAACCTTGCTTGGCCCATTATTCTTGTCCATTCTGTTTCTCTCACTCCATCCAAAATCCCCTTAGGAGGTCCTACTTCTGGAGAACTCCACTTAAATATTGGCTTTCAGAGATATTTAGTCTTCTTTTTACTTCCCTAAGACTGTCCCATAGGATATATTAGTGTGTCACAGATGATGTTTTCAGGAGTGTGGGTCCAGTTTGGGAGGGCAAAAGAATCTAAATTATGTGCCAAATAAATTCACTTTGGGCAGAATCTATGTTTGTAGAAAAGTATTTGATATTGTACTGGATAATGTTAAACATTTGACTAGAGGTTAATTGCTGGTAATTATTTGGTATCTTAAAGTTGATTTTTGTAAAGATTACTGTATAATAATACTTTATTTACTTTACATTTTATGCATTATTTCTTTTGTACATTTTTTTCTTTTTCTGACCTCCCCTAACTATGCATGTCATTCAAGACCTAAAGGCCATCCTCCTTACAAAACCATTAGTGAACTCACAAGTGCGACTTTTTTTCTCCCCCTGCTGTGAGCTATCTTGACACTTTATATGTAACTAGTTTTAACTCCATCCATTTCTCTTATATAGTTTAGACATTGAAATAAATAACCTTCCTTTGGCTATCAGGCTACATGCCACTGGACAGCAGGATCACTGACTGCAGTTTTGTTGGAATTCCTCCCAGAATCTAACCAAAGTGCCTTCGATCATAAGCTCTTGGGGCATGATAAGGGCAGGTAGAATTCACACACTGATAGTGTGTTATTAGAAAATTCAATCACCTTTAAAAACTACATGAAGTCCCAGATTATTTTGTGAACTTACTTGATTACAAGTGGCCAGATGTGATTGTCTGTGCCAAGGGGTAGGGAGCCAAAAGAAAAAGAAAAGGAGAAAAGAACTACCCAGACATCTGCTGTATATCAAAGGCTTTCACAGACAGAGCACTTAATCTTCATAACGCTCTTAATAGACAAGAATTATTTATTCCATTTTACACAGCTGGAAATTTAATTCAGAACTACAAAGTAACTTGGATGTGGTTACTTAGTGGCTGAGCCAGAATTGAAGAGAAGTGATTTGAAACATATGCTCTTTCCATTAAAATTTTGCCCCTGTTGAGATCCAAATAACCTGAAATTCTACACTTTAACCACCATTAAATGTAACTTTTATTTCTAAAGATAAGCTTCTTCAATAAAAACATTGTTTATGCATTTATATCAACATTGATTGAGCACTTGTAATGCCCAAGTTTTCCCAGAATTGGGAAAGAGTCTGAGAAATGTATAAACAGTAAATCTTAAACCAAAACCCCCTTTCTCAAATTTTAGTGTCTTCTGCACTAAAAAAGGGAAAGCTTCTGCCTAGGGATGTAAGGTCAGCAATACTGTCTGTCATCCCATCACATGAGATCCAGCTTCTGTGCAAAAATACGCTATTTCCAAGTTTAGCTGACTTGTAGGTACCACAGTATTCAAATTTATAAGGTTTCAAATTAGCAAGCCATGATTTAAGTCCTGTATTTAGTAGTAACAACTACCTGTAATGTCTTGTTCAATTTTACCTCTTCAAATCTCGGTTTATTCACCAGCCAAATGAGCATCCCAGTAAATTTGTTATGGGTCTTGAGGGAGGTACATGTAAAATAGTTAAGGAAACCCCTGGCAGATATGTGTTTGATAGTCATATGACAAGATAATTAGTATCTCAATAAGATACTAATTTTTACTGATGTAGAAATATCACAAAGAATGAAAAATGAATATTCTGTCCCTCTTCTGTCTCCTATGTCTCTCCCCCAACCACAGTGTGAGGAAGGATTTTGGTATAACATGCTTTTGAGATGTGGACTCTAGAACTTGCTTTCCATAACCCCCATCAAAGTTAAGAATTCTTCTTTTCAGTATGCACTGAATTTTCCAAAGTAAGAAATTTAGAATCAGAGGGGAAAGAGGAAGAAGGGACATGTAGCTTAACTGAGGAAGTTTCTCCCAACATTGGGAAGGTGACAGAGACCAACATTTTTCAACAGAGTCGACCTACCACACATTTTTGGAATGCATATGAGATGCAAAAGCCTCAAAAGGGAGCTGCTATAGATTTAATTAAAAACTCCCAGACCAAGAACCTGGGCTCTGGCTTGGAAAAGACCCTCTGCCCTCAGGAGCCATGGGGCACCACCTTCAAGAGTCTAACATCAGTAGTGACCATACTTGGACCAAAGTTTCCAGTGTTCTAGAGCAGGTTAGATCCTCTGCATCTTAAGATAACCATAGGTAATGGAGCTGGGAGAAGACTGTACTACAAATGAATTTATATAAAGAACTCCCTAACAAATCAGCAGGATAGAAGAGTTCAGTGCATATAGTATTTGAGAGAATAATAAAAAATAAGTGACTTTGTTAATTCTCACAATGTGCAATAAAACTTATGCAAGCTAGAGTAGTTCTTGTCACTTGTTTCCCCCCACCACCCTTCAGGCACCCTGTGAACTCATGTAATTTCAATTAAAAGAGAAAGATTCATTCACATTAAGTGGCACACAACTCTTTGAAGAAACTACTTTATGTTTCTTTTGAAAATTGTGTCTTAATGTTTTTGAAAATGATTAAAAGAAACAAATCAACTCTTTTTAGATGGCCCTTGCAAATATGTGAGTCTAAAATTGACAAACTCCTGTGGTGTTTAGCAAAGAATCCAAGTCTTTGCAAATAAATTAGACATTTTGGGATAGAAAAGGGAAGTTAAAAGAAAGCATAAAGATGTGTTGCCAGGGAAACTCCTGGTCAGAGGAAAATGATGGGGGAAATCATATGCACACTGCCAGAGTACACATGAGGAGGCTCTAATTGCTTTCTCAGCACCGAAGACAAACTGCAGAGAGTTCAGTGCAGCAAATATGTATGGAGTATTTACCATGTACTCATCACTTACACAAGGTAATGGGGATCCAAGAATAAACAGAATACAAGCACTCTCTTCAGGAAACTAACATCAACTGGAATAGAGACAAGGAAAACATAATAATTTCAATTAAAAAAATGTGCATAGAATAGAAGCACATAAAAAGTATACTGTTACTCTAGAAAGGGAGATTGCTGGTTAAAAGATGACTATTAGCCATGGAGTGCGTGTATGTGAGTAGGAAGGGAGGGAAGGAGATGGAGGAAGGATGTTGGGGAGAATGTGAGACAAAGGCAAGTCTTAGGCAAAGGTCAAGAACAAAGGCAACAATACGATGTGAACACGGGAATGACAACAGGTAGAACATGAGATGGGAATAAGCCTTAGCAAGAATGACTTACAATTATAAAAATTACTTATGATTATGACTGATAACACTTGCAGAGTGCTTACTGTTCGCCTGGCACCATCCTGGTCCTTTAACTTACTAAACCAACACATTTAACCCAATGAAGTGGTTACTGGTTTTCCCATGTTTAAAGTGACAGCGTAATGTATCATTCATTTGAGAGAGAAAGGGGACACTATTTAATGATTATGCTAAAATAATAGGCACATACCATGAGTTTTGAGGAAAACTATAGTAAATGGTCACCATTTTTTATAGATTAAAAAATGAGGTAGAGAAAGATTGTCACTTGTCCAAGTTCTCACCCTGCTAAGTGTTGGAGATTTTAAGAAGGTAGGAAGGTAGCAAGGCATCTGGGAGGAGAGGTGAGACCTAGAAAATCAGGACAGAGAATAAGAGATGGAATGTTTTGGGAATAAAATTTCAAGATTTGGTGAATGATAGCCTGCTGGGGGTGAAGAAAAAGCCTGGGTGATGCCAAGAATTCTGGCTCAGGCAGATATGTGGATGGTGATGCCACTTATTCTCATGGGGCTTTAGGAGAAAGAACAGCCCTGGATGTGAAATGATGAGTACCAGCTAGCTTTGGATAAGATGATATATCTAGAGTGTATAAAAGCAAAACATGTTCAGCAGAACTTGGATGTATACATTTTAAATTCAGTGGAGAGAGGAGAAACAGAAAGAGATGGAAAAACACTATAAGCACATTGGAGTTGGTTAAAACAATGAATATGGATGGGGATAGCAATGAATGAGTTAAAATGCTGACAACCATAGTGTTTAAGAGACTGGAGAAGAAGAAACAAAATATTTCATCATGCATGTGACCCAGATTCATCTCTAAACTCCATAGGGTTCAGTCTCTCCATATATGTGCATTAGAAGAAGCCCAATCCAGCATTTCAAGATGACTTAAAATTATTCTTACTTCTGTGTAATGTCTAGTAACATTTTATGTATTCCAATTCATCACTCCCCACATTTCTCACCAGTCTCTCTCTGTCCTCTCCCATTCATTCACACCCACATCTGCTCCACGGACTGTGCCAAACCTCCAGCCCCTCGCTGCACCCACTTCCACACACAGGCTCCTTACCTTTCTTTCTTGCCTCTTTCTACCACACCAAATCCACTCTACCTCCACTGGAAGTGGCTGCCAGGGCTCCTACTTGGGCTCCCACTGAGCCAGCAGCTCTAGGACTAAAGGACCCAGAAGCTTCTTGGTGTCCAGATGCCTCCTTGCTCTCTGGGAATTACAATTTCTCCAGGAAGAGCTGTATGAAGAGCTCTGTAGGTATTTGAGGTTTGTTCTGCTTTTCTTTTTTTTCTTTTTTAATCTCTCCAAGTGCTTTACTAGCACCAAAACATAGGGAATTACTGGGAATAAAAACTGACACCATACTACACAAAGACAATGAAAATGTGGCAATAAACTGTTTTGCAAAGGGGATGATCAGCCCAAGCTCTTTCCCAGCATTAACTGAATGGAAGAAGGCCATCACCTAGAGCAATTAGCACTGAATCCAATGGAAGTGTTACAAGTGACAGATGACAAACACAGGTTAAAACCCCGAATGACTATGTTCAAATCAAAATTTTTAAAACGTATTTATATTTTCTACCTGAAAAACATGAACAGTTTTATATATAACCCAGATACTCATTGCAAAAAGCATAACTATCATTATAGTAAGAAGCTTCTATATTACTTTCAGTACATTTACTTTCCCCAACCCAGTATTTCGTTTTTCTCCTAAACAATAAAGAAATTCTACTCCAACAATCCCCCTGTAGTAAATTAATTCCTGACAAGAAGAAAATAGCACCTTTTCATCTCTTAAGTGTGATAGGATAGCTTTGACAGGTTTGGGATCAGCTTTTGCAGTGGCCTGAATGTGAGAGAATAAGAGGGCTTCCAGTTGCTGACAGTCACTTAGAAGCCTTGGAGCCTGTAGAGCAAGAGACAAGGGGTTGGCAGGCATCCTGGAGAGGCAAGCAAAGGCGAGACCCTGAAAGTGCCTCCTATCTTCTCCCTCTAATTTGAGATTTTTTCTTAGAGGAACAGAAAGCCATTAAAAAATTTAACAGTATATAATCAGGAATCTGAATTGCAAATGGCAGAAATATAATTTTGGTTAATACAAGCAATTAAGGAGTGCACTTGTTGTGATGAGCCCTGGGTAATGTATAGAAGTGTTGAATTACTGTATTATACACTTAAACTAATATAACAATGTTTGTTAACTATACTGGAATGAATGAAAAATAGATAGATAGATAGATAGATAGATAGATAGATAGATAGATAGATAGATAGATAGATGATAGATAGATAGATAGTAGCAGAAAAGACTTGATGATAGCACCCAGGAGAGGGTAGAAAAATGTGGGCATGTGCACAGGGTCCTCTGGTCACTGTGCTACATTCTTCACTTCCACTCCTCCTGCTCTTGGGTATAGGTGTCTCTAATCCACCTTGGAGCCCTTCCCTTTTCCTCAGTCTGTCAGCTCTGCTCTGGCCACACTTCTATCCCTAACCACCTAACACGCTGTAATTTGACCCATTTAAGAATTCCATCAAAAATGTTAAGCCTTTGACTTGTAGCCCCTTGACCCACTGAAACTCTGACACCTGCATTTGTTTTCTCTTCCCCTTTGCAGAGTTTACTGAGTACATGGCCACCTACCTCTATGACAACATGGCCTTCAAAGATCAAGTAGATTCTCATGACTCAGCATTTGCTCAAAGTACCTCTGACAAATTCCAAATCCCATTTTCTTTTGTTTCTTTTCTTTTTTAAAGGACAAGATGCCAGTTTTGCTCTAATATTAATCCTTCTACTGATGCTGATTATCCCCTCCCATGTTTTCAAAGTCTTTTCTTCATCAACTACCAGACCCCCAGTTACTACCTACTAGGCAAACCCACCTCCATGTGGGTTGAACACATCAATAACCCTAAAAAAGTTCCTCCAGCATTGATACAACTACTCTCATATCTTCCTAATTTCAGCAAATGGCAACCCTAGGCTCCCTGGCCTGAACAATCAGGCCAAAAACTGCATTTTCTCTGACTTCTCATTAACACTCTATCCCACTGTACTCTTCTCATTCATACCTCACACTGGTGTCCTTTCTGGTCTCCAAGCATACTCTTGGCTCAGGTCCTTATCCTTTGCTTTTCCATCTTCCTCAGATATCCACATTGTTTTTTGTTTTGTTTTGTTGTTTTTGTTTTTGTTTTAGATATAGGCTCTTATCAAAAAGGTTTTTCTTGACCATCTTCTCAAAATAGCATTTCCTCCAACCCTCAGGGCTCCCTATAATGTTTGTCTCTTTTTTCACCATGGCACTTACCAACTGGCATTATCATTATCTATCTGTTTTTTTCCTTCTTTAAGGGAAACAGGAAATTTTAATTTTTATTGCTATATCTCCAGGGCAGTGCCTGACATATTTAAGGCTCTGCAAATATCTGTTGAGTTAAATAATTAATTAATATATTTTTGTTACTCAGAGGCACCACTTTACCACCTATTCCCAAGATGATAAATAGATAGAAATAGGTTATACACATAAATATTTGTTAATGATGCAAGATTCCACTTCCAGGACATCTTAGATATCCTTAACATCCACCCTCTTCCCCTGAGCAGCACTTCCATGCCTCATCATCTCTTAACAAGAAACGTTGAAACTGGCATGTTCCAGTTCCAGATCTAGGCATGGCCCCTTCTATTTTCTTTCCCATGCCAGTGGAATCTCCCATGATCTGATGATAAATTCTAAACATATTTCTATTACATACAAAGTGACTTGGCACTGAATCACTAGAGGGCAGGACTGTATCATTCCTACATTTGTGTCCCCCGTGCCAAGCACAGTGCATGTGCAATCACCATTTGCTAATAAAAAGAAAAGAATCAAATGGTTCATCTAGCCCATTTTAATTTTTCTTCTCAGTTACCTCTCCAGGAAGGACAGACTCAAGATTCCAAACTATACTGAACCACTTGCAACTCTTTGAAGATACCAGATACAGCTAATGCTCTCCTTCTGCTTCCCTTTATGCCTGATCTACTCTGCCACTCTGTCTGCCTGCATTCTCCTCAAGCTTTGCTTCCTCTATGAATCCTCCTTATTCACTTGTCAGGTTTCTCCTGAGACATAGGTCTATGCCCACACTGAGGTCTATGCTCTTCTAGCACCATTTCCCTATAACTCTATAATGGATCACACTCAATTGTAATACAATGTTTACTTCTGTGCACTGTACTTATACACATACAAACCTATGAACACCAACAAGCACACTTATACACACCACACCTGCACCCACTATGTCCAACACACACAAAGAACATGGATTCCTTGAGGGCAGGGACTGGAGCACAATAAAGGTACACAATAGACACAAAGCAAATGTTCTTAAAGAAATAAACAAATACAAAACAAGCAAAGAAATCTATGAACAGAAAGAAATCCAGTGAACTTTATTCTCAATTGGTTCTGAAATTGAGAGCTGCAGTGGTATCAAGATCTCATCTTTCCAAAAATTATCTAAAGTCAAATTTACAACAAAGGAGACACCATGGAATTGTGAGAAAAATCAGAAGGACCTATTAGGCACAGCCATGCATGGATTGGTGGGAAGAAGGAGAAGAGGGGAAGTAGGAAGATAACATTATAGCCATATTGTATCAGGAATAAGGGAAGTCCTTTTAGTGAAAACAGCTGTCAGAAATTTGGGAAGAAAGACTGAGATGAAGTGAGGCAGGTCCAGCTTTTTAGGACTTGATAATCATGTACCTGGTCTAAACTAATAATTACTAAGACATGTATTGACTTCTCAAATTTACCATTGGCTATAGACTAGCTCATCCAAATGTCTATTAAATTTAGTACAAATCAGATATCTTACATAATAATCTTATTTGGCATATCTGACAGATACTGCAAGTAGCATGAATAGAAAGAATATATTGATTATAAAGTTTACACTCAAGTTTGGGAGAGAGAGATAAAAGATCTCACTTTGCTTCAGTTTCTCTACTTGCTTGTCATGTGTATGCATTGAGTTGTGCTCCCTCCCCTCAAAATAAGAGATTTTGTAGACCTAAGACCTACTACCTCAGAGAGTGACCTTATTTGGAGATATAGTCTTTACAGAGGTAATGAAGTTAAAATTAGGTCATTAGGGGAACCTAGTAGAATATGACTGGTGTGTCATAAGAGGGGAAGTTTAGGCATGGAGACAGACATACACAGAAGGAAGAAGTCCGCGTGAAGGCAGGATGAAGTGATGCATCTATAAGCCAAGGAACACTAAAGATGGCAAACTGGCAGAAACTAAGAAGAGGCAAACAAGGATCCAACCCCTAAGGTTTAAGCGCACAGTCCTGCGGACACCTTGATTTCAGACTTCTAGTCTCCATTAAATTTTGGTTGAGACAATAAATTTTTGTTGTTTTAAGCCAGTTCAGGGTACCTTGATATAGCAGAGAGAGCAATGTAATATACCATGTGAACTTAAATGACATTTCATCTCTGAGACCTTTATCTATAAATGGAGATAAAGTGATAATAGCTATATACATTATTTTTTACAGCATTATTTACAATAGCCAAGATACGGAAGCAACCTAAGTGTCCATCCATAGATGAATGGGTAAGGAAGATGTGGTATATACATTCATTATTTAAAAGTGTTTGCAGAATCAAATGGCAAAGCAGTATAAAATATTATACGAGTTTGTAGTCTTTCATACTTACATTTTCTGTAGCTATTTAAAAATCTGTATTCTCAATTAACACACTAGCTTAAGCTTCCTATAATTAAGTTCAAGTACACAGTATTATTTCAAATCTAGCTGATCTTTCTCTTTATTAGGTAATTACCTATAATTTCTTTAATTTGCACTCCAATGACAACTGTAAAATAAATTAACACTTCTAAGAATTAGCAGTAATTAGTATATTTCAGTTAAGCCAAAATAAATTAAGCCAACACTCATGCAAAAAAATAAAAGGAAAAAAGAACAGGAAGAGGGAGATAAAATCTGATCTCTTGAATCCAAATCTGAATTAAAAGTTTTCTCCTTTATGATTCCCAAATAATCCTATTGATGTCTATAGACTTACAGAATTCTTGAAATAGCATTAGGGATGTCTTAGTGCTATGTTTTAAAATTCCCCTTTACTAGTGTTTATCTAAATGAAGCTTTAAGTACTACTCTAATTGACCTGAAATACTCCTCATCAAAATATTTTCTTTTTCTCTCCCTTCCATCCCTACACTGCAGAACCAGTGATCTCTGAGGCAACAACTAAAACACTTACGTGCAAAATACAGGGTTTGAAAACCCCCAAGGCACTTACTTTTTATTGTAACACCTCACTAAACTGGTCATTGTTTTGGGTATACATTTTTTAAATTCTATGTTTATTTTACATAAACTGCCATATGGTTCTATAAATGTGTCTGCTTGTTCTAGTAACTTGCTAATAATATTAGAGAGAGAAGACATGTTTTCATATTCAGCCTCAGTACTAAAGTGTGGAATACATCTCTTTCCTGTGCACAGCAGTTCAACCAACTGGGTTATAGAGAATCTTATAAAACATTTCAGGGGCACCTGGGTGGCTCAGTTGGTTAAGTGACTGCCTTCAGCTCAGGTCATGATCCTGGAGTCCCGGGATCGAGTCCCACATCGGGCTCCCTGCTCAGCAGGGAGTCTGCTTCTCCCTCTGACCCTCTTCCCTCTCGTGCTCTCTATCTCTCATTCTCTCTCTCTCAAATAAATAAATAAAATCTTAAAAAAAAGCATTTCATAGAGGAATCAGCAGGTAATAATCAGGTCAAAGTACATATTTCTATGATACCTTCCTTACCTCATTATAGAAACATATATGGTTAAATATACAAACATACCCACACAGTAGAAACAAGGTACCATTTAGTTTAGCTTAAATTTGTAGAGCATGAGCTATTGGTTTGGGTCAATTCATGTGAAATACTTTTTGTTTGGCTCTTCGTAAAAGAACCAAATTAGAACAGGTATAAATTCCCAAAGTATTCTGATTCTTGATGTACTCAAAGTTTCTCTTCCTTTTATTTTTTCTTACTTTTAATAAGCAAGATATTTACACTTTAAGAGGCTTGTATGGGATGGTTCAGCTAATTCCCTATTTCCTTTTTTTTTATTTTTTTAATTTTATTATGTTATGTTAGTCACCATACAATACATCATTAGTTTTTGATGTGGTGATCCACGATCCATTGTTTTCATATAACACCCAGTGCTCCATGCAGTACGTGCCCTCCTTAATACCCATCACCAGGCTAACCCATCACCCCTCCCCCTTCCATTCTAAAACTTTTTTTGTTTCTCAGAGTCCATAGTCTCTCATGGTTTCTCTCCCCCTCCGATTCCCCCCCCTTCATTTTTCCCTTCCTTCTCTTAATGTCCTCCATGCTATTCCTTATGTTCCACAAATAAATGAAACCATATGATAATTGACTTTCTCTGCTTGACTTATTTCACTTAGCATAATCTCCTCCAGTCCCATCCGTGTTGATGTAAAAGTTGGGTATTCATCCTTTCTGATGGCTGAGTAATATTCCATTGTATATATGGACCACATCTTCTTTACCCATTCCTCTGTTGAAGGGCATCTTGGCTCTTTCCACAGTTTGGCTATTGCAGACATTGCTGCTATGAACATTGGGGTGCATATGGCCCTTCTTTTCACTACTTCTGTATCTTTGGGATAAATACCCAGGAGTGCGATTGCTGGGTCATAGGGTAGCTCAATTTTTTTTTTTTGAGGCACCTCCACACTGTTTTCCAAAGTGACTGTACTAACTTGCATTCCCACCAACAGTGTAAGAGGGTTCCCCTTTCTCCACAACCTCTCCAACATTTGTTGTTTCTTTCCCTGTCCATTTTTGCCATTCTAACTGGTGTAAGGTGGTATCTCAATGTGGTTTTGATTTGAATTTCCCTGATGGCTAATGATGATGAACAATTTTTCATGTGTCTGTGAGCCATTTGTATGTCTTCTTTGGAGAAGTGTCTGTTCATGTCTTCTGCTTATTTTTTGACTTCGTTATTTGTTTTTTGGGTGTTGAGTTTGAGAAGTTCTTTATAGATCTTGGATACTAGCCCTTTATCTGTAATGTCATTTGCAAATATCTTCTCCCATTCTGTGGGTTGCCTCTTTGTTTTGTTGACTGTTTCCTTTGCTGTGCAGAAGCTTTTTATCTTGATAAAGTCCCAAAAGTTCATTTTTGCTTTTGCTTCACTAGCTTTTGGAGATGTATCTTGAAAGAAGTTGCTGTGGCTGATGTCAAAGAGGTTACTGCTTATGTTCTCCTCTAGGATTTTGATGGATTTCTGTCTCACATTGAGGTCTTTCTTCCATTTTGAGTTTATCTTTGTATATGGTGTTAGAGAATGGTCAAGTTTCATTCTTCTTCATGTGGCTGATCAGTTTTCCCAGCATCATTTAATGAAGAGACTGTCTTTTTTCCATTGCATGTTTTTTCTTGCTTTGTCGAAGATTATTTGACCATAGAGTTGAGGGTCCATATCTGGGTTCTCTATTCAGTTCCACTGGTCTATATGTCTGTTTTTGTGCCAGTACCATGCTGTCTTGGTGATCATGGCTTTGTAATATAGCTTGAAAATGGGCAACGTGATGCCCCCAGCTTTGTTTTTCTTTTTCAAAATTTCCTTGGAGATTCAGGGTCTTTTCTGGTTCCATACAAATTTTAGAATTGTTTGTTCCAGCGCTTTGAGAAATGTCATTGAAATTTTGATTGGGATGGCATTGAAGGTATAGATTGCTCTGGGTAGCATAGACATTTTAACAATGTTTATTCTTCCGATCCATGAGCATGGAATATTTTTCCATCTTTTTGTGTCTTCTTCAATTTCTTTCATGAGTGTTCTGTAGTTTCTAGAGTATAGATCCTTTACCTCTTTGGTTAGGTTTATTCTGAGGTATCTTATGGTTTTTGGTGCTATTATAAATGGAATCACTTCTCTAATTTCTCTTTCTACAGTTGCATTGTTAGTGTATAAGAAAGCAACTGATTTCTGTGCATTGATTTTGTATCCTGCCACATTACTGAATTTCTCTATGAGTTCTAGTAACTTGGGGGTGGAGTCTTTGGGTTTTCCACATAAAGTATCATGTCAACTATGAAAAGAGAGAGTTTGACTTCTTCTCTGTCAATTTGAATACCTTTTATTTCTTTTTGTTGTCTGATTGCTGTTGCTAGGACTTCTAGTACTATGTTGAACAATAGTAGCAAGAGTGGGCATCCTTGACGTGTTCCTGATCTTAAGGGAAAGGATCTCAGCCTCTCCCCATTGTGGATGATATTCGCTGTGGGTTTTTCATAGATGGATTTTATGAACTTGAGGAATATTCCATCTATCCCTATACTCTGAAGAATTGTAATCAGGAAAGGATGTTGTATTTTGTCAAATGCTTTTTCTGCATCAATTGAGAGAACCATATGTTTTTTTTTTCTCTCCTCTTCTTAATGTGTTCTATCACATTGATTGATTTGCAAATGTTGAACCACCCTTGCATCCCAAGGATAAATCCCACTTGGTCGTGGTGGATGATCCTTTTAATATATTGTTGGATCCTATTAGCTAGGATTTTGTTGAGGATTTTAGAGTCCATATTCATCAGGGATATTGGTCTGAAATTCTCCTTTTGATGGGGTCTTTGTCTGGTTTGGGGATTAAGGTAATGCTGGCCTCATAGAACGAGTTTGGAAGTTTTCTTTCTGTTTCTATTTTTTGAAACAGCTTCAGGAGAATAGGTATGATTTCTTCTTTGAATGTTTGGTAGAATTCCCCAGGGAATCCGTCAGGCCCTAGACTCTTGTTTTGTGGGAGGTTTTTGATCACTGCTTCAATCTCGTTACTGGTTTTTGGCCTATTCAGGTTGTCAGTTTCTTCCTATTTCAGTCTTGGCAGCTTATAGGTTTCCAGAAAGGCCTCCATTTCATCCAGATTGCTCAGTTTATTGGCATATAGTGGTTGATAATAATTTCTAATAATTGTTTCTATTTCCTTGGTGTTAATTGTGATCTCTCCCCTTTCATTCATAATTTTATTAATTTGGATCCTTTCTCTTTTCTTTTGGATAAGTCTGGCCAGTGGTTTATCGGTCTTATTAATTCTTTCAAAGAACCAACTTTTAGTTTTGTTGATCTGATATACTTTGTGTCTGGTTTCTAATTCATTGATCTCTGCTTTAATCTTAATTATTTCTCTTCTAATGTGTGGCTTAGGCATCATTTGTTGCTTTTTCTCTAGTTCTTTAAGGTGTAGAGTTAGTTGGTGAATTTGGGATTTTTCCATTTTTTTGAGTGAGGCTTGGATGGCTATGTATTTCCCCCTTAGGACCGCCTTTGCAGTATCCCATAGGTTTTGGACTGATGTGGTTTCATTCTTATTGATTTCCATGAATTGTTTAAGTTCTTCTTTGATTTCCTGGTTGACCCAAACATCCTTGAGCCGAGTGGTCTTTAGCTTCCCAGTGTTTGAATTTCTGCCAATTTTTTTCTTGTGATTGAGTTCCAGTCTTAAAGCATTGTGGTCTGAGAATATGCAGGGAATAATCTCAATCTTTTGGTATCAGTTGAGACCTGATTTGTGACCCAGTATGTGGTCTATTCTGGAGAAAGTTCCATCTGCGCTCGAGAAGAATGAGTATTAATTGTTTTAGGGTGGAATGTTCTGTAAATGTCTATGAGGTCCATTTGGTCCAGTGTATCATTCAAAGCTCTTGTTTCCTTGTTGATTTTCTGCTTAGATGATCTGTCCATTGCTGAGAGTGTGGTATTGAAGTATCCTACAGTTAACGTATTGTTATCAATATGACTCTTTATTTTGGTTGACAGTTGGCTTATGTAGTTGGCTGCTCCCATGTTGGGGGCATAGATATTTACAATTGTTAGATCTTCTTGTTGGATAGACCCTTTAAGCATGATATAGTGTCCTTCTGTGTCTCTAACTACAGACTTTAGTTTAAAATCTAATTTTTCTGATATAAGACTTGCTACCCCAGCTTTCTTTTGAGGTCCGCTGGCATGGAGGATGGATCTCCATCCCTTCACTTTCAGTCTGGATGTATCTTTAGGTTCAAAACGAATCTCTTGTAGACAGCAAATGAATGGGTCCTGTCTTTTCTTCCAATCTGCAACCCTGTGCCGTTTTATGGGAGCATTTAGTCCATCCACGTTGAAAGTGATTTTAGAAAGATATGAATTAATTGTCATCATGTTGCCTGTGAAGACTTTGTTTTTATAGATTGTCCCTGTAAATTTCTGTTGTATATGACTCTTGAGGTCTTTCTCCTTTTATAGAACCCCCCTTGATATTTCTTGCAGGGCCACCTTAGTGGTCACATATTCTTTCAGTTTCTGCCAGTCGTGGAAGCTCTGCCTCTCTCCATCCATTCTAAATGACAGCCTTGCTGGATAAAGTATTCAAGGCTGCATGTTCTTCTTTTTAGTACCCTGAATATGTCTTGCTAGGCCTTTCTGGTTTTCCAGGTCTCTGTGGATAGGTCTGATGTTATTCTGATGTTCCTCCCTCGGTACATAAGGAATCTCTTCCCCCTAACTGCCCTTAAGATGGTTTCCTTGGTTCTAAGATTTGTGAGTTTTACTATTACATGCCAGGGTGTTGGCCTGTTTTCCCTGATCTTGGGAGGGTTCCTCTCTGCCTCTAGGACACGAATGTTTCTTTCATTCCCCAGATTAAGGAAGTTCTCAGCTACTATTTGCTCAAATATATCTTCTAGTCCTCTCTTTCTCTCCACTCCCTCCGGGATTCCAATAATTCTGACATTGGAATGCTTCATGGTGTTACTTATTTCTCTGATTCTATTTTCATGGATTCTGAGTTGTTTTTCCCTAGCCTCCTCTTTTCCCTTTTTATCTATTAAATTGTCTTCCAGGTCACTTATTTGTTCTTCTGCCTCACTTACCCTAGCTGTTAGATTATCTAGATTGGATTGGATCTCATTGATAGCATTTTTAAGTTCTGCCAATTCAGCTTTCATTTCTGCCCTTAGAGATTCTATGTTGTCATTAATTGATTTCTCCATTCTAGCTATTGTTTTCACAATTGCCTGCCTGAATTCCATCTCCAACACCTTGGTTATATCTGCATCCATTTGTAAATCTGTGGCATAAGTCATAATCTCTGAGTCTTTCCTATTTTGGGGGTTCCTCCTCCTAGTCATTCTGTTGATGGGTGGTTGAGGGAATGTATAGAGTCCAAATTATTGACCAGAACCCAAGCAAGATGCACCTGTTTTCTAGGGACCTTAGGGTTGCTGGCCTCGTTCTCCCAGCCTGTCTTCTGGAGGAGGGGCCTGCCACACTGTTACTCAGGCAACCCTCTTTGGGCAGAGTTGCCCTCCCACCCTGTTGCGGGGGATGGGCTCAGTGGGAACCAGTTTTGGGGGCTTTTGTTCTCTGGTGGCTTTCCCTGGCAGCTTTTCACATCTCTTCTGAGAGTCTGAGCAGGAGAGACTGTTTCCAACCCTCTGCCTCAGAGCAGAGAGATCACAGTCTATTCTTCAGTGAGCTCTCCAGGACACACTATCTCCATTTCTGTTTGTGCTGCTATAAACTACAGCATCCTGGGTTGTGAGCCCCTCTGTAGCACCCCCAGTCTGCTTCCAGGTCAGGGCACATCTCTGCCCTTTGTGCTTCTAAAACCACCAGCTGCTCCCCGTTCGCACGTGTGACCCCCCTGCTCTGGGTTTCCATCCCGGGGGGCTGCCCTAGAGTCCTTTCCCGCTGCTACTGTCCTGCAAGTCTGTGCCCCATCCCCAGCATGCGAGGCTGTCACTCAGTGGTGGTGTAGGATCCCCACAGCAAGGCTCCTTCCTGCTGCCATTTGCCCTCCGATATCTGCCTGCAGAATCACGGCTCCCCTCTTCGTACCTGGAAACCAAACATCTGCGATATTCTGTTTGTAGAGATCCAGATCTTACATCTCAGGCTGATATCATGTGTGCTCAGAGTGGTCTGGTAGATATCCAGCTCAATTCTGGGGACCAGTTGGAATAGGGTTCCCTACTCCTCCACCATCTTTTCGCTCCTTTTTTTTTTTACATTCTTAATTGCCTGTTGGATGTAGTGACAATCATGAAAATAATTCTGGATGGTTCCTCTTTCCTTAAAAAATATTATTAATTCCTTCTATAAATATTTGTTCAAACCTACTATGTATTGGCAATGAGATAGGAGCTAAGGACAAAATTGGTGAAGAAAAATACACATGATCCCTACTTCTATGGAGATTATGATTTAGTAATTAAATGATGAAGATGAGTGTAAAATAATAATAATAATAATAATTTCTCAGAAAAAAAACATTATTTTATGAACACATTTGAACTACAGGATCAGAAAAGTATTTTTAGGAAAGTAATAAGTGGGATAAAAGATACATAGAAATAGGCAAAGGGGGAGGAAATAATGTTCAGGGAAAGAAACACATCTCCACCTGAAAGAGCTGGAGTTGGTGATTTGAAACACACCAAGCTACACTTGAGGACAGAACATGACATGGTACAGAGATGGAAATTACTTCAGTGTGCCATTATTGCAGACAGCAATAGCGAGCATTGGAACAGGGGATGCCAAGAGAGGCAGGGCAGTGCCAAACTTACAGAGACAGAGAGGACATTATCGTAATGACAAATTGCAATTATGGAAGAACTTTTAAGCAGGTAAGATTTTATTGGTGACATTATTAGTCTTTGATAAGATCAATATGCTATAGTGTGGAGAGATGAGAATGATGTTGGGGAATGAGCAAGAGGAGATACAAAAGGCTATTGAGGCCCAGGCAAGAAATGATGATAGCTCAGACAAGGCAGCAGTTCTCAACCGGAAAAGAAACTGTCCATTCCTCCAGATGTTTATAATGGAGTGTGGGGACTTGGGATGTCACAGTGGATGAGGAAAGCTAAAGGCATTCAGTAGGCAAAGACCAGAGATGATAGGTGTGCTGCAGTGCATAGAATGGTCCCCCACAACAAATCAATTTCTCTTCCAAAATGCTAACAGTTTTCCAATTGAGAAAAACTGGAGTAGAGTAATGTTGATAAAGACAGAGAAAAGTTTATGAGACTTGGTGCCGATAAGATATGAAAAATGAGGTAAGAAGAGTGTTTGAAATGACTTTTAAATTTCTAGCTGGCAAAACTGAATAGATACAAATATGGAATTGGGGATCACAACAAAAAAATTATTGAGGGAATAATTATTGAGCATGTTGATTATGAAATGTATTTGAGACATTCAGGTATAGATCTTGGAAAAGTAGCTGCCAAATATATCTGGGTCTCAGTGCAGTGGCCTGGCTTGTATATTTAGATGAAACTTATGGATGGTAATTCAAATTATGGTTGTGGATAAGACTGAGTGGGGAGATAGTATAGTGCAAGCAGAGAGAGAGCTTGAGGCTGAAATGTGAGGAATTGTAATAGCTAAATGTCTCATAGAAAAAGAAGAAATAACAAGGTTGAATGAAAAGGAACAGCTACAGGAAAAAAATTGTGGGAGATTATTGACACAGAAACCAAGGAAATGATGTCTCAAGAAGGTGTAAATGTCCACAATGCCTAATGTTATTCAAAGAGAAAATACTATCAGAATGGAAAATTCATTGTATTTGTCAACATAGACATGATTCTTGATCTCAGCTAATAAGGCTTCAGTAGGTTGATGCAAGAGGAATGCATATGAGAAGAGTAAACTGAACAAATGGAGGAAATGGAGACAAAATGCAGAAATGGCTCTCTCAAGAAACTAACATGGTAAAAGAGAGGAGCAGGGCAGTATTTAAAGAGGAGTGTTTTCCAGCTATCTGTTGGTGTGTTTCAAATCACCCACCAATGTCTGGTGTCTTAAAACAAGAATCATTTTGCAATTATATCTCCTAGGTCTGAAGGCTGACTGGAGATCTCTTGCTTAGAGTTTCTCTTATGGTTGGAGTCAACATTAGGCTGAAAATGGCGACAAGGATCTTCTCATCTAAATCAGGACAAAACGCTGATGAGGTTCCTTGAATTTGGTTCCAGAGATAATGTTCGTCAGATACTGTTTCTCCGAATCTGGGACTTATAAAAAGTTATCTGTCCCCACAAACCAAATACAATGATGGGACAGATAGATGCAGGAGAACCAACAGTAGAACCTCTTTAGCAAAGAGAGAAAAAGCAAGGCATGCAGTAAACAAGGTCCACATCAATTCTGAAATAGAGCTAGGCACAGATTTCTAGTTTCTTTTATTTTTTTAATCAAGTCATTAAGATATGATTTTTGTATAATAAATGACATAATTTTCAAATATATAATTTGATGAGTTTTGACAGATAATAATAATGCACATTTCCTTCACCCCCAAATTTCCTTATGCTCCTTTGTCCATCCACTCCTTCAACCATCCACAAGTGAATAATGCTCTATCATTTTCATCATGGATTAGTTCATAATTATAGAACTTCTATAACTGGAACCATATGTTATGTAAACTTTTGGGTGTGAATACTTTCTATTAATTATTTTGAGATTTTTTTATGTTGTGGGAATCAGTAATTGTTTTATTACAGAGTAGTGTTTCATTGTATGAATATACCACATTTTATTTATGTATTCAAAAATCATTGGCCTTTGAGTTATTTTTAGTTTTCTGTTATTACAAATAAAAAAGGTATAGAAACGTGAATATAGGTTTGTGTGTGAACATACATTTTTATTTCCTTTTGGGACAAAATGTATGACTGGAACAACTTAGTTATATGTTAAGTATGTATTTAACTTTTTAAGAAACAACACTTTTGCATTCACCAGCAGTGTATGAGTTTCAGTAGCTCCATATCTTCACCACTAGTATAACCGGTATTTTTACTTAAGCTATTTTTTGTGTGTAGAGGTATCTCAATGTGCTTTTAATATGTATTTCCCTGATGACTAAAGATGTTGGGCTTCTTTTTTTTTAAGATTTAATTTTTTATTTGACAGAATGAGAAAGAGAGAACATAAGCAGGGAGGACAACAGGCAGAGGGTGAGGGAGAAGCAGGCTCCCTGCTCCTTGTTCTTGGCTTATTGCACTAGTTAGGACTTCTAGTACAGTGTTGAATAGTAAATGGTGAGAGAAAACATGTTTGGCTTATTCCTAATCTTAAAAGAGAGCATTAATCTTCCATGAAGTATAATCTTAGCTATTGGATTTTTCACAAAAGTCTCTCTTCAGATTGAGGAAAATTCTTTTATCTTGTGAAGAGAGAACTAAATTTGTGTGTGTGTGTGTGTGTGTGTGTGTGAATATTAATGAGGGATAAGTTAAATAGAAGGAAACCTCCAGTTATTACAGCTGAGTTTTTGTCCAAGTACTAATCTTCGCATGAATGAGAGTAAACTATGTGAAACCAGGAAAATAATCCCTAAAAATCATTCACACAGGGCTAGAAATGGTTCGTATTCATGTTCATGTTCCTGCCAACCATACTAGAAAGATCCTGTCACACATTAGAGAATGTGGAGTCTTCAAAACTATATAATCAAACATTATCAGATTGCAAAGAGACAGAAAAATACAATTTGGAATCAGAAGGAAAAAATCAATCAATGGAGACAAAAATAGAAATGAGAGAGGTGATGAAATTCTTACATTAAAACAATTATTTGTTAAATAATGGTTAAATACACTTCATATATTTAAGAAGGGAGAAAAAAAGAAAAAGAAAACTGCTGATGAAAGAAATGGAGTTTATAAAAAGACCTAAAAATAACTGACATATGAAAACTCTACAATACCTAATACAGAATTTTAAAAATGTGATAGAACTAATTAGACAATAGTGGAGGTAAAACTAAATAATAAATATACTCAATGCAAAAGAAGGTAGAAAAAGAAAAAGAGGGGAAAAAAGGAACAAAGAACAAATTACAAATGGTAGATCTACAGCAAATGATACTAATGATTACATTAAATATAAAAGACAGGAATTGTCAAACTGGGGGAAAAAAGACAAAAATATCATACATTGTCTGGGAGAAATCCATTTTAAAAATAAAGATGCAGATAATTTGAAAGTAAAAAGACAGAAAAGATATACTACACATACATTAATCAATAGAAAGATAGAGATAATTGATACAAAGAAAATTTCAAACCAGGAATACTGCTATGGATAAATAAAAACATATCTTAATGAAATTCTAAATGAGTATGCTTTAAAATACATGAAACAAAGAGCTGAGGAGAGATAGAACAATAGAAAAATCTATAATTAATTGGGAATATTACAACATTCTTCTTTCAGTAATTGATCAAACACTTAGACTGATTAAAGATATGAAAGAACTAGATAATATTATGAACTAACTTGACCCAATTGACATTTATAAAAGACTCTATCAAAGAACTACTGAATACACATTATTTCCAAGAGTACACAGAACATTCACCAAGATAGAATTTCAACAAATTTCATATTCTGAACAACATGAGAAGTCTCAACCATTTAAAAATATTTGAATCATACAAAATATGTTCTCTGATCACTGTAGTATTAAACTATAAATTAATAACAAAAATATGTCTGGAAATTAAATCACATACTTATAAATAATCCACCTATCAAAAAAGAAAGGATGTGGTAAATCTTTTTTTTTTTTAAGATTTTCTTTCCTTGTCAGAGAGATAGAGAGAGCACAAGCAGGGGGAGTGGCAGGCAGAAATAGGCAGAGGGAGAAGCAGGCTCCCTACTGAGCAAGGAGACTGACACTGACAGGGGACTCAATTCCAGGACCCTGGGGTCATGGTCTGAGCTGAAAGCAGCCATTTAAACAACTGAGCCACCCAAGGGTCCCAAATGTTAATCTTTAAGGCTCAGTTAAAGCTGTGGTTAGAGTGAAATATATAACATCACATGATTAAATAAGAAAAAAAAGAAAGGAATCAAACCGACAATCTATGGTTACACCTCAAGAAATCAGAGAAAGAAAAAATAAAATAAAGCAACAAAGTATAGAAATCAACGGATATAAAGTGTACAAGTAAAAGAAAACACCATTGAAACTAAAAGGTGGTTCTCAAAAAGATTGAAAAATTTCTTAAATTGTTAACTAAGCTGCTCACATATTGCAGATAGAATTAAATAAGAGCAAAAGAAATAGAGAGCTCTATCATATTCATTGATGGTAAGACAATATTATTAAGATTCAGTGATCACTAACTTGGTCTATATATACAATGCATTTCTTTCTTTTTTTTAAATTTTATTATGTTAATCACCATACATTACATCATTAGTTTTTGATGTAGTGTTCCATGGTTCATTGTTTGTGTATAACACCTGGTGCCAGTGCTCCATTCAATATGTGCCCTCTTTAATACCCATCACCAGGTTAACCCATCCCCCCACCCCCCTCCCCTCTAGAACTCTCAGTTTGTTGCTCAGGGTCCATAGTCTCTCATGGTTCATCTCCCCCTCCAATTTCCCCCCCTTCACTTTTCCCTTCCTACCATCCTCTTTTCTTTTTTTTTTAATATAATGTGACGACGTGGATGGAACTAGAGGGTATTATGCTAAGCAAAATAAGTCAATCAGAGAAAGACATGTATCATATGATCTCACTGATATGAGGAATTCTTAATCTCAGGAAACAAACAGGGTTGCTGGAGTGGTGGAGGGTGGGAGGGATGGGGTGGCTGGGTGATAGACATTGGGGAGGGTATGTGCTATGGTGAGGGCTGTGAATTTTGTAAGACTGACAGATCACATACCTGTACCTCTGAAACAATACATTATGTGTTATACAATGCATTTCTAATAAAATCTTAGGTAAGGGGTTTTTAAAGAAGTTGGAATTTTGAATTTAAAATGGGGATGCAAAGGAGCTAGAAAAAATAAAATAATTATGAAAACAAAATATTGGAGGACATTCATCAAGATTTAACTATTAAACTGGGAGGATGCATTTGCCATACATATATCTGATAGAGCATTTTTATGCAGAATATACAGAGAACAGTTGCAACTCGATAACAAGAATAAAAACAACCAAAATTCCCTTAAAATGTGTCATAATTTTAAATAGACACTTCATTATATTAGATGTACAAATGGACAAGTATAAAAAATATTCAACATTATAAATCATTAAGGAAATACAAATTAAAGTCACAATTAGTTTCTATTAAATACTTATTACAGTGACTAAAAAAAAACCCCTGATAATACCGAGTGTTGACAAAAATGTGGAGAAACTGGAATTCTAATATACTATTGGTAAGAATTCCAAATGGTTCAGCGGTGGGGTAGGAGCAAGACGGTGGAGGAATAGGAGACCTAAATTTCATCTGGTCCCAGGAATTCAGCTAGATAGGGATCAAACCATTCTGAACACCTACAAACTCAACAGGAGATTGAAGAAAAGAATAGCAGCAACTCTCTGAACAGAAAATGACCACTTTCTGGAAGGTAGGACATGAGGAGAAATGAATCCAAGGAGATATTCAGGAAGAAAGACAGCGGGGGAGAGGGCCTCCGTCAGCCGCTACTGGCAAGGGATAGAGCAGCAGAGCACAAAATCAGAACTTTTAGAAGTTGGCTGTGCTGAGGGATGTCGCTCCAGTGGCTAAGCGGGGGGTAGAACTCTCGCTGGGATAGTGTGGTCTCAGGACCCGCAGGGGCAAAAAAAGACCAGGGGTGCCTGAGTGTGGCACAGTTCCCAGGTATCAGAGCGGGGAAGCCGGCTGCAGAGACGGAGCCGAGGAGTGGGCTTTCAGGTTGGGGTTGCCATAAACCATGGTCTGCGGCACAGTCAGGCCACTACTCTTGCAGCAGGGACCCAAAAAGCGGCAGATTGTGGGAGACTCCCCTTCCTCCCCAGGAGGAGCAGCGCGGGAGCGCACCACAGGAATCTGCTGGGTTTGGAGACTCCACAGAGGTTGTGTTCAGAGACAGAAACACTCGGTCACAGGCCGGGTGAGCATAGAGTGTCCCCAGAAACCAGGGAGACAGGAGTGATAGCTTTTCTCTGGGCATTCACGGAGGAGTGGAGCCCCCAGTTCTCCAGGGTGGAGATTGGGAGGCCGCCATTTTCACTCTTGTCCTCCAAAGCTGTATGGAAAGCTTGCAGGGAACAAAAGCTCCCAAGAGGAAAGCGGAGCAGATTACTTAGCCCAGCCCCAGCAAGGTGGGGGGGAGGGCAATTCCGCTTCAGGCAAAGACATTTGAGAATCACTGCAACAGGCCCCTCCCCCAGAAGATCAGCAAGAACAGCCTGCCAAGACCAAGTTTACCAATCAATGAGAACAGCAGAATGCCAGGACTAGGGGAATACAGCCCAGAGCATTCATGGCTTTTTTCCCATGATTCTTTAGTCTTTCAAAGTTAATTTATTTTTAACTTTCTTTTTCTTTTTTTTTTGAATTTTTCTTATTCCCTTTTTGAACCAACATCTTATCAATCCCTTTTTTAAAAAATCTTTTCTATTTTTTATTTTTACAGTCATATTCTATCCCTTCATAGTAGTCAACCTTATTTTCGTTGTATATATATAAGTTGTTCTCTCTTTAAAATTTTGGGATACAGTTTCTTCTAACAGACAAAAATATACCCTAAATCTCTAGTGTATGGCTTTGTTCTAGTCTCCTGCCTGATCACATTCTCTCCCTTTTTGTTTTTTTAAATACTCTTCTATCTTTTTTCAACCAACTTCTTATCTTATCAATTCCTTTTAAAAAATCTTTTATAATTTTCATCTTTACAATCGCATTCCATTCCTTCATCATATTTACCCTTATTTTTGTACATATATAAGTTTTTGTTTCTTTAAAATTTTGGGAGGCACTTTCTTCTAACAGACCAAAATACACCCAAAATCTAGTGTGTGGCACTAATCTATGCATCAACCTAATCATATTTGATCATATTCTGTTTTCAGTTTGTTTCTTTGTTTGTTTTTATCTTTTACTTTTTCATTTTTTTTCTTTTTTCTTTCTTTCCCTTTTTTTCCCCCAGGTTTCATGTCTCTTCTGATTTGTTTAGTGTATATTTTTCTGGGGTCATTGTTACCCTGTTAGCATTTTGTTCTCTCATTCATCTATTCTCCTCTGGATGAAAGAACAAGATGGAAAAAATCACCTCAATAAAAGAAAAAGAGGCAGTACTGACTGCCAGGGACCTATCAATACAGACATTAGTAAGATGTCAGAACTAGAGTTCAGAATGACGATTTGAAAGATACTAGCTGGACTTGAAAAAAGCATGGAAGATATTAGAGAAACCCTTTCTGAAGAAATAAAAGAACTAAAAACTAACCAAGTCGAAATCTAAAAGGACATTAATGAGGTGTAATAAAAAAATGGAGGCTCTAACTGCTAGGATAAATGAGGCAGAAGAGAGAATTAGTGATATAGAAGGCCAAATGATGGAAAATAAAGAAGCTGAGAAAAAGAGAGATAAACAACTACTGGATCACGAGGGCAAAATTCGAGAGATAAGTGATACCATAAAGTGAAACAACACTAGAATAATTGGGATTCCAGAAGAAGAAGAAAGAGAGAGAGGGGCAGAAGGTACATTGGAGCAAAGTATAGCAGAGAACTTCCCTATTTTGGGGAAGGAAACAAGCATCAAAATCCAGGAGGCACAGAGAACCCCTCTCAAAATCAATAAAAATAGGTCAACAACCGGACATCTAATAGGAAAACTTACGAGTCTCAGACACAAAGAGAAAATCCTGAAAGCAGCTCGGGAGAAAAGATCTGCAACCTACAATAGTAGAAATATTGGATTGGCAACAGATCTATCCACAGACACCTGAATTCCTAGAGATGTATCAAATACCAAAACTGAACCAGGAAGAAATAGAAAACCTGAACAGACCTATAACCACTAAGGCAATTGAAGCAGTAATCAAAAATCTCCCAAAAAATAAAAGCCCAGAGCCAGATGGCTTCCCAGGGGAATTCTATCAAACATTTAAAGAAGAATTAATACCTATTCTTATGAAACTCTTTCAAAAAATAGAAATGGAAGGAAAACTTTCAAACTCATTTTATCAGGCCATCATTACCTTGATCCCAAAACCAGACAAAGACCCCATCAAAAAGGAGAATTACAGACCAATATCCTTGATGAACATGGATGCAAAAATTCTCACCAAAATACTAGCCAGTAGGATCCAACAGTACATTAAAAGGATTATTCACCATGACCAAGTGGGATTTATCCCTGGGCTGCAAGGTTGGTTCAACATCCACAAATCAATCAATGTGATACAATACATTAATAAAAGAAAGTAAAATGGCAGGATATAAAATCAATGCACAGAAATCAGTGGCATTCGTATACACCAACAAGACAGAAGAAAGAGAAATTAAGGAGTTGATCCCATTTACAATGGCACCCAAAACCATAAGATACCTAGGAATAAATCTAACCAAAGAGACAAAAAATCTGTACTAAGAAAACTATAAAATACTCATGAAAGAAATTGAGGAAGATACAAAGAAATGAAAAAATGTTCCATGCTCATGGATTGGAAGAACAAATATTATGAAGATGTCAATACGATCTAGAGCAATCTACACATTCAATGCAATCCCTATCAAAATACAATCCACTCTTTTCAAAGAAATGGAACAAATAATCCTAAAATTTGTATGGAACCAGAAAAGTCCCCGAATAGCCAGAGGATTGTTGAAAAAGAAAAGCAAAGCTGGTGGCATCACAATTCCGGACTTGAAGCTTTATTACAAAGCTGTCATCATCAAGACAGTATGGTACTGGCATAAAAAGAGACACATAGATCAATGGAACAGAATAGAGAGCCCAGAAATGGACCCTCAACTGTACAGTCAACTGATCTTCGACAAAGCAGGAAAGAATGTCCAGTGGAAAAAAGACAGTCTCTTCAACAAATGGTGTTGGGAAATTGGACAGCCACATGCAGAAGAATGAAACTGGACCATTTCCTTACACCACACACAAAAATAGTCTCAAAATGGTTGAAAGACCTAAATGTGAGACAGGAGTCCATCAAAATCTTAAAGGAGAACACAGGCAGCATCCTCTTTGACCTCAGCTGCAACAACTTCTTCCTAGAAACATCACCAAAGGCAAGGAAAGCAAGGGCAAAAATGAACTATTGGGACTTCATCAAGATAAAAGCTTTTGCACAACAAAGGAAACAGTCAACAAAACCAAAAGACAACTGACAGAATGGGAGAAGATATTTGCAAATGACATATCAGATAAAGGGTAGTATCCAAAATCTATAAAGAACTTATCAAACTCAACACCTGAAGAACAAATGATCTGATAAAGAAATGGGTAGAAGACATGAACAGACATTTCTGCAAAGAAGACATCCAAATGGCCAACAGACACATGAAAAAGTGCTCAACATCGCTCGGCATCAGGGAAATCCAAATCCAAATCTCAATGAGATACCACCTCACACCAGTCAGAATGGCTAAAATTAACAAGTCAGGAAATGACAGATGTTGGCAGGGATGTGGAGAAAAGGGAACCTTCCTACACTGTTGGTGGGAATGCAAGCTGGTGCAGCCACTCTGGAAAACAGTATGGAGGTTCTTCAAAGAGTTGAAAATAGAGCTACCATAGGATCCAGCAATTGCACTACTGGGTATTTACCCCAAAGATATGAATGTAGTGTCCGAAGGGGTACATGCACCCATGCACCCTGATATTTATAGCAGCAATGTCCATAATAGCCAAACTGTGAAAAGAACCAAGATGTCCATCGACAGATGAATGGATAAAGAAGAAGTGATATATATATATATATATATATATATATATATATATATATATATATATGCATGCAGTGGAATATTATGCAGCCATGAAAAGGAATGAAATCTTGCCTTTTGCAACGACATGGTTGGAACTGGAGGGTATTATTCTGAGCAAAATAAGTCAATCAGAGAAAGACATGTATCATATGACCTCACTGATATGAGGAATTCTTAATCTTAGGAAACAAACTGAGGTTTGCTGGAGTGGTGGGGGGGTGGGAGGGCTGGGATGGCTGCGTGTTAGACACTGGGGCGGGTATGTGCTATGGTGAGTGCTGTGAATTGTGTAAGACTGTTGAATCACAGACCTGTACCTCTGAAATGAATAATACATTATATGTTGAAGAAGAAGAAGAAGAAGAAGAAGAAGAAGAAGAAGAAGAAGAAGAAGAAGAAGAAGAAGAAGAAGAAGAAGAAGAAGAAGAAGTAGAAGAAGAAGAGGAGAAGGCGAAGGTGAAGGTGAAGGCGAAGGAGGAGGAGGAGGAGAAGGAGAAGAAGATAGCAGGAAGGGAAAAATGAAGGGGGGGAATCGGAGGGGAGATGAACCATGAGAGACTATGGACTTTGAGAAACAAACTGGGAGTTCAGAGGGTGGGATGTTTTAGCCTGGCGATGGGTATTGAGGAGGGCATATACCAAATGGAGCACTGGGTGTTATATGCAAACAATGAGTCATGGAACACTATACCAAAAACCAATGATGTACCAAATGGCCAACAGACACATGAAAAAGTGCTCAACATTGTTCAGCATCAGGGAAATCCAAATCAAATCCTCAATGAGATACCACCTCACACCAGTCAGAATGGCTAAAATTAACAAGTCAGGAAATGACAGATGTTGGCAGGGATGTGGAGAAAAGGGAACCTTCCTACACTGTTGGTGGGAATGCAAGCTGGTGCAGCCACTCCAGAAAACAGTATAGAGGTTCTTCAAAAAGTTGAAAATAGAGCTACCATATGATCTAGCAATTGCACTACCCCAAAAATACAAATGTAGGGATCCGAAGGGGTACATGCACCCTGATGTTTATAGCAGCAATGTCCACAATAGCCAAACTGTGGAAAGAACCAACATGTCCATCAACAGATTAATGGATAAAGAAGAAGTGGTATATATATACAATGGAATATTATGCAGCCATCAAAAAGAATGAAATCTTGCCATTTGCAACGATGTGAATGGAACTGGAGGGTATTATGCTGAGCGAAATAAGTCAATCAGAGAAAGATATGTATCATTTGACCTCACTGATATGAGGAATTCTTAATCTTAGGAAACAAACTGAGGGTTGCTGGAGTGCTGGGGGGTGGGAGGGATGGGGTGGCTGGGTGATAGACACTGGGGAAGGTATGTGATATGGTGATTGCTGTGAAGTGTGCAAGACTGTTGAATGACAGACCTGTACCTCTGAAGCAAATAATACATTATATGTAAAAAAAAAAAAGAAGAAGAAGAAGAAGAAGAAGAAAGCAGGAGGGAAAGAATGAAGGGGGGAAATTGGAGGGGGAGATGAACCATGAGCGACTATGGACTCTGAAAAACAAACTGAGGGTTCTAGAGGGGTGGGGCATGGGAGAATGGGTTAGCCTGGTGATGGGTATTAAAGAGGGCACGTTCTTCATGGAGCACTGTGTGTTATATGTAAACAATGAATCATGGAACACTACATCAAACCTAATGATGATTATTAGTTAGTATGGTGATTAACATAACACAATAAAAAAAGGAAAAAAACAATGATATAATGTATAGTGATTAACATTACATAATAATAATTAAAAAAACACATAGCCAAATGGATCAGCTACTATGGAAAGCAGTTTGGTGGGGTAGCGTTGTTTTTGTTTTCATTTGTTTTGTTTTTCATCTTGTTTTGCTTTGTTTTTATAAAGTTAAATCAACACTTACCCTATGACCTTGTACTCAATTTTAGACACTCATCCAAGATATAAAAAAACATATCCGGGGCACCTGAGTGGCTCAGTTGGTTAAGCGACTGCCTTCAGCTTAGGTCATGATCCCGGAGTCCCGGGATTGAGTCCCACATCAGGCTCCCTGCTCAGCAAAGGAGCCTGCTTCTCCCTCTGACCCTCCCCCCTCTCATGTACTCTCTCTCTCTCTCTCATTCTCTCTCTCTCAAATAAATAAATAAATCTTAAAAAAAAATATCCGTGTCATGATTTGTAGTCAAATGTTTATAGTAGCTTTATTCAAATTAAAACAAAGTTGGAAACAGCACAAATGTCCCGTCAGTTGATGACTAGGCAAATAAATTGTGGTGCACCCACACAGTTAAATACTACCCAGCAAAAAGGAATGAACTATTGACACAGTCAGTAACATGCATAAATCTCAAAAGGATTATGCTAAATTACAAAAGCCATACCAAAAAAACCTACATTGTTTATGACTGTATGTACATGAGCTCTACAAGAAACAAAATGAGAATGACAGGAAGCATATCAGTGTTTTCCCGGACCAAGTGTGGGGGAGGCAACAGATTGTAAAAGAGCATGAGGACATTTGAGGGGATGTTCAAATATTGAACATCTGTTTATGGTGGTGGTTTTATGACTGTATGCATTCATTAAAGTTTACTAAACTGTAAGTTAGTGAATATTGTTGTAAATTATACTTAAATAAAGCTGGTGTTTAAAACAGCAAAATTATTTTTCTCTGGTTTCTCACTCTTTTTGTTAGGCCCTCTGATAATTCCTTTATGCATATTTAATTGAGTTCTCAGTTATGGATTTTGACAGTTTATACACAGAGTTCAAGTTTCATGCTTTTTGCAGTTCTCTTACCGCTAATATTTCCTCTTTAAATTTTTAACTGCTTTTCCAGCTTTTGAACTAAGAGCCAGTAAGATTCTGCTGTAGCTTCCTTCAGCAGAAACCATGGGCACTGGGGAGCTATCTTATAACAAAAAGCCAGAAACTCACAATTCTTCTTTTTCCAATTGTACTTCTGAGATTAAACATTTCTTTGGCTTTATTTTTGCTTTTGAATGCTCTCTAGTATCTTTAAATAGTTTCTTTTTAACGCCCTTCTATAATTGTTATTTCTGGGAGGGTTCATACAACCACTTCACTTGTCAACATTACCAGAAGAGTTTCAATTAGGGCCCAGACGGTTCCATGGAATGATTTTCTTAGGCTCCTGGTTCTGCCCTCTAGGCTTCTGTTTATGCTGAGTCACATCCCACTTCCTGATCATAAACAGCTGGGGATTCAAAGTCCTCTTTACATTTGGCATTTTTTCTGTTCCTTTAAAGTCAAAGTAGTGGTGTTTTCATCAGAAAAATTCTTCTAAAAATTGTGCAGTTTTTTTATTAATTTTGTTGGGATTTACACTAATAAAACAAAAATCCGACTACAAAATTCTTTGAGATGTGCCATTCTCTATCTTGAGCTTCCTGTAAAACTATTCTTACTGTTCTTAAAAGTTTACTTTTGAAGAGAAAATTATGAAGCCTGTACCTGAGGTATTTCAAAGGACTTTGTCTTTCGGAAGGCTTTGATCAGATGCCACCTTAAGTCTTTCTGAGGTTTAATAATGAGGCTTAAAGACTCATCCTCTATTTTATTTTTTTCCCAAAGCCATCTGGAGAGGCTGGGAATAGTAAAAAGTATTATTTTTGAACGCTTCATATCCTGACTCCTTTATAGGCCCTTTAAATTTTGCTTGAAAGCTGAATAGCTCCTTTTTAGCTCATCTCTCTTCCTCTAATTTTACTATAGGCATCTAGAAGAAGCCAGGTATTTGTTTGTTTGTTTGTTTTTAATAATATTCTGCTTAAACATTCTACTAAGCTAAATCTTTGATTTCTTAGGTATATTTCCTGCTTTCCACATTTTTGCAGGTGGCAGTATTACCAAACTTTGCATCACTGCATAATAAGGGAATCCTTTCCTTCTTAGAAAAAAAACAATATTTTCCTTATTTTCTTTTAGCCGTTACAGACAGCCTTCTCCAGGATATTTAAGTTTAGGCTAAAAGTCTCCTCAACACTGTCTTAGGTTCTACCCATTCCCTAACCCAAAACAAATGCCAAATGCTTCAGGTTTTTATTGCAGCAGTATCCCTATTCCAGGTACTACATTATTTTCCTATTTTTATTGCTGATTACAAATAATCCCCCAAACCTAAGGGCTCTGAACATCATTTTATAATTATGTCTCATGTTTCTGGATGTTGACTGGGCTCAGCCAGGCAGCTCATAGTCAGGGTTCCCATATTTTTCCAGCTAAGGATGGAGTAACCTTGAAGACTTCCTTACTCGTATTGGAGAGGGGGTTGATTCTGCTGGGACCTGAGTTAGGCCCACTGGCTGGAACCCTTTCATGTGTCCTTTCCATGTGATCTGGGCTTACTCACGGTGGTGGCTCAGTCACAAAAGTTGGCATGCCAAAAGGCAGGAAATAGAAGTTGCCAGCTTCTTCTTAAACCTTGGTCCTAGAAATAGATACAGTGACATTTTTGCTATATTCTATTATTCAAACATTCACAGAGCCCAGATTCAAGCAATGGAACATAGATCTGATCTCTTGATGATATAAGTGTTAATGAATTTTCTTTCCCATGTTTTAAATTTACCAGATGGCTTAATATCATGAAAAGATAACAAGACCACTGTATCCATTAAGACATTTAAATGCATATTTTTTTAAAGATTTTATTTATTTCCTTGACAGAGAGAGACACAGCTTGAGAGGGAACACAAGCAGGGGGAGTGGGAGAGGGAGAAGCAGGCTTCCCGCTGAGCAGGGAACCCGATGCGGGGCTCGATCCCAGGACCCTGGGATCATGACCTGAGCCGACACTGAACGACTGAGCCATGCAAGTGCCCCGACATTTAAATACATATTAAGGTCCATTACTTTGAACACAGAAAGCTTCATCTGGAACAGTAGTCAGGAAAATTTTCAAGCTTTATTTTACCCTTTTAAAAATTCCTTGAATGTTGCTCATAATTTTTCAGTATCAAAGTAGCAATAAAATTGCTTAACTTCTGCCACACAAACACACATAACCACACACACACACACCATTTTAACTACTGTGATTAAGTTTATTGGATAAAGTTAGAGTTATTAAAATTGAGACTGAAAGCATGATTTTTACTAATGATTTCAACATAAATATGAATGGGGACCTTTTAATAAAATTAAAAGTACTATTGTTAATGGGTAATGTGTTAGCAAATTCAACATAGCAACCAAAAATTTGAAATAACAATACATTTTGGTAATTTGGTTAATTGCAAAGTTAATATACAAAAATAACTGTTTTTCCTTTTTAAAAATCAATAACTAACTAGAAAATAAAATGGAAGGAATTATCTCATTATAGTATTGTCACATAAAATAGAAATCTGGAAAAACCTTAACAAGCAATGTAGAGTTCCTAAAAATTAGAAAACTTTAAAACCCTATGTGAACCATAAATAAAATTACCATAAGTAAGAAGATATGCCTTATTCTCAAATACAAAGACCTGATATTGTGAAGTGTCATATTTATAAAATACAATGCAATTCCAAAACACTAATAGGATTTTTGTGAGAAAGAAAGCCTTAACAAAACAACATCATAGTTACTCCTGCCATAGAAAAGAAGGAGAGTAACCTATACTCTTAGTTTAGCAGTTTTGTCAATTCTTACAAAAATCTGCAACTTTTTATTGATTTCATTCATTGATAGCACTTTTTCTTTTCTTTTTTTGACACTTTCTTTTTTAAAATTTTATTTTATTTTATTATATGATAGCACTTTTTCTATTAAGGAAATAAAAAAGTTTTTGCACAAATATTCAAATACTCAAGAGAACTCAAATATGCATGTGTATGATTAATGGGAAATTAAATATTAATTAATTAAATAAGAATAAAAAAATTTGATGATTTGTATATAACTTGATTTGTTTACCATTATCATCCACCATTAGATGTAGTGATAAGACTAATTCATTGAAAACAGAAAGATAAAAACCTGCTGAAGAAGCATCAATATCTACTTCAAAAGTTAGTCATTATTTTAAAAAGATTGTGCCTCAAAGATGAAAAATTAATATATAAAACTACAGAAGGTATGTTTACATATCACCTTGTAAGCATATTTTTATTTAAAGAAAATGATTACTCTTCTAAATTAATTTTTATACATTTTAAATTCAAGTTTCCTTGTGCATATATGAAAACTGAAAAGATAGCTGTTTATGTATTCATTTTGTTAGGAAAAGAAGAATTTCTTGGATGAATAATGCCACTTTTTCATTAGCGGTATTGGTTGCTTCAAACAGGAGGGCATGCACAGGCTCGGAGTCCAGAATCTCATTTGATGCCCTATTGGATCATGGTGGTGTTCCATCCTGTCCAGTGGTCCTTAAAGGCAGTAAGTAGCTTTTGACTCATAAAAGTTTCAGAGAGATAGTTTCTACCTCACCTAATGAAGCTAAATCAGTCTGAGATACAAGTTTCTCCTTCCATTAATTTACCCATAGAATTCTCCAGTTGGTTATAGAGCAGTGCTTCTCAAACTTCAGTGTTGCATATGAATCATGTTAAATGCAGATTCAGATTCATTAGAGCTGGAAAAAGGTCGGAGATTTTGCATTTCTTACAGTCTTCCTGGTGATGAGCATGCTTTAAAGAGCAAGGTATTAGAGCTCATTGAACACCATGCCCAGATCTATTTTACCCTTGTTCTGTGACTTTGGTTTTACAGTAGATTCAGCATGGCAAAGGATTGTCAAATCACACCACATAGATAATTGTCTATATTGCCCCAAAGTTCTAGATGAAAATGTCATTCCAAATAGTGCTATTTTCAACAATACTTTGAAAGTCTAAATAAAACAACAGTGAACTACTTTCCCTTCTAAGAAAACAAAATCATGTGTGAAAGCAATCAAAGTTTCTTAGATCTGAAGTTTCTGATGATTTCTAAGATTGAAAATACCAGAAATATGGCCCCGATTACCCCATAAATAGCTACACTATTGATTTTTTTAAAAATAAGATTTGATAAACTAGAGATCCAAAAACAAGCCCCATTTGTGAGACTAGATAGGAGTAAAAAATTGAAATTGCATTTACTATTTTTCTACCCACCCAGAATAATTCCTATGAGCAAAGAATAACATCTAATTTTAAATTATGTGATATTAAAGTTAACTAGTTTCATAACTATATAAAATTACTTCTGCTGAAGCAAGTAAAGAGAGATTTAAAAAATAAAACTAAGAAATTTAGACTGATTTACCAACAGAATTATATGTAGTATAATATTTGATAAAATTATTAATTATGTGAAATTTAACTACATTGGCTTTAATTTAGGCTTTACATTTACTTTCACTTTTACACTTACTTTTACATTTAAATTTACTTTTACATTATTCTTTTTAACATTTTTTTTATGTTAGTTGGTTTACTTTATCTTACCCCAGTTCAATATTTTCTCCAAGAGTGTAATAAATGGTGCCTTATATTCTTTCTCTCCATGGAATATTTCATTTTAAAAAGAGTCCATTACTACCATATTAGATAAAATGTCAGATAATAATCAGTTAATAAATAATGCATTTTGTAGAATTGGGGCCAATCTTGTCCCTTTGATGTCAGATGTAACTGAATAAAGTAAATCTGCTCTGTTTTTAATTATTTCTTTAAAGATTTTGTTTTCTTATTTGAGAAAGAGAGAGAGAGAATAGGGGATGGGCAGAGGGAGAGGGACAAGCAGACTCCCAGCTGAGCAGGGAACCAGATATGGGGATTGATCTCAGGACCTGAAGATCATGACCTGAGCAGGCAGATGTTTAACCAACTGACCCAGGCACCCCATGCTCTGATTTTAATTAAATCATAGAAGCATCTATGATATTGATATTAATGTAACTTGGATCCCTTTCTCTGGATTACATTTTTATTCTGGTATCTTTTTCAGGCACCTATATTGTCAAGAGCAAAAGTAAAATATGTTTAGTTTTATAAATCTAGCAAGTTTTGTACCTAACTAGTTCAATTATATTCACAGCAATCTAAAACAGTTAACTGTGATTTCGATTGCTTTATTTTATTTATGCAAAAAAATGTAATCGGGGCACCTGGGTGGTTCAGTTGGCCAAGCGTCTGACTTGACTTCAACTCAGGTCATGATCTCAGGATTGTGTGATTGAGCCCCACATTGGGTTCAACACTGGGCATGGAGCCTGCTTAAGATTCTCTCTCACACTCCACCCTCTCTAAACAAAATAAAGCAAAACAAGTCCAATGTTGTATCATCTAAAGGTAAGTCTCATTAACAGCAATCTTATAATAGGTATGACTTACTAAATTATTTCCAGAAATATCTTAAATTAGACCAAAGTCCAGGAGAACAATGACTATTTTACCAAAACTTCCTCTTAATTACTGACATCCAGAAAATTGCCATAGAACAAAATTCAAAACCCAGAACTATAAAGCTTTTACAAAAAATATAAGATAAAATATTTATGACCTGGCTTGGCAAATATTTTTTAGGAAGTACACCAAAACATGACCCATAAAATAAAACAACTGATAAGTTGGACTTCATTAAATTAAAGAACTTTTATTCTTTGAAAGACACTGTTCAGAAAATAAAAAGGCATGGACTGAAAGAAAATATTTGCAATTTATATATCTGATTAAAAGATTTGTATTTAGAAAAAATTTATGTATACATATATATTCTCTCAAAATTCAATAAAAAATAAAAAATAACCCGCAAAAATATGCAAAATATATGAACAGTATTAGATTTTAAAAGCTATATGTATGACAAATAAGTGCATGAATATATGCTTATTACTATTAGTCATTAGGGAATGTAAATCAAAGTCAAAATGAAATACTACTATGCCCACTAGGATAGCTAATGTTAACATGTCTGACCATACAAATGTTAGTGAAGATATAAGGAACTGGATGTCTCATACACAGCATATAGATGATAGATGATAGATAGATGATAGATAGATAGATAGATGTAGATACAAAGATGATAGAGATAGAGATTAAAGATAGAGATGATGACAGAGATAGATAGCGATAGAGATAGATAGAGATGATAGAGATATAAAGATGCCACATCCTCTTTATCCATCTGGTCACCAGATTCAAGTGATCTGGAGGTGTCCCTGGATGGCAGTTACAGAGATTGGGGCCCCAGGTGAATTTATAGGCTCTTTTCTGGGTACTAATACCGATGAGCTGGAACAAGGCAGAAGAAGAGCACCAAGATGACGTCCACGACCTACATTCCTTGAAAGGACCTTCATAGGCCCCTGAATGTGTGCCAGTCCTATGCCTGAGTCTGTTGTCTGTGCTCTGGGGTTGGTAGATATTTAAGAACTCTCTCCACTGGTTACAATCCTATGGAATCCCCAAGCTTAAACCCCATTGGCTGCCAGAGCCACATAAAGTAGTTGGAAAAATTGGGGCACCAGACAGGGATATGAGCTCCTTCCTGGGTGACACTAATTTTTACAGTCCCCTGAGAGCAGGGCACAAACTTCCTTGTCCCCCAGAGCCAGATAATCAAAAAGCAATCCCTCAGCAGCAGCTACAAAAATCAGGGCTCCTGACATGTGTAAAAGCTCCCTTCCAGGATATACTGGTGCTCTGGAGCATGGCAAAGGGGAAGTGCTGATGGTGTTGATGAGTTTCCATCTCCAGAGTGTTCTAGCAGGCTCCTGGATGTGTGTGTTAAATTAGATTCCTTCCCCTCAGGCCAACCCTTTAATATAAACAAGTGAGCCTTCTTCACTTTAAGTCTGGGCATAATTGGTTGCCTCTGAGCTGGGCCCTAGGCAGTTCGATCTGTGCCGACAAGCCTTTTAAGAGCAATTACTCAGATTGCTAGGTTCTTGAGGGTCTTGGGACATAAGCCCTATTGGTTTTGAAGTTAGATATTTTGGGGCTTGTCTTTCAAGGGTATGTCTTAAATGTTGGGATGCCCAATGTAAGGTTCAAACCCTTTTCTCCTCAGGAAGGAGCTCTGGGTTTTCAGTTACTTCCCAGATGTGGGAATTTGTGCTCGGAGTTGGGTTTGTGGCAATATTGCATCCTAGCCTCTCCTACTTTGATGTGCCTGATGTGTAGTTGCCAATTAGCCAGACTTCAGGAATTTTTAAGAGGAAATTGTTTCATATGTAGCTGTAGACTCAGTGTGTCTGTGGGAGGAAGTGAGTTTAGGATCTTTTTTTCCCAGATTTTATTTATTTATTTGAGAGAGAGAACATGCATGAGCCGGGGGTTGGGGGCAGAGGGAGAAGTAGACTTCCTACTGAGCAGGGAGCCCTGGGCTTGATCCCAGGGCACTGGGAGAATGACCTGAGCTGAAGGTAGATGCTTAATCGACTGAGCCACCCAGGTGCCCCAAGTTTAGGATCTTCTTATGTCACCACCTTGAACTGGAGCCTCCAGAAGCTCTTTAGTTTAATTTAGTCCCACCTGTTTATTTTCTTTTTTGCTGTCTGTGCTTTTGGAGAATTATTCTATGAATAATATCTTAAAACATGCTACCTTAGATTAATATCCAACTTAATTTCAGAAGCATACAAAATCTTTAGTCTACTATAGCAGTTTCCACTCCCTCTTTGGTGGTATTATTATCATAAAAATGTCAACTTAAGGCACCAAAAGCCCATTAACACAGTTTTATAATTATTGCTTTATGCGTTTATTTTTTAAATTGGACAAGTGAAGAGAAGTCTTATCAAAACAGAACAAAAATTTATTCTGTTATATTAACCTAGTTACCCATGCTAGTGTTCTTTATTTCTTCATGTGAACTTGAGTTACATTCTATTGTTCTTTCCTTTCAGCTTGACTCTTGTTAGTATTTTTGTAGACCAGATCTGCTAGCTCCAGATTCTTTTTTCCCCCCCTAAGAATGTTTTAATGTATCCTTCATTTTTGAAGGATACTTTTGCTGGTTGAAAAATTATTGATTGACAAATATTTTTCTTTTAGCACTTCAAACAATGTTTTTTTGTCTCCATCATTTTTGATGAGAAATACCTGTTAAATCTTACTGAGAACACCTTGTCTGTGATAAGTCACTTTTTTCCTACCACATTTATTATTTTCTGTTTTTGTCTTTCAAATTTTGACTAATGTGTCTAGGTTGAATCTCTTTGAGATTATCATTTTTGTAGTTTATTGTATTTCTTGGCTCTGTAATGTTTTGGTCAATTCTGGGAAGTTTCATCATTGTTCCTTGAAATATGTTTTGCCCTTTTCTGTCATTTTTTCCCTTCTAGGACTCTGATATGTATGTTTGTACATATGACGATGTCCCACTTTTCTTTAAGGCTCTATTCATTTTCTTTATTCTTTTTTTTCTACCTCAGTATGAATAATTCTAATAAACTTATCTTAAAGTTCACTGATTCTTCTGTTTGCTTTCATCTGCTATTGAACACTTATAGTATTTTTTTTTCATTTCAGTTATCATAATTTTCAACTCCAGAAAATTATTTGGTTCTTTTTCATAATTTATAGATCTTTATTATTAGTCTCTATTTGATGAGACATTTCTCTAATACTTTTACTTAGTGTTTCATATATAATTTCTTTTAGTATTTCAACAGAATTATAATAGTTGACATAAAATTTTGTCCAGTAATTATAACATCAGTTTCCTCAACGATAGTTTCTATTGGCTGTTTTTTTTTCTGTGCATGGGCAAAATTTTCCTGTTTTTTTGCATGTGTTTAATTTTTCTTAAAAGGTGGGTATTTTAAACGATATAATGTGACAATTGTAAAAATCAGATTCCCTTCATTCCTGAGGATTATAGTTGTTTCTGTCTCATTTAATGAATTTCGTAGGCAAATTTTGTAATTTTTCTTTTACTATATACTGACTGAAGCCTGCTCAGTTAGCTTACAAGTCAACTAATGATTTGAAAGACATCAACCAGTAAGTCCCTCACCCTTCATCAAGGGGCTCTGTGTGTCTATTGGGTCATATCTTCAACACTAGCAGTTTACAATTTTTCCTGGGCATTAATTTCCTCCTTTGACAGAATCTTAAGGTCACAAACTAGTGAGAGATTAAAGCCTTTTTAGGTATTTCCAGTGTATGCCAATGAACTTGCATATATGTAGATCATTCTAGATCCCCAAGAATGTGTCAGAAACAAAGCTTCCTATGTGTAGCTCATCTCATTTCCCATATATTTTTTTAAATATTTTATCCTGCCTCTTGTGTCATCCAAATGGTAGCCTCACCTTAGGAAGCTGTGATATTAAGCATTGCCACTTATCATTTTCAACAAACACCCTGGATATAAAACTCTCTTAATGAGTAAATTTTGAGTTAGGTGAAATACAGATAAGCCCTATGAATGAGACTTTTTTGGGGAATTCTTATACAGATCAAATAAATCAAATTTTCAGGTTTCAGGTTTTCAAGTGTTTTTTTAGGAGCTACTATGAACCTATCCCCTTCCAAAGGCTGCCAGGCCGCTGGTTTTCACATTTCCATGGTTCTGAGGGAGCTGGTTTTCAAGATTACTGTAGAGCTGAGGAGAGAGAGGGTTGTAATAGAACAAGTTAAAGCTCTACAAAGTGCTTGGTACACTGTACCAAGATTTAACTGTTCTTGAATTTATGCTTCTCAGATGATTGCAAGCTTTTGGTTAATTTCTGAGATTCTGAGAACGTTGATTTTGGCAATTTTGGTCAGTGTTCTCCTTGTTTTTAGTGAGGAATGCATTTTGGATGTCTTTACTCTCCCACACTACTAGCACTTCCCTTTAGAGGGTAAATTTTTCTTATCAATATTATAACTATATATAATTTTCTTTATTTTCTGATACACTGACAAAAGGAGCTCAATGTGTCCAGGCAGCATTTATAATTTCAACTTAAGTAGAAATCATACTGCTCCATGATCATCGTATTCTCTACCAGAAACCAGAATTTCCAACCTGACAGAATCTAGTTATAGAGATGGGAAACACAAAATTGATCTTTGACTGATAAGGAGAGTGACCAATACTACATCCATGCCTTGGCTATTAGACCCATATATTCTAGATTAGAGACATAACACTATACATTGGCCATTAGCTCATATGCCATATCCTGGGAAAACACTCCATCCTGGGAGGGTGTTTATATTTCCTGGCCTCATGACACTGGTTTTATGTGACTTTTTTGGTCAATTAAATTCATGGATGAGATAAGAGTCAAGAATTGAAATTTTCTTATGAAGTGATATTTTTTTATTTTTGTGGCTCTGCCATTATTGTGTGAAAATTATTAGCTAGCTATACCACAAGTTCAAGGAGTAAAAAATATGAGAAAACTGGTACCAACCTACAACTCCCATTTTTGGCTTATATAAATATATCATACCACTTCTGAATCAAGACACTGAATCTCACTCCCTCTATCAGCTGGTGTTATGGAACCAGTGGAGCTATGGACAGCATATTTTAAAGTATATCAGAGGAAACATGGTACTCTGGATATACATAGGCCTAATACCAATATTCCTATTAGATCATATGACTGATGTCACTGCACATACCTAATCTTATGAATCACTGGATCAGGTAATATCCAACTTATGATATTCCCTTCATTTATCAAAGTCATATTTCAGTCTTTACTAGTTCCAGTAGTATGGCAGCTGCTGATTTTGAAAGAGCTAATAGTTCCAATGGCTCTAGAATTCTCTAATTTTTCTGTCAGGGCTTATCAGAGACTCCATAAAGCATCATTATTCATCAAAGATAAGTTTCTAGATTTACCTCTTGATTATTTGTCAAATGAATTGCAGCCCAAAAATTGCAGCCCAGTACTGCTGTGGGGCCCAGTCTTCCTCTGAGCTCCTCCTATAACTTGGGTCTTTTTATATCTCCTGACAAATGGATCATGTTTCTTTTTCTTTTTTAAGAAAGTTTTCTTTTTTTTTAAGATTTTATTTATTTATTTGACAGAGAGAGAGAGAGAGAGACAGTGGGAAAGGGAACACAAGAAGGGGAAGTGGGAGAGGGAAAAGCACTTTTCCCACTGAGCAAGGAGCTTGATGCAGGGCTGGCTCCCAGGACCCTGGGATCATGACTTGAGCCGAAGCCTGATGCTTAATGACTGAGCCACCCAGGCGGTCCTGGATCATGCTTCAAAATATGTTGGATGCTGCCTCTAATTTCCAAAGAGGCCCTCTTAAATACTTAGGATTTTTCATAGAAGTAGGGAATGTCAGGTACAACTAGTTGTCCTTTATCTTATAGCAGAGTTTAGCAAGTTTTTTTGTAAAGGACCACATAGTAAATATTTTAGAATTGTAGGCTATATGTTCTCTGGCACAACTATTCAACTCTGCTGTTAGAGCTTGAAAATAGCTATAGAGAATATGTTAATGGATGAGGAATGCAATTGCTATATCGAAGGGTGGTTCTATTTTTAACTTTTTGAAGAACCTCCATACTGTTTTCCATAGTAGCTGCACCAGTTTGCATTCCCACCAACAGTGTAACAGGGTTTCCCTTTCTCTGAATTCTCACCAAAACCTGTTTCCTGTGTTGTTAATTTTAGTCATTCTGACAGGTGTGAGGTGATATCTCATTGTAGTTTTGATTTGCATTTTCATGATGATGAGTGATGTTGAGCACCTTTTCATGCGTCTGTTGGCCATCTGTAGGTCTTCTTTGGAGAAATGTCTGTTCATATCTTCTGCCCATTTTTAATTGGATTATTTGTGTTAAGTTCTATAAGTTCTTTATGTATTTTGGATACTAACACTTTATCAGACATGTAATTTGCAAATATCTTCTCCCATTGAGTAGGTTTTCTTTTAGTTTTCTTGATTGTTTCCTTCACTGTGCAGAAAGAATTTTGATGTAGTCCCAATAGTTTATTTTTGCTTTTGTTTCCCTTGCTTCAGGAGACATATCTCATAAGAAGTTGCTATGGCGGATGTTAAAGAGGTTACTGCCTGTGTTCTCTAGGATTTTAATGGTTTCCTGTCTCACATTTAGATCTTTAATCCATTTTTATTTAATTTTGTGCATGGTGTAAGAAAGTGGTCCCGTTTCATTCATCTGCATGTTGCTGTCCAATTTTCCCAACACTAATTGTTGAAGAAACTCTCTTTTTCCCATTGGATATTCTTTCCTGCTTTGTTGAAGATTATTTGACCATATAGTTGTGGGTTCATTTCTGGGCTTTCTATTCTTACTACAGCTTTGTAATATAACTTGAAGTCTGTAATTGTGATGCCTCCAGCTTTGCTTTTCTTGTTCAAGATTGTTTTGTCTATTTGGGGTCTTTCATGGTTCCATACAAATTTTAGGGTTGTTTGTTCTAGCTCTGTGAAAAATGCTCTTGATATTTTGATAAGGATTGTATTAAATATGTAGATTGTTTTGGGACACCTGGGTGGCTGTCAGTTAAACATCTGCCTTCAGCTCAGGTCATGATCCTGGAGTCCTGGGATTGAGCCCTGCATTGAGCTCCCTGCTCAGTGGGGAGTCTGCTTCTCCCTCTCCCTCTGTCCCACAACTGGTTCTCTCTCTCTCAAAATAAATAAATAAAATCTTTAAAAATAAATAAATATGGAGATTGCTTTGGGTAATACAAACATTTTAACAATATTTGTTCTTCCAACCCATGAGCATGGAATGTTTTTCCATTTCTTTGTGTCGTTTTCAATTTCTTTAAACAGTGTTTTATAGTTTTCAGAGTACAAGTCTCTCACCTCTTTGGTTAGGTTTATTCTTAGATGTCTTATGGGTTTTGGTGCAATTGTAAATGGGATTAAATCCTTGATTTGTTTTTCTACTGTTTCATTATTGGTATATAGAAATGCAACAGATTTCTATATATTGATTTTGTATCCTGTGACATTACTGAACTCATATATCAGTTCTAGCAACTTTTTAGTTGAGTCTTTTGGGTTTTCTATATATTGTATCATGTCATTTGCAAATAATGAAAGTTTGACTTTGCTGATTTGGATTCATTTTATTTCCTTATCTTGTCTGATTGCTGTGGCTAGGACTTCTGATACTATGTTAAATAACAGTGGTGAGAGTGGACATCCCTGTGTTGTTTCTGACCTTAAGGAAAAAGCTCTCAGTTTTTCCCCACAGAGGATAATATTAACTATGGGTGATTCTTAGAAACTCTAAAATTTTGTTCCATCTCTCACCTTTGCATCTGAAGTCACTATAAGATAGTGACTCGAGGGCTCAAGTCTAAATCTAAAGTGCTCAGAATTACCTTTGATCTTGTATACTGATTATTTAATATTGTTTCTTATTTAGCTCCTTAGTTAGCTCCTACCTTAGAAATGAATTTCATTTACTTGATGCCTTTTTATTTTCCCATACTTTATGCCCCCATGTCAGATCAATGTTTTGACTCCTTCTAACATACCCTATTCCTTTAAGTCTATAATCTTTCTTTCCTATCCACTTTCTCCATTCATATTCTTCTCAAAAAAAAAAGTTTCACCTTGACCTATCTTCCTATGTACTACTCACTTCTGCAGCAAGTTCTATGTGCTGCGTCACTACCTTAAAACAGCCCTCTACCGATGAACTACCATATGACCCCTAGGAAAGTTAAGAATAAAGGAGACACTGAAGATTAAAAAGTGAACTTTTAAAGATTTTATTTATTTATTTATTTGAGAGAGACAGCACAAGCAGGGGAAGAGGAAGTGGGAGAGGGAGAGAGATAATCTCAAGCAGACTCCACACTGAGCATGGAGTCCTATGCAGGGCTCAATCTCACAACTCTGAGATCATAAACTGAGCCAAAATCAAGAGTCTGATGCTTAACTACTGCTACCCAGGTGTAGCAGTAAACTCCGTCTTTTACCAAATGGGGAAATGTACCAGAAAAATCCATTGACTAATGCAAGATCTAAATGAAAATTAATAGAACACAGTTTTTTCCAAGCACCTCATGTCCTAATATGCATTTTTTAAATTGCAATATTCCATAATTTTGTGCCATAGTCTGCCCTTAATGATTTGTCTGAACTTAATGTCTTGATCTTTTCCAGTACTACTCCAATGCATTTTTGTATCTGTTTTTATTTTTGGCAGTATACAAACTAGATATTAATGCAGATTTTCATCTTGAATATATTCTGCCAGTAATTTTTAAAATATTGAAAACATCTAAAATAGGGCTCATGTTCAATGCTTTTATAAAATATTTGGAGTTTTACAACACAATAAAGTAAACAGCAAAAACGTGAAGATTATTAATTGCTAATGCCAAGCAAATATTCCCAGGAATTTTGCCAGTGGTACTTATTTATATGTTTTACATATACATTTTTAAACATGAATATTTTTAAATAAGTGATTACATAAGCATAATACAGAAACTGCATGAGGCACTATTTATATTGCAGTCTATAAAAGTGGCACCCCTACAGTGTGTAATAGGTACACTGATAAAACATAATTATTCCAAGGTTCATTACCAAAGATAAAGTATTTATTTGGAAACTATTTGGAGAATTCTAAACAAGCCAATTACAATGAAATGTATTAATTAAAGTAAAATTTAAAAACCCAGCATTTTACCACATGCTCTCTCTCCCCTCTGGATGTTGAATCTGAACAGTGATACTACAAATCCTTTTGGCTTCCAGACTAGGGGAGGACGGCAGTGCTTGGAGAAGGGAAGAGATGACATAACCTGACAAAGAAGGCAGGTGGCTTGTCCATAAGGAACAAAATCTGAACTTCCTTGGCTTCTACCAGTATTTTGTGAACTTGAACATGCTCACCAGGCAGAGATGTTTTATTTAATTAGATGACAAAACAGTTTTTGGTCTTACTTCTTATGCAGCCAAATGGTTCATACTCTTGTCTGGAAGCAAAGAAAGAGTGGCTAAAGCAATACTGAACAATATTCATTAACCTAATTTTGAACCTTGGAATCTCTGAAGATTGTACATTCAGGAAACCCTTTTTTAAAAAAATAATATGTTTGTAAACTGTACTGTATATGAGAATTAGCAACTATACTCAGAATGGTATATGTGGAATGTGCAAAAGTTACCTGCTCAAAGCCAGAGAAGTGACATGTCCCTCTCTCATAGAGGTACTCCCTAGTGTGACCTTGTTTGGAATGTCAAAGCTCACTTTCTACTGTCCTGTTCCAGGGAATTTTGGAAATGTGTTGTTGCAGAATACCAAATGTTGTGGTTTTCCCTATCCAGACAGAGTGATTGAATATATAATAGTTACCAGGAATTAGAAGAGGGGGTCACCTGGGTTGCTCAGTCAGTTAAACATCTACCTTTGGCTCAGGTTGTGATCCCTGGGTCCTGGGATAGAGTCTTGCATCTTCCGCATTGGGCTCCTTGCTCAGTGGGGAGCCTGCTTCTCCCTTTGCCTGCTTCTACTTCTGCCTGCCACTCCCCCTACTTGTGCTCTTTCTCTGAAAAATAAATAAATAAAATCTTTAAAAAAAAATTAGAAGAAGGGGCGGGTTGAAGGATATCTTCTCTCAGAAGAGGAGGAAGAAAGGCAAGTCTCCAAATGAGAACAAAATTTTAAATTTGAAGACAACATGGTAAGATCTTATATGAAGTCTTTAACCATTTTTCCCCTTTTGCATTGGACTATGGAAATATTTATGATTAAAATTCAGTTTTTAGCTTGATTTGTTTTAATTTTCTTCATTTTAGTTTTGTTTAGTTTCTGTATCTTGATTTTCTCTGAACTACAAGTGAGCATTTTTTATTATGTTATGTTAATCACCATACATTACATCATTAGTTTTTGATGTAGTGTTCCATGATTCATTGTTTGCATATAACACCCAGTGCTCCATGCAGAACGTGCCCTATTTAATACCCATCACCAGGCTAACCTATCCCCCAACTCCTTCCCCTCTAGAACCCTCAGTTTGTTTTTCAGAGTCCATAGTCTCTCATCGTTCATCTCCCCCTCCGATTTCCCCCCTTCATTCTTCCCCTCCTGCTATCTTCTTTTTTTTTTTTAAACATATAATGTATTATGTGTTTCAGAGGTACAGGTCTGTGATTCAACAGTCTTACACAATTCACAGCACTCACCATACCACATTACAAGTGAGCATTTATGTTAATGGTGGTGAGAAAACTAAAGGAAAAAAAATTAATAGGTATAGTTTTCTGTGTTACCTTTAAATGGAAAGCATAATGTAGTTAACTGAGTATGTTCCAAGCACAACTGACTACTGACTATAAGGTATTCATCTCCATCTTTCTGGAAAAGTTTAACTTTTTTTTCAAACTTAGCTCATATATTATCTATCAAATTTTTACCAACCCCTCCTGTCTAGTATTATTTTTTTCTTTGTGACTACATTTTATTTTACATATAGCATCCTTGATACCAAGATATATTGCACATATGTTTCTTTTCTTGGCTAGATGTATCCTGTCCTCCTGGAGTTATCCCAAATGTGCCTTCAGCATTTAACACAGGGCATTGCATATAGAATATGCTCAATACTTGTTGGGTGATAATGGTTGAACATGAGTATTGGAAAGAATCTGTAATAGAAATGGAAAGGAAGAGTGAAAGAAGGAAGAAAAAGAGGAAGGGAGGAAGATGGAGGAAGGAAGGGCTGTTTGTGAAGGAAGTATGAACTTGCCTACTCTAATATATATAAATCCAACTTTTAAAAAATATTTATGAAAAATATATTTATCACTTGCTGTGTGCAAGTACCACTCTAGGAGTGTCATTGAGCTCAATGCGGAAGGTGTCTGTGAAACTCTGGTATATCCACATATATTGATTGTCATAGCTCTTTCCAAATTATACTTGAGAACAGGTCTATTAGTACTCATTTTTGGAAGTAGTAGTAGTAGAATGTTCAAAATCCACATACTAAATTTTCTCAGCTAGTTAGAAAAGAGTTATGGAGTCAAAATGATTTGTATACATTTAAAAATCTGATTCTCAAAAGAACTTAAACCAGAAGTTAGAAATAAGCAATCTTATTTATTACTACTGCTCTAAGTTCAGTTCCTAAGTTGAAACAAGATCTAACTATCTCCCAATGTCTTCTCTTTTCTGGTTCTCTTCCTATATTGAGTCCCACTTGGTAAAATTATTGTTTGTTGATGGGTATTAAAGAGGGCACGTACTGAATGGAGCACTGGGTGTTACATGCAAACAATGAATCATGGAACACTACATCAAAAACTAATGAGGTAATGTATGGTGATTAACATAACATAATAAAATTAAAAAATAAAAAAATGTATATTGTTTGTTTGCAATAAAATCAACTTCAGATGTTGGGCAAAATGTGACCTTAAAGAAATATTCATCAATTTGAAAAAGTAACTTGGTGGATGCCGTTGTTGCTTTGCCCAGATCTTCCTTGTCAACAGATGCTTCCCTCCTCCAGATACTTTAAGTACTGCCTGATAATGGCTCACAGTTGCCTTTTAACCAGAGCAATGCCTTCCTTCAAAGAGGAGCTGCCTAACACAAGAGTATGCACTGGCACTTTCCATATTGGAGTGACCAGGACCAAAGATTGACTGAAAAACAGGTGTATAATTCCAGACCCTTACCTCAAGGAGAAAACAACTCTATGGTGCAAGTCCTGTTCCAGAGTTTCCCCATGGGATCAGATTGAAGCTGGTGGGTAGGTGCAACTACATTCTTGTTAGACTTTTCTCCCTGCTTTATCCAGCTATTATTTATTTGGGAGCACTCCCCCCAATAAATAACTTGAACAAAAATATCTCTCCAACTCTTCTACGGAAACTGACCTAAGACATCAGTAAAGTTTTTAGGATTGTTTTTCACCTTCTGAAGAATTTCCTGACATTTCTCCATTATCTATACACCAAATATATTTGTTCTTTGATTATTTTTAGATAAACAATTTTCTTGTCAGAAAGAGTTTTCAGTGAAAAACAATGACTCATAGTACATGTTAAAAATTTAAAGTTTTATTATATGAATAATTAGATATGCAATTTAGTGATACATTTTTCTAAGAAAATGACTATTATGAATCAAATTCTATTACTCAGAAGTCAGAGGGACTAGATGGTTAAGAAAGTGTGAGAGCTGGCACCATTTTCCCCAATAAATAAACCCATTTCTCCATATCTCTGGTCTTTTTGACACAGAATCTTCTCATGTGATGCCTTTTGTGCATAGGCCATAAATTGTTTCCCTCATCATTAGACATTGTCTCTTCTTAAGTACAACCACAACTAGAAAAAATTTATAATATATGATATAATTAGTCTTGTACATAGTTCAATAGTTTTTTAACACGAGCTTGTTGTCAAGTTTCTCCAAAGAAGCAGAACCAATTGGAGAGATGATAGACAGATAGATAGATGGATGACTAGATATAGACATATATGACTTATGATTAAGAGATTTATTACAAGGAATTGTCTCATGCAATTCTGGGGGACAAGAAGTCCTATAATCTGCTTTCTTCAAGCTGGCATCCCAGGAAAATTGATGGCATAATTTAGTCGAAGTCTGAATGCTTGAGAACCAGTAGCACTAATGGCAGAACATCAATATCCCAACTCAAATAGTTAGGCAGGAAAGGCCAAATTCTTCCTTCCTTCATCCCTTTGTTCTATTCAGGCCTTCTGCAGATTGACTGATGCCCACCCACTTTGGGTCAAACTGCTTTTACTGAGCCTGCTAATTTGAATGCCAATTTCATCTAGAAACACCCTTCCAGCCACACTCAAAAATAATGTGTATTTATCTGGGCATCCCCTGTGATCCTGTCAAGTTGACATGTAAAAATAACCATCTTAGCCTGGGATTAATTTATCAACCTTGGTCTCCAGTGATAGTTGCAATAGGAGCCCCTGAAATACTGAGATTGGAACTTCAGTTCTCTATTCCCAGGTTCTATACAGTACATGTCTTATAGTAAGTGGTAAATGAACACCTCAAGTCATATAGGAAGAAGCTGAGGGAAGTAAAATCAAAAGGAAGGGAAAGTTAATTCATGAGAATCAAAGAAGAGATCTAACTGGCTGTAAAGAACAGAGTTCCTAAAAGAGATGAATAAAACCTTCTAATTCTTGAGAGTAGTCCACAAGGGCAGATGGAACCTAAGCAAATCCTATCAATAACTATAACTCTAGCGCCTACCACAATATGGAAAGAATAAACAATGTTTATTGAATATATAAATATATGAATCTTATCAATCTAACAACACAATTCAGTGTCATTCAGTCAATTTTCATTAATCACTACCAACTATGCTCAATTTCTCGAGTTTTGGAGCCCAAAAGTACCTAACCAAGTAATCTAAATATACTGTTAGACCTGGAACCTCACCAATCTGATGACACCACAATTTCTATTTGTATATATGTTCCTTCCAAAAATGCCTGGTTCCCAGCACAGTGTGATGTCACCCTGTCTTTTTTACTTTCTTCTCTTTCTCTCTCCCTCTCTTTCTCTGTGTCTCTCTCTTTCTCTGTCTCTCTTCCTCTTACGCATGGACCCACATACATAACCACAGTTTAAACAAGTCTAAAAGATCTTTCCAAAAATGTTTCATGGGATGGCATTTATCTTTGTGTATTCATGAAAGCCCAGGTCTGGTTCTCAAACTTGCAGTTTTAAAAATTGGAGTTGTCGGCAAGAGAATGAGTGTGTGTATGCCTTGGAAAGATTCAAATCAACCAATCTATTGTGGCTGTGTAGAAAACAAAGCTGCCAACTTTCTTTTACAATAAGAATTATAATTGTCACTTGTACCCTTATGGTTTACTAAACTTCTTAAATCATAAGCAATTATAATTGTCCTAAAATTCTGTCAATTCTTCACATAGGCTTCCAAAACAACCATTCAAAACAATTTTATTATTTCAATGTGTGTTAGATATAAAAACATTAAAGAATACTACATATATACTACATATATAATTCCCCAATGAAACATATTGTATATATTAATATTACCTACCTTTTAATAATAAAAAGTAATGTTTCTATGTGGCTTAGTTTTAGAAGAAAAATATGCTAGTACTTTCCCTCATTAAAAGGGGTATTTGTTGGGGGTGCCTGGGTGGCTCAGCCAGTTAAGTGTTTGACTCTTGATTTCAGCTCAGGTCATGATCTCACGGTTGTGAGATCAAGCCCCGCATTGGGCTCCATGCCCAGCATGGAGCTTAAGATTCTCTATCTCTCTCTCCCTCTGCCCCATACCTGCTTTCTCTCTCTCTCTCTCTCTCTTTCTTTCTCTCTTAAAGGAAAGAGAGGATATTTGTTTAGAATATAGATACTGAGCCTTCTTATAAAATAATCTCTCCCTCTTTGTATCTTTAGTACCTCATTTATTTCTGTATCTCTAGTTTATATGTGTTCAACAAGAAGTTATCAGTTTTTTTTGTTCTTTATACAGAAAACATACCATATCATATTTTTATTCTTTATACAGAAAACTTACCAAAAAAGGAGAGCTAATGATTTGAGATGATAATTAAGAAGGAAAAAAAACAATAATGAAGGGCTTGACTGACAAAGTATTAAGAGTTAAGATTTTCCTCTAAGAGCAATGGGAAACCATGGATGGTTTTAAGTAGTGAGACAACTCAGACCTTTGCACATTTAAAAAAATAGCTATCGTTTAAAATTTATGTAGGTAAGACTCAAGGTGGAGATGCAGAGACCCATTAGAAAGTTCTTACAATAGTGGAGGCTTAGACAAGTGGGGCTGGTGGCAGCAGATGTGGAAGGAAGTAAATGTATTGCCTCTTTTGGCATGCAAATTTGCACAGTGTGTGTACACTGGTTTTCTGAAGGAAAAAATGTTTAATTCAGTCCTAATTGAAAGACAAAATTATAACACCATAATACTCCATTTTAAAAAATTAATAGTGGGACGCCTGGGCGACTCAGTCATTAAGCATCTGCCTTTAGTTCAAGTCATGATCGCAGGGTCCTGGGATGGAACCCTGCATAGGGCTCCCAGCTTGGTGGGAAGCTTGCTTCCCCTCCCACTCCCCTTGCTTGTGTTCCCTTTCTATCTGTCTGTCTCTCTCTGTCAAAAAAACAAATAAAATCTTAAAAAAAATTCATTGTAGCTGTTATGTCTTCCATCTAATTTTCAGTCACTTCTCTATAGCCCCTCTGTAACAAAAAAGTTATCTTGATATCTAAACTAGATATTAAACTAGATATTTAAAAATGTTTTTGCATGCTTATGGTGTAAAATTTGATATATTTTAGCTGATTTCACTATCGTTCTTAGAACTCATTATAAATTAACTTGCATATATTTGATTTCTCAAGTATATCACCTTTCTAATTTTCTTTTTATATGATTAATTTTCACTAATAAATTTATACTATATGTTTAAACATTTCAAGTTATATAGTCTTGGTGTTCCTTTTTTACAATGTTTTAATATAGAATTTTCCCAGAGGAACATATTATTTCAGCTTTAACCTTGGAAAGTGTTTACAACCTTCTTTAGTATTTCAAACCTCAAAATTTATCTCTGCCATTATTCAATACTTGATCAAAAATGAAATCATGTGAAAACATTTGAGAAATAAACATAAGGGAGGTATATGACAAATGTAAGTGTGGAAATTACTCAAAAGAGCATTTTTTAACTTGACATCATAAGAAATTAATTCTCCAATTAAGATAATGCCAAGATATCTTTTCAGATTTGCTTTCCATGTTCAACTAGAATTCAGCAACTAGTTCCATATGTCTTTACTTTGTGCCTTAGGTTTTTTGGTTCCTTGTTTTCACCACAGAAAAATTCAGAGGTTGATGTTAATACATTAGGCTAAAAATTAAATTATTCTTGATCTTGTTATGTGGATAATTGATTACCTCTAAATCTAAGCTTTAGATTCTTACTTATACACATTCTAATTTTATATATATTATAAAGTACTTATAAATGTTCTTGATCACAAATATTAAAAAAATAATGCATTGGGACATCATTCCAAAGAAGTTTTATATGTAGATAAATACACATGCATAGTGACTATGTAAGTTCCATGTTAATTCTGTTAAAACTCATAGAAGACATTTGAATTGCTTACACATAGAAAATTATACAATAAGTGGATGTAGAAAATCACTTTAAATATAAAAATATTTATTACTTGTAATTTAGTTGGTAGATAAATTTAAAGAGATTGCAATTTAAATATAAATTTTAAAAATGGCTTTCATTTTTTAAATTTCATAAAACACAGCCTAGAAAAATATAGAAATATAATAAAATATGCTAATATAAAAGTGGCAAAATAATTTTTCAGTCAGGCTAGAAAGTACAGGATTTTAGAGCACTTTTTAAAAAACTATTAAAATATTTATGAAGGAAGAAATAAATTTTATAAACAAATCTTTGTTATATTTTCTAATTTGCTGAATCTCACTTTACTTATGTCAAAAATTATTCCTTTTTCACTTTAAACAGAAAACAATAAGTAAGTAAAGGGAAATAAATGTAAATGAAGAATAATTTTCTAGTGCTTAAAAGAGGCAAAATAGATTATCATCTATAGAGCAATAGGTTTTTACTTACCTTTAGTTAATAAGCTATTTAACTCAATTTCACTCATTTTAGCAAAATTAGGGGAGATTAAATCCAAATCATTGAATGATATAAAGAAACATCTTACATGTTTAGACAACCTGAAGTCAAGGTTTCAATTCAACAAAAATTTAGTTGTATTTGGTATAGAACTCAAGCTTATTATCCATTCACACCATCATCACAAAATATAGACATTGTTCGTGTTTTTCAATATACAAGAAATTTATCAGAATTATGAGATAATCATAAATTGCTGCTTTGAAAAAATATCAACCAAAGTGGTTATCACTTGAGTTGGTTATGAATTTATGAAGAAATGAGTGAACAAATTCAATCTGAAAAATCTGTCTCTGTGGCAGACCACCTTATTGTATGCAAGGAGATCCAAAAATCTTTAAGAAGTACAAGTGAAAGGAAGAGATGAAGAAAGGGATGAGATAGGGTGGCAGAAAATTGTATATTAATTATACTGCAATTTAAAAAAGACTACCTTAAATAGACACATCAGTAGACTAGACATAGACAAAAAAAAATTCAATGAACTTGAAGACAAGTCAATACAAAATTCCCAAACTGAAGAACAAAGAGATAAAAATAATTAAAGAAATGAAACAGAATGTCAAGAACTCAGGAAAAATTATAAAGAAGTAACATACACATACAGGAATACAAGAAAGGGAGAAAGCAGAGAAAGAAACAGAAGAAATATTTGAAGGGATAATGGCTGGGAATAGTCCAAAATTAATGACAAACACAAAATCACAAATCTAGGAAGCTCAGAGGACACCAAGGAGGAAAAATACCAACAAAACTGTACCTTTAGCATATCATCTTCAAACTACAAACAAACAAAAAAACAAAGACAAAACATGAAAGAAGCCATGTGTGGGGAAGGGCTGATACCATTATTCTTTACATATAAAGAACAAGAGTAATAATTGCATTGGATATCTCTTAGAAGTTATGTAAACAGAAGGGAATAAAGCAAAGTGTTTAAAATTTTTAAAGAAAAAAAAGAAAAGAAAAAGCCATCAACCTAGAATTCTGTATTCAGTAAGTTAATCTTTAAAAGTAAAGAAAGACTTTTACAAATGAAATGTAAGGGAAGGGAATTTGTTACCAGTAGACCTGCTTTGAAAGAAATTTTAAAAGAGGTTCTTGGAAAAGAAGAAAATAATATAGGTCTAAAATTGAGATCTACAAAAAGAAACAGTGTTAGAGAAAGAGTAATAAAATTAAAATAAAATATTGTATTTTAATAATTAATGACAGTTTCTTCAAGATAATAACAATGTATTGGATGATTATAGCTTATGGATAAATGAAATGAATGACAACAAAGTTGCAAGAGGTAGAAGGGAGGAATTGGGGATACTCTGTTATAAGGCACAATACTTCCCATAAGTGGTATTCTTTGAAATTGGACTTCAATTATTATAAATATATGTTGCAAACAGTATGACACCCATTTAAAAAAATGATAATTGATTTGTTAAGAAAGAAAATGGAGCCATATTAAATTTTAAATTAAAAACATAGAAGAAAGAAAAGAACTAGAAGACAAAAACTGAAAACAAAAATAAAATCAACAATAGAAGAGAGTTACAAATACAGTAAATATTAATCCAATAATATCACTTTAAATGTAAACAGGTCCAAATACACCAATTAAAAGAGACTGTCAGAGGATTTAACAAGACCAAAAAAAAAAAGCAATACCCAACTATATGTTGTCTACAAGTAACTTACTTTGAATATAAAGACACAGATTAAAAGTAAAGAAATAAAGAACGAAATACCATGCTAATACTAATCAAAAGAAAGCTAAACTAGCTATATTAATTTCAGATGTACCACACTTCAAGAAGAGAAAATTATGAGATAAACAGAAGCTTTACATACTCATAGGTGGTCACTTCCTCAACATATAAAAACCCTAAGGTATGCAACTAACAGTGTCAAAAGAAATGACAAAAAAACGGACAGATCTTCAAGGAGAAAAACACAAATAGTTGGAGATTTCAATACCCTTCTATCAGTAATGGAAAAATCTAGTATACATAAAATCACTCAGAAGTTGGGCTGGGCAAGATGGTGGAGGAGTAGGAGACCTGGATTTCGTCTGGTCTCAGGAATTCAGCTGAATAGGGATCAAACCATTCTGAACACCTACAAACTCAACAGGAGATCGAAGAGAAGAATAGCAACAACTCTCTGAACAGAAAAGCGACCACTTACTGGAAGGTAGGACGTGCAGAGAAGTGAATCCGAGGCGATATTCAGGAGGACAGACGGTGGGGGAGGGGGCCTCCATCGGCCGCTTCTGGCAAGTGATAGAGCCGCGGAGCACAAAATCAGAAATTTTAGAAGTCGGCTCCGTGGAGGGACGTCACTCCAGTGGCTAAGGTGGGGGTGGAACCCTAGCAGGACAGTGTGGTCTCAGGACCCTCAGGGTAACAGAAACCAGGGGTGCTTGAGTGCGGCAGAGCTCCCAGGTATCAGAGCGGAGAAGCCGGCTGCAGAGATGGAGCGAGGCGTGGGCTTTCAGCTCGGGGTGGCCATAAACTGTGATCCGTGGCCCAGTCGGGCCACTACTCCTCCAGCAGGGATCCAACAAGTGGCAGATCTGGGGAGACTCCCCTTCCTCCCCCGGGAGGAGCAGCGCGGGAATGCACCGCAGGGATCTGCTGGGTTTGGAGAATCCACAGGGGATCGGGTGCCAGAGATAGAAACACTGGTCACAGGCCGGGTGAGCACGGAGTGCGGCTGGAGATCGGGGAGACAGGAGTGACTGCTTTTCTCTGAGGGTGCACTGAGGAGCGGGGCCCCGAGTTCTTAGCTCCTTCGGGCAGAGATAGGGAGGCCACCATTTTCACCTTGGTCCTCCAAAGCTGTAATGAGAGCTTGCAGGGAACAAAAGCTCCTGAGAGCAAACCCAAGCAGATTGCTTAGCCTGGACCCACAAGGGCGGGGCAATTCCGCCTCCGCAAAGACATTTAGGAACCACGGCAACAGGCCCTTCCCCCAGAAGATCAGCAAGAACAGCCAGCAAGCCAAGACCAAGTTTACCAATCAAGAAGTACAGGGGGGCGCCTGGGTGGCTCAGTCATTAAGCGTCTGCCTTCGGCTAAGGTCATGATCCCGGGGTCCTGGGATCGAGTCCCAAATTGGGCTCTCTGCTCAGCGGGAAACCTGCTTCTCCCTCTCCTGCTCCCCCTGCTTGTGTTCCTGCTCTCGCTGTCTCTCTCCCTGTCAAATAAATAAATAAAATCTTTAAAAAAAAAAAAAAGAAGAAGAACGGGAGAACTCCAGCGCTAGGAGAATACTGCACATAGAATTCATGGCTTTTTTACCACGATTCATTAGTCCATCAGTTAATTTTTTAACTTTTTTGAATTTTTCTTTTTCCCTATTTCAACCAACATCTTATCAATAGTTTAAAAAAAAAACATTTTTTATTTTTCATTTTTAGAGTCATATTTTATCCCTTCATAGTAGTTACCCTTATTTTTGGCATATATATATAAGTTGTTCTCTCTTTAAAAACTTTGAGATACAGTTTCTTCTAACAGATCAAAATATACCCTAAATCACTAGTGTATGGCTTTGTTCTAGTCTCCTGCCTCATCACATTCTCTCCCTTTCTTTTTTCTTTTTTTTAAACCTTCTTTCTTTTTTCAAACAGCTTCTTATCTTATCCAATTCCCTTTATAAAGTCTTTTATACTTTTCATCTTTACACTCATCTTCCATCCCTTCATTGTATCAACCCTTACTTTGTACATATATAAGTCTTTCTTCCTTTAAAATTTTAGGAGGCACTTTCTTCTAACAGACCAAAATATGCCCGAAATCTAGTGTGTGGCACTGATCTATACACTAGCCTGATCATATTTGATCATATTCTGGGTTTTTTTTTTGTTTCGTTTTGTTCGGTTTTTGTTTGTTTTTATCTTTTCCTTTTTTTTTTTCCTCTTTCTTTTTTCTTTCTTTCCCTTTCTTTTCCCTTGGTTTCAGGTCTTTTCTGATTTGTATAGAGTATATTTGCTGGGGACATTGTTAACCTGTTAGCATTTTGTTCTCTCATTCATCTATTCTCCTCTGGACAAAATGACAAGACGAAAAAAATCACCTCGGCAAAAAGAACAAGAGGTAGTACCCTCTGCCAGGGACCTACTCAATACTGACATTAGGATGATGTCGAACCTAGAGTTCAGAATCGTGACTTTAAAGATACTAGCTGGGCTTGAAAAAAGCGTGGAAGTTATTAGAGAAACCCTTTCTGGAGAAATAAAAGAACTAAAATCTAACCAAGTCAAAATCAAAAAGGCTATTAATGAGGTGCAATCAAAAATGGGGGCACTAACTGCTAGGATAAATGAGGCAGAAGAGAGAATCAGTGATATAGAAGACCAAATGATGGAAAATAAAGAGGCTGAGAAAAAGAGAGATAAACAACTACAGGAACATGAGGGCAGAATTCGAGAGATAAGTGATACGATAAGACGAAACAACATTAGAATAATTGGGATCCCAGAAGAAGAAGAAAGAGAGAGAGGGCAGAAGATATTTTGGAGCAAATTATAGCAGAGAACTTCCCTAATGTGAGGGAGGAAACAGGCATCAAAATTCAGGAACCACAGAGAACCCCTCTCAAAATCAATAAAAATAGGTCAACGGTACAACATCTAATAGTAAAACTTACGAGTCTCAGAGAAAAAGAGAAAATCCTGAAAGCAGCTCGGGAGAAGAGATATGTAACCTATAATGGTAGAAACATTAGATTGGCAACAGACCTATCCACAGAGACCTGGCAGGCCAGAAAGGACTGGCATTATATCTTCAGAGCAGTAAACGAGAAAAATATGCAGCCAAATATTGTATCCAGCTAGGCTGTCATTGAAAATAGAAGGAGAGATAAAAAGCTTCCAGAACAAACAAAAACCAAAGGAATTTGCAAACACGAAACCAGCCCTCCAAGAAATATTGAAAGGGGTCCTCTAAGCAAAGAGAGAGCCTAAAAGCAGCCTAGATCAGAAAGGAACACAGGCAATATACAGTAACAGTCACCTTACAGGCATACAATGGCACTAAATTCATATCTTTCAAGAGTTACCCTGAATGTAAATGGGCTCAATGCCCCAATCAAAAGACACAGTCTATCAGATTGGATTAAAAAAAAGACCCATCGATATGCTGTCTGCAAGAGACTCATATTAGACCCAAAGACACCCCCACATTGAAAGTGAAAGGGTGGAAAACAATTTACCATGCTAATGGACACCAAAAGAAAGCTGGGGTGACAATCCTACTATCAAATTAGATTTTAAAACAAAGACTGTAATAAGAGATGAAGAAGGACACTATATCCTACCTAAAATGTCTATCCAACAAGAAGATCTAACAATTGTAAATATCTATGCCCCTAACATGAGAGCAGCCAATTATATAAGGCAAATAATAACAAAAGATAAGAAACACATTGACAAAAATACAATAATAGTGGGGGACTTTAACACCCCCCTGACTGAAATGGACAGATCATCTAAGGAAAAGATCAACAAGGAAATAAAGACTTTAAATGACACACTGGACCAAATGGACTTCACAGACATATTCAGAACATTGCATCCCAAAGCAACGGAATACACATTCTTGTCTAGTGCCCATGGAACATTCTCCAGAATTGATCACATCCTAGGTCACAAATCAGGTCTCAACCGGTACCAAAAGACTGGGATTATTCCCTGCATATTTTCAGACCACAATGCTTTGAAACTAGAACTCAATCACAAGAGGAAAGTCAGAAAGAACTCAAATTCATGAAGGCTAAAGAGCATCCCACCAAAGAATGAATGGGTCAAACTGGAAATTAAAGAGGAATTAAAAAAATTCATGGAAACCAATGAAAATGAAAACACAACTGTTCAAAATCTTTGGGATACAGCAAAGGCAGTCCTAAGAGGAAAGTATATAGCAATACAAGCCTTTCTCAAGAAACAAGAAAGGTCTCAAATACACAACCTAACCCTACACCTAAAGGAGCTAGAGAAAAAACAGCAAATAAAACCTAAACCCAGAAGGAGAAGAGAAATAATAAAGATCAGAGCAGAAATCAATGAACTAGAAACCAAAAGAACAGTAGAACAGATCAACGAAACTAGGAGCTGGTTCTTTGAAAGAATTAACAAGATTGTTAAACCCCTGGCCAGACTTATCAAAAAGAAAAGAGAAATGACCCAAATCAACAAAATCATGAATGAAAGAGGAGAGATCACAACCATCACCAAAGAAATACAAACAATTATAAGAACATATTATGAGCAACTTTACGCCAGCAAGTTAGATAACCTGGAAGAAATGGGTGCATTCCTAGAGATGTATCAACTACCAAAATTGAACCAGGAAGAAATAGAAAACCTGAACAGACCTATAACCACTAAGGAAATTGAAGCAGTCATCAAAAATCTCCCAAGAAACAAAAGCCCAGGGCCAGATGGCTTCCCAGGGGAATTCTACCAAACATTTAAAGAATTAATACCTATTCTCCTGAAACTGTTCCAAAAAATAGAAATGGAAGGAAAACTTTCAAACTCATTTTATGAGGCCACCATTACCTTGATCCCAAAACCAGACAAAGACCCCATTAAAAAGGACAGACCAATATCCTTGATGAACAGGGATGCAAAAATTCTCACCAAAATACTAGCCAGTAGGATCCAACAGTACATTAAAAGGATTATTCACCACGACCAAGTGGGATTTATCCCTGGGCTGCAAGGTAGGTTCAACATCCGCAAATCAATCAACGTGATACAATACATTAACAAAAGAAAGACCAAGAATCCTATGATCCTCTCAAGAGATGCAGAGAAAGCATTTGACAAAGTACAGCATCCTTTCTTGATCAAAATTCATCAGAGTATAGGGATAGAGGGTACATACCTCAATATCATAAAAGCCATCTATGAAAAACCTACAGTGAATATCATTCTCAATGGGGAAAAATATCATTCTCAATAGGGAAAAGCTGAGAGCTTTTCCCCTAAGGTCAGGAACGCGGCAGAGATGTCCACTATCACCACTGCTATTCAACATAGTATTAGAAGTCCTAGCCACAGCAATCAGACAACAAAAAGAAATCAAAGGCATCCAAATCGGCAGAGGAAGTCGAACTCTCATTCTTTGCAGATGATATGATACTCTATGTGGAAAACCCAAAAGACTCCACCCCAAAACTGCTAGAACTCATACAGGAATTCAGTAAAGTAGCAGGATATAAAATCAATGCACAGAAATCAGTGGCATTCCTATACACCAACAAGACAGAAGAAAGACAAATCAAGAAGTCAATCCCATTTACAATTCACCCAAAACCATAAGATACCTAGGAATAAATTTAACCAGAGGCAAAGGATCTGTACTCAGAAAACAGTAAAATACTCATGAAAGAAATTGAAGAAGACACAAAGAAATGGAAAAACGTTCCATGCTCATGGATTGGAAGAACAAACCTTGTGAAGATGTTAATGCTACGTAGAGCAATCTACACATTCAATGCAATCCCCATCAAAATACCATCCACTTTTTTCAAAAAAATGGAACAAATAATCCTAAAATTTGTATGGAACCAGAAGAGACCTTGAATAGCCAGAGGAATATTGAAAAAGAAAAGTAAAGCTGGCGGCATCACAGTTCCGGATTTCCAGCTCTATTACAAAGCTGTCATCATCAAGACAGTATGGTACTGGCACAAAAACAGACACATAGATCAATGGAACAGAATAGAGAGCCCAGAAATGGACCCTCAACTCTATGGTCAACTTATCTTTGACAAGGCAGGAAAGAATGTCCAATGGAAAAAAAACAGTCTCTTCAACAAATGGTGTTGGGAAAATTGGACAGCCACATGCAGAAAAATGAAACTGGACCATTTTCTTACACCACACACAAAAATAGACTCCAAATGGTTGAAAGACCTAAACGTGAGACAGGAGTCCATCAAAATCCTAAAGGAGAACACAGGTAGCAACTTCTTTGACCTCAGCCGCAGCAACTTCTTTCTAGAAACATCGCCAAAGGCAAGGGAAGCCAGGGCAAAAATGAACTATTGGGATTTCATTAAGATAAAGAGCTTTTGCACAGCAAAAGAAACAGTCTACAAAACCAAAAGACAACTGACAGAATGGGAGAAAATATTTGCAAATGACATATCAGATAAAGGACTAGTATCCAAAATCTATAAAGAATTTATCAAACTCAACACACAAAGAACAAATAATCCAATCAAGAAATGGGCAGAAGACATGAACAGACATTTTTCCAAAGAAGACCTCCAAATGGCCAACAGACACATGAAAAAGTGCTCAACATTGCTCAGCATCAGGGAAATCCAAATCAAAACCTCAATGAGAGGGGCGCCTGGGTGGCTCAGTTGGTTAAGCGACTGCCTTCAGCTCAGGTCATGATCCCAGGGTCCTGGGATCGAGTCCCATATCGGGCTCCCTGCTCAGCAGGGAGTCTGCTTCTCCCTCTGACCCTCTTCCCTCTCATGCTCTCTATCTCTCATTCTCTCTCTCTCAAATAAATAAATAAAATCTTTAAAAAAAAAAAAAAACCTCAATGAGATACCACCTCACACCAGTCAGAATGGCTAAAATTAACAAGTCAGGAAATGACAGATGTTGGCGGGGATGCGGAGAAAGGGGAACCCTCCTACACTGTTGTTGGGAATGCAAGCTGGTGCAACCACTCTGGAAAATAGTATGGAGGTTCCTCAAACAGTTGAAAATAGAGCTACCATACAATCCAGCAATTGCACTACTGGATATTTACCCCAAAGATACAAATGTAGGGACCCGAAGGGGTACATGCACCCCAATGTTTATAGCAGCAATGTCCACAGTAGCCAAACTGTGGAGAGCCAAGATGTCCATCGACAGATGAATGGATAAAGAAAAGGTGGTATATATACACAATGGAATATTATGTAGCCATCAAAAGGAATGAGATCTTGCCATTTGCCATGATGTGGAAGGAACTGGAGGGTGTTATGCTGAGTGAAATAAGTCAATCAGAGAAAGGTATATATCATATGACCTCACTGATATGAGGAATTATTAATCTCAGGAAACAAACTGAGTTTTGCTGGAGTGGTGGGGGGTGGGAGGGATGGGGTGCCTGGGCGGTAGACATTGGGGAGGGTATGTTCTATGGTGAGCACTGTGAATTGTGCAAGACTGTTGAATTACACATCTGTACTTCTGAAACAAATAATGCAATATATGTTAAGGAAAAAAAAGAAGAAGATAGCAGGAGGGGAAGAATGAAGGGGAGTAAATCGAAGGCGGGAGAGGAACCACGAAAGACGATGCACTCTGAAAAACAGACTGAGGGTTCTAGAGGGGAGAGGTGTGAGGGGATGGGTTAGCCTGGTAATGGGTATTAAATAGGGCACATTCTGCATGGAGCACTGGCTGTAATGCACAAACAATGTATCATGGAACACTACATCAAAAACTAATGATGTAATGTATGGCGATTAACATAATAATAAAAAATTAAAAAAAAATCACTCAGAATAAAGTTGAACAGAATTACACCATCAATCAAGTAGATTTAACTAACATTTATAGAATAGAAACAGCAGCATGCATATTGCCTTCAAGCTTACATAGAACATTCATGAAGATAGACCACATTCTGGACCATAAAACACACTTTACCAAATTTAAATGAGTAAAAAGTATAAAAAGCAAACTTCCAGACCATAAACAGAATTAAACTAGAAACCAGTAACATAAAGATAGCTGTAAAATCCCAAACTACTTGAAGACTAAACAACACATTTTTATTTATTTTTTAATTTTTTTAAAGATTTTATTTATTTATTCATGAGAGACAGAGAGAGAAAGAGAGAAGCAGAGGGAGAAGCAGGCTTCCCGCTGAGCAGGGAGCCCAACGCGGGACTCAATCCCAGGACCCAGGGATCATGACCTGAGCCAAAGGCAGACACTTAACCATCTGACCCACCCAGGCGCCCTAAACAACATATTTTTAAATAACACATGGGTCAAAGAAATTTCAGGAGAAATTTTTAAATATTTTGAACTAAACAAAAATGAAAACATAACTTATCAAAATAGGTGGATATAGTGAAAGCTGTGCTTAAAGGGAAATTTATAGCATTGAATACATCTTTTAGAAGAAAGACCTAAAATCAATAAACTAAGCATACATCTTAAGAAAGTAGAAAAAGAACAAATTAAATCTAAAGTAAGTAGAAGAATAGAAATACTATTGATTAGAACACAAATTAATGAAATTGAAGAAAGGAAAACAAAAATAAATCAGTGAAAACAAAAGTTTGGCTATTAAAAAAAAAGAGAGAGAGAACTGATAATCTAGCTAGACTAAGGAAAAAGGACAAAAATTACTAATATCAGAAGTGAAAGAGAAGAGATCTTTAGAGATCCCACAGACATTAAAATGATAAATTAATACAATATATAACATCATGTTCAAAAAATGCATAATTTAAATGAAATGGACTAATTCCTTGAAAGACACAACCAATAGTAAATATTCTGAATAGACCTGTAACTGTTAAAGAAATTGAATCAATAATTAATAACCTTCCAAAACAGGAATAACCAGACCCAGATGGGTCTGGGTTCACTGGTGAATCCAACAAACTTTTAAAGAAAAGTTATACTAATGATTTAAAATCTGTTCCAGAAAATGAGAGCAGAGGGAATATTTCCTAGCTCATTTTATGAGACCATCATTACCCTAATACCAATAGTAGACAAAGTCAATGCAAGAAAAGGAAAACTACAGACAAAAATCTCCATGAACATAAATGTAAAAATGTCCAATGAAGTATTATTCCAAGTGTGCAAGGTTTATCTAAAACTTAAACATTACTTTCTCTCTGTCATATAAAAAAAAAAAATCTTAAACAAAAGGGGGAGGACACCTGTGTGGCTCAGTTAGTTAAGCACCTGTCTTCAGCTCAGATCATGATGTCAGGGTTCTGGGGTCAAGCCACACTTGTGGTTCCTTGCTCAGCAGGGAGGCTGCTTCTCCCTCTCTCTCTCTCTGCCTGCCACTCCCCCTGCTTGTGCTCTCCCCCCCTCCCTGTTAAATAAATAAATTAATAATAAATAAATAAATAAATAAATAAATAAAAATAAATATCCTTAAAATTTAAACATTAATATAATCCATCACATCAACAGGCTAAAGAAGAAAAATCACATGATCATATAGATAGATGCAGAAAAAGCATTTAACAAAATGCAACACGTGTTCATGATACAAACTTTCAGCAAACTAGGTATAGGAGGTACTTCCACAACCTGATAGAGAATATCTACAAAATAACTTCAGACACATCATACTTAATAGTGAGAAACTGGATTTTTTTCCCTCCTCAGATTCAGAACAAAGCATTATGCCCCCTCTCAAAAACTCATATTTAATATTATACTGGAAGTCCCGGCTAATACAGTAAGACAAGAAAAGGAAATAAAAGGTATACAGGTTGTGAAGAAAAAGCCGGAAATGCCTTTCTTTGTAGATGACATGATTGTCTATGTAGAAAATAACAAGGAATCAACCAAAAACTCCTGAAATGAATAAAGTTACAGCAAGTTTGTAGGATACAAGGTTAATATGCAAGCATTAATTGTTCACCTATATACCAGCAATGAACAATAAAAATCTAAATTTAAAGTCACAACACAGTTTATATCACCATCTCCATATGAGGGAAACCACAAAACTCTAATGGGAAAAATCAAAGATACAATTAATGGAGGGGCATCCCATGACCATGGATAGAAAGACTTAATATTGTCAAGATGTTGGTTCTTTCCAAACTGACCTAGATTCAGTGCAATCTCAAAGTCCCAGCACATTATTTGTGAATATTGACAGGTTGATTGTAAAGTTTAAATGAAAAGACAAAAAACCTAAAATAGCCAACACAATATTGAAGAAGAACAAAGTTGGTGGACTGACATTACTTAGCTTCAAGACTTACTATATAGCTACTGTAATCAACAGAGTGTGGTATTGGAAAAATCAATCAATAGGATAGAATTGAGAAACCAAAATAGACCAATGCAAATATAGGCAACTGATCTTTGAAAAAGTAACAAAGATAATTTAATGAAGAAAGGATAGTATTCAACATGGTCCTGGAATAACTGAACTACATGCAAAAACAAACAAAGAAAACAACCTAGATATTGACTTTACATTTTTCACAAAAAGAAACTACAAGAGGATTATTAGCCTAATTATAAAGTAGGTAACTATAATTGAGTGATTCTTATTATATTTACAAAGTTGTTTTACCATCATCTAACTCCAGAACATTTTTATCATGCACCCAAAACCCCATATCCATTGACAGTCAGTTCCATTCCCGGTCCTCCAGTACCTTTAAATCAGTAACCCACCTTCTGCCTTGATAGATTTGCTTATTCTGCATATTTTATATAAATGGTATTATACTATGTTTGGTGTTCTATATCCAGCTTCTTTTGCTGAGCATGTTTTTAGGTTCATACATGTTTTAGCATGTTTCAGTAATTTATTTCATTTTTATGACTGAATAATATTCAGTTGTTTTAAAAATTGATTTATCAGCTAAACATTTGTTTATATTTTTTTGCTATTATAAATAATGCTGCAATAAATATCTTTGTACAGTTTTTGTACAGACAAATATTTTATTTTGTACATATCTAGGAGTAGAATTTTGGGTCATATATAACACTGGGTTTAATTTTTTGAGAAATTACCAAACTGTTTTCCAAAGTGGCTGTATTATTTCACATTCCCATCAGCAATGTATAAAGGTGCTATAGTATTTTTATAGTTTTTATTTGATTAATAAACTAATCTTTTCCTTATTGTTTACTAAGAGTGTTATATTGAATGGGTCTTGAATTTAGCAAATGCTTTTTCAGCATCTATTAAAATAATTGTATACATTTTTTTGTATTAATTTAGTAAATTGCATCAATTTATTTTTTAAATTAAAATACTCATGCATTCATAGTATAAATCACATTGTTTTTTTAAGATTTTATTATTTATTTATTTATTTATTTATTTATTTATTTATTTATTTATTTGAGAGAGAGAGAGAGAGAGACAAAGACAGAGAGAGCACTACCAGGGGCAGAGACAGAGGGAGAAGCAGGCTCCCTGGGGCTCAGTTCCAGGACCCTGGGATCATGACCTGAGCCAAAGGTAGACACTTAACCGACTGAGCCACACAGGTGCCCTAAATCACATTGGTTATTATTCTCTTTCCATGTTGCTTACTGGATGGGGGGAGGCTTGCCAATTTTATTACACTCTATTTTATATTATATATTTATTACATTATTAGAGTATTATATATTTTTTTATTTATCACATTGACATGATCCTTCCAAAGAACCAACTTTTCCTTTGTTGATTTTTTTGATGCTGCTGCTACTGATGATAATATTTCATTAGTTTCTGCATGTATGGTATTGTCCTCTATTTACCTTTTGTTTGCTTGTTTGACTTGTAGTTCATTTTGCACCTTGTGGTGATAAATTGTTAGGTGTTGACTACATTTCTTCTTGTTTATGTAACTAATGTAAGGCTATAAATTTCCCTTTAAATAACTCATTAGTTGTATCACCCAGGTTTTGACATGTATTATCTTTATAATTCACCTTTAATTTTCACTGTGAGATATTCTTTGACCAATGTATTTTGAAAATTATGCAGTTAATTTGCAGGTAATTGTCATTTCTACTTACCATGTTTGTTATTGATTTCTAGTTTAATTTCACTGTGTTCAGAGAACATAATCTGAATTACTTCAATTCTTTGAAGTAAATTGATGCTTATACAATGAACTTGCATATGGTTAGTTTTTGTTAGTGTTCCCTGAGTGTTTGAAAAACATTAACTTCTGATCTTACTGGGTACAGTGTCCAACGTATTTAAAGTAAATCAAGTTTATTAATTTCATTATTCAGGTCTTCCCTGTTCCTACTGATTTTTTAATCTGCTTGGTTTCTCAGCTATTCAAAAATATATATTAAGGTATTCTAGTATAATGTGTCCATTTCTCCTCATTCTGTCAGATTTTGCTATATATATATTTGTAGGTATGTTATTGGGTGCACACATAATTTAAGATTATATTTGATTGAAGTCTTTATTATTATGAAAGTTCTCTCTTTATTTCTAGTAATTTATTTTTTTGTCTTAAGGTCAATTTTGTCTAACATTGGCATAGCTACCCAGTTTTCTTTCAGTTAATGTTTGTAGGTTATAGCTCATTCTAAATTTTCATTTTCAACATTTTGTGTCCTTACATTTATTGTGCCTCATTCATAAGCCACATATTTTGGAGTCTGTGTGTGTGATATGTGTGTTTCCTTGTTTGTTTTACGTTGTTTTCCAGTCTGAGTATTTAGAGTACTTGGAGTGCTTAGTCCATTTATTTATTTTTTTTTATTTTGTTTTGTTTTTATTTTAATTTTATTTTATTATGTTATGTTAGTCACCATACAATACATCATTAATTTTTGATGTGGTGATCCACGAGTCCATTTAAATATAATGGAATTATTGGCAATTGGTTTACATCTGCCATTTAGTATTTATTTTAAAATGTTTTTTAAACTATTTTTTTAAAACATGACTGCTTGGGGCACCTGACTATCTTACTCATTAGAGCATGTGACACTTTTTTTTTCCAAATTTTTATTTAAATTCTAGTTAGTGTAACTAGACATGTAGTGTAATATTGGTTTCAGGAGTAGAATTTAATGATTCATCACTTGCATACAACATCCAGTGTTCATCACAAGTGTCTTCTTTAATATCCATCATCCATTTAGCCTATCTCCTGTCCACCTCCCCTCCATCAACCCTTGATCTTGGGGTTATGAGTTCAATCTCATATGGGTATAGAGATTCCTTAAAAATGAAATCTTTTTAAAAATAAAAAATAAAAACATGACTGCTATTAATCTGAAACGTCTATATTTTACCTTCACTGTTGAAGAGTATTTTCAATGGGTATAGCACTTTGGTTGGCATCTTTAAAGAACCTTTTATGTTTTCAGAGCCAATCTCACTGGCTTGTCTGCATCTAAGATTGCAGGTAATACCCCTCTTCTTTCCAAAAGATAGGCTTAACTTTTTGGCTTCCTGCACTGAACATCTTCAAAGTTCAGCACATGTCTCAAGGAGGTAACAGACATACATTTGAGGCTTCATAAATCTTCACTTTATTTACACTAGCCACACCAAGCTCCAAAAAACTATGAACCTTTGCCTGGTCTTAGCCCAAATACCCACACCCAGTTGGCTCAAAATAGCAAATTTACTCAGAAGAAAAGCAGGTGCCAATTTTCATCTCACTTCTGAAATATTCCCTCCTCTCAGAATTTTACTCTCTTTAGTCCTTGTTATTTCTGTAGCCGTCTGATGCCTTTGCTATATAATTTTAGAAATAACCCAGCTTTTCTATTTGTTCTACAAGAAATAATGGCTCACTATTAGCTATCTACCTCACTAAAAATAACAATGTCTCCACACTGTCTTAGTTATTTAAAACTTACATGACTATTAAGGAAGTATCAACACAAACATCTATGCTTTTAAAAAAAAAAACAGTATTTATTTATTCAAGAGAGAGAGAGAGAAGGAGAGAGAAGCAGGGGGAGGAGCAGAAGAAGAGGGACAAGCTGACGCCATTCTGAGCTCAGAGCCTGACACAAGACTCAATCTCAGGACCCTGAGATCATGACCTGAGCTGAAACCAAGAGTCCAAGGCTTAACCAACTGAGCCACCCAGGTGCCCCACAAGCATTTATGCTTTAAGAGAAGATATTTACAGCCAAAGTCAATCTCAGTAAATCACACACACACACACACACACACACACACACACACACACACACACATATGGGGATAAAGAAGCTATGCCCAGATTTTCTTTGTACTGTCTCTGCCACTCTGCATCCCTGGGACATATTTTCCCACTCATGTCAGTTGTTTCAAAAGTGGATGAATATAACCCAATAACATTTAATATTTACATCTAAAGCTTGACCAAAGTACAAGCTCCACAGAGTTGAAGAGGTATAACTACTTGACTTGAAAATGTGGAAAGGGAAAACTGTTTGATCATAAGCCCCATGTTACTCAGCTTATGTCTTATTATTCATTAACTCTATTCATGTTTAATAAACTCCATAGACTACTTTGGGATTTAATCAAAAGCAAAATGAGGGACTTGACTGTCCAGTATATTTTCTTCCTCTAAATCTACACAGAACATGTATTTATTCCTAGCACTATTTGTAAAGGCAGATTGTAGTGTTCCCTGGGAAGATGACCAGCTATATAGAAGAGTTCAATACTTTTGTATGGGAAATGACAAAGGGAATTAGGGATATTTAACATGGGTACATGATTTAAGCAAAACTAAAACTGTAAATAGTTTAAAAGCTGCACATGAAAGTACAGATTGGATGTGTTTTATATTTTTCAAGGAGGTCAAGCTAAGACAAGGAGTAAAAGAGACATGGAGTCAGCTTTCATATTTCCAAAGATTTTTTTTTTTTTTTTTTTTTTTTTTTTAATTTTTTATTTTATGTTAATCACCATATATTACATCATTAGTTTTTGGTGCAGTGTTCCATGATTCATTGTTTGTTCATAACACCCAGTGCTCCATGCAGAACGTGCCCTCCTCAATACCCATCACCAGGCTAACCCATCCCCCTACCCCCCTCCCCTCTAGAACCCTCAGTTTGTTTTTCAGAGTCCATCATCTCTCATGGTTCGTCTCCCCCTCTGACATACTCCCCTTTTCTTCCTCTCCTGTTATCTTCTTCTTTTTCTTTTTTCTTAAAATATGTTGCATTATTTGTTTCAGAAGTACAGATCTGTGATTCAACAGTCTTGCACAATTCACAGCACTCACCGTAGCACATACCCTCCCCAATGTCTATCACCCAGCCACCCCATCCCTCCCACCCCCAACCACTCCAGTAACACTCAGTTTCTTTCCTGAGATTAAGAATCCCTCATATTAAAATATAATTAGATCTGTCTGAACATGGATTAACTAAGTGCAATGGAGAATATATCATAATAGTAAAGACTGGGGAGAATACACATATTGCATTAGAGAATAGGTGTTTTAAAAAACAATCCTACTTATAATTGTCCTTGGAAAATAATGAAGGTAAAAAGTATTCCTGTAGGAGAAAAAAAATAAAGTTAAGCTTGAACTGATGAAAGAAAAAATGGAAAATAGCTAAATCTTAAAATATTATAATTTATGAAAGAAATTTAAAAATCCTATTGAAGGGATAAGATGGGGAGCAGGTATCAATAACAGATTTGAGATCTCTATAAACCATGTGAAGCAGATTATAGTTTAATAAAGTTTAATCAGATATTTATAGTGAAAGGATTCATTAAAGTTAAGAGAATGAGTCCAGTTAATGGAAAATTAGGTTCTCTGAACAATGCTATATGTAACATAGATGTTTGACCAAATTTAATGACTTTATCTTTTTTTAATTCAATTTTAATTCAATTAACCAAGATAACCAAGGTATCTTTAGTTTTTTATATAATGTTCCTTGATTCCTTAGTTCAGTATAACTCCCAGTGCTCATCGTATCATGTGCCCTCTTTAATGCCCATCTCCCAGTTACCCCATCCCCCCCATCCACCTCCCTTTCCACAACCCTCAGTTTGTTTCCAGGAGTCAAGAGTTTCATATGGTTTATCTCCCTCTCTGAATTCTTCCAATTCTGCCCCTCCCCCGCCTATTGTCCTCTGCACTATTCCTTATGTTCCACATATGAGTGAAACCATATGATAATTATGTTTCTCTAATTGACTTATTTCACTTAGCATAAAACCCTCCAGTTCCATCCATCAATGTAAATGGTAGATAGTCATCCTTTCTGATGGTTGAGTAATATTCCATTGTATATATGAACCACATCTTCTTTATCCATTCATTCATTGAAGGACATCTTGGCTCCTTCCACAGTTTGGCTATTGTGGACCAGACTATTTTTTTAATGGACTGCATCACTCCTGCTGGAAGTATAAGTTAATATAGATATTCTGAAAAGCAATGTGGTAATACACATCAGAGACTTTACAATAATCATAACTTCTTACCCAGTACTTTCACTCTTAAAAATTTATTCATGGTTGAAAAGTATGCCAAATATATGTAAAATTACATTTGTTACAGCTTTGCTTAGACAGTGAAATACTCGATAAGTTCCAATTTCCAACAGTAAGGAATTGGTTCAAAATTTTCATATTCAATTGAATATATTGCAGTCAGAAAAGTATACAAATGTTTATTTGTTGACATTATTTATATATTTCTATACAGTATGAATATAAGAGATATGATAACATAATATGACATACATGAAAAGTAAAACAGTATGGAGAAGATGATTTCCTTTCAGTAAAAATAAGTTTCACTTTATATATTTTTAATGTATCTGAATGGTTAAAATCTAGAAGGATTCATATTAAAAAATTACCATTAATTCATTTTGAGTGCTACTTTATCCTTTCTTAATTTATGTTTTTTAATGTCTAGTTAACACTGTTTATATGACACTAAAGAAACACTCTTTCAATAATAAATTTCTACTTTAAAACTATTGCCTCAGGGTGCCTGGGTGGCTTATTGGGTTAAGCAAATGCCTTTGGCTCAAGTCATGATCCTGGAGTCCTGAGATTGAGCAGGTATCTAACTCCCTGCTCAGCAGGGAGTCTGCTTCTCCCTCTCCCTCTGCTCCTCCCCCCACTCATGTTCTCTCTCTCTCTCTAATAAATATAATCTTAAAAAAAAAACTGTTGTCCTAATTATTTTTCTAAGGCTACCATAAGAAATACCATAGACTGGGTGCCTTAAACAATAGAAATTGTATTTTATCACAGTTATGGAAGTCCAAGATCAAGGTGCCAGCAGTTGGATTCCCCAGAGTCTTTTCTCCTTGGCTTGTAAATGGCCTCTTCTCTGGGTCTTCAGATGGCCTTTCTCAGTGTACACCCATCCCTGGTGTCTCCTTGTCTGGTCTAATCTCTCTCTCTTTTTTTAAGATTTCATTTATTTATTAGAGAGAGAGAGAGAGAGCACATGTGGGAGGAGGGGCAGAGGGAGAAGCAGACTCCTTGCAGGGAGCCCAATGCAGGGCTCAATCCCAGGACTCTGGGATCATGGCCTGGCAGATGCTTAACTGACTAAGCCACCAAGGTGCCCTTGGTCTAATCTCTTCTTATAAGAATGCTAGGGAGATAGAATTAGGACACCCTAATAATTTTCATTTTAACTTAATTATGTTTTTAAAGGCCCTGTATCCAAATACAGTTACTTTCTAAGGTACTGGGAGTTAGGGCTTCAACCTATAAATTTTAAGGAGATACAATTTAGCCTATAACTATTTTGAGTGTAATATTCAACATTGCTCTTATTATTCCAGATTTTATAAATTTAACATAATAATTATGAACATCATTTCCTTTTATGGTGTATTGAGACAAATTAGTCTGAATCTGTACTCAACCTAGTATATATCAAGGACATCTATTTTGAGAATATATTCTAATACCCATGTTTTTAACTTTTATCCAGAAGCAGCAATCATGTAGAAGACTAGGAGGGGGATCAGTTCTTATTTCAACTCTCCACTTTTTTGAATACAAAGAGGCTAAGATTTGCTTCTGGCTATCCCTATAACTTACACTATTATTCTTTTAACAATACTGTAACAAAAAAAATGAAAACATTATATTTTAAAATAGGATATAGAATTTAAAAAATGATTTTGTCAGAATGTTTTCTGTATGTATTTTATTGTTTTAAGCTTCCATTCTTATCAGCAAACCTCCTTATTTAACTATGCATTAGTACTATTTCCCCAGGTCATCAACTAGGTCAGATTTTAAAATTATCGTGATACCTAAACATTGTGTTACACAGATCATTAGCTGAATATTTTCTATGCTTCATATCTCATGATAGGCACTATAGAGAGTGCAGAAGTTTATCTTTATGTCCTACTCCTAATAACTTTGTCAAAACCCAAATGTGGTCACCTTGAACTTTTTCCTGGAGGCATGGATGTTGACTTCAGTAAGAGATAAACATCACTAGTTTTCACAAACTATTGAAGGTACATTTGAAAAGAGTATTGGTTTGGGGCACCTGAGTGGCTCAGTCATTAAGTGTCTGCCTTCAGCTCAGGTCCTGGTCCCAGGGTCCTAGGATGGAGCCCCGCATGGAGCCCCGCATCAGGCTCCCTGCTCAGCGGGAAGCCTGCTTCTCCTCTCCCACTCCCCCTGCTTGTGTTCCTTCTCTCTCTGTCTGGAATAAATAAATAAAATCTTAAAAAAAAATGAGTATTGGTCATAGAAAGCATAGATAAAGTAAGCTGGAGGGCTAACCTGTCTTTTGAATGTCCCATGTATTAGGCATGATGCTGACAAACTCACTCCTAAGGAAAATGATTTCTGTTCTCTAGTCAAGAGGAGCAGGAATTCTTGGAAAATCATATAAAGTGATCATTCCTGCCAAAGTAAAAGAAAACACATAATAAACTTTTAAAAAACAAATATTTTTTTCTCTAAAACCACAAAAAGTTCTAAAAGTTGTACATAAAAATTTTTTAAAGATTTTATTTATTTATTTGACAGAGAGAGACACAGCAAGAGAGGGAACACAAGCAGGGGGGGTGGGAGAGGGAGAAGCAGGCTTTCTGCCGAGCAGGGAGCCCGATGCAAGGCTCAATCCCAGGATCCTGGGATCATGACCTGAACTGAAGGCAGACGCTTAATGACTGAGCCACCCAGCCAGCCCATACATAAAATTTCTAAATGAACTAAATTCTAAAAATAATGGAATAACCTCGGAAGTGCAGATATGTTTTTGAATTAGTATTTTTATTTCCTTCAGGTGTATATTCAGAAGTGGAATTGCTGGATCAAATAATATTTTTAGTTTTTTGAGGAAACTATAATGTTTTCCACAGCGGCTCTACAAATTGACATACTCACCAACAGTGCAATTACCTGATGGTTAGTAATGTTGAGCATATTTTCATGTATCTGTTGGCCATTTGTATGATTTCTTTGGAAAAAGGTCTATTCAGATCCTCTGTCCATTTCTAAATCAGATTGGTTTTTACACTATTGAGTTGTGTGAGTTCTTTATATATTTTGGATATTAACCCCTTATGTTGCCTTTTCCTTTGTTTGTGTGTGTGTTTTCCTTTGCTGTGTAGAAGCTTTTCAGGTTGATGTAGTCCCACGTACTTAGTTTTGCTTCTGTTGCCTTTGCTTTTGGTGTCAAATCCAAAAAATCATTGCTAACACCAGTGTTAAAGACCTTACCACCTATGTTTTCTTCCAGAAGTTTTATGGTTTCAGGTCTTATGTTAAAGTCTTTCATCCATTTTGAGTTTAATTTTGTTCTGATGTAAGCTAAGGGTCCCGTTTCATTCTTTGGCATGTGGTTGTCCAGGTTTCCCAACACCATTTATTGAAAAGACTGACCTTTCCTTATTGTATATTTTTGGCTCTTTTATCATCGATTAATAGTCCATAAATGCATGGGTTTATTGCTGGGCTCTCTATTCTGTTCCACTGATGTATGCATCTGTTTTCATGTCAATACCATACTGTTTTGATTTCTATACCTTTGTAATATAGTTTGAAAACAGGGAGTATGACATCTCCAGCTTTTTCTTCTCTCTCAAGATTGCTTTTCTACCTTTGGGGTCTTTGATGGCCGCATACAAATTTTAGGATTCCTTGTTCTATTTCTGTGAAAAATACCATTGGAATTTTGATAGGGGCTGCACTGACTCTGTAGATTGCTTGGAGTGCCATAGACATTTTAACAAAATTAATTCTTTCAATCCATAAGCTCAGAATATTTTTCCATTTATTTGTATCTTCTCCAATTTCTTTCATCAATGTCATAGTTTTCAGTGGATAGGTCTTTCACTTCCTTGGTTAAATTTATTCCTAGGTATTTTATTACTTTTGATGCAATTGTACTTGGAATTATTTTCTTAATTTCTCTTTCTGATAGTTCATTATTAGTAAATAGAAATGCAACTGAATTTTTTGTGTTGAACTTGTAAACTTCAGCTTTACTGAGTTTGTTTATTAGTTTCAACAGGTCTCTGGTGGTGTCTTTAGGGTTTTCTGTATATAACATCATGTCCTCTGCAAATAGAGACAGTTTTACTTCTTCTTTCTTTCTGATTTGGATACCTTTTATTTCTTTTTCTTATCTAATCACTCTGGAATTCCAATATTATGTTGAATAAAATTGGTGAGAGAAATCATCCTTGTCTTATTCCTTACCTTGTTTTTGATCTGTCTTATTCCTGAGTATGATGTTAGCTGTAGGCTAGTCATAGATGGCCTTTATTATGTTGGGTACATTCCCTCTCTACTCACTTTGTTGAGAGTTTTAATCATGAATCAGTATTGAATCTTGCCAAATGCTTTTTCTGCATCTATTTAAATGGTCATATTATTTCAATCCTTCAATTTGTTAATGTGATATATCACACTCATTGATTTGCAGATAAGAAATGTGCTCACATCCCTGGAATAAATCCCCCTTGATCATTTTAATGTATTATTTAATTCAGTTTGCTAATATTTAGTTGAGGATTTTTGCATCTATGTCTATCAGGAATATTGGCCTTTTTAAAATTTTCTTGTCTGGTTTTGGTATCAGGGTAATTCTGGCCTTGTAAAATGTTTGAAGTGTTCTCTCCTCGTCGTCTTCTTTTTTTTTTTTTTTTTTTTGAAAGATCTTGACAAGAATTTGGTACTAATTTTTCTTCAATGTTTGGTAGAATTCACCACTGAAGCTATCTGGTTCTGGACTTTTGCTTTTGGGAAGTTTTTGATAAAGGATTCAATCTCCTTACTTGTAATTGGTGTGTTCAAAATTTGTATTTCTTCATGATTCAGTCTCAGTAAGTTGTATGCTTCTGGAAATATATCAGTTTCTCCTAGGTTGTCCATTTTGTTGGCATATATTTATAGAAGTTTCTTTAGATTCTTTGTATTCCTGTCCTATCAGCTGCAATGTCTCCTCTTTCATTTCTGACTTGAGACCTCACTCTTTCTTTCTTGGTGACTGTAGTTGAAGGTTTGTCAGTTTTGTTTATCTTTTCCAAAAAACAGCTCTTGGTTTCAACAACCTTTCTCATTGTCTTTTTAGTATTTTATTTACTTCCACTTTAGTATTTTATTTACTTCTACTTTGTTATTTCTTTCCTCCTACTAACTTTTGGTTTTGTTTGTTGTTTTTCTATTTTCCTGAAGTGTAAAGTTAGGTTGTTTACTGAAGATTTTTGATTTTCTTAATGTAGGCATTTATTCCTATGAATTTCCATCTTCGAATTCCTTTTGCTACATCCCACCCACTTTGGTATATTATATTTCCATTTTCATTTGTCTGGAGATATTTTCTTATTTCTGTTTTGATTTTTTCTTTGATTTATTGGTTATTGAGTAGCATGTTGTTTATTCTCCACATGTTTGTGAGTTCTCTAGTTTTCTTGTAATTGATTTCTAGTTTCAACCAATGTAGTCAAAAAAGATGTTTGACATAACTTCAATCATCTTAAATTTATTAAGATTCATTTTGTGGCCTAATTTATGATCTATCCTGGACAATGTTCCATGGACACTTGAGAAAAATGTGTGTTCTGTTGCTTTTTGGAGTGAATGTTCTGTATATGTCTATTAAGTCCATTTGGTCTAGTATGTTGTTTAAGGCCAATGTTTCCTACCCATTGATGAGAATAGGGTATTAAAATCTTCTACTATTATTGTATTGCTGTCTATTTCTCCCTTTAGATCTGGTAATATTTGTTTTATATATTCAGGTGTTGCTATGTCATGTTCATAAACATTTACAAATGTTATATCTTCTTGCTGGACTGACCCCTTTATAATTATATAATGATCTTTTTGCTTCTTATTAAAGTCTTTTCTTAAAGTCTATTTTGTCTGATTAAGTATAGCTACCCCAGTTTTCTTTGGTTTCCATTTGCATGGAATATCTTTTTCCATTCCTTCACTTTTGGTCTATTTGTGTTCTTCCATCTAAAGTGAATGTCTTGTAGTAGCATATTGTTAGGTCTTGCTTTTTCTTCCATTGAGCCACTGTATGTCTTGATTGGAGAATTAAGTCCATTTACCTTTAAAATAATTATTGATAAGTATGGATTTATTGCCATTTTCTTCATCATTTTCTGGCTATTTTGTAGTTCCTCCATTCTTTTCTTCTTCCCTTCTTCTCTTCCTTTATGACTTGATGAGTTTCCAATACTGGTATGCTTAGATTCCTTTATCTTTATCTTTTGTATATCTAGTATGCATCTTTGCTTTGTGGTTACTGGGAAGCTACACAAAACAACTTATATTTACAAAAGTCTATTTTAAGTTGATAACAACTTAAGTTTGAACACATTCTAATGTTTTACATTTTTATTCCCCTCCCCAAATTTTGTTTTTGATGTCACAATTTATTTCTTTTTATCATATGTATGTGTGCTTTCAATAAAATTTTAAATTGTTAAAAACCACTACTAAAGTAGGTTATTATAACTAATGAATTTGACTTTGTAGTTGGATTAAGGTTTAGTTTTCTGTCCTGTCATTTTATAATAATAAAATACCTCCTCAAAAACAAACACAAAGTAATATTTTTACCAAGCCTAATAATATGCATATTTTATGTTTTCACTAATGTAGTTGATTCTGTTTTTAAATTTTATTTTAGATTTTAGACTTATTTTATTTTATTTTTTTTAGTTTCTCATACCTGATAGTAATTTCATTGTGAGATAAGAAATGTGGTATGGGTAATGTTAAGCTGTTTGATATGTACATCCTAGTGACTTCTCAGAGTCTTTTTCTTAGGAGAAAACTCCTTCATTAGGCATATAAAGACATGAATGGTTTAGTCTCTACCTAATTCCCTAACTTCTGATCCAAAGCCTCCTCTACTCTTTCTACTCCAATTATAATGATGTTTCTCTAGTTCTCATATTCTCCATGTTTCTTACCACAACATAAACTTCACAGATGCTTTCCTTTCTACCCTAGATTCTATTTTTTATGGCCTTAACCTGAGCTCAGCTCACTGAACAAGAATAGGTCAAACCCCTATATTATAGGTAAGACATAACAAGATCATAGTTATACTATATATAAAGTTATACTTTATATTTCATGTATGCCTGCTTCATTCACATTCATTTCTCACTTATTACTGTACTTCCAGGGCCTAACAAGCCTAGCATACTACATGATAATGGTAGGAAGTTGCTTAGTATTTTGAATGAATGGTTAGCATTTATATATCTGTCTATATATCAAGATTGATGATATATGTATGTATGTGTATATATATACATGTATATAATGCTGGAATGGTTCAAGAGAGATTGTAGTTTAAAACAAAAACAACTTTATTCTTACCTACTGATATTGTTTGTCCAAACCCGATCTGTGAGGCTAGTTGTCTCTCATTATTTGGATGAATTATTGAGCAGAACTTCTGAATTTTCTGGACATTAATATAATGAAATTTCCTCTAGTCATTTCAAACAACAAAAGTAGTTTCATTTGAGCAATTAAAATGTTTAATAATATATTAATCAAAGTCTAAACTTCACCTAAAACTTCTGTTCTCTTTTAAGTATGGTGTGAGTTAGAGGAGATCCTGGGGTGGAAAAGATGTGTATAGCTGTCATTTCTTAGTGATAGCTCCCTTCTCTGAGATTGGAAGCTGTTTAAAGGAGATTAATTCCTACATGTATGATTTTGAAGACTGAGAATTCTCTATAGATGGGGGAGTGTTATCTGCAGTTCTGTGATATGGGTGATGGTTTTCCTGGCTGTAATTTTTTTTAATTTTTTATTGTTATGTTAATCACCATACATTACATCATTTGTTTTTGATGTAGTGTTCCATGATTCATTATTTGTGCATAACACCCAGTGCTCCATGCAGAATGTGCCCTCTTTAATACCCATCACCAGGCTAACCCTCCTCCCCTCTAGAACCCTCAGTTTGTTTCTCAGAGTCCATCGTCTCTCATGGTTCATCTCCCCCTCCGACTTACTCCCCTTCATTCTTCCCCTCCTGCTATCTTCTTTTTTTTTTCCTTAACATATATTGCATTATTTGTTTCAGAAGTACAGATCTGTGATTCAACAGTCTTGCACAATTCACAGTGCCTGGCTGTATTTTTTATATCTCATCCTTCAGTCCTTGGTTCTTGGGGGTTCTTCTTCAACACTTGAGATCCTATCCTCCATACTTTCCTTTTTTCAACCTGAAGAACCAGAAAGAATAGCTAACAACAAAAGAGGACAGAAAACAACTCAGGGACAAAATGAGAGAAGCTAATATAGTTGATTCTAAAGCAGTTGCTGAGCAAGCATCCTCAGTAGTTCCGCTGACATATGTAATTTCTCTGCAGGCAAACAGCAATTATTTTATTTTATTTTTTTTTAATTGGGTCACTTGGTTGGCTCAGTCAGTAGAGCACATGACTCTTGATCTCAGGGTTGTAAATCCAAGCCCTATGTTGGGTGTAGAGACTATTTGAAAATAAAATCTTAAATTTTTTAAATTAAATTTGATGTACAACATTGTGTAAGTTTAAGGTGTGCAATATGTTGATTTGATATTGTATATATTGCATATAATATATTGTAATATAATTTATATACCCAATATAATTATAACATTTATATATTGCATTTATATATTGTAATATATTGTAACATTAGCATCTCCATCAAATTTTATATATATATATTTTTTTGTAGTGGAGAAAATTAAGGTCTAATCTTAACAGATTTGATCTCTGGGACTTATTCATAACTAGTTGCAAGTTTGTTGTCTTAAAGCATCTCCCTCCCCCACATCCATTGTTTTATTCTCTGTTTTTATGACTTTGGCTTTTTAAAATTCCTTGACAATTTTCTTTTAAGCATTTTTAGACTGGTTCAGATTAAAACAGATTGCAGTTTGATATAGTTCAAAGCTGTCTTGACATAATGACTACGCTCAAACCCACCATCACTAAAAGTATGTGCAGTTTATTTGCAAAGCACATTTAAACTGATTTCAGATGATTTGTAATTGGATTGTTAACTCACTTTGCCAAGAAGCAATTGATTAGAGTAAGTCAGTTTGTCTCTTTTAATAGATTAAACTATACTTTGATGGAACAGTTTTGGTTAACTTGCTCTGTAAAAAGTAGTTTGGTTTTCTCTTAGCTCCTTTATTTTCTGACACCAAACAATTACCCTAATGTAGAATTTACTATTTGCATTCAAACCTGAATTCTTGAAGTTGATCCTAAGAATAAGGAAGAAAAAAAAATGTTTTATTCAATAGAAACTTGAACCTGACCTTGTTTTTTATAATGCAAAGCAAAAAGAATGAATATCTTATAAGCATTATTTTTTAAAAGTGAAAAGGAATGACCATGTGTGAGTGGACCTAAGCAGACTCAGGGTTAGGTCAGACAGTGCAATACATACATACAAAAATGAAATGAGTAGAAAAGAGGTTGCAAATCTCTAAAGCAGATGCAGAGGGGGAAAAAAAAACTTGGCTTACTTTATGTGCTTCTAGATACCTTTATATGTAGGGAAGCTTTTTCTGGGTCTTACATTCTTTAAAGGGGTCTGAAATTGCTTGCTTCCTACTTGTTTGCTTGAATACTCAGAAATTAAAACAAAAACAAAAACAAAAAACAAACTTTGACTATCTCACCCTTTTAATCACTGGGAAATACAGACCTGAGGAGGAGGCACAGAGAGGCACAGCTACAAAACTTAGTTTCAGTTGACAGTTTCAGGGGGGAGTGGGCACTCAGCATGATGTTTAATTTAGAGCAATTGACAAGCCATCCAGAACACAGTGTGAGACAATTATTTACAGTAAGCTAAACTGTGCTGCCAGAGGAATCTACCCTAAAATGTAATTCTTTTCCCAAGTACCCCCTACACGTGCCCTGTGCTTTTCAAAGTATTGTATTTCTGAAAAGCACTGCAAGGTGATAATTGTTCCAATTGTATTTAAATTCAGTTTAAGCATCAACCATTTGCTAAATGGAGCAATTGGAAGAAATGTATTGAAATGTGAGGCGTGCCACCAAAATGGATTCCTAAGTGCATGGGGAGATTCAAAGCTTCATCAATGCTGCCTTTGGAGGAAAGTCAATAATTGGAGAGCTACCAGAAAAGGAAGGCAGCTTGCCTTCCTGCTGTTGAGCAGGAAAGTGCTGTAGCCCTACAAACAGACTGTATTCTGATAAAATTTATCTTTGATAAAGAGCTTTGTGGTAGGCAGAATAATATCTTCCCCAAAAATATCCACACCCTAATCCCTGGAAACTGCTAAATATGTTACTTTATATGGCAGATAAGGACTTTACAGATGTGATTAAGTTAAATACCTAGAGATAGGAAAATTACCCTGGATTACTCACATGATCCTCATGGAATCACGAGGGTCCTTAAAATTGAAGAAGAATGCAGAAGAGGGAGATCAGAATTATATATTGTGAGGACTCAATACTTTGTTGCTGAAGTTGAAGATGGGGGAGGTGGACATGAGCAAAGAATGTGGGCAGCCTCTAAAAGCTGGAAAAGGAAAGGGAACTAATTCTTTCTGGCAGCCTCCAGAAGGAATGTAGTCCTGCCAGGCCCTTGATTTTAACTCTGTTGCTGGACTTCTGAGCTCTAGAACTGTAAGTAAATAAATTGGGCCTTTAGATACAAGTATATTAACTCAACAAACATTAATTGGGTACCACCAAGCTCTCTGCTAGATGCTGGCATAAGAAAATGAAAGGTCTTTAGAAAGCTCACAGTCTATATTACCAATATCATTTGAAAGATGAGAGACTATGGACTCTGAGAAACAAACTGAGTGTTCTAGACGGGAGGGGAGGTGGGGGGATAGGTTAGCCTGGTGATGGATATTAAGGAGGGCATGTATTGAATGGAGCACTGGGTGTTATACGCAAACAATGAATCATGGAACACTACATCAAAAACTAAAGATGATTAGATATGGTGATTAACATAACATAATAAAATTTTTAAAAATTAAAAAAAAGAACATTTAGTGACTCTACCATTCTTTGACACTATTCATTTAACTCTAAGTTCTTTCAACTGTGGCTTCTCTAGTCTTAGAATCAGTAAAGAAAATAATTACTTAAGAATTCTTGCTTTGGGGGCGCCTGGGTGGCTCAGTCATTAAGTGTCTGCCTTCAGCTCAGGTCATGATCCCAGGGTCCTGGGATCGAGTCCCGTGTCAGGCTCCCTGCTCAGCAGAGAATCTGCTTCTCCCTCTCCCTTTGCCCCTGCTTGTGTTCCCACTCTTGCTGTCTGTCTGTCTCTCTCTCTCTCAAATAAATAAATAATTTTAAAAAATCTTTTTTTTTAAGATTTTTATTTATTTATTTGTCAGAGAGAGAGAGAGAGAAAGCACAAGCAGGGGGAGCCATAGAGAGAGAGGGAGAAGCAGGCTCCTCACTGAGCAAGGAGCCCGATGTGGGACTCGATCCCAGGACCCTGGGATCATGACCTGAGCTGAAGGCAGATGCTTAATGACTGAGCCACCCAGGTGTCCCCCCCAAAAAAATCTTAAAAAAAAAGAATTCTTGCTTTGTAACCATTAATAGTGCAAAACATAGAGAAGTGAGAGAAAGTAACTAATAATTTTCTCAATCTCTAAAACAACCTCTTGGAATGAGATAGTCTTGTCACCATTGTAAAATAATAGAAGGAATTCAGAGGTGTTAGCTAACTTGCTAATGATCACACAGCTATAATTCACATAGATAGATCTGGGTCTATCTGCCTCCAAAAATAGAATGCCAGCCACTTCACCACATTGACTCTGACTTCATGACAGTATTGGTAAAAACTCATCACACGATGTTTTAAATAGAGAAATGGAGTAATATATTGTTATTCTTACTATTTCTCTTCCAATCTGGTCTGCATACCTCACTGGATTGCTGTGACTATCAAAGGGGATATGGGAAATGCCTGTGCAAGTCATAAAACACTATTGTTTCCCTCAGATATTCATATTATTCTATCACATTTTAAAAAGTGGAAAATTTTTAAAAATTAGAAACTTCCATAAATAAAAATCTCTTTAGCTGATTAATTCACTTGGTTACAATATATGCTTTAATACATGCTCCACATGTATTAAAAGAGCTAACTATAAAACAGCTAATATGCATTAACTATTTTTTATATGCCAGCCACTAAGCAAAAAGTTTTATGTACATTATTTCAGTACATAATTACAATACACCCAAGTGATAGCTTTGGGTTTTGTTTTTAATTATCCCTATTCTGAAGAACAAAAAAGTGAAATTTAAGTTCAGTAAATCACTCCAAGTCATACAAATAGTGTTAAAGATGAGTTTTCAACCCATACAGTTTACAGCTCCAAATCCACTTTGTAACATAGGCTTAGATTTATGTTTTATCTTCATGCAAACCACCTATTTAATTATAGCATTAAGCTCTATGCCAGAAAAGATGATATATAAATAATTATCATTGCTCTCAAGAGCCCTAGCAAGATATTTTAGGCAAACAATTTGAATTAATTAATCCTGTGGTGATTAAAGTTTAAAGCACACATTCTAGTGTGATGATATTGCATATGTTTATTACAAATACTAAAATTAATTATTCTTTCTCTAGTTGTATATGAAGTTAACACAAAGTAGGACTGGAAACTCCAGCTTTAAGATGGCAACATCAAATCATGCTTTTACATTACTCCTCCTAAAATTCATCTAAGATAACCAAGAGAGTAAAATAAAAAACAAAACAAAACAAAACCCCAAAAAACAGAACTGAATAATCAAACTCCAGTGAAATTCAGAGAATTTTTGGACCACAATATATGAGAAAAGAAAAGTAAAAAATAAGAGTGGAGATGAAATAGAAATGCCTGGAGACACTCAGAGAAATCTGTTATAGATTTCAGAAAAAGTCAAGGGATCGCCCCTATGCATAGGAAATGATACAGCTTAGGTTTCCATAATCTCTGTGAGGCTGACCAGCAACACTTCTTTGATTCCCAATTAAAATAGAGTCTCAAAAACAGAGAAGATAGAAGAATGAAAACTCACACGGAAAAGCTATATTTTGAAAGAGCAATATATATATAAAACACGGGTGGAGGAAACTGTGTTGCAAACAATGCTGCAGTGACAATTTAAAGTTGCATTGGAACAATATAGTGTTAAGAACTCACAGATACATACTAAATTCTGTGAATGAAGGAGAATTAGTATTTGCTTACAGTACACAACTCTTATTCCACATACAAAACTCTTCAAAAAAAAAAAAAAACACCAAAAATAAACTCATTTAGAAATAACTTACTAGAAGGTCTTATATATATGTAGGGATGTGCAAATGCCCAGGAAAGGCCTGAGAAGATACTAAGCTTATAGAAAAAGCACAAGTATAAATCTTCATCAAACAATTGTTTCTTAGATATGAAACCAAAACCACAAGAAACTAACATTTCTTAAAAGATAAATTGATTTTATTAAAATAAAAACTTTGTGCTTCAAAGGACATCGTCAACAAAGTAAAAGGACAACCCACAGCATGGGAGAGTATATTTACAAATCTATATCTGATAAGGATCTAATAATCGACATATATAAAGGGCACTGACAACTCAACAATAAAAAAAGACAACCCAGTTTTAAAAGGTATAAAGAATTTGAATAGACATTTCTCAGAAAAAGATACAAAAATGGCATAAGAAAAGATGTTCAACATTATTAGTCTTTAGGGAAATGTAAATCAAAACTACAAAGAGATGAATGCCATTACACATCCACTAGGATGGCTATAATCAAAAAGATGGACAATAACAAGTGTTGGAAAGGATGCAAAAAAAATTGGAACCCTCATAAGTTTTCAAAAGGAATACAAAATGGTTGAGTACTTTGGAAACAGTTTCTCAAAAAGTTAGACATTGTGTTACCATATGTCTCAGTAATTCTATTTCTAGGTATGTAACCAAGAGAAATAGAAATATGTTCACACAAAAACTTCTACATGTGTACCCATAGTAGTGTTATTCATTATAGCAAAAAAGTGGAAACAGCCCAAATGTGCATCAACTGATGAATGAAGAAAAAAACTGTACTATACTCATAAACAGAATAATATTCAGCCATAAGAAGGAAGAAAGTACAGATAAAATCTAACAATATGGATGAACATTTAAAACATTTTAAGTAAAAGAAGCTATACAGAAAAAGTTCATGTATTATATGATTCCATGCATGAAATACCCAAACTAAGCAAACCCATAGAAACAGAAAGTAGGTTTTGAGTTGCCAGGGTCTGGGGGGAAGGATTAAGGAGAGATGAATGCTAATGTGAATGGATGCTGGAACTGCTAGAATTAGATAATAGGGATCAGTGCAGAGCTTTGTGAATACACTAAAATCCATTGAATTGCAGTTTAAAAGAGTAGGTTTTGTTGTATATGAGTTACATTTCAATTTTTAAAATATATTGTGAGAAAATATGAAAAAAAAAGAAAAATGGAAGTCAAGTATACAATGAATGTGTCCATGGAAAGAACTAGAACAATGAAACAGGAAATCATTATTTACATGTGCCATTAAAGAAAAATTTCCAGATATATTTACTTAAATCTTGATATTTAAAAGAAACACTGTGTACATAAGGAGGGGGAAATGACACCAAACAAGCAACACTAAATTAGCTTCATGAATTCACTTAAAAAATAATAATTTGAGGGTGCATGGGTGGCTCAGTTGGTTAAGCGACTGCCTTCGGTTCAGGTCATGATCCTGGAGTCCAGGGATCGAGTCCCGCATTGGGCTCCCCGCTTGGCAGGGAGTCTGCTTCTCCCTCTGACCCTCTTCCTTCTCATGCTCTCTATCTCTCATTCTCTTCTCTCAAATAAATAAATAAAATCTTAAAAAAAATAATAATTTGAATAGTTATGTAAAATATTACACTTTCTATACAGAAAGAAAAAGGCAGGAGTTAGCCAGCATATATTCTCAAGTCTAGACTACCTTAGAGCAATGGCCACAAAATCTTCATAGAAAAAAAGAATGGTCAAAGAATTTCATGACTAGCCAAACAATACTGCAAGCACAAAATCAAAATTAACACACACACACACACACACACACACACACACACAGAGGCATATGAGTGTCCAGGGAACATTGTTCCTATAAGTTACTCTTGAGGAAACTATTAGAGAATGAACCTCTGCTAACTGATTTGTGAATTAATTAGTGTAGCAAAATTCCAGCATTAAGTATTGAATACATGAATTTGACTAAAATCTAAAATAAATATGGTGATTATGGTTACAAATAATGGAAAAATTATAAACCTTGACAAAATAAAAATGATATAAGATTTTTAAAGGAAGGGGAAAGAGGGTAGGAGTTTTTGTACGTCTATGGTTTTCTCAATGTTTTTAAATAGCTGATTGACAGATATAATTAAAAGCTTAATAGCTATATTTTAGATATGTAGATATATTTGAAATTATAAAGAATAAGCAAAGAAAAACAATATAATCAGTTAAATATGTTGATGGAGAAAAAAAAGAAAACCTAATACAAAGGCTTTTTCTGAAATCCTTAAATCCTAAAAGTTCTAATGACAGCAACATTTAAGTAATCATTTAGTTTAAAACAATCTGGGGGAGGGTATGTGCTATGGTGAGCGCTGTGAATTGAGCAAGACTGTTGAATCACAGATCTGTACTTCTGAAACAAATAATGCAACATATGTTAAGAAAAAAAAAAGAAGATAGCAGAGGGGAAGAATGAAGGGGGGATTCGGAAGGGGAGACGAACCATGAGAGACAGTGGATTCTGAAAAACAAACTGAGGGTTCTAGAGGGGAGGGGTGGGGGGATGGGTTAGCCTGGTGAGGGGTATTAAAGAGGGCATGTTCTGCGTGGAGCACTGGGTGTTATGCACAAACAATGAATCATGGAACACTACATCAAAAACTAGTGATGTAATGTATGGTGATTAACATAACAATAAAAATTTTAAAAAAAGAAACATTTGAAAATAAAGGTAACTAGTGTACAAAAAAAACACTTAATCTGAATGTGAGGCTACTTGTAATACATAATAACTCTGTTCCTGCACTGTGTGAATGATCACATATTTTACTAAAGTAATATTAGGTGTGCTCAATTCTATGTTAGTATGTAATACATGGTATTATAAGCACCATGTTATCTTTCTAAAAATCTTTTTTTTAAGATTTTATTTATTTATTTAAGAGAGAGAAAGAGCAGAGGAGCAGAGAGAGAGGGACAAGCCGACTCCACACTCAGCGCGGAGGCCCACGCTGGGGCTCAGTCTCACAACCCTGAGATCATGACCTGAGCCAAAATCAAGAGTCGATCACTTAACTGACTGAGCCACTAAGGCGCCCCTCTATAATTCTAATAATGTTGAACTCGGTACATGTGGCTCCAAAGGTTTTGCCTGAGGAAAGCTTATATTAATTCTATCATCATATAGAATAGAAAAAAATAGATATTAATTAAAGAGGTTTAAAGATATTTTTTAAAGTTGTGATTACCTTAGATATCTACTGGAGTAAATAGTATACATCACAGAATTTTAAAGAAGGCAAGAGATTCTCAGGTTCTTTGTGCTAATCTTTGGTATCTATCCTTTATCAGGACCATCCCGGTTAAGGGGTGAAAAGAAAGAGCTTTCTAGTGAAGCCCATCATGTGTAATAAACTGTGTGAACACCCAGTGGTGCTACTCTATGGATTCTAAGGGACGTCCCAGGAACCCAAGGGTTCTGGGAGATGAGTGACAACCTGAACTGTGGCAACTGGCAAGAGACTGAGGACAGAAGAAGCCACCCCCAGGCGTCCCAGGTATGGCTCCATCTTGTATTAAGGAGGCCTTAGTAGCTGAGCTTGTGGAATGCTTCTTCTATGACTCAAGGTATATGGGCAGCTGGGCACAGAAGGTCATAGGCTCAAGGTCTGTGGGAGCCTGTACTTCTAGGAGAAACCAGGATGTTTGCAGTAATTACACTCTAATCATGTGTAGCAAAGTCTAAGGACTGCAGTTTCTTGCATCAGATGCCTTTGGGCAACTTGTGGTCAGCACAGGATGTATAAAGAACCCAGAGGCATGAGGGGAGGTTGCAAAAGCCTCTATTATGAAGAAGTATTTATTTTGGTGGGGTTTGGGGCAATTATGGGAGTGCCTGTTGTATTGCTATTTGGACATATTCAAGAACTTTTTGTTGGAGGGAGCTCCATTTAATGTGTGCTGATTTGCAGATAAGAGCATAAATGGGCTTAAGTAAGATTTGTAAATGAGGAATATGTTCCCCCCAGAACCCAAATGCCTAAAAGAAGTTGTGAATGCTGGGAAGGTCAATAGCTGTTTCTTGACAATCTCAGAGATTGAGTAGCTCTTGATTTACCAAATAATTTTTAGGAATTTAACCAAGTTAGGGAGCCTTGCACTATCAGGCACCATTTATTCTTTCCAGGTTTAAGAACAGGCCAAATTGGGCTGTTAGTTCTGTTAGTTAGAGAAGCCATAGGCATATCACCTTTTCACTAAAGAGGTCTTCTATAATGGGATTCAGGTCTTGAAGGCCCTGTGTAATTTACATCAGACCATACCAACTGTTTTACTGGTGGAAGGTCCAAGGAGTCTCATTTATTCATGCCAATTTGGAAGTGTCAAACACTTAATTTTACCTTATTATCCATTAGGTGAGAGCATCCATGCCCATTATGGGGTATTTTAGGGGAATGGGTTTTGTGACCCATGGGGGATAGTCCCAATTGTCGAGGTGAAGCATACCAGTTTGGCCTCTATTTTATATTCAAGAATGCCCCTAAAATTGTAGGAAGTACCTTATTTAAATTTAGTGACATTACAAGTGAGCTCTGATACTAATTAAGGTCATAAAGGTTTGTCAATTGATGCATTAGAGCACATATTAAATTTAATTCAGAATCTATGTCATAGAGGTGTAGGAGCCAGTAAGAGGCCTTTTATCTCTTTATTCTTTTAGTAGATTATTTTAATAAATGTTGGGTTGGATGTATTTCAGAGTGTTTTATCTCTGCTCTATTTATAAGTTTCTTTATCTAGAGAGCCTCCAATGAGTATCATAAGGGTTAATGTTATCCCCCATGACAAGGCTACCTTATAGGGTTGAAGGACCCTGAGCATAAGTCAAATTTTCATTAACCCCTTTGTTGTGCCACAGGATGGCTCTATAATCCTAAGGATCAGGATATAGGCATGGGCAGCAGCCATAGCCAAAATATGTAGGGTCCTGGTAAGTCAACGGCTCTCAGGAGTTTGGACCTCAGCACACCATCTTGTGACTACATTTTTATAAGCAACCACCCAGTGGATAGGCCTATATCTCACACAGGGTGAAGACATTTTCCCTGGTCACTATGTACATTGAAGCCAACACCTGGCTAAGACACACAAGTAGTTGGTTATAGGTTAAGGGTTTCTCCCCTAAGCTTAGTGTCAATCGGAGCTACCCAGATATTTGCTTATAAGAAGGAATTGGCTCATGTGGTTATGGAGGCTCAGAGGCCCCAAGATCTGCAGAGTGAGTTGGAAAGCTGGAAACCAGGGGAATTGATGGTATAAGTTTCTGTCTGAGTCTGCGACTGGAGGCAGGAAAAGACCAATGACTAAGGTCAAATTCTTTCTTTCTCAGTCCCTTTGTTCTATTCAGGCCCTCAAGAAATTGAATGAGGCACATGAGGGAGGACAGTCTGCTTTACTCAGCCTATAGATTAAAATGTTAATGTCATCCAGAAACACCCTCACAAACACTTCCAAAATAATGTGGGCTTTTTTTCCAGATAATGTTTAAACATAAAATACCCTACGGTCCAGTCAAGTTGCATGGGAAATTAACCATCACAGATGCACAAGTAAGTCCAGACCAAGATACATGACTCAGGGCTACTTTAAGGAGGGCCATAGTTCCATGCTCCTGTCCCTAAACACCAATTAATTCCTGCAAACTCTGGTATAAGTGAGCTAAATCTACAACAGAGGCTTGGTAGGACTCAACAAATACAGAACAGCACAGCCCTATCACAAGCTTGCCATAGGACAGCAGGGCCAATTAGCTGTAGAGCAAGAGCAGGAAGACCCCAGCAGCAGTGGTCATTGACTCAGCATCCTGCTAACAGCACCAATTACTGTTAACACCTGGATGAGAATGGAGCCCCCCCATGCAAAATTTGGCTTGCATGTCACAAAATGACACACACACCAAGAGGGTATGAAAAGGTGTATTGCCTATATAATGCAGGCTTTTGCAACATGTGAATTGCCCAAGCTGGTTGGAAAATGGCTTGAGAGAGCAGGGGAAGGAGACAGACTGGGGGGTGGGGTGTTCCATGTGATTAGGGGTGGGGCTGAGATGAGGGTACTTCATTGGGCAGAGGCTTGGGTGGTTTGAATCTCTTGCCAGAGCCACAAGGGGGCAGTACCCAGGCTCTCAAGGCAGCTTGCTCAGGTGTGGGGTGTGAGAAAAGAGAGAAGCCTTCAGACCTGCAGCCATAGGAATCGAACATGCCAACAATCTTAATCAGCTTGGAAGAGAACCGCAGAGTGGGGCCTGTGATACCCTGGGTACAGGACCCAACTTAGCTGCCCTGACTCCTGACCCATGAAAATTGCCAGGTCACAAGCCTGCGTTGCTGCCAAACTTGTGAAAAGTTTCAGGCAGCATCAGAAAAATGAATACAATAAGTCATAATTCTTGAAAACAAAGGTTAAACCTTTTATTTTTCCTTCACAAGCATCCATAGAGGTGTTCACAAAAAGTGAGATATATTAATCCACAACATTATTTGGTAATAATAGAATGTAACTGGGAATTGATGACAAAATTAGAAAAATAAAACAATATCAGTAAGTATTCTTTTAACTAGAAAGTTAAAAGTCTCTTAAATATCTGTTGAGTCAGAAGGAAAATCAAACAAAAATTATAGACAATGTTGAAAGTAACCAAAATTATAACTCTATTGCAAAAGGACTCAACTACCTCCATTTTGACCTCAAACTCTGTAATTAAGTTCTGCTTTCCAGCTTATTTCTTAATTCAGGCAAAAGATCTTGTGGGCAAAGCATCCCCTGATGGGATCCCAAACTTCCCCTTCAATAGGAACTGCCTTGAATGGGAAGACCCTGACTGTGATCTAGCCCTAGACATTGATGGAATGACCTGACCTTCAAGGCCCACCTGCATGGACCCACCTACCAATCTTTGTCTCACATTTTCCTTATTATATAAATCTGGGAGGGTTTTCAGCACTTAGGGGACAGTCTTTGAGATGTTAATCTGCTCTCTTCCAGATGTTGGTTTTACTGAAATAGACTCCTTTCTTGTTTCACCACAACTTGTTTCTCTGTCTTTGGATTTCATCAGTGGTATGTGGCCGAACCTGGTCTGTTTGAGACCCCCAAGCCGGATGCTCTTGCACCCCTTGCCCCCAGTACAATACCAGAGCTTTAGATCTAGAGCTAAAGTTGAAGTGACAGAAAAATTCATAACCTTAAACACTCATGTTATTAACAGTTTTCAAATGGAATGAAAATAAATTAATTAAGCTCCAACTGAAGACTTAACAAATAATAGAACAATTAAATAAATCAAAGAAAGTAAGATGATAGATAATATAAGTGCAAAATTTATAAATTCAAAATCATTTTTTAAAAGAGTAGAATTTTTAAAAGGTTATTTCTGACAAATAACAAAGTATATAAATGTTTACCATCCAGTGAATACAAAAAAGATAAAATATTTAAAAATGAGAAATATAATGATGGGGATCTCATAAAAACACAGCAGATTAAAAGAATTCCAAGTGATTATCTGGATCAATTGTATGCAAATAAATTTGATAACCTGTATAAAATGGGTAATGATGATGGTATCTGAGAGAAAAACCATTCAAAGGGCTGCCCTCTTGCAACCTCACACTGTTTCTAAAAAGCTGTGCTCCCAGGTGGATTTGCTAAGTAATTACGTCAAATAGTTAAGGAACAGATAGTGCTAATGCTGTTAAAATTTTCCAGAACTTAGAAAAAGAATATTGCAAAATTTATTGAAGACATGGGCCAACATTAAAGCAAGACTCCAAAATGATATCACAAGGGAAGAAAATTATGAATCAGTTTAAAGTTAAATAAACTGAGTTCTATGCTCAACTCTAGATATTTAAAATGCACTTAAAACATCACCTTCCTTTCTTTTTTAAAAAGCTCTCAAATATAGGAATAGATATATATATTTTTTAAAGGCTGTATCATGATGAATCCCAAAGCAAAATGCTTAATGAAAAGCACTGGAAAAATTCCAGTTGTAGGCAAACACAAGACAAAGGTTTTCAATCACTGCTCTAATATCATTGCACTGCAAGACAGGGGTATGTTTTCAAGGAATACGATGTGAGTGATGTCTCCTCCCTACCTTGTGCAACTCAGCTCAGTTGGACATTTTTATTTGACATTGATCTGAACAAATTGTCCAACAAAAGTAAGAAGAAGAAAAACTGTTATAATGACAGAAAAACGATTATAAATGACATGAGAGTTCATAACATATCTAGATAGAAAATTAATATACAGGAATCACTAGTCTGCAACACACAAACACAAGCAATTAGAGTAGCTGGGGGGATGTGTAATATAAAGTATCTATGAATGGAACCCCTTCTCCCCCAAACGCTGATCATTGTGAGTAAAATTTGAAACACTAGTGAGAAACACAAATGAGGCCATGAGCTGTGGAAAGACACACTTAATCTTGGGGGAAAATAATTCAATAAAAAGGAAAATTCTCCTGTTAGTATTGAAAGTTAATGCACTCATGTTGAAATAACAGCAACATTTTGGAAAAAAAAAGGAGGGGGGGCAAGGTTTTCAAACCCTATATAGAGAAATAAGAAAGTAAAAATAAAAAGGATATTTCTGAAGAAAAAATATGGAGGGAAAATTGGTTCTGGGGAGATGGAGTAGACATATTCCTCCCACTAATTAGAACTAACAACCCTGGACATTACATACAAAGCAAATATAAGAAGTCTTTAAAGAGGAATGGCCAAGATCCTTAGATTCAAGGAAGAATGTGGTGGTGAGTTCCCTGGGTTTTATTTTTCCCTCATATATCTCAAACTGAATACTGGAGAAGTAAGCAACCAGGAAATACCAATGGGCAACAAAACAAAACAAAACAAAACCCAAAAAGAGCACACAAAAATAAAAGCCCAAGGAAAGTCTTCAGACTCAGGTCCAAAGTACTCCAGACAGAGTACTTTTTTTTTTTTTAAGATTTTATTTATATGACAGAGAGAGACAGAGAGAGAGGGAACACAAGCAGGGGGAGTGGGAGAGGGAGAAGCAGGCTTCCCACCGAGCAGGGAGCCTGACATGGGGCTCGATCCCAGGACCCTCGGATCATGACCTGAGCCAAAGGCAGCCGCTTAACTGACTGAGCCATCTAGGCGCCCCAGACAGAGTATTTTTGATGATAATCATTCTCCTGCAGCCAGAACCACAGAAAAACTGTAGCCCCACCCCCATCCCTGCCAACAAAGGTGAGTGGGGACCTGGACTCCCACCCTGGCCAGGCAGCCATTGGTACCCCGATCCCCAGCACTGGTGTTGGAGAAGGTATTCCAGAGCAGAGCCAGGATGTGATGGTCCCCAAGCTCCTGGGAGCTTCCTGCGTGTGATTTGAAGAAAGAGGCAGGTGTTCCAGATGGAAAAGATGGGGAGGGAGCAGGCTCAATTAGCAAGGGACCTTATGTACATGGCTTGTTTTGGGCTGCGCAAGACAAGATGTCTGCATATGCCTGCCACATTTCAAGTTTATACAGAGCCCTTGACTGGGCTCAGTCATGTATCTTCAGCTCTCAGCACCATGTCACCCTTTCAAGGAGCAGCTTCTGGGAGAGGAAAGGCAAGCAGAACACACATTCTGAAGATGGGAGGAGTGTGGAGCCTCTGACTGCCTGGTCCAGCTCACAGATCAAACAGTAGTCATGTCGTCTTGATGACTGCCCCCAACACTCCACCTTCCAGTGACCCACTCTTACAATTCCATATGTACCTGCTCCCCCTGAAATCTTCTGCCTTGTGCCCTGAGATGTCTGAAGGAGTTCCATGAGGATGGAAGCTGGCTGCACTAGAGGCAAATGCCACAGCAACAATACGGGCTTATGCCAGAGAAATACAGATTAAGACAATGATTCCCAAAATCAGTGACAACGTTTTACCAAGAGCTCCATGATTTGAACCACTGATTTATTAAGTCTCTTACACTGGGGCATTCACTTATGTCCTCATGTGCTTTAATAAAAATTATATATTAGCAGACTCATGGGTATGAACACATGCATTCTGTTTGGATAACAGTACAGCTATCTCCTTCTGAGACAGTCATAATGTCCAACGCCATCCTACTTTGGAGGACAGTTCTTTTCATCTGCGGTCCCAGTGTTCAGTGTTCAGAAAGGACAGGTTTTTGTTACTATCATTTGAGACTTACTGGGTGAATTTAGTAAGGGCTTCTAAATATGTTATAACATCCTCCAGGCCAGTGGAGGGAACAAAGATGGCAACCAAACAATAAATCATTGGAAAACAGAATGTCCCCCCTTGGCCTTGAGGAGAGGGAGGCTGGCAGCTTTTTGGACTGTGACCAGGTTGTGCATACCATATAGGTTGGGGAGGCAGAACATTCAGGTGTGAGGAGACGGACTTGTAGTGGATATGCCAGACCAGGACTCCCAGGTTCTCCCCTCTTTCAATGGTGTGTGTTCCATTCCAGGTAGAGTGTTTTTAAATGCGTCCAGCTTGTAGCAGGACAATGGGATCCCATTGGAGATTGAGTAGTTCCCCCTCATCCAAGGGTGCAAAGTAATGAACCCATTGCAAATTCTAGTAGGTAACTCCTTACTCAAGTGTGATGGGATTTGGTGTTCTCAGCAGCATCACATGTTGATTCAGGATGAGAGTTGGGGCAACAGCTATTTCCTGTGACTACTACACCTTTATAGCAGGTATTGAGTATCTCAACAGAGGTCCCCAGCCTGTCCCAGGGAGCAGCAGGCCTCACTGTTTGATTATTCAAATGTATTAAAGCCTGGGACAGTACTTTAGTCTAGCCAGCTAAGGTGGTTTTACCTGTTAACAATTTAATTAGCTGCTTTAATATTCCGTTTTTTCTTTTTACCAACCCTGTTGCTTATAGATTTAGAGGAGATGAAACCTCATTTAATGCTATGTTCTTTTGCCCCATCTTATGTATCATGACCTCTGAAATGTAACCCCAATCACTGTCTATTCTATGAGGGTATCCATACATAACTCTGCTTCTGTAATCCCCTAATGGTGGTAGCCTGGTTTGCACATTGACAGGGGAAAGCTTGAGTCAGGCCAGATGCAGTGTCCACACAAACCAAGGCGTATTTAGAACCCTCATTCAGAGGGAAGGGGCCAATATAACCAATTTGTCAATCGCTTACCATTTGGGAACTCTGGTGAATGGTCCCAATCTCCTTTGGCAGTTGCCTTGTGCATTGTCTAAAACACACAAGACATGGTGTTACTGCATTAACCAAGTCACTATACTACAAGGGCACATCACCGTGCTTGGCAACACACCATCTCACCTGGGCACTTCAGTGGCCACTCTTTCTATGCACCTAATCTGCTATATCTACTGCAGGGTCAGTTGCTATGGTTTGTAGACTCTAGGGTATCAGATTTTTTTTAAGATTTTATTTATTTATTTGAGAGAGAGAGAGTGAGAGAGCATGAGAGGGGAGAGGGTCAGAGGGAGAAGTAGACTCCCCACTGAGCGGGGAGCCTGATGTGGGACTCAATCCCAGGACTCTAGCATCATGACCTGAGCCGAAGGTAGTTGCCTAACCAACTGAGACACCCAGGCACCCTAGGGCATCAGATTTTTGATTGCCTGGGAGTGTCAGTGGCTTATGAGCCAGGATGTGCAAAACAGTGAGGACTGCCTCAGGTTCTTGCAGATGGACTCAAATGCCTTTTCACATATCTTGACCCTTTTAAGGGCTTATATATAATCATCTACCCCTTGGCTTTTTATTGTCCAAGTCAGACAGTTAATCTTTAGAACAGCCCAACTCTCAGTGCAAAGGAATCCAAACCACTTTGAGTTCAGCCCACTGGCTACTGTGGTTCCTTCCTTCCTGAGAGGCCCCACCTGAAGTAGCACTCTGCACACTGCTAGGAGCTGTCACTCTGTAAGGGTCTCTCAGGCTCCTGCCACCTTCCAGAGCTGGGACCAAAACCTTAGGGGCACTCTTCCTTTTGTTGTCTCAGCCACAGTGCCTGATACACACCTTCCAGAATCACAGACACATCAAAATCAAATGGTAGCCCTGATTGGGGGATGCCCAGAGCTTTAACCTGCTTCACTGGTATTTTTGCCTCCTCAGAGGTGGTTTGTTGCTCTATCCCTACTCCTGCATGTGCCCTTTCTTTACGAGGTCATATAAGGAATGGGGGCACTAGGAAGGGTAAGAAATAAAAGTCCTCCAAACCCCTAAATTCCTAAAAAGCCTTATATCTCCTTTACATTTTTAGAGCTTGGATAGGCTTGTATCTTATCAAATCCAAGTTCTGGGACAGCATGTGTTTTACCCAACCAAAGGACTCCCAAAACCTTGCAGTAATACATGAGCCTTGAGTTTTCTGTGGTTTTACCTCCCATCTTCTTCCTCACAGATGTTTCAGCAAAGTCCGCAGAGTGTCCTGCAGCAGGGGGATGTCTTCACATGTTGATGTTATATTATTAATGTAACAAGCCCATGTTACTGTTGTATTACCATCTCATGAAATATTGTGGGGATGCACAGGTAGCTTTGGGTAAGCACTAAGGTCATTTTTTCATGTGGAAATAAATCTTTTTGTCCCTTCCACATGAAAAAAAATGATCTTAGCTATATCAGAAACTTGTCAAAGTCTTTTCCTTGAAAATAAAGCACTTTCATAGGAATACTTTTTGTCAAAGCATTGGAGTAAAACAGTAAGTATCTGCAAATGGTGAAGGACTTAAAATTGGTTATAGTTAAAGATATGATTGAGAGTTGTAAAGCAATGGACAAGGGAATTTATTTCTGTGACATGCACTTTAAATTTATGAATAATAACATTATACCAAGATATACAGATTTTTTGGAATTTTACATAAACAAACTCTAAAAAAAGTTTATCATTACCTCTTATTTGACAGTGTTTCCAATGAAATTTAACATATACAAAAATTTCATAAAAAATTACATATTTGTTGAAAACTGCTCTTTTAATCAAGACTCAGTTCCTTGAGTAATCAAAGACCTGATAAAAACAAAACACAGAATCTTTGTTTTCTAGGCAGACTACATCAAAGGTAAAATCAGACCAAAACAAAACAAAAGTCTTTTTTTGTTTGTTTTGTTTTGTTTTGTTTTTTTATTAACTAGCAAGCTGTTAATCGAAGACAACTTTGTTCTTTTAACAGAGAGAGAACCAAGTTCTAACATTGCACCAGTATACTTTTGGTATTAAAATTCTTTTCTTTGTTTCTTTTTTTTCCTTTTTAACTCTGTGGGCAGTGTTTTGGTTATCTCTTGGAGTGTTTAAGACAGGACAAGATTTACAACTTCAAAGGATGGAGAAAGAAGTCAAGTTTTCTCTTAGGAGCTTTGAGGTCATAGCTATTTAAAATTTTCTTTTGTAGCAGGGGTCAGACAGCATGAAACATTTGTCCACTTCTTCATCACAACATCCTCTTTGCTTTCCTCATTTTCCAGGGACTCCATAGCTTACTGTCCCAGTCAGGTTTTGTTACAAGCACTCAGACCTTAATCTGAGGCAGCTTGTGCCCTCTTAGCTTTGCAAAATACCATGCTAAGATCTCCACCTTTCCCACCTTGTTTGTAAGCCCCAAAGCCAGCAGAGAAGTGGACAACCTTGTCTAACCTCGGCTCCCCCAACTTTCTAACCTGAGCTTCAGCCTCTAGTTGAGCATCAAGGGCCAGTGGAACTGCCCATGGGAGAGGCCAGCTCAATGCGTCAGATATGCTTTTCTCTTCTTCGCCACAGTGTGCTGTGTGCAGCTCCTCCTACAAGTGCATTAGGCCATCTGACATTTTCAGGGCATCCCTGTATTCACAGAACAGTTCACATATGGGCCATCCCTCCCCACACAGAGGTCACTGCCAAGTCAAGAATTGAATTCCCCATGGATACCTCTTTCCCAAGATCCATTTCTTCTGTCTCCTGGCTGGCTTGGCAATTGTTGATTCACAAGCGTCTCAGGAGTTTCCCAAGTGTAATCTGAAACTAACCTTAGTATGTAGGGCAGGGACAGACTGAAGAAAGAGGCAGGCCACTCCAGGTTGGTAGGAGGCAGTTTTAATGAGCAAAGGGAACTTACATATGAAGCTTGTCTTGGACGGCTGCAAGATGAATAGATGTCTGCACCTGCTGGCCAAATCTTAAAAGTTTGTATGGTCTTAACTGGGCTCAGTGAGGTATACTGTTCAGATGGTCTCAACACCACATCACTATATCAAGGCTGTGTACTTGAGGCAGTTTCTGGGCTGGAAAGGCAAATGGAAAGCAAATTCCAAGGATGATGGAAGGGTGGGGAGCCTCCAAATTGCCCAGGGTCCAGCTCATGGATCAACCAGCAGTCACGTCCTGTCAATGACTTCCCCAGTAGACTGTCATCCCCAACAGCTCTTAATAAATCTCCTCACCCTTGGTGTCACTGATGGCCATGAGGGGGCCCATACTTCCAACATCATTCAACAGTAACAAGGGGGCTCTCCTGCTCCCCACTGGGTGCTGTCAGTTGAGCCCAGGTGGAGATTCAGGACTGTGGACTCACTGTGTAGTAACAAGGAGCTCTTCTTCTCCCAAGTGTCAAAAAATCTAGTGGACAGCCTGGATTCCCACATACACCTGGCAATGATGAGGTAGTGCTGTTCTACCACCCCTTGGAATGGTGTCAGAGGAGTTTGCTAAAAAAACATAAGATCCAAATAAGATCCAGAATCGTATAATGTAATACTCAAAATATCCAGGGTTCAAATGAAAATCACTTGTCATACCAAGAACCGGGAAGGTCCCAAACTGAATGAGAAAATTAAAAAAAAAAATTCAATAAATGCCAATGCTGAGATGAAACAGATGTTGAAATTATCTGACAAGGATTTCAAAGCAGTCATTATAAAAATGCTTCAATGAGCAATTTACAAACATGCTTGAAACAAATTTAAAAAAGAAAAACAGTCTCAGCAAAAATAGAAGATACAAAGAAGTATCAAATGAAAATTTTAGAACTGAAAGTTACAATATGCAAAATTAAAAGCTCAAATGTGAGCTCAATGGTAGGATGAGGAGGACAGAAGAAAGCATCAGTAAACTTGAAGATAGAACAGTAGAAACTACTCTTCATGAACAACAGAGAGAGAATAGAATAAAAAAAATGGGCAAAATCTCAAGGATCCATTGAACTATAACAAAAGATCTAACATTTGGCTCATTTGAGAGGAGGAAGGTGCAATAGGCTTTCCGTCTCTTGAGTTTTCTAAATGATGATTCATAATTGAAACAAAAATTAGCACCACACACTTATCAAAGCAACTAAAATAACAAAATGACAACATCAAATTTTGGAGAGGATATAGAAAAACTGAATCACTCATGCATTACTTGGGGAAATGTAAAATGGTACAGACACTCTGAAAACAGTTTTTCAGTTCCTTATAAAACCAAACAGCTACCATATGACCCAGCAATTACACTTGAACACTTATTCTAGAGAAATGAAAAGTCATGCTCACATAAAACACATGTACACCAATGTTTTTTGCAGGTTTGTTTATAATAACCCTACTTGGAAAGATGCCCTTCAATGAGTGAATGATGAGACAAACTGGTACATTTTTAGCCTGGAACACTACTCAGCAATAAAAGAAATGAGCTTTTGACACATGCATTCAGCAACTTGGATGAATCTCAAAGCAATGATGCTGAATGAAAAAACAAACAAATAAACAAACACCCAATCCCAAAAGTTTATATCGCATATATATTGTATTATTCCATTTATATATAATTCTCTAAATTACAGAATTATAGAGGTGGAAATAGGTTAGTGATTGCCAGGGGTTAAGGATGATGGAGAGGGAGAGGTATAGGTAGCAGAGGGAGGGAAATTCTTGGTGATGGAATAGTTCTGTATCCTTGATTGTGGAGGTGGTTACACAAATCTACATGTGATAAAATGGCATAGGACTATAAACACACCTTATATCAATATTGAATTCCTTCTTTTAATATTGTTGCATAAAAATTTAATTTGTTTATTTGACAGAGAGAAAGAGAGAGCACAAGCAAGGGGAGCAGCAGAGTGAGAGGGAGAAGCAGGCCCCTGCTCAGCAGGGGGGCCAACGCGGGGCTCAATCCCAGGATCCTGGAGCCGAAAGCAGACACTTAATGGACTGAGCCACCCAAGAAAGGAAATTACTAGAAATTTGAAAACTTTGTATGAACACTTTCCAGTAAAAGTAAATGCTTTACCTATCAATTTCCTGTAACTGTTATAAAATTTTATTCCATTTTTAGGAACTATTGAGTGAGCATAGTATATTTTAGAAATTATACTTTTGGGAAAAATACAAAACAATTAGAATTTTTAAAAAGAAGATCATTCTTAAAATACAAAATACATTGTATAAAACCTCATGCAAAAAAATAAGATAAATAAAACCTCAGGCAATAATAAAAGTCATGAGTATATGTTCTCATTTTTTTTCCTTCTTTAAAGCTATTTTAAATATTACTGTTGTTCTACTTTCTTAAAGTTTAAAGCCTCAGTGGTTATTTTTAACTTCAGCATACTAGTTATTCTTCCCTTTTACCATTCCACAATCTGGAAACTTCTTTAGCAGGCATTTAGTAGACTCATTCCCTCAGCTCTGCAGGAGAACAAGAGTGAATTCCAGCTTACCCAAGAGTCACAGATAGAATGTTCTCCTGAACTCGTATGAAGTAAGAATTTGGGAGACTAGAGTCTAGTTAAGTACCTGTCATATGGCAAACAGAAATAAATAATCACTGAATGAATACAACAAATATTGCCACTGAAATGTGCTTAGCAAAGTCAGCACACACCTCCACTGTGGGTAATCTTAATCTACAATGCTATAATTCATGTTCATGCTATTTTTGAAAATTAAGTGACTTTATAAGCCAGTTTTCTATATTTATTTTGACAGCCATAGTACTATCACAGAATCACAGAAAAAAAATTAAAATCAGATAAGCACCATAGGTGTTTTATGTGACAGATATGCAATGGAGATAAAGAAAAATTATCATTCTTTTAGACTGTACTTATCTCGGACATAGGTAATAAGTGAATTAAAAACTGAAAAACAAGAAGTATATTTTAATTAAAAAATTAGCAGTTTTTGAAAAAATAAAAAAAGAACACAAGAATTAGTTTTCTGTCATTAATATTTGAAGATGTATAAGGAAATTACCTACAAAAGTAAAAAATTCTTCCAAATTCCAATCTTTCTTTCTTCAGTCTTTGAAGTCTACTGATTATGCATATTCACTCCTAACATTTTGTCACTTGAAATGACCTCTATATTATGTGATTTTGTTTCAAGAATTACTCACATGCTCTCTCAGGCCAATTTGAGCTTTTCACATCTAAAATTACAACCACAGCAAACTATAGGCTAGTTTCCCAAGTTTGGGGAGAGGGACAGTTATAGTTTTTGCCAGCTTAATAAAGCCTTCTACATATCAGATACAATTTACCAGGAGCCCTTATTAAAGAATAAGATTCCTAGGCCTCAGCTCAGGACCATTGATTTAGGATTTCTGTAGATGGAGCTTTGATATCTGTATTTTATCAAACTCCACACATGGTTCTTAGGCACACTGAGTTTTGAGAACTGCAGGGCTGCAACTTTGCTAAAACAAGCATCTTCCTCTCTAGGCAACAATCAAGGCTCTTAACAGAGTTGTTACACTGTTGTAATATGCCTCCCTCCATTCTCCCTGTTCCTGTCATTTTTAATTACTTAGCATTAGAGAAGTTATTATTGCCATTTGAAGAAAGACAAAGTGCTTCACCCAAGCACTGTAAATAATGAATTAGAATAATTAGCTGGAGAGAGGTATGACTTGAAATTTAATATTTTTCTGGAATTTTGAAAGGACAAGGAGTATGGAATAGTTTTAAAAGGTGGTTTTCAAAAGGAAAATACTTGGTTGAATTGGAATTAATTGGTCAGTTACAGATTGGTTAAACTTTTCAAGATATGTGTGAGAAAAATTAATTCACTTCCACATTTCCCCAAATTTCCATTCCAGTCCTACCCTGCTGCTTTGAATGAAGGCTGCTTTGCTTTCAGTTTGGGACCCTGCTTCTGGAGTCCAGAATGCTGGGCAGATTGAGCTCTTATATTTGCCATCAAGTGGACTCAAATGAGCTCCTACCTCAGGGACCACAGAGAATGTCAGCCAGACATAAGAAAGCTAGAAGGATGCTTTCTGCACAATAGAAAGAATAATAGGGTGTCCTTCCAGAATATTAAGCAGTATCAGCAGTAACAGGAAATAAATAGATATGTGAAATCCATCTAGGATGACTAAGAAAAAGTAACATTATCAGTTTACTTTATGAGCTTTGTCTGTCTTCTCTCTTCATGGTAAAATTTAGCTTGAAATTTAAAGATGGATAGTTCTCTAAATGTGCTTTTTAAGATTGCAAAAATATTTTCAAAGGTAGTTTATTTGAAAATAAAACATTAGTCACTCTTCCTTGCAAAGGAATTTCAAAATCCCAACCTTTGTAGTCAGTTGACATATAAATAATAGTTCTGTTCCATTAACTGTTCATTCATTGATTTGAAAACCTCTGCTAGGCATGTAAAAAGGATAAAATATTTATGAAGCTTACATTCCAGTTGGCCTTTAATCAAGTAATTAGTATAATGCAAATGATTTAACATAGTTTGGGTTTACAACCTGGACCCAAATAAATTTCAATCTATCTAATTAAAAATGATGAAGCAAAACTTTTCTACCTGATCTATTTAGATAGAACTATAACTAAAAAATACAAATCATTTTTCCTGACTAGCTGAAATACATATTTGGTTAAAATGAATTTAATTAAAATGGACTAAAAGGTTGAAAGAAAGTTATTTGAAGCACTGTATTAGAATCACATACTTTTCTCCCCCTCTACCTTTTGGAAACCGGATAATTATACTGTAACAGAAGAATATTTTTCAGACACCCAAACTGAAATACATTCTTTCTAAACTTTTGAGGAAGGAGAGTAACTATGTAGCATTCTCTTTCACTAGTTTATTTTTTTTTTTTTTGGTTTTGTTTTGTTTTTATAAGATTTTTTTTAAATGAAACTCGAAAAGGATCTTTAAAATAATGTCAATTTGTTTATCCATTCGGTATGAGAGGTGGGGGAAAAATAACTGGATAAAACTTACCTTGTAGTTTAGAAAATTCTTTCTTTTTTTTGCTGGCGGTGGGGGGGAGGACTGGAGCCGCTCATGAGGCTGTGCCCCGCAGAATTCAAGGCATTCAGAAGAGCTGTGGGAGATGTCTGGCGACTTTACATGAATGTTGCTATGCAGTGTGATTTTGGACAATTTATAGGTCACACTGAGGGACTTTAAGAAAAAAGTACTGGGGCGCCTGGGTGGCTCAGTCAGTTAAACTTCTGCTTTCCGCTCAGGTCATGATCCCATGGTCCTGGGATTGGCTCCTTGCTTAGCAGGAAGCCTGCTTCTCCCTCTCCCACTCCCTCTGCTTGTGTTCCCTCTCTTGCTGTGTCTCCCTCTGTCAAATAAATAAATAAATAAATATTTAAGAAAAAAAAGTACATAACCCCAAACCTGACCAGACCATTTCTTATCCTAGCTTTAGTTGGAAAGAAACACAGTAGACAATTTGACCCCTATATAAAAAATACCAAATTCTCCTAAAGCAGCTATTTCTAGAAAATACCTAATTCTTCTAAAGCAGCTGTCTCTTGAAAATAGTGTAACAGGAAACTAAATATACTACGCAGAGTGTGGTAAATTGCACTGCCTATTTTTTCTGACTAGAGTGCTTTTCACAAAACTGGTTGCTTCCCCTCTTTTAGGATTCAGTCCTTGCCCACTTCTCAGTGAGGCTTTCCTAACTACACCAATTCAAGCAGCCCTTCCTCAACCTTTGTCTTACCTTGATCACTGTCCAACTAAAGTACATCATTTCCTTTACAGTACTTGCCACTGTTGGAAAAGGTTGTCTTTATTGATTTAGTGTTTACTCCTCTTTGCCAAAACATAACGCTTCTTGAGAGAAGGGTCAGCTCTAGCTAAAGAACCATTGTCATTCTTTTGACAAATATCTGTTGATACGTCAGAAGCTGGGTATAAAATGTTGAGTAGAGCAGACCTGATCCCTGCCCTCATGTAGTTTATGACACAGTGGGGAAAGTGTATTATAGTGCAGCAGAGAAAACAAACACCTAGGCAAACAAATGTAAGATTATAACCGTGACAAGAGCTAGAAAGGAGAGAAAATGGGCTATGAGAGCCTGTAATGAAAAATCTAATTTATTAAGTAGATAGAAGTTTTCTCTGAGGAAGAGATTTTGAGCCAGCATTTAAAAGATGAGTAGACATTAATTAAGTGAAGAGAGTCCAAGCTGAAGAAACAGCGTGTGGAAAGACTACATGACAGGAGAGAAGCTGATGTATATGAGAAACTGAAAGAGAGCTGACATAGCTGGAACACAGATGCTTTGGAAAGGGAGATACAAGAATAGATTATGGAGATCTGCATGGGCTAGAATAGGTGGGGATTTGTGTGAGCTGTGAGTTTAACCTGAGTGTAATGGAATTATTGAATATTCTGGGTGTGCTAGTGTGTTGGGGGTGTGTGTGTGCTCACAGGGGAGTATAATCAAATCTGTATTTTGTTAAGATGATTATGACTGATCTGTAGAAGACATTCAATTGGAGATATCTAAGAAATGGTGCGGTAGACCATTTAGGATGTCATGGCCGTTTTCCTCAGGAGAAATGATAAAAGTCTGGGTTCAGGTAGTGCTGGTGGGAAAGCAAATAGGTAGGTAGATCAAAAAAATATAAAAAATAAAATCAAAAGTACTTGGTGTTGGCTTGAATAAAAAGGCAAATATCACAGATAACAAACATGTTTGAGCTGGTGAACGTGTCACCATTTTCTGAGAAAGGAGAAAAAACAAGGAGATATTGTGAGCTAGCTGATCATGAGCTGGGTTTTGGCATGTTCTTTTGGAGGATGTCATTGGGAGGATGGATAAATTATGATCCTACATTTTTTGAATTTCTATGAGTGGGACGTTTAGCTACTCCATTTGACTTAAACAGTTATTTTCCATTATCACTTTTTAATAGGCAAATGGAATACCTGAATTTTATTTCCTACAATCTAAACTTCTGCATAATCTATAAAGCACCAAGTAGGCCTAAAATCCAGCTAGAGGACTTTGACTCTAGTGAGAATTGATGAATTGTCTGTCGGTGGTTTTATCCGTAAAAAAATGTGGGTTCAATAACGTGGAACCTGCTATCAAAATCATATTTCAGGACACCTGAATGGCTCAGTCAGTTAAGCTTCTGCTTTCGGCTCAGGTCATGATCCCAGGGTCCTGGGATTGAGTCCCGCATTGAGCTAAGGAGTCTGCTTCTTCCTCTGTCTGCCGCTCTCCCTGCCTGTGTGCACTCTCTCTCTCTGACAAATAAAATCTTTAAAAAAATCATATCTCAAAAAATTAGTGGAAACTTAACATATAATTTCACAGAGCCTGAGCAGAAATAGTCAAAACTTAGTTGCATTTAATACAGACATCCCAGCCAAGTCAAATAACATTTCATAATATTAAATTAGAGGGATTATATAGCACATCTCAAGTCATATGGAGTTATGACACCCCTGTAATATATTTAGTCTCCACTATTTGTTATCTAGCCAATAGGCAACAAAGCCAGGCAGGGGATGTTTGAACTAAAATAACACAGTTATGCTGAGATATATGTGTGAAGTACTTTTTAAACACAGCCCCAAGGTGTCTGAACTATAGGAAAACTACATTAGAAGCAATTAACTAGAATCTATCTAGAAGACATTTTGTTCTCTCTTTATATCATCCTCACTCTGTACAAATTCTGGGATAGCACACAAGAATCTTTTCAATTTTTTAAAAGTTCACTTTAACATTGCTTTTCTAAAAGATTCCTTATATATTTTTTCAGGATCCCTATCTATTATCTATCTATCTATCTATCTATCTATCTACCTATCATCTATCTATCTATCATCTATCTATCTAGTCATCCACCCATCCATCATCTAGTCTCACATATATATATGTGTGTGTATTAGCCACTCTAAAATGCTTAATAACTATTTATGCTCATTATGTTTGACTAAAAATCTTACGTAAAATCCAACCACTTTAAACAATAACTTTCAGCAACAGTAACACTAAACTACTTTAAAAGCAGTTATTTTGACACATTCAAAATATACAAATACATAGGCAAAAGGTATAATTTAATAAATGCTATCCTTCTGAGTAAACAAAGTAAATATCAACTTGATAACCTATTTGGGGAAATGCATCAAATAATCTAAACAAGCAATCTGTTCACACATATACCAAGTGGCTAAGAAAAAGGAATTTGTTGATAATCTTAAAGAGAAAAACAAAACCTCCCATAATTTACCATATTTGTTTCATCATATTTTTCTCTCACTTTAGAAAAAAAATAGTCTTCCATCACTGTAATTTAATTTCATGCTAAAGCCAAATGAGATATATAGTCTAAAAATTTAATCAGCCTCCTCAAATTTATTAAAAGTATAAATGCAAGCAACCACCAGAAGAGCACCAGCATGTAAATAATGATATACTATTGGGCCAACATGATATATGAGTCTCTTCATTGACAGCAAAGTGATAGAAAAACACAAAATTGAAGGAACGTATGTCCCATTTGGAAAGAGTAGTAAAAAATCGGTCAGTTGTGTCCATCACTGTAAATGGTCAGTCCTGATACAGCTGGGTAAGAAGACAGTCTTACTAACAATCATGTGTGTTCTCCTGGATGTTCAATACAACAATAGTCACATAAGACTAGTGACATCAACCTGAGTGAATTCACCATCCCTAATTTTGAAAGCCTTACATCTTCATTGAAAAATATTTGCATGCTGTATACAGAAACTTTTCAACTGAAACTCATTTAGTATTATCTACCCCATATTGAGGAAAGAAGGGAATATTCTAGCCAATGTAGGTTGGCTCACAAAATGTGCCCTGTGCTTCTTTTTATTATAACATCTATCATTTTCTAATTATACACAAAAACATCATATTAGAAAATTCGAAAAGATAAGGAAAAAAGACAAAGAAGAAAATGAAAATCATCTATAATTCTTTCTCCAGAAATAGCCACTCTTACCATTTTGGTGTATTTCTTCTCAGTCTATTATTATGAATACATACATATTTAGCACAACTAAAATCACACCACATATAGATTATTTTATATTGTTAAATATTTTTTAAAATCATGAATTTTAAAGTCTACAAATAAAAAATTATACAGGAATATAATGTAATGTATAATGTATTCCTGTACATTATACAGGAATATATTTTAACAGGTAATATATTTATGGGGATGTATTTTATTTCCAATGCTCATGATTAAAAATACAATTTTGTAACTGCTCTCTACATTTCTGAATTCGATGACCTTTAAACCATTCTTAGGTATCAATGTTTCACTTTTAAGGTATAATAAATCATTCAACAAGCATATAAAGAGTCTGACAATTTTCTGAAAATGTCAATTAGAAACTTTTGAAAACTTTTTGAAAAATAATGTGTATAAAAAAAGTCACTTCATACAAATCACTACATTTGAAGACTCTTTTTTTTAAATATTTTATTTATTTATTTGACAGAGAGAGAGAGGGAGAGAGAGAGACAGAGTGAGCACAAGCAGGGGGAGTGGCAGGCAGAGGCAGAGGGAGAAGCAGGCTCCCCACAGAGAAGGGGGAGCCCGATGTGGGACTCAAGCCCAGGACTCCAGAATCATGATCTGAGCCGAAGGCAGTCGCTTAACCAACTGAGCCACCCAGGAGCCCTGAAGACTCTTATTACATTAAAAAGGCACATGTTTTCAAAGGCATACTTTTCCAATATTCTCCATGTTGCTGATGCCACTTGCAGCAACAGTCTGTGTAATGAGGGAAATGCCTAATCTTTTGCTGTATGGGTGGCTGCAGGGATCCTATCTCATAAATGGCTTCTCCAGCAGGTTCCTGTCTTCTTATAACGAAGAAAGGTCATCTGGAATAGCTTAGTACTAAAAAGTGTGGTTCACAAACATAGCACTTCGGCAGGTAGAATCTTCTTGATTGTCAACTATTAGTGCTGTATAAAATAATTAGCTATTACAACAATGTTCATTGAACTGTCATACACAGTTAGCTGAGAAATGCTTAGCTGTAAGTTGTGTTTATAGTCAAAGTAAAGTGGAAAATGAGTGAAAGTTACCTAGATAACTCAAATTATTATACTTGATAAAGAATACATGTTTTCAACAATTAACTTCACTTTGATTTTTTTCTCTTTGATTTTTAAAAGTATCCATATTTAATTGATTCTATTTCAAATTTATATATGTAAAAAATTCATTCAAGCCCTTATGTTTTCATATAACACCCAGTGCTCATGGAAAACTACATCAAAAACTAATGATGTAAATATGGTGATTAACATAACATAATAAAATAAAAAAAAACTTATGTTTTAACAGTTGGATCTATGAAATCCATTATTATTTATTCTTTTTATTCTACTTAGTAACTAGTTGTTAGTTAAGTGTCTAAAAAAACAAAATAAGTATTTTAGAAACCATTAGAATAACAACTGTGCTATTCAGTGTGTTAGGGTTCAAAATATGTAGAAACACTTGTATGCAAATCCACCAATACAATCTTCTATCTAGTAACTGGCACCATACAGAGGCCAATCAAAGCCAGCAATGGGACTAAAGTAGGCTATCTAGGGCCTAAATAATTGTTTTCTGTTTGTTTTTGTTAAGGTGGTATCTGATAGTTTTCTCCAGTGGAAAATTACTATTTTCCTCTTTTAATTAATAAATATTTATGGGGAGACACTCTGAGAAGAACTCATTTCTCATACTTGTCCCCATTTATTTTAGCACCCATTGATAATCCTTGCCTGGAACAATTATTACTGTAATATATGTGAAGTGGTAATTCTCTATTTCCATCATTCCTTCTACATTTATTAGAATACTGCAATAAAGAGCTTTTCCTTCTCTCTCATTTGTTTATTCATTATTTTATATCAATAATAATTAACAGGTTTTATTTTATTCAATGGGCAATTATCTGTTACTATCATTATTTTGTTGCTGAAATTGTCCCAGATTTGGCTATTTGGGTCCTATGTCATTTTGACATATCTCCATCACTTTTTGAGCTTTTCTTTCTCTTTCACACCGTAAGATGATCCAGGTTCTTTTTTTTTTTTCTTTTCCTTCCCTGTCCTGGAGCTGGCTATTTCTCCAAGGAGCTATGTTTCCTTTTATTAGAGTAGATAAGTGTTATTTGTTTCCTAAAAGTACTGGAAAAACAAATTTAGAACTTTGCCTCTGATTCCCAATCTATCTCTCCTAAACAATGATAAAAATTGACACGTGACTTTCAATTTCTCTTTAGTGACAGAATTAGAAAGAGTGCTCATGATTTGACTGATGGTTAACAAAATGGGGGAGCAAACGTCTTCTCCATCTCAATCCCTCAAGTATGCTTTATATTAAAGCCTTCACCACCCTTAAGAAACAACTGTGTTTTATCCCTAATGGTTAACATAGTAATTACTACCTATATTGTTTCATTCTGATAAGGAAATATCTTTATGAGAGAAAAACTTAAGACATACCCACTAGCAGACAGATCTTTTCCTCTTACATCTGAAAGCACAGGTTCAGAATGGAAAAACGATTTAAACCACCAGCTGGATTCTTCCACTTTCGGTAACCCTATCAAATAAAAGTCATATTACCCCCTTCTCAAACAAATTTGGAAGATTAGAGACAAAGAAAACAATAAGGGTGACGCTGATAAGAAATAAACCAAATACCTTGTTGGGATTTGTCATCAGGTATGATGTTAACAGAATCAGTTAAAGAGCTAACTGAAGAAATACTGGCCTCTGTAGGAAACAAATGAGAATCAATAAACAAATAAATAATGGGCAAACAAACAGAAACATATTGTTTATGCATAAACTCCCAAGTAGCAAAGTAGCATGGTTTGAAACTCCTGGATCATGACTTCATGAATTGAAAAATGGATTAAAATGTCAATTAAAAAGTCTTCTGGAAAAAGCATATTACATGTTCTTTTCTTAAGTTTAAGATAAGTTTTAAAAGATATGTCATAATATATGACTGTTTGCTCCACATAATTTTGATCATAGAGCTTATGATACACCTAGTTGGCAAATAGCACCCAGGTTTTCCAAATAGTCATCATTTTTTTCTTGTCTGCATAGACTTCTCATTAGCTGTCTTCTGTATTTGCTGCATTATTTCAGAGTCCCTCTGCTTTCTCTGAGAGGTGGTCAAGCTATCCTTTCTTTTTCCCTTCCTAATTTCATGAGATTTCTTCATGTTTTTCTGGTGGGCAAGTTCTTGCTGATTTCTGCAGGCCATGCCGACCACCAGACCAAGCCTGGAAGAGAGCTATTGAAAGAGCAATGGTCTCCTAGCACACTCTTACATTTTCTATTAATAAGATATATTTCTTTCCATGGTGGACAACTCTGTCTCCCTCCATAGATATAGATGTAGAATTTAAAACATAAATATCACCAAATTCAAAATCTTAGTACAAAATCAAGAATGAATATTATTGTATTACATTAGAAATATTACATGTGCATATATTTAAATATTCTACAAAAGTTACAAATTTAGAAATAAAGGAATTATTTTTAAAGAATAAACATTTTATTTTGTTTTATCATACTTGTATTTTAAACCTATAAGTCTTTTAAACTATCAGAATACAAAAATAACTTCTATGGATATAATAACACTAAGTAAATGGAAATAGTTAAACAATTTTATAAAAAGAATAAATCAACAGACATTTCCAACTTTTATCTACAAAGAAAACTTGAAATTAGAATTTTTGACATGTGGGCATATTTTCACTAGATGATAATTTGTTTCTGAATGATTGTTTCATTCTATGAAATTTCCAAATTTTCTTTAAGAAGCTACAACTTTTTATTCAGCTATGAATATTCACAGATGGATAGATAAATAAAAATAAAACTGGCAAATAGAAGCTGACCTATTATCCAAGAGAAAATGGAAATTAAAGAATCCTTGAAACAGTCATGCTATCCCTTCTTTCATAAGAAAGAAATAGCATTTTCTTTAGGTAAAATTATCAGCTTTTAATGTATATCATTAAATGCAAGATACATGAAATTAAAACATAATTATGAAATATAAGCTTATTTTCACTTATTTATAAGTGTTAATGGTTTCATCAATATGGTATAATATAACAGAGTTAAAACAAAGAGATAAGCCTTAACTATATTGATTCAGAGAGGTTTCAATGAGTTCTATTCCTATTTTCCTCACTGTCACAGACAATTGTCAAGTCTTGTCCCTTAAGATCTGAGCAGGACACGATATGTAGGTTAATAATACCTCACAAACATCACCTCAAATCACATTCTCTAGGAGTATAGTACTCTAGTGATGATAACAACTTACTTCGATAATACTGATTTTTGGCCAGCAAGCAACCAATGGAAGGTACGGATGCCATTGTTTTCCCTGTGAACAAGAGCCAGAGAGACTGCGAACAGCTGTCTGGGAACAGTGACAGGGAAAGAGAGGTTGTTAATTGCACGGAGTTTCCTTTTCTTTTTCCATATATGTATACATATGTATATATATATATATATATATATGGAAAAATATATATACATATATATTTTTTGCAAAGCAACATAATTTACCATGTAATAAATATCTAATAGAAAGAATTAAAAAGCTTACACAAAATTGTAATCAAATATACTAAAAAAAAAACAAAAAATGCAATCAATGTGTATATTTATTTGGAAAAGCAAGAAAAAAATATATCCAACTATCCAACTACAAACAATGCCCACAACTTGTTCCAACTGAAGTAAACCTAAAGGTCAGTCAGAGAAAAAGTGTTAAGACAGCCATGATATAGTCTCTCACCTATTTGTTTTCTCCAATTTGTTCTTTTAAACAAACGTGTTCTAAGCTTTCCTCAGAAAACACACACTCAAAGAGTGGACGTGATCCAGGAGGGACCGAGTTCCACAGGCCAGGAGCACTCTGCAGTGAATGCAGTTGTGCTCTGGGACCCCTGAGCACACCTTATATTTAGAAGGCTGAAACCTGAGCTGTGGGCACAACAGAGGGAGGTGAAGCTCTTTGCCTGTCTGCCCTTCAGCTTGTCAGAGTGCCAACCAGGGCTGCAGGCAGCAGGGACGGACACTGTAAGGTCATGTCTTATGACTGCTTGTTTCTGCAGGGTGGAAGGTGATGCCCAGGCATCCCCTCAGCCTTCCATACGATCTCACACTGGGGAAAGCACCGTGCTAGGTTCCGTGGGGGTTGCAGGGGCGAGGGGGTCACTGCAGTCAGGCTGCAAGCCAGCTGAGGGAACTGGACATAACCACAGACACAATGATACAAAACTGAGCCACAGGAAGACCTCACGAGGAAGAGCTCCGTGAATTACTGAAGCCCTATGGGAAAGGACATGCACTACAGAAATTTATGGACGGCGAGTTAGAAATTCCAGTGAGAATGATAAAACAAGGATGGGGCAATCATGGGTAATGAGGGGAAATTATTGACTTCATAATATTGTATCGATATTATTTATTGATTCAAAAACTATATTTAAATTCTATTTTTGTAACATCTCTTAATGTGAACTGTTTTGCCATTTTATAGACTCAGTTTGTCACGAATCAAATCATGGCTCCACCCCGTTTCAATTTATTTAGTAGCCATTGGTTTTAACCAGCTTAAACCACACAAAATTTCTTGTCAGCTAGTTTCAAATATATTCAAAACATTGATTTCAGTATGCCATCGTGGTTCTTTCTAACTACTTAGTGCACCTGGTTATGGCTCCTTTACGTTGCAAGTGTTACTTACTTAGGCTTTTCTCTTGTCTTGATTAGTTTTTTAGGGGTTTCCCTATTACATTAGATCTGTCAAAGAACTATTTGTTCTTCTCTTTGTTTCTTGATTTTATATTTCCTCATTTTCTGTATTGTTTTATTGTTTTTCCTTTTACTTACTTTAGGAATATTCTTATCATCATTTATTTCAAAGTATTTTGTTAACTGCCATTATGACATTTCTTGAATATTTGAATTAAAGATGCTTTTCTTTTTCCAAATATATAAATGTTTAAAAATATCTTTTAGTTTATTTCTAAATCCACTGTATTGTCAAGAGAAAATGTTTCATTTTTATTCATTCATTAAGAGTGTTTTTAGAGGGCGCCTGGGTGGCTCAGTTGGTTGAGCCACTGCCTTCGGCTCAGGTCATGATCCTGGAGCCCCGGGATCGAGTGCCACATTGGGCTCCCTGCTCAGCAGGGAGTCTGCTTCTCCCTCTGACCCTCTTCCCTCTCGTGCTATCTCTCATTCTCTCTCTCTCAAATAAATAAAATCTTTAAAAAAAAGAGTGTTTTTGGAAATAGCTTTCTGTGTATTTGAGAGTAGTAAATATTCTCCATTTACTGCATATAGTCATTTTATTTTATTTTTACATTTAAAATAATTTTTATTTTTGCATTTTTTAATTTACATTTTTAGGAAAACATTTAAATTGCATTTATATTATTTTTAATTTAAATTCAATTAATTAACATATAATGTATTATTAGTTTCAGAGGTAGAGGTCAGTGATTCATCAGTTGTATATAACACCCAGTGCTCATTACATCACATGCTGTCCTTAATGTCCATCACCCAGTTACCCTATCCCCCCTCCTCCTCCCCTCCAGTAACCCTCAGTTTGTTTCCTATGATTAAGAGTCTCTTATGGTTTCTGTACCTTTCTGGTTTTGTCTTGTTTTACTTTTTCCTCTCTTCCCCTATGATCCTCTGTTTTGTTTCTTAAATTCCACATATGAGTGATATCATATGATGATTGTCTTTCTCTGATTGACTTATTTTGCTTAGCATAATACCCTCTAGTTCCATCCACGTCATTGCAAATGGCAAGATTTCACTTTTTTTGATGGCTGAGTAGTATTCCAGTGTGTGTGTGTGTGTGTGTGTGTGTGTGTACCACACTTTCTTTATCCATTCATCTGTCAAAGGACATCTGGGCTCTTTCCATATTTTGGCTATTTTGGACACTGCTGCCATAAACATTGGGGTGCAGGTGCCCTTTTGGATCACTACATTTGTACCCTTGGGGTAAATCCCTACTAGTACAATTGCTCAGTTGTAGGGCAGCACAAAAAAACATAAGATACCTAGGAATAAACCTAACCAAAGAGGTAAAGGATATGTACTCAGAAAATGATAGAACACTTATGAAAGAAACTGAGGAAGACACAAAGAAATGGAAAAACGTTCCATGCTCATGGATTGGAAGAACAAATACTGTTAAAATGTCTATGCTACCTAGAGTGATCTATACATTCAATGCAATCCCTATAAAAATACTATCAACTTTTTTCACAGAGCTGGAACAAATAATCCTAAAATTTGTATGGAACCAGAAAAGACCTTGAATAGCCAAAGGAATGTTGACAAAAAAAGCAAAACTGGTGGCACCACAATCCTGGACTTCAAGCTCTATTAAAAAGCTGTAATCATCAAGACAGTATGGTACTGGCACAAAAACAGACCAGTGGAACAGAATACAAAACCCAGAAATGAACCCTCAACTTTATGGTCAACTCATCTTCAACAAAGCAGGAATGAATATCCAATGGGAAAAGGACAGTCTTTTGAAAAAATGGTGTTGGGAAAATTGGACAGCCACATACAGAATGAAACTGGACCATTTCTTTATAACATAAACACAAATAGACTCAAAATGGATGAAAGACCTAAATGTGAGAAAGGAATCCATCAAAATCCCAGAGAACACAGGCAATCACCTCTTCGACCTTGGCTGCAGCGACTTCTTGCTAGACACATCTACAAAGGCAAGGGAAACAAAACTAAAAATGAATATTGAGACTTCATCAAGATAAAAAGCTTTTGTACAGCAAAGAAAACAGTCGACAAAACCAAAAGACAACCAATAGAATGGGAGAAGATATTTGCAAATGCCTTATCAGATAAGGGGCTAGTATCCAAAATCTATAAAGAACTTATGAAACTCAACACCCAAAGAACAAATAATCCAGTCAAGAAATGGGCAGAAGACATCAACAGACATCTCTGCAAAGAAGACATCCAAATAGCCAACAGACACATGAAAAAAATGATCAACACATCACTTGGCATCAGGGTAATCCAAATCAAAGCCACAGTGAGATACCACCTCACACCAGTCAGAAGGGCTAAAATTAACCACTCAGGAGAGGACAAATGTTGGCAAGGATGCTGAGAAAGGGGAACCGTTTTACACTGTTGGTGGGAATGCAAGCTGGTACAGCCACTATGGAAAACAGAGTGGAGGTTCCTCAAAAAGTTGAAAATAGAGTATATAGTCATTATTTTATATATGTTCTTTAGATTGTTACTTAACTTTGTTAAATTTCATACTTACTAACGTGTTACTGCTTGATGTACCAGTTTCTAGTATGATTGCATCATTGAATACTATCGTTTTTATTTTCTTATATTTTGAAGCTATGTGAATAGGTGCACACAAAATCATGATTGTAGTATTTTCTCAGTAGATCTTTGCTTTCATCTTCCTTTATCAGCACTAATGTTTTAGACAACCTGGTAATTTAATTTTCCCTAGATTTTTTCTTTCTCCCTAGGTTCCAGTTGGTCTAATATTAAGATTGCAGCACCAGCTTTTTTGTAAGTAATAGAAAGGTATATCTTTTTGGTTTCCTTTATTTTAAACTTGCTGTTCTGCTTCATCTTATATGCACCCTTTAGCTGTTTTATTTTTTTCCTAATTTTACATATATACTTTCTGCCACAATTATTCATCTTTTGGTTGCCTTTCTTACCATTAGATTTCTTTATAAGTTTTGGAATGTGTGTTTTCAGGTTCATTTTGTGTGAGAGAGAACTTGCATTGTTTTCTCCCCCTCTGTAACACATCCATTCACTACACCACTCCCCCCTCTCCAGGTTAGTGGTATCAAGGTTTTACCTACCTGACTCTAGTTTTTATATTTTTCTATTATAACACTACTCACATTTTATAAAGGTATTGTTTCTGTCACAAATTAGTATGTGAGTTCCCCAAAGGCAGAAAATACTCTATTCATTTTTGCTTTAGCAATACCCAGCACAAAACCTGATACATATAGAAGTCCTTGTTCTAAATATCTGACAAAACCAACATATTCTTCCTGTGCATGGTAATGAGGATCATATCCTTGGCTACTAATTTAAATATCATAACAGGGCTCAGATTTCCATGCTATAACTGTGACATAATGAGACTAATTTTTACCCAATTATTTTCTGACTCATGTTTTTTTTCAATAATCTAAGTATTAAAATTGGTTATAACTATATTTTCATTGAGCTTTTTGTCCTAGATTTAAGTTATGCTAAAATTTCTCTTTGATTGTAATAAGAGAGTGCCTGTCAACTCTGAGGACCCACTACAAACCAGTGTGGAAGATGGAGCTGTCATTCACAAATTTCTGTTCAGAAAGTTGAAAGATGTTGCTAATTGATGCCTCAAAAAGGGAAGAGAGAATTCAGCTAGATAGGGATCAAACCATTCTGAACACCTACAAACTCAACAGGAGAGCAAAGAAAAGAATAGCAGCAACTCTCTGAACAGAAAAGCGACCACTTTCTGGAAGAGTCATATTCTATCCCTTCATAGTAGTTAACCTTATTTTTGGTATATATATAAGTTGGTACCTATTTAAAATTTTGAGATACAGTTTCTTCTAACAGACCAAAATATACCCTAAATCTCTAGTGTATGGCTTTGTTCTAGTCTCCTGCTTGATCACATTCTCTCCTTTTTTTTTTTAATTTCTCTTCTTTCTTTTTTCAACCAATTTCTTATCTTATCAATTCCTTTTATAAAATCTTTTATAATAAAATTTAATTTTATTAAATCTTTACAGTCATATTCCATCCCCTCATCATATTTACCATTATTTTGTACATATATAAGCTTTTCTTTCTTTAAAATTTTGGGAGGCTGTTTTTTCTAACAGACCAAAATACACCCAAAATCTACTGTGTGGCACTGATCTATTTACCAGCCTGATCATATTTGATCATATTCTTTTTTTTATCTTTTTCTTTTTTTTTTCTTTTTTCTTTCTTTCCCTTTCTTTTCCTCCAGTTTCAGGTCTCTTCTGAATGTTTAGTGTACATTTTTCTGGGGTCATTGTTACCCTGTTAGCATTTTGTACTCTCATTCATCTATTGTCCTCTGGACAGAATGAAAAGACGGAAAAAATCACCTCAAAAAAAAAAAAAAAACAAGAGGCAGTACTGACTGCCAGGGACCTAATCAATACAGACATTAGTAAGATGTCAGAACTAGAGTTCAGAATGACAATTATAAAGATACTAGCTGGGCTTGAAAAAAGCATGGAAGATATTAGAGACACCCTTCCTGGAGAAATAAAAGAACTAAAATCTAACCAAGTCGAAATCAAAAAAATCTATTAATGAGGTGCAATAAAAAAAGGAGGTTCTGCTACGATAAATGAGGCAGAAGAGAGAATCAGTGATATAGAAGCCCAAATGATGGAAAATAAAGAAGCTGAGAAAAAGATAAACAACTACTGGATCACAAGGGCAGAATTTGAGGGTAAATGATACCATAAGATGAAACAACATTAGAATATTTGGGATCCCAGAAGAAGAAGAGAGAGAGAGGCAGAAGGTATATTGAAGCAAATTATAGCAGAGAACTTCCCTAATTTGGGGAAGGAAGCAAGCATCAAAATCCAAGAGGCATAGAGAACCCCCCTCAAAATCAATAAAAATAGGTCAATACCCGAACATCTAATAGTAAAACTTACGAGTCTCAGAGACAAAGAGAAAATCCTGAAAGCAGTTCGGGAGAAGAGATCTGTAACCTACAATGGTAGAAATATTAGATTGGCAACAGATCTATCCACAGAGACCTGGCAAGCCAGAAAGGACTGGTATGATATATTCAGAGCACTAAATGAGAAAAATAGGCAGCCAAGAATACTATATCCAGCTAGGCTGTCATTGAAAATAGAAAGAGAGATAAAAAGCTTTGAGGACAAACAAAAACTAAAGGAATTTGCAAACACGAAACCAGCCCTCCAAGAAATATTGAAAGGGGTCCTCTAAGCAAAGAGAGAGCCTAAATGTAACATAGACCAGAAAGGAAGGGAGAAAATATACAGTAACAGTCACCTTACAGGCAATACAATGGCATTAAATCATATCTTTCAATAGTTACCCTGAATGTAAATGGGCTAAATGCCCCAATCAAAAGACACAGGCTATCAGATTGGATAAAAAACAAGATACATCGATATGCTGTCTGCAAGAGACTCATTTTAGACCCAAAGATACTTTCAGATTGAAAGTGAGGGGGTGGAAAACCATTTACCATGCTAATGTACATCAAAACAAAGCTGGAGTGGCAATCCTTATATGAGAAAAATAGATTTTAAACCAAAGACTATAAGAAGAGTTGAGGAAGGACACTATATCCTTCAAAAAGAGTCTATCCAACAAGAAGATCTAACAATTGTAAATATCTATGCCCCTAACATGGGAGCAGCAAATTATATAAGCCAATTAATAACAAAAGCGAAGAAACACATGAACAACAATACAATGATCGTAGGGGACTTTAACACCCCCCTGACTGAAATGGACAGATCATCTAAGCAAAAGATCAACAAGGAAATAAAGACTTTAAATGACACACTGGACCAAATGGACTTCACAGACATATTCAGAACATTGCATCCCAAAGCAACGGAATACACATTCTTCTCTAGTGCCCATGGAACATTCTCCAGAACTGATCACATCCTAGGTCACAAATCAGGTCTCAACTGGTACCAAAAGATTGGGATTATTCCCTGCATATTTTCGGACCACAATGCTTTGAAACTAGAACTCAATCACAAGAGGAAACTCGGAAAGAACTCAAATACATGGAAGCTAAAGAGCATTCTACTAAAGAATGAATGGGTCAACCAGGAAATTAAAGAAAAATTAAAAAAATTCATGGAAACCAATGAAAATGAAAACACAACTGCTCAAAATCTTTGGGATACAGCAAAGGCAGTCCTGAGAGGAAAGTATATAGCAATACAAGCCTTTCTCAAGAAACAAGAAAGGTCTCAAATACACAACCGAACCCTACACCTAAAGGAGCTAGAGAAAGAACAGCAAATAAAGCCTAAACCCAGCAGGAGAAGAGAAATAATAAAGATCAGAGCAGAAATCAATGAACTAGAAACCAAAAGAACAGTAGAACAGATCAACGAAATTAGGAGCTGGTTCTTTGAAAGAATTAACAAGATTGATAAACGACTGGCCAGACTTATGAAAAAGAAAAGAGAAATGACCCAAATCAACAAAATCATGAATGAAAGAGGAGAGATCACAACCAACACCAAAGAAATACAAACAATTATAAGAACATATTATGAGCAACTCTATGCCAGCAAATTAGAGAACCTGGAAGAAATGGGTGAATTCCTAGAGATGTATCAACTACCAAAATTGAACGAGGAAGAAATAGAAAACCTGAACAGACCTATAGCCACTAAGGAAATTGAACCAGTCATCAAAAATCTCCCAAGAAACAAAAGCCTAGGGCCAGATGGCTTCCCAGGGGAATTCTACCAAACATTTAAAGAAGAATTAATACCTCTTCTTCTGAAACTGTTCCAAAAAATAGAAATGGAAAGAAAACTTCCAAACTCATTTTATGAGGCCACCATTATCTTCATCCCCAAACCAGACAAAGACCCCATCCAAAAGGAGTATTACAGACCAATATCCCTGATGAACATGGATGCAAAAATTCTCACCAAAATACTAGCCAATAGGATCCAACAGTATATTAAAAGGATTATTCACCATGACCAAGTAGGATTTATTCCCGGGCTGCAAGGTTGATTCAACATCCACAAATCAGTCAATGTGATACAACACATTAATAAAAGAAAGAACAATAACCATATGATCCTCTCAATAGATGCAGAAAAAGCATTTGACAAAGTACAGCATCCTTTCTTGATCAAAACTCTTCAGATTATAGAGATAGAGGGTACATACCTCAATATAAAAGCCATCTATGAATATTATTCTCAATGTGCAAAAACAGAGCTTTCCCCTAATGTCAGGAACATGGCCGGGATGTCCACTATCACCACTGCTCTTCAACATAGTATTAAAAGTCCTAGTCACAGCAATCAGACAACAAAAAGAAATAAAAGGCATCCGAATCAGCAAAGATTTCAAACTCTCACTGTTTGCAGATGATATGATACTGTATGTGGAAAACCCAAAAGACTCCACTCCAAAACTGCTAGAATTCATACAAAAATTCAGTAAAGTGGCAGGATATAAAATCAATGCACAGAAATCAGTGGCATTCCTATACACCAACAACAAGACAAAAGAAAGAGAAATTAAGGAGTCGATTCCATTTACAATTGCACCCAAAACCATAAGATACCTAGGAATAAATCTAACCAAAGAGGCAAAGAATCTGTACTCAGAAAACTATAAAATACTCATAAAAGAAATTGAGGAAGACACAAAGAAATGGAAAAACATTCTATGCTTATGGATTGGAAGAACAAATATTGTGAAGATGTCAATGCTACCTAGAGCCATCTACACATTTAATGCAATTCCTATTAAAATACCATCCACTTTTTTTCAAAGAAATGGAACAAATAATCCTAAAATTTCTAGGGAACCAGAAAAGACCCCAAATAGTCAGAAGAATGTTGAAAAAGAAGAGCAAAGCTGGTAGCATCACAGTTCCGGACTTCAAGCTCTAGTACAAAATTATAATCATTAAGACATTGGCACAAAAATAGACACATAGGTCAACGGAACAGAATAGAGAGCCCAGAAATGGACCCTCAACTGTATGGTCAACTAATCTTTGACAAAGCACAGAGAATGTTCAATGGAAAAAAGACAGTCTCTTCAACAAATGGTGTTGGGAAAATTGGACAGCCACATGCAGAAGAATGAAACTGGACCATTTCCTTACACCACACACAAAAATAGATTCAAAATGGTTGTAAGACGTAAATGTGAGACAAGAGTCCATCAAAATCCTAAAGGAGAACATGGGCCGCAACCTCTTTGACCTCAGCAACAGCAACTTCTTCCTAGAAACATCGCCAAAGGCAAGGGAAGCAAGGGCAAAAATGAACTATTGGGACTTCATCAAGATAAAAAGATTTGCACAACAAAGGAAACAGTCAACAAAACCAAAAGACAACTGACAGAATGGGAAAAGATATTTGAAAATTACATATCAGATAAAGGGCTAATATCCAAAATCTATAAAGAACTTCTTAAACTCAACATCCAAAGAACAAATGATCCAATCAAGAAATGGACAGAAGACATGAACAGACACTTTTCCAAAGAAGACATCCAAATGGCCAACAGACACATGAAAAAGTGCTCAACATCACTCGGCATCAGGGAAATCCAAATCAAAACCTCAAGGAGATACCACCTCACACCCGTCAGAATGGCTAAAATTAACAAGTCACAAATGACAGATGTTGGCGAGGTTGCAGAGAAAGGGGAACCCTCCTACACTCTTGGTGGGAATGCAAGCTGGTGCAGCCATTCTGGAAAACAGTATTGAGGTTCCTCAAAAAGTTGAAAATAGAGCTACCCTATGACCCAGCAATTGCACTACTGGGTATTTACCCCAAAGATACAAATGTAGGGATACGAAGGAGTACATGCACCTCGATGTTTATAGCAGTACTATCCACAATAGCCGAAATATGGAAAGAGCCAAGATGTCCATCGACAGATGAATGGATAAAGAAGAAGTGGTATATATATACAATGGAATATTATGCAGCCATCAAAAGGAATAAAATCTTTACATTTCATTTCATTCGTGGATGGAACTGGAGGGTATTATGCTGAGCAAAATAAGTCAATCAGAGAAAGACATATATCATATGACCTTACTGATATGAGGAATTCTTAATCTCAGGAAACAAACTGAGGGTTGCTGGAGTAGTGAGGGGTGGGAGGCATGGGGTGGCTTGGTGATAGACATTGGGGAGGGTATGTGCTATGGTGACCCCTGTGAATTGTGTAAGACTGTTGAATCACAGACCTGTACCTCTGAAACAAATAATACATTATATGTTTAAAAAAAAAAGAAGATAGTAGGAAGGGTTAATTGAAGGCAGGGAAATTGGAGGGGGAAAAGAACCATGAGAGACTATGGAGTCTGAGAAACAAACTGAGGATTCTAGAGGGGAGGGGCGTGGGAGGATGGGTTAGCCTGGTGATGGGTATTAAAGAGGGCACGTATTGAATGGAGCACTGGGTTTTATATGCAAACAATGAATCATGGAACACTACATTAAAAACTAATGATGTAATGTATGGTGATTAACATAATAAAAAATAAAACTACTGAAGTGGCAAAAAAAAGAGAAAAATAGATTTAAGAAAAAAATAAGTACTAATTAAAGTCAATTGCAACCTTTGTAAAAGGCGATCTATTTATCACATTTAAGATAACTCTTAGTCCTTCTAATTTTATTGACATTGAATGAAGTAGTAAATATGTATGAGATTGCTGTTTTAAAGAGCATGGAAATTTATGACAAGAAAAATGGTTAAGCTTATAGATAATTTATCATGACTCTGTGCTGCCACAGACAATTTACCAAGTATGTAGTATGAGATCAATATCTGACCATCCTGGAAGACTTAAATTGTCTATATCTAATTCCAGTCTGCAGTCATACAATATCTGAGTGTGCACACAACACGTCAGGGATTTTAAATATGTAGTAATATCCAGACAAATAAACATGCTGTATTAAGCATAGATTATTCTATGCTTAATAACTCTATGCTTAATAACTAATGCTATAAACAAATATGTGTAGCACGTGTCTTAAAAAAGCATGACTGTTTGCATTAAAATACTGTTTCATTTCATATTTTTTGTGGGAAAAATTAACATAAGTAGTCGCTGAATATTTCTTGGCCTCCACAACTGATAGATAAAATGGAAATAATAACAATTTACCTTACTTTAAATCCAATCCAGTCCTAAATTATATAATTCAATTGTTTAAATTTTATATTTCTCTGAATTACATATGGTCTATCAGTTATCCTGGCTGTACAAAACAGAAACCAATTCCATCTAGAAGCAGAGAAATGATTTATTGGGAGAATAGTGGTCAGTTCATAAAATCAATAGGAAACAGAGAGGTGTGGTCCGAAAAACAAGACCAACCAGTGAGATACTGGAAGCTGACATGGAGTAGTTTGGTCAATGAAACACCTGAGTGGGGGGTGCAGCAGGAGGTGTGACCACATTGAGCTTTATTCCATGGTTCAAGGGGCTAAAATTGTCATAGGTCCACATCCCAACAGCTGCTGCCTTTTCTAGACAAAGTCCAGTGCCCAATAAGTCCTTAAAAAGCGAACACCAGGGGGCACCTGGGTGGCTCAGTCATTAAGCGTCTGCCTTCTGCTCAGGTCATGATCCCAGGCTCCTGGGATCAAGCCCCACATTAGGCTCCCTGCTAAGCAGGAAGCCTGCTTCTCCCTCTCCCACTCCTCCTGCTTGTGTTCCCTCTCTCGCTGTGTCTCTCTCTGTCAAATAAATAAATAAAATCTTAAAAAAAATAAGTGAACACTGCAAATCCATTCTGCCTGCTAACAAGCAGTGTTTAGTTCTGCAATGAGAAAGTGGTTCCTACTCCCTAAGAAGGGAGAGCTGCTAGAACAAAGTACTACAGCATGTTCACCAGAAAATCCTAACCCTGTGTACCTCTTACAGGGATAATGAGAATTTGGGGCTAGGAATGCCTTCTCTTGCTGACCCTTTGCTCATAAACTTTCCCAACAAATCCTATTTCTCAACCCATACTATGCAACATTGCGCACACTGTCCTAAGAGCTGTTGCACTACTGGGAAGCCACCCAGAAGGAATCAGGCTTAGAATGTAGCAGGAACTAAATACACTTGAGCATGGAAGCACCTGCTCAAGTCACACCCAGGCAGAATATGATAAGAGGTCTTCTTTCAGTTATGACTAATCCTCCAATCCAAAGCGCCCAGTGGAACTGACCTTATTGACTAAGTTTAGGTCAGATGCTCAGATCAAGCTGCATATAGACAATGTATCCTTGCAGCAAAAATTGCTAACTGTACTTCAGAATCTATTCTCTCCTTTTCTTTTTAATATTTATGGGGCATAGTCTACCTAACTGGAGATTACATTTCTCAGGCCCCTTGCAGCTAGGAATTGGTGTGAGCCAGTAAAATGTGACTGGACTTATTGTGCAGAGGTAAGGGTCACAACTCATAGGGTGGCACAACAGTTCTTACATTAGAATGAAATAAAATTCTCTTCTTAGTCATTGTACCTTGTTACTGTTATTCAACTTATACTGCACCTTAACCAATAAAATCACTCTGACTTCTGTAGTGAGTGGTACAGAGTGCTGGATCCCCCAAATTGAATGGGTCCTCAGATGCTGGACTAACACGTATAAAGGCTGAGGTCACCAGCACTCTCCATTGTCTCTATTCCTGACATGCAACTGACTTTATTGAGCAGTTTTAGGCACTTTCTTCCACTAGGGCAATCTCACCCCCACCACCTGCTCTTATTTACCCTGTTTACTTGACCTACAAGTCTTTCTTTTCAGCTATTTTCCCTGATCCCTTGAAGCAAAGGAGAATTAAGTTCAAAGACTTCATGTCTGTGTAACTGCTGGGTGGGATAATGAGTCAGTTGCCAATTATACATATAGTCAAACATTTAAAAAAATCTCTCCCAGTCTTTATCTTTTTTTACCTTTGGCCCACATTCTCCCTAATCAGTCTCCAAACATTAGTCACAGTGTAAAAACACTGATTTATCATTAATTAATAAGCACTGGTCTTGATTCTTGAGGTTCTGCCCCACTGTCTGCAAAACCACTGGGCAGGTGAGTATCATCTGTGATAGCCAAATCTGTGAGGGCAGCAACCAGATCCTTCCTCAGTATTAATCATAGACAGAAGAAGATGGCTGCCTTTCTTGGTACAAAGACCATTTCTCAGTAGGCAATCTCTTCAGGATGCTCTTAGTTGCCAGTTTCCAAATTGCTGTCAGCATTTTCCTTCTTGTGGTAAGAAGCTATTACGCTCATCTAAGTGAGCATAATAGCTGGCAGAACTCCCCAAAGCTCAGCACCTTACATTCTCCAGGCCTGGCAGGGCAGATTCTGGAGAGCTTGTGAGGAAATTCATGACAATTACTTCATCAAATGCCTTTGTCTTCCTAAATGCTGAGATATTTAGCTAAGCAAATACACTGAAAGTAATAAATATGCTAGAAGGATTTCATTTCAATTTTCTCTCAGTTTTATGATTTGAGGCATAGATAAATATTCATAATTATCTAAGTCAGTATTTTCAGCTTGTGAATCCTATCCCTGCTGAGGTTGGTACCTGCTCTCAGCAATGATCAGTATAACAACAACTTGGAGCCCTATGAAAGAGTTTGGAGACATAAACATACTTTCTCTTTCATGTCTCCCCTAGCATCTGTGAGAGCCAAAAAAAAAAAAAAAAAAAATCATGGATTCGTTTCTTTTTTTAAATTTTAGATTCCTTTTAAATATCAGATCAAACTCCTAAACATCATTTTTTTGCCCTAATCTAATTGCTTCCATTTCCCACAAATCCCAAATCTAAATATGAGGAGGCTACTTATTTTGATATGCACAAAGATCCTAATCTGAATGCATGGAGTACCTAGTGATCGACTCTAGGTGTCTTAGGCTCCATTTTCAGGAAAACAGATACATCTGCATACAGTTTTACTAGAAACTTCTCTCCCCGCCCCCCCCCAAAAAAACACAAAAGAATGGAAGGGGAGCAGTGAAAAGAGGTGACGTGTGACCTTGCATGAGCTGATTTCATGAAGAAAATATGATGATGTTCCTAACTGAGGCAAAGCACCAGGCCTTTTCCCCTATACATCAGTGAGTCTTTGAATGTGAGCTGTCCCAGGGGGACACATGCCAGTGGAAGGGTGAGTGCTTTCAGTTGACAAAGATCCTTGGGGGACAGCTGCATCCTGTCAGCAAACAAGAAGTCATGATTGTTGGGAATGAGCACCTTTGTCCTAAAGGGAATGTGGGCAGCACAGCCTTGTCCCCAGAGGCCATGCCTTACATTGCTTGAATCAAGTGCTTTCAGGAGTAAGTTCATTCTGTTTGGGGCTTCTTTTCTTGGGAAAACTTACAAAAGGAAGGTGAGTGGAATGAAGTGTAATTCCTGACAGGGGGACTGGACTTATGTCACATCAGATAACTATGCTCCCATAATTTACTGTGTATCCTGTGTTTCCCTTATTCTTGGCTAGCATCTCTGCTAGTCCAGTTGATCTACCTGGAGGACTGACCCAAATCTTCATCTTTGAGTTTTATGATCCATTGAGCTGAGGATGTTTGTGTGGGGATGTTTGTGTAGGGATGGCATCTTAAGCTGAGGATGTTTGTGTGGGGAAGGCACATTCCCCTGAAAGACCTATTTTTATGACTGGCCCTTGGCTGTCTCCTGGGAACTGAGCTCCTGGAATGTTCTATCTCATAGGAGTATTTTTGCATTTCTTTGGCCTAGAGCCAAGCTGCACCAGTTGTCTAGAGGATTTATTCTAAAAATGTGATTTATGACAGTCTGGGGTTTCGGTAACTGAAGTAAGTCATGCTGGGACTATACGTGACTGACTCTCAATAAAAACCCTGGACTCATGGGGCGCCTGGGTGGCTCAGTCGGGTAAACGGCTACCTTTGGCTCAGGTCATGTTCCCAGGGTCCTGGGATCGAGCCCCGCATTGGGCTCCTTGCTCAATGGAGAGCCTGCTTCTCCCTCTCCCTCTGCCTGCCTCTCTGCCTACTTGTGCTCTCTATCTCTCTGTCAAATAAATAAAATCTTAAAAAAAAAAAAAAACCCTGGACTCCAAGGCTGAGATGAGCTTCCCTGATTGGTAACACTCCACACATGTCACATCTTTACTGGGGGAATTTAGTGTGTTCCAAGCGAGGCTTGGAAGGGACACCTAGAAGCTTATGCCTGGTTTCTCCAGACTTATCCCAACCAGGGGAGTTTTGGGAAGTCCATCATCACCTACAGAATCTAGCTCGTTTCTATAGGGATCAGGCAATTAGACTACATAGGTATATGATGGCCACCATATAGTCTTTGTACCTTTAGAAGTAGAATTAGTATCAACCATTCCTCCCAAGATGCAATTTTAAAAGTTTACTGTCTTAGCCATGGTGTGTGGGGGGCCAGTGTTGGAGGCTTACACCTGGTTTTTCCCACCAGTAAATCCTATACCACAGGATAATGACTAATATGGTGGTTTTGTCAACTAAGGAAATGACCATTAGGTCCATTGGACAGAGAAAGTGTGACCCAGACCTGGGTCAGGGCTCTGTTAATGACCTGGGTTCTATACCTTTCACTCTAAAAAGGATGTCATGAACGATATTTCTGATCCCTGGGAATCAATTTCAACACAGTCCTTTTGTTCAGAAGTCCTCAAAATGTCTGTGTATTCCCATCTCATGGTGTATGAATGGCCCTTAGGTCCCTTTGGGGAAGACCTAGGGGGGTTATTTTCAGATACACACTCCATTATGTTACAGGATCCTAACTCATGGGAACCCAGCCCTTCCTAGATCAATGAGTTCCAGGCATGAGAACTATCTAGGATCCAGACACTAGAATAGGGATCTGTGTATTTATTAATGAGCTGCTATTACAATCCTTGATTTTATCTTAATTGTATAAATTAAGCAAGGTTCTTGAGACTGCTTGCCTATATTGGCCCTGGGAACACCATGTTCTACAAGTCTTTCACTGTAGGTAAGTCTCCCTTTGTGGCTACTCAGACCTTATACCTGTTCTGATAGTTGCACTCACGGAGCTTCTAATGGTTAAGTGCCATCACCCAGCCTCCTTTTGGGGATCTTGTTAGCCACACTGAAGTTAGGGAGTCAATTCTAACAGCACTGTTTATTCTGAGTCTTGAACTATAGAGAAAAATCCTCACTGTGCTTTTCAGTGAAGCTGGTGCTCCTCTCTCCAAAGTGTTCCTTCTCATTTTGTGAAATGGGAAGTGTAGTCAGTTGGGTCTTCAGGCCTTAAGTAGGATATCCACTCTAGCATGCCCATTTCTATCTCAACCATCTTCCACAGCAATTCTGGAATTTCTATTTTACTTTGTAAGGACTATTATTGCTTCCGTGAATCACCTGACAACATATTAACATCATATGGTGGTCTTGCCAAGGCATTAGATCCTGTGTTATGGGAAATGTCACCCTTATGAATAGACTGTCTTGTTAAACAGCTTCATAACTGGTTTCCTTGACCCAGTACAATAAGGAACTGATTCCATTTGTATTTGCACATGTACATGTTGGAAATTTTTGCAGCTCCTTTAGAGTATACTCCCTTTGCACCTTAGTAGGCCCAGCTGCCTCAGCTAGCTAACATAACTGACCTGAGGTATTTGTCCAGTGACTAGGATAGGAAGTAGGGGGAGATCCTGATGGGGCATGTAGTGTCTTGCAAGCCAGAGATCTACGCATCAGCTTCAACCAAAAGAGGGACTCTGATTTTAACAAAGAAGTGTTGGCCATTTCTTTAGAAACAGAGTTTTGGGATGATCTTGACAGTCAACATTTTTTTAGTGCATTGGCTCAGATGTCCCTATCACAAATCTCAGTGTTCAGTTTCTTTCCAACTGGAGCCCTGAACTTGAAGAAGCAGACTTGCCAGGGTTGGGAATTCAACCTTCTTTGAACTCTGACACCTTTATAATCAAATCTTTGAGAGTTGACCTCAGTTTTTTTCTGCCTTTTAGTTGCAGTAGATAATAGTCCTTTTATATGCTGTCAAGGAGCCACCTGACTTTCATCATTTACCTTACATCAGTTAGGGGCACCTGGATGGCTCAGTTGGTTGAGCGTCAGACTCTTGGTTTCGGCTTAGGTCATGATTTCAGGGTCATGAGATGGAACCTGGCAATGAGCCCCACATTGGCTTCCATGCTCAGTGTGGAGTCGGCGAGATTAGCTCCCTCTGTCCCTCCCCCCACTTGCACACATGCTCTCTCTCACTCTCTCTCTCTCTCTACCTTACATCAGTTAATAATCACTCTCCTCCTTTCACAGATTTTCTCCATTGTGTCAGCGATATCCAGCTACAGACAGCTCATCCCATAGCACTATTAACTAATACTTCTAACCCTTTCAGACACTTGAGATGTTGCAAATGCTAGTACATCCCCTTCCACCATTATCCTAGGCCAGTTTACCTTTGGTAAACATTTTAACAGTTGTCTTGTGTATTCTTTTGCTAGGGCTGCTGTAACAAAGTATCAGAGAGTGGGTGGTTTAAACAACAGAAAATTGTTTTCTCACAATTGTGGGAGTTAGAAGTCTAGAACCAAGGTGTCTGCTTACTTGGTCTCTTCTGAGGCCTCTCTTCTTGACCTGTAGATGGCTGTGTTCTCTCTGCATCTTCACAGGGCCTTCTGTATGTGTCTGTTTTCTAATCATCTCTCTTATATGACTCCAATCATATTAGATTAGGGACCCACAGTAATGACCACATTTGAACTTGGTTACCTCTTTCAAAGGCCTATCTCCAGGTAGTAGGAGGTATTAGAGATTAGAACTTAATTTGGGGGGTAACACAGTTCATCCCATAGTCACCTGCTTAGAGCAGGTTAGGTACTATCAGCACTCCACCTATCACCAATGACACGGTCCACATTGACAGCCAGCTGAAGGGTGATCCAGCTCCAAAATCTCAGCTCTGCTGTCATACTGTCTTTGGCTGGGTTCCCTGGGAAGCAGACTCTGAGATGCACTTGAGGAGGTTCATTGGGCATGCCAGAGGGAAGACTTAAGCATCATCTGTTCAAACCATCTAGCTTTTCATCAATTACGTTATAATATCATTCAGACAAGTTAACTAAATAGAAGTAAGACCTCAAACACCAATTGTATGCTAAGGACAAAAATTTTAATTTTGGACATGAATTATCTATTTAATTGAATGCCCTGAATTATATCAATTTTGATTTATCTTTACCCATTAATATAAGCATTGCTATTGCTGGAATGTAATATACATAGTTCTGCCATAAAACCTCACACACTGCAGTCATCTTTTCACTGATCTTTTGACTAAACTTACACAAAACAATTTTTTGTTTTGAATTAAAACCAGACAAACTGAGCTTTAGAGGTAGAGATACAAGGTGCATTTTTAATAACCTCTTATAATTATCAAAGAGCCCAAATCAAGCCAATATGTTGTAAGCATTGGATAGTACATTATTTATCTGAAATAGTAGTTTTAAATGAGACCTACATATAAAAAGAAAGAATAGTTTTAAAAGTGGTATTATTTTATTGTACTTTTCATTCTTTATGCCTAATTGAGGATATAATTTTCAACTACAGTGTTATTTCACTTCCCATCCTTGTTTTTTTTTCTCTTATGGAAATAAACACTGCTGGACTGTCAGATTAAATATTAACTTTTATAGATAATCCAAAGCTCAAGATGGAATTTGAATTTCAACCCAGGGAAAGCCATGTACCTTGATGCTTTTCATCACAAGAAAGGAAGGGAAAAAATTACCTTTGGCAGTATCTTCACAAGCAGTTGCCAGAAACCATAGAAAACTCACTTGTATTGCAAATCCATTACGACATTTTTAAAAGTTTTTTATAATCAAGATCAGTACTTCAAAGTAGTTATATAGTTAACTATAGAAAGGCACAAGCAATTAATGTTAAGTTACCGATAGAGCTTTTTTCGAAATTATTTTGTCTAAATGTATTTAAACACCTATATTCAATTACAAAAAAATGCAAGGAGATATGGAATTTTAGGTGTTTCTATAGTAAGTGTTTGTAAAACAACAGTATTACGTACAATCTAGGGAAAATAAATTAGTAAAACATTTGCTAAAACAGAGTTCTCTCAGCAAACAGCACAATCTTTTTCCTATGCATCTTTAATATTGAACTCAAAGGTAAAATTTGATATTCTTTCATGAATATCCACACTCATTTGAAATTATTGGTGAACTTGTACAAATATTTTGAGGTTTTAGTGTTTCTTTTTTTAATTTTTTATTGTTATGTTAATCACCATATATTACATCATTAGTTTTTGATGTACTGTTCCATGATTCATTGTTTGTGCATAACACCCAGTGCTCCATGCAGAATGTGCCCTCTTTAATACCCATCACCAGGCTAACCTATCCCCCCAGCCCCCTCCCCTCTAGAACCCTCAGTTTGTTTTTCAGAGTCCATCGTCTCTCATGGTTCGTCTTCCCCTCTGACTTACTCACCTTCATTCTTCCCCTCCTGTTATCTTCTTCTTTTTCCTTTTTCGTAACATATGTTGCATTATTTGTTTCAGAAGTACAAATCTGTGATTCAACAGTCTTGCACAATTCACAGCACTCACCATAACACATACCCTCCCCAATGTCTATCACCCAGCCACCCCATCCCTCCCAACCCCCACCACTCCAGCAACCCTCAGTTTGTTTCCTGAGATTAAGAATTCCTCATATCAGTGAGGTCATATGATACATGTCTTTCTCTGATTGACTTATTTCACTCAGCATAACACCCTCCAGTACCATCCATGTCGTTGCAAATGGCAAGAACTCATTCCTTTTGATGGCTGCATAATATCGAATTGTGTATATATACCACCTCTCCTTTATCCATTCATCTGTCGATAGACATCTTGGCTCTTTCCACAGTTTGGCTATTGTGGACATTGCGGCAATAAACATTGGGGTGCACATACCCCTTCGGATCCCTACATTTGATTCTTTGTGGTAAATACCCAGTAGTGCAATTGCTGGATCATATGGTAGCTCTATTTTCAAATGTTTGAGAAACTTCCATACTGTTTTCCAGAGGGGTTGCACCAGCTTGCATTCCCACCAACAGTGTAGGAGGGTTCCCCTTTCTCCGCATCCCCGCCAACATCTGTCGTTTCTTGACTTGTTAATTTTAGCCATTCTGACTGGTGTGAGGTGGTATCTCATTGAGGCTGTGATTTGGATTTCCCTGATGCCGAGCGATGTTGAGCACTTTTTCATGTGTCTGTTGGCCATTTGGATGTCTTCTTTGGAAAAATGTCTGTTTATGTCTTCTGCTCATTTCTTGATTGGATTATTTGTTCTTTGGGTGTTGAGTTTGATAAGTTCTTTATAGATTTTGGATACTAGTCCTTTATCTGATATGTCATTTCCAAATATTTTCTCCCATTCTGTCAGTTGTCTTTTGGTTTTGTGGACTGTTTCTTTTGCTGTGCAAAAGCTTTTTATCTTGATGAAATCCCAATACATTTTTGCCCTTGCTTCCCTTGCCTTTGGTGATGTTTCTAGGAAGAAGTTGTGCAGCTGAGGTTGAAGAGGTTGCTACCTGTATTTTCCTTTAGGATTTTGATGGACTCCTGTCTCACGTTTAGGTCTTTCAACCATTTGGAGTCTATTTTTGTGTGTGGTATAAGGAAATGGTCGAGTTTCATTCTTCTGCATGTGGCTGTACAATTTTCCCAACACCATTTGTTGAAGAGACTGTCTTTTTTCCATTGAACATTCTTTGTGCTTTGTCAAAGATTAGTTGACCATACAGTTCAGGGTCCATTTCTGGGCTCTTGATTCTGTTCCATTGATCTATGTGTCTGTTTTTGTGCCAGTACCATACTGTCTTGGTGATGACAGCTTTGCAATAGAGCTGGAAGTCCGGAACTGTGATGCTGCCAGCTTTGCTTTTCTTTTTCAATATTCCTCTGGCTATTCGGGGTCTCTTCTGGTTCCATACAAATTTTAGGATTATTTGTTCCATTTCTTTGAAAAAAGTGGATGGTGTTTTGATGGGGATTGCATTGAATGTGTAGATTGCTCTAGGTAGCATTGACATCTTCACAATGTTGGTTCTCCAAATCCATGAGCATGGAACGTTTTTCCATTTCTTTGTGTCTTCTTCAATTTCTTTCATGAGTATTTGATAGATTTCTGAGTACAGATCCTTTGCCTCTTTGGTTAAATTTATTCCTAGGTATCTTATGTTTTTGGGTGCAATTGTAAATGGGATCGACTCCTTGATTTGTCTCTCTTCTGTCTTGTTGTTGGGGTATAGGAATGCCACTGATTTCTGTGCATTGATTTTATATCCTGACACTTCACTGAATTCCTGTATGAGTTCTATAGTTTTGGGGTGGAGTCTTTTGGGTTTTCCACATACAGTATCATATCATCTGCAAAGAGTGAGAGTTTGACTTCCTCTTTGCCGATTTGGATGCCTTTGATTTCTTTTTGTTGTCTGATTGCTGTGGCTAGGACTTCTAATACTATGTTGAAGCAGTGGTGATAGTGGACATCCCTGCCGCGTTCCTGACCTTAGGGGAAAAGTTCTCAGCTTTTCCCCATTGAGAATGATATTCACTGTAGGTTTTTCATAGATGGCTTTTATGATATTGAGGTATGTACCCTCTATCCCTATACTCTGAAGAGTTTTGATCAAGAAAGGATGCTGTACTTTGTCAAATGCTTTTTCTGCATCTATGAGAGGATCATAGGATTCTTGTTCTTTTTTTTTGTTAATGTATTGTATCATGTTGATTGATTTACAGATGTTGAACCATCCTTGCAGCCCAGGGATAAATCCCACTTTATCATGGTGAATAATCCTTTTAATGTACTTTTGGATCCTATTGGCTAGTATTTTGGTGAAAAATTTGCATCCATGTTCATCAAGGATATTGGTCTGTAATTCTCCTTTTTGATGGGGTCTTTGTCTGGTTTTGGGATCAAGGTAATGGTGGCCTCATAAAATGAGTTTGGAAGTTTCCCTTCCATTTCTATTTTTTGGAACAGTTTCAGGAGAATAGGTATTAATTCTTCTTTAAATGTCTGATAGAATTCCCCTGGGAAGCCATCTGGCCCTGGGCTTTTGTTTCTTGGGAGATTTTTGATGACTGGTTCAATTTCCTTAGTGGCTATAGGTCTGTTCAGGTTTTCTATTTCTTCCTCGTTCAATTTTGGTAGTTGATACATCTCTAGGAATTCACCCATTTCTTCCAGGTTCTCTAATTTGCTGGCATAGAGTTGCTCATAATATGTTCTTATAATTGTTTGTATTTCTTTGGTGTTGGTTGTGATCTCTCCTCTTTCATTCATGATTTTGTTGATTTGGGTCATTTCTCTTTTCTTTTTCATAAGTCTGGCCAGTCGTTTATCAATCTTGTTAATTCTTTCAAAGAACCAGCTCCTAATTTCGTTGATCTGTTCTACTGTTCTTTTGGTTTCTAGTTCATTGATTTCTGCTCTGATCTTTATTATTTCTCTTCTCCTGCTGGGTTTAGGCTTTATTTGCTGTTCTTTCTCTAGCTCCTTTAGGTGTAGGGTTCGGTTGTGTATTTGAGACCTTTCTTGTTTCTTGAGAAAGGCTTGTATTGCTATATACTTTCCTCTCAGGACTGCCTTTGCTGTATCCCAAAGATTTTGAGCAGTTGTGTTTTCATTTTCATTGGTTTCCATGAATTTTTTTAATTTTTCTTTAATTTCCTGGTTGACCCATTCATTCTTTAGTAGGATGCTCTTTAGCCTCCATGTATTTGAGTTCTTTCCGAGTTTCCTCTTGTGATTGAGTTCTAGTTTCAAAGCATTGTGGTCCGAAAATATGCAGGGAATAATCCCAATCTTTTGGTACCAGTTGAGACCTGATTTGTGACCTAGGATGTGATCAGTTCTGGAGAATGTTCCATGGGCACTAGAGAAGAATGTGTATTCCGTTGCTTTGGGATGCAATGTTCTGAATATGTCTGTGAAGTCCATTTGGTCCAGTGTGTCATTTAAAGTCTTTATTTCCTTGTTGATCTTTTGCTTAGATGATCTGTCCATTTCAGTCAGGGGGGTGTTAAAGTCCCCCACTATTATTGTATTGTTGTCGATGTGTGTCTTCGCTTTTGTTATTAATTGGCTTATATAATTTGCTGCTCCCATGTTAGGGGCATAGATATTTACAATTGTTAGATCTTCTTGTTGGATAGACCCTTTAAGTAGGATATAGTGTCCTTCCTCATCTCTTGTTAGGTCTTTGTTTTAAAATCTAATTTGTCTGATAGAAGGATTTCCACCCCAGCTTTCTTTTGGTGTCCATTAGCATGGTAAATTGTTTTCCACCCTCTCACTTTCAATGTGGGGGTGTCTTTGGGTCTAATATGAGTCTCTTGCAGACAGCATATCGATGGGTCTTGTTTTTTAATCCAATCTGATAGCCTGTGTCTTTTGATTGGGGCATTTAGCCCATTTACATTCAGGGTAACTATTGAAAGGTATGAATTTAGTGCCATTGTATTGCCTGTAAGGTGACTGTTACTGTATATTGTGTGTGTTCCTTTCTGATCTATGCTGCTTTTAGGCTCTCTCTTTGCTTAAAGGACCCCTTTCAATATTTCTTGGAGGGCTGGTTTCGTGTTTGCAAATTCCTTTGGTTTTTGTTTGTTCTGGAAGTTTTTTTATCTCTCCTTCTATTTTCAATGACAGCCTAGCTGGATATGGTATTCTTGGCTGCATATTTTTCTCGTTTAGTGCTCTGAAGTTATCTTGCCAGTCCTTTCTGGCCTGCCAGGTCTCTGTGGATAGGTCTGTTGCCAATCTAATATTTCTACCATTGTAGGTTACATATCCCTTCTCCCGAGCTGCTTTCAGGATTTTCTCTTTGTCTCTGAGACTCGTAAGTTTTACTATTAAATGTCGGGGTGTTGACCTATGTTTATTGATTTTGAGAAGGGTTCTCTGTGCCTCCTGGATTTTGATGCCTGTTTCCTTCCTCACATTAGGGAAGTTCTCTGCTATAATTTGCTACAATATAACTTCTGCCTCTCTCTCTCTTTCTTCTTCTTCTGGGATCCCAATTATTCTAATGTTGTTTCGTCTTATCGTATCGCTTATCTCTCGAATTCTGCCTAAAATTTTAAAGGAAGAAAGACATATATGTACAAAATAAGGGTTGATACAATGAAGGGATGGAAGATGACTGTAAAGATGAAAATTATGAAAGATTTTATAAAAGGAATTGATAAGACAAATTGTTTGAAAAAAGAAAGAAGAAGATTTAAAAAAAAAGGAAAAAAAACGGGAGAGACTGTGATCAGGCAGGAGACTAGAACAAAGCCATACACTAATGATTTAGGGTATATTTTGATCTGTTAGAAGAAACTGTATGTCAAAATTTTAAAGAGAGAACAACTTATATATGTATGCCAAAAATAAGGGTAACTACTATGAAGTGATAAAATATGACTCTAAAAATGAAAAATAAAAAATGTTTTTTTTTTTAAAAGAGATTGATAAGATGTTGGTTGAAAAAGGGAAAAAGAAAAATTAAAAAAAACAGTTAAAAAATTAACTTTGATGAACTAATGAATCATGGTAAAAAAAAAAAAAAAAAAGCCATGAATTCTATGTGCAGTATTCCCCTAGCGCTGGAGTTCTCCCGTTCTCGTTGATCAGTAAACTTGGTCTTGGCTTGCTGGCTGTTCGCGCTGATCTTCTGGGGGAGGGACCTGTTGCCGTGGTTCCCAAATGTCTTTGCCAGAGGAGGAATTGCCCTGCCCTTATCGGTATGGGCTAAGCAAGCTGCTCAGGTTTGCTCTCAAGAGCTTTTGTTCCCTGCAAGCTCTCGGTACAGATTTGGAGGACCAGGTCGAAAATGGCAGCCTCCCAATCTCCACCCGGAGGAGCTGAGAACTCGGGGCCCTGCTCTTCAGTGCACCCCCAGAGAAAAGCAGTGACTCCCGTCTCCCTGGTCTCTGGCCGCACTCCGTGCTCACCCGGCCTGTGACCGAGCATTTCTATCTCTGGCACCTGACCCCGTGTGGAGTCTCCAAAGCCAGCAGATCCCTGTGGTGCACTCCCGTGCTGCTCCTCCCCGGGGAGGAATGGGAGTCTCTCTGAATCTGCCGCTTGTTGGGTCCCTGCTGGGGGAGCAGTGGCCCGACTGTGCCGCGGATCACAGTTTATGGCAACCCCCAGCTGAGAGCCCGTGCCTCAGCTCTGTCTCTGCAGCCGGCTTCCCTGCTCCGATACCTGGGAGCTCTGCTGCACTCAGGCACCCCCGGTCTTTCTGTGACCCCGAGGGTCCTGAGACCACAGTGTCCCACGAGGGTTCCACTCCCTGCTTATCCACTGGAGCGACATCCCTCAGCGGAGCCGACTTCTAAAAGTTCCAATTTTGTGCTCAGCTGCTCTATCACTTGCCAGAAGTGGCCGATGGAGGCCCCCTCCCCCGCCATCTATCCTCCCGAATATCGCCTCGGATTCACTTCTCCGCACGTCCTACCTTCCAGAAAGTGGTCGCTTCTCTGTTCAGAGAGTTGTTGCTACTCTCTTGATCTCCTGTTGAGTTCGTAGGTGTTCAGAATGGTTTGATCCCTATTCAGCTGAATTCCTGGGACCACACGAAATCCAGGTCTCCTACTCCTCCGCCATCTTGCTCCGGTTTTAGTGTTTCTTGGCCAAGCCATATTCCCCCCCAACACATTCCCTTCCACCACTATAATTACCTTACACTTACCCTCACTTTATTTAGAGTCACAGATGTTTGGGGTTTTCTTCTATTTTATTCTGTCCCTCCTGTCCCAACCCTGAACAACAGGGAATGTATCTGGACCTAGGATCTGGAAACAAGAATATAACACTAAAGGGCAAGTGTAGAAGTAAAAGAATGAGACAAGATATAGCTCTCTTCTCTGTAGTGTTTTCTTTTTCTTTTATTTTATTATGTTATGTTAATCACCATACATTACATCATTAGTTTTTGATGTCGTGTTCCATGATCCATTGTTTGTGCATAACACCCAGTGCTCCAGGCAGAACGTGCCCTCTTTACTACCCATCACTGGACTAACCCATCCTCCCACCCCCCTCCCCACGTTAAAACCCTCAGTTGGTTTCTCAGAGTCCATAGTCTCTCATGGTTCATCTCCTCCTCCGATTCCCCCCTTCATTTTTCCCTTCCTACTATCTTCTTTTATTTTTTTTAACATATAATGTATTATTTGTTTCAGAGGTACAGGTTTGTGATTCAACAGTCTTACACAATTCACAGTGCTCTGTAGTGTTTTCATTCAAATTAAAGTAGGGATAGACAGACACTATTCTTGTGGGAAAGTGTCCATTTCTAATGGGGCCATAATAGCAATTGTTCAGTCCACATCATTATTCTGACTGTACAATATTCCTCAGGCATAGAGTGGAAGCAAAGAAACATCCCTGACATTGCATTGTTTACAGTCCAATGGGTGGAGATCACTTTACACACAGTCACCTAGAAAGAAGATACTTTTAAAGGAATCTATAAGTGGTGGAAGTAGCATTCTGGGTACTGAGGGAGAGCAGAGGGGAGTCTCAGTATGGAGCTGATCTAGCAAATTTCCTGGAGTAATGTTTCTAAGGTTAAGATTTCTTTGAGGCTCTTTATTATATAAATAAACCAATCATCCTTTCTGGTGCCTTTTCTTATGAAACATTTGTAGATAAAGTAATGTTTTAGATATCCTATCGCAGGCAATGTGCTAACTGTAAAATATGTAACCAAGGGAAATAAAGTGTTTCAATCTTTGTCATATTAGCATTCAGACTGCATTTAAGCTGTAATTAAACACATTTTTCTTTGAATGCTCATTTAATATGCTCAGTAAGATTGATTAAATACCTTGAGCAAGCTGATCTTTTACTTATTGGTTTCCAAGATGGCATATGCATTGATTCAGTATCTCACTTGGGATGCTTTCACTGTCTTCATCTCTCACATATTCCAAATGAGGACCCTCAAGCAACAAAAGAATGTCTAAACACGGAATTTGAATAACACATCATAGAGTCGCAAATTGTAATAAATGATGTATAATATACCATTAATTATGAATTGCTAATCTTTTTAATAAGACTATTTACATTTCACAGAATTGGGAAAAAATATAATTCAGATTTCAGGATTGAAAGCTAGAAGTCAGAGGTTTCAGGTAGAACTTTAAGTTAATTATATAAACCAAGACAATGTCCTTGTATTTAATCCCCACAATATATAATTTTCATTTATATCAGTTGGTAAAGAAGGCTAATGAAATTCAGAAGCCAGTCCATTTAGTCTGGATTTTGTCTAAATGTGCTGGGGTAAGCAAGACAGCAAATAAATACTCAATGTCTTTATTTCTTCTTGTGAAAATAGAGCTATTAAAATTTAAATATCTTTCAAAGTATTATATATAGGAATCTTTAAATTACTGTATGCATTTGGAAAGCATGACACATTACACCACTTGTTACCAATTTAACCCAATTAGTGTTCTCCTTTTACTTTTAAATTAACTCTAATTGTACATTAGACATCTGTGAAAGATCATGAACTATTTGCAGCCTCTTTTAGCAAATCCCCAGGGGGATAGATCTCCTGGAGTTCGGTTACCAGAGTTTATGATCATATTACAGGAGGTGAATGGCTTCCTTCAGCAAACTTCATTAAAACTAACTTCCCTTGGTCTTAAAATGCAGTTTGCCTTTGTAGCAGCTTTTCTTGGTGAATGTAGCCCTTTTGTGAAGCATCCTACACTGAAATTTGAGATTTTATTTAGAATTGCTAACAGAATTAGCATATCTTTTCCACAGTGCTTATGCTATCAACATATATAATGACTTCAAATTCACTATTATTTTATAAAATATAATCTGTCATGGGTTTAAAGTAAATATAACAGAATCCACTCTCTCATATCTAATGGGAATACTCTGAAAGAGTTTGTTTTAACTTTTAATTAGTTAAATTTTCCATACAAGGGATGAAGTGTTTATGATTTTTCAATGGATATTTATGAAAGCTCATTGTCCAAAATTCCCAAGCCTTCATTCAGACTCATAAAAGAGTTTATGAATATTTCATTAAAACCAAACCAAAATGAACCACTTTGTAATTCTTTCAAGAGCCACAATAAAGAATGTCCATGAATTAAAACCATGCATACGTTGGCAAGTATTAGTTTTTTTTTTTTCTTCAGAACGTATACTACAAATGCTTCCTTAGGTTCAACAGTGTTTGAGATTCCATTATGATTTTAGGAGCAGTGCTAATGGCTCCACAACTCCCACATATTGTCAAAATCTTTCAAAAAATATTGAGGGGGGAAAAAGACAAAATTCTCATATTAAGTTTAAAGATCATAATTCCCAAACCCTGAAACAGTACTGGGGAACTAATTTTACAATCTAGAAATCATGGATCTATGCTATGCATCATCAAATGACAGACTAAGATTAGAACAAATTTTCCCACATGTAGTTCACTGTAATAGTTATTTATAGAGTGGTTGCCATGTGGCAGGCACTATGCTGCTATTTTTAGCTCCAAGAATCTGGTAGACTTTAAGATATTGACATTTAGTAGAGTGTCATGTCCCTATCTACAATAGAATGGAAGGATAGGGATTGAAATCCTGCTTTTGTTTTGTTTCATGGATATTGTTCTGTAAACATGGTGAAAGCCAGTATTCTATCTGTAAATTCTCAGTACCCATTGAAGATTTGGGTTCTTTACCACACAAATCCTAACGATTATCAATCCATTCATTCATTCAGTGGTATTTTTTGAATGTATAACATATACCAGGACCTATTATCATGCAGATACTTAAGGTTAATAAGACAAAATCCTTGATCTCATAAACTCTAGTTAGTAAATAAATTAATAATATAATTTCCAGTAGGAAAACATGACACAAATAAAATAAAATAAAATAAGCAGAAAGAGTGTTGGGGGAAAACCAATTTAGGTATGGTCATGAGAAAGAGTCTCTCTGAGGAGGTCTCCTTTGGATGAACTCTAAATGAAGGAGAAAATTCATACATTAATTCAATTTGAGTAAAATTTCAGACAAGAAGAACATGTATGAATGCTCTGAGGTAGGGCACACTCAGAAACAGAAGGAAAGACATTGTGGATTTAATTGGGTGAATGAGATGGGGAGAGGAAGTAATAGGAAATGCAATCAGAGTGATGAGTGGAAACCAGTTCATATGTAGACTGGCAGGATGTGAAGAACATTGATTTTGTTTTATTGTGAACATGTTGAGGTGGTATTTATAGGTTTTCAGTAGAGGCATGACATATCTGATTTTCATGTTTAAAAACCTGTTCTATGGAATAAAGACTGAAGTTGCCAAAGTGGAAGCAAGTAGCTAAGTTAGCAAAACTTTAAGAGAGAGAAAATAGGAGCTTGGACAAAAATGATTGTGGTAGAGCTCAAATATCATATTCTAAAGGTGGGACTGATAAAAAAATGCTTATTAGCATAAGGAGTAAATGATTAAAAAACAAAAACAAAACAAAAATGACTCTATGGTCTTACCAACTGAGCAACTGATGATGTCACTGACTGAAATGGAGTAGATGACAACAAATTGAGTCTAGTATCTTGCATGTCAGAGTGTAGAGACCAAAGGCTCTAGTTTGGATAAATTCAAAAAGACAATCAAGTGGTGATGAACACAGTTATCTGGAGTTCAGGATAAAGTCCAGAACTGGGGTTGGAGATTCCAATTCTGGGTATTACTAATGTAACATGGTAGTTAACACCAAAAGCCTGCATGAAATGATCTAGTGATATGGTATACAGAGACATGAAGGGAACATGGAAGGCTGAGCCCATGGCATGCTAAGCCAACACTTAGAAATCAAGCAGAAGAGCAGGAGCCAGCACAAGAAATGGGATCTGAGCAAACAGTACAGTAGAAGATTTTGCAAATTTGACATCGGAGGAGTGAAGTAAGATAAAGGTGAGAAGGAGGAAGATCTGCCAATTGCTTCAAAACAGAATCCATTAATTTGCAATATGGAAGCCACTGATGACTCTGACAGGAGATCTAGGTGAGGCATAGTGAGAACTTTCAGTAACTGAAACAAGAGAATAGCAATGAGGATGGACAGGAGGGAAATAATATGAAGGTTATTTAATAAAACAGAACTCAGAAGCCAAATGACCATAGAGTCAAGGATGACTTGCAGAATGAGACCACAGTGCTATTCTCTAAATAGAAAACACAAAGAATTAATCTCATTTTAGGAAAATTTGGTGTGTTCAGTTTTAAACCTATTTATATTGAAATGCTTGAAGCATACATGGAGCTGTGAGGAAACTGGAAAACAGGCTTCAAGCCAGGGTTAAAGATGTACACAAAAAATAGAACTTTAAGGAACACCAACACCAACATTTCAAGAATTCATCAGACAAAATGAGCCTGCCCTAGAATATAAGAAAGAGAAGGCTGAGAGAATTAATTGACTTATATGTGATATATGCTTCTTGAATGGTGATGGTAAGTTATATTAAATTCCCTTGTCTTTCCCAAGGTTCTTCAACCTGGCTCCAAATCTATACCTGGAGAATAGGTAGAGTAATCTATAGTTCCCTCCACTGTGGTAAAGAGAGAGAGAAAAGGCAGGAGTTCTAGAAGGGTATTAATATATATTTTTTTCTTGGGCACCTGGGTGGCTCAGTTGGTTAAGTGACTGCCTTTGGCTCAGGTCATGATCCTGGAGTCCGGGGATCGAGTTCCACATCAGGCTCCCTGCTCAGCAGGGAGTCTGCTTCTCCCTCTGACCCTCTTCCCTCTCATGCTCTCTATGTCTCATTCTCTCTCTCTCTCAAATAAATAAATAAAATCTTTAAAATATATATATTTTTTCTTGAAAATTATTTTCTTTTCAAACATAGAATTCCAACAAATATTAGTTATTTGAGCATGAAGGAACTATAGCTCGATGTAGTGGAAAGGAGATAGATCCTGAACAAACTTATCTGAGGTTGAATTCTGGTTTTCCCTCTGCTTAGCTATATAGTCTTTGGCAATCGACTCGCTCTCCTTATCTGTTGAGTGAGGATCATTAAACAAACCTCACTAGGTTCCTGTAAATATTACTTATAACAATGTAGATAAACGTTCTACCATAGCACTTGGTGCACAAATGCTTAAGAAATACTAATTCACTTCCTGTCCCTCCAGTAGGGTATTTTGAAGAATTTTCACTCTTATTAAATCTAAGCTCAAGAACATAACTATGATTTCAAAACTATTTCAAATTGTCAATAGTTATAGTTGGGGAAAGTTGAGGTAACACATTTTGTTTTAGTTATTTACAATTTCATTACTTTTTATTGAGGTAAAATGTACACAGAGTGGAAGGCACATATCTTAAGTGTATATATAATTGAATGGGTTTTGTTAAATGTACACACCTATGTAAGCATCTTTCCAGTCAAGTCATATAGCACTTCATCACCCCTTTCTGTCACCCTCCCCAAATAGCTATTGTTCTGAATTATATCACAGGTTAGTTATGTCTGTTTTTAATTTCATATAAATGGAAATATACATGAAGTATTCTTTTGTGAATGGTTTTATCACTCATTTTATATCTGTGTGTACATATACATATGCACACACACATATAACTAATCCATGTTGTTGCATGTATAAGTAGTTTATTCTTTTTTTTCTTTTTATTGCTGAGTAAAATATTCCATTATATGACTTTATCAACTTGTTTATCCATTCTTTTGTTGACACACATTTGGGTCATTTTTGTTTTTAAGTCATTATGAGTAAAGTTGCTATGAACATTCACTTCCAAGTCTGTTTGAAGACAAGTGTTTTCATTTGTCTTGGGTAAATACTTAGGGATGGAATTGCTAGGTCATGGGATAGTATATGGCTCCTATCCTCCCTGATATTTATCATCAGTGTTTTTAATATTATCCATTTTGATGGATATGAAAAGTATTGAATTATGCCTTTAACTTGTGCTTCCCTAATATTTGATGATGTTGGGCACCTTTTCATGTGCCTATTGGCCACTCAAATATTTTCTTTTGTGAAGTGTCCAATTTTTTGCCCATTTTTACTAGGTTGTTTTTCCTTGATTGTTGATTTGTAGGAGCTCTTTATTCTAAATACATTTCTTCTATGTGAATTTTTTTTTACAACATGGGTGCTCCCTTTTCATTTTCTTCATGATGTGTTTTGATGGGCTGAAATTTTTAATTTTGTTAAGAGCCAATTAATCATTTTTTTAAATTATGTGTAGTGTCTTTTGTGTTTTCACTTAACTAAGAAATTTTTGCCTATCTCAAGGTAGCAAAGATATTTTTATGTCAATGTTTTATGCCTTTAGGTGTCATCTAAAATTATTTTATATTAAATATTAATATTAATGTGTTTTCATATATTCTGGATTTTCTTCAGTGGTTAAAACTTTAAATGTCTTATAATCAGATGTTGTTTATGACTAAGTATGCAATTTTGGGGTTGGAAATATGATCTCCTTAGAAGCAGATACATTTCTAATCCTACCAGTTTGACTAGTTACCTTGTGAATGAGATGTGATTCAATTAGACAATATTGCATTTTGTATCTCTAAAATTTAAAAAAGCAACTTGTGTTTCACATTAGCACTCATCAAAAATTGTAACAACAATATGAACAAAGTGCTTCAAGGCTTTCAGAAGAATACATGAGTATATAGAAGTAATGATTAGTAATTAGTAATTGTATCTTTAAGGGCTCTTTCTTTGAATCTGTTTACAATGTCTGAAGAAATACAAATTCAATACCAGAATTCAGAGGAAACTTTACATGATGATCTGAAATATATAAAACAATCTACAGACCACTTCTTGTTATTTTACACCATAATGGAAACATAACCAGGACCTCAAATTATTTTTATAGTAATCTTTCAGAAGATAATGATTTCTAACTTTGAAAAGTGAGGGGAAGTCCATTTTATATCACTCCATAATGAAAAGTGCTATTCCTCTAAATTAAAGTAAGAAAATGACCAATTTAAGTAATCTGGACATTGTCATTTTGTGTTATGCTCCCCACAGTTGTAGTTCATAAATTGTGCCAGTTTTATAATTGTTTTTTTTTATTTCTAAAAACCCTGTATATTGAAGAAGTATCTGTCAATTTGACAACAATCTGCATATGCAGTATTAAAACAATGGCTTTTTCTTGTGGTCTACATGATTTTGTATCTTTTAACTTGATGCTAGTGATCTACTAAATTTTATCTATATCTATATCATCTATCTATCTATATCACCTATCTATTTATCCACCTCTGTACCTAATGTCAGTCTCAAGTAGACATGAGTCCAGAAGTCAACCCTCCTACTTGCTCTGACCTGATGTGGATGGTTCACCCATACTGGGGTACAGGGGGAAATTATGAGGAGGCAGGGGGCACCAGGATATGCCCCATGGGTACCACATCTGTTTCTCTTGACTACCACACCTGTTGCTCCTGAAACAAAAGAAGAGCCATTCTGTCCAAGAGTCCTCTTCCTCTGCCAAGACTCAGGGACTCCAGATGCCCACTCCTTGGCACCAAGGCTGTCAGTGACTGAAAATGAGGGCACTGCCTCTCTCCACTGCTGCAGAACCACGAGCACCAAGAACCTTCAGCACACCGTGGATGAGTGCAGCAAAGTTGCACTTTAGTTTTTCTGCACTTTTTAATATGGTCTTCCCATACTGATGCATGCCTTGGTTCTATAGGTGCTCAGCCTGAGAAGACTATGCTCAGAACCAGCACTTCTCTTTGCCCTAACCACTGTCCTAACCCAAATATGCAAGTGCTTTCCTTTACTTTCCTTAGGATTTGTCTGTCCCAGAAATCTTTGTCAATACCTGTAGAAAGACCACTGGAGAAGCAATGTCACCAGATACACAGGTTGTGATCATGGCCAGCAAACTTCCTGGAACTTAAAGGACAGCCTGCCCACATACACACCCCTAGAAATAGGGTGTTCGCTCTTTCCCTCCAGACCTGCTGTTTTGGTCCTCTTTCCCTGGCTTTCTGCACCCCCTATTCCAAACCCCAAGGGCTAACACCAGTCTCAACCTCTCTGCTTTTGCAACATCTGTGGATGCTTTCCTGGCACAAAGAAGCCCAACTTGTGATGGAAAGGAGGGGAGTAAAGAGTTTGCATGGAAAAAGTGTCTGCAGGATAAATTTTACCTCTCAAATTGATTTTTCAATGAGGAATATGAGAAACCCCCAGAGCATGTACCACTGTCAAATCACTTCAACATGCAACTCAGTGAATTTGTTGTTTTAATTCAAATAGAAAAGGACCAGTAAAGTTATACTAAAACACCATGTAATTCAAAGTAATTATGCTTCATCTTTTCAAATACATTAAATACTCTCTTCAGTTATAATTTCTTAAAATAATGAAGTAGGATTATTGGCTGGTACACTAACTCACCTAAACAGATGAAAGCCAGGTGGCATAGAACTGCTGGTCTGCTCATACCAAACCACCTGGTGCGGGCTTTCAATGCCCACACCTGTGATGGTCCCTGCCTCAGGACTCACACAGGTTAGCTAAACTTCCCTATTTGAGTGATAATAAATCATTGACAATAACCATGAATGCCACACAGTGATATTTTTTATTTTATTATGTTATGCTAATCACCATACATTACTTCATTAGTTTTTGATGTAGTGTTCCATGATTCATGGTTTACATATAACACCCAGTGCTCCATTCAATACGTGCCCTCTTTAATACCCATCACCGGGCTAACCCATCCCCCCACTCCCAGAACTCCCAGTTTCTCAGAGTCCATAGTCTCTCATGGTTCCTCTCCCCATCCGATCCTCCCCCTTCATTTTTCCTTTCCTACTATCTTCTTTTTCTTTAAATATATAATGTATTATTTCTTTCAGAGGTACAGGTCTGTGATTCAACAGTCTTACACAATTCACAGCACTCACCATAGCATATACCCTCCCCAATATCTATCACCCAGGCACCCCATCCCTCTCACCCCCCACCACTCCAGCAACCCTCAGTTTGTTTCCTGAGATTAAGAATTCCTCATATCAGTGAGATACGATACGTGTCTTTCTCTGACTTATTTCACTTAACATAATACCCTCTAGTTCCATCCACGTTTTTGCAAATGGCAAGATTTCATTTTTCTTTTTCTGATGGCTGCATAATATTCCATTGTATATATATACCACTTCTTCTTTATCCATTCATCGTTGGTGGACATCTTGGCCCTTTCCATAGTTTGGCTATTGTGGACATTGCTGCTATAAACATCGTGGTGCATGTACTCCTTCGGATCCCAACATTTGTATCTTTGGGGTAAATACCCAGTAGTACAATTGCTGGGGTGTAGGGTAGCTCTATTTTCGACTGTTTGAGGAACCTCCATACTGTTTTCCAGAGTGCTTGCACCAGCTTGCATTCTCACCAACGGTGTAGGAGGGTTCCCCTTTCTCTGCATCCCCGCCAACATCTGTCATTTCCTGACTTGTTAATTTTATCCATTCTGACTGGTATGAGGTGGTATCTCATTGAGGTTTTGATTTGGATTTCCCTGATGCCGAGCGATGTTGAGCACTTTTTCATGGCCACACAGTGATTTCTCATACAACTTCAGTTCCTCCTCACTAAACCCAAACTGAAGTGTCTAACAGAATAGCTCCTGCCTGGCCAGAAGTCTCCTGGTGAAGGCCCACTGCCTCTGGGTGCCTCACACACTCTGACTGGGGACATCCCTTTTGTTTCTTGGCCACTGTCACTCTCTGAACATCTCAGTCTCTCATATCTAAATGTTAACCTTTCATTTCAGTATAGGCTTTACCAATTCAGACACTAGCCTCTTTGAAGTGTTCCCTTGAAATAGGGCTGCTTGCCAACTTTACCTGTTAAATTGAAGGTTATCATTCAAGAATCTGTGTTCTGTGTTGTGACACAAATTCTTGTCCCTGTGCCCACCACTCAGACTGTGTGAGGACACCCCCTTGCCCTGCTGTGTGTCCTCACTGCCTACCCATGACTGCAGCCACTGCTCTGACAACCTCTTTCACAAATGTTCCCAGGTTTTTTGAGCCAAGGCCTATGAACACTGGGGGCCAGATAATTCTATGTTGGGGGTGGGAAGTTGGTCTGCTCATTGCAGGATGTTTAGCAGCATCCTTGGCCTTTACTTGCCAGAAGCCACTAACACCCCTTCCCGTCATGAGGACTGACCATGTCTCCAGATACTACAAATGTTCTCTGGGGAACACAACAACTGTCCTTGGTTGAGAATCCCAGGAATAAACTAATAGCACCCCACATGAACTCCATCATGCTTCTCACTTTCTGGCACCACCATGAGGGATGGCAGCGAGAGCCCACCCTCCTCATCATAGCCTACGCAAGCAAGGGGCTACCTGAAGGGGATTCCTAAACAGAGGATGGTAACCTGTGGGCCAGTGTCTCTGTCTCTTTCTCAGTGTTGATCACTTCTTGCTTGAGAATACTGGCTTTGGGCTTATCATCTTGTACCACTATAACTCTCCCAAAGAAAGTAGCTCAGAACAGCATCATTAGAGATTTTACAACCATTATTAGTTGGACTACATTCTGCTAAAGCAAGCCATTACTAAAATCCCAATTCATGAAGTGATGCTCATCCAACTGATCAAGAAGGCTTGACCTAATATCTATGGCCAGAAGACATGAAACTTATCATTTCTGAATATTATAAGTTAAATAGGATATGGATTCTAAAACAATTTTTACTCTCTATTTCTTATAGCTGCCTACATGCTGTCAATCGTTTTAGATGTTTGGGTGACATTACTTGCTGGCTAAGTCACTGAATGCCCTAGCTAGACAGTTATGCATTACATTCTATATATAATAGAAAGATACTTTTTCTTACTATACTTGTCACTTAAATTGAGATGCTCAAATGTATGCACATGCACACAGGGACACACCCACACATACATACACACACACACACACTCCCATGCATAGATAATGAGAGATAACCCTAGGGAACTCTGCATCCAGCAGCATCCCATATCCAGGTGGCTTTATCTCAGCCACTGGAAGGATGATAGCTATGATTATTATGCTTTTTCTCTGATTATGATCCAAATTTAGTCAGATACTAAGACAGCTGAATGGCTCATCCATCATGATCAAATTGAAAAACATAGTGGAAAGGTGGCTTTTTTATCCTCAAATGTCTAGTTCTCTTTCCAAGGGGCCTCACTTATTCATACTTATGTAAATGGGTTGGGCATAGGGATGTATTTGGAAATTCACAATACAGTTCCAAATTTAGAGATGTTGACAAGCCAAAAAAGGATTCCAACTACAAAAAACAAACAAAAAACAAAAACAGTCTTAAAAGACCAGAAAATATAATTTAAAAATATCTAGGTTCCCTAGGGCAAAAATATCTACCCTATTGGGTAACAGAAATACGTTTCAGCCTATTCAAAGAGGATATACTTACAAATAAAAGGGGATATATATGTATGGGAGAAGATAGAAAAGGTTGTGATATGAATGATTGCTAACAGGTAGACATGGAAGCATAGAAAGAAAACATTGCACATTAGTTCAGTACTAAGATACTTTTGCTGGCACAGATGATGTAAGTGCAGACAAATGAGATTGCTCATAGTAGGAAACTGTTCACATCTCTCCACCTGCTTTATCTTCCACCCCATTTAGAGGGGGCTGCAGGATAGTAAGGGACCACCTTTTACTAACATAGCTGCTTTAGAATCCCCTTCAGGATTTCCTTTGAGTGGGGAAGGATGGAGTTTTGTTTGTTTCTCTTTGAATCAAAGAATTATAGTGGTCAGTTTGAATATGCTTTTCAAACATGCCATCTTTTTCAAAAGTAATTTTCAAATCCTGTTTCCAACAGGCAGCCACATTTTCACACTGGTCAGGCTTGGGTCCTTCACTGGGTTTTCCTAGGTCTGCCTCTTAGGGAGGTCTGAGGGAGTCACTCCCTCTGGGTATCTTCAGGGCACTCACATAAAACAATGATGTCCATTTCACCAGTTTCAGAAGGAAAGCAGGTTTACTTTGTCAAACCAAAAAGTCTGACTGCTGATAATGAAACCTACCCGGTGAGCCATTTTGAAAGGCCAAAGTTTCCCCCACAAATTTCCCCCCCATTTGAGGTCCTCATTATAAAGGGCTGCTGGCCGACTTGGGGAGAAAGCATAATTCTAATAATATCAACAACTTTTACATTATACAGATCCACTGGGAGTACCTCATCATATTTGAAAAGTTAATAAGCCAAGAAAAGCTTTTGATAATGCAGTTCTTGGAGCTGGAATTTCCCCTGTTCTTTCTGTCGAGGCCAGCACAGTGTTTATTAACTTGACTTTAAGCCTTATAGACTCACATATTTACCATGGACTAATCATAGAGAGATGGTGCATTTTGCTATGTCTTTGCTCTCAAGATAATGTGTGAACATGACAAAGTTCAAATATCATTATGCAGGTGCTACTGTAAGCAAATAAAGGAAAGCTGGAATCACATGACCAGCAAACATTTAACAATCATCTTCGGTGCAATAGGCTTTGCACTAGAGGCAGTGTGGGAGAGACAGCAGGGCAGTACCACTGGTATCAGACAGAACAGGGTTTGAATCCTGGCTCTACCACTTGCGATGATAAGCACAATGCTTCATCTCTCGAATCTCAGCTATCTGTGACTATAACAATACTGACTTCCAAAGATCTTTATAAGGATTTAAAGATTAAGGCATATAAATAACCTACTCAGTGCTGGCACTGAAATTTATTTCCCATTCTCCTTTCTTAGAAGATGGGGATGCAAGGAGACACAGTAGCCCCTGAAATGGAGGAAGGTTGCGATTCCTTAGGAAAAAGAACACAAAAATTGAGTTCTTAAAATGCAAAGCAGTAACAGGTCAGTTACATAAGAGCTGGAAATTGGAATTATTCAAATACCTATTGCAACCTAAGGTATATAATCCTGCCTTTGGCAAGAACATTAATTTAGGTATTATAGGCCCCCTGGAAGAAAATGTTTATATGTGCTTACCTGGCTCCTGGGTATAGATATGTGTTTACCCAGTGCTTCACATGTGTATTCACCAGCACCTGCTTCTTGATATATGGTACATTCTCAATCTTTTATGGGGTCTCTGGAAATGCTAAATTTAGAAAATGTATCTTATGACTAAATTCATCCTCTGGCCCATAAGGAAACTGCTGAGGGTGCACATCCCTTCCCCCTTCCTCCTCCCATTACCACCTTTCCTGTGGCCCAGACCCATAACTGCAAAAGAAAGTCTCATTGCCCTTGCAGCTCAGTGAAGAGCAAATGTATTCCCAATGTGAAGAGCACAGGGCAGCTGGCTTCCTTAGTCACATGTTGCAGTGAGAGAGGTGGGGCTGAGCTGCTGGGGCTGCACAGATTGTGCCACCTTGGGCCAGCCAGCCAGACTCAGACAGTGGGAACAGGGTCAGTGGTGACATGTGCATGTACTGTTTCTCCTCTAGGTTTTATGAATGTGGGGGTGTCCTCTATCTGGATATTATTACCTTCATGATTAGGTTTAACTACACAAATTACCAATATTGGTCACTTTTGATCTATAAAAATGACTGCTTTGTGTGATCCATTCCTACTTATCTTTTAAGCCTCAGTTCAGACTTCAGCTGCCCAGGTATCCACCTCCGACTGGCCAACTGGGTTACATGTCCCTCCTCTGCATTTCCAGTGCATCCTGGAAGCTGGTCATTGAACTTACTTCCTTACATTGGAACTATCGGTGCTTTTGACTTCCTCATTCTTAGATGTACAAGGTACAACGTACAAGGACGCTGACTTCATAAAGACAGGTCTAAAGAGAGGGTTACTCACTATTTCAAAATTAGTGATTTTAAAACTACTTAAGGCTGTTCAACATTAGTTCTCACCAAGACTAAATAGCTAAAATGACACAAATAATGCATGCACTTAGATTGTCATGCACACATACACATACACATGTAAACATATATAAAGTCTTCTTAAGTAATTTTCAGGTTAAAATTTTAATATTTCTATGGGTTATGAGTAAAAGCCATCTGTAGCTAGCAGCTTCCTTAACTGGAGAGAGGGAAGGGGAGCATTTAAACATGACCTTAGGCCTAATCACAATTTACCTAGAACCTAACAGCAACCTGTTCCACATGATTGAGGCCCAAGGCTTCAGAAATAACTTCCCTTCACAAATCTGCTTAGAACAGACTAACGCTCTGCCCTTGGTCAGACATAAAACCAAACTCACCTTCCTGAGATTTTTGGGTTAATAGAGTATGGATTTCTGCAAACAACCCTTTTTTTTTTTTTAACCACTTAGCTAATAATCAGAGGTAAAAGGCACTATGCCCTCTTTCTATAACTGATTTCCAGGGAGAATGTTTAGTAGAAATAATGAAGAGACACAGGGCCAGCTAAATGACAGGTGTCCATTTGGGGAGTAATTATACCAGATTTTCTATTGCTGGTCTCAAGATAGAAACTGGACTGCAATGGGCTCTCCCTTAGACAGAGGTTCCTAGGGCTTAAATACATGCTATCTCTTGGCCAATGACAATCTGGAGCTTGGGATCTTCTGGGGTTCTGAACTCTGGAATGAGTCCATGGTTTCAAAAGCAAGGGTGTTTACCCTCCCCCAAAATCCCAAAACATTAATGTGGAAAGATATGTGCACCCCTATGTATATTGTACTAATATTTACAATGGCCAAGATATGGAAGCAACCTAGTGCCTTTGATAAATGAATGAGTAAAGAAGATATAATACACACACACACACACACACACACACACACACACACACACAGGAATATTACGTAGCTATTTAAAAAAAAAAAAAAGATCCTGCCATTTGCTACAACATGGATATATCTAGAGGGTATTATGCTAAGTGAAATAAGTCAAACAGAGAAAGATAAATGCCATAGAATTTCACTTACATGTGGAATCTAAAAAAAAAAATACAAAAAAAAACAAAAAACAGAACCAAAATCATAAGTACAGAGAATTGGTGGTTGCCAGAGGGGAGGAGGTTGAAAGAAGAGTAGAAAAGCTGAAGGGGATTAATTTGCATAAACTTCTAGCTATAAAATAAATAAATCACAGGAATGAAAAATGCAGTATAAGGAATATGGTCAATAATATTGTAATTACATTGTGAAAGATGGTAACTACATTTCTGTGATGAGCATAATTTAATGCATAGAATTGTTGAATCACTATGTTGCTATGTTGTACACTTGAAATAAATATAACCTCTTATGTCAACTATACTTCAATTTTTTTAAAGTGAGTGTTACTTAAAATATGGAACCAAAAGCTGAATCTTTGAGTGAGACTTCTTGGTTTGAATCCTGGTCTCACCATTTAATAGTTTCTGACGTTAGGCAAGTTATTTAACCTTTTGTGGCTTAGTTCTTTCATCTATAAACCCAAGAGACCAATAATAAGACTGTATGAAGATGAGGGGAATACTTCTTGTAAAGTGTCTGACATGTTGCTTGCCACATAATAAAAGCACAATTACTGAAAGCTATGTTAAATGAAAAAACCACTTAATAAAGCTGGAGTATAATTGGGATGTTGGCCCACACTGTTTGCATAATATGACTATACTAGTTAACAGAAACTAATGATAGCAGGTGTTATTGTTGCCATAAAAATGTAGAAATGATGTTAAAAAATTCTTTCCTGCTACAATGAAATTTAATACCTTCATAAAGAACATTCTTCATATAATAATAAATATATGCATTTTCCTTTTAGTTTTGAAGTGACTTTTGCTGAAGTCTCATATATTTCCTGGACTTAAATTTATCTGCACTAATTTCTTCACCCATATAACCAAGCCATTCTCTAGGAATAAAAAGTAATAAGAATAGCATTCATTGGTTGCATATTTCATGTGTATTTAATCCTCATGACAAGCTAGGAGGTCCATGTCATTGATACCACCATATTATGAGGACATAAGCATGAAGTGGTGAGTCTTACAGTTGCACAGCTCATGGGTAACTTGAGCACCAATGTGCCCATCCTATGTGCTCACACAGTACCTTCCACTCATCTCAGTTACAACACCACATGTTCTACACCATCTGTCTTGTGTTGTCTGATTTCTTCATCTGCATCTATAAGTCAGGGAATAAATAGAACAAAGGTTTTTAAAGATATCTCACTGAGAACCATCTTGCAAACCAGAGAGTTTTCTTTTGGTGACAATGTGGTAGAATATCAGGAAGTCTCAATGTTGGAATTTGACTCCTCCACACTCTCTTTAATTGCACTTCAAACGCTCATCCTTAAAACTCGCTGTGGAACTTGATTAACATGTAATTGTGGGGCCTTATGTTCTGAGGGGAAAAGGGAAATCAAAAACAAACAAAACTTTAGGACAGAACATTTTAGGCTACTCCTTCAGTCCCTTTCTACTTGTCCTAAGATTATATGTGTTTGATATTTATAATTTCTTTGCCCTTCCTGAACCTGAGCCCTTTGTCTATGTTTGGCAACTTCCCACCTATGGTATTGTAAGGATATAGCATCCATTCCCCATGATGGAAGAAAAAAGATAATTATTTTCCCAACCACCCTTGTATCCAGAGGATGGGTAAGTGGTCTCAGTCTGGAAAATGCGATGTGCCCATGAGGGCAAGACCAGTGAAGCATCTATTCTGGGAGTTGCAGAATTGAGGTAAAAGTAACTTCCAATTTTAAACCAAACTGTGGCAATAATAAGAGGTACCATCAATAGAGATACACTGGCTTCAACATCCAGTGGTCAACAAGAATGTTACTGTTATTGAACTGATTTTGTGGTGTGATTTTAACTGCAACTTTAACTAATCAATCCATCTTTTATTTTGCCCAATTATGCCTTCTTATGTACACCTTATTCTCTAAACTCCTTGGCAATGTTGTGACCTACCTGTCCTTTGCTTAGTCAATGGGACAGATTCTTTGCAAGGTAAGCACAATTATTCACCTTGGATATCCATATCTTCACTATATGAATTTTCAGTTCTTCCCATCATAAAGTAGAATCTAATTTCCCATCCCTAGATTCTGATCTGGCATTCTGACTTGCTTACGCAAAAGGAATATTTAGAAATTAGGAAATTCTCACTTTCCGGACAGAGTTAGTTGCAAGAGGTCTTGCAAGTTTTCCACTAAATATCTCAGAATTATTTCCAACCACCATATGAATGGGTCTTGAAACTATGCTGGAGTAGTCATGAAATCTGTAGGTGAGCTTCCCAGTCAGGCAACCTAGATATGGCAGCTGACTGTAGTCTAGCAGAAATCAGAAAGCCTACCAACATGAGCCCAGGACAAATTATTATGCCACAAAATCATGAACCAAATAGCTGGCTCTTGTTTTAAGGCACTGTTTTGGTTTATTACACAGAAAAAGCTAACTGATATAGCTGACCTTAGTTGGTTTCTATTATTTACAACTAAAATCCTTGACTACCCTGGCTTATGTGAGACCAATAAACAATAATTTGAAGTGGCTATAAGCAGAGGAAATATTGTCAGGAAACTTCCCTGTAGCTCAGTAGGTCATCAGTAAGCTTTTGAGGGCAATATTGTTCATTTCTAGCAAAGAAGATAGCCTTTGATAGGTCTTCAACAAGAATAGATGCACACATACCAAATGGATCCTGAAGGCCTAAAATAATCAAATGCCTTATTTATAAATACTAAGAAGTTGGCTATAGATTAAGATTAATATAGTGTATTTAATGTTATTCAATTTTCAATATTATAAGAATTAAATGATGGTTATCAATTATTACCTATATCATCAGATGGGGGAGTATTGCTTTCCTTTCTTTTTTCTTTTCTTCTTTTTGATGTTTATAAAGATATTCAGTCAATGATAATTATTCATGGAATCCATATTTGTGAATGCATTTATTCACTAAACTTATCTGCAACACCCAAATCAATGACACTTTTATGGTCAACACCCAAATCATGACACTTTTATGGTCAACACCCAAATCATGACACTTTTATGGTCACTTGTGAATGTGCCTGGAGGAGCAAAACATTTTCGTTACCTGATGGGCACCTTCCCAATGAAGTCAAACAAGGTGACTCCCTGCCTTCTTGTTTCAGCTTTCATACTCTAAACAAGTATCTTCTTGATGGTCTATTAAGTGCCCTGTTTTGTTTTGTTTTGCATTTTTGTGCTTTTGATTTTCCTATTTAAAATATTCCCTGAGCATAGTGCTGAAGTGTTTTCTAGTGTTCCTAAGGACAAGATTGTGATGTGCTTGTGAAGAAATTATGTGTGTTAGATAAACTTTGTTTAGGCATGAGTTATGGTGCTGTTAACTGTGATTTCAATGGTAATGAATCAACAATAATCATTAAATTAGTTGTCTTTTTTTTAAGATTTTATTTATTTATTTGAGAGAGAGAGAAAGAGAGCACAAGTGGGGTGGTGGAGGGAGGGGCAGAGGTAGAAGGAGAAGCAGAATCTCCACTGAGCATGGAGTCCAACTCAGGGCTTGATCCCAGGACCCAGGGATCACAACCTGAGCTGAAGGCAGAAGCTTAACTGACTGAGCCACCCAGGTGCCCCCCATGTACTGGTATTAATGCAAACAGAATACTGCTTATTCAACCTGGAACTGCCTTCAGTAAACCAAACATCTCTTTGTTGTTCAACTGAGAGCCATTCATAAAGCACTGGGTTCTGGCAATTCCTCAGGTAGCTCTAATGTTGGTCCTAGAGGGAAAATAGCTACCTGCTCTTGGATTTGGTTCCCCTGGCAGCATGAACCATTTCCACTGTATTATGGAATTGCCTTCCTTATTAGAATGTTTCTCTGACATCACCCAAGACATTATAGATATCTCAGGTCTCATGATTATTTTGTGTCCTTCAGTCATTGAGGCAGTGTCAATTAATGTCTAGTTATTGTTTCTCAAATGATGTGTTCTCAGCAGCAACATCTGGGAACTTTCTGATCCAAAACCCAGTGGTTGCTCTTGGGAGGCATTCATGGATTTTTACCATAAGCTCTGGTCTGTATGCAGCAGACAATTCCAAAATCAAATCTGAATGGGGGTCAAAATGTCCCAATGGCATTGAGACAGCTACCAATTTTTGTAATTTAGACATGGCCTGAAATATAGGCCTCCACTGAAATACAACTTTCTTTCAGGTAATCTTAAAGATAGGAACTAACAATATTCCCAAATGTCAAAAATGTGTTCTCCAAAATCCAAATAAAAACAACCAAATGCTGGGCTTCTTGTTTGGTTCTGGTGGTGGTTAGTGATACCAGTTTATTTTTTTTTGTCATCATGGAATACCTGGGTGGCTCCTGCCTAGGTTATTCCTAAGAATTTTGCCATTTGGGTAGGCCTTTGAACCTTTGCTGGTTGCTTTAAGCAGTTCCAGCTGACCATGTACATCATCATTGTATTCAAATCAGTCTTGCTTGCTCTTCAGTTTCTGATATTATCATACTATCACCAATATGGCATATTATTGCACTTGAGACCTGCATGAAGCTCAAATCCCTTTTGACCAAATCATGACAGTAAGCTGCTAAGTTGAGATAACACTATGGCAGCACAATACTGCAGTCTCCCCTTATTATAGGAGATATGATCCAAGACCTCCAGTGGAGCCCTGAAACCATGGATTGTACCAAATCTTATATACACTATGTTTCTTCCTATACATACATGCTTATGATAAAGTTTAATTTATAAATTAAGCACAATAAGAGATTAACAACAATAACTAATAATAAAATAGAACAATTATAATAATAGACTGAAACTTAAGTGACTGTGGTCCCCCCTCCATCTCCCGAAATATCTTATTATACTGTACTTACTCTTCACCTTATGATGATGTAAGAGGATAAAATGCCTATGTGATGAGATGAGGTGAAGCATAGAAATGTGATGTAGCATCAGATTACCATTGACCTTCTGACAGTATGTCAGAAGGAGGACCATCTGCTTCTGAACCTCAGTTGATCTCAGGTACCTGAAACTGTGGAAAGCAAAACCATGGGTAGAGGAGGACTACTGTAGAAGTAAATTAGGGTCTTTCCCATGTGAAGCAAACTGTAGCTGTCTCTTTTCTGAGGCTGAGATAGAGAAGGAAACATTTATGAGGTCAGTCACTAAGTACCAGCCTCGGTTAGCCTATTGTGTTTTCTATATTGTTGAGACCACATCTGAAGCTGCTGAAGCTGTAGGTGGTACAGTTTTATTTTAGCCCTGGTAGTCTGCTATTAGTCTCCATGAGCCATCACCTTTGTCACAGGCCACACAAGACAACAAATTCATTGATACCATTATTTCCAGCTTCTAATATATCTTTAATTAAAGTGGTAATATCTTTTTGCTCACCAAGTATTCTATAATGTTTCAAGTTAACCACCTGTGTGGGCTTGGGAGCAGTTCTAGTGCTTCCCATTTAGCATGCCCAATTAAAACTGGCCTGAGGATGGGCTTACATGTCTTCCGTTTTACAACATTAGGTAGCAGAAGCAATTCCCAGACAAACATCATATCTATCCCAACAATATATTATTGGTAAAGAAAATATGACCACCTCACACAAAATCTGTTCAAAAACCCAATTTTAACCCATATGTTCACTTTAATCCCATCAACTGTTGCAGCTCTATATTCTCAGTATAACCTTAGCCCATTAAGACTTCAAAATCACAGTGCATTGGACTCCTGTGTTAAAGAACTCCAGAAAAATCTCTTCCTCCCAGCCCAACCATTCTATCCACACATGTGCAAATGACCTTGGGCCTTTACAAAGGTCTTTACCTTTATTAATTGGCTTAATCATCACCCCAGTTGATTTCTGTTCGGGTTTCTCATTGGAATCTGTGTCTTCCTACTTGTGAATTGCTCCAAACTGGGATAAATAGCACAAATTATTCAGGACTCTTTAATGTCAGGGGACCAAAAGGGGGTCCCAGTCGGTCTTCCAAACCTTTGACAGTGCTGTAACAATAGTTTTGTTTCAGCTCCACTGATGTCTGCTTTATTCATACCATTTCTCAACACTATCTAAAGACGTCCACCCTGTAGAGTCAGTCTCTTGACTCTCCCCTTCCCCTCATTTTCTTGTTAATTAACTTAATGTTCTTGGTATTGGTAAGACCCATGTGAGAATGCAGAGACAGCAAATTTCCTTAGGCTTCTGGAAATGTTAGATTTTTTTTAAATTTTTTTATGTTATGTTAATCACCATACATTACATCATTAGTTTTTGATGTAGTGTTCCATGATTCATGGTTTGTGTATAACACCCAGTGATCCATTCAGCACATGCCCTCTTTAATACCCATCACCAGGCTAACCCATCCCCCCACCCACTCCCATCTAGAACCCTCAATATGTTTCTCAGAGTCCATAGTCTCTCATGGTTCTTCTCCCCTCCGATTTCCCCACCTTCATTTTACCCTTCCTACTATCTTCTTTTTTTAACATATAATGTATTATTTGTTTCAGAGGTACAGTTCTGTGATTCAACAGTTTACACAATTCACAGCACTTACCATAGCACATACTCTCCCCCATGTCTATCACCCAGTCACCCCATCCCTCCCATCCCCCCACCATTCCAGCAACCCTCAGTTTGTTTTCTGAGATTAAAAATTCTTCATATCAGTGAGATCATATGATACATGTCTTTCTGTGATTGACTTATTTCTTTCAGCATAATACCCTCCAGTTCCATCCACATCATTGGAAATGGCAAGATTTCATTCCTTTTGATGGCTGCATAATATTCCATTGAATATATATATATATATATATATATATATATATATATATATATACCACTTCTTCTTTATCCATTCATCTGTCAGTGGACATCTTGGCTCTTTCCATGTTTTGGCTATTGTGGACATTCCTTCTATAAACATTGGGGTGCATGTACCCCTTTGGATCCCTACATTTGTATCTTTGGGGTAAATACCCAGTAGTGCTATTGCTGGGTCATAGGGTAGTTCTATTTTCAACTTTTGGAGGAACCTCCATACTGTTGTCCAGAGTGGCTGCTCCAGCTTGCATTCCCACTAACAGTATAGGAGGGTTCCCCTTTCTCCACATCCCTGCCAACATCTGTCATTTCCTGTCTTGTTAGTTTTAGCCATTCTGACTGGTGTGAGGTGGTATCTCATTGAAGTTTTGATTTGAATTTCCATGATGCCGAGCAATGTTGAGCACTTTTTCATGTGTCTGTTGGCCATTTGTATGTCTTCTTTGGAAAACTGTCTGTTCATGTCTTCTGTGCATTTCTTGATTGGATTCTTTGTTCTTTGGGTGTTGAGTTTGATAAGTTCTTTATAGATTTTGGACACTAGCTATTTATCTGATATGTCATTTTCAAATATCTTTTCCCATTCTGTCAGTTGTCTTTTGGTTTTCTTGACTGTTTCCTTTGTTGTGCAAAAGCTTTTTATCTTGATGAAGTCCCAATAGTTCATTTTTGCCCTTGCTTCCCTTGCCTTTCGTGATGTTTCTAGGAAGAAGCTGGTGCGGCTGAGGTCGAAGAGATTGCTGCCTGTGTTCTCCTTCAGGATTTTCATGGACTCCTGTCTCACAGCAGGAGGAGAGAAATAATAAAAATCAGAGCAGAAATCAATGAACTAGAAACCAAAAGAACAGTAGAACAGATCAAAGAAACTAGGAGCTGATTCTTTGAAAGAATTAAGAAGATTGATAAACCCCTCGCCAGACTTATCAAAAAGAAAAGAGAAAGGACCCAAATAAATAAAACATGAATGAAAGAGGAGAGATCACAACCAACACCAAAAAAATACAAACAATTTTAAGAACATATTATGAGCAACTATATGCCAGCAAATTAGATAGACTGGAAGAAATAGATGCATTCCTAGAGATGTATCAACTACCAAACTGAACCAGGAAGAAATAGAAAACCTGAACAGACCCGTAACCACTAAGGAAATTAAAGCAGTCATCAAAAACTCCCAACAAAAGCCCAGGGCCAGATGGCTTCCCAGGGGAATTCTACCAAACATTTTAAGAGGAATTAATACCTATTCTTCTGAAACTGTTCCAAAAAATAGAAATGCAAGGAAAACTTCCAAACTTATTTTATGAGGCCACCATTACCTTGATCCCCAAACTAGACAAAGACCCCATTAAAAAGGAGAATTACAGACCAATATCCCTGATGAACATGGATGCAAAAATTCTCACCAAAATACTAGCCAATAGGATCCAACAGTACATTAAAAAGATTATTCACCACAACTAAGTGGGATTTATTCCTGGGCTGCAAGGTTGGTTCAACATCCACAAATCAATCAATGTGATACAATACATTAATTAAAGAAAGAACAATAACCATATGATCTTCTCAATAGATGCAGAAAAAAAAATCTGACAAACTACAGCATCCTTTCTTGATCAAAACTCTTCAGAGTATAGAGATAGAGGGTACATACCTCAATATCATAAAAGACATGAAAACCCACAGCAAATATCATTCTCAATGGGGAAAAACTGAGAGCTTTCCCCCTAAGGTCAGGAACATGGCAGGGATGTCCACTATCACCACTGCTCTTCAACATAGTATTAGAAGTCCTAGCCACAGCAATCAGACAACAACAACAACAACAACAACAAAAATAAAAGGCATTCAAATCAGCAAAGAAAAAGTCAAACTCTCACTCTTTGCAGATGATATGATACTTTATGTGGAAAACCTAAAAAACTCCACCCCAAAACTGCTAGAACTCTACAGGAATTCAGTAAAGTGGCAGGACATAAAATCAATGCACAGAAACAGTGGTATTCCTATACACCAACAACAAGACAGAAGAAAGAGAAATTAAGGAGTTGCACCCAAAACCATAAAATACCTAGGAATAAATCTAACCAAAGAAGCAAAGAATTTGTACTCAAAAAAGTATAAAATATTCATGAAAGAAATTGAGGAAGACAGAAAGAAATGGAAAAACGTTCCATGCTCATGGATTAGAAGAACAAATATTGTGAAGTTGTCAATGCTACCTAAAGCCATCTACACATTTAATGCAATCCCTATCAAAATACCATCCACTTTTTTCAAAGAAATGGAAAAATAATCCTAAAATTTGTATGGAACCAGAAAAGACCCCAAATAGCCAGAGATAAGATATTAAAAGATATTAAAAAAGAAAAGAAAAGCTGGTGGCATCACAATTCTGGACTTCAAACTCTATTACAAAGCTATAATCATCAAGACAGTATGGTACTGCCACAAAAACAGACACATAGATCAATGGAACAGAGTAGAGAGCCCAGAAATGGACCCTCAACTCTATGGTCAACTAATCTTCGACAAAGCAGGAAAGAATGTCCAGTGAAAAAAAGACAGTCTCTTCAACAAATGGTGTTGAGAAAATTAGACAGCCACCTGCAGAAGAATGAAATTGGACCATTTTCTCACACCACACACGAAAATAGACTCAAAGTGGTTGGAAATGTTAGATTTTGTAGCAGTAATGTTACATGGGGTACCCATGCAAAAGGGGCTGCCTTAATCATAGCATTTAACCTAACTTGGGTAACAGGGATATTCAGGGGATGAATATCCCAGTCATCATAAAACCAATCAAACTAACAAAACACAGCTGCTGTATCATACCACTGGTAACCACATAATCACCCAGGAATCTAAGAGTCCTCATCCTTGACCCTTTCATCCTTTCTCTTCTCAAAGAACATGTTTCTGTGAGCCAGGGACTTTCAAGCAAATCTCACTTCACCAACACAAACTACAATTTCAACACCAGTTATAATATGTGGCTTTTCCCCCACACACCAAGTAATTCTGAGACACTAGCTGGGTGTCCCAGAATTCAACTCAATTCTGAAATTACCTTGAAATAGCATTAGATCCCACAGGTTAAGGGTTCAGTCCTACAAGCCTGCCCCATCACCCAGTGTAGACGTCAATCACAGGTCCAGGTTTTCACATATGCTCCTGACCCCCTGGTTATAGATCAGAGGTTCCAACACCCTTCTTCTTGGGTTTGATTAATTTGCTAAAGCACCTCACAGAACTCAGAGAAATACTTTATTTACCAGATTATCTGGTTTATTATAAAAGGGTATAACACAGGAGCAGCCAATGGAAGAGATGCAGAAGGAAACGTATGTGGAAAGGGGAACAGAGAGTCCATGCTATCTGAAGGCACAACTCTCCCTGAATTTCCATATGTGCACCATCTGGAAACTCTCCAGGCCCATCCTTTTGAGTTTTTATGGAGCATGATTGATTAAATCATTTACCATTGTTAGTTGGTTCACCCTCCAGCCTTTCTTTCCTCTCTGCAGGTGGGAAGGGTATAGAATTGAAATTTCCAACCTTCTAATCTCAAGGTCACTCCCCTGGCAATCTGCTTTCATAGTTAGGTGTTTTTCAAAAGTCATTTCATCAATATAACAAAAAATACTTTTTATCCCTCACCTCACTTAGGAAATTTTAAGGTTTTTAGAAGCTCTGTGCCAGAAACTGGACAAAGACCTAATACATATTTCTTATTATAAATAACAACATCACACACCTCAATAAATTATTTTTGTAAAATATAGCTGAAAGAAAAAGAAATTCTAGTAAAGAATAGCCAGCTTCTTAGGAAATGCCAGAATCTGCTTAGCTGTGCTGGATTATTTTCCTAGAAACAATTTTAAAATATCAATGAATTTAGGGGGAAATGAGACTTTCATTATGAAGTAGAGGAAGATCCATGAAAATGCTTCCAGTCTTCAAAGATTTGCATTATGAGATAAAGTGTATTGTTTAGAGTATATGCCTTAAAGTGTTATTCATGATTCTAACCAATACACCTACCTTTAAAGTAGCATAATACCTTATATATAAAGGCACAAAAACACTAAATGCCTTTTGAAACTATATTGAAAAATCTAGAAAATGATAAGCAAAATTTCATCTAATGGTTACTTGGTACAGTGGTACAGAGAGAATCCAGGATGTTCTGTCTTGCAACAGATGGTGGACACATAGCCATTGATTCATTACGATTTACACCTTACCCATTTGTTATAAACCCTTATTTATAAATTTTCAAAATTTCATTATTTTTTTTAAAAAGAGGTTAGTGAATGAATAAATTTCAAGAAGATGGCCAATGCTTTAGCATCTTGCTAATACTCTGTCTTTTTTATTTTTAGGCAAGTTACTTTAAAAATAATGGATATTTTTATTTTTATTTTTATGAACTCTCAAATCCCTTGTGACATAGAAGTGTTCAAAATTTAGCAACTTTTAAACTCAATAAAACTAAAGTATAAATACAAGTGACTTGCTTGGGGTCACCTACATAGAGATTTACCAAAGTCAACTTATGTTGCATTAGTTATAGGCCACTGAATATTCCTGAGTATTAATCACCATGAACTTCACTGAACTTCAATGCTGTCCATATGAGTGACTAGCTTGGTCAGCAACTCCAGCTTGGTCCATGCATGGAACATGAAGTGAAGAATTTTATCTTTATACCTATTCCTGAACCAAAAGAGTCACCTGTGTATATAATGCTTAGATTAATGAAGTAAAGATATCTTAGCTATAAAATGCTGTTTTTCCGTACTTTGCCTTTAGTGTCCATAAAGAGCCATGGAACTTTATGAAGAGTTATTCAAAGTTGAATTACCTTTGGTTCTTTTTAATCCCAAATCAGTTTTGCCAACAATTTTATTTTACTTCCCAGTGATAAATTGTTCCTTTGCATTCAGTTACAGAATGAATCTTTACTGGCCTCTTAAATGAATTTAGAACAGTCCAGTGCTGTTTCAGTGTATTTCAATCAACTTCAACTGAGTGTAGACCAACAAAAGATAAGACTACAAGCTGCAAAATAAAATGTGTACATTTATTTAGAGTCTTAGATATTTTAATCTGGTAAACACAGAGTCAACTGAAATCAAAAGCCTGCTCCAGAAAGACAAAGGAGACTAGAGCTTTTAAAGAAGAAAAAGGGAATTTACATAATTTGTTTCGAGCAAAATGTGATTGGTGCTGATAGCTATAGTTACACCCTCTATACATGATTGGTTGCTAAGGTTAGTGCTGGGCAGAAAGTCCATTTCTGTCCATTCTAACTTGCAACAGATGTCTTGCTTTTAGCTGAGTTCAGCAATTCTGATAATTTGAGGCAGGAGACAAGGTGCACAAACCCCATATTCTCAATGTACTCTTGGTTCCATTCTAACTACCCCCTTAGCAATGTTTACTCCATTTTATTCTCTCCATTATCATAAGAACTTTAATTTGTTATTTTAATTTTCTTTTAAAAATTAGGGTTTATGCCATCTGAAGAGAAACCAGAGTATCTGCAAGGAAGGGAAATAAAAGTGATATTGAGAAAAAGATTTTTAAATTTGTTGGCAGCACCTGTTTTCAGACGCTGCCTTCTTCTCTAACCTTCTTTAGACTTCTTTTGTTTGTACATATCATCCCTTATAGCACTTAAACAAGGAAATCTAGTTATTTAAAAAATAAAGGAGTTGATTAATTTTAAGAAGACTCTAGGGTCTAATTGAGAGCAAGCACGGCCTGCAACAGGCAGAGTCAGTGCAAACAACTCCACTGAAAGGAAAACTGACTCAAATACAAGAACAGGGCAATAGGATACGCTCCTGAAGTGCCAGGTTCTGGTGAACAGGGGATACTGCACTGTAGGACACCCCAGGACCTCCTCTTCATAAAGTCACTATTTTCAAAAATGTAAGACACAACTAATTTTCTTAACACAGAAAAGCAGATGCAGAGAGGCAGACAAAATGAGAGAAATTTATCCCAAATGAAAGAACAGGACAAGGCCACAGCCAGAGATCTAAGTGAAACAGATATAAGTAACATGTTTGATAGAGAATTTAAAACATTGATCATAAGGATACTCACTGGACTTGAAAAAAGAGTGGAAGACATGAATGAGACGCTTATCACAGAGGTAAGGACTGCCATAATAAAGAAAAGGGCTCAATAAATGAAATGAGAAACAATGCCTGATGGAATGAACAGCAAGCTGGAAGAAACAGAGGAATGAATTAGTGACCTAGAGGCCAGAGTAATGGAAAATAATCAAGCTGAACAAAAGAGATAAAAAAAATTATACAAAACAAGAATAGACTTAGGAAACTCAGTGACTCCATTAAACATAATAATATTTGCATTATAGGTGTCCCAGAAGAAGAAGAGAGGGGAAAAGAGGCAGAAAATTTATTTGAACAAATAATAACTGAAAACTTTTCTGATCTGGGAAAGGAAACAAATATCCAGATCCAGGAGGCATAAGGGATATCCCACCAAAATCAAGAAAAGCAGACCCACACCAAAACGTACTAAAACGCTTAAAAACAGCAAGAAAAAGAAGTAATTAACTTACAAGGGAAAACCCATAAAGCTATCAAAGAGATTTTTCAACAAAAACTTTGCAAGCTAGTATGACAAGTTCCAAGTGCTGACTGGGAAAAATCTGTGTCCAAGAATACTCTATCCATCAAGACTATCATTCAGAATAGAAAGAAACAAAGAGTTTCTCAAACAAACAAAAACCAAAGGAGTTTGTGACCATTAAACCAGCTCTGTAAGAAATATTATGCTGGGTTGGGGGTGGTGGTGCCTGGGTGGATCAGAGGGTTAAGCATCTGCCTTCAGCTCTGGTCATGTTCTCCGGGTCATGGGATTGAGCCCTATGTTGGGCTCCCAGCTCATCGGGGAGTCTGCTTCTCTCTTTCCCTCTGCCTTTCCCCTTGCTTGTGCTCTCTCTCTCTCTCTCTCTCATGAATAAATAAAATATTTTAAAAAAAGAAATATTATAGGGGACTCTTTGAATGGAAAGGAAAGACCAAAAGTGACAGTAAAAAGATAGGAAGCACAAAAGCAGTAAAATGAATATTTCTGTAAAAAATCAGTCAAGGAAAAAAAAGGGATATAAAATATAATATATATCTACAATGTGAGGAAGAGAGAAGAAAAGAATGGGTTCAAACTTAAACTACCATCAACTTAATATAGACTGCTATATGCAGAAGAGGTTATATACAAACCAAATGGTAACCATGTATCAAAAACCACAGAGACATGCAAAAAATAAAGAAAAAAGAAATCTGAACATATCACTAAAAAAAATCAGGAAAATATGAAAGAGAGAAAGACAAGAAAAGATCAGAGAAAATCTACAGAAACAACCACAAAACAAATAATAAAAAGGCAATAAATACACTTATCAGTGATTACTTTAAATGTAAATTGATTGGACTCGATGTTCCAATCAAAAGAACATAGGATGACAGAATGGATAAAACAAGACATATCTATATGTTACATACAAGAGACTCATTTTAAACCTACAGTCACTTGCAGATTGAAAGTGAGGGGGGTCGGAGAAATATCTATCATGCAAATGGATGTCAAAAGAAAGCCAGAGTAGCAATACTTATATCAGACAAACTAGACTAAAACAAGACTGTAACAAGAGACAAAAAAGGATGCTATATAATAATAAAGAGGACAATCCAACAAGAAGATATAACGATTGCAAATATTTATGCACCCAGCTTTGGATCACCTTTCAAATACATAAAACAGTTAAAAACAAACATAAAGGAACTAATCAATAATAATACAATAATAGTAGGGGACTTTACATCACATGCACATCAATGGACAGATCCTCTAAACAGAATATCAATGAGGAAGCAATGACTTTGAATGATACACTAGAACAGATGGACTTAACAGTTATACTCAGAACATTCCATCCTAAAACAGCAGAATACACATTCCTTTTGAGTGCATACAGAGCATGCTCTATAATAGATCACATATTGGGCCACAAAACCTGCCTCAACAAATTCAAGAAGACTGAAGTCATACCATGCATCTTTTCTGACCACGTTACAAAACAGGAAGTCGACCACAAGAAAAAATCTGGAAAGACCACAAATATATGGAAGGTAAATAACATGATACTAAACAATGCATGGGTCAATCAGGAAATAAAAGAAGAAATTAAAAATTACATGGAAAAAAATGAAAACACAATGGTCCAATACAATGGGATGCAGCAAAAAACAGTTGTAAGAGGGAAGTTTATAGCAATATAGGCCTACCTCAAGAAGCAAGAAAAATCTCAAATAAACAACTTAACCTTGTACCTAAACAACCTAAAAAAAGAATAAATAAAACCTAAAACCAGAAGAAGGAAGGAAATAATAAAGATTAGAACAGAAATAAATGATATAGAACCAAAAAAACTCTAGAACAATGAAACCAGGAGCTGCTTCTTTGAAAAAGTCAATACAATTGATAAACTTCTAGCCAGACTTATCAAGAAAAAAGGAGAAAGTACTCAATAAATAAAGTTACGAATGAGAGAGAAGAAATAAAGCCATTACCATAGAAATACAATCCCTAAGAGAATATTGTGAAAAACTATTTGCCGACAAATTGGACAACCTAGAAAAAATGGATAAATTCCTAGAAACATATAAACTACCAAAACTAAAACAAGAAGAAATAGAAAATTTGAACTAACTGATGACCAGCAAAGAAACTGAATCAGTAATAAAAAAAATCTCCCAACAAACAAAAGTCCAGGACCAGATAGCTTTACAGGCAAATTCTACCAAACTTTTAAAGAAGAATTAGTACCCATTCTTCTTAAACTATTTAAAAAAATAGAACAAGAAGCAAAACTTCTAAATTTATTCTATGAGGCCAGAATTACCCTGATACCCAAACCAGATAAAGACACCACTAAAAAAGAGAACTACCAGCCAATATTCCTGATGAACATAGATGCAAAAATTCTCAACACAACTTCTTTCTAGATATATCTCCTGAGCCAAAGGAAACAAAAGCAAAAACAAACTATTGCAACTACATCAAAATAAAAAGCTTCTGCCCAGTGAAGGAAACAATCAACAAAACTAAAAGAGAACCTACTGAATGGGAGAAGATATCTGCAAATGATATATCTGATAAAGGGTTAGTATCCAAAATATATAAAGAATTGATACAGCTCAACACCCCCCAAAAATAATCCAACTAAAAAATGAGAACACATAAACAGACATTTCTCCAAAGAAGACATCCAGATGGCCTACAGACACATGAAAAGATGCCCATCATTACTTATCATCAGGGAAATGCAAATCAAATCCACAATGAGAGGGGTGCCTGGGTGGTTCTGTTGGTTAAGCTACTGCCTTCAGCTCAGGTCATGATCCTGGAGTCCTGGGATCAAGTCCCACATCGGGCTCCCAGCTCAGCGGGGAGCCTGCTTCTCCCTCTGACCCTCTCCCCTCTCATGCTCTTTCTCTCTCTCTAACTATCTATCTCAAATAAATAAATAGATAAATAACAAAAAACACAATTAGATATCACCTCATACCTGTCAGAATGGTTAAAATCAACAACACAAGAAAGGACAGGTGTTGGTCAAGATATGGAGAAAAAGGAACCCTCATGCACTTTGGTGGGAATGCAAACTGCTGCAGCTACTGTGGAAAGCAGTATGAAGTTTCCTCAAGAGGTTAAAAACAGAACTACCCCTACTATCCAGCAATTGCACTACTGGATATTTACTCAAATAATACAAGAACAATAATTCAAAATGATGAATGCACCCCTAGGTTTATAGCAGCATTATTTACAATAGCCAAGATATGGAAACAGCCCAGGTGTCCATTGATTGATGAATGGATAAAGAAGAAGTGGTACACACACACACACACACACACACACACACACACACACACACACACACACACACTGGAATATTATTCAGTCATAAAAAAGAATAAAATCTTACCATTTACAATGACATGGATGGAGTTAAAGAGTATAATGCTAAGTGAAATAAATCAATCAGAGAAAAGACAAATACCATGTTATTTCACTTATATGTGGGATTTAAGAAATAAAACAAACAAAGAGAAAAAACAAGAAAGAGAGAGAGACAAACCGAGAAACAGACTCTTACATATAGAGAACAAACTGATAGTTACCAGAGGGGAGATGGGTGGGGGGATGGGTGAAATAGGTGATGGAGATGAAGGAGTGCACTTGTCATGGTGAGCACAGGCTGATTTATGGAAGTGTTAAATCACTACATTGTGCACCTGAAACTAATATTATACTGTATGTTAACTAACTGGAAGTAAAATAAAATCAACAAAAAAGAAGACCCTAGTGTCTGAAACCAAAAATCATGTACTGATGTAATCAAAGATGCCATCCAAATCTGAGTTTTTGCTCCCATGTTTAATTTATTCTGTCACTTAAGGTTTATTTTCTCTTTATGTTTCTCCTAATTTAATTATTTTTATGATTATGAAACTTCTGTAATACAGAATGTTTTTTTATTTTTATCTGATAAACATATAATATATTCCCATTTATCATTGAGATTGCTGGACATGAATTCATGCATACTCATCATTGTATACAGAAATTTAGCAATGTGATAGTCAGTAGAATTAACAGAAAAATGTGATAGTTCCTGTTTAAAATTTAAAATTTACTGCTATTGGTCTAGTTACATACACAGTAGAATAAAACTCTGTATATAAACTGTGTTTCAAATATTTAAGAATGTTCTGTGATCTCATTTGTAGAACCTACAGTGTTCTTTTAGAAACTTTTGGCAGAGACAGTGAAGGTGCACAATGGCTGTGCATGGAGATAAGCCTGACATGCAGAGGGGCGTGGCCCTGCTTCTAATCTCACCTTTTATCTGAACTTGACTCATTTTAGTAATAGATACAATTAGCTTCATAGGTTTTGGGATTTTTGCTTTGTTATTACAATAAACCAAGGTGCACTTAGCATTTATTCTGTTGTGTTCTATCAAACTCTTTTTTTGTTTTGTCTTGCTTTAGAAATGAAACTATTTTTCCATCAAATGTTGAATTCCCAGGATACCATTATTTATAGGAAGAAAAAAGAAAGAAAATAAGGACTCTTATTCCATGTTTCCAGATGCTCTACTGATACCCAACATGTTGGCAGTAGGCCAGCCAGTTGACATAAGCCTAAAACATTGTCCAGAAACATTATCACTGCCCAATGTTGAAAATGCTTAAGCGACTCTACAGTTGTCCAAAGATCAAATGCCCTCACAAACTGTCTCCCATTTTCTACCTTTTTCCTACAATGAGTAGGGCCTTGCACCATCATCCCAGTACCCGTAGCAAACTGTCTTCAGGGACAAAGCACATTCTGCCTTTCTCAGGAGTCCCCAGAGACCTAACAGGGATGAAGTTTCACTCTTCCTGGAGGTAGTGGGAGCAGGGACAGAGGTCTCATCCCTCTGAGACCAAGGTCCACCACTAAGAATGTGTATGACCTTGGCAAGTGTTTAGCCTGTCTACACCTCAGTCTTCTCATTTGTAAAGAGGAATACCAATAAGGTTGAGAATTTCATTAGATAAATCATGTAAAGCATTTAGGGCACTAAGTATTCAATAAATTATTTAATAAATTACTCAGTTTATTAAAATTACTCAATTTATTGGGTAAGCACTCAATAAATGCTAGCCATAAATATAATTATTACTAACATTAACATTATCTATTGCCATATTCTTTATATGCTGCTTACTATATTTACAATTTGAATTCATGATTTATAGTCTTTTCTTCTCTCAGGCTTTAACAAATGGATGGCAATGCCATACAATATATCTAAATGCCTAGTCAATCTTACAGAACTGATCAGTTGCAAACCAGATGAATATGTTCTGGAGAGAAATGTATAGGCGTGAGAAGATAATGATTCTGGGGGCGGCTGGGAGGCTCAGTCGTTAAGCATCTGCCTTCGGCTCAGGTCATGGTCCCAGGGTTCTGGGATCGAGCCCCGCATCGGGCTCCTGCTCGGCGGGAAGCCTGCTTCTCCCTCTCCCACTCCCCCTGCTTGTGTTCCCTCTCTCTCTGTCTCTCTCTGTCAAATAAAAAAAAAAAAATCTTTAAAAAAAAAGATAATGATTCTGTAAAAAGAAAATAATTCATAATCTCAGAGTAGAAAAGGCTTTTTTAACCCTGCCTCAAAATCTATAAGCCATAACTGAAAAAAATAGATAAATTCTACTAAATGAAATAAAAATTTTTGCATGGTATACCAAAGAAAAATCAAAAGATACTTGACAAACTTGGAAAAGTACATTTGCAATTCAATCACAAAATACTAATGTCCTTGATATACACTTTATTACAGAAAAGACCAACAAGTCAGTGGAAAAAAAAGAAAAAAGGAAAGGGAGATAAAACAATCAATTCAGAGACCAAACAATACAAATGTTTCTTACACCGAAGGATTCTCAACTCAATCACAATAGAGAAATTCTAATTAAAGCTACCCTGAAATACTGTCTCTTGCCCATCAGATTTGCAGTGTCTGAAGTTTGATGATGTATTCTATTGAAGGCACCTTTGAGCATTGTTGGTGGGCTGGATATTTGTACAACCCCTGTGGAAGGAAATCTGGCATTATATATTAATTGCAAATGCATATTCCTCTGTTCCAATAATCTTACTTCTCAGTATTTAACCCACATATATGTGCAAAAATAAAAATTTACATGCTTACAAATTTATTCATTTCAGAATTTTAAACAAGCAGAAAATTAAAAATTAATCTGTGTCCATGAATAAGGCACTGTGTAAGTAAATTGTGATCAAGCCACATAATAGTAAAATTATCATGTAGCTGTTAAAAAGAACATCTCTACTCAATAATATGGAAGGCATTCTAAATATGTAGAGTGGAAAAAAGCAAAGTTTTCTAGAGAGTATATGGTATCTCATCACTTGTTTAAAGTAACTGAAGGAAGACTATATATTATTAGTGTTTATTAGTGTTTTTATATGCATAAAACTGCTCTGGATGGTCACATAAGACACCAAGAACTCTGACCAGAGGGATCTTGTCAGAGAATCTGCTGTGGATGAGGGTCAGGTGGGTTCTTGGTAGGTTCAAGTGTTAAGACCAACCACCAGTCTGAACAGTGGGTATCTGTGTGTGGGAGTTGGCAAATATTTTGAATATTTGTTCCCGAGCTTGGGGCAAAAGGTGCTGATGACAGAAAGGAACTAGAAAGTCATCACCCCATCCTCCTGGCCCAGAGGAGGGACCCAGCTTGCAGCACTGAGCAGCTATGTGCCCCCCACCCCTCACCATCTCCTCCTAGCCCAGCCCTGGTGAGTGCCCTCAGCCTGACCCAGCCTTGGTGGGAATATTTACACCACAGAAACAGCAAATACCACAAATCAGGGTTCCTTCTTTTCTGAAAGCTGGTAGGTCAACATTTAGCAGCATGGCACTGGAAAAAGCTATTGCAGGTAGGTAAAAACCACAGCATAGCCTCCATGAGACTTGAAAGAATATTTCATCACTCCAATCTGTCCAGGCTTTCTGCTGAACGAGGCTGCCTATTGCTGCAGAAATCCAAGTATAAAAGGGATTCTACACGTGCTGGTTGCAAAGTAGTGATGCTTTGCCAAGTGTCATCAAGCAAGAACTGAAGATACCAGTCAGTGCCCAAACCACAAAACCCAGAAGGATAGAGATGGGAGAAAGTGTCCTGGTGCATGCAAAGTGAGGAGTTCTTGAGTCCATGAGACCTCTTTAATGACAGGATTGAAGACATTTCATGTCCATCCGGCTTTAAAGTTACAGTTCAACAAAGACATGATTGCTGTGGTCAGACCCAGAAACACAACACTATTAGAGGATATGTTTGTCTGCCCCTAAATTATATAGCATTGTGAAAAATTCCTAGTGGACAACGTTTCTGAGGGTGCTGTCATTTCAGTGATTGCCTTAGATTACTGCATTTCTTCATGAGAGGGGAGAAGCCTGAATCCTTTACACACTGTCATTAAAACAGTTTCTAAATCAGGATCCCAAGTTATTACCCATAATTCCCATGGACAGCTGTTATATAAGTTACAAAGCTACCACACAGATATTCAGGTTCCATTGGAAAGGAAGTTCAGTATCTTGAGAAAATTTGCTCTTTGAAAGTGGTAGTTATAATATTACACTAAAACTTCAAAGAAAATTGTAAGTTAGCCAGAGGGCAATGTAGGGTGAGTGATTTTATTACTTTAACATCAGGATGAAACAGAATTCAACTTTTACTGCTAATATTTAGACCATGTATACAAAATAAGGTGTTACTTTAAAGTAATTATCCAGATAATTTCAACCCAAATCTCCAGTAATTTCATTTGCGATTACACAAAAGCGATCTTTTAGAGCACTGACCTCCAAATTGAATTCTGAAATATGCTGAGCGTATACTCCCAGTATATAAGAAATTATTCATAAACTAAACATGTTCAATGCTGCACTGATTGTACACATTATTAAAGATATGAAAAACATAATCACAATGGGTGCTTGTGTAAAAGGTACATTCAAACTATAAGATAAGATTCTGGGTACATGTTGAAGGGGAGCTGGGCAAATGCATTTTAACACCCTGGGTGGTTCTTATACCATGCTGTGAGAGGCAGTGTGGAGCCTGAGTATTTATTACGTATCATGTTTGTCTGGTCTTCCAGTGACTTTTCATTTTGCAGTCATAATCATTTGTCTGAAGAACTAAATCACTCAAATTTCTTGCTACAAGAAGGGAATATTTTAAAAGAATTTCTTTCCCCCAATATTTATAATGTTTGTTACCTGTAATCTTTTCATTAGGAAAAAAGAAAGAGAAAAGAACCTCAATGGAACATTTAAGAAAAAATCGTTCTATTTTATTTAGCCTTTGTAGCTAAAGAAAAAACTTTTATTTTCTTTGGCTTTGTTTCCTGAAAATATAAGATGTTTTATTAAAAATTTATTTAAAACAAAGACTTTTCCCAAATGAAAAGCATTTCTTCAACACAGAAGAGACAAAAACCTGCAGTTTTAAATAAATAAAATGATTAAATATTCCCTAAGAGATATAATATATGCCTAAATCATCCAAAAGAGATTCTATATATGTTTAAACCATCTTATATTAAGTTATATAATTCCAGATAAGTTGTAAAATGAATGATTACTTAGTTTTGGCAAGTTATGACATATTGTAATGTGTCCAATTTCAGTATAAGCTCTTTTATTTGAACATATACATTTCATAAAACATATTCAACATCTACTTTTAAACTTTTTAGGTATATAGGCATCTCCTTTGAAATGTTCAATTAAAAAAATCAATACTTGACCTTTTATTAAATCGAGGAGAAATGAGTCTGAGAAAATAAAAGGGAAATTTTAAATATTCTTTAGATATTGAAAATATCTTTCACATGGTAAAAAAATTATTAGCAAAAATAATTGTTTTTCTCTCCGATGTCTTTGCTTAGTAAAGATAAGTGGAAAGAAAGAAAGACAAAAGAAAGAAAGGGTATTAGACCAAACATTCAAACATATAAATAGACTATTTAAATATTTAAAGAGGCTAAGATCTTAAAAGTAATTCTTTAAAAAAACATTTCTTTTAACTTTTAAGAAGATGAGAGGTTTTGTTTTACTTAACTAACTAGTTTTCTAAAGCTAGACTGCTAGTTTTAATTCTGACTTCTCTCTCAAAAGAACTGAACATTTTACTGGGCTCCATGGAAACTTGTACTAATTTGGGAACTTTAAATATTAATGTATACAGTCTATAACACTTTAAATGATTATAGTATCAAATAGTTTGAATATAAGCATTGATTATATTGGTAATCTTTTCTAAGAAAACTACAAAAATCAGAGGTCATAAAAGAAAATTTTGATAAATTTGTCCATACAAAATGTAAAAATAAACCTCTGTATCACATAAAGAATATCAACTAAAAATAATTTCTGACAACTTACTATATGTTTATTATGTCTTTATGATAGTTATAATATTTATTATATACTGTGTGCTAAGCAAAGATTAAATTATTTAAGCCTCACAAATAGAAGTGTAACAATGTTAAAAATGAAATGAGTTAAAGCTCATTCCTCATTAAAGATATTCACATTTTTAAAAAAATATAAAAATTTTTAATCTATCAGATTAGTAATGCTGTACATTAACATTACACAGTATTAAGACAGAAAGAATGCACTTGCTCATGTACATGTATCACCATTTTGGAGGAAAATATGACAATAACCATAAAATATTTCCATGCATATCTCTTTGATCCAGCAATTTCATGTTCAGGAATTTGTAAGACTGATGTAATCACACGTGTGTAGCAAAATAAATAAACGATGAAAACGATGAAAGGGAAAAAAATCCACTTTTTGTGTCCCACAGTAAGGAACTGGATAAGTAAATTGTGTATGCTCACAAAAACGAATTCTACAGGGGCATCTGGGTGGTTTAGTTGGTTAAGCATCTGTCTTTGGCTCAGGTCATGATCTTAGGGTCCTGGGATCGAGCCCCACATGAGGCTCCCTGCTCAGCGGGGAGCCTGCTTTTCCCACTCTTCTGCCCCTTCTCCTGCTCATTCTCTCCCTCTCTCAAATAAATAAAATCTTAAAAATATAAATAAAAATTTAAAAAAAGAATTCTACACAACTATTAAAAAATGAAATTCTGGGGATGCTTAGGTGGCTCAGTCAGTAAGTGTTTGCCTTCGACTTAGGTCATGAATCCAGAGTGCTGGGATGGAGCCCCCTGTTGGGCTCCCTGCTGAGCAGGGAGCTTGCTTCTCCCTCTCTCTCTGCCCCTCCCCCTGCTGTGCTCTCTTTCTCTCTCTCTCAAATAAATAAATAAAATATTTAACAAACTAAAATTCTGTGTTATAGCTACTGCTATGAAAAGATTTCTGGAATACATTGTATTTCATGCGGTACATAAAAACCAAAGTGCAGAACTCTGTGCTGCTAGGCCCAGTTGCCCAGGATCATGCTGGGTCCCGAGCATGGGCACAGACATTATGTACTATGTGACTTGGGCTTCAGCCCTCTATGTGGGACCAATGGTCAGGCATGGAAGGCACATTCATTTTTCACATCAACTCCTATACTGTTTGAAATTTCACTATTGACATGTGTGATTGTATTAAAAACAGTAAGAATCGCTAAGATACTGAGGGGTGTCTGCTCTGTGACAGTGTCCTGCCTCCCCTTTAGTGTGGTTGGACTCAGGTCATGGTTGTGCTATTTGACTCCCATGGCTGAAGTTGCCTGAACCAGGAGTGGATGTTTGATTCTACCAGATCCAAACAAATTTTCTCCTCCAAGGACTCTGTGACTGAGACTAAAAGAGAACAACTGGTGAGTGTGAAATTGTTATTGAAACTGAGCTGTATAACTGGGTGAGAGCAGCCATATTATTTCCTGCACATGGAAAGAAGCAAGATAACTGGGAGGAAGATGGAAGCAAAGAGAAAAGTTGAGATAGAAGATGAGGGAAAAGGAGGAAGGGAGAGGGAGGGAGAGAGAAGAGGCATGTAAGAGAGAAGCAGGAAGCAGAGGTCAGGAATCCCAAACAGAAGGACAGTGGCCCCAGGCAGCAGGAAGGGGGTATTCTCATTTCAAAATAGTTTTGCTCCATATATCCAATTCCTCAAGCCTGACTCCCTTTCTTTTCTATTGGGTTCCTTTTTTATCCTTTTAACATTATTTTTCTGTTTAGACTAACTCAGGTGCATTTCTGTTCTTTGCAACCCATGTCCCCGACTAAACATGTAGCATTGTTTTTCTGATACTTGTTGAAGGTTGCCAACCATAGCTCGTTTGTCTCCAGCCCTTATTTCTATTACAAAGCTTAAACTCCATCCTCTTTCTACTGTCTCAAATGTAGTATTTACCTAGGAACTTGAATTCAATTTAGTGAAAACTAATATAGTCACCTTTCTCCTCGAAATATACTCCCCTTATTAAATCCTCCATGTACTGAAGGAATGCCATAATCTTACCCCAACTTAAACCTCAGTCATCTTTTGGACTTTGTATGGCCTCATTTTCTTCAATATATAGGGACTCAAGATGTAGTTGATTCTACTTTTCAAGTATGTCTACCTCCTTACCATCTCCTCTTTCTCAGTTGGTCTCAAGTAGACCATTGAAAAGTCTTCTGGTTGTCACGATGATTCAATTCCTTGAATTCCTTCAAGAATCTCTTCAATTCCTCTAGATAAAGATTCTTAAAAGGATATGCTGACCATTTTCTCAAAATCTTCATTATATTATTATGATTGATTACTTATGATGAGTCAAGCCTTATTGGTTCTTGGGGATAAATCAAATAACAAAACAGCAAAAATGCTTTTTTCAAGGATGAATACTGACAGAAGATAAATACTTTATTTTATTAAAGCTGAGATGTCATCTTTTATTATATACAACAGAGAAAAATTAATTATAACAGCTAGAATTCTATGGTTTATAAGGGTATCCTGAGCATCCTGATTTCAGAACTGTTAAAATGTGAAAAAATGTTAAATTGATTAAATGTATGTTATGCAAGATAATAATAAGTGGATACATGTGAAGGGGAAATTAAATAAAACAAAAGGTAGATAAGCGTCCAGGTAGTCATTGACAAGTCCTGAAAGAGAGGCAGACAGTTGAATGAAGACAAGAAGGAAATGTCCGATCTTTTTGGATCAGCTGTGTGAACACTGGAGAGAAAAATTCCTACCACTTTCCAGAAGAAATAGTGTGTGCAAGGTGCTTGAGGCTGGACAGTACAATCTTCTTAAAGAGCAGAACAGCAGTCGGCTGAGCAGAGCGTGCAGGGAGAGGAGACAGGGGAGTGCGGTGAGTGGTCAGAGAATGAAGAGTGCAGGTACATGGCACTCGGCCTGCAAATTAAAGAAAGACTTGAATATTTCCTCTGAGTGAGGCAGAAGCTAAATGATTTTGACCCAACTTTTCACTTCACCAGGATCACCCTGGCTGAAAAGAAGCAAGAACAGTTAGAAGCCAGTTGCAATAATCCCAGTGGAAACTGACAGTGGCTTGTACCAGAGTGGTCAGACAAAATTTCCCCTAAAGTGAGATGGAGAGGAATACGAGACAAGGAGGCTTAGGGAGCAGTTCCAGAGTCTCAGATGTGGCCTAAGTTTGCAATGCCTGTAGGATATCCAATTGAATCTATCAATAAGGCAGTTGGGTAGGGCAGTCTAGAAGTTAAGGAAGAGATCCTGAATGGTGATACAAATCTGGAAGTCATCAGTGTGTAGGAGGCATTTCAATCCTGAAGACTGGGTGAGTCTCTTAGGAGTGAGCAGGGATAAGGATAAAACAGAGCAGAGAATCAAGGACTGAGATCAGAGGCAGTGCAGGGCTTAGAGGTTAGGAGCCATCAGAGATCCAGAGAGGGGCCAGAGAGGCTAGAGGAAGGGGTGGAGGTGAAGGGAGGGAAAGAGAAAGGGAGGTCACAGAGGGGATGTGAAGGGAGGTTGGGGGAGGAGAAGAAATGCAAGGAAGGGGAGGGGAGGGAAGAGAAGAGAAGGGTTAGGAAAAGAAGGGGAATAATAAAACAAAATAAGATAAAATAAAAGATAATCCCAAAACAAAACCAAAAATAAAAGCGAACGAAGAAACGGGCAAATGTGATACTCCGGGAGCCAAGTGGAAAAGGTTTTTCAAGAAGGAACACTTGGGTGGTTCAGTTGGTTAAGCATCCCACTCTTGATTTCAGCTCAGGTCATGATCTTAGAGTTGTGAGATCGAACCCCACCAATGCTCTGTGCTGGGTATAGAGCCTGCTTAGGATTCTCTCTTCATCTCCCTCTGCCCCTCCCCACCTCTTTAAAAAAAGGGGGGGAGATGGAAGTGACCACTTTGCCAAATGTTACTTATTGGTCACCAGGATGGGGACTGGGAATTAAGGATTGATTTAACGATGTACAGGCCATTACTGAACTTCATAAGAACGATTTCCAGAGGCTCTACTGGAGTGGGTTTTATAAGAAATTGGGGACCATAAGTATGTACAACTCATCTCAGAAGTGTTTCCATAAAGTGAAAAAAACAAATGGGGTGGCACCTACAGGGAAAAGGTGGTTCTTTTGAGATGAGAGAAATTACAGTATATTGTTATGGTGATAAGAATGATCTGATAAAGAGGGAAAAGCTGATCATGCAGGGGAATGAGTGGGGATGACTAAAGATACACTGATAAGCAGGAAGGAAGGGTTGGGATCTAGTGCACAAGTGAGGCATTTGTACTGGCCTAAGAGGGGAAGTAGTTCCTCCACAGTTACAGGAAAGCAGGTATATCACTGGGCAAAGATAGAGTCTACTCATATGTCTGTGCCCACATTCATGGCTTACCCACAGAAATCACCAGAAATCCAATGATACTTCCTAACCCACTTCCAAGTGACTCCCCACTTAACACTGGCCACTTTTCTGGGGATGTGCTAAACCACCGGATTGCTCATCCATTCACTCATCAACATGGCATTGAATGCCCTAAGCCAGGCACTATTGCAGCCAATTAGGATATTGTAGTGTAGCAAGCAAAACTCCCTGTGCTCGGGGCGCCTGGGTGGCTCAGTCGTTAAGTGTCTGCCTTCGGCTCAGGTCATGATCCCAGGATGCTGGGATCGAGCCCCGCATCGGGCTCCCTGCTCCGCAGGAGGCCTGCTTCTCCCTCTCCTACTCCCCCTGCTTGTGTTCCCTCTCTCACTGTGTCTCTCTCTGTCAAATAAATAAAATCTTTAAAAAAACAAAACAAAACAAAAAACTCCCTGTGCTCATGGGGGCAAGAGACAGATAATAAACAATATACATGATGTGATATGCTAGAATGGAATAAAATGAGCAAAACTAGATAAGGAATTGGCAGTGCTAGGTCATCTTTGTCTAGAACCTTTTCTTCCACATTCCTTCTCTATCTTCTGAAATCCTAGTAACCTCTAAAGTTTGAAAATAGAAATTGACTCCTCCATGATGAAACTTTCCTGAATTTACCATACCCCCAAAAATGTGATCCCTCTCTTCAGTCAATCCCCAAAACACACTGCAGCTATTCACAACCAACCCCTATAAGCCATGCTGCGTGTTTTTATTCAATTTCCCCTTTGTAAATATCTTATTTTCCTTACTAGACAATAAAATACATGTGGTTAGAAACTATGTCTAGATTTTTGTCCCCCAAGAAAATAATTATCTGCTTTGCCAGGTTATACTTTACTGTAGTTTTGAGGAATGAAGCCCTTATATATGAGGACAACTTTCAGAACTCCAAATCCTTATAAAAGCAAATGGAACACAATATTGTTGTTTATATTCACTGTACCATGCATATTACATCTTTAGGGCTCATTTATAACTCATAATAAGTTTGTATACTTTAACAACATCTGTCCTTATCCCTCCAACTCCCTTGTAACCATCATTTTATTTGTTTTTATGAATTTGGCTTTCTTAGATTCCACACATCAACAATATCATATAGTACTTGTTTTTCTCTGTTTGATTTATTTCACTTAGCATAATGTTCTCAAGTTCCATCCATGTTATTACAAATGGCAGGATTCCCTTTTTCCTCATGGCTGAATAATATTCCATTAAATATATGTACCACATCTTCTTTATCCATTCATCCCATTGATGGGTAATTGGGTCATTTCCATATCTTGGTTCTTGTAAGCAAGGGAACATGGCAGTGCATACATCTCTTCAATACCCTGTTTTCATTTCCTTTGGGAATATACCCGGAAGTGGAATTGCTGGATCATATGGCAGATCTCTTTTTAAATTTTTGAGGAATATCCCTATTGTTGATATAATCATCAAACTAGCCAAAAGACTAGAACTTAATTATTCCAACAACTAAAAAGAAATGATAATTATGTAATGTGACAGGGGTGCTAACTATAACTAGGATGGCAATCATATTACAATATATAAATATACCAAATGTACATGCTGCACACCTTAAATTTGTGCAGGGTTTTATATCAATATCTTTAAATTAAATATATCTTTTTAAAAAAGCAAATAGACAATCAATTTGGTGTCTGAGAGAGGCAATTAACTAAAAGACAGCATTCTTGGAAATCTAGTTTTTGTTCTGCTTCTACTAACCACCTTTTTTGCATGAGTCATTTTTGTCTCCCAAGATCTGAGGACTCTTTTCATAAAATAATATGGTTTTATGATCTAGAAATTGCTAAATTGTGTTTCATGAAGCCCCAGAGTCTCAGAATGACTCAGAAATTACCTTGAAGGTGACAAAGCCTGGTTTCTCTCACTTCATTTTTTTTTTTTAGAGAGAGTACACACACCCATGTGAGCAGGGGAGGGAGGGACAGAGGGAGAGGGAGAGAGAGAGAATCTTAAGCAGGCCTGGGGCTTGATCTCTGACCCTGAGATCATGACCTTAGCTTACCCAACTTAGCCACCAAGACACCCCAGATCTCACTTCATTTTTTAATCAGAGCAACTCTATTTGTACATTTCTATGTAGGAACTTCATGCAAGATGTTGAATAACATGCCAAAAAAATTGAAAACAAATGAGTTAGGTAATTATCTCAAATTCCCTTTAGACATAAATGAATGTTCTACACATATGAATGGGGTCTTAAAGAATTCCCCCAACATGCTTAGCTCCTGCTCCCTGGTTCTCAGTTTCCACACTGTTAAATGGGGGTAAAAATACCCACCTTGTTGTATATTTACAAGAACCAAATATGACAGAGTGTATTTTAGACTGGTCAATAATATATAAATGTGTGAAAACTAATTACTAATATGGCATTAGCTGAATACTGATAGGCATAATGTCCACATACACATACACATGAATAAATACATTTGTCTTATTTATTACGTATGTTAAATACAAGACAACAGGCCCAAAATGGAGTCACTTATGCTAAGCTCCATGTCACCAAATTAAGACTTAATTACAGTTTTGGCTGTGCCAGATATGGAATCTTAATCCAGTTAGTCAGAAGTCGCCTGATCAGCAGTAATTTTAAAAATCTGCCTGATAGATTTCTGCCATTCCTTAGAGGAAAGTGACCTTGCCATAACCAATACACTCTTTCACCTAGTATAACTTCCTTTTTTTCACTCCCTTCTGCCTATAAAAGACTCATTGTCTACAACTTCTCTGGACTCCTTTCTCTATGCTAAATTGGATGCTGCACATTTTATGAATCATTGAATAAAACCAATAAGATCTTTAAAATTTACTCAGTTGAATTTTGTTTTTAACACATATATTTTTTTATTTTTTTATTATGTTAATCACCATACATTACATCATTAGTTTTTGATGTAGTGTTCCATGATTCATTGTTTGCATATAACACCCAGTGCTCCATGCAGAACGTGCCCTCTTTTTTTTTAAGATTATTTATTTATTTATTTGAGAGAGAGAGAATGAGAGATAGAGAGCACGAGAGGGAAGAAGGTCAGAGGGAGAAGCAGACTCCCTGCTGAGCAGGGAGCCCAATGTGGGACTCGATCCTGGGACTCCAGGATCATGACCTGAGCCGAAGGCAGTTGCTTAACCAACTTAGCCACCCAGGTGCCCAGAACGTGCCCTCTTTAATACCCATCACCAGGCTAACCCATTCCCCGAAACCCCTCCCCTCTAGAACCCTCAGTTTGTTTTTCAGAGTCCATAGTCTCTCATAGTTCATCTACCCCTCCGAATCCCCCCCTTCATTCTTCCCCTCCTGCTATCTTCTTCTTCTTTTTTTTAAACATATAATGTATTATTTGTTTCAGATTTATTATTTAATAAATATGTTAGAATATTATTTATTATTTTTGAAAGAGTTATCATTCCCAATCCTTGCAAAAAAGAGAATGGAATTGTTTTGGGTATAGACAGGGCTTTTTCGATGTAGAAGCTACTTACATGAAGACCAATTCAGGAGATAGAATTTCTTGGTTATTCACAAATTTACCCAAACAAAACTTCAAAATGTCACGTTCTTCACCAGAAAAGAAAACCTATCTATAATAATTTACCTTTGTGATTACTTTTCAATTTTATTTGTGATTTCTACTGATAATGAACTCACTTGCTCATTATCAATAGCAATATGACAATGAATACTTTTGTTATTTTAAAATAACAGACCAAAATCCCTGATGAACAAAAAGCCACAACGAATATCATTCTCAATGGGGGAAAACTGAGAGCATTTCCTCTAATGTCAGGAACAGACAGGGATGTCCACTCTCACCACTGTTGTTCAACATAGTATTAGAGGTCCTAGCCTCAGCAATCAGAAAACAAAATGAAATAAAAGGCATCTGAATAGGCAAAGAAGAGAACAAGCTCTCACTTTTCGCAGATGATATGATACTCCATGCAGAAAACCCAAAGACTCCACCCCAAAATTGCTGTAACTCATACAGGAATTCAGCGAAGTGGCAGGATGTAAAATCAATGCCCAGGGGCACCTGGGGGCTCAGTCATTAAGCATCTGCCTTCGGCTCATGTCATAATCCCAGGTACCTGGGATCAAGTCCCGTATTGGGTTCCCTGCTCTGCGGGAAGCCTGCTTCTCCCTCTCCCACTCCCCCTGCTTGTGTTCCCTCTCTTACTGTGTCTCTCTCTGTCAAATAAATAAAATCTTTTAAAAAAATAAAAAAATAAAATCAATGCACAGAAATCAGTCACATTTCTATACACTAACAACGAGACAGAAGAAAGAGAAATTAAGGAGTCAATCCCATTTATAATTGCACCAAAAACCATAAGATACCTAGGAATAAACCTAACCAAAGAGGCAAAGGATCTGTACCCAGAAAATGATAGAACATTCATGAAAGAAATTGAGGAAGTCACAAAGAAATGGAAAAACGTTCCATGCTCATGGATGGAAGAACAAATGCTGTTAAAATGACTATGGTCCCTAGATCAATCTATACATTCAATATAATCCCTATCAAACTACCATCAACTCTTTTTCACAGAGCTGGACAAAAAAATCCTAAAATTTGTGTGGAACCAAAAAAGACCCTGAATAACCAAAAGAATGTTGAAAAAGAAAACCAAAACTGGTGACATCACAATGCCTGACTTCAAGCTCTATTACAAAGCTGTAATTACGATGACAGTATGGTACTGGCACAAAAACAGACACATAGATCAATGGAACAGAACCCAGAAATGGACTTTCAACTTTATGGTCAACTAATCTTTGACAAAGAAGGAAAGAATATCCTATAGAAAAAGAACAATTTCTACAATAAATGGTACTGGATAGTCACATGCAGAAGAATAAAACCAGATTATTTCTTTACACCATACACAAAAATAGACTCAAAATGGATGAAAGGCCTAAATGTGAGACAGGAATCCATCTAAATCCTAGAAGAGAACACGGGCAGCAACCTCTTTGACCTTGGCCACAGCAACATCTTGCTAGAGATGTCTCCAAAGCCAAGGGAAACAAAAGCAAAAATGGACTATTGGGACTTCATCAAGATAAAAAGCTTCTGCACAGCAAAGGAAACAGTCAACAAAACTAAAAGACAACCTACAGAATGGGAGAAGATACTTGCAAATGACATAGCAGATAAAGGACTAGTATCCAAGATCTATAAAGAACTTATCCAACTCAACATCCAAAAAACAAATAATCCAGTCAAGAAATGGCAGAAGACATGAAAAGACATTTCTCCAAAGAAGACATACAAATGGCCAGCAAACGTGAAAAAATGCTCAACATCACTTGGCATCAGGGAAATACAAATCAAAACCTCAATGAGATACCACCTCACACCAGTAAGAATGGCTAAAATTAACCACTCAGGAAATGACAGATGTTGGTGAGGAGAAAGGGGAACTCTTTTCCACTCTTTGTGGGAAGGCAAGCTGGTGCAGCTGCTCTGGAAAACAGTGTGGAGGTTCCTCAAAAGGTTGAAAATAAAGCTATGCTATGACCCAGGAATTGCAGTACTAGGTATTTACCTTAAAGATATAAATGTAGTGATCTGAAGGGGAACCTGAACCCCAGTGTTTATAGCAGCAATGTCCACAATAGCCAAATTATGGAAAAAGCCCAGATGTCCATCGACAGATGAATGGATAAAGATGTGGCATATATATATATATATGTGTGTGTGTGTGTGTTTGTGTGTGTGTATATATATATATATACACACACATATATATGTGTGTGTAACACACACACACAATAGAATACTACTCATACATCAAAAAAAGAAATCTTGCCATTTGCAATGATGTGGATGGAACTAGATAGAGGGTGTTATGGTAAGTGAAATAAGTCAACCAGAGAAAGACAATTATCATATGGTCTCGCTGATAAGTCAAATTTAAGAAACAAAACAGAGGATCATAGGGGGAGAGAGCAAAAAATAAAACAAGACAAAATCAGAGAAGGAGACAAACAATAAGAGACTCTTAAGCCTAGGAAACAAACTGAGGATTGCTGTAGGGGAGAGGGGTGGGGGGATGGGGTACCTGGGTGATGGACATTAAGGAGGGCATGTGATGTAATGAGCACTGGGTATTGTATAAGACTGATGAACCATTAACCTCTACCCCTGAAACCAATAATACATTATATGTTAACTGAATTTAAATAAAAATAAATAAATAAAAACGTTAACAACAAAAAAGAGTCAAATGTACTGCATATTCTAGTCTAATTCTTTCATGAAGTAAAAAAAAGTGTCAAACAATAAAACTTCCATTTTTAGTGAGAAGTTAGTTTCTATAAACATGCAAGTTAATAAACTTTTAAATAGGTATTCATTTATCAAAAAAAAAAAAGAAGGGCGAATTACACATAGATAGAATGGAGGCTCTCAAGTCACTACTGAATGGCATCAACAGTTGTTTTCATAAGTAAATTTCACAGGTCTTGACTTGTTCTCTACCTGCATACAAAGTTCAAAAACAAATCCTGTAAGGACCACATTTTTAACTATTTCATTTGGTAAAGATTAAAAACAATCACATAAATACAAATTCACACCATTTCTTATTTCAGAAGTGTGCAGAACCTTACAGGATTTACTAAAAAACTAAAAAAATAAATCTCTGAATATAGAATGTATCATCATAATGTTATCCAAATTGAAAATGTAAATTAAGCCCAACATGTCTATATTTTATAATATGTCATTCATTCGGTATTCTACATTATTTCCTCTACATTTTATTGCTTGCAAGTCAGAGATAATTTAAGTTTAGGTGCTTAAGAAAAATATGAGCCTTTTAATTACTATACTTTTTGAGCTTAAAATAATTAATGCCTTGCTATATTTATAAGCAATTGCAATATGACTATTTATTGAAATAATAACAAGAAGTCTGAGGATTTATCCTTACAGAAATTTAAAACATTTTGAAGCAAATTCTTCTTACTGGGAAATCCTACAACTCTTATGAAGCAGAAAAGCTTTCCTGACAATTTGGAAAAAGGAAGTTGGTTTTAATTTTACCTTTGATATTATTTTATCCCAATTTTATTCCATTTCAACAAGTATTTATTGGATGTACCAAAAATTATTTAGCACTGTGGGTTTTTTTTTTTAAAGATTTTATTTATTTGAGAGAGAACAAGAGTGAGAGAGAGAACGGGAGTGCACAGAGGGAGAGGGAGAAGTGGGATCCACGCTGAGCAGGGAGCCTGACAGAGGGCTCAATAGCAGGACCCTGAGATCATGACCTGAGCCAAAGGCAAGTGCTCAACCAACTGAGCCAACCAAGTGCACCTAGCACTGTGTTTTGAAAACATTAATTTGGTATGGCAGGTCTGAGATTTCCTGGGTGAATTCCCTAACCTGTCATTTTCCTTTAACCCATCAATAATAAATGATCACCTGCTGTTTACAGACATCAGAACTACAATATAGTTGAGGGATGGATTAAAAACTTTAAATAGTTTTGAAAGAGAGTTCAAAAAAGAATATAAGAAAAATTAAAATGTAGTCTGTATTAATTGACAAAAGAACTATATTTCTTATATTTAGTAAAAAAGTTTGGAGGGGCTGATTCCTTTGGGAAGAGAAGCATTGCTTTGAGAAGAAAAACATCTTTAGAAGAGAAGGAGGGAATTTTGTTAGGAGAAGGGTTGTAGTAAATGGGGCTTGGAAAGCACATCAGAGACCACAGCACACAACGAGAAGGAGGCAACCTTGCAGATGCAGGTTTGAAAGAAGTAAATGAGAGATCAGTGCCCCATTTAACTTGCATGACCTCAGAGTCTGGTATCAGCTCAACTTAGAGCCTACTGATCAGTGGGGCTGCCCCAGAAAGACAGCTTGGAAGGACAAAAACCTAGAGCCATGTTTCATTTACCATTTAGAAAACTGCATATAATTGAGAGCCTCAAGCAAATTCAGATATGAATCCAGCAAAAAAATCTGCTAGTAACACAGATGAAAGTACCTACTATGTGTGTCTGGCCCTAGATTAGGTGACTAATACATACTGTCTACTTGAATGCTGACATAAACAACATTTGTCACCATCACTTCAAGTTAGAGACCTTTAATATTTAATAAAAGTGGTTGGGGCGCCTGGGTGGCTCAGTTGGTTATGCGTCTGCTTTCAGCTCAGGTCATGATCCCAGGGTCCTGGAATAGAGCCCCACATGGGGCTCCTTGCTCAGCAGGGAGCCTGCTTCTCCTTCTCTCTCTGCCTGCTGCTCTGTCTACTTGTGCTCTCTCTCTCTGTTAAATAAATAAATAAAAATCTTTAAGAAAAGTGGAATAAACCTTATAAATAAGCAAGAAAATCAGAATTCTCTACCCATTCTCCCTTTACTTTTTATATATTTATTGTTACCTTAAAAGCAGAATGATATCTAAGAACATTTTTTTTGTTTTTTTCCTAGTTCAGTAGTTCTCAAACTTTATTTTGCATAAAAATTATCATAAACAAAATCATATATTCCTTACTTTCTATGTGATACAATTTGTTTTCACACGCAATTTTGAGATCACTCAGTTTTTGCCATGATGATTTTGGGACACAACAGAAGCTTGTGTCTCCATCATCATGAGAAATAAGCCTGTGAATGTACTTGGAGCAATATCATGAGGTTCTTAACTGCCATATTCCCACTGGTACTGAAGAGACTTGAAATTTTTTTTGAGGGGGCATGAAATGTTTTCAGACAAAACAACAAAACAAAAAAAAAAACATGGTAGCAGATTTGGAAAAAAAAGAAAAACAAGAAAGAAAGAAAAAGGAAAAGAAAATCACAATCAATCCAGAAGAAAGGAAAACAGGATGCTATTTCTATCAATATGTGAGTATGATGGTAGGAACAAGAATGTGATGGAAAGAAGGACATTTCAGGAAATTACATTATCTCTAGAGGGCTTAAAGTAAGTGCTCACTGACAGTATCTTAATTCAGGCACATATCTCTTCACAGTGGATTAATGTATTCACCCGAAGTGTCTTCTGCATATGGTTCTAATTTAGTCAAATGCTTACACACACCATCAGAGTTACTTTTTTAGAATATAATTCTGATCCTTTTACTTTGCTGCTTAGAATGTTCTGCTGCAACCTTACCTTCCTGGGACTAAATTATGCAACGTTCTGCATGATCTCACCCCTTTTTCCTCTCCCTTTAAAGCCATGTTTCAGTCATTCCTAACCATTTGAAGACACTCAATCATGTACTCTGTCTCATACCTCTAGGTTTTGAAGAAATGTGTCCCAGATGTGGAAGGGGTGGTTGGGTGGTAGGTCAACCCTATATTTAGAGAACAAGGAATGGCATCCATTGGTATTTCAGATATAGCTTGCTCTCAGAAGAACCTGTGCTCTTCCAGGCTTAGAAGCTGTCCTCCTCTGCTAGAACACTGGTTATTCTCTACAGTGTGTTTATTCAGTGTTATCTTCCCTGGTACTTTATGAGCAATTTGAGGGAAAAAAAAGACTATTTTTTAATTCATCTTATGGTCCACAGATTTCAATATCAGTTCATAGTAGGTGTACAATGTTTGATTAATTGAATTCAACTGAATCAAATTAAATACAGTTAGAAGAACAGTTTACTGTTTGTTTGTCCCAGAATCTTTTGCTCTACTATTAAATATTTAAAAGAAGTTTTTTAACTGAACATTTTTATAAGATAGTATTTTATCAAAATCTATACCCTTATTTAAGTATTGTAGTGATTTTAGAAGTAACAATTTCTATGTCAGTCTTTATGGCACTGACTTGAATTAACTAGGTCTATGTTTGCCTTGATCATATTGGCTGTTCTCAGCCATTGCATTATCTGGATACATTATTCTCTTAAAATTTGAATTTCCTTAATAGCTTATGTTTCTGTAGTTTATATCTTTAATACTTACCATATTCAATATTTAAAACAAAATTTTAAAATATAGATGTACTTATCCATTTAAATTAACAATCATAAATTCACTATACATTAATGTAACATATTTATACAAAAAATTCCCAAACAGAAATAAGCATTTAGTGATATGAGTGGCAGTTTTTCATATTTACAAACTCTTTACTGATGGACTTAATGGAAGACAGCTGGATTCTCATATCCGTTTCTTCATTCAATCTGTTGTGTTGTGTCATGTTTTTATTGAAGAAAGTGAAAAAAAAATTGGCTTCACATATACATGTAGTTGGAAAAAAGAAAGCCTTGGCAGACCTCTTGAAAGTGGCACAAGGATGGACCCCTATGAGTTCTTAGACAACACTTTGAGAATTTGTGCCGTTAATCTGTTCTTTAGAAGAAGAGCTATAGGGTGCCTGGGTGCCTCAGTCAGTTAAGCATCTGCCTTTGGCTCAGGTCATGATCCCACAGTCCTGGGATTGAGCCCCGCATTAGACTTCCTGCTCAGTAGGGTATCTGCTTCTCCATCTCCTCTGCCACTCCCTTTGCTTGTGTTCTCTCTCTATATATATCAAACAAATAAATAAAATATTAAAAATAAAAAAGAGGAAAAAGAGGAGCTATATTATACTTTGTTTAAGATGTGGTCCCTAACTCCTGATCCTGACAAGAGGTTATACCCATTTCTTTCCTCTCCTCCCTGCTAAATTACATCTATGAGATCTGGAAATGGGCCTGACTCCTCTCTCCAACCTAGGTTTATGGAGGCAACTTGAAGGGAATACTAAGAAGGATTTAGATATAATTGCCCAATTCTAGAAGCCTTTTTGACCCTGTGGGCCTGAGGATCCCATCCTGTAGCAAGAGAAAAGAGGGAAGCCAGTGGTAATGGCAGAGGGGATCCAACCACAATAAACACCCAGCCAGAAAAGCCCACTGAGACAATAGTCAGACTCCCCTCCCTCACAGATAGATACCTGAGGTCAACCCACCAAAACCTCTTCTGTCCCCTCAGGCAACACTAGCAGAGACCACTAAAAGCACCAACACCACCATACAAATAAAAAAGACTAAAATTGCTTTGCAAAGACTCTGAAAATTAAACTACCTTTATAACCAAAGCCCACAAAAATAGTCCAAGATCCATGTGCTAAACCTGAAGAGGATGACTATCTACTAAAATAAAATATTTAAATAGTACCCAGAAACACCTAAAATAATAATCAAGTGTATAGGTTACAGTAGAAAATCACCCAACATACTAAAAATCAGGAAAATCATGATTTGAAATGAGAAAATAATCAACAACATCTCAATAAATCAGGTGGTGGGGATAATCTGCAGGATTTAAAAAGCAGTCATCACAAAAAGTTTCAACAGTCACAAATTCTCTTGAAACCAATGAAAAGATTATGTCTTACCAAAGAAATTAAAATTATAAAAAAGAATCAAATGGAAATTATAGAACAAAAAATACAATAACAAGTCAAAACAAAAACAAAAATCTCAACATACGGGCTCAAAAGAAAAATGGAGGCAACAGAGGAAGGAACTAGTGAACTTGAAGATGAACAATGGAAATTACCCAATATGAACAACAGATGACGGAAAATTGCATGGAGTGTCAGGGTCCTGTGAGATAATAATAAAATATCCAACATTCATATCAATGCAGTCTCGAGGAAAAAGAGAAAGAAAGGGGAATGAAAGTACATTAGAAGTAATCATGGCTGAATGTCCTAAATTTTCTGAAAGACACAAACAATTTGAAGATGAATGAACCCAAATCAGATAAAAGCAAAGGAATCCACATCAAGAGCCATCATTACTTTTCCATGATATTTAAAAGATATTCCATGCAAATGGAAACCAAAATAAAGGAGAAGAAAGTATGAGGTCACTATATAGTAAAGTAGAATAGAGAACCCAGAAATAAACCTATGTTTATATAGTCAACTAATACCCAATCAACTAATACATACAGACAACTAATTTTTGACAAGGACTCCAAGAACCCATAGTGGGGAAAGGATAATTTCTTCAATAAATGGTGTTGAGATAACTGTATGTACACATGTAAAAAAAACAAAAATTAAATTAGAACTCTATCCTACACCACTCACAAAAAATTAGCTCAAAATTGATTAGCTTTAAATATAAAACCTATAATAGTAAAAATCCTAGAATAAAATATAGGGGGACATCTCCTTGACATTCCTGGCAATTATAGTTTTGTGTTTGACCCCAAAAGTACAAGCAAAAAAGAAAAAAATAAGAAATGGGACTAAATTAAACTAAAAAATGTCTGCACAGAAAAAAATTATATATATTAAAAAATTATATATAATTATATAATATAAAAGCTAAACAATAATAATAATATTACATAGATATATCGCTATCAAATGGAAGAAAATATTTGTGAATCATATATCTGATAAGGGGTAATATTCCAAAATATATAAGAAAAACTTACAACTTAGTAACAAAAAAATAAATAACCAGATTTATTTATTTTTTTTTAAATTTTATTGTGTTATGTTAGTCACCATACAATACATCATTAGTTTTTGATGTAGTGATCCATGATCCATTCTTTTCATATAACACCCAGTGCTCCATGAAATACGTTCCCTCCTTAATACCCATCACTGGGATAACCCATTCCCCCACCCCCCTCCCCTCTAGAACCCTGTTTGTTTCTCAGAGTCCATAGTCTCTCATGGATCATCTCTCCTTCTGATTTCCCACTCTTTGTTTTTCCCTTCCTTCTCCTAATGTCCTCCATGCTATTCCTTATGTTCCCCAAATAAGTGAAACCATATGATAATTGACTTTCTCTGCTTGACTTATTTCACTTAGCATAATCTCCTCCCATCCCATCCATGTTGATGTAAAAGTTGGGTATTCATCCTTTCTGAGGGTTGAGTAATAGTCCATTGTATATATGGACCACATCTTTATCCATTCATCCGTTGAAGGGCATCTCAACCCCTTCCACAGATTGGCTATTGCGAACATTGCTGCTATGAACATTGGGGTGTATAAGGCCCTTATTTTCACTATATCTGTGTCTTTAGGGTAAATACCCAGGAGTGCAATTGCTGGGTCATAGGGTAGCTCAATTTTTTATTTTTTGAGGCACCTTCACACTGTTTTCCCAAGTGGCTGTACCAACTTGCATTTTCACCAACAGTGTAAGAGGGTTCCCCTTTTTCCACAACCTCTCCAACATTTGTTGTTTCTTTCCCTGTCCATTTTTGCCATTCTAACTGGTGTAAGGTGGTATCTCAATGTGGTTTTGATTTGAATTTCCCTGATGGCTAATGATGATGAACATTTTTCATGTGTCTGTTAGCCATTTGTATGTCTTCTTCAGAGAAGTGTCTTTTCACATCTTCTGCCCATTTTTTGACTTGATTATTTGTATTTTGGGTGTTGAGTTTGAGAAGTTCTTTATAGATCTTGGATACCAGCCCTTTATCTGTAGTGTCATTTGCAAAAATCTTCTCCCATTCTGTGGGTTGCCTCTTTGTTTTTTTGAGTGTTTCCTTTGCTGTGCAGAAGCTTTTAATCTTGATGAAGTCCAAAAGTTCATTTTTGCTTTTGTTTCACTAGCCTTTGGAGATGTATCTTGAAAGAAGTTGCTGTGGCCAATGTCAAAGAGGTTACTGCCTATGTTCTCCTCTAGGATTTTGATGGCTTCCTGTCTCACATTGAGGTCTTTCATCCATTTTGAGTTTATCTTTGTGTATGGTGTTAGAGAATGGTCGAGTTTCATTCTTCTGTATATAGCTGTCCAATTTTCCCAGCACAATTTATTGAACAGACTGTCTTTTCTCCATTGCATATTTTTTCCTGCTTTCTTGAAGATTATTTGACCATAGAGTTGAGGGTCCATATCTGGGCTCTCTATTCTGTTCCATTGGTCTATATGTCTGTTTTTTTTGCAAGTACCATGCTGTCTTGGTGATCACTGCTTTGTAATATAGCTTGAAATGAGGCAATGTGATGCCCCCAGCTTTGTTTTTCTTTTTCAACATTTCCTTGGCGATTCGGGGTCTTTTCTGTTCCATAAAATTTTAGGATTGTTTGTTCCAGCACTTTGAAAAATGTCATTGGAATTTTGATTGGGATGGCATTGAAGGTATAGATTGTTCTGGGTAGCATAAACATTTTAACAATGTTTATTCTTCTGATCCATGAGCATGGAATGTTTCTCCATCTTTTTGTGTCTTCTTCAATTTCTTTCATGAGTGTTCTGTAGTTCCTAGAGTATAGATCCTTTACCTCTTTGGTTAGGTTTATTCTGAGGTATCTTATGGTTTTTGGTGCTATTGTAAATGGAATCGTTTCTCTAATTTCTCTTTCTAGAGTTGCATTGTTAGTGTATAAGAAAGCAACTGATTTCTGTGCATTGATTTTGTACCCTGCCACATTCCTGAATTGCTGTATGAGTTCTAGTAATTTGGGGGTGGAGTTTTGGATTTTCCACATAAAGTATCATGTCAGCTGTGAAGAGAGAGAGTTTGACTTCTTTGCCAATTTGAACACCTTTTTATTTCTTTTTGTTGTCTGATTGCTGTTGCTAGGACTTCTAGTACTATGTTGAGCAATAGTGGTGAGAGTGGGGATCCTTGTTGTGTTCTTGGTCTTAAGAGAAAGGCTTTCAGCTTTTCCCCATTGAGGATGATATTCGCTGTGGGTTTTTCATAGCTGGATTTTTTGAACTTGAGGAATGTTCCCTCTATCCCTATACTCTGAAGAATTTTAATGCTGTATTTTGTCAAATGTTTTTCTACATCAATTGAGAGGACCATGTGGTTCTTCTCTCTCCTCATTAATGTGTTCTATCACAGTGATTGATTTGTGAATGTTGAACCACCCTTGCTTCCGGGGATAAATCCCAGTTGATCGTGGTAGATGACCTTTTAATGTATTGTTGGATCCTATTAGCTAGGATTTTGGAATCAATATCCATCAGGGATATCGTCTGAAATTCTCCTTTTTGATGGCATCTTTGCCTGGTTTGGGGATTAAGGTAATGCTGGCCTCATAGAATGAGTCTGGAAGCTTTCCTTCTGTTTCTATTTTTTTAAACAGCTTCAGTAGAATAGGTATTATTTCTTCTTTGAATGTTTGATAGAATTCCCCAGGGAATCCACCAGGCCCTGGACTCTTGTTTTGTGGGAGGTTTTTGATCACCACTTCAATCTCGTTACTGGTTATTGGCCTATTCAGGTTGTCAATTTCTTCCTGTTTCAGTCTTGGGAGTTTATAGGCTTCCAAGAAGGCATCCATTTCATCCATGCTGCTCAATTTATTGGCATTTGTTGTTGAAAATAATTTCTAATCATTGTTTCTATTTCCTTGGTGTTAGTAGTGATCTCTCCCCTTTCACTCATAATTTTATTAATTTGGTTCCTTTCTCTTTTCTTTGGATAAGTCTGGCCAGTGGTTTATCGATCTTATTAATTCTTTCAAAGAACCAACTTCCAGTTTCATTGATCTGATCTACTGTGTTTCTGGTTTCTAATTCATTGATCTCTGCTCTAATCTTAATTATTTCTCTCTAATGCGTGCCTTAGACATCGTTTGTTGATTTTTCTCTAGTTCTTTAAGGTGTAGAGTTAGTTGGTGAATTTGGGATTTTTCTCTTTTTTTGAGTGAGGCTTGGATGGCTATGTTTTTCCCCCTTAGGACCGCCTTTGCAGTATCCCATAGGTTTTGGACTGATGTGTTTTCATACTCATTGGTTTCCATGAATTGTTTAAGTTCTTTTTTGATTTCCTGGTTGACCCAAACATTCTTGAGCAGAGTGGTCTTTAACTTCCAAGTGTTTGAATTTCTGTCAATTTTTTTCTTGTGATTGAGTTCCAGTTTTAAAGCATTATGGTCTGAGAATATCTAGGGAATAATCTCAAACTTTTGGTATCAGTTGAGACCTGATTGTGACCCAGTATGTGGTCTATTCTGGAGACTGTTCTATGTGTACTCAAGAAGAATGAGTATTCTGATGTTTAAGGATGAAATGTTCTGTATGTATCTATGAGGTCCATCTGGTCCAGTGTGTCATTCAAAGCTCTTGTTTCTTTGTTGATTTTCTGCTTAGATGATCTGTCCATTGCTGAGAGTGGAGTATTGAGGTCTCCTACAATTAAAGTATTGTTATCAATTTTATTCTCATTAACAGTTGGCTTATGTAGTTGGCTGTTCCCATGTTGGGGTGTAGATATTTACAATTGTTAGATCTTCTTGTTGGATAGACCATTTAAGAATGATATAGTGTCCTTCTGTTTCTCTAACTACAGACTTTAGTTTAAAATCTAATTTTTCTGAAATAAAAATTGCTATCCCAGCTTTCTTTTGAGGTCCGCTGGCATGGTAGATGGATCTCCATCCCTTAATTTTCAGTCTGGATGTATCTTTAGGTTCAAAATGAGTCTCTTGTAGACAGCATATGGATGTGTCCTGTCTTTTTATCCAACCTGCAACCCTGTGCCGTTTTATGGGAGCATTTAGGTTGTTCACGTTGAGAGTGATTATTGAAAAGTCTGAATTTGTTGTCATCATGTTGCCTGTGAAGATGTTGTTTTTATAGATTGTCCCTATAAATTTCTGTTCTATATCACTCTTGGGGTCTTTCTAGTTTTATAGAACCCCCCCTTAATATTTCTTGCAGGGCCAGCTTTGTGGTCACATATTCTTTCAGTTTTTGCTGGTCTTGGAGGCTCCGCATCTCTCCATCCATTCTAAATGACAGCCTTGGCAGATAAAGTATTCGGTGCATGTTCTTCTCGTTCAGTACCCTGAATATGTCTTGCCAGGCCTGTCTGGCCTGCCAGGTCTCTGTAGTTAGGTCTGACATTATTCTGATGTTCCTCTCTCTGTACGTAAGGAATCACTTCCCCCAGCTGCCCTTAAGATGGTTTCCTTGGTTTTAAGATTTGCAAGTTTTACTATTACATGCCAGGGTGTTCGCCTGTTTTCCTTGATCTCGGGAGGGGTCCTCTCTGCTCTAAGACATGACATGTGTTTCATTCCCCAGATTAGGGGAGTTCTCAGCTATGATTTGCTCAAATATATCTTCTAGTCCTCTCTCTCTCTCCACCCCCTCAGGGATCCCAATAATTCTGATATTGGAACGTTTCATGGTGTTACTTAGTTCTCTGATTCTATTTTCATGGATTTTGAGTTGTTTTTCTCTGGCCTCATCTTTTCCCTTCTTGTCTCTTAATTGTTCTTCTAGATCACTAATTCATTCTTCTGTCTCACTTACCCTACCTGTTAGAGTATCTAGATTAGGTTGTATCTCATTGATAACATTTTTAAGTTCTGCCAATTTTGCTTTCATTTCTACCCTTAGAGACTCTATGTTGCCATTAATTGATTTCTCCATTCTATCTATCATCTTCACAATTGTTACCCTGAATTCCATCTCTGACATCTTGGTTATATCTGAATCCATTTGTAAATCTGGCATAAGTCATAGTCTCTGAGCTTTCCTATTTTGGGGGCTCCTCCTTTTAGTCTTTCTGTTGAGGGGTGGTTGAGGGAATGTATAGAGTCCAAATTATTGACCACAACCCAAGTAAGATGCACCTGTTTTCTAGGTACCTTACTGTTGCTGGCCTCTTGTTTTCCCAGCCTGTTTTCTGGGGAAGGGGCCTCCTGTTACTCAGGCAACCCTGTTTGGGCACAGTTGTCCTGCCCCCTGTGGTGGGGGATGGGCTCAGTGAAAACAGGTTTTTGGGGGGGGGTGGTTTGTTCTCTGGTCGCTTTCCCTGGCAGCTCAGTGAGCTCTTCAGGCCACACAATTTCCATTTCTGTCTGTGCTGCTATAAACTGCAGCATCCTGGGTTGTGCGCCCCTCAGCCACACTCCCAGTCCTCACCTCTAGGTCAGGGCCATCTCTGCACTTTGTGCTTCTAAAACGGCCAGCTGCCCCCAGTTAACATGCGCAGCCCCGCCACTCCAGGTTTCCATCCAGGGGGCTGCCCTAAAGTCCTTTCTCTGTCGCCACTGGTCTGCAAGTCTGAGCCCCATAGGCTGTGTGGGAGGCTATTGCTCACTAGCAGTGCAGGATCCCCATGGCTCCCTCCCCCTGCTGTTTATATTCCAATATCATCCTGTGGAATCATGGCTCCCCTCTTCATATCTCAAGACCAACCACCTGCAATATTCTGTTTGTAGAGATCCAGATCTATCTTCTTACATCTCAGGCTGATTTCATGGTTGTTCAGAGTGGTCTGGTAGATATCCAGCTCAATCCCAGGGACCATTTGGAATAGTGTCCCCTACTCCTCCGCCATCTTTTTGTTACTTTATACCATTTCTCTGGATTTCCTTCTCTTAATGAGTTTCCAAAATTATGCTAAATTGAAGAAAACTATAACACTATGTGATGTAGCTCTAACTGTATTTAAAGGAAGCATTTAAAGCAATTATATTATAAATGGAAGGATGTTAAGGAGTATAAAGGAAGGTAAGTTTTCTATACTTCACTCCAATTTTTAAAATGATGACACCAGTATACTGCAGTAAGTTATTTAAATATAATATAATGCCCAGAGCAATCACTAAAAAGCCATGTAAAGAGATATACTCAAAAATACTATAGATGAATCAAAATTGAATTATAATTCTTTTGCTAACCCATAACTAGGCAGGAAAATGAAACCCAAACATGAAAACAGAGAACAACGAGAAAACGAAAAATAAATTAGTAGTCACAAGCTACAAACATACCAACAATTACATTAAATATAAATGGTCCAAATACACCAACTAAATGACAGAGACAGCACAGCAGTTAAAACACATGAACAACTATATACTGTCACAAAAAATCTTCTCAAATATAACAATATAGATAACTTGAAAGTAAAATGAATGAAAACTACAGCAAATATTAATCAAATGAAGGTGATTATAAGGTGAAGTGATTATACTAATATCAGATAAGGTAAACTTCAAAATCAGAACTATCACCAGGCAGACAATTCTTTTACATGAATATAAAAGGGTCAGTTCACCAAGAGCACACTGTAATCCAAAATGTTTATAAACCAAACATCAAAGCTGCAAAATATGTGAAGAAAAATTCGTAAAATTAAATATATACATTTATATATATATTGTGTGTGTATATATACAATATATATTCAATATATATACACACATGTGTATAATATGCAATATATATTTCAAATAATTGAAATAATGTAAAGTGTGGTCACTGATGATAACGGAAAAATAAAAATAAAGCTAATAATAGAAAGTATATGTTTCATATATAATACATTTATTTTATTTATTTATTTATTTATATTTATTTATTTAGAGAGTGCACATGTGAGCAGGGGTAGGGGCAGACGGAAAGGGAGAGAGAGAGAGAGTCTCAAACAGACTCCATGCTGTACACAGAGCCTGATTAGGCTTGATCTCACACTGCTGAGATCATGACCTGAGCTAAAATCAAGAGTTGGATGCTCAACCAACTGAGCCACTGAGGCACCCCCAGATATAACACATTTTTATATCCAGAACCATAACATTACTATTCTCCAATAGTTGTATGTGTGTGTGAGAGTGAGAAAGTGAAACATATGCTAGAATAACCTCTAGTCTCTGTAGCTTACTGCTTTTTAAACTTCATTTGACTCTCACTCTCCATTGAATGAGAACTGGACAATGAGCAAAAAGAGCAATGCTGCAGGAAAGTAGAAATCAGAGAGAGGCAGGGATGCGGGACTCTGGGAGGAGGAAGTTCCCAGGTGGCTCCATCCCAGCAACACACCTGGCTCATGTCTAAAATTAAGTGTATCTGTGGAGCACTTTTATTAGATTTCTTCTCTGGCCTCACATTTTTATTTCATGGAGCTATTAAGATAATTAGGTGCTTCCCTGGCAAAGAACAATAATGATAAAAATTGGGCCCTTCTCTGAAAATATATTCCAATATGGCTAAAAGACTCCTCTTGCTCTTAGGCACAGAAGCTTGTGCGGGAATGCAGTTAAATATACTTCAATAAACTTTAATTGTAGCAGACGTTTGACCCATCTTGCTACATGATCTTGGATATGTCACTAATTTATTCTATTTTTTTTCCTAATTTATAATTTTGGAAAAGCTACCAACTATGTCATCTTTCCTCCTAGGAATATTTCTAAACTATCAAATGTGAGAAAATCTGTTATAAATAGAAGAAAGTAAAAAACAAAACAAGAAAAACAAAAACAAATCCTAAGGTATTAATTTACCTTCCAATTAATGTGGTAGTGACTTTCATTGACTTTCTGCCTCATATCTGTAACAAGCTTTTTTTTTTTTTTTGGTGCCATACATTGTTTTCATATTCATAGTATTCTAAGGTTGATTTGTATGTGGTCAAAATGTTTTTATCAAAAAATTATATAGCTAGGGCGCCTGGATGGCTCAGATGGTTAAGCGTCTGCCTTCGGCTCAGGTCATGGTCCCGGGGTCCTGGGATCGAGTCCCACATCGGGCTCCCTGCTCCTTGGGAGCCTGCTTCTCCCTCTGCTTCTCTCTCTCTCTCTCTCTCTCCCCCCCGTCTCTCATGAATAAATAAATAAAATCTTTAAAAAAAATTATACAGCTAGAGATCAGCTTCCACCTGACAGCTCAAGAAACTCCACTAATCTGCTCATCAGTAAAAGTACTGAAAATTATTTAAAAACAATAATTGACTGCCTCTGGAAATGTTCCTAAGGGAAAAGAGCAAATTAAAAATATCTATTCAATAAAATATAGGAAAATTAGTTAAGAAAAGTGAGTCTATGTTATTGAAACTATGATTGGTCTCTCCTTCCTCCTCCTAGCTTAGCAAGGTAGAGACTCAACTCCAGACTGCTACAGTCAAGAACACAAGGGTCCCTCTCCATCTAGCTCCCAGACAGAGGGCTATCTTCAAAGGTGGGGTAGAACTTCAGCATTTCTTAGTTTTTCTCTAGCTGCCTGCTGCTAAGTCCAAGTCCCAGGTGAGTGCAGTCAAGAAGTAGGGTCTCCTTTCTTCCATCCAGCTCCCACTCAAAAAAACCCAGAAGTTTTACTTTGAGAGAAGTACATTTAAAATACTGCAACCCTTCATAACTTATCCTTGGCTTGTGCCCTGGCTTTGCCATGGAACATGCTGGTTCCCATGTCAGAAAAGATGAGCTGAGAGGACCTCAAGTTTTTGCCCCATCTCCAAGGAGTGATCAATTACTGCTGTGGGAGTATCACTCAGAGAGAAGTTTGCCATTGTTCCATACCCAGCTCCAGAGCCCTGGTTCAGGTATTTTTCCTAGATAGAAGCAGGCCATGAAACAGAAAATTCTAATCTCTTCCAAAAGGCACTAGCTTCCTTTATAACAGAGAATGGAGAGTTCAAACCTAAGCACACTCTCAAAAATATTGGAGGTTTTGGTGAAGGTAATTGGGAAGTCAACTAGTTTGCAGAAGAGAAGGTGGTAATAAGACAGCTGGGAAATCCCTCTTTGAGTCAAAACAAACATAATACACTGGCCTCAGAACTAATGCCTTCAAATTAGCGACAATTTGATTACACTACATTGAAGAGCATGGATGCTCTAGTTCATTGTTGAAAACAATAGAGAATCAGTGAGGAATTAACAAAATTTAACAGCTAAGAGTGGACAGAACAGTGCTAGGGGAAATTTATAGGTACAAATGCCTATATTAATAAGCAACATGCAACCCCATGTTTATTGTAGCATTATTTACAATAGCCAAGATATGGAAACAACCTAAGTGTCCATCAACAGATAAATGGATAAAGAAAATGTTGTATAAACATATAAAATCAAATACTATTTGGCCATAAAAAAAGAATAAAATCTTGTCATTTGTAACCACATGGGTCACCCCTGAGGGCATTGTGCTAAGTGAAATAAGTCAGACGGAGAAACACAAATATTGTATGATTTCACTTATATGTGGAGTCTAAAAAGAAAAAAAAGAAAAGAAAAAGAAAACTAACCTTACAGAGAAAGATAACAGAACCTTGGTTGCCAGAGGCAGAGGGTTGGAAGTGGGCTGATTGCATATAAAGAACATGGAGGATCACAAGTCATGGCTTAATGACATCAACAGTTGTTTTCATAAGAAAATACATACAAAACTTGACTTAGTCTCTATTTTGATACAAAAGTCAAAGACAAATCTTGTAAGATCACATGTGTGACTTCTATTTTTAAATGGCCAATGTTAAAAACAATCAGATAAACACAAAACTGCACTATTTCTTGTTTTAGAGGTGTGCAGAATGTTAGAGAATTTACTCAAAAACTGAAAAAAATCTCTGAAGAAATGTGGAATGTATCATCATAATGTTATCTGAATTAAAAATATAAATTAAGCCCATGGTGCCTGGGTGGCTCAGTCGGTTAAACATCTGCCTTTGACTGAGGTCATGATCCCAGGGTCCTGAGACAGAGCCCTGCATCAGGCTCCCTGCTCAGCAGGGAGTCGGCTTATCTCTCTCCCTCTGCCCCTCCCCTACCCCTCTCATGCTTTCTCTAGCTCTCTCTCTCTCTCTCAAATAAATAAAATCTTTAAAAAAATATATATATATATATATAAAATAAGTCTAAAATATCTATGTAGAACAAATATTTCATTCATTTTTCTAAATGTGAGAGACTACTTCTTGATTCACAGGCTGATTTCTGGCTGTGTTTTCACATGGGGGGAAGGGTGGAGAGCTCTCTGGGGTCTCTATTAAACAGCACTAATCCTTTTCATGAGAGCTCCACCCTCATGGTCTAATCACCTCCCAAAGGCTACACCTCCTAATACCATCTTTGGAATTAGGCTTTAACATATGAATTTTAAGGAGTGAATGTTTTATTCTATCCATTGTGACACTAGTCACAATACTCATTTCACCTGTAGTAGCAAAATTCTAGCATTGCATATGTTGCATGAGGACTCTGGAACCTGTGGGGCATAATGAGTCTTGTCCTTTTTAAAGGTATTCAATTCAATTTTTAGTGAAATTCCATAGTAGTCAAATCAAACTCATTGGCAGATCTAATTCAAGGTCTTTTTAATAATCATCTTGCTTCCAGCTTTGACGTTTGAAGTTAGTGAGGCCTTTGATCACCTTACCCATTCACACACAAGGTGATTGGTGAATGGCTGGTGAACACTCATTTAGTCTCACATCAGAAACAAAAAACAGAAGGATATGATTCCAGCTTTGAGAGGCTGCCAGGCCAGGGAAGGATACATGAAAATAATCAAGAAAGTAAAATGTGATATAAAGGGATGTCCCACTGGACAAGATGGTTCAAACTTTTTCCCAACTTGTCCCAAGTTCAACTATAAACCTTAAAAATGGAACATGAGGCAGCAGCTAATGGAAAGCTCTGAAATGTGCTAAGAGGAAGGTGAACTGGTTCTGGACCCCAGGACTAGAGAAACAGCACAGTGTCAGGGTATCTTGTGACCCTCTTCCTCCCATCCCACAGAGAAAGGTCACCCAAGGCATAAACTTCTGACCCCTGAACTAGCAACAGAAGGCAGCTCAGGCAGGCTCATGCATCCCTTGAATAAAAATGAGAGTCCTTCTGACAATCGCAGGTGAGCAAGACACTAGGACAAAGGATCTGATTAGGAGACCCAGAAGAAAGAGTGATCCAGGGAATACTCACCTCCCTTCCCCATCAAGGCTGAGAATCCCCTTCTCCTCCAGATTAAAAGAACCTACAAGAAAGACCTTGGTAAAAAGCTTAGATCAGGAAGCTTTTTGTCCTTGCAGACCTAGGAGTCTCCCTTCCTATACACAGTCCCTGAGGCAGGCAGACAAAACAGGAGAAAGGAATCAGGACATGGCAAGTGTCTTAATCTGGGAAGGCTCTCTGTTCCCACAGCCCTAAGACCCTCTTCCCCTTCTCAAACTCATCAGGGTATCACACACCTCCCCCATAGAGAGATATTATGAGCTGAGCATTGAAAAGTCCTATCTGTCCTATTGGGGAGTTCAGGTAGGGACCATTGGCAAGCCCAATAGCAGCATATAACTCAAACAAACCAACAAAATCCTGCAAAGTCTCTGAAAATTAAAGTACAAAATGTAGGCTAAAAGCCATGTGCTAGGGTGCCTGGGTGGCTCAGATGGTTAAACATCTGCCTTCGCCTCAGGTCATGATCCCAGGGTCCTGGGATCGAGTCCCACATTGGGCTCCCTGCTCCTTGGGAGCCTGCTTCTCCCTCTGCCTCTCTCTCTCTCTCTGTCTTTCGTGAATAAATAAATAAAATCTTTAAAAAAAAAAAAGCCATGTGCTAAACCTAAACAATACGACTATCTGCTGAAATTTAGGTGCCTAATAGACAAAGTGTCCAGAATTCAATAAAAAGTCACCTGTCACAACAGGAACCAAGAAAACCATAACTCGAAAGAGAAAATAATTAACTAACCCCAACACCAAGATGGATCAGATGTTGGACTTGTCTAACAAGGATTTTACAGCAGGTATCATAAAAATATCTCATTAATCAATTAAAATCTACTGAAACAAATAAAAATTTTAAAATCTCAGCAAAGAAAAAGAAGCAAATGTAAAAACAAAAAACATGTACACCTGAGGGGCACCTGGGTGGCTCAGCCGGTTAAGTGTCTGACTATTGATTTCAGCTCAGATCATGATCTCAGGGTCATGGGATCAAGCCCCATGTCAAACTCTGCTCTCGGGAGGGGGGGGAGTCTCCTTGAGATTCTCTCTCTCTCTCCCTCTCACTCTGCGCCTCCCCCTGCTCATGTGCTCTCTTTCTCTAAAATAAATAAAACCTCAAAAAAATGTACACCTGAAACTAATATAACACTGGATATTAACTACACTGGAATTAAAATTTTTTTTAATTTTAATTTAAAAAAAGAAATAGAAGCAATTAAAAAGTACCAAATGGATATTATAGAATTGTAAAATAATAAAGAGAAATTTAAAAATCACAATTCTTCAGTGACAGAGTGGAAATGACAGACGATAGAATCAGTGACCCTGAGAACAAAATAATAGAAGTCACTTAATCTGAATAAGAGAAAAAATAGACTGAAAAATAAAATGAAGAGAGCGTAAGACACCTAGAGAAAAATCACAAAACATCCAACACTCATCATTAGAGTCCCTAAAGGATAGGAGAAAGATAATGAAGCTGAGAGAAAATATAAAGAAATAATGCCTGAACATGTACAAATTTGAAAAAAAACTCAAACCTGATGATCCAAGAAGCTGAGCAAACCACAGATTGGATGAACCCCCTCCTCAAAACAAAAACAAAAATGAAAAACCAAACCACAACAAATAATAATTAAACTTCCAAAAACAGAAGATAAGGAAAAGGTTACTGATAGCAGACAGAAAGAAATGACATATCATCTATAAGAAAATACCAATTTGAGTGAGGGTGAATATCTCATACAAAAGATGGGTGTAAGAAATAAGTGCTGAAAGAAAATTGTCAACCTCAGAATCTATACCCAGTAAAACTATCCATCAGGAATAGAGTGGAATGAAAACAATCTCAGACAGAAAAAAATTTAACTAGTTTGTCGCTGATAGACTTAAAGATTGACCAAAGGAAGTTCAAGCCAATAGTAAATGATAAAATAAGTAATTTTATAGTAACAAGAGAATTAAGGACCAATAGTAAAAGCAGAAATACAGGCATATACAAGAGACTATAATATTTCTCATGTGTGTCACAAAGATATTTTATGACTGCAACAAATTACAATACAACCTGATACTTGAGACACTCACATTTAAGTAAGTTAAAAGGACCTAAATGGAATGGAAGTGAGGTTTTCACAGTTCACATAAAATTATAAAATATTGACTCCTGTAAGTCACACACACACACACACACACACACACACACACACACACACAACACACGTTTGTATAAAGAATATAATTCATAAAAGGAAACTGATAAATGGACTTCATCAAAATGCAAAACTTTGTGTAAAAATTTGTCAAGAGGATGAAAAGTTTGAAAAAGTCAAAGAGGTTATTTACTGTGTGATTCTGCTTACATACATGACAAAATTATAGAAATGGGTGACAGATTAGTGGTTGTCAATGTTAGATGTAGTGGGAGCTAAAGAATTGGGTATGGTCATATAAGGGCAATATAAAGAATCTTGTGGTATTGGAACCATTTAGTGCTTGACATTGGTGTTTGATATATGAACCCACAGGCTCATAATACTGTGTAGAACTTAATACACACACATAAATAAATACAAGTAAAACTGGGGAGGTCTTAATAAGCTTAGTGGATTGTATCAATATCCCAAATGAGATGTTATATAACAGTTTTACAAAATGTTGCCATTGAGGAAACTGGATAAAGTGTATGAAAGATCACTCTCTTATTTCATATAACTGCACATGAATCTACAATTGTTAAATTGAAACTGTCATTTAAAAATACAATTTAAGGACTGTAATTGAGAAAGGAGTAAATGATTATAAGAGCAAAGAAGAGAGGTGCCTGGGTGGTTCCGTTGTTAAGCGTCTGACTTTAGATTTCAACTGAGGTCATGACCTCAGGGTGGTAAGATCAAGCCCCGAGTCAGGCTCTGAATTGAGTGTGGAGCCTGCTTAAGATTCACTCTCTCCCTCTTCCTCTGCCCACCCCACCCACAAGCTTGCAGGTGAGTGCATGCGCTCTCTCTCTCTCTCAAAAAAAAAAAAAAAAAAAAAAAAAGGAGCAAGGAAGAGAGTATGAAATTGTGTCATCTTAATTTGTTTCATTAAATAGGGAAATGTATAACATACAGGAGTGAAAGTTGGAAAAAATCTGCACCACAAAAATTACATTCACCACCAAGAGTCTAGAAAGTGTTCACATGTTTTGCATTACTATTTCCCTGTCAGAAGCTTGGCTGGGTCAAGGAACTGTTCCATGTTATACCTCAAAGGGGGGAATATATTATTTTAATTAATGTTTCTCAGTAGGATTGCTAGATAAAGACCTTCATTTCACTACTGGACCCTTAGACCATGAAAGAACAGCTTCAGAAGAGAATACAAGTTGAAGTAGCTATGAAAGAGTGGCATGCTCTGTGATTTCTGTGTCTCCTATCCAGGCTTTAATGAGAACACACCAAACAGCCTGGTAAATTATACAGATTTGCAAGAGATTGAAGAGAAAAAGTATTTCAATACTTGCATATTCCGATGAGGAATCTAATGCTGGAACAGTTAGGTGATTTGTCCAAAATGTTAAAAGGAAGAAATAATGGGAAGCATATTTGATGATAAGTTCTATTCAAATTATATTCAAAAGTTTTTTCATGAAAATGAACCACAGGTCCATGGGTAGCAGTGCTACTGGGAACACAGATGTGAAAAGAGGTGTCATTCAGTGAATAAAAACAGATCAAGAATTTTGCTGATTCTCATGAATATTATTTTTTCAATAGAAAGCTTTCTTTTTTTATTTGTACTTAACACAAGATTCTGCAAGTATATTTATATATTTATATTTGAAGATATTCTCTTGTTAAAGAGACACATATTTTTTCATTACACAAGGGACAATTATATTAAAATTCAGCTGGGAACTAGTAAATCCACACAGATTGTCTTTAGATGATGATATTAATTATTAGCAGCCAGAATTTTTTTTTAAAAAAGAGAAAAAGGATGGGGCATCTGGCTGGCTCAGTCAGAAGAGCATGTGACTCTTGACCTGGGGGGTGTGAACTCAAGCCCCATGTTGGGTGTAGAGATTACTAAAAAAATAAAATAAAATAAGAGAAAAAAGAGAAGGAGGAGGGGCAGAAAGAAGAGAAAAAAGGCAATAAGATTGGAGGGAAGAAGGAAGAGAAATGCTCTTCACTTGAAGCAGTTTTAAATCATAAACTTTGTATGGTATAGCACTAAATGTGGATAGAGATGATACATTAACACTTATGTCCTTTCCAGTCTCCTTATGTGGGGAGTTCCCTAACCAAAAACTATTGTACTACTAATAGTTTTCCAACCATTCCTCTTGTTGGAAGATTGTTGGGTGTTTTCTTTTTAGTTAGCATTTTAAAATTGATTAGAAAACTATTAAAATCAATTCCACAAGATATATATTATTAGCTAGGCACTGTAGAAAAACAGAAGTCTGTTAATACTCATACAGCATAGAAATACATACTATTGGAAATTGAATACAAAGTTTGAGCTGGTTCCTCCCTGTTTTTTATATGTGTGAGTACACTAAGGTTTAGTATAGTTACTAGAACATATGATAAGTAAACAAATATTGTGCAAAATAAAGTAAGATTATGACTATAACACACACACACACACACACACACACACACACACACTCCAGAGAAAGGAGCTAGCGGAGTTTGAATGACAGCTCAATCCATATGTTTAGGGAAAGAAGGGGAGGGCTATTTAGATGGGCAGTGAAGTATGATGGTAGTTAATAATAACTAACATTTATAGTCAGTATATTTCTTACTAGGCACTGAGCTAATTGCCTTCTATAAATTATATCATAGAATATTAATAACCACCTAATCAATAAGTACTCTCATTATCCCCATTTACAAATGAGAAACAGGTCTAGAAAAGTAAAGTAGCTCACCCAACATCACATAGCTAATATCAGGATTCAAACTCAGCCTAACTCTGAGTCTCTCTAAACCACTTTAAAATTCTTTTTTTTAATATTTTATTTATTTATTCATGAGAGACAGAGGGAGAGAGAGAGGGAGAGAAGCAGAGGGAGAAGCAGGCTCCCAAGGAGCAGGGAGCCTGATGCGGGACTCGATCCCAGGACCCTGGGACCATGACCTGAGCCGAAGGCAGATGCTTAACCCTCTGAGCTACCCGGCACCCTCTCTAAATCACTTTAATGTACTGGCTAAGAGTTCAGCAAAGTTTCACTTTAGGAAAAGGTATTCCAAGAATCAGCACTAACGTTAGAAAACATAAAAGTTTAAAAGCACTGGTCTGGTCAATGAAAGTAAATAGTTCAATTCTGCTGAATTCTATGATACCCTTAAAGAGAGGGTGAAAGCATAGTTGTAAATTATGTAAGGAGCCTATGGTAAGGAATACACATGAGAAACTTTGTGTTTATGCTGGCAGGTGATAGGGAACAGAGAAAGGATTCTAGTGTTACAGTACTGCAACCTAAATAAAAAACAACTCATGTGACACCTGGATGGCTCAGTCAGTTAAGCTCTGACTTTGGCTCAGGTCATGATCTCAGGGTCCTGGGATCCAGCCCTGGGTGGGACTCCCTGCTCAGTGAGGAGTCTGCTTGTCCCTTCCCATCTGCCCCTTCTCCCCTTTGAGCTCTCTCTTTCTCTCTCAAATAAATAAGCAAAATCTAAACAAACAAACAAAAAAACCCTCACATGTAGGAGTGCAATCAAAATCTGGTTTTGTTTCTCACTGCTGCTGACTACTGTTAACAAGATACAGTCCTTCCATATACATGAGTACTGCGACATTAAGGATGAAAAATTAATTCCTAAATGAATTAAGAGCAACGAGTAGATAACAGAGCTACATTTCCAGGTATTAGAACATCAAAAAGATAAATTAAATCAATAATTCAAGATTCCTGTGTGGAATAAAAGCTGTGCTCCATAGAGAAACAAAAGTGAAGGGTGCAGGTAGCTGTGTTCCAAGAAAAGCAAAAATGAAACCGATACATGGAGAGTAAAACTAGGGATGGCAGACGAAGAGTATGTGGGGAGTGAAACCTATAGCCTATGAAGAGGAGCAGTGGGGGTGTATTTGTCTCCTAATTCATGCAACACCTCCTGGAAATGATAGTGAATAACAAAAATAGTCCCAAAATAACAAAGAGAAATGAACAGAAGAAGAAAAGTTTTAATCAGTAGATGGTAGTCTTGAACTAATTTAGGGACAAAGGAGAACACTGCCAGATGAATTGGAGCTTAGGGTGCCATAACACAGAAATGGCTGCCCTGGAGTGAAGGCGGAAGTTTGATTTGCCAGGAAGCCCTAGACAGATCAGAACACAGGTGTGAAAAGTAAATCTGAAAACAAGAGGATTTATGTTTGCTTATGGAGTAGCCCAAACAGTCCCCACTAACAATCTTAGCCACTTCCCCCACCACTATGCAAAGAGCTCCTGGAAACTGCATTGCCACAAAATAAAGTGGACAATCATTTCTTAAAACATTAGCTAGGAATGGCTTTGTAGCCAAGTGAAGATCTGGCATCTGAGAATAAAGCCCTCCCTCCACATAGTAGCAATTAGGAGATCCCATCTAAATGGACAGCTTCTTATCTGTCTATCCCACCATGCCCAGGACGTCCATTCAGGAAACAGTTGTTTGGGAAACCGGTGCATCTGTGCAGCACTGGAGGATACCTCTGCTCTTAGAACCAGCCAATGAGGCAGATACTGCCACTATCTTGACTTTGCAAATGTGCTATGTGTGTGCCCTCAGAGTCCACAGCTATTGAATGTGAATGTATCAGCAGCTGAGCTAAGCTACTCCATGGTATTACTGTCCCAGCATCCATTTAGTTTGGCCAAGTGGCCCTCAAGGACCTTAAATTGACATTAGCCTCCCTCGTGCAAGTACAGCCCACAGAATCACAAACTTGTAAGTTCCTGATATGACTCCCCAAGTAGTCTCTGCCTCCCAATGCCTATATACCTCGTGTGTCCTTTAGATAAGACCACAGTTGGTCTTACTTACAACTCTATTCTTTTGGTTTCAATTCACCAATCCAGCTCTAGACCAGAAGCTCCAAAGCACTCCACCCACAGACCCTAATAAAGACATGCACGCCGGGTCCTGTTTCTCCCTCTGTCTGCGCTCTGCCTTGACCTCCCTGTGTAGCTCCCTTGACGCATGCAGTGTCCTTCCTCCAGGACCTGTGAATAGCACATTCCTGTATTTTAATTTCTCTTGTGCTCTGTTGTTGAACTATGGCTTACCATGGCATCCTGTTCTCCACTTAACAAGTGTGAATTTAACAAAATCATAACAGAGTAGAAGGTCAAAGATCTCATTTGCAAACAATTGACAGCCTAAAAATAATTGTCCTAGGTAAATAGAAACAGAAATAACAGAGGATACAAAAGAAAGCATTGAAAAAGTATAACTGCCATCCTCAATAAGATTCAAAAAGTGCTTGCATTTATTAACTAAGAGAACAAGAAAGGGAATTTGTGTATAAAGGTAGGATTGCTAAAATAAAAGTGCCAATAAGAAGGGCAGAATATGAAATCAAGATTTAAAAAGGCCCCTAAGAGGCAAAGACATTAAAAAATATGAGAAAAAAATATATAAAAGATCTATATGGATGGGTCAAACTCGGACTAATAGGAGTTTCCAGCAGAGAAGATGGAAGAAAAGAAATAACAGCCACGAAAAGTTCAGTTTTCAAAAAAAAGGATAAACATTTAGATCGAAGGGGATGAATGATAAATAGGAACGATGAAAAAAGTGGTAAAAAACTAAAGTTATCTTTATTAAATTTTAGAGAAGCAAAAATCCTTAGATCCTGAGATCCAGAGATATAAAAGAACACAAAACAGCTCTCCTACAAAGGAATTCAAATCACACTGCTCTGAGACTTCTCATTTGTCAGAATGGATTCTGAAAGGCAATGAAACAGTGTTTGCAAGGTTATAAAGAATTGATTTGAACTTAATGTTCTTTATCCACCAAACTATTAATCTTGCATGAGGGCAAAAATAAAGACATTTCACCCATCAAGGACTCAGAAATTTACCTCCCATCCCTCCTCCCTGCAGAAATAACTTGAATAAGTGTTCCAGAAAAATGAGCATGACAACAAAGAAAGAGGAAGGAATGAGTTTCAGAAGACAAAGTCTAACCTATAAGTGCAGTTCAGAATATCCCAGGAGGACAGATTTGCAATCAATTCTAACTGGGGCAAGAAGTGGGAGTTAGGCATATCTGTCTCCAGGAAAGTGTGGATGCACACAGTTGAAAGAATTGAGATAATTTTTAGAATACAGCGACGGTGTGTTATCCTGGGTGAATCAGAAAAAGAGATGAAAACTCCAGGAAAAACAGCTGATCAAGAAATTGATAGTCCTGGGATGCTTGGGTGGCTCAGTCGGTTAAGCATCTGCCTTCAGCTCAGGTCATGATCTCAGGGTCCTGGGATCAAGCCCTACATCAGCTCCTGGCTCAGCAGGGAGCCTGCTTCCCCCTCTCTCTCTGCCTGCCTCTCTGCCTACTTGTGATCTCTCTCTCTCTGTCAAATAAATAAATACAGTAAATGAAATCTTAAAAAAAAAAGAAACTGATTGTCCAAATGTAAAGCAAACTACTGAAAGGCATGATTTGGAGCAACTGATGAGCATAAATATGAATGTAATCCCAGTGCACTGGCTATGTAGAGACTGAGCAGAATATGCATAACCTGTTATATTGGAAGCCCCAATAAATGGTAGCTACTATTGCCATCATCATCATTATTATTATTATTATTACTACTATTATTATTACCTCCTAGACCTAGTTAGGTTTCAAAGTAAGTTAAAGTCACATATATTGTGAGCACAGTATTCTTTGGAGGATTCTTTCCTCAGTCTTTTTCACCTTCAACTAGCTCGTACCTCTTTTTACTCTTCTTGGAAATCAAATAACCGTTTTGAAAAAATGAAGTAAAAATATATGACATTTGGGGGTACTTGAATAGCTCAGTTGGTTAAGCCTGGGCAAGCTCCCTACTCAGCGGGGAGTCTACTTCTCCCTCTGCCCCTCCCCTCTGCTCACGCTCATTCTCTTTCTCTCCCTCCCTCTCACACACACTCAAATAAACAAACAAACAAACAAATAAATAAATAAATATAACATTTGGAATACATTTAGGGAGTAATTTATAAGGAATTTTAAAAGTGGTATTTTTAATATGCAAAAAATTATAAATTACAAAAGTATTGTCTTTGTTCTTTTTGTGTTTTATTATTGTTTTAAATTGTGAAATACTTTAAGCATAGAGAAAATATCTAAAAACACTTATGTCCCATCTCCAAAATATGTCACAAGTTATTATCTTCACACAAACAACAATTCAACTCACACCCTTGCCAACTTTGTCCATCTCAAGCACTTCTGACGTAATGTTTGTGTGTGATTTTTTCTTGGAAGTTTTTATAACTGCACTAAGTATGCATGTATCCATAAAATTATACATCAGTATACCATTGCTATGTTTTTTAAAATTTACTTAAATGGCATCAAATTGTACATATCTTCAAGTGCTTTTTTTTTTAAGTGCTTTCTTTACTCAAGACTTAGATAATTTGATACATTTATATCACGTTCATTTGTTCAGAGCATGTTGTTTGGTTAAATGTCCATATCTTCTCATGCCTTTGAAGCACAACCCTTAGTCTGGCCCTAGGTCAGGATCTGGAAATGATGAAGATGCATCTTCCTTCCAAAGAATCCAAACTTTTGAAATTCCAGGGTTCGCTGACCAGGGCAGGCTGTGAAGAAGGCCTCAGAGCCTGCACTCTGCAGGCGTGATTAATGTATTGCTGACGTCCAGACTAGGTCCTGGCCCAACCTGGGAGTAGTGGTGTCAGCGAGAGAGGAGGGACTGCCTTTGGCCCTGGGCCCTCCTACGAGTCAGCAAAGGAACTGGTAGCCAACAAGGTCTGGCCTAAAAAGCATTAGAAAAGTCCCTCCCCTCCTGTCAAGCAAATCTCTCACCACAGGTTTTCTAACAATACCATAAATCTCACCATGAAGGACCCATTCTTAGAGAACTATTCTTTCTGGAAATAGCATAAGCACTGAGTTCAATCAACCAACAATACCTCTTTTAAAATAAATTAATATGAACTGTTTCTGGAGAAGCTCCATGCTGAATGAATAGGACATAGGTGAGTTTGGACAGAGGAGATGATAGAGAAATATGGAACAACCTGCCTGAGAAGTTAGGCCAAGTGGGGTTTCTTTTTTTTTTTAATAAAAGATTTTATTTATTTATTTGACAGGGAGAGACACAGCGAGAGAGGGAACACAAGCAGGGGGAGTGGGAGAGGGAGAAGCAGGCTTCCCGCGGAGCAGGGAGCCTGATGTGGGGCTCGATCCCAGGACCCTGGGATCATGACCTGAGCAGAAGGCAGACACTTAATGACTGAGCCACCCAGGCGCCCCTCAAGTGGGGTTTCTGACAGCCAAGGGACCCAAGATATGCCCCCTTTAAAAGATGGTCTTTGTTTATTTAGTGTGGATTGGAAAATCTGATTTCTATTGATATATTTTAGTATTTCCATCTTTTAGGATCTAGGTAAGAGATTTATTGTGTGTATTTTGCATGTGGTTTTTCTGAGCCAGTTCCATTGTCAAGGGAACTGGCTCAGAGTTTGGAAATTATATAATCATAATATATAAATATAATTTATGTTGTTTTATAAACATATAAATATAACAATAGAAAATTATATAATATAATGAATCTTTTTTTCAGAAAGCTGCATTATAGTATGAATTATTCAACTTCAGAATTTTAACTGTTACTATTCAGATTAGGTAATAGGGAGCTACGGAATGTCCGGGTCATATGGCCTGATTTGGAGCATTTTCCAGGCAGCTTTCATGTGCGGTTGTCAAAATACTCAAGGTCCAGGCAGGACTAAGATAGCTTTATTGGGTTTTAAATTTTCCACTACATGAAGGAGCAGCCAGAAATTGTTTTCATGAACTGTACCATTTGTGTGTATGTATGTGTGCAGACATGCCTATAAAAGGAGCATATCAGAAATTCAGAGGAATATAATTACTTAAAAAGAGATCAGTTTTATTCTTATAGTCAATATATAATCTGTGAATTGAAAAAGAAAGATATTCAGTTGTGCTTCTTAGGTTTTTGCCAGGAAGGCTTTACAAATGAGCTGAAGTGTTCAGAAAAATAATTGACTCTGTCTGAAAGGAATAGGGTGATTTCTATAATACAAATATGATCACTGTAGCCTTGGCCTGGCTTCTTGGTGCTGTCAGAACAAAGCCTCCACCCCAGAATGGAATGTGGTCCTTGTGACTTGCTTGTCCTACCAGGTTGGTAGTTCATGTCTGTCCACACATCTCATGGTCATCCGGAACAACTCACAGCTCTTCATCGTGGGAGGCGCCCCTTGGCCTGGATGACTACAATTCCCCCTTCAAGGTTCTGCTGTGGCAATGCCATTTCTTCCAAGAAGCTTTCCCTGACTGCCTGCCCCTAAAGTTGGGCAGGCTCATCCATGCTCGCTATACTCTAATAGCCCTTTACATCAACTGCAAATGTCAGGCTCTTGGGGACAGGAAACTTCTTGCTTACTACTATGTCCTTAGGACTTCACCCATGTCTAGGCACAGTAGGCACGCCGTCCATGTGTTTTCACTTAGTGAATAAGTGAATGAATATCAGGAAAACATGGGCATGAAAGCCTGAGGAAATAGAGGCGAACCTTATGGAAGCAGGAAGAAAGAGGGAAGGGATGTTTGATGGTTGCTGCGGAGATGATGCTGCCCAGAAAATGTACCAGCTGAGACAAAGCAAAATTTTAGGAAAGAGAATCATGGGGCAGAGGACACAGTCACCTCCCCTGGATCATAAAGGCATAGGCTGAGCGAGTTTCCAGAGCAGCAGGTCCATTCCAGAAATGTTTTAAGGTAATTCTCCCATTGAAGTAAATTGAGAATAAAGGAGAAATTGTAGACTTAAGGAAGAGCAGGCAGAGGGCACAGGGGGTAGCAGGTTGGGTATCAAATGTAGATGGTAGCACTGTCATCTTAAAGCCTGGGGAAGGATCTTCCTGGTTCTAAAGAAAGAGAGACCATATCAGGAGACTCAGGTTGCAGGAAATGCCAGATCCTCAACTTTGTACAGTTGTGTTTTATAAGTACAGGTTATCCTATCCTCAGAGAGTAAACTGTGTCCCACCCAGAATACAGCCTTGGTCCAGTATTCCAACACTAGGACCACTAGTGATAGGAACAAGTGGGAAGGTGATTTGAGAGACATTAAATTCAGTATATACTCTACAGGGAAGAAAGGATCCTCAGAAAAGACCTGATGTCATAAACTTGTCATTTTAGCCAGCAAAGAGGAGCTTTCTGGATACCACTCTCTGAGTAGAAAAAAAAAAAAAAATGCATTGGCATAAGACTTGCTAGTATTTACTAATTTATGGAATTTGTGTTTTCAAAATCACTCAATTTCATAGAACCACTGGTGTAGATTGGTTGGTAACCTGGAAAAGGAAGGTGATCTGTTTCTTCTGTTTAAACTTTTACCCAAATATGTGACCTATGGCTGAAAACAGGGATGATATTGTTAATTATAATAGTTTATATCCATTGAACATTTGCAAATACCAATCAAATGTAAAAAGTCCACAATGCTTTAGATAAATGTAATCCTCACAACAATCCTACAATGCAGATACTTTTACTATCGTCTTACGCAGGATGGAAGTCAGAATAGACTGATGAAAGAACTTTCCAAAGTCACACAACTGGTATGAGACAAAGCCAAACACCAGAGCCATCTCAACATAGTCCAGAACTCATGTGCTAATGATTACACTATGCTGCCTCCCAAATTCTAATTTATGTATAAGCCTGTGAGAACACTGTATTTTGACCTTTTGTTTGTTTGTTTTACTCTTTTGGAAGAATATTTAAATTGTAAGCTGCTGGCATGATTTGTGCTTTGGGTTGGGGATTTAGCTGTGTACTTATCGTTGCCAAATGGGGGGCCTGTGGTAGTTTCCTTATGAGCTGTATTAGCCTTGCATATTTGGAAAAGTGATACTTGGAGAGACTTGAAGATGGAGTAATCCAGTGTTGGAATGTCTATTTTTATTTATTGTTGAATTCCTGGCACTCTGCCTGTCACCTATCTAGAGTTCAATACATATTTACTGAATGATTGGACTGATTGCAGGCATTTCATGTGTGCTGATGAAAGGTGTCCCAGATCGTACTGGATCAAGTAGAACCTCCAGCCCCAGCCAGGTAATGATCTTTCCTCAGATCACTAAGCTGAAAAGGAACTGGGCAAACTGAATAGTCTTGAGCATATTTTAGAACCAAATTGTTCTTTTCTCACCTGTGGAGATTCAGGTGCAAGAAATTTCCTACTTTTTAAGACTTAATCTCTGTAAATAAAGATGTGCTCTTTCTAGTCTTTCATGGCATGTGCAATTTTGAAGAGGATACTTATTCTTTTTTCACAGATTTTATCCATTTATTTGAGGTAGAGAATGAGATAGAGAGAGCATGAGAGGGGGAGGGTCAGAGGGAGAAGCAGACTCCCCGCTCAGCAGGGAGCCGGACGCGGTACTCACTCCCAGGACTCCAGGATCATGACCTGAGCTGAAGGCAGTCGCTTAACCAACTGAGCCACCCAGGCACCCGAAGAGGATACTTATGACAATAAAATGTTTGGTTATATTGTTTCATATGGTCTGGCAATAAAACTGTTCTCACTAGCTTATCTAAGAAACTCGGTTGGACAAGCCTATGGGGATCTAACCTGACAAGGAAAGTGGAGGGGTGGGGATGACTTCTTGCAGAAACTCAACTGAATTAATGGCACAATTGATTTTATTCACTTCTGAATTGGAGTGTGTGTGCAGAGGAACTATTCAACTCATGGTTCCCAGATGGAGACACAGAGGCAATGAATGGAAAAGCAGCCTCTCCTGGAGCAAAATCTTTACTTATCCCTGCTTCTTACTTCTAGTATACCTTCAAGGTTGGGAATTAAAGACACTTTCTTTATTCCTAGTGACCTTCTCTTTGGAGTATATTCAGCCACCGACGTTGGTGTCCAGGTAAGATTGAGGATCTTTCCTAAAACAAACAGCATGGTGTTTAGTCTAGTTCATCAGGATAAAAGACTAGGCATGTGGTTTGAGCCTGAGGCTTTAGCTCGTAATAAAATTGATCTCCTGTGCCTAGATTTATTTTATCCTAATTGCAACCACTGCAGTTAACCAATTAAGGATTAGGAAATTTAGGATTTAGTCCTAAACAGTAACTGTTCCCTTGGGAACTCACATCATGCACAAGCCATATGACCTCAAGCTTATTATTTAATCTAAGCTTGTTTATTCATCCGTAAAATTTGCTGTGTGAGCACTTAATGACAGAATGTTTGCAAGAGTATAAACTGTAATGTGCTCTTGCTATTAGTAACTTTCATAAAGTGTTTGCCATTTGGTTTCATGTGAGTAGTTCCAAAATTTGATGATAGGAGTTTTACCAGCATCTAAGTGTAGAGAAGCTGCCTAGATATAGTTGATTTGTCTAGAAATTGTTATAAATAAATACCTACTCCCTACCCCACCCTTCACCAACTTTCAACTTGTTCGCAATTAAGAGCCTTAAAAAACAAGTTATTTCATTCACTTGCCTCAGCAAAGATAAGCATTTGATGTTGGAATTATTGCCTAGTGAATATTTGCTGTTTTCTTCCTTCTTTTCTTCATTCTTCAAAAATAAAATGACTTTCTGACAGTTTTTTTCTACGATTCTCTACACACTTGCTTATTTTAAAATCATAAAATACAGAAATTACTGCCACTTTGTTTTGTTCACAGAAGTATATATTATTAGAAATACAGTCATGAATGAGTATAGCAATTCTAAAGCCCTGAAAGCCAGCTAAGAGTGAATTTTGGCTTGCACAAATCAAAGACAGTAGTTGCTTCAAGCTCACTCATTTCTTTTTTTCCCTAAAAAGCAGATTATCCATGTTTAAAAAAAAATATCTGACTGCTATACACTGTCATAATAGGTGGGTAATCAAATATCATGTGTTCCAATAGATATTATACAAACATTTTTAAAGATTTTATCTACCACAACATGGATTTTTGGATTAAGAATGTAAGAACAGTCTTTATTGATTTAGAATGATTATAAATCCATACTGCCCTCTGGTGGAAACTTTTTTCCCCAAGTTAATGTCAATCTTTCAGAATACTTTCTTCCAATAAACAAAGCTTTCAAATTTTAGCATCTTTTTATTTGTTTAATTTTTAAGCAGGGCTACTTACTTAAAAGTAATCTTCGGTATGTGTCTTAGGATATTTTTCTCAAAATATCACTGATATATAGTTAAGATAATAAAACGTGAAATGGAAGAACTGTTCTTAAATTATATATATGTAAAATAATTTATATGTTATATATAATTTAATATATATGTATTATATACACATGTAATTTAAAATATATATGTTTTAAGACATTTTTTCCATTTCATATGTGGAGGAGGAAACTTTTTTTTCTACCTTTCTAGTTTCTTTGACAGATAAACAGGAGAAAAAATATCTAATTAGATAGGTGCAGGAGCTCCATAAGAATATGAGACCCTCAGGCACTCAGACAACTGAGGCTTATATGTCATTCTGAGCTAAGGAGAAGGGGTAGAGGTCTTGGACTTCAAATGGGAGGAAAATAATTCATAAGGAGATGGGAAGAGCAAATGTTTGGTAACCAGATTTTTGCCATGTCATGCAGAGAGTGGGACACAGAGAGAGAGGAATTGATCCTCTGGACCTGCGCAGCTCCCCCTCCCCCCAGCTTACCACACCTAGCTCAGACTCAATGGTTATCTCTAGTGAGAGCTCTCTTCCTGGACCAGAACTCTATTTAGTTTCTTTCAGGCAATTAAGGGGGAGGTAAAAGTTTTTTCTGAGTCTTTTAGGCCTTGATTGACATCAGCTCAAAGTAATCCACATGCCAAAGCGGCATATTGTTGAGAGGCTCATTCTGAACCCTTTCATTATACTTTTATTTTCCAGTTAATATTTTTCCATATATGAAATATTTTATATATTTTATAGAATTATAAAATAAAGCATATCACCAAGATGTACAATATAGTCCACCAAACCTTATGATGCATTGCTTCCACCAAAATGATGGAGATTTAACTCACCTATTTAGAATTTGATAAAGACATTACAGAAAAATTCAAAGAGAAAGTACTTTGAAGAATAGGCTGCCTAGATTTGAAAATCATGGGTTAGTTTGCTTTCTAAAAACATGACCTTGGGGGGTGCCTGGATGGCCCAGTCGTTAAGCATCTGCCTTTGGCTCAGGTCATGATCCCAGAGTCCTGGGACTGAGCCCCGCATCGGGCTCCCTGCTCAGTGGGAAGCCTGCTTCTCCCTCTCCCTCTCCCCCTGCTTGTGTTCCCTCTCTTGCTGTGTCTCTCTCTGTCAAATAAATAAATAAAATCTTAAAAAAAAAAAACATGACCTTGGGCAAACATTTACTATAAATCAGTTTCAATTTCCTCATCTTGAAAGTATGCATAATATTTACAGAACCATTACAAAATGTGTATAATAACGTATATTTTACAGAATGAGATGATGTACACATGGATCATCCAGAATTTTCTGGAATAAAGTAAATACTCACCAACTGTCAGTTCCTTCATCTTCCTTCTCTTTGAGCAACAGTTCTCACAGAATATACCTTCAAAAATTGGCATATATTAGGAACTCAATAATATTGTTAAATGAATGAATAATTTTACAAATGATGGTTGCAAGTGGGAAAATTTCAGCATATTTCTGGGTCTGGTTCTAGCCCAAATGCTTTCACATTCAACATATTAAAGGAGTTCTAACTGAAACAAAATTTTAAAACTATGGATTTATGTCATTGTTCCTGAAAGCAGTTGAATATATAACACATCTTTTCCTATTCTTTGTTTGGTTTCCAGAGAAACTAGTTTGGAAGGTGAGATTTTTATGTGTTTATCCCAGTTACTTCTATTACTTCTATTTCCTTGACTCAGAAATATGGAGACTACTCAAGAAAAAGGGACAAGGAGGGGTGCCTGGGTGGCTCAGTTGGTTAAGTTTCCAACTCTTCTTTTTTTTAAAAAAAAGATTTTATTTATTTATTTGAGAGAGAGAGAGTGTGTGTGAGCAGGTGGGAGAGGGAGAGAGAATCTGAAGTAGACTCTGCGCTGAGCTCAGAGCCTGACATGGGGCTCAATTTCATGACCGGAGATCATGACCTGAGCCAAAACCAAGAGTCAGATGCTTAATGGACTAAGCTCCTAAGCTTCCAACTCTTGATTTTGGCTCAGGTCATAATCTTGGGGTTGTGAGATGGAGCCCCGAGTTAGTCTCTGTGCTAAGCAGGGAGTCTGCTTCAGATTCTCTCTCTCTCTCTCTCTCTGCTCCTCTGCCAGCCCCCACTTGTGTGCTCTCTCTCTCTTTCTCTCAAATAACTAAATAAATCTTTTTAAAAAAGAATAAGGGGCATGGAGAATAAATATATATTTATATCCAAAATCCACACTTTAGCAAGATTGGTACATATCAGCAAATTATCTTCAAGTCTATCCTATAGAGTTTCTTTCATTTCCATTTTCAGTTTTCCTTAAACAGTGACTGCCTCCAAGTACAGGGGACCTATTTTAGTTGTCTTTGTCCTCATGAGTCTAACACAAGACCTTGTACATATATGGGTCAGACTTTAGATGTTCAGTGTGAATAATGTGCTCTATTGGGCACCATAGACAATCACTCCCCTTGTTTCTACAGTAAAAGAGATATGCAGCTTCTGTTTATCACATGAAACTGCTATTATTAACATCTGTCATTTATTATATTGATCAACATCAGTTTATAATGATATACTTGAAATGTAAGAAGAAGCAACTCACAAAGAAATCAGGAACACTCATTATTAAGGCCCTTGAGGTGCTATCCCAGTTGGAAAGTTTTATTGCACTTTGGCAGTGAAATCCTTCTTCCTACATGGGGCACTTATTCAGACTATGCTATGTACCAGGCATTGAATAGGTGCTGGAGATACAAGGATGAACATAACATCGTGGCTGACGCTAAGAGTTCTCTGATCTAGGTATGGGAGGAAATGTAAAGCAGAGACAAGTACAACTATGGGCTAAGAAAGGACAGCTCACAGAAGGGATATGTGAGTTGAAACTTAGGTATATGATTTAGTCAGGTGAAAACAGGGTGGAGGGAATGGACAGGTAGAAGGAATGTTCCACATGGGAAACCATGGTTGATGTTTTCCAGGGGATAAGAGCACTGAAGGGGAGGCAGGCTTGGGGTAGACGACAATGTGGTGAGTTCAGTTTAGGATATGGTGTGTTTGAGGAACATTAGCAGGTTGGAGGCATGGATTTGAAACTCAGTGGAAAGAACCGTAATGAACATGCTGGTTTGTAGTCAATACCAGATGGGTAGACCATGAAGGCCTAAAAGTGGGAATAACACTTGGAAGGAAGGTGTGGGAGAGAAAAATAAATGGGCACTGACAATAGGGTTAGAGAAGGAGCATTCTCGAAACAGTGAGGGTCTCCATGGGAGCATCACTGTGTAGATATTCTATAAGTGTTGTCTAATTACATAGTTAATTTGAATTTAAAAAAAGATATATAACAAAAGCCTTCTTAATCTTTGGAAGCAATAGAGAATATGAAATAGACATAGATAGAGAGATAAGATAGATATGGATACATATTCGTAAGAGTGGACCACACACAAATGTAATAATCAATGTCACTGTTTGAGGAGTTACTATATGCTACACACTTCCTAAAAATCCATAAATATTACCTAATCATCTTATAATGTAGTGATGTCTTATTATTTCAATTTCTTCCATGACAGTATGTATAATCATAGAAGCAATATAATATGGTTTTTAATAGCATAAGCCCAGAGATAAGAAATACCTGCTTTTGGGCATCTGAGTGGCTCAGTCAGTTAAGGGTCTGCCTTTGGCTCGGGTCATGATCCCGGAGTCCTGGGATTGAGCCCCGCATCGGGCTCCCTGCTCAGCGGAGAGCCTGTTTCTCTCTCTCCTCTCTCCCTCTGTTGCTCCCCTTGCTTGATGCTCCCCCTGCTTGTGCTCTCTTGCGCACTCTCTGTCAAATAAATTAAAGAAAAAAAAAAAGAAAGAAAGAAATACCTGGTTTCTATCCCTGACTATACCACTAGCTGTTGGCCATGGACAATTTGAATTCTTTGAGTTTTTCATCTCTCATAATTCATACACATAGTAAAATCACATATTTTTGTATATTATTTTTATCATTGGGTAATTTTCCTAAAGTCACAAAGTTTATCATAAATTGAACCAAGATTTGAATCTAAACATAAGAAGGTCCAAACATATATCTTTAATCATTAAACCCACCCCACTAATCATCTTCTATAGCTCAAAAAATATTTTATATATAAATGGGAAAACTTTTATACAAAATGTTATATAAAAAGTATTAATATTTCCATATGGAGTTCATATAAGTTAATAAGAACTCATGATCCTAATAAATAGATGGCCAAAAGGACATAAACAAGCATTTCATTAGTGAGAGATAGTGCCTAGTAATTTAACATATGGGAAAAAAGGCTTCAACTTTTCTGGGAATACAATAAATAAAAAATTAAAGCATGAACTATAAGTTTTTCATGTATCTAAAGAATCCCCAATGAAACTACAAGCTTTAGGGGAAAACGTAATTGGTGTATTTAAAAAATAGTATATTTTTGGCCTTTAACAAAGCTTCCAATAAATGAAAAACCATAAAAAGTGGACACAGAAAACATGACTGGGCTGCTTAATATGGCAATCAAATAATTTATAATTTTTTAATACATCAAAAGATTAAAACAAAGTGAAAGAATAAATAAACTAAAATGTAAAAACAAAAATTGTTATTTTAAAAATTTTACTGTTTTCCAGCTCTTTTTGAAGGATAAATTATTTCATATTAAACACTTGGGACAGACAGCCTTTAGTCACAGACGAAGTAACTTCTGGCTGAAATCCACTTGGTAGTTTACTTATTTGTTTAAAAGGCAAGTAGGGAAACTCAGTGCTAGTGATTTGTTAAACCCTACCATGCATTCAACTGATAAGCTGAAAATAATTTGGAAAAGAGTTTGGGGAGCCCATCCTTTCTACATAAAACTTGTATCCCTTCTGATGAGATATATACAAAGAATTAATCATTCTTTCAGTTCTCCTTGAAAAACCATCAAAGCCAACAATGTATTAGTATTAGGTCTAACAATAGGAAGGGTGAGGTTTTATGCAATTTAAATTTAAACTGTTTTAACTCTCTTGACACCAATTTTGAAACACATATCAGGGTATAATATTTGTGTTTGTAACATGGCCTTATTCTTGTAGAAAGATTATTTTTAATTCAAAATAGCTCAAAATAAACCTTACTTTAACCATGGAAAAGAATATGATTGGAATTGATTCTTTTTGGTAAAGACCAGTAGTTTAAATATGTGTCAGCCAGCCTTTCTGCAAAGGGAAGTTAGACAATATGAATGAGGAATTCAAGTTCAGGTTGCAAGGGACCCATTTAATATACTACAGAAACAAATGTATAAATGTATTCATCTGAATATATCTGACTTTCTCAAGAAATCATTTAAATCCTGATGGGATTTAGAAGAATGTGAATAAATTACAATCAGAATCAATATGCGACTCATTAATGACATTCCCACTGACTAGGAACTGCTGTATATTTGGGAAGTTATATGGGGAAAAGGGTAAAAATGAAACCAGATTTCAATGTCCAAATTTGGCTTTATGATCTTGGGGAAGTTACTTAACATCTTATATGATAAGCTCTCTCATCTGAGAACTATTAATAATTATACTACTTTGAAGAGTTTCCTAAAAATTAAATGATATATGAAAAGTGATTTGTGCCCATGCCTTCTCTTACCAATTTTATTTTATTTTATTTATTTTTTTATTATGTTATGTTAATCACCATACATTACATCATTAGTTTTTGATGTAGTGTTCCATGAGTCATTGTTTGTGTATAACACCCAGTGCTCCATGCAGAACATGCCCTCTTTAATACCCATCACCAGGCTAACCCATCCTCCCACCTCCCTCCCCTCTAGAACCTTCAGTTTGTTTTTCAGAGTCCATAACCTCTCATGGTTTGTCTCCCCCTCCGATTTCCCCCCTTTCATTCTTCCCCTCCTGCTATCTTCTTCTTCTTTTTTTTTTTTAACATAAAATGTATTATTTGCTTCATCTCTTAACAATTTTAATCCTCTGCCTCAAACTAATTCATAAATTAAAACACTTCTTCCCAGAGACTCATTTGTACCAGGTAACAATATACTAAGAAAGAGCAATTAAGTTTGGCTATGACTTAGTGGTACATGAACTTTACTTGATTTATAAAAATAGCAAGGCTAACAAGAAATTTCTCCCAAGAGAAAGTATGGTTTGGCTTTTTGTGGCAACAAAACTCATATATGTATTCACATAAATGGACATCTCCATCTCTCTGTGTGCAGTTAATTTTTCCCTAAGTATATTTAACCTCTACATTTTTACCTAGAAAATTCCATCTTATAATTTTCAGTTTAGTTTTCCACTTTTATTATTCATTTAATAATCTGATTCTATATCCATAATATTCACACTAACACCCTTTCTGTATCTACAAATGTAGTAAACATATACTGTCATCTACACAATGATGCAGCAATTCCATGACTAACTATTTATGCAAAATAACTAAATGCATATATCCACAAATAGATTTGTACACAAATATTCATAGCAGCTTTATTTATAATAGCCCCAACCTAAAAATAACCCAAATGTCTATTTTTTTTTTTAAGATTTTATTTATTTATTTGAGAGAGAGAGGCAATGAGATATAGAAAGCACGAGAGGAAAGAGGGTCAAAGGGAGAAGCAGACTCCCCGCTGAGCAGGAAGCCCGATGTGGGACTCGATCCCGGGACTCCAGGACCATGACCTGAGCCGAAGGCAGTCGCTTAACCAACTGAGCCACCCAGGCGCCCCCTAACCCAAATGTCTATTAACAGGTGAACATTTTGGGGTATAGCCAACAATAAAATACTACTCATTGGTAAATAGACATGAACATACAACATGGATAAATCTCAAAAAATATACTGAGCAAAAGAAGTCACACAAAAGAGTGGATACAGGTAAATGAAATGTGAGAAGAAGCAAAACAATTTTATAGTTATGGAAATCAAAACAGTGATTGCCCACTGAGGGGCTGGGACTGTGGACCAAAATAAAGGAACTTTCTTGGGTTCTGGAACTGGAACTGTTCTGTATGTAGATTGTACACACATCCACACACATATGAACTGTCAAACTTATAGAATTATAGACTCATGCCCTTAAAGGGGGGCATTTATTATTTAAAAACTATATCTCATTAAAGTTGATTTAAAAAATATTCATCAGTAGGTGAATGGATAAGCAAATTATCATATATTCATACAGCACAAGAATATACAGCAATAAAAAGGAATAGATTGTTGCCATATGCAACCATAAGAGAGATGACTCTCCACCAATTTGCTGAACAAAATAAACCAAGAGAACATCGTACGTGCTTGCATGTGTAGAAAGCTTAAGAACAGGAAAAATTGATCTGTGTGATAGTGGTTTCTCTGTCAGGTAAATATATTTCTCCAAATGTATTCAACTGTGTACAGGTCAGTGCTTTATATCTCAATAAAAATTATATTAAGCCAAGAAAAAGATAAAATTTCAAGTTCTGAGAGAAAAACGGAATGAATGAACAAATTTATTCATACTATACTATCTTTGGTATAAAAAGACACAAATTTGAAGTTTTACTTATATGGAGAAAAACAAAACAAACAAAAAACAAAATAAAATGCTTCTGAAGCATGGACTACGAAATGTGAGAAAATCAGAAAAGCTGCTAAGTCTGGGGATTAACCTGAGAGGCCCAGGGACAGGGAAGGGGAGAGCCCAGTCACTGTGCTTTTTGAATAATGTACATTATGTATATTGTGCTTTCAAAAATATAAATATATATAATAATTAAAAAATTGCATTGAATGTTCTAGAAAGACTCAGTGAAGGCAAATCACTAATATTAAATTGTGGTATAGACAAATATAAAGGATTGAAGAAAAATCATAAAAACCAAGGCACATTCTGATTTTCATTGCTCCATGAGTCATTTAAAATTTGATCCACTTTAAAATAAGTAAAAGTGCAAATCATTATGGCTGTGTTTAATGCAATAACCATAGGTAAATGCAGTTAGTCTTATAATACAAAAGGATAATATCTATTGAGAACTCAAATTGTGTCACAAATTGTTCCTTAGCTTCATAGGTAATAATTATTTATTCCTTATAATACAAGTGTTACTAGAATTATCCTAATGTTAATATAAAGAAACTTTATTAATATTATGTTATATCCTAATGTTAATATAAAAAAACTTTGCTTTAGCAAAGAGAAGTTAAGTTAGTTGCAAAGGACCCCCAAAAGAAATCGCATTTAAGCCAAGCTGTATGGTTCCTATCCAATACTGAAAGATTGAGGAATGAATAAATGTTGGTATGACTTAAGATAAAATATTATGTTATGGAACAGGGTCAATGTTTGTAGATTTCATTGGGACTCCAATTCACATTTCTCTGCCCACTTCTGATCTCAGGCACAGGGGCGAAGGACAGACTCATCTAGGCCCTGGATGAATAGGGTCCTCAACTTACGTGGCAAGGTATTCATTTTACTCTTTCTGTGTAGGTGCTTTGGTCTTCCTGTTCCTCACTTCTGCTTCTTAGAATCACCTCCAGTCTCTAAATAAACTACTTGCACCAAAAGCCTTGTTACTTTTGATGTATCCTGAGATAAGTCACATTTATGAAAGGGTTAAGGTCTGTGTATATCATTTAGTGATTGTCCTCTGGAGCCAATGCTAATTCCTAGTTCTAACTGCATCAGAAAAGAAACCCTACTTTTTCTCATCTTACAGAGATTGCCAAATGCAGATCTATGGACCAGTTACATTAGAATCATTTTGGATGCTTACTAAGAATACAGATTTTTTGGGAGGAAATGTTTTAGTCACTCACCATTAAGAATGCTAGCTGTGGGCTTTCCGTAGATGTTCTTTATGAGGTTAGGAGGCTTGTAGTTTGTCCTGTGTTTCTATCATAATAAGGTGTTGAATTTTGTCAAAAGGTTTTTTTTGGCACCAATTGAGATGATCATGTGTTTTTTGTTCTTTATATTCTTTGATACAATATATTACCTAAACTGATTCTTTGATTTTAAACCACCTTGCTTTCCTGGGATAAATCTCACTTAGTCAGAATGTATCATACTTTATATGTTGCTGGACTTGTCTTTCTAATATGTTGAAGATTTTCTGTCTATATTCATAGACAGATACTGGTCTGTAGTTTTTCTTGTGTTGTTATGTGCAGGGATTTTTGTTGCTTTTCATCACTTGTTTATTTGGTTTATCTGCTTGTTTTTTGGTTTGTTATTTGGTTAGTGCCTTAGCTGGACTGACTGTTCACTGGGTTCTATTTCCACATAACATCTGATGTCACTCCCCAGAATGCCCAGCTCTGCACATGGGCACGGTCACCTTGGCATGATAGTGTTTTTGCTTTCTCTTTGACTCTTTCCCTAATCTCTCTTGTTAAATTGGCAGCCTCTGATGTAATCACACCGGTTGTTAGCTTCCACTAACTGCTGGCTAGTTGCCCTAACTGTTTTCAGCAATGCGCTGGAACATAAATCTCTCCACGGTCTGATCAAATTTAATTCAAGTTTCTTTGCAGTGGTAGATTTTAGGCGAGTTTCTGAAGCTCATTCCTACCCCAGGATGGCTTTTCTTGCTTATCTCCTTCCCTGGATTTCTCTGGTAACTACTAACTGACTATGGTTTGATTTGTTGCTTTTGCAGAGCTACCAGCGTCCTCTTAATTGCTCTCCTCTCTACTGTTTTCAACAACATCCTTAGGTATGAGCTTCCCTATGTACTTTTCCAAATTAAGTTGGTTCCCTTGGGGAGAGCTTCAGAGCTCTCTGTTCTCACAGCCTGCCTCCCACCCTGGGCAAAGTCTGTGAGTCACGGCTCTAGGGCATGGGTACAGTAGCCCACTTCTAAGTGATGCCTGTCCTTTTGAGCAGAGCTCTGGGCAGGGTATTGGCCTCTGTTGGTCTTGGTTTGTCTGTACTGGTGTGGAACCTCTACCTTATGAGCAGAATGTGGAGAGGTGGATGGGGCCACTGTTCTCACCCTACTGTTCCTGGAATAGAGTTTCCGTTCTCTGTGGGGGCTATGTGAAGGAAGGATCTCTCAACCAGTCTTAGGAGAGGGAGCCCTGTGTTCTAAGCTGACTGTCTAGGAGTAGAGCTTCTGTCATGCTGAACTGATGGGCAGAGTTGGGTAGGTCAGGGCTCAAATGCCACATTCTCTCACTGTTCTTACTGAGATTTAGTAGATTTGAATAAATGTTTCTCCACTTGCTGAATGCCCTTAAGACAATGTACAGAGATATTAGTGTTTTTTTTTTTCCTATCATTTTCACTAATTATGGTTGTTTGACTAGAAAGATGGTCTATGGGAATCCTCAGTCATCTTTTGGAAGATGAAAGATTCATTTTCTTTTCATTTTATGTGAACCTTTTTTTGTTTGTTTGTTTCTGGCTATCCTCTTGGATTATTTCTTGCACAGTGTCCCCTCAAGAGCTCTGTTATGACTCTAGTAGAGCAAGGGAAATTTTATCAGAACCCACTCTATTTTTACCAAAGACAAAGATAAATATGCATTTGTGTTAAAATTTTTCAGTAGAACACTGGTTCTCACAGATTAACCATTTGCTGAGAAACACAAAGACTGAAGATACAGTCATTTGTAATTCTGCTTAACTTCAAATTTGAAACTCAAAGACTTGGAGGTTAATGCTCAGGAATGGGTAAGTTTCTGAGAAAGCAGTCACCTAACATTTTCATCCAAGGGAGTTTTATTGTACTCTAGTTATCTATTTTTCTAAGGTGACAAATGAAATAAACAAAAACTGTTTCTTTGCAAAATGTGGCCCTCATATGAGAAATAAAACTTGGTTATTTAACATATTATAATGTGCATAGGTAACACATCACTATCATAAATATTAAGAGAAAGTGTGTATCCTATAAAACATTTTCACATTCTAGAATTTGGCCTATCAAAGATATTGGGGTAAGTTAATTCTGACATACCTGGCTGTTTATTTACCCGGTGCTTTTTCTAAAGATAGGATCCTTTGTGAATCTCTCTGAATCTCATATGCCAAACAGAGGTCTGACCTATTGCAAGTTTTTATTAAGCATATGTGAGAGTGGCTTTATATCAAGGTTTAGTTGGCACAGTACCAATTTTAGACAATAAGACAAACATAGCATATAATCTTCCAGTACCAGATTTTTTTTCAAAGCTCAAACCCATGAATTTCACAGATGACTAAATAGCTGGTTCTTCCTAGAAGATCTCTCTTCTAAGAGCAAAAATATGTAACTTAGTTTCTTTTCCCATTTTAAAAATTATTTCACAGAAACACATGCCCTATTATGGCCCAAAGAAAGAGAATGGTAATTGTTTAATCAGTAATCTTTCTTAATTTTTTAAAAAAGATTTATTTATTTATTCTAGAGAGCCATGTGAGAGATGGGGGACAGAGGTAGAGGGAAAGAGAGAGAAGTAGACTCCCCACTGAGCACCACTCATGAGACCACCACCTGAACAGAAACTAAGAGTCCCACACTTAACTAACTGAGCCACCCACCTACCCCATCTTTTTTTTTTAAAGATTTTATTTATTTATTTGAGAGAGAGAGAATGCGAGATAGAGAGCACGAGAGGGAAGAGGGTCAGAGGGGGAAGCAGACTCCCCGCTGAGCAGGGAGCCCGATGTGGGACTCGATCACGGGACTCCAGGATCATGACCTGAGCCGAAGGCAGTCGCTTAACCAGCTAAGCCACCCAGGTGCCCTACCCCATCTTTCTTACTTTCTTATGTCTGTCTGGAAAAACAAATGTTCTTGGTTAGAACTTTACTCAACTTTAATTTTTCACAGATAAGATGTTACCCTGAGTTTGAGTTTCATACTGCAAAGTCTTTTTCAAAAAAAAAAAAATGGAGCTATATATGTTATACACCCTGGATAATTTAATAAAATTTATATTTTAAATATCTATGAATTTAGGAATGAAAGTAGACAGATATATGGATATAGATAGATACAGATAGATACAGAGGTAGACAATCCTATATCTTGAGATTCTAGCTCTACAAATAACCCCAAAATGGAGTAAAAACACTTGACAAAATTACCCATATTTTTTTCCTAAATGACTTTTGGCCATTAAAAAACCCTCATTTATTTGTGGCACAATGGGATTTTATCTTACAGTTAACATTTGCACCATCTCTGAGCTCCAATTTCCTCATCTACATAAAGGATAACTTCATAAAAACCATCTTGTGTTAAAATAAGAATTAAGTTAGGCGAATGTGCAGGCGTGGCTGGGACTAGACAGCCACTCCAGAATCTCCGCTAGTTACACTCTCTTTGCACCAAGGTGCCGCCATGGCCACCTACAAACTGGTGCTGATCCGGCAGAACGAGAGCACTTAGGACCGGGAGCACTGCTTCAGCGGCTGGTACGATGTGACCTGAGCCCGGCTGGCATGAGGAGACAAAGCATGATGGCCAGCTGCTGTGAGATGCTGGCTAGGAGTTTGACATCTGCTTTACCTCAGCGCAGAAGAGAGCAATTCGGACAGGGCTGGATGCCATTGACCAAATGTGGCTGTGGTAGTGAGGGCTTGATGCCCCAGTGAGCAGCACTATGGGGCTCTGACTGGCCTCAGCCAAAACTGCTGCCAAGCACGGCAAAGCCCAGGTAAAGATCTGGAGGTGCTCTTATGATGTCCCACCACTTGGGATAGAGCCTGACCATCCCTGCCACAGCAACATCAGTACGGATCACAGGTGTGCGGAGCTCACTGAATATCAGCTACCCTCCTGTGAATCTGAAGTCCACCACTGACAGAACTCTGCCCTTTTGGAATGAAGAAATACCCCAGACCAAGGAGGGCAAAAAGGTACAGACTGCAGCCATGGCAACAGCCTGCTGGGCATTGTCAAGTGTCTGGAGGATCTTTCCAAAGAGACTATCACGGAGCAACACCTGCCAACTGGTATTCCCATGCTCTATGAATTGGTCAAGAACTGGAAGCCCATCAAGCCCATGCAGTTCCTGGGGTTGAAGAGAAGGGGGGTAAAGCCATGGAAGTTTCAGGGGCTGCCCAGAGCAAGGCCAAAAGGTGAAGAACAGGCAGACTCCTTGCCCAAGGACACCCTCCCTGCCCATCCCATTCCTCTGCACTTCTTCCCTGCACATGTCACACTAACCACATCTGTAGGCATCTTAAGTTTTAGCTGCAGATTGGGACTGGTGGCTCCTAATTTCATTTAGCCATTTTGTCTCTTGCATCCACTCCCTTCATATAATCTAATCAGAATGGCACTTCTGGGGCATGGGCCTCGGTCCAAACTGAGTGAAGACTCTTATCCAAGAGTAGAGAGTTAGTAACTCTGAGGTTTTTGCTCTTGCTCTGTTACTAAAGACCTGCTTGAGTTGGGGATAGGGAGGAACCAGGCTAGGTGTGACCAGTGAGACACAAGAGAGCCTCTTTGTGTTCCCAGGAGCCAGTCCTCTACCACTTTGTAGTTTCTGTAGTCAAGTGACTGTCTGGGGGGGCTCTTTTTTTTTTCCTTTTGTAGACCATGTCCTGCCTTTTCTCTTTGTGGGCAGGATTCTCTCACCAGCAAGAATAGAGCCCAGGGAAGGGACCCAAAGGAAAGGAAATCGCATTCTGTTTATAGCTGGAGAATCAGAGTTCCCGTTTTCCTTCCTGCTCTGTGCAGGGCATCATGCCAGGAACTGCTGCTTTGCACTGTCTCTTCTTTCTCCCTGGGGCTGGGCTTGGTATAAGTTCTGGTGCCGATGCTTCAGCCTGGAAGACTGAGCTTGGCACCTCTACCCTTTCAAGCACAGCAACAAAGAAGCCACCAGTGAGCATGGTCTTGGGGGAGGCCCAGAGGTAGTGTTCAGGCCCTGGAAAAGTGCCAACGCCTCCGTGCGGCCAAGATGGTAGGACAGGAGTTAGCTTGAAGATGAAAGTAACGTGCATGGTGACTGAAATGATTATTTCACCTCTGACCCCAGAAGAACTGGCTCCAGAATATTGGGATCAGTCTGAATATTTTATGTGTTGCATTTACTTTTACAAAAAAAAAAAAAAGTGTACACACACACACACACACACACACACACACACACAAAACAAAAACCTGTCACGAGTTTCTAGTGGCTGTTGAAATATTCCCACATGTGATCATCCCAAAATAAGCTACTCCTCACACCAATGTGGGATAAGCAATTTGACTTCTAGGCCTAGGTTCATCCTACTGTGTTTTAGAATCCCTCTCCCCCACCTTAATGTTTTTTTTTTTAATTATTATTATGTTATGTTAATCACCATACAATACATCATTAGTTTTTGATGTGGTGATCCATGATCCATTGTTTGCATATAACACCCAGTGCTCCATGCAGTACGTGCCCTCCTTAATACCCATCATCGGCTAACCCATCCCCCCACCCTCTCCCCTCGAAAACCCTGTTTGTTTCTCAGAGTCCATCGTCTCTCATGGTTTGTCTCCTATGGCAGTGAAATGCCTGTTGATCATGTCTAAGTGTGTCTTTCACTCTGTCTGTTTCTGATCATGCTCTGGTTTCTCTTCAGATCGCATAAATCTTTCGCCTTTTACTATCTGTTTCTGATCATGTTCCAATTGCTTGGCCCTGTCACTTGGGCCCAGTACTGATTTTGAGTGTAACTGTACTAAATCTTTTTTCCAGATCAGTATAATAAAAGAGTGATGTGCAATAAAAAAAATGTGTGTGTACATATGTATATATATATAAGAATTGTTTGATAACATATGTGGTGCTTGTATCTGAGTACCTATCATATAATACACTATCAATAAATATTACCTGATATTATTTATTATTGTCATAATGGTAGATATCCTTGAAAGATCTGTTGAAATGTCATTTTTCCATTATTTTCATCATTTCCTGTAATGCCAACATAGCTGTAATTTGGAGTATTATCTCACTTTCAAATACCTCTTTCCATTTGTTTTTAAATTCATTTGTTAAGAAAAAGTAATTCAGGGATGCCTGGGTGGCTCAGTCGGTTAAGCGTCTGCCTTTGGCTCAGGTCATGATCCCAGGGTCCTGGCATTGAGTCCCACATCTGGCTCCTTGTTCAGCAGGGAGCCTGCTTCTCCCTCTGCTTGTGCTCACTTTCTCTCTCTGACAAATAAATAAATAAAATAAAATAAAATAATAGAATAATAAAAAATAATTCAAACATTGACTTCCTGAGACAGAATAACATTCCTAAGCTTGGAAAGTAGTTTATTCTGGGAAGTGCAGAGAATAAGAGAAATAGCAATTAATATTTATCACCTTTATTTCAAATTTCCTATATTTTCCAAATTTTCAACAGGTTTAAATAAAATACATATTTTCCTACCATAAGTTTTTAACCCTATATATAAATAGTCAATGGTGCTTTTATCTATATATAAAATTCCCTTACTAAAATTTTTAGTGATCAATTTTTTTATAATATAGAAGAAATATATAGTAGCTTTACAGAGATATAATTCATATATAATATAAGTCATCCATTGAAAGTATACCATGTAATGGTTTTTAGTACATTGACAGAGTTGTGCAATCATCACTATAGCCAATTTTAGATCATCCAAAAAACAAACACTATTCTCATTAGCACTTACTCCCCACTTCCTCCTAACTCCTCCAGCCCTAGGCAACCACCACATTATTTTTTGTTTCTAGATATTTGCCTGGGCAAAACATACAAATAGATATTTCTTTCAATTGTTGTACATGAAATGCCTGTCCATTTATTGAGGGCTTTTATTTTTTTTCAACAATGTTTTATAGTTTTCAGAGTAAAGTTTTGTACATTTTTTGTTCAATTTATTCCCAAGTATTTTACTCAAGCAGTAAGGGCTACCCGGAGGAATAGCTCTGATGGTCCAGATCACCCAGACCAGTTTGAGCCAAATCCCTGACTCATGCCTTCTCAGATGGACCATGGAGTGACCAGTGGCATGACCAACAATTACCTTTACCTCATTATAATACTAAATTCTCTGCTCAAGGAGGAGCACAAGCCTCATTTATGTAACGCACAATGTATGTATAGGCGTGTTTCCTTAAGGAGCACGGGTGGCCTTATGCATACAATGACAAAGCTTCCCTATCTAAATATTCATCCAAACCCCAGATAAAAGGAATCCATTCACCCTTGCTCAGAGAGTCTCGACTTTGGAAGATATCACCCGTAATCTCCTTATTTGCTGCAAATAAAGTTTCCTTCGAAAGAAAGCTAACCTGGTGTAGTTCTATCTCTGACTCACCAGGGAGCAAATTCATGTTGGTTCAGTTACAAAACCTTACGAAAAATTTCAGGTTTACCACATATTTTTTGATCATCTTCCCATAACTTACCTCCTCCTCTTCTAACAGAAGTCCAAAATTCCTTTTCCTTCGTCTGGCTGGCCTAAGACGGTTTATAAGCCCCTCTATATCTGCCTGCCTTGTGAAGCCATGTTTTTTCTTTGGCAATCCCTGCTTCTGCAAACATACCTAATTAAAACTGCATTTACCCTCTATTATTAACATGTCTTTTATCAGTTTGATTGGAAGAACTGAGCCATTGAACCTAGAAAGGTAAAGGGAAGAAGGGTCCACCCTGCTCCAAAACAGAGTAGATAATCCCCCTGACACCAGATCTCTTGGGACATGGATCAGATTGCCCAGGATCTTGGGACCCATTCCCACCTTTGCTGTGTGGGAAGCAAGACACCTGGGAATCATGATTGCTGGACAGGCCCATAGTCTCATGGGGGCTAAATGGGGTCTAATAGTAACAACAGTTCAAACTTCCTCATCAATGAAGCAATGCAGAGAAATGCTGCTTTAGAAAGATGGCTGTCTGAACTAGAGCAGGACTTATCCAGCAGGCCAAGAGAACCTGATGCTTGCTGGCAAGTACAGGAGAGCAAATGCTTTTGGGTGAGCCGCTGTCACTCAGCAACCAGGCACCCTAAGTTCTGTCCACAGGTCTGGGACTTGTAGGGATAAACCAACTTTCAGTGGGGTCTTCCATGGGACTCACAGCAATGCCAGCTTCCACCCTACACCATAACACACATCAATCTTCCCCTAAAGCCAGACCTCATCAAACAACTTAGCCTTGCCAATCAGCACAGGGCTGGGAAGGCCACTGATGAGAGACACCTGGGAGACATGACTCCCACAGAGGTGCTGAGTATCACACAGGCACAGGGCCATAAGGGGTTTGACTCAAAGGGTTTTCCCTCTCTGAAATAGGAGAACTGTGGGGCACCCCTAACTCTAGGAAAATGGCCTGCTGGGCTCAAGCAACACCTGTTCACATAGGCCTAGAGGTCTTGGAAACCTGAGGGCAGGAGGTACCTAGGAGCAAAGTGTGCATACTATGGCCACTCTAATCCAGCAGTCAGGCACCCTGCAATCGGTACCTGGGTCTGCAATGTACAGATATTCAGGGCAACACACGAGTACTCGTGGGAGACAGCTAAGGACCACAGGATCTATCCTGCTCCAACACAAAGAGGTAATTCCCCTATTACCAGGTCTCATGGGATCTTGGAAGCCATTCTGAGCTTGACCAGGGCTAGGTAGGACAGTGAACACCAGGGAATCACAGTCACCAGAGAGGAAACCAAGGACATCTGGGTCTGACAGTACCAAATATTCACACTTTGTCATCAAAGCAGCAGCATGAGAAACAGTGCTCCAGGAAGACAATAGGGTGGAACAATACAGGCCCTCTCCAAAGGCCAAGAGGGTCTGGCTGACAGGAGCTAACTGTATGTATGACAGCTACTATGACTCAGCCCCCCTGTCCAGGAATTGTGGAGAGATTGAAGCACCCCAGTGGGGAATTCTGGGATACTTCCAGCAATACACAGTTCCATCCCACTCCCAAACCCAGCTATCTGCTTTCCTGAAACCTGGTCTCACAGAAACTCCTTAGCCTGGCCATCATGGGCATGCCAAAAGTTAACTGATGAGAGGGAGCTGGCAGAAATGACTCCCAGAAGGGCTTGAGACTCACCCACGCAAGGCCTCAAGGGTTTGCCCCAAATGACCTTTCCCTCTCCACATCACAGGCGCAGCACAAGGAGCCCCTAGCTCCAGCAAAGTGGACTGCTAGGCTGGGCACCCCCAGTACACACAGGCCTAGAGTTCTATGGGGGACCTGACAGCAGGGGGTGGCAGGAGCAAAGTGTGCAGGCCTGGGTGCTCCAAAGCCACAGTGGGATCCCTGGGCTTGGCTCCCGCCTCAGGGGCATGTTCAGTACATGTCTGGGAGATAAGTGGGAACTTGTGGGGTACACATGGGGCCAAAAGGGCCCCTTCTGTTCTTAAACACAGTGGCTCGTTCTTCTGACACCAGATCTCCTGGTATCTTAGTAGCCATTCTGGGCCTAAGTAGGGCTGAGATGTGAGAACCTGGGAATCGTGATTGCCTGATAGGCCCTCTAGCCCAGCCAGGACAAGATGTCCATATGGAGTCTGACCATAACCGTTATTCTAATCTCTTTTCTAGTGTATTAGTGTAGGGAAAAGCTGCCTTGGGAAAGATGTCTGGTGAGTAAGAGTGCACTCTATCTAACACCTGGTGTGGGCCTGAAGCCTGGGGCAGGTGCACAGAGTGAACTGCAGTGCAAGAGCCACTGTGACTCAGCATCCAGGCATCCTGGCACCGACCAGTTCCTGGGTCCAGGGATTGTGAGGATAGACAGGTGCCCCCCTGGGGACTTGTATGGGACTCACAGGAATGCCCAGGTGCACTCTCTCCAAAAAGAGTTACCAGTTCCCCTGAAGCCAGGTTTCATGGCGACTGCTTAGCCTTGCCATTCCTGGCTGGCAGAGTTCACTGATGAGCGACCCCCAGGGGATCTGATTCCTACAGGTGCCCTTTGCATCAGTCCCCAGGCACAGGACTATGAGGGATCTCACTCAAAAGCCCTGCCCTTCTTGTCTTTGGAAGTGGGGTGTGGGGCACTCCTGGAAATAACGGGATGGACTGATGGGCTGGGGTGACCCCTCTTCATACAGACCTAGAGGTATGGGGAACTTGAGGGCAGGAGAGTAAGTGAAAAGCAAGTGTGTATGAGTTAGCTGATGGCAAACCCAAAGGCAGGCTCCCCAGGATGGGTTGGTCCCCAGGTCAGGGCTGTGTCAGGAGAGTTGGGGTGACAATCAGGAACCTGTAGGGAAAACAAGGGGCTGCTGGGGTCTCTCTGGCTCCAAAACAGAGTGGTTAATTTCCCTGGCAGCAAATCTCTCAGGATATCTGAACAAAACTTACAGGATCATGGAAGCCATTGCAAGCCTGACCATTGTTAGGTGGGATGGGAGATACCTGGGAATCGTGATTGCTGGACAGGCCCTTTTGGGGTATGACAGTAACCACCATTCAAACCTGTGGTACCTGTGAAGCAAAGTGTGCATGTGCCAGCCGCTCCAGCCTGTCAGCAAGGTCACTTGGAATCAGTCCCTGTGTGAGGCCGCACAACATGAGGAGTCATGGAGGACAAATGGACTGCAGCGAACAGTCCATCCTGCTCCAAACAGTAGCTAATGCCTATTGCCAGATCTTGTAAGTTTTCAGACCAATAATCTTGTGGGATCTTGGAAGCTATTCCAGGCCTAACCGTGGTCCCTAACCAACGTGGAATGGAAGACATCTGGGAGTTACAGCTGCCAGACAAGCCCTTAGTCCCATAAGGACCGCAGGGCCAAGTTACTAAGTAACTTGTTTTGGGCAGCAAATTTGTGCTCAGAGACTGAGTTTGTCTTTACAATTTATTTAACACAGGTTTGCTGTGGGATTTCAGAAGTCAATAACATACAGGAGGATAATGTCAGTTAATAAGACAATAAATAAGGGGCGCCTGGGTGAATCAGTTGGTTAAACATCTGCCTTCAGCTCAGGTCATGATACCAGGGTCCTGAGTTCGAGCCCTGCTTCAGAATCCCCGCCCAGCGAGGAGTCTACTTCTCCTTCTCCCTCTGTCTCTCTCCCCTGCTCATCCTGTCTCTCTCTCTCTCTATCTCTGTGTGTGTGTGTGTCTCTGTGTCTCAAATGAATAAACAAATATTTTTTTAAAAATAAGCCAATAAATAAATAACATTCCAGGTCAATGATAGATTAATCACACTGTTGTTCCAGGCAAGTGTTGGTGAAAAGAATAAAGTCCAAATTTAGCTGAGGTTTACCTTTATATAAGTTGGTCCTTGGGAGATATGGCTTAGCCACCCAAGGGCTGTGTCTAGCTGCCAGTGCCAAAGTAAAAGTCCCCTGTAGCTAGAGCACATTGCTAGGGAACTAGGGTGCTGGTTCTGACCAGGGAAATGATCTTCCTCAAGGGTCCACACTGTACAGTTTTTGTCTCTGCCAGTAAGGGAGTCACCTTTAGCACAGGGGTGCTGAACCCCCCCAAGGTCTTCCAAGAGCTATTTGCCATTAGCAAAGAGCCACCCTGCCCAGACCAAACACTCTCAGATGTTCTTCACCAACTCTCTGTATTTATAGTCTAAATGTCCCCTTGCCACAGTTGTTTCTTCATGTTTTTATTGATAAGTGCCAGCAGGGCTCCTCAGCAGCTGAGCTACTGAGTTTTAAACTGAACAGATGAGATGATGACATCCTGACACAAAGCACTTCATTGTTATATCAAAACAACCCTTTTCTTTTGTCTTTGTCATAACTAAGTGGATTAAAACAACTTCATCTAAATTATAAACAAGTGGATTTGAAATCCTATCAGACCAATACACGACAGTAACCACCTCCACTCAAACCCCCCTGACAGAACGGCAGTGTGGAGAAAGGCCACTCCAGAAAGACTGCTGGGGAGGCTAGGGCAGTCCCAATGCTTGCAGGCAGCTGCAGGGCGGCAAACCGTGAGTCCTCCTGCCACTGTGATGCAGCATTCGGGCACCCTGGACCCATCCCAAGACCTGGGATTGGTGGGGATGGACAAGGCTTCTGGTGGGGACTCCTGGCTGTCTCACAGCAATGCTAAATTCTGCCCTGCTCCAAAACAATGTTTGCTGTTTTCTTGAAGCTAGATCTCATGAAAATCCTGTAGCCTTGCCACCCTGGGCACAGTCAGGAAGTGCACTGATGAGAGACACCCGGGGCACGCGATGCCCAGAAAGGCACTGAGAATCCCCCAGGCACAGGGCCACAAGAGGTCTGACTCAAATGATCTTTCCCTCTCCATATCAAGGGTGTAGTGTCGACACCCCTAGCTCCAGGAAAAGAGCCTGCTGGTGTGAAAAGGCTCCTGTTCACACAGCCTGGAAGGGCTAGAAACCTGAGGGCAGGAGGTACCCAGGAGCAAAGTGCACATGGGCTGGCTGCTCTGACCCTGAAGGCAGGCCTCCCTGGGAACAGTCCATAGGTCAGCGCCCTGATGGAATGAATTAGGGCAACAGCTTGGGACTTGTTGGGAATGGGCCTGCCCGTTTCTTCCAGCTCCAAAACAGAATAGCCAATTTGCCTGACACCAGATCTTGTGGGAACTTGGAACATACCTCGCTGGATCTAGGAAGCCATTTGGAGCCTGACCATTGTTAAGTGGGATAGGAGATAACTGAGAATCATGATTTTCAGACAGGCTTCTAGTCCCATAAGGATAATAACCACCATTCAAACCTGAGAAATAGAGCAAATTTAAGAAACCTGTCTAGAAAATAACTGTGGGTAGGGTTATTGATATGCAAAGTTGATTGGAATCAAATATATGGTAAACTATCCAAGTCTCTGAGAGTTTTCTTGCCCAAAGAATCCATCAGCTGGGACTAAAAGAGAATGTGACTATGTAAGAAATGAAAGAACCATTGGTTCCCAGCCTTCTATCGGCAAAAATAAGGCCTGGAAAGCTGCTTAGTCCCCACGGAGGAAATATGTCCTAATGCCTATTTCAGACGCAGCCAAGGAGGATAAAGGAAAAGGAAGAATTTCCCACGGTGAGGCTGGAACCATGGAGATCAAGGCCCTCCAGGAAGAAAAATTAAAGCCTAAACAAGGCACAATTCCACCTCTTGAGTGGGGGCCTCCAAAATGTCTGCCCCAAGGAACATTATCCTTGGGCTGTTCCTAAGGAAGAGGTGAGAATATGTTGCCTTTGGCAGGGACAATGAGCTGAACATGTGGTGACAGTACAGATTTAGTTATAATTAGTGTTATTTGTCAAATAGTTCTGGCTTTAACCCTTGGAGAAAAATGATAGGATTGGATTTCCTTTTGATTGGGTAAGGTCATGTGACTCATTCTATGGCCAGATGGTTTGGAGGAGTATTGATGTGTGTCACTTCCTGACCAGGACGTTTAATTACTCTTACAATCTCCCTGGATCTTTTGTTTTTCTTTTCTCTATGATGGGCAACTGGACCCTGGATGTCTATAAGGAGTAAAAACTCCCCTTCACCCCATCCACTGGCCTCCAGAGGTCTCCTCAAAATGGGCATTTTACATAGCAAGAAATAAACCTCTGTGTTTAAACTACCAATATTTAGTATTTTTTTCATTCTTTTTTTTTCTTACTGCAGTCCAATTTACTTAATCTTGAATGATACATGAGTCCTCCACTTCCAAGGACCTTTTACCTGGGTAGCAAGATAGACATGCCAATGAATAGATGTTGTATGAGTTAGGACCCCAGAAGAAAATAGATTTCACCCCAAATGTTTAAAAGTAGGGATTACTCACAGAGTAGTAGGGACTATGCACAGAGTAAATGATCAAACAAGAGATGATGAGGTACACTGAGACTAGTGAGAGCAGGAAGCCATCACCACACTTGGGGTTGAAGGGACAAAGGGAGGAAATAGAGATATTGAAACCAGGTAGGAGCTGATGCTCCAGAGGAAGGCTGCCTGGGGACTCTCTCTTACCGAAGGAGGCATGATTGAAGCAAGGGAGGAGACAAGAGACACCAGATTTCTTTCTCCTGCTACTGTACCTACTGCCTCATACCTAGCCAGTCAGGAGTCTGGGAAAGACGTTCCACATGGGCTAGGCTTCTTGGGTGTGGAGAAGAGTAGAGAAGAAGCCTTGGGTAGGGAATGGGGAGGGGTTGGTCAGAATGACCTTGTGGGTGCTCTGATTAAAGATTTAGAGTATCAGGTAGGGTGTTTTCATAAAAGTCATGAATTCTGTTGAAACAAGACTTAAAATAATTTTATAAATTTTTATGCTCAAGAAGCACTTGTGTAGAGCAGTAGCATTATCTTTGTGAAATGATTTCTAACAATATTTAACTCAGAAATATTGCTTAATTAGTAATTGTGCTACATGTCTATGTTAATTGGAGAAAAAAAAAGATTTAAGCATATTCTCAAAGTACTCACTCCTGAATATATTTTTTAAAAAGAAGCTCAAAAAGCTGTATGAAAGAAAGAGAGTAAAAATCTAAGCATTTGCAGTCAATGCACTTAGAGATAAAAACCCTCCCTTAGCTTATTTTACATGCTCACTTGCCAACTAACTCCACAACAGCCCTATGGGTTCCTATTGGGCAACAGTATTGTTGGTACTTACACTAAAGAATTGTCATTTTAATAACTAGCAGAAAATTTCAGTCTTTCTACTTTGACCACATGTGACAATGACCTTCCAGGAGTCAAAACATTAAAATGAAATGTATTGTCACACACATTAATGCAGACAAGTTACTATTACAAAACAGTCATAACTGAAGTTCCCTAGTTATTATAGAATTATAACATAGTTTCTAAGGATTGGTGTTTAGATGAGAAACAAAACAAGTTGCCATAATAAATTGTTGTAAATAAGTTGTTAATAATAAATTATTTGTAAACTGTCCCTACAGTTATAAAATAGATTAGCCAAATATGACCCAGTGTTTGGAAGTTCACCTAAAGCTGTGTCCTGTGGAAATTACACAGCTGTGAATCAGGCAACAGTCCCTTTTCCAAGTGAGGAGTAAATGAGCCAGAGTGAAAGATTCCCTGTGTGTTCTTTGTTCTTCATATTGGCTCTTTCATGTTTCCACTGATAGGTATAAAAACCACATGTCAGCAGTGGTGTTCTAATCAACAGTGGCATTCTTGTGGCTGTGGGCCATGGTCCCAGTTGCATATGAACTAAGGTGCACTGTTTCTTTTGTGGGGAATGGCCATACTGTTGTTCGGGAAGTTTGTTTTTCTGACTTCCCCAAGTGTAGTTAGAGTCACTATTCCATCCTTCTGAAATATCATTTCAGCCTGGTGAGGCACAGACGTCTTGTGTAAACTCTTCCTTACTCTGGTTCCCAAAAGACTTCTATGCTCACCCATGAACCTGTTAGGGCTGGGTTGAGAGCTTATTCCAGTGGAGCAGGCCTGCAACTGCACACTCTATCAGTCATACAGTAGGGTGGAGGCAGGGGCCAAGTGTCAACTGAGGACACAATGAGGATACAAAAAAAAAAAAGAGCAAGACTGTGCAGTTATGGGGTATTTGACCAGAGACCTGTGGAGGTGGATGACACACCACTCATGAGCTTATCCCCCCACCTACCACTCACTTCCCTCCGCAATGGTGGGATATGACTGGTGATACAGAAAAGAGGTACCTAAAGCCCTGCCTTTCAATTGTAAGCTGTGTTAAGAACTATTTAGGTATCTGATCTCACAGAAATCCAAAATAATTGCATTGTTTGTAGATTTCATATTCTTTTAAAAATCTTTCTGGGATTTCAGATGTTGGGTGTCCGATTACTTACCCTCCTGGTCTCAGATGCAAGATTATGAAGAGAAATGAGAATAGGTAGGGGTAAGAAGATGATTGAAATGAGTCAGGTAACAGATGAAGATGAGTTAGTCTGATCCCTGAATTAATATTTTAGGGCTATGCAGAAGCATTTTCTTCCCTCATTTCTCCTTCTATTTAAATTCAGAATTTTTACCTCTAAAAAGATACTTAAAATCTTTTTCTTTCCATATTCATGTTGTATTTCATGATCATCATTCTTTTCTTTTTTTTAATTTTTTATTGTTATGTTAATCACCATACATTACATCATTAGTTTTTGATGTAGTGTTCCATGATTCATTGTTTGTGCATAACACCCAGTGCTCCATGCAGAATGTGCCCTCTTTAATATCCATCACCAGGCTAACCCAACCCCCCACCCTCCTCCCCTCTAGAACCCTCAGTTTGTTTTTCAGAGTCCATTGCCTCTAATAGTTCGTCTCCCCCTCCGACTTACTCCCCTTCATTCTTCCCTCCTGCTATCTTCTTCTTTTTTTTCTTAACATATATTGCATTGTTTCAGAAGTACAGATCTGTGATTCAACAGTCTTGCAAAATTCACAGTGCTCACCATAGCACATACCCTCCCCATTGTCTATCACCTAGCCACTCCATCCCTCCCAACCCCCACCACTCCAGCAACACTCAGTTTGTTTCCTGAGATTAAGAATTCCTCATATCAGTGAGGTCATATGATACATGTCTTTCTCTGATTGACTTATTTCACTCAGCATAACACCCTCCAGTCCAATCCACTTCATTGCAAATGGCAAGATTCCTTTTGATGGCTGCATAATATTCCATTATGTACATATACCACTTCTTCTTTATCCATTCATCTGTCGATGGACATCTTGGCTCTTTCCACAGTTTGGCTATTGTGGACATTGCTGCTATAAACATTGGGGTGCACGTACCCCTTCGGATCCCTACATTTGTATCTTTGGGGTAAATACCCAATACTGCAATTGCTGGGTCATAGGGTAGCTCTATTTTCAACTGTTTGAGGAACATCCATACTGTTTCCAGAGTGGTTGCACCAGCTTGCATTCCCACCAAGAGTGTAGGAGGCTTCCCCTTTCTCCACATCCCCGCCAACATCTGTCGTTTCCTGACTTGTTAATTTTAGCCATTCTGACTGGTGTGAGGTGGTATCTCATTGAGGTTTTGATTTGGATTTCCCTGAAGCCGAGCGATGTTGAGCACTTTTTCATATGTCTGTTGGCCATTTGGATGTCTTCTTTGGAAAAATGTCTGTTCATGTCTTCTGCCCATTTCTTGATTGGATTATTTGTTCTTTGGGTGTTGAGTTGGATAAGTTCTTGATAGATTTTGGATACTAGCCCTTTATCTGATATGTCATTTGCAAATATTTTTTCCCATTCTGTCGGTTGTCTTTTGGTTTTGTGGACTGTTTCTTTTGCTGTGCAAAAGCTTTTTATCTTGATGAAATTCCAACAGTTCATTTTTGCCCTTGTTTCCCTTGCCTTTGGCGATGTTTCTAGAAAGAAGTTGCTGCGGCTGAGGTCGAAGAAGTTGCTACCTGTGTTCTCCTTTAGGATTTTGATGGACTCCTGTCTCACATTTAGGTCTTTCAACCATTTGGAGTCTATTTTTGTGTGTGGTGTAAGGAAATGATCCAGTTTCATTTTTCTGCATGTGGCTGTCCAATTTTCCCAACACCATTTGTTGAAGAGACTGTCTTTTTTCCATTGGACATTCTTTCCTGCTTGTCAAAGATTAGTTGACCATAGGCTTGAGGGTCCATTTCTGGGCTCTGGATTCTGTTCCATTGATCGATGTGTCTGTTTTTGTGCCAGTACCATACTGTCTTGATGATGACAGCTTTGTAATAGAGCTGGAAGTCTGGAATTGTGATGCCAGCAGCTTTGCTTTTCTTTTTCAATATTCCTCTGGCTATTCGGGGTCTCTTCTGGTTCCATACAAATTTTAGGATTATTTGTTCCATTTCTTTGAAAAAAGTGGATGGTATTTTGATGGGGATTGCATTGAATGTGTAGATTGCTCTAGGTAGCATTGACATCATCACAATGTTTGTTCTTCCAATCCATGAGCATGGAACGTTTTTCCATTTCTTTGTGTCTTCTTCAATTTCTTTCATGAGTCTTTTATAGTTTTCTGAGTACAGATCCTTTGTCTCTTTGGCTAAATTTATTCCTAAGTATCTTATGATTTTGGGTGCAATTGTAAATGGGATTGACTCCTTGATTTGTCTCTCTTCTGTCTTGTTGTTGGTGTATAGGAATGTCACTGATTTCTGTGCATTGATTTTATATCCTGCCACTTTACTGAATTCCTGTATGAGTTCTAGCAGTTTTGGGGTGGAGTCTTTTGGGTTTTCTACATAGAGTATCATATCATCTGCAAAGAGTGAGAGTTCGACTTCCTCTTTGCCGATTTGGATGCCTTTGATTTCTTTTTGTTGTCTGATTGCTGTGGCTAGGACTTCTAATACTATGTTGAATAGCAGTGCTAATAGTGGATATCCCTGCCACGTTCCTGACCTTAGGGGGAAAGCTCTCAGCTTCTCCCCATTGAGAATGATATTCACTGTAGGTTTTTCATAGATGGCTTTTATGATATTGAGGTATGTACCCTCTATCCCTATACTCTGAAGAGTTTTGATCAAGAAAGGATGCTGTACTTTCTCAAATGCTTTTTCTGCATATTGAGAAGATCATATGATTCTTGTTCTTTTGTTAATGTATTGTATCACGTTGATTGATTTGTGGGTGTTGAACCAACCTTGCAGCCCAGGGATAAATCTCACTTGGTCATGGTGAATAATGCTTTTAATGTATTGTTGGATCCTATTGGCTAGTATTTTGGTGAAGATTTTTGCATCCATGTTCATCAAGGATATTGGTCTGTAATTCTCCTTTTTGATGGGGTCTTTGTCCGGTTTGGGGATCAAGGTAATGGTGGCCTCATAAAATGAGTTTGGAAGTTTCCTTCCATTTCTATTTTTTGGAACAGTTTCAGGAGAATAGGTATTAATTCTTCTTTAAATGTTTGGTAGAATTCCCCTGGGAAGCCATTGGCCCTGGGCTTTTGTTTGTTGGGAGATTTTTGATGACTGCTTCAATTTCCTTAGTGGTTATAGGTCTGTTCAGGTTTTCTCTTTCTTCCTTGTTCAATTTTGGTAGTTGATACATCTCTAGGAATGCACCCATTTCTTCCAGGTTCTCTAATTTGCTGGCATAGAGTTGTTCATAATATGTTCTTATAATTGTTTGTATTTCTTTGGTGTTGGTTGTGATCTCTCCTCTTTCATTCATGATTTTGTTGATTTGGGTCATTTCTCTTTTTTTTTTTGATAAGTCTGGCCAGTGGTTTATCAATCTTGTTAATTCTTTCAAAGAACCAGCTCCTAGTTTTGTTGATCTGTTCTACTGTTCTTTTGGTTTCTAGTTCATTGATTTCTGCTCTGATCTTTATTATTTCTCTTCTCCTACTGGGTTTACACTTTATTTGTTGTTTTTTTTCTAGCTCCCTTAGGTGTAGGGTTAGGTTGTGTATTTGAGACCTTTTTTGTTTCTTGAGAAAGGCTTGTATTGCTGTATACTTTCCTCTCAGGACTGCCTTTGCTGTATTCCAAAGATTTGGAACAGTTGTGTTTTCATATTCATTGGTTTCCATGAAATTTTTAATTCTTCTTTAATTTCCTGGTTGACCCATTCATTCTTTAGTAGGATGCTCTTTAGCCTCCATGTTTTTGAGTTCTTTCCGAGTTTCCTCTTGTGATTGAGTTCTAGTTTCAAAGCATTGTGGTCTGAAAATATGCAGGGAATAATCCCAATCTTTTGGTACCGGTTCAGACCTGATTTGTGACCTAGGATGTGATCAATTCTGGAGAATGTTCCATGGGCACTAGAGAAGAATGTGTATTCTGTTGCTTTGGGATGGAATGTTCTGAATATGTCTGTGAAGTCCATTTGGTCCAGTGTGTCATTTAAAGTCTTTATTTCCTTGTTGATCTTTTGCTTAGATGATCTGTCCATTTCAGTCAGGGGGGGTGTTAAAATCCCCCACTATTATTGTATTGTTGTCAATGTGTTTCTTTTCTTTTGTTATTAATTTCCTTATATAATTGGCTGCTCCCATGTTAGGGGCATAGATATTTACAATTGTTAGATCTTCTTGTTGGATAGACCCTTTAAGTAGGATATAGTGTCCTTCCTCATCTCTTATTACAGTCTTTGTTTTAAAATCTAATTTGTCTGATAGAAGGATTGCCACCCCAGCTTTCTTTTGGTGTCCATTAGCATGGTAAATGGTTTTCCATCCCCTCACTTTCAATGTGGGGGTGTCTTTGGGTCTAAAATGAGTCTCCTGCAGACAGCATATCGATGGGTCTTGTTATTTAATCCAATCTGATAGCCTGTGTCTTTTGATTGGGGCATTTAGCCCATTTACATTCAGGGTAACTATTGAAAGGTATGAATTTAGTGCCATTGTATTGCCTGTAAGGTGACTGTTACTGTATATTGTCTGTATTCCTTTCTGATTTAGGCTGCTTTTAGGCTCTCTCTTTGCTTAGAGAACCCCTTTCAATATTTCTTGGAGGGCTAGTTTCGTGTTTGCAAATTCCTTTAGTTTTTGCTCTTCCTGGAAGCTTTTTATCTCTCCTTCTATTTTCAATGACAGCCTAGTTGGATATAGTATTCTTGGCTGCATATTTTTCTCGTTTACTGCTCTGAAGATATCATGCCAGTCCTTTCTGGCCTGCCAGGTCTCTGTGGATAGGTCTGTTGCCAATCTAATGTTTCTACCATTGTAGGTTACAGATCTCTTCTCCCGAGCTGCTTTCAGGATTTTCTCTTTGTCTCTGAGACTCGTAAGTTTTACTATTAGATGTCGGGGTGTTGACCTATTTTTATTGATTTTGAGAGGGGTTCTCTGTGCCTTCTGAATTTTGATGCCTGTTTCCTTCCTCACATTAGGGAAGTTCTCTGCTATAATTTGCTCCAGTATACCTTCTGCCCCTCTCTCTCTTTCTTCTTCTTCTGGGATCCCAATTATTCTAATGTTGTTTCGTCTTATCGTATCGCTTATCTCTCGAGTTCTGCCCTTGTGATCCTGTAGTTGTTTCTCTCTCTCTTTCTCAGCCTCTTTATTTTCCATCATTTGGTCTTCTATATTGCTGATTCTGTCTTCTGCCTCATTTATCCTAGCAGTTATTGCCCACATTTTTGATTTCACCTCATTAATAGCCTTTTGATTTCAACTTGGTTAGATTTTAGTTCTTCTATTTCTCCAGAAAGGGTTTCTCTAATAACTTCCATGCTTTTTCAAGCCCAGCTAGTATCTTTAAAGTCATGATTCTGAACTCTAGGTCCGACATCGTATTAATGTCTGTATTGAGTAGGTCCCTGGCAGACGGTACTACCTCTTGTTCTTTTTGCCGAGGTGATTTTTTTCGTCTTGTCATTTTGTCCAGAGGAGAATAGATGAATGAGAGAACAAAATGCTAACAGGGTAACAACATCCCCACAAATATACTCTATAGAAATCAGAAGAGACCTGAAACCAGGGGAAAAGAAAGGGAAAGAAAGAAAAAAGAAAGGAGAAAAAAAAGATAAAAACAAACAAAAACAGAACAAAACAAAACAAAACAAAAAACAAAAACAGAATATGATCAAATATGATCAGGCTAATGCATAGATCAGTGCCACACACTAGATTTTGGGCATATTTTGGTCTGTTAGAAGAAAGTGCCTCCTAAAATTTTAAAGGAAGAAAGACATATATGTACAAAATAAGGGTTGATACAATGAAGGGATGGAAGATGACTGTAAAGATGAAAATTATAAAAGATTTTATAAAAGGAATTGATAAGATAAGAAGTTGTTTGAAAAAAGAAGAAGATTTAAAAAAAAAAGAAAAGAAAAGAATAAGGGAGAGAATGTGATCAGGCAGGAGACTAGAACAAAGCCATATACTAGTGATTTAGGGTATATTTTGATCTGTTAGAAGAAACTGTATCTCAAAATTTTAAAGAGAGAACAACTTATATATATATATATATATATATATGCCAAAAATAAGGGTAACTACTATGAAGGGATAAATTTTCTAAAAATGAAAAATAAAATATGTTTTTTTAAAAAAGGGATTGCTAAGATGTTGGTTGAAAAAGGGAAAAGGAAAAATTCAAAAAAAAAGAAAACAGTTAAAAAAATTAACTTTGAAAAACATGAATCATGGTAAAAAAGCCATGAATTCTATGTGCAATATTCCCTTAGTGCTGGAGTTCTCCCGTTCTCCTTGATTGGTAAACTTGGTCTTGGCTTGCTGGCTGTTCGTGCTGATCTTCTGGGGGAGGGACCTGTTGCTGTAGTTCCCAAATGTGTTTGCCGGAGGCAGAATTGCCCCACCCTTGTTGGTCCAGGCTAAGCAATCTGCTTGGGTTTGCTTTCAGGAGCTTTTGTTCCCTGCAAGCTCTCGGTACAGCTTTGGAGGACCAGAGTGAAAATGGTGGCCTTCCTATCTCCGCCTGGAGGAGCTTAGAACTCAGGGCCCTGCTCCTCAGTGCACCCCCAGAGAAAAGCAGTCACTCCCGTCTCCCCGGTCTCCGGCTGCACTCCATGCTCACCCGGCCTGTGATGGAGCATTTCTATCTCTGGCACCCAACCCCGTGTGGAGTCTCCAAACCCAGCAAATCCCTGCAGTGCACTCCTGCACCACTCTTCCCAGGCGAGGAAGGGGGGTCTCCCCGGATCTGCCACTTGTTGGGTCCCTGCTGGAGGAGCAGTGGCCTGAATGGGCCACGGATCACAGTTTATGGCAACCCTGAGCTGAGAGCCCGTGCCTCAGCTCCGTCTCTGCAGCCAGCTTCCCCGCTCTTATACCTGGGAGCTCTGCTGCCCTCAGGCACCTCCGGTCTTTCTGTGACCCCGAGGGTCCTGAGATCACACTGTCCCGCTAGGGTTCCACGCCCAGCTTATCCACTGGAGCGACATCCCTCAGCAGAGCCGGCTTCTAAAAGTTCCGATTTTGTGCTCCGAGGCTCTATCACTTGCCAGAAGCAGCCACGGAGGCCCCCTCCCCCACCGTCTATCCTCCCGAATATCACCTCAGATTCACTTCTCCTCATGTCTTACCTTCCAGGAAGTGGTCGCTTTTCTGTTCAGAGAATTGTTGCTATTCTTTTCTTCGATCTCCTGTTGAGTTCGTAGGTGTTCAGAATGGTTTGATCCCTATTCAGCTGAATTCCTGAGACCAGACAAAACCCAGGTCTCCTACTCCTCTGCCATCTTGCTCTGCCCCCCCGATCATTATTCTTTTCAATTTGAAATAATTCTACTTCAATTTTCCATCTTGTTTCCTGTCCATTGTTTCATTGAATGCATTTTGAGAACTATCATATATTACTTTGAGAGCGTTCTTTTTTATTTTCCATCAGCTAATTCTTAATGATTTATTTTCTTGACAATCAGCCAATTTGCATTGTTTGCCTTATAATTGCTCCTTTTTTTTCCACTTCATGTTCATCTTATTTTCATTCTTCTTAGTCTTCCCTGAAGATGTTGCAAAGTATATTTGTCCAATATTAAAAGAAGGTGTCTCCTAAGGTTAAGATTAATTATGTTTCCAGGCTTTGTGGCTTTAAACTATTACCTTTATTTTTAAACATATGTGAATCCTAAATGTAATAGAAATTCTTAGCAGAAGCTTATGAATATTAAATACACTGGCAAGAAAATAAGTTTATATTGTATTTAAAAACTACATGTGGGCAGGACTCTGGCATGGAGGAATCAAAACCTCAGTGCATATGCTTTCACATAAAAGCAACAAAAATACTAAGTAAATTAACAAAATCATTTTTTACAAAACTCTGGAAATTAACCAAAGGTATACAACAATCTGAAGAGCATTTATTCAGGAAAAACTACCAAACTTCAGTAGGAACAGGGAGGTTTATAGCATTTTAATTGTTCTCTTCCCATTCCCCCTCTCCCTGCTCCTTTAGCAGCCTTGATAACTAGCAGCCTGGTAGCACAGGATGGTACAAGCCAGGCTTGGAGCCTTTTGAAAATCTCTATCCCCAGAATATTGCCACTATTTGATCTGTTGAAGCTCCTTAGAAAAGCTACATTTACATAGTGTTTTCATTATTTGATCTGACTCAGAGCTTTGCCCTTTTGAAAAGCTTTGTCCCTGGGGCAATTTTTGAAAATAATCAGCTGCAATTGTTTATCATTGGCTTAGTCTGTAATACCAGTTTGTGCAAACAAGGGCATAGCCAAAAATTTTAAATGATGATCTGGAGAAAGAGATGTTCGAAGAGGGCTTTTAAAAGTGCAAACATATTCCTGGGGTATAGAAGGCCATGTGCATATGCAAGAAAGTCCTGAATGGCCCCAGTCACCTCTAGGTGACCTTGAGGCTTGGTATAAGCAAACTTGAAAGTTAAGGAGTAATTGTTAAATATACTTGAATGTCAGATCTCTCTCTCTCTCAAACACACACACACACACACACACACACACAAACACACCACCTTGGAAAGAAGTAGAAGACTCACCAGCCCAAGGCATCTAAGGAAATCATTCACCAATCATTAACTAAAAGCTAACTGAGCAGAGACATGAGTGATCACATAAGATAAGGAATACAGACTTCACAGACTTAATCCAAGAAAGTCAATAAGGAAAAATAATAAAATAGCAATAACCACAAATCTTGCAGGGGTATGTGTGTGTGTTTGGGGGGAAGGGGCATATGGGAATCTAATTTCCAGAGTTACAACATTATGTTTTCTATATGTCCAGTTTTCACCAAAATATTTTTTTTATTCTTTTATTATTTTTGTATTATGTTATGTTAATCACTATACATTACACCATTAATTTTTGATGTAGTGTTCCATGTTTCATTGTTTGTGTATAACACCCAGTGCTCCATGCAGTATGTGTCCTCTTTAAAACCCATCACCAGGCTAACCCATCCCCCCACCCACCTCCCCTCTGGAACCCTTAGTTTGTTTCTCAGAGTCCATAGTCTTTCATGGTTTGTCTTCCCCTCCAATTTCCCCCCCTTCACCAAAATATTTTAAGACACACAAAGAAATAGGACACTAGGCCTCCAGACAGCATTAAGTAGCAGTTGGCAAAGATGTAGAAGGAGAATATTATCAACCAGCTTGAACTCACAAACACCTTAGGGCACTCCAGCCAGTAGCAGGATATATAACGTTTTCCAGTACACATGGAATAGTTCCAGTATAGACTGTGTGACCAGGCCATAAACCAAGTCCTAAGAAAGGTAAAAGGATTAAAATTATACAAAGTATATTCTCTGACTACAATAGAATTAAATTAGAAATCAATAACAGAAGGTAATTTGGGGAAAGCAAAAATATTTGGAAATTAAACAGTAGCTTTCTAAGCAACACAAACCACACATGGGTAAAAGAAGAACTTGCCAGATAGATAAGAAACTTTTATTTGAATGAAAGCAAAATAAAACATATCAACATTTAGGGTATATGACTGAAGCAGGATTAGTTTTTCTAGTCTGCTTTAAGTGTCTATATTAGAAATGAAGAATGATTTCAAATCAATAATCTAAGCTGTCCCTTTTAGAATATTGATGAATGGCTAAATAAATTGTGTTATATCATTACAATGAAATATTATTTGGCAATAAAAAGAAATAAAATACTGATACATGCTATAAGCTTGATGAACTTCAAAATCATTTAGGTAAAGTGACAGAAACCAGACACAAGAGACAACATGCAGTATGATACCATTTATATGAAATGTCCATAAATGAAGATTTACAGAGACTGAAAGTAGATTAGTGATTGCTTGGGGATAGGAGTACAAGGAGATAGTACCTGTACATTAGCATGAGAGATCTTATTGGGGGGGGGGGAATGAAAATGTTCTAAAACTGATTTATGGTGATGGTTGTAGCACTCAGTAAAGTTTCTAAAAATCATTGAATTGTACATTTTAAAGTAATTAATTTTATAAAATGTGAAATATACCTCAATAAAGCTGTTTTTAAAAAGCTACCTATATCTATGAAAAGAGAGATAGTACCTACAGTGTCACTTCTAGGTATCTCCCTCTAAAAATATTTTTAAAAAAATGAAAATGTAGCTCTGTCAGCAATAATTAGTTTATAGCCATTCCCTTGAGTACATTATGATGGGTAAGGTAGATTTTTTTTTTTAAATAGTCCATCAGTGAAACAACCAACTTAAAAAAAGAAAGAGAAAAATAAGTAATGTATAAAACTCAAATATATCAAAATGTCTCCCTGGTAGATTATACTGTAATTCTTTATACAAAATAATAAACAGCAAGGGATCAAAATTTTGAAATCTTCAAATTGTTTTTCATTCTTGTATTCATTATTTATTGCTGCATGTGAAACCCACCCACACACCAGCCTCTTATTTCTCTAAGGAATGTTCATGAACCACTCCCATGGAGTGGCCACTTTGCTCAAAATTGCCCCACTTCCAAAATCACCAACTCCACCATTCCACTCTCTGATTACAAACCTCCATCCTTTCACCTTGTTTGCTTATCTGATTCCTTAGCTCTGTTCTTAAATCTTAAAAGATTTCAATTTATTGAGTCCTCTGAGTTCTCTTTTCTACCAACTCATTTCTTTTCTCTTGAACTGTCATGAGTCATTATTTCAATAATATATCTGCTGTACTAGTTAAGATTAAGTTTAGATTGATATATTAAAAATACAAATAACAACAATGATAGATGTTTATTTTTCTCTAACTAGTTAAAAGACAAATTTAAATAACTGAGAGAAAATCACTGTCAACATAGAATTCCATGCACAACACAAATGCCATTCAAAAAAAAAAAGTTAAGTGAATTACATCAAAAAGAATAAAACGTCTAGGGATAAATTTAATAAAAGAGGTGAAAGACCTGTACACTGAAAACTATAAGACAATGATGAAAGAAATTGAAGAAGACACAAATAAATGGAAAGATATTCCATGCTTGTAAATTAGAAGAATTAATATTGTAAAAATGTCCATACTATCCAAAGCAATCTACAGTGCAATTCCTATAAAAATTCCAATGGCAATTTCCATAGAAATAGAACAAAAATCATAAAATTTATATGGAACCACAAGAGATGACCAATAGCCAAAGCAATCCTGAGAAGGAACAAAACAAGGGGCATCACACTGTCTGATTTCAAACTACAAAATCATAGTAATCTAAATAGTACATTATTGGCATAAAAACAGACAGATCAGTGGAAGAGAATAGAAATAAAGCCAAATATATATGGTCAATTAATTTATGACAAAGGAGCCAAAAATATATAATGTGAAAGGACAGTCTTGTCAATAAATGCTGCTGGTAAAACTGGTCAGCTACATGCAAAAGAATGAAACTAGACCACTATCTTACACCATACACAAAAATCAACTCAAAATGGATGGAAGACATTAATGTAAGGCCTGAAACCAAAAATTTCCTGGAAGAAAACATAAGCAGTAAGCTCCTTGACATAAGTCTTGGAGATAATTTTTTGGATCTGAATTCAAAAGCAAAAGCGACAAAAACAAAAGTAAACAAGTGAAAGTATATCAAACTGAAAGCTTCTGTATGGCAAAGAAAACCATTAACAAAATCAAAAGTCAACAACACATGAAAATATTTGATGGGAGAATCAAATGGGAGAAAATATTTGCGAATCATATTTTTATAAGGGGTTAATCTCCAAAATATGTAAAGAACTCATATAACTCAATAACAGAAAACAAACAATCTGATTGAAAAATAGGCAGAGGATCTGACTAGACTTTATTCCAAAGAAGACATCCAAATGGCCAACAGGTACATGAAAAGATATTTGACATCACTATTTATCAGGGAAATGCAAGTAAAAAACACAATGAGATGTCACCTCACACCTGTTAGAATGGCTATTATCAAAAAGACAAGAAATAACCCCTGCTGGTGAGAATGTGGAGAAAAGGGAGTCCCTGTGCCCTGTTGGTGGGAATATAAATTGATACAGCCATTATGGAAAGCAGTATGGTGGTTCCTCAAAATATTTAAAATAGAACTATCATAGTTTCAGCAATTCCACTTCTAGGTATTTATCCAAAAAAATAAAAATACTAATTTGAAAAGATATCTGTACCCTCATATTCATTGCAGTATAATTTACAATAGCCAAGAATGGAAACAACGTAAGCATACATTGAATTGATAAATTTTGTATGTCGTAAAAAAGAATGAAATCTTGCCATTTGCAAAAACATGAATGGATCTTGAAGTCATTAAGCTAAGTGAAATAAGTCAGACAGAGAAAAACAAATATTGTATGATCTCAGTTATATGTGGAATTTATAATCTCACTTACATGTGGAAACAAAAAATAACCAAGCCTATAGATGTAGAGAACAGACTGGTGTCACCAGAGGCTGGGGGTGGGAGCCAAATGGGTGAAGGAAATCAAAGGTACAAACTTTCAGTTATAAAATAAATTAGTTGTGGGGATGTAATGTACAGCATAGTGACTATAGTTAATAATACTGTTTTACATATTCAAAATTTGCTGAGAGTAGATCTTAAAAGTACTCATCATGAGAAAAAAAATTGTAGCTATATATGGTGACCAATGTTTACTAGACATTGTAGTGATCATTTTGTAATATATATAAATGTCAAATCATTTAGTTGTACACCAGAAACTAATACAGTGTTATATGTCAATTATATGTAAGTTTAAAAAAACTGAGTGACATAACATGGAAAACCCTTAGTAAAGTGTCTGCTACATAGTAGGCATTCGATAAACAACAGTATAATCTAACAAAAGGTGAAATAATGTATTGTGAGGTTTGTATCATATCTAGAAATAAAATTATGATAATTCAACAAAGAACAAGAGTAGAAAGCAAATATCAATATGACACATTAAAACTCAAGTGATAAACACAAATTGTGTTAAATGTGCAAGGCCTAAAAACCTAATTTAACAGGTAGATATTGTCAGATTGGATTTAAAAAAAAGCAAGAACTTAATTGATACTTTAAATATTAAGATACATATAAGTTAAAAGAAAAGGATGCAAAAAGATAGATTAGACAGGGTGCCTGGGTGGCTCAGTTGGTTAAGCGACTGCCTTCGGCTCAGGTCATGATCCTGGAGTCCTGGGATCAAGTCCCACATCAGGCTTCCTGCTCGGCAGGGAGTCTGCTTCTCCCTCTGACCCTCCCCCCTCTCATGCTCTCTCTATCTCATTCTCTCTCTCAAATAAATAAATAAAATCTTAAAAAAAATAAAAAAGATAGATTAGACAAATGCCAATCAAAAGAAAGGAATAAAAAGGGACTTTTTAATATGATAAAGGCATCAATTCAGAATGAGCACTTAACAGCCCTAAATGCTGCACATTATAATAGTGTTTCAAAATACATGAAGCAAAAAGTGTAGAAGTAAAAGGAAACAGACATATCTACAATCATCACTGAAAATTTCAACACTCCTTTTTTAGTAATTGATAGAAAAAATAGAGATTCAGTAAGGATGTATAATAGGCTTGAAGAATACAATCAGTTCACTTGACTTAAATTGATATTTATAGATGTTTATAGCCAATGGAATACAAATTCTTTTCAAGTACATGTGGAAACTTCATAAAAAAATTCAGATGATTTAAACCTGATCATGAAGGATTAAACTAAAAATTAAGCAGGGAAGGATAATTGGAAAATAAGCAACATGAGAATAAACCAATGGGTTACAGAAGAAATCACAAGAAAAATTAGAAAACATTTTGATCTGAATGATAATACGCATTACGTCAAAATGTTTTAAAATGCAGTTTTGGGGCGCCTGGGTGGCTCAGTTGGTTAAGTGACTGCCTTCGGCTCAGGTCATGATCCTGGAGTTCCGGGATCGAGTCCCGCATCGGGCTCCCTGCTCAGCAGGGAGTCTGCTTCTCCCTCTGACCCTCTTCCCTCTCGTGCTATCTCTCATTCTCTCTCTCTCAAATAAATAAATAAAATCTCAAAAAAATAAAATGCAGTTTTAACAGTGCTAAGAGGTAAATTTAAAGCATTAAATGTTTATATTAGAAGAAAAGAAAGGTTTCCAATCACATAAGTTTTTAATTTAAGAAACTAGAAGAAAAGAAGAGCAAATTTAACACAGAAGTAAAAAGGAGTAATGCATATTCTTTCATGAGCTAGGATAAAATAATGACATTTTTCAGACAAGAAATACTGTTTTGTATCATATAGAGAGAGCTTTACAAAATAGACTATTAAAGAATGCTCTTAAGAAGAAGAAAAAAATGATTCTATAAGAAAGGTCTAAAATCCAAGAAAAAGTAGGGAACAAAATAACAGAGTAAATATATAAGCAGTCAATGCCTGGACCATGTATGCAGTTAGAGCTCGGAGCCACAATCTCTGCAGGAACCATTTCTAGAAACCAAACAACCTCTGCAGAAATTGTCCCAGACCCAATCTGACCACGTACTCCCCATCCCGGCTTTCAACTCAGGACCAGACAGAGAAAGCCAAATTTGCTCCCCAAACCAATTACATAAGATATCTGGCTTCTATCTATCCCACCGCCAGCTTTCTTATGCCAACAGCTTCCAGTCAGAGAACAATCGAAGCCTTCACTTTTTTTCACTATAACACTTTCTCACTTGCCTGCCTGCCTTTGAATATCTGCCAAATTTAAGTGATAGTGATGAACTCCCTGGCCACAGCAAACTCTGAGTAAATAGCTGTGGTTTGTTCTCATTTGGGTGATCATTATTACCGCAAGAGAATGGTAAATATTTGGATAAATATAAATGACAATTAATTTCATAACACATTAATAATTATTTCTAATTTTCAGGGTCAAAACAAATAAGAGGAGACCTAAATAAATAGAGAGATGTTCCATGGTCACAGATTGGAAGTCTCAATATAGTAAAGACATCAATTTTCCCCAAATTAACTTATAGGTTTAATGCAATCCCTTTTAAAATCTCAGCAAAGGGGTGTCTGGGTGGCTCAGTCATGATCCTGGAGTCCCAGGATTGAACCCCATGTTGGACTCCCCATTCAGTGGGGAGTCTGCTTTTCCCTCTCCCTTTGCCTCTCCCCTCTTGTGTTCTCTCTCTCTTGCGTGCTCACTCTCTCTCAAATAAATGAGTAAAATCTTAAAAAAAAAAAAAAAATCCCAGCAAGGTTTTTGTTTTGGTTTGGTTTTAGTTTGTTTATTTTCCTTACTTAAAGAGTTACAAATCATTATGACAAAGGACATTCCAGAAAATTACAGACCTTATCTTAAGTTTTTAGTATATGCAAGACTGTATGACATTAATCTTATGGGGACTATGGAGATTGTTTTGTTTTTCTTATCTTTATGTTTGGAGTTTTCCTTTTTGTTTTTTTTTATTTATTATTTATTTATTATTTATTTTTTAATTTTATTTTATTATGTTATGTTAATGAAGCAGATGCACAGTGTGTGCTCAGGGAAGAAATAGAGCTGATGCTTTGAGGTTTTGCCTTGTGATTTTAACCTTGGTAAATGTTAAAGTATAGCTCACCTGGTAGCCCAGGGACAGGGCCCACAAACATTACATGTTGAAAATTTCTTTTATGATTTCCCCCTTTGATCAATAATCATTCCCAAAGTATTAATGATCAACTTTATGTTTTTTATGTGCCTCTTACCAAAGTGACTGGTTGGTCTGTTTTGGGCCCATTCCATTGAGTCCTTCATTGCTAGGTGTGAACATTTATAATACATAAAATACATAAAATATATGTGTGTGTATATATATATATTTTTTTTTTAACCTAGGTTTCCCTGTTATTGGGAAATTATTGTAATGTAAATGGTAAGAAACTTAAAAGTGATATATGTTCTCTATTAAGTCCAACTGAAGAGCAAACATAGTATTTGTGCTTGGATTAGATTGACTAATTTTGCATTTGGTAAAGCATTTATTACAAACATACATGAACAATAAAAGAATTCCGATAAGTACAGTTTGAAGGAACAAATACGGTATTGGAATAGACTTAATAGACAGGAGAAAAACCCAAAGAATCTTTTACATACATCTCAATAAAAGGGTGGGAAAATTTATTATTATTCATGAGGAAAGATAGGGCATGTGCCTTGAGTAAAGGTATATGTAACATGTATCGTATGTTTACTTCTTAGTGAAGACTTAACATCAGAATGAGGCAAAATTCCTTCCCGCCAAAAAATGGCAGGAAGTTTTCTTAGGAAAGGAAGAAGACACTATGGGCATGCACGGAGAGCTTATATAAGTGCATGCCCATAGTCCCTTCTCCTTGTCCTAATATAACCTCCTACAATCAGGGTCTTAGGCTCTTTGTCTCTGGTAAGGAATGCAGGGCCTTGCTTGTTCATAGGCTTGAACCATATCAGTTGACCTTGACTCCAAGCTTCTGAAGAGACGGCTAGTTGGTTTGTTAGTGTGGTTTCTGAGGAGGACTTGAATACAGGTGCAGCAAGTGGTGTTAGCTATCATACAGATTCTTCCTCATTCAGCAAGCAATCAGGTAATTAGTAAGAGGCTTCTTGGCTGGCAAAGCTAAGGACTTACCATGAGGGCAGGCTTCAGGGCAACCAGGACCTGGGATTGGATTGCTTTCCATGTGCATCCCCTGAACCTGGATATGGGCCCAGGTAGCCAGGATTTGGTCTCAGAGCCCAACAAGGTTTTTGACACAAAAGAGCTCTTTTAAAAAAATTATATGAAAAGGCCTAGAATAGCTCAAACAACCTTGAAGAATAAAGTGGAGTCACTCTATTAAATTTATGACATCAAGACTGTGTTTAAGCTTTTTTATTTAAGTTTTTTTTTTATTTATTTACTTGAGAGAGAGAGAGAGAGCATGCACCAGTAGGGGGAGGGGCAGAGAGAGAGGGAGAAGCTCAGCAGGGAGCCCGATGTGGGACTTGGCCCCAGGACCCTGGAATCATGACCTGAGCCGAAGGCAGATGCTTGACTAACTGAGCCACCAGGTGCCCAAGAATGTGTTTAAGTTTTAACATAAAGTTACAAAACAAACAAAAAATTAAAATTTAAAATCCAACATCAAAAATTGGTGGGTGAAGAAGGAAGAAAAGTAACCCCTGTCCCTTCAGTCCCAGCTTTCATAATGGGGCACCAAGAGATACTGCTCAACATTAATAAAACAAGGGACATTATTTGAACTCATGGAGAGAACTTCAAACAACTTACAGACGTAATAAACACTGATGTTTCTGAGGAATGGGACTGGACAGTAGTAGTAAGGTTGAAGACATTTACTTTTTATATTTAATCAAGCTGGACGGCTTGAAAGGTGGCTTATTCCTAAATATAAATATTTTATATTTATAATGAAATGTCAACAAATATGTTTACAAACAAAATGTCCTTCATGATCTTCTCATTTATCATCGAATAAAGAGGGTGTCTTCAACATGGCCAACCATAGCCCGCTAGACTCAGCGTCTCCTCCTCAGCCTCATTTTGCAACACATTTCCTCTGTCCCTTCTGTACTAACACAGGGGCCTCTTTCGGTTTCTAGGTATTCATCAGGTTCCTGTCCATTTATTATTCCTTCTACCTGGGATGTCTTCCCCCCCAGCACTTTACATTTAGCTAATATCTACTCAACTTTCTGAATGCCGTTCAAATATCACTTCATCAGAGAAGTTGTTCTGATTCCTAAGAAGAACTGACCTCTTGCCAAATGTATCATCTTTTACACATTACCGTTCCCCTAATCTGTAGTTCATATTTTTAGGAGTAATAAGTCCCTCTTTCCTCTCTAAACTGTAAGCTCTATGAGCTCATCGCTCTGTGTGTTTTGCTCAATATGGCTCCCCCAGTGCCTAGCACATGGTCTTGCACATACGGGGCATTTGATAAACATTTGTTGAATAAGTAGTGAAAATATATAAATCAAGCTTTCTAAAGCCCTATATACATCCTTGCACAGAATGTATAAATTCCAGGTAACCATCCTTGAAGGTAACAGTAAAGAGGAAATTAAATCTATCTCTTCCCTCCCACACTCCATTTACCACAGTCACATGCTTTTCAATATGTTTTAAGCCATTGCAGTGTAACAGACTCTATTCCAACAATGCACTCAGAGTTATAACACCTTCATACTTTATAACTCTGGTCCCAAGAAATAGGAATAATACTTGTATTATAGGCTAACCATATTATTTGAGACTTTGGCAGGTGTCCTTGTTAATTTTGGAAGACTTAGGTTGACTGGCAGTATATCCAAATCAGCAGATGAGTCATGTCTTAACAAGGATCTACTGTACTGTTAAATTTTGGCTGAGGAGTGACAGAAGATCCCAATAGCTTATCCTGGCTCAGATCCACCGCCCTCTTATACATTAAGAAACAAGACAAACCTAAGAACTAACAGAGTAGCAAGAGTAGAGGCAGGACCTTACTTAAAAGATGTCTTAGAATCTCATGTTTCCTCTCCCCCTCGGATTTCCATCCCTTCATTTTTCCCTTCCTTCTCCTAATGTCCTCCATGCTATTCCTTACATCCCACAGATAAGTGAAACCATACGATAATTGTCTTTCTCTGTTTGACTTATTTCACTTAGCATAATCCCCTTCAGTTCCATCCATGTTGACGCAAATGATGGGTATTAAGGAGGGCACGTATTGCATGGAGCACAGGGTGTTATATGAAAACAATGAATCATGGAACACTATATCAAAAACTAATTATGTACTGTATGGTGACTAATATAACAAAATAAAAAAATTATTAAGAAAAGTCTTAGAATTGTTTCTACGTCAACTTGTCTTAAGATGCTTCAAAGCAAAACAAAACAAAAAGGAACTAAGGGTCACCCTAGAATCATAGCAACAAAAGTCAACAACAGTGTTTTTGAAATACAACTGCTACTGGATTTTTAAATCACTAGTGTAGTTTCTTTTAAAAATGCTTTTATAACAAAAAATGATGTCACTTAAGGGTGTCATATGATTGCTGACAACAAGAGCTATCATTAGGGGTGCCTGGGTAGCTCAGTCATTAAGCGTCTGCCTTTTGCTCAGGTCATGATCCCAAGGTCCTGGGATCGAGCCTCACATTGGGCTCCCTGCTCAGCGGGAAGCCTGCTTCTCCCTCTCTCACTCCCCCTGCTTCTGTTCCCTCTCTCGCTGTCTCTCTCTGTCAAATAATTAAATAAAATCTTGAAATAAAAAGAGCTATTACTAACTCAACTCCTCTGCTAGAGATTTTGTAGTAGGAAAAGCTCTAGAACAAAACAGATGAAAGCAAGGGTCCTGGAGCCAAGCTAACTGGATTTGACTCTCGTCTTTAGAATCTATGGGTGATTATGCGGGCAATCCATGTGCAAAATGCAATTTTATCAGGACTGAGTTAAAAAGGTTTTGAGAGAATTAAATAAAATAAAACCTGTTAAATTGCTTAGCACAGGACCTAGCACATAGTAAGCAGTTAATAAAGGATAGTTCTTTTATTACTGCTAATGCTGGGTACTATAGTTAGCACTTTACAGACATCATCCCAAGTCCACAGAACAACTCTGCAAGATAATCATCAATATTCCCATTTCACCAGTAAGTAAATGGGATTTAAATAATTAGCCTGAGGTCAGCCAGCTGGTAACACTAGTCCCTATTCAAATCCAATCCTACTGAACTTCAAAGTCTGCAATCATTACAGATCTCTGAAACTGCATGATTTAATGGGTATTTAGACTACATCGTGTTATTCTTTATTACATCCTAACCAAACACAATTACCCCGGTCCGCAGAAAGGCTATAATTGTTTGATTTACAAATAGTTGGAGGTCAATAAATGGTTGTTCTGCTAATATTATTTAAAAAATCTGTAGACTTAGAGTAGAATGACGGCCAATGTATGTGAATTCTAGGTCTCCATGGCATCAGTTGTAAAGTGATAAATTATACCTGTCTTAGAGAGTTGTTATGAGATTTAAGTAAGATTCATAAATATAATTAGTGTTAATCTTGGTTCAAGGTAGTAGGCACTCAAGTGTTTATTGAAAAAATATGTTATGTATATTATATGTGACACTATGTATATCACATATATATGCATGTGCTTCTTTTTTTAAAAGACTTATTTATTTGAGAGAGAGAGAGATAGCGAGTGTGAGCAGAGAGAGGAGCAGAGGGAGAGGGAGAGAATCTCAAGCAGACTAACTGCTGAACAAGGAGCCCCATGCAACATGGAACTCCATCTCATGACCCTGAGATCACAACCTGAGCCAAAATCAAGTCAGAGTCAGATACTTAACCAACTGAGCCACCCAAGAGCCCCATATATATGCATGTGCTTCTAAGAATACACAAAAAAAAAAAAAGAAAAAAGAAAAAAAACTAAAGGAATGAAAGAAAGAGGGAAGGAAAAGTTAGAAGTCCTTACAACTTGAAAACTAATCAGTTCTACCTAAAACTGAGAGTAGAGCCTGCCTTTACCCTTATTTGCACCCCTTTATTTTCAGATGAAAATGGTTCAGATAAACTATAAGCAGTGCCCATATGGCTGAAAAGGTAACTATATTACCTTTCAGAATGTCTAGTGATAAAAAAGTAAAGGGGAAACAAGTGTATAGTTTTTAAACTCCACTAATCCCAGAGCTGAAGGGCACAGAAGCATCATTGATGGTGGTTTGAGTGTGACAAGGGGAGGGTCTACTCTTCTGGGTGCTCACCAACCAACAATAGTTCTCAGTTTCTTAATCTGTATGTAACAGGATTTTTAACTGACTGACCTAGGTTAGGTTCATCCTGGCATTCAACCACCAGGGAATGTTTGCTGGATGGGGAGAGATCACCTATCAGGTATCTATTCGCATAAAAGACCAAGAAGCCTTCCAGAGAAAACTGAATCAATGGGTGCCAATCTGAAGACAATTGGTTCAGTGTCAAAGAGGAAAGGTTAGTTTGCATTGAGCATATTATTTGTCACTTCTCTTGTACTCTGAGTAAGCTTCCATGGCCTTACTTCTTGTTTCTAGGTTCCAGAAGGTGGGACTAAAATAAAGTGTAAGTAAAAAGTGTGAGGCTATTGTAAGAAAGACCTTTATTTAGGCCATGCAGGTGCTGTTTTCAATGATCTGTGTAGCTGAGAACAGGGCAAGTCTGGGTGAGAGTTTCTTTTCCTGCTGAGGGCTGGAACACATGAAAGCACCAACATCGGAGTCTGAGCAAGATGCATCTGCATTTGGAAAGGAAACCAGAGGGAACATTCTCCTCCAGGGACTTCATGGAAGTTTTGTGATAGCGTTGATAACTTGCACCAGATGTTCCACAGTTCTGGTGGCTGCGGAAGGCCTGACTCAGGGCCAGGAAAGGAGACTGACATTAACATGACTACCAAAATGGGTGGAGTTGGGAGTTGGTCAAAACCTGAGAAGGGAGGTCTTTCTACAAAACTGGTGGGACAAAGCAGGACAATTATCCTTCAAGTGATTTTATTTGCCCCCTCCTTTTTTTTTTTTTTTAATCCTTAGGCTGCTACAGCTTAAGAAATATTAAGTTGCCTGTAAAAAGACAGGATTTATGATAAAGCATTTTAAATTTTCCTTTCCAAATCAAAAATTGAGATTTTCTCCACATAAATGTACTAGCAATTATGTTGATGCTTCTTTTGAGTGGTTCATCTACCTGAATTGACTAGAGGCTTATCTGGTGAAATATCTTGAAAATACACAAGTTAAATGTTCTTATGAGGAAATGATGATGATAATGGTGATGATGATGATGACGAAGAGCATAACAGTTACTAAAATTTCCAGATTATTATTTTTTTTTAAATTTACTTTGGAATCCATGGACACACTGTTGGTGGAAATAGCCAACATTTCTAGTCCAAGTACAAAGAAAAAAGAAAAAGCAACTCAGTCCTATTTTCAAAAGAGAATTACACAATACATAGGACCACTTACTGAATAGTAAATTAATTTAATTTGCCTAGGACAGTCTACAGCTGTTCAGTTTCCATTCCATTTGAGAGTAAGATCTGTAGGTGCTCTGGCTCAGTTATTTTTCCAGCAGGTGTCCTCAGAAGAGCTAATAACTGCAGAGCCAGGGAAGGTCTCCCTTTGTGTTCTGTGTTCTGGCAGCCTTCCTACAGGGCACACCCATCCTCCTTACACTGATACCTAACCCTGTTGTCATTACCCAGGCATTTCATGCTGAGCAGTCTTGATTTTCAACATCATTGTCAAATCAGTGACTTCCCTGAGGCTTGTGGGTGATTATTCTCCAGTATAAAGTCTCTATTCTGACAGACACAAGTATCACTTTGATTTATGTCATGGGAATGACATGGACAGTTTGGTTCTGAGTCCTCCCTATACAAAGGTACTTTGCCATAGCCTACATATTTAAAGATAACTGGCTACCATGAATATCTTTCATTTTTACTCCTTATCATAACTTGATAAATGTTCACTATTATCTTTAGAAATGACGGAAATGTTTGTTGTATGTGGAGGAGAAAGGATTGTTGTTTTGTGCCCAAGAGTGATATTCCTACAGTCTCTACAGGAGGCATATGCCCGGGAGGGGGCCCTTGTCGATTAGAAAACTTGCCCCACAGCTGCTTGGCAAGTTTGCCGTTCCTTAATGGTCACAGGTTTATTTGTTGGTTTTATGGTAAGTGTCAGAGACTAAAGAACTTGCAACCTATCTTTGGGAACACCACCATATTCACAAAATTTGGAGGTTAGAATTCAAGGTATCTATGCACTAGAGCAACTAAGCTGTTCCAAAATCATAGCTTATGGTCAAGGGGAATTCATTCTTTAGTTAATTATAAAGAGAAAACTCAAAACTGGGAGGCAGGACATCATGCTGAACACTTCATCCTTTCACGGTAAGTTCTTCCTTATGCAGAAGGATATTTCATTTAGGGTGATGTGGCTTAAAATCTTCCTTAGCACTTCAGCGTAAAATTTTTGACACCAAGGCATCTTGAAACTTCAGTCATTTTCTTTCCATAAGTAAGCTGATATTTCCCAAGTTGAAAGTACAGTTGTCACTTTAAGCAATATCTGCTGTTTTCAACAATCTTCAACATAGCACAACGGCATCTGTTCTGATGTGGTTCTGTTCCAGGTGTAGAAGTGTAAGAATGAGAACCAAAATTAAATATGGACCATTTCACAAGTGGAGGAGAGCAGAGCAGGACAGGATGCTAATTTCATCAGAGTATGAAAATAGAGATCTATTCCTTCTTTCTATGTTGATTTCTTTAAAGGGCTTTAAGAAGACTTTGCAGAAGCTGATCAATTACATTTCAGAATAAAAGACAAGCAGGGCATACCTCTGCTAGTGCTACTGTCCGCTAGTGCTTTATACTAGAAGTCAGCACATTTCAGATCTAATCCCCTGTGATGCTAAGGAGGTTCACATCCTTTAGCAAGCCTCTTCTTACCCTCCCTGGCCAAAAAAAAAAAGAGAGAGAGAGAGAGAGAGAGTGAAAGAGAAAGGATTGCAATATATTGCTAAGGTCCCCAGCTCTAAATGTTTATGATTTTATTCTGTCTTTGTTTCCTCTTAAGACTCAAATCCCCTTACACTTCTCTGAAGGATAATTGCTGGTTCTGGATCATCTTTTGCTCATCATCAATATAATTCCAAAGATTCAAGAGAACTTGGAAGTTTAGGATTATTCTCATGCCCTTTCGTCCATAACCACTTTCAAATGATTCATGGTGTCTCCAGCTCTTTGAAAGTACAATAATGAATTCCATCCCTCAAAAGAGTTTGAGTTTGTGTGGCTGTGCTGGAGAGGGAAGGAAGGCATCTCTGTCTGGGGATACACAATGACAAAAGAACCCAGCTCCCAGCTCCTAGAAGGGCTTCCACATCTGCAGTCAGTCAATTACCTCTAACTGCTGGCAAGAGTTACATTAACAATGACTTCAGTGTTAGATCTTAATTCTCTTCTGCTGAGAGCTATGCTGGATGGCCACTTCACCTGTCAATTGGTCAGTGGGGGCCAACTGTCCTTTAGTGCCAGCAAAAGGTTTATGTTCAAGGACAGGGTATTAAGGTCCGAAGGGATGAGTAAGCACAGTATTTATTTCCCATTATCATACTAAGACTTTAATTTTTAAATGTAAGCCAAATAGCACTTCTGGAAAAGATCACTCTACCTATGTGTGGGGAGATACGTTTCTTTTTAAACAGTCATGGTATAATTTAGGAAAATGTCTACTTTAAAAAAAAAAATCATAGCATATGAAATGACATTTCTGTCCAGGCAAAAATCCAGATATTTCTATCTATTCACCAGTGGTGATTCCAAATAGCCACAAGAAGGGTCTGCCTGACCAGGCTCTTGATCTTTTTTTCTGGGGGCTTGCAAATGCTATAACTGGTTTGACTGGTGGTGAAAGCCATGTCTCTAGAGCAGAGAAAAGTAACAAAGTGCTTGCAGATGTCTGGAAAGCTCTCATAAACCCTATATTCTCTGACAGAGGTACACTTTTGGAAAAAGGCCCACCAAGTTTGTGACCCAAGACCTAAATTTGGGAGATAATCATAAACATGGCATAATTTAGAGTTTGCTTCTCTACACTGTCTTGGAAAGTTTCGAAGTGTGCAGCTTTAAAGGATTTCAACTTTAATGTCCAGGTAGATGTGTTGATGGCTCAGATCTGAGGCAAAGAAGAGGCAAGGCACTAAGTGAGGGCCTGACTCTGAGTCCATGTGAGCAGTGATATGAGCACACATGTGCCAACTGGCCACTCGTCCTCACTATCCCCAGCTTGGTGTATAAGTGATACCTATGTTTCCTTCCCAGTGACTTAGGACCTCAGCACCCTGGAAAGTCACTTGGGAGTCCCACAAAGCTGTCCCTCATGGTCTTCAGGGCAAGTGTTCAGTTTCCATGTAGAATACATAGCGTTCTTCCTCCTACTACTCCAGTCTCTCTCTGAAATGTGCTGCCATACATTCAGGCACCTTTTCTGCAAGGAAGAACTACTCCCTTCAAGCACTCTCCTTACTGCACTGAGAACCAGAGTATCTGGCAGGCCCTCGTTTCTCACAGGGCAGCACCTCCACTCCTACTGGCACCCACACGTGTCTCAGCCACTACTAATACCTGTTGGCGTGGCTGCCACTACAGCTAATGCCCTGGCCCCCTGTGGTTATCAATACTTTGTAGTATTCCACTATCAGGTATGGCAAGTACTCTCATTAGCCACCCTCTGCAGGTCTTTTTTTTTCTTTTTTTTAATCACCTCTGTCTTAGAGATTCCAAAGCAGTATTGTCTACCTTGTAAAGATTAACAGCATTCTAGTGAATCCATATTTCAGGTTCACTTTCTAGGCCCTACCCCAGCTGAAGCATAGCATCCTGGGGTGCTCAGCCAAAAGAGATACTGGAGTGACAGGCACAGAGCTGTACTCAGAAGCAACTCATCTCTTTGTGTCCTTACAGGATCAAGCTTGCTGAGCCTGGCTCCCTGTTCCTCTGGAGGAAGGGCTGCAAGTCCTGCCTATAAACGAATGTGGACCAACCTACCAAACATGCCCACTCATACATGAACCAATGGATGCTCATGTTGGGAGCTAGGCAGTCATATGACACACGTACATGCACACACACACATGCACAGGCATGCACACACACACACATATGGAGAGAAAGAGAGAGACACTTCCCGATGGTAGAACTCCTCCATTATATTTGTACATATTGATTCTTTATCTATTGATTTATTTTCCCTATATAATCTCATTAAAGACTGAGGTAAAAAAGGTCATCACCTCCAGCTTTGAAAAACCACGTGATGTTTATAGAATAAGAATGAATGATTAGTGGTTGTCTCCTTTGGCAGACCAAAAGACCATGGCAGTTCCTCACTTAAACACTGGGGATTCTAGTCCACGTGTCCTCACAAAAATCACACCCAACACCTGGAGGTAAATGGTATCAAGTCTGAAATCAAGCAACCATGACCGGGTGTTTCTTAGGTAGAAAGGGAGACACAGCAGAGATGGTGGAGGATGGGACAGACATGGAATCAGAAGCCCTACACACCATAGATTCTAAATTCCATGTGTAAGTATTCTCTGAGTGGGGAAGAAAGTAGGAAAGCAAATTTTCAGAGTGGACGTGTTTTGCAATTGGTCATGAATCTAAGTCACTCCTATGGTGGGAAATTACAGTCTGTTAACAAAGTGGTGAAATAAGTAGGATTTGAAATAAAATCCCTACCTCCACCTATGTCTTGCCAGCAGTGTGATTTGATCAAGATATTTCATTTGTGTCTTCATTTCCTCATCTCCAAACAGGGATGATAATATCTACTTTGCAGGATTAGCCACTTTGGGGGATTGATTAAAGCAATGTGTATGGAGTGCTTAGCATACTAGCCAGTTCATATTAAACATTCACAAATGGTAGCTAGTATCATTATCCATAACTCCACAAACTGCCTGGTACTGGGTACTTTTAGCTTACCTTATAAACCACGGTGGTGTAGCAGAGCCCAGCAACAAGGCACATAACCCTGCACATGGGCCCACTGAGCAGACATCTCTGGCTCCTTTGCCTTAATTTTGGATGTTCCTGGAACACCTTATTCCTCAATTCAAAACTCTACCTTGTAGAGATCATATGAGGATATACGAAAAAGTCACTGGAGGTTCTTACTAAGTTTTGAATATAACACTGTTAGTTTTGCCTACTTCTTTCTTCGTAACTGTACAGATTGAAGAACATCATAAATTTTCTTTACTTACCTATCTTGAAATGCCAGTGTAATTTGTTGTATGGTATCATTTGTGTTTCTACAAACGACCTAAGTCATTTGTAATTAAGAATAAATTTAAAATTCAACATTTAAATGGCATTCACCTGAAATTGGGCTAATTACAACATGGGAACAACTTAATGCTCTCAGAGTCCAGTTAAATCACCCATTTTCCACAAGGTGGCAGACCTTATTAAAAAGTTATGGAAAAGAATAACAGAAAAAGAAAGCAATATGTTTTCCAAAGTTGACCAATAGGTGTCTCTTTGCAACCACATATCCCTGAGTTGTTGCATAAAATATAGATAATGTCAACATTCTGAACAGTCTTCTTTCTCATCTAACAGATAAGATCATCAACATTTTCCACAAGGTACAAACAGAACACTGAAGAGATTAATATAGCCACCCAAAGGGAAATGGGATTATAAAACTATCACTAGAAATAAGATTCAGAATACAAGTGATGTGACACAAAATAAATCTCATCAAAATGCTCGTTCCATGTTAAACAGGGTTTTCTGTTAGAAATTATCTTAAATATTTACTGATTCTATATGATTACCACTTACTGAGCGAATAGCATTAGAACTAACTCCAGACAAACACACAATACTAATGTCTATCAACCTGGTGAATGTGGCCCCGGGAACACACAAGAAATAATGGAAATTCTTAAGCAGCAGAGGGACATCCTGATACCATTTTTGTTATTGTTTTTCACCCCAATTATCTCTCTCTCTCTCACACACACACAAACACGTGTGCATGTGGGCACACACACATACACCTTCTCATTTGGTTTTGTTGACAACACTGAGTAGATACACTTATGTATGTTGAGTGTGTATGTGAGTTTCACTCACATCCCCAGAGAAAAGGGGTATGTCTCCTTGTTATGAAGCTCAAAATATAGAAGCAGAATCCTATGCTTGCTCTGATTATTTTCCCTTTTATATTGGGAAATATTTGTTCTTAAATAATTCTAAATGAGACAAGGGAAAAGTATTAAACATAATTTACAGATAGACAAACCAAGGTACTAACAGGAAACACTTCTCTTTTAGAGATTGGTTTATCTTATCTGAGGGTGAATTAAATTATGAATTAGGAATATAAATACAAATATATTAAGAAATAAATACAAATACAGATATATACAAAATCATAAGATGATATCATGTCTTTGTCATTCACACTTCAAAGTAACATATAATAAACATTTTGCTATTATGTAAATAGTTTTAAAAAGTAGTAATATAATATTCTCCAGATATCACACTCAAACTAATGGTATTCCATAACTGCATATCATTCAAGGGAGTTAATTCCTGCCCTGTCCACTCCAGGGCAATCCTGTCACAATGAAAGCTAGAAAGAGAGGCCATTCATTTTGGGAGACAGGGCCCAGCACAAGATGGGCGTTTCTGCTTCTGCCAAGCTATGGTTTCTCCTGATGTTAGATTTACTCCATTTCCTAAACTAAGTAGTCAGTCCGCATCGCTTTTTACATACTTAAATACCTAAATGTACACAAATCTTTGTGCAAAGTAAATAAATCTGAGGTGCATTCCCAAACCTCATAAATCTAATTTATTTCCCTATCTGGCAAGGCAAGAATATGTCTTTCATGAAAAAGCCTGTCTCCAGGAGAAATCCCATCAGTACAGGAAAGCCTGTGGAGAAGGGCCGGCCCTCCCACGAGGGCCCAGAACTTTAATTTACAAAGTTTTCCACCAATTATCTTTGTTGACTTCTCCAGAAAAAAGAGGAAATAAGGGACTGTCAGATAAGTCACATCAAGTCACACCCTAATAAAATTCATGACAATTCAGAAATTAGACTGCGTGGGCTTCTAACATCCCACATACCCCACAGAAGATCCATGAAGGAAGGGACCCTCTAGTGCGCTCCACCACAGGGTTATTTTTAAGCCCTCACCTTCCCCATGATAACCAAATTACACTGAACATCGGTGGAATCAAAGCCATTGAGCCTGGAAATTGCCCACGGGCAGTAGTTTACCTCCTTTCCTCATTTCTCTCTACCCCACATTCAGCTGTCAGGAGCCTAGGGCTGAGCCTGTGCCTTCTTTTGTTGTATATGACCTGTGTCCACCAGCTTCACCCTAGCTGGGCTGTGTACACCCTAACATCTCAGATAAGCATCTTTTCTCACTATTCCAATGAGCCTAATTATGTCAACCTAAGACCAATTTCTTGCATTAGCAAAACCCATTGGGATTTGTTTTGCCCAAATGAAACATTTTAAACCTGGTGTCATTGCCTCAGCAAAGATTTTTGTCCCTTGGCAAGACAGTCTTCTAGCCAGCGACCAAAGCTAACTTCTCTATATCACCCCTCTGGCTTGCAGGATGGGAACCTTCCGTCTTGTCTTACCAGAGTCCCAGCAGCTGGCCTTTGGGCGGGGATTTTACTTCCCTTCCCCTGTTTTTACCACACCGTTCTGGCGCCAAATGCCCTCTGCTGTGTCTGAGCAGAGCACCTGTGCAGTCTGACTCATGCTATCAGCTCGCAGGCTCTCCCTCTCCTGACAGCAGACCAGACCTCACACAGGTCTACGTGTGACTAGTTACCACGCAGACCTGTGTAATGACATGCCTCATACACGATCCTGAACACTATCTGCTCATCCCAGTACATGTCCTGACTCTGATCTGTGTCATGTGTGATGAGCCCCCCTGGACATGTGGTGGGGAACTCGGCTCAGTTATGCATCTGTAATCCAAATTCAAGATTCAAGCATAGTGAATTACTGTTAAACTTTTTAAGTGAATTTTTAAAATATACACTTCAGCAGGTTATCTTGTGTAATAACTACCAAGAAATCAATACCAAAATGTTCTCTGACACTCTTTGCTAATATCAATAGGCAGTATAGAGTGAAAGGAAGAAATACAAGCAATTCACCTTTGCTCAACTATATTATATTTCTAACAAAAGGTGCCTTTTGCAGGAAATGGGGCAGAAAGAGCAAGGAGGACTCCTGTTCCAATAAACCAGGTGCAAGTAGCAAGCTCAGAAAACCTGCCCTGAATTATACTCTAGTTTATAGTTTGCAGAGGAATCTAATGCATATTCATATTTTCCTGTCTACTACAAATACTATTCCTATTAACATAAAGATTCATCTACATTCATTTCTTTGGCATTTAAATTATGACTGTTGGAAGAAAAAAATAGAATCATTGACATTGGCTCAGAAACTTGTGAGTGCCCCCACTTTGGTCCTCCCCCCTCCCCCCAGCACACAGATTTGTTTTCTCCTCCCAAAATTAAGAAGTTATGCAGCCTGATAATGCATTTTCCTCTTACAGGTCTTGACTTCACCACTATTATTTTCTTTTTCATTTTTTTCTTCCAGCACCTGTTAGAAACAAGGGTAGGGTGCTTGTTGCAAATGTGTTCTTTCCTCAGTCTTTAAGCAAAAGGTAGGGAGAAAAGTCTGGAATGGTCTGAGATGCTTGAAAATAAGGTAGAAATTTTACTTTTAAAATTAGCCACCTTGGAGGATTTTTAGATTTAATACCATATACAAAAAAAAAATCGAAGTATTTTCGCTGGTTACTAGACTAGCTCCTTAGAACTTTAACCAAGCAGTAGACATAATGGCACCCTTTCTTTAAAAATACAATCCAGGAAACTGACAGATACCGAGATGAATTTTGATGATTTTATACTGAAGAAAATACTACCATATAAAAGCAGATAAATATTTGAAATGAAATAATTGTCTCTAAGGGCCCATTCATTATATATATGTATATGAGATGTCATATATATACATATATAAATACAAAGAGATACATTTTGGTTCCTAATGACAGTTTACATACTGTCCCTTCCCTCTGTGCAGCGTTCCTTCTTATCTTTGTTGTGTCCCAGTTCTTCCGATAAGCAGCTCTTTCATGGGCTACAAAGCATTTTTTTTCAAGCCACCATAACTAATATGGTGACATGATTACTTAATTTCCACGAGGAAGTGCGCCTCTGGCTTTGCTGAGCCTTTAAAGACATGAAGTGCATTCCCAGCATTCAGAACACTCACGGCATGTGGCTCGGCCCCTTTTGCAGACCAGGGAAGCCCCCCACTGTGGGGGCGCCCTCCTCACTCACAGGGGCTTTTGTCTTGACGGAGCTACCTCCTTTTTTCAAAAGCCAAAAGTTAATTGTTCAGTCCCTGCACCAGTAAAACCTCTCCGAATGCCACTTCCAAATATAGGCTCTCATTAATACCAGAGGCTGACCTGGGATCTTGTAGGACACCCTTTCCTTCCTTTAGCGAACATTTTGTCCCATTGCATTGCTTTACCCGACATCTGGAAGCCAGGCCCGCTTTAGAAATCACACTTCCTAGGACTTATCTAGCTCTCTGAGAGCACGAATAACTGGCAAGCTAAAGAAGTAAAATTACCTCTCTTGAAAATATTTAGGCATTTTTTTTCCTCTCCACTGAAATCCTGAAGAACAGCCCATTTTGAACCAGAATAATTTAGTCTGACAACAGATTCTTCCTCTGTTCACAGCTGTCCCAGAGGGAGGAGCTGAAATCTGAACCTCTCCGCTGTGATTGGATCCTTCTTGCAAAAGAGAGGAAAAAAAACCCTCCCAGCCAAAACGGGCTCAGTTCGTAAAGGAGCCAGGCGACTTCAGAGGCGCCGGCCCGTCCGCCTGCCGCACCTGAGCGCGGCCCCAGCCCGAGCCCAGCCGGCCGCGATGCTCTAGGGACCGGCCGCGTCCTCCCGCCGGACCGTTATCCGCGCCGGGCGCCCGCCGGACCCGCCGGCAAGATGCCGCGCTCTTTCCTGGTCAAGAAGCATTTCAACGCCTCCAAAAAGCCCAACTACAGCGAACTGGACACACACACAGGTAATAAATAAATAAATAAATAAATAAATAAATAAATAAATATTAAAAAGGAAATGCTATCATCTCTCTGTCTCTCTCTCTCTCTCTCTCTATATATATATATATATATATAAATCTATTGATACATGTTACAACTCAAATATTATTACAAAAGAACCAAAGACAAAGTTGTTTTCCTTTCAAACAGTGTCCTAAAAGAGAGTTCAGATTCTTTTGATCATTTAGGGTAAGTTTTAATTCAAAACTTTTAGAACTTTTAGAACTCTTAACTGACATTCAACTCTTGCAACTTCATTTTCTACAGCTTGTATATACATGCATAATGAGTATATGGAGGATGAGTAACACAATACATAAATGTTGAATTATTGCTTTTTTCATGTAATAAGGCTCTTTTCCTTCAGAGAGCAGCTTGATCTACACATATCTTTGTACTCACTCACAGTCATAGAATCTGCAAATAACCCATGCATAAAACGGAAAATAACTTTTTTGTATCTTTAAAATAATATTTAAGTTTTTCCTCCTCAGTGCAGACTGTGAAGGCACTCACTTGTCTGCACTCCCTCACTGCACAGCATGTTATAGCTCCTGTCACACTATATGTGCAGGAGGCATAGATGTGCATTAAAGCACAGTAACTCTGTAGCAGCAAGGGTGGAAATGAAATGTTTTATCAATGCCTATGTCTTCCTAAATGAGTCTATTTATTTCATTATAAAGTCCTCTGTGTGTGTTGTGTTGCAAAGTAGCTCCTTAGTGTGTTTTCAAGTTATTTTTTTTTTACCTTAATCTTCTTTCCTTTCCTTTTCTTTCCCCTAGTGATTATTTCCCCATATCTCTATGAGAGTTACCCCATGCCTGTCATACCACAACCAGAGATCCTCAGCTCGGGAGCATACAGCCCCATTACCGTGTGGACTACGGCAGCTCCATTCCACTCCCCACTATCCAATGGCCTCTCTCCTCTTTCTGGATACCCCTCATCCTTGGGGCGAGTGAGCCCCCCTCCTCCATCTGACACCTCATCCAAGGACCACAGTGGCTCAGAAAGCCCCATTAGTGATGAAGAGGAAAGACTACAATCCAAGCTTTCAGACCCCCATGCCATTGAAGCTGAAAAGTTTCAGTGCAATTTATGCAATAAAACCTATTCAACTTTTTCTGGGCTGGCCAAACATAAGCAGTTGCACTGTGATGCCCAGTCTAGGAAATCTTTCAGCTGTAAATACTGTGACAAGGAATATGTGAGCCTGGGCGCCCTTAAGATGCACATTCGGACCCACACTTTACCTTGTGTCTGCAAGATCTGTGGCAAGGCGTTTTCCAGACCCTGGTTACTTCAAGGACACATTAGAACTCACACTGGTAAGAGAAAAACGTAGCCAGGAATGTTACTGTCTGATAGAATGAAGCTCTGGGCTGGCTGTTGAATTTGCATTAAGTAGTGACACTGTTTTTAATGATGGATGATCATTTATAGCTACTTCCTGATGACTCAAAAAGTTGTTAGAGCAGAGTGCTCCATTTCTTGTTAACAACCTCTGCTCCAGAGACTGCAAACAGCATTTAGACTTTGGAAAGTAGATTCAGAAGGTTTGGTATCAAAGATCAGTTAAAAAATCAGGAAAGATGTACTTGAATGTGTGTTCTGTGAAACTGCTCCCAATATTCAGCAAACACAGATGTTGCTATCTTAATCAATTGCTTTGGTAGATATGTGAACGGCTTGCTTATAGTCTTCTGTTGGTAACATTAGTGCTGTGATATCTATCACCCCATAGCCAGTTGGATAGTTAGAACTGAATTTACTCTCCATTGTTTTATTATGTTTTGTTTTTTGCTGCTGAATATTTTATTCCTAACACAAAATCATCCTAGGGAGCCAAGGCATTTATCCAACCTTAGTCATAATACAGAAGGAGGGAAAAGGGGAAATATTAGGAAACGTTGGGAGGAGCTCAACATTAGCTGCACCTGCTGAAGCAGAAAGCTTTAATATGTGAAAGTCCTAGAACTACATGAAATATTTCTGCATGACTGGCAGCAGTAACAATATTCTTGGTGTGATTTTTTTAACGCAATATTCAAATTTATCTTAAAGGGCCAGATATGAAAAAAAGTATCTGTTTTGGGGAATTTTAATCAAGTTTTTTTTTGACAAAATGTGATGGTTATTCGCAAATGTTATCTGACTTTATATTTCCTCTAAAAACACTGACTATCTTTCTTTCTCAACCCCCACCCCCACCCCCAGGGGAGAAGCCTTTTTCTTGCCCTCACTGCAACAGAGCATTTGCAGACAGGTCAAATCTGAGGGCTCATCTGCAGACCCACTCGGATGTAAAGAAATACCAGTGCAAAAACTGCTCCAAAACCTTCTCCAGAATGTCTCTTCTGCACAAACATGAGGAATCTGGCTGCTGTGTAGCACACTGAGTTACGCAATCAATGTTTACTCGAACAGAATGCATTTCTTCACTCCGGCTCCAAATGACAAATAAAAGTCCAAAGGCATTTTCTCTTGTGCTTACCGACCAAATAATGTGTATAGACACACAGACACACAAACACACACACACACACACACAGGCACACACAGGCACACACACTAAAAGCTGCAAGAGCACGAAATCCATGTGTTCATATTTAATCCTTTCCATGTGAAGTTTAAAATTACTATATATTTACTGACAGCTAGATTGAGAGGATAAAAGACAAGAATCTTTCTCTTCAAAAGATGAAGCAAAAAGCACATTGCATCTTTTCTCACTAAGAAAAAATGCAAAGATTTACATTGCTGCCAAATCATTTCAACTGAAAAGAACAGTATTGTTTTGTAATAAAGTTTGTAATAGAATTTCCTATAGGAAGAGAATTTGCCAGACACTATCTCAGGTGCCTTATAAAGTATTCCAAGTTTACTTCATTACATGTCTGATGTCTGGTTATCATTGTTGAACTAAAGCCTTGTTTGATTACCTGTAATGCTTTAAACTGTATTTTTAAGAGAGAGACCAAGAAAGAGAAAAAAAAAAAAGAAGAAGAACAAGAACAAAACACAGGAGAATGTATTGAGTATTTTGTTTTTGTTTTTGTTGTCGCCAATAAAGAGTATGCTCCTTGGGGGAGGAGGTAAAAATAGCTTTGAACATTCCTGGTGCATGCTCCATGTCTTACCTTTTAAAAGAATTTTTAATGATTTTCTAAAATTAATTAAAGATGGGAATAAGTGCAAGAAAGGATTCTTAGAAACTCAGTAATGTACTTAAACTATTTTAAATGCATACAACAAATGCAATCCATACAGCACCCTTCCAAGTGCCTTTTTAAAGTAATTGTATAGATGATGAGTCAATGTAAATTTGTGTTTATTTTTATATGATTGAATGAGTTTTGTATGAAAGTGAGATGTTGTCTATAGCTGATGTCTATAAACAACCTGAAGACTTGTGAAATCAATGTTTCTTTTTTAAAAAACAATTTTTAAAGGTCCTTTTTTACAATAAACATTTTTGATTTAAAATCCATTGTTTGTATACTATTTTCAGAGACCTCACTTACTTCATGATTTGTATCAAACTTCTATACAAAGAATTGTTTTTTCTTAATAAGAGAAAAAGTGAATAACATTTTTATGAATATCAAGTGTTATTTTATGTATTAGATTATAATAAAGTATACTGCTAGTATTTTTTCTTTACTCTTAAGATAATACTGTCACATTCAAAAAGATAATATCACAATAGTAATAGTTTGTTAGTATATCCCTTTAACAAAAAATCACACTTCGGAGTGCTAAAAATATTCATATTATTAATAGTCAAGAATACTTTTCAAAACTTTTTATTTACGATGACTTTATTAGGTTGCTCTTTGCAATGAAATTACAATCACTCATTCTAATGAGTGATTATCACAGACCCTGGAATAGTTTAAGATTTTTTTTTAATAGTTTAAGATTTTTAAAAGAAATATCATGTAATGAGATGTAACAGAAAAAAATAGAAAATCTACATTAAAAGATCAGGATAAAATGGATTTATCATATATTACACAAGTTGGAAAATTAAACCATGCAAAGAAAATCCCACATTTAGTTATATAACAGAAGGGACAGGTTTGATGGGAGCAGTGATAAATAATACAAAGTTAAGTTTTCCGTTTATAGTTTTTTGAACAAGCCCTGACCCAAACTCAAGATATACTTAATAAAATATAGCTCAAGCAGCCATTCCATATATAAGCACATGCTTACCAAATTCTTGGATACTAACTCATATGTAAAAATGTTAACCATTATAGGCATTGTGACAATTACCAAAGTGTATTTGAATCCAAACTCCAAACCCATTATGAGGATAGTTCCTGCTACCATTAAGCACTTCTTGTATACTGAGAACTTGCAGAATTATTATTTTTCCTCCTAATGTCTTTGTGATACAAATAAAAGCCAGAACTAGTATCTCAAAGATATTAGTTATAGACCATTAATAAGTGACCTAAAATACCAATACTATTCCCTTAATGTTCACACACATTCCACTGTATGTTATATTTAAATTTTTAGCCAACATATAAAAGGTGTGCATTTGACTAAAAAAAGAAAAACTTTTAACTTAACATTCCATATATATATATATATATATATACACACACACACACACACACACACACAAACATATCTCAAAGGCAAAATAATTCAGAGCAGCAATTTATAAATGTAAGAGAAATGGCTAGTAGCTTGACTCAAGTATTCTGCGGTTGTAAAAAAGACCACTTCAGTTAGTGTATATGGTACAAAAATGATTGCCTGAAAGTTTCCAGGCCAACTAATATGTAGAAGTATCTTGCAAGGGCAAATGGAAGTAAGTCAAGCATTCTCAAAGTGATCTGCTTGGCTACCCCAGGAACCACATCTATGCACATTTCCCTCTCTCATGTGTAGATCTACAAGCAAGTCATTTCTTGGCGTCCAAAAATTAAAACAGATAATTTTCTAAAAGGAAGACTCTATTCATTGGTTTAATTTCTTATTGAAGAATTAGCGATGATAATGTTATAGTTCCACTTTATCCTTACCATTCTAACTTCATTCATGCTTAAAATATTTTGCTTTCATCAAGGTAACATGAGTTTGAATTGCAGTACATAAGATGTGAAGATTTTCTGTAAATATGGCTCAATAATTGTTTAGCATTTTTAATGTTTTTACCAAGGTCTTTGACTAGATATCTGCTCTTCTGCAACACATAAGACCTGGCTCAAATGTTATTGACTCTGAAATACTTCTCCAAATTTGCTCTTTCTGGGAGCTTTGTGTCATTTATAATGAAGTACTTATCTCACCACATTGCAATTGTTTGTTGATCCCTTTCTTTTTCACCAGGCAGAGCATCCTTCAGGCGTAAATTCCCAGTACCCAAAACATCATCTGGAACACAGACATTAACAAATGTTTGTTGAATGAATAAATGGATAAAATAAGAGAAATTGGTGAAAAATAGCTTGCAGATCTGAAATAAATCCAACATATCTCCCTTTAATGCAGAGTGTTGATAGTTTTTGAGAGATCCTCCAAGCAAATTTACTAATATGTCTCCTAACATAATGATGACAGCTTACCCTCAAGAGATTGGATGCTCAAAAAAAAAAAAAAAAAAAAAGGTGAAGAGGGGCAAGTTCAGTGCAGGTGGGCCAGGTTTGTTAGGCCTTCTGAGAGCCTGAACTTTGAAAACTGTGGATTTTAATAATAGGCACATATGCTGATAAGCATTCTCAGTATCCTTAATTTGTTTCCTATAATATGAGACAGTATGGTCTAGTAAAAAGAGCACCATATGTGTTCACTGAATCACTGCCTCCAACTGATTGGCTTTATGTCCTTGTGCAACTACTTAACCCCTCGGTGTCTGCATTTCCTAAATGTAACATAGGAGTACATTTTCTGTAGTATCACAATGAAGTACTACACAGTCCTTGTAGATAATATCAGGTACCCAGTGTTATCATTAAATGCTTAGTGTGTACCTGCTCTTGTATTAGGAAACCTACATATGTCATCTTCAATGGGAAAAATTTCTCTATGATGTTGGTATGGATAAAGATACTAAACTCAGAGAGTTTTGATAATGGAGCCATGATAAAAAAGGTGATAAATTGCAAAATTGAAATCAAACCCAGATTCTTCTGGCTCCAAAGACCCTACTTCTTCCACTGCACCAAGGGAGTGGAGAGGCCATTGAACTACACTCAGCATGGTGATTTATAAGTTGTAGGCATGTCGGGAGAGTTGTTGAAAAGGATGATGATAATGTGCCCTGAAATTAAATATTATAAGGGTGAATTTAGGAACTATCCTTATTCAGGAATTATGCAATTACATACAACCATCTTCAAGGCCATGTCCCAATTTCCTTCTAGAAATCCTGTTGCCTTCCCTTCCTTCAGTGTAGACCCTCCCTGTCATGACATGTACACTTACAGCCCCCCTAAGTTCTCCTGGTGCCTGGGAGCCCATTTCCTCTGGTCTGCTCTCTGTGGAGATGAAAAGCAGCTGGTCTCCATCCTCTGTACATTAACACTTCATCTTCTGAAGGCCACTGTTACTCCCTCGCACACACACACTCCTCACCCGGGCTTTTATCTTCCTGGCCTAAAAAGTCTTCCAAGCTAAACAGTCACTTCTTTCACCACTAAAATGTGGACACTCTGGTGTAATGAGGCAATTATAATTTTGAAAAGTCTAAGGCTCCCTGGCTAAGATCCCCATCCAAGAAATTGTTCCTACTTTAGATATGAGAAACATTTTGAGCAAAACTAATTTGAGAATGAGTATTCTGTCATTTAGGGAATTAACAATTCTCAAATAAGATGACTTTTCTCTCATTCTTGTCAAGAATCTCATTAGAAGCAGATGAAGTACTAAAGTATTCCCTATACCTGAGATGAACACATAAGGAGGGAAAAAACTTTAATTTAACTTTTAATAGTAATTGTAGAGAATCTACGACAATACAAGTAAATCTCTGGCTAAAGTTAGATTTAGCCCCTCAGCCCTCCAGGAAGTAATAATTACTTTGTGGAAAGCATGCATGTAAAAAAGCAGCAAGCATGGCAACTTTTCCGTTGTGGCACTTAGCCAGACCTTCAAACAATGAGAGATTAGCAGAGGAAACGGCAGCATATCCATGTCCACTAACTCCAAAGGGACTGGTAAGGTATTTATAGCAGTGAGTGGGAGAGCTGCTGTGAATATAGGATGGGGCATTCATATATTTTGTGTACTAGCTCATTTAATTAAGTTCCTCTGGTTAGGACAGTCAGTTTAAGCCATTCAGACAGCTCTTTTGGACATTTGTAGAGAAAATTGTGAGGCCCTCTGAATTATCACTAAGCAATTTTTGTAGACAATGGCCAGAGACACGAACCAATCATTCACCCATTTTAGCAGTTGGGATGGGGGACTCTTTCCATAAGTTCACTCTGTGGCTGGAATTTACTCCCTCCCAGGTAAGGAGCACCACTTATTCTACTTCTTCTATCACATAGTTAGGAGGTAGCAATATTTAAATTCTTAGGAGTGGAAAGGACATAACTGGATTGAATAAAATTGTGACATTCCCTTACAAAGAAAATGTGTGGCAATTATATTTCCTATGAGTTCTAACCTGTCTGCCTACTTATCCATCACATGTATAGAGGTTTAAAATTTTCCTGTACTGTGTTAAAACTTTGCTTTAGATTTGTCAGAAAGAACAGTAAAAGTGGCTATCACTTTTAGCCATACACAGTGTTGCTGACCTGCAGGCTCTGAGATCCTGTCATGGCCCCAGGCTCTCTGAGTCTCAATGTGCACAGGATCACCTGTGGATCTTGTTGACGTCTTGGTTTGGTGGGTCTGGGGAGAGTTGTGAGAGTCTGCATTTCTAGCTAGCTCCTGGGTGATGTCCATGCTGCTAATGCTTGTATCTCACTTCAACTAACCAAACTTTAACCCCAAGCTCCACTCCTAGGCCCATGCTTTCCCCACCCAACTTAAGTTCCTCATTTGAAGCAAGCCAAAACGTCCAGAGGGCAGTAGTATAGCAGCAGACAGATTAATCAGCGGGTGGGGTCTGGAATATGCCTGCACTCCAAGTCTGCCTAAGTGAAGGCAGGGCCAGTGGGAGACAGAACAAGACAGATTTCCACCAAGGCCGGCTTTCTTTTCTCCTCACCTCTCTGATCACTACAAGTCACCTGATGCCCTGATCCCTGATCTACCTAAAAAGGTGACCTGGTCATGCTTTGGGGTTCATATTTCTGCTCCAATTTTCTAAGTATGTCTCCAGTCTTGGTCAGTCCTCACCCACTTTTGGAGGGCCCAGAAATGCATACTGGCTCTTTCTAGTCCACTCACACCAAAGAGTCTTTTCCCTCCTCTCTGCAGAGAAGCTTCCAAAATGCAACTGACAGGACTACCCACATTGATAAGACTGACCATGATGGTGATGGCCCTCCCCTCTGTCATTCCGCAAGATCTGGGGGCTTCCCTTGTTGGTGTCAGGTAGGATCCTACCTGAACAGCTCATGGGCTTCTTTCAAGGATGTCTATGGCTACCTTGGGTGAACAAGGTGCTTAGGCTTTTCCTGCACTATAATCTTTTAAAAATATTTAACATTTTGCCAAGTAGGAGTTATTTGATGTATTTTTCCTATATTTTTTAAATTTTTTCATGTCATTTTAATGTAACAACTTATTATTATTAATATTCCTGTGAAATTACAAATAACATTCTTAGAAGAAAATTATTTTCTCTGAATTGATGACAAGTAACCTCTCTCTCTCTCTTTCTTTCTGTGTGTGTGTGTGTGTGTGTGTGTGTGTGTGTGTGTGTGTGTGTTTGAAGTCTCTGATATTGCTCCTTAAAGTGTGTAGGCTTGGGCATGGGCACAGGCATCCTAGGATGACAGTGGCGTTGGCAGGGCTCTCCTTGACTATCTCTTTCCCTCAACTCTCTCTTAGTTGTCTTGTTAGTATCACACTCATATGTTAGGTTCCACTAGTTGCTGCATGATTGTTCTACTGCTTCTGACAATGTCTTAGGATATAAACTGCTCCACCGTTTAAATGCAAGTCCCCTTTTCAGGGATAGTTTGTCAGACCAGTCTTTGAGGTTTGTTCCTACCCCAGGTGGGTTCCTCATGCCTGCATCTTTCTGTGGTTCTCTCTGGTAAACTAGGTGATTTATGGCTTAACTTATTGCTATCATGAAGCTACCAGTCTACTATTAATTTCTTACCACCAAAATCTATTGTTTTTGAAAGTGCCTTTAGGTTTGACCTTCTCTACATTCTATTTCTAATAAAGTCATGGGCAGAATTTGGAAGTTCTCTGTTCTTATGGCCTGCCTGTCCCCTTGGGCAAAATCTCTGAGCCACTGCTCCATGGTAAGTGACTCAATTTCTCAGAGTGACAGTCTTGTTTTATGGGCAAAGCACCGTGGTGGGGAGTTGTGGGGGGAATGTAGCCTTGTCTATTTGGTTTGCCTCTCCCAATGTAGAACTCTCACCTTTGAGTGAGCTTGGGTGAGGATGATCAGGGCCCCTTCCTTTTAAATGTCTTTATTTTATAATAGTTAAAGTTATTTAAAATTCAATAAAAGGATGATAGATTATTAAATTGAGTGTCATTAATGTACTTATTAGTTTATTAATTTGAGTGTTATTGAAGGATTGCCCTATTTCTTATATTATAGTACAATTTGGTGAAGTTATTTCACAACATTGACAATGTACTAATCACACTGTATTCTCTTATTTTATATAGTGAGCTTATTTTAAAACCATGTTTATTAAAACAAAATAAGATGGAGATCACTACATCTTAAGTGTACAAAATCTAAATGAAGCAAAGTCTTGGAATATAATAAAGGGAATTCAGCAGGAATTCACCAAAGAAATAGGTAAGAAACAAGGTAAGGTCTTTGGGGGCAATACAGTATAAAATGCCATAAATCTGCACTTTGGCGTCTGTTTCTAAGTGTCAACATTGGACTAGCGTGGACTTCCTTTTCAATGTGGCCACCTATCAAGTTCAATTAGCCTAGTCTTCCTTCATGTGGTGCTTTATTTGGACATGGTAACCACCTTCCTGGGTGTTTACTAGGAGATCTAGCCGCACTAAGAGTAGGGTAGGGCAGCGCTGGCTGACCTAAAGGCAGTAGACAGTGACAACACCTGTGGTTATCTGGTTGCTCACGGAGCTTCGTGTTTCTGCCCTTCTCCCAATGTGACTTTCCAGTGTGTTTCAGGGGTTTGCTCGTGTTTAGGGGCAAACTGGTCATAATTATAAGTTAGAAGGACTCATAGATAAAGACATTCTTCGGAGGACAGGCCAACAACAGACAACTAGTTCCCCACTGAAGCATTAGTGACTAATGTTTCCCTTCCCATCTGTCTGCTGAGGCAAGAATGAGGATTATGCCCTTGATCCACCTTAGCTGAGCAGGGACTAGAGACTTTTCCAGCCTTCTTATGTTCTGAAGACAGAAGCAGAAATAGAGAAGCCTAGCCCATCTCACTCCCTCTGGCAGCCAGGATTAGGTGGATGGAAGCAGTCTTGGTGCCGCCAGAAAGCAAGAAGGGAGGCTCCAGAGGCCATGGGTGAAGGGAAAAGAAAACAGTGGTGCAAGGCTGGGATTGCATCAGTGGCTCTCAAACTTCAGAGAGTGTCAGAATCAGCTAGGAAGCTTGGTTAAAACACAAATTGCTAGGTCCCACCCCCAGAGTTTCTGAATTAGAAGGTTTGTAGTGGACTAAGACTTTGCATTTCTAACATGGTTTGAGGTGAGGCTGCTACAGCAGGTCTGGGGACCATACTCTGAGAAGGACAGAGTCACAGCCATGGGAGGTCGGGGAGGGGACCTGAGACTCAGCTGTCATGGTTAATGATGAGCTGAGCTGCAAATCACAAGTTGTACAGAGGTTTAGAATCCCTTCTCTTTGTCTCTACTATTCATTGCATTGGACTGCTCGCCAGTCCGTCACTGTATTAGGCACACAATGGAAAGAAGTATTGAAAAAACTTTTTAGTGAAAAAAAATGTAAAAGAAAAGAGCACACACCTTTTTTAAAGCTTCCAAATTCTTTATAAATTCCTTTAACAAATTAGTTCACAGCACAGGGGCTTTCAAAGAGTTTGGAAAGATATGCCATAAAATACAGAGTGGTGTGAAAAGAGGGGGCTTCCCCACACAATGAAAAACTATTTTTTGTGATGACAGAGGAAGAAATTATAGCTTCCATAACTATAATGATTTCTTTATAAATTTAATTTGGGTGAGAATCCAGGCAATTTTCTTACTATATTAGGAATTTTGAAATCATTTTTTTGAATTTGTAAGTTAAAATCAACAAATTTGTTTGCCGTAATAGGGCTCTTCCTTGCAAGATGAACACCGATCACTTACAGATATTCCTCCATGAACATAGCCAGACAAGCCTCTTTTGGATTCTGCATTTTAAATCAAAAGATGTAAAAGGATCTTTTGTGTTACTGCTTTCCTGAGGCAATTAAGAAGGCAATAAAAAAAAATTAGAAGAAAAGACGATTCTAAAATTTAGCTTTTAGATTTTTACAATTTAGGAAAATCTTGACAGCTCCAGGGCTGAGCTCTTGCCAGTGGGTGCTGGCCGGACCTGGGCCGGGCGTGCACCTCTTCGGGGGATGCCAGCTCCCTCTTCTGCTCTTGCCAACCATGAAACAGCCCAGGTAATTTTCCATGGATGTGTCCTGATTGATTTTAAAGGCAACTACTCTTCTTCTTCTTTTTTTTTTTTTCCAATTTCAAATCTTAAACAAGAAGGGGCCTGCATTTTCATTTGTCCTCCAGAAATTGCTGTTGGGCTATTTGAAATAGGGTGGGCAATAAAAATATGTATGAAGTATTTTTAAAAAATAACTAACCAATGCAGCCACAGTCCAATCCAGGCCATTCAGGTCTTTTTATATCAGCACAGAGTGTAGTATGAAGACTGTAGTCAGACTGTAGTCAGGATGAAGACTGTAGTCAGACTGTAGTCAGTTTTACCACCTATGTTATCAGTGGGGAAAGCTGTGCTCAGTCTCGACTTGTGTACAGTGGGGGCAATTCCTGAGTCCAGGTGGAGACAAAGATACTGCACAAATCTATGACAAACACAGGCCACAGTGTTGCACACAGTGGACCTCAATATATTTTTTCCTTAAAGCTGAAACTCATTTTAAATCTGTACATACCAATACTCAGATGAAAGATAAAAATGTACTGATTACCTAACGAAATATTATTTTGACCTTTGTCTGTTGGAAAGAGTCATTCCCTCCACTATCAGTCTCTCTCTCACTGACCCCCGTCACCATTTAACAGAAAATCATCTAAGATGGGTATGATCAGAGAATCAACTATGTTATCATAATGGATTAATGTATATAGATAGTATGTCCATAAGCTTCATTGTCTCACCCAGAATAATGCAAAAAGCTGAAAAAGTCAGAATGGTGTTCTTCAGACTTACAAACCACTAAAATATTCCAAAAGTTCTTCATCATCCAAAGAATTTGGTAAGAGATTTGAAAATTTCACCCTCTATATAATGCACTTATATAGTATACATGCATATAAGGAAGCATAAATTACTTCTGGAACTGGAAAAAAAAATCAAAGGACAGAATACTTTGTTTATCTTACATTCTGTGCCCAAAGTTTGACTCATACTGTTTCGTTCTCTATGTCCTTTACCTGGGTCTATACCAAAGATCAAGTAATTTTAAAAACCAAAATAATTTTGATCCAATCAGGGAGATTAAAATGACATGCAGAGGGAAAAAAATTTTAAAGATTTTACTTATTTATTTATTTAGGGCACATGAACGGGGGGGTAAGGGGGTGGGCAGAGGGAGAGGGAGATTCAAAATTTCAAGCAGGATCCTCACTGAGCTGGAGCCCACCATGGGCCATGGAGCGGGATCCCTCAACCCTGAGATCCTGACCTGAGTGGAAACCGAGAGCTGGTCACTCAACCAACTGAGCCAACCAGGTGTCCCAAGAAGAAAAATATCTTGAAGCAGAGTTGAAAAAGAAGATTAGAAATAGGATTTTAACTTTTTTTTTTTTGTAAATACATTTGCCACTGACACCCATGAATTCTTCCTGTCAAAACTCTCCTTGTGACTGGACACAACATAAACACAATAAGTTACTAGACCATATTGACCCTTTTGTGGAAAGTGAAACAAGTGCTTGGCACTGAAATGTAACTCCAAGCGTCCTCCACGAGAATGATGACGTCCTTACTTATTTAGGCACCTGAAAAGCCAAGCCAGGAGGAGGCAAGGGTAGCTCTGAGACACTCGTCTTCCAGAGAATGGATTATATGCTACCTAAGGACCACTGTCCTTCTCCCCAGTCAAGCATATCCTTCAAAAGTGTCACATTGAAGGTTATGTAAGGTCAAAAGGTCACATTTAAGATCTTTTAAAATGCAGTGATAGTCTTTTGCTCTTCAGAAGCCTATTTTCACCCCTATGTGAATTACAGCACTTAAAATTCTAAATCACTTGAATCTAAAATTTTTAATCTAGGAAATTGAAAAATATAAATCCTAAACCAAAGTAAGGTATTTTCTTGAAAATACTATTTAATGTTTAAATAGAACATAGATAGCTTTTAGGTTTTCAGCCTGAGTGGAAGCTGGATTTGGCAGTTGGTGTCCCATTGGTGCTGAGCATGTAGTTTTTATTATGAAAGTTCTTTACCAACTGTGTGAGTGACTCAAATACACAGGTGTCATATCTCTCCAGAGTCAGTCTGTATAGTAATCAGATTGGTTTCTAAACCTAGACTCTTGAATACCTTTGAATTAATTCAATTTAAAATAACAAGAAATATAAAAATACTTATAAACCAACAAAAAAAATTAAGCTGGGTGTTGTTAGCACACCCTCTTTACAGGCTGACATCTGAAGCCCCATGGTCCTGACCTCAGCTCTTTCCCATCAGCCCATTTAATCCAGTGAGATACCAAAACACCAATCCTTACCTCACTTACAAAAAGAAAGAGAAAAATGTGACTTGTATTTAATAAGGTACCATGTTTTTTACCTTTATTTTTCATAACAAATAAAAACATGAAAATAAAATAAATAAAATAATTACTGGGTTTTTAGGTTTAGGTTTAGCCCCTGCTCAGCATTATCAACCATAGATCCCACTAAACAGAGAGTGGGAACTAAACCGCAAGTTAATTCAGCTAACTCATCTATGGAGGGCATCAGAAAAAAAGAAAAACTCAGTAAACCCTATCGAAACTTCCACATTGTTCTTATTGGCCTTTTTATATCAAATAATCACAAGATTATATTTGGTCAGGTAATAGGTAAACATTCAGAAGACTATAAAGAAATTAAGAGGGCGCCTGGGTGGCTCAGTTGGTTAAGCGACTGCCTTCGGCTCGGGTCATGATCCTGGAGTCCCGGGATCGAGTCCCACATCGGGCTCCCTGCTCGGCAGGGAGTCTGCTTCTCCCTCTGACCCTCTTCCCTCTCGTGCTATCTCTCATTCTCTCTCTCTCAAATAAATAAATAAAAAATCTTTAAAAAAAAAAAAAAAAAAAAAAAAAAAAAAAAAAAAAAAAAAAAAAAAGAAATTAAGAGATGATGTTTCTGGTGTTCTGTTTAATTTATTTCCTATTACAAATAATTTTTTTCCTAAATATATGTAAGGAGAACCCAAGAAACTGACTTCTCTACCACAAAAACACTGTGGCCACTTCATTAGCCACATTAAATAATTTGTTTCCCGATGGGCTATTCATGCCCCAACACACAAAGAAAGGGTGGGAGAAGCTGCCCTGGAGGATCAATGGGTCTTAGAAATTCAGAAAGTGCCTATTTGGGGATTGTGTAAAGACTTTCAAATAATTCTGACCAAACCTCAACCTCTCTGAGTAAGAATATATGGTATGGTTGTGGCTCTAGGCTGAGTCCTTGATGAATGAGGAAAAATTAATGAGAGGATTTCTGGCCCACTGGCTCAACTCCAAGGGAAACATAATATTGTTGGATAAGCAATCATGTCTTTACATTGCTTTCATGCAAATATCCCACCCTTCTTTCTCAACTAGGATAAAAGATGGCAGAAAAGTCACAAAACAGAGTTTTAGCTTTGTATCTTACATAGCAGAACCTAGCAAAATAAAGTAATTTAAGCAAAAGTACTTTCTTAGCACATGATACTAAAGGCAACTCTGTACATGTTAAAATATTACTCAAACCCATAAGCTCTTGTTGATTCCTCAATAAATAATTTGTTTTGTTTTATGATTTTGCACACTCCAGAAATGCAGAACAATTTATAGTTTCCTAAACCAACTAAATTCTTATGTATACTGTGCCTACTGCCTCTATTGCCCATTCTACTTGTATCATATTCTTAGAATCTCATTCAACTGCTGCTACCCCTAAAAGTCTCCCCAACTTGCCAGACCTATATAGTTTCTTATCCATATCCCACTGCATGGCATACACAATTTATGTTACAGTTATTTGCCTATGTGCCTAGCTCCTCACTAGACCGAGAATTTTAATTTTAAGGGTAGAGTCAGGGATCATACTTTTACCCCACAATACCTTACATAATCCTGGGAACTAAGAGACAAACAGAACATTTTTATTGAATGAATGACCCAAAGTAGACATGACCTAGCCAATTGTGGGAATAACTTAACTTCTCATTGCAAACATTTAAAATGTAGTATAGAACACCTCAAGGCTGAAACAATGTAAAAAATATACAGATGTATATCTATGCATAATCAAATAGCCCTTCCCTATACAGCAGTTAAGCAAAGTGTCACTACATTAATGCATTTTTCAAATCCTTATGCTCTGGCCACCATTTCCACACCACCCCAGAGGAAAGTTAAAGGCATGATTGAAACAACAATAACAATGATTCTAACAAAAACCATATTTCCAACTTTGTGAAACTTCTTTGTCTCTGTTTCTGTCTTTCTCTCTCTCACCATCTCTTTCTCTTTCTTTTCTCTCTCCCCTATATATTAAGGAAGAGGACATAGATGGGATTTTCCTATGGTGTGGTATATGCTTTCGATATTTCTTATAGGTTGCCTGATTTCTTGTGGTCTTGGAAACCACCCTTCAGAGTGACTCACCCACCATTCAATGCTCTGGGTTGTTTAAGACTCTTTCATACTCTTAACAGTTCTACATATAAGGCAGTTGTCTATTATCTGTGTCTAACTGTGATCAGTCACTAGTCAAAGAAGAAAAATTGTGATTCACCTCAGATGATCTTTGCTTGTGCATAGATTTATGTTGCTGTCTACATTTATGGTGTGTGTGTGTGAGAGAGAGAGAGAGAAAAAAAGAGACAGACAGACATACAGACACAGACACACACAGAAGCACCAGGATTGTGTACAGTCCTTTAGGCTGGCAGCCTTGATGCAATGTTCAGTCTTTGAAAATCCCTATTTGGAACATTAGAAACATCTGGAGAAACCACATTTCCATGTTGAAATAAAGATAAGTTGTCATTTCTGCTACTCATTTTGAATTTATCCCACAGCCTGATGAGAGAATTTTGCCCAGAGCAAGTTATAGAGTATGTAACTAAAAAAGAAAAAATAATTAGCAAAAGGAAAAAGAAAGAAAAAAAAAAAGAGGTCAGGATTCTACCAGGGGTTTCCTTAACTACCCCTCCAAATATGTTTGCTCCATCCCAGTGAATGGGCTCCTGGGACATACTGAGCTGTGGGCAATAGGATCCAATACAGCCATGGGACACTTCCCAGACCCATTTATCAGCCTCTATTGTTTTTCCACCTACTAAATTTAAATAATATTTTTTAAAAGATTCTATTCATTTGAGAGAGAGATACACAGAGAGAGTGTGTGCACACAAGCTGGGGGATGGGTGTGTGGGTCGGGGGAGGGGCAGAGGAACAAGCAGACTCCCTGCTGAGCAGAGAGAGCAGGACATGGAACTCAATCCCAAGACCCTGAGATTGTGACCTGAACTCAATCGACTAAGCCACCAGGCACCCCTAAATTTAAAAAATAATTTAGACTTGTGCTTAATAATGCATGTATTTGGTCTGGAAATCTAGGAAAATGCAGTATAAATGTAAGGTCCTAGGTTGATGTTCAAGAATCATGTTTTCTATTTCATACTTGAGAGCTTGTCTTCTTGGGCCTGTGATTAAACAAATCACAATTTTTAATATGTCTCCCTTATCCAGAGAAAGTAATGCAGTTTTGTAGAAGTCCATCTAACTGGAACAAGCCTCTAGAATGCAGCTTCCCTATGTTGCAGGTAGCCATTGTGGTGAATTCAATGACTTACAGCCTCTGCCCAGGACATCCTGGTGCTCAGCTAAGTGTCCAGCTAATGCACTACATGAGGGGAATTTATACATAAATCAACAGAACTGCCTTCATCTTTCTTTCCTTCTTTTGAGCTCCCACAGTGATCTCCCACTAAGAGGGAGTCCTTTCATTTGCTCATGGTTCTAACGCACTTGTGGGAAAAAATATCAGACATTTTTGGCTTTTGGATTTCATACTCAAGTATGAATATGTGGTTTCATTCCAAAAATACCATAAGAAAGTCTGAGGAGTAGCAAAGCCAGGGGGAAAAAATAGCTGACATTGAGATTCAGTCTTGAACATCCACAAATATTTCTAGAATCCTCTTTTTTTTTTTTTTTTTTTTTTTGGTCAAGGAGACCATTCTTCAAAGAAAACCTTAGTCATTGAAAAGCCAGATATATAAAAGAAATGAATAAGAAAGACTCTTCTTGAAACAGGCCTGAATCCTGCCTCTGCTTCTTTGCAAGCTTCCTCCAAGGCTCTCATGGGGCAAGTTTGAAAATCAGTGCCTGGCCCCGGTTTCCAAACTGTGCTCCAGAAAATATGAATCTTTTCAGATGTTTTCCAAAGACTTCTCTGGTCAGAATTCTGTCACAGGCTGTATACCATATCCTCCTCTTGCAGTCTCAAAGTTTATTTTAATATAAGAAGACTCCAGAGAGTTCTCACACAAAAGGATTTAATACCACATGGAATCTTTAGGTCACGGACACTGCCATATATTCTTGACTGCCAGCCCATGGCGTTTCCCCTGGTACCCTTAAAACACACTCATTGGGGGAAGCCCTTTGGGGAGAGAACAACCACCTGACTTATTGGACTACTTTCTGCAGGGAGACAGCTCTGAGTAGGGGCTGGGATGGTGGAGAGGTGCAAGTAACTCAGTGGGGCCCAGAGGAGCAGAGTAGAGAATGTAAAGGACACAGGGGCCAGCATTTATGCCAGTTGGAGTAAACGTCATATCCTCTCTCTGTTTCTCTCCATGTAGACCAAAAATTCAATGGAGAACCCTCTCCTTGACATTTTTCCATTTCCTACCAGATTCCTCAGCAACCTCTTTGAAAACCCTAAGGCATGGCAGCAAAGCATATCAACCAAATGATGGGTGTCTCTCCCTCGCTGAAAAAAAAAAATTCTCAAATGAATTTAAATATTTACCTATTAGTCTATTTCTAGTTCTATAATGTTCTATAATGGCTTCAATTTCCTTATAAATATGTACACTTAAGTGATTTCTGAGAAATGACACAAAAGAACAAGCAGTGAAAAAAACACAAAACAAAAAACTAGAGAGATTTGTCATATGGCTCATACAGATCATGTTAAATCTATGAATATAAATTTTACACAATCATGCTCATTATCCTGCTTGTCAGAATAGATTAACAACTTTTTTTTTCTTCCTGTAAGTTTTCATTTCCTTTTTCTTTTCTTTTCTTTTTTTTTTTGTAAAGGAATGAATGAAATGCTTTTGGTAAACAGGTAAACCAAAAAATCATTCTGAGCCATGACCTCAGCCATCAGCTGTCCCCATATTTTCTAACATCCTGAAATTTTCCATTCAACTTGGGTGGCTGATTTCACATTTTTTTCCTGGACCTCTGTACCCTGTGGAGTTTGGGACACCACCAAATGCAGGGAGTGAGCCTGACACCTGCCGGTGGTCTCCTGGCTCCTGCCCTGCGTAACACAAATCTGGGGGGAGGACAAGCTCGAAGGCCACACTGCCCTCCCACACAGACTGGAGGAGGATGCTGGGGGATGAGAAAATTAGCTCTGGGAAACATTTAAAGGAAAAGGAATTATGGACCAAAGCTTTGCTTCAGATGCAAATGGAGAAGGCTTAATTAACCTTTACTTTTTCCCATTAGATTGGTGAATATTTGGATTCACTTGAGAAATGTTTTCTTACCTTCTCAAAACAGATCTGAGCCAGTGATAAACATGTTAAAAACTAATTTTAAAAGCAAATAAAAAGATGTCCTTCGTGGGAGGTTTTACCATCATAGTTTCGAACTTCAGTTTAATGGAGAGTTTTTAGCACCTGTTGGATACTCACCCCATCTGGGAGATACGACTCTAAATCTAAATTTTGTTTTGAGAAAAAGTGCTCAGAAATGAATGATTCACATGCAACCACTCCGAGTTATTAATTTGAAAGAAATAAAATTTGTTTTCTGAAGACTCCCGCTGCTATCAGTATTTTTTACAGAACTGTTGTTCTTGCATACTAATATAGTTCTTTTCTTTTGGGACACTGTTAGTTATGAAACAGAACTGATTATCCTGCCAGTGACCTATATTAACAGAACAGGGGGCAGGGAAGGTAATCTCTGTTTGTAACCTTTCACCTTGAAAGGTGCCTCTGTTGTTAACTAACTAATGTGGAAACCATACTGATCTGCCTGAGATAGCCAGTGCCTATGACCATTTTTATATTAGGAGAAGCAAAACTCAACTTCAGGATAAATCTAGCATCATTATCACCATATCCCTTCCTCTTACCTACATTCTAATTCTGTGAAAAATTTTCAGGAATTTCCTGACATCTTCAACCAGCATAATTTCCAGCAGGTATTAGAAGTTTGGAGGTTGCCCTCAATTTCATTTGTCACCTTTAACGTGAGCTCTCCATGAAGTGTTGGTAATAAGCAATTGCACAGAGCCATACCCGAGTGTTTTACCAGCCTGTTTTCACATGTCATGTTTCTACACGGAGTCACATGTGACATGGATTAAATCATAACCCCCCAAAGCAATCATACTGTCAAAGCTCAATATAATATAATGACTGAATTTCTGTCTCTGCAAATCCTTAAAAAGGAAGTTGTGTTATACTTCTATTTTTCTATAAAAACAGACCACCATGTCCATCCTGACATTTTCACCCTAAATTTAACATATTATTCACCTAATGGGAAAAATCCAACTCATGCCTACTTTTATTCCTTATAATGTGTATTCTTTCCATATAAATACTCTAAACATCAATATTTAGTAATGATCTTCCTTTGTATACAGATACCAAAAGATAATTGACCTGCCCTTACGGCTTATCTTTTTCACTTAATTTTGAATTATACATCTTAATGAACAAGCAGCTTAAAACCTCTCTATGGACAAAAAACAAGAAAAAGGTTTTGAGATTATAAAAGGTCAATACATTTGCAAACATTAAATGACTCTTCACACAATACCTCTTAGCAAAAGAATTTCTCTGGTAATAATACCCAAGTCTCCAGAGATTTTCCTGGCCTTAATTCTGCAATCTAGTTTGGATCTGTACTATGTATTATGCTGGCCTTGTTTTCTTCTCTACAATGATGACTCAAAACCTTTAGAAAAGCAAGCTTCCTTTCCATTGGCTTTACATTGGGTGCTGTGGAAATTGAGGAATAGTGGTACCTTTGGCATCTCCAAGATTACTAGGACCTTTGCCACCATATATCACCTGCAGAGATACGGGAGCTCTTGGCCTGAGCAGGTGCCACTGGAGACCTTGGGACTCTGGTTACTGCCCTGTTTGGAGCCACCAGGTCGGTGATTACCCCTGGACTCAGCCAGGAGGAGGAGGCTCTGCAGAAGAAATTCAACCAGCTCAAGGAAAAGAAAAAGGCACTGCTGGCTCTGAAGAAGCAAAGTAGTACAGCAGAGCCAGCCAAGGCAGTGTCCAACGTTCACTGTCAGAGCAGCCTGTGGTAGGCCCAGCCATGGCAACAGAGCAGGCAAACCAGCTGGTGAAATCAGGAGCCATCAGTGTCCTCAAGGCTGAGACCAAGAACTTGGGCCTCAGATGTTCTCGAACCCTGGTGGGGAAGTTAAAGGACCCTGAGGGGGGGCCAGTCCACAATTTCCAGCTGTTCCAAAGGAGCATATCTGCCCCAGAGAAAATCTTTGTATGAGAGTTTTGTGTCTTCCAGTGATGGGCTTCGGGAACTGGGGCCAAGATGGGGAAGAGGCAGAGGGCCCAGGGGCTGGTGAGGGACCCCCTCAGAACTTTGACTGGTGCTCTGAAAAACCTGGTGGTGCCCACTCCTCAGCCTCCCCTCCCCGAAGCTGCAGCTAGGGCCACAGTTGTGAGCAGAATGGGGACAAAGACAGAGACCCTGATCAAGAACCAGAAGGCCCCTTCCACATGTTGGACTCGTTTCCCCAAAGCAGGGCCCCTCAGAAGGGGAATACTCTTTAGGTGTGTGGAGAGGACATGATGCCCACCGTCTTCTGTGGGACCTTCTCTTCCTTTGGAAATATCATTGACCTCTCCATGGGCCCACCCAGAAACTGTGCCTCAGTCACCTTTGAAAAGATGGCATCAGCAGATCACACCATTACTGAGCTCAATGGGATCCAGGTAGAATCGGTACAGCTCAAAGTCAGCATTGCCCGCAAATGGCCCATGCTGGATGCTGCCACTGGCAAGTCTATCTGGGGCTCCCTTGCTGTCTTAAACAGCCCTAAGGTTGCCACCGGGACAAGAGTATCCAGATTGTCTCCAGTGATGATGTCTACAAGGAAAACCTTGTGGATGGCTTCTAGGAAATGGAGCTGGACTCCGTGTATCTCATCTGTACCAACACTGGTCTCAGCGAAACACTGAGTTAGAAGCTCAAAAACAACAACAAAACCAAAATAAACACACAAAAAAGATACAGGAGCTCTATCTTCCCCACTAATTTTATTGAGAAATATTTGACATGCATGACATATGCATCACTGCATATGTATAATGCATACAGCTTGAGGTGAGGGTTTAATTTACACATGTGGTGAAATGATTATGATAATAGGTTCAGCTAACATTCATCTTCTCATGTAGATACAATAAAAAGAAAGAAGAAAAAAAATTATCCATGTGATGAAAAAGAAAAAAACATTCTCTTTAGGATTTACTCTCTTAACAATTTTCCTGTATACCATAGAGCTGTGTTAGTTGTAGTCATCATGCTGTATATTGCATCCCTAGTACTTATTTACCTTCAAACTGGAAGTCTGTACCTTTGGCCACCTTTCTTCCAATCCCCCCTCTCTCCATCCCCTTGACTCTGGCAACCACAAGTCTGATCTCTTTCTATGAGTTTGTTTTTAGCTGTTTTTTTGTTTTTATTTTTAGATTCCACCTACATATGTGATCATACAGTATTTGTCTTTTTCTGACTTATTCCATTTAGCATAGGCCATCAAGGTCCACCCATGTTGTCAGAAATGATGGGATTTCCATATTTTTTATGGCTGAATGATAGTCCACATTTTTATGGCTACTCCGCAACTTCTTTACCCATTCATCCATTGATAGGCACTTGTTTCTGTGTCTTGACTGTTGTAAATGCTGCAGTGAACATGGGGGTGCAGATATTTTGGAGTTATTTTTTTGTTTCCTTTGACTATATTCCCAAAAATGAAATTGCTGGATCATATGGCGTTCTATTTTAATTTTTTGAGAGTTCTCCAAACTGTTTTTCATAGTTGTACCAATTTACATTCCCACTGTTAGAATGACCATCATCAAAAAGACAAGAGATAACACATGCTGTCATGGAGTTCTTAACTTCCAAGGCCTGCCGACTGGGGCATGACTGACCAGCATGTGCCACTGTGACCAGCAAGTGGAACCAATGAAATTACCCATCCTGTGACCAGTGGCCGTCATCTCCCACTGTGCGGCCCCAGAGGGCCCTGAAGGAGGCCCTACTTACAATGACTGTGTTGTTTGCCAGGCTCTTCTTTCACTCCCACTAGGGGGGCTACCCGTGGACAGAATGAGCCCTGCTACTGATTCCACTGACACCATTTTACATCCAATTACCCCGATGTTCTAACAGAGGACCTTTTTAAAGTCTCCAGAAGCAAACAACCTTGAAAATGATTAGGAATGTGGTGTTCAAACTAAGGTTTTTGTCCCCACAAAAGATGATAGAACCTGGCTTTAGCACCATGTCAGACAGTGATGGGTGAGCTCTCATGCTGGGCCCAAAGCCCGGAAACAGCAAAGGCCTAACTGTATACATGATATGCTAATCTGTTTGCATAAAGTAAGTTGCTTATTCTTCAGCCCTACATTTTGCATTACCAAATATAGCCATATGCTTAATTTAGAAGTGATATAGTAACCTGCCTCAAAGGGAAAAGATCTCTGACCAACTTCCTGCTCCCTCCCTCCAGCCCCAAACAGGGATGGTCACTCCCTGTAGAACCAGTGGAAGTTTTCCTATTTCTGAGCTTACAAGCCAAACGCCTGTGCTCTTGGGTGCATATCACACACTGACTCACAGCATCTTAACTTCAGGGGCTGTAGCTGGGAAGCAGGCCACATCAACAACCCAGAACATTCAGGACATTCAACACAAGTGGGTGTGAATTTATTCAACCACAAATTATAAGTCTAATAATCAAATCTTACCCCACCCCACCTCAGATGCATACACTCCAGATTTATATGACTGAAAGCAATCTCTACAAACCCTCAGAACTCTTCAAATTGACTTTGCATGAACACTGTACATGGTCTTGTTCCCAGGCACTTTTTACGGTGAACAAATAGTGTTCGATGCATCACTGTCATGGGCTCACTTAAGAACAAAGGCACAGGAGAGCAAATAGCAGTAGTCAGAACCAGGCAGAGTGCTCATTTATCCACCAGAGTAAGTGACTGGATTGTTTCTAGCAGGACGTGTGTGTGTGTGGTGTATGTGTGAGTGTAAGAGTGTTTGTTTATAAGCCATATATTGATAAGGTAGGACAGCCTATGCAGTTACAGATTATAAAGTAAGTCATAAGCAAAATGTGTCTTTGGCACCATGTTTTCCACTCATTTTCTCACTTATCTATTCCACAAATACTTATTCAACAAATATAGGTGAGTGGCTACATCACAATAAAGAAGTAATAATGTGCTAATTTTCAAACATGGTTCAAAGCACCTTAATAAAATAACTCGCTTTATTCTCATGAAAATCCCTGGAGGTGCAGCTGTTACTATTTCCATTATACAGAGGGGAAAACTGAGCAATGACTATGTCACTTGCCAGGCCATGGAGCTGGAACAGCCAGCAGTAGACGAGCCGGAGCCCCACTCCCTGCATGACATCAGGCTGCCTCCGCATGTGGCTGTCTGGCCAACCAGAGCTTGAGAGAAACAGCACAGAAATCGGGCCAGACCTTCTTCCCCACCTGCTGTTGTGAACCTCAAGGAGAGATGGCATATCCTAACCCAGAGTCTCCCCTTTGACTTCCTTTCCTCAGGGTTAGACTGTAACCCAGGCCACATAGTTTTGGAAAAATGTATGGACTATTATAATTTTGTAGGTACATACTAACAATATTTGTTTCTCTTAGATGAAATACCAAAAGTAAAGCTTTTTGTGTCCCATGACAGGCAGAAGAAAGCAGGGCTTTCGGTAGCCATGGCAGCATCTGGCTGGGTGTGAAGCCATAATCTACCGAGAGGGAATGCTTACCTACAGGAAGACCTGGGACATGCTGCTCTAAGCCTTCTGGGGAAAACCAGCCATCTGAGAGAAGGCCAGGTGAGTAGCTGTGCCCTATGGTTCCCCATGCAGACCTGCCCTCCTGAGAGTTGTACACCTGTAGTTCTGCCTGAACAGAGAACAGTGGAACCCTCACCCTAAGACTTCTCTGAGTCTCCAGACCAGGACCACATAAGAAGAGGGGTAACCATCAGAGGCTGCTAGGAAAGATCCTTCTGTTCTGGTGAAAGCTTCCTAATGACCACTACACAGAAGCCAATCCTGACTTTAATCCTGCCACTAAACACTTCTGCAACTCCTCAGCAGCTCCAGATTGCTTGGGGAAAATGCAGGATACCTTCCCTTGCAACACAGATGCTAAGTGCTCATCCAGTACCTCTCTCCTCCTATCTTACTGAGCTGACCACCAACATGCACACATGACTCTCTGTGACTCAGGTCAGACCATCTCCTACCTGACCTTTCCCTACCATGTAAGCCCCAATTCACCTCCGCAATTCAGCTCAGGCAGCACCGCCTGGAAATCACTCTTGACTCTTCCTCCTGGCCTCCAGGCCCAGTCAGATCCATTTCATTCCTTCCTGTTGCTATGTGTTATCTTTCTGAGTAAGGGTATACTTGACAAGAAGGTCCAATTCAAGGCTGAAATAAAGTTTAATTAAACTAAACCTGTGGTTATGAATTATCAATCTAGTAGTCCAGTGTTTTAAAAAATGGGCTTTGTTGTTCCCTAGAAAATGTGAGTTCTAGAACACTATTAATGTATTTCACTCTTAATTATAATCTAAAAATGTATTTTATCAGTTATAAAAACTTCTCTGTCACAGTGAAATTTTGACTTGAAAGATATACTCATAGGATAAAAATTTAGTTTCTTAAGTAAATTACTATCAAATTAGTTTTAAAATAATTAGTTTCCTGGCCCCTGAGGGGATCTGCAAACCATGGGTTATTCACATTTTTCCTTTAAAAGGAAAAACCTGGATATTATCCAAGTTTTGAAAGATATGGGAACACTAAGTATGACCTTAACTATGTAAAATGTATTCACAGGAAAAATCTGAAAAGTAACATAATAAATAGCTAACACTGGATATTTCCAAAGGGAGACAGGAGTAATTTGTTATTTTCATGGTATAAAATGTTCATGATTTACTTTTATCCTAGGGAAAAAAGTAAACTTTAAAAATATATCAACAATATGTGGACACCATTAAAAATGATATTCTGAATTTGGCAATCAAGTTACCAAGCAAAAATCTAAAAAGATTTTTTATTAATTTTTTACTAATGTGAAAAAAGATATGGATATTTTTGGGGTTTCTAAAGTTCTGCGATTTATATATTCCTGTAAGTGGATATAGATCTGAAATTGTTCATATTGGAGAAATTTTATAATAGATTATTTAAAAAATAACAAAAACACAGCCTACAGAGCATTCCTAGTATGTAGTACATCATAGCTAGAGGATGACACTCCTGATGTCTGGGATACACTTCATAATAACTTTAGTGGGGGAGGGGGGAGAGGCAAGTAGGTAGAGACATACAGGAAATAAAACAGGCAATGTACTGAGAATTGTTGATGCTACGTTAGGTAAATCAGGTTCATTTTACTCTTCTCTTTATTTTTCATGTGTGTTTAAAAATTTTATAATAAACATTTTTAAAAAATAACACAAAACCAACCAAAACTACCCACTCAGTAAGATACTATTATCCACCCATCAGAATGGCTGTAAAAAAGATGGATAATACCAATTGTATCTTAAAACTCTCAAAAATCAAATCTGTTTAGGATACAAAAACCCTTTATAGTGAAGCGTATATTTTTCAAATATGGACTGCATAAAAACTTTATGGGTTTATTATCTCTTCCAAAGCCTGAATCTTTGTGTGCCTTGATAAATGTTCATGTTTGAATCATGTCTGCATTTACTTGAAGATAATATTCATGTGTGTGTATGTGTGTGTGTGTATGTGTGTGTGTGTAAAACTGGCTACACAAAATACATAACCTCGTACCCTTTCTAAACATGATTAATTTGGCTCAACCAAAAACTACAAGAGGCTAGGCAAAAACTTGCTGATAAGCATGCATCAGTGACATAGCACAGACCCTTGACCTTGTTATCACACTGTATATATCATAGATCCTATATTAATATGCCCTTTAGGACTTTCAAACATTGAAAGACTTCAATATGACTCAGTGCTGAGCAGTGAAAGTTTTCATATATTTTATTTCATTTACTTAAAAAGTAATAGTCACCAGCAGTTTACTATATTTCCTTTCTATTTAAGAATGTAGCCTAAAAAAATAAAAGAGATGGGAGTCCAGCGTTGTGTTATTACAGTTCTAAAGTTCTCATTTAATTACAGTACATCATGACCATTCTAGACCTGATGATTTATATTGCACTATAATGTTGAAATATTCTCTTAGCTCAATAATTATGACTAAGTTTTTTCTAATCTTTTAAGTCTAACATTGTATGGACAGGTTTTATTTTCACAAGAAAAAATATGCATAAAAACTAGAACATTATATTATAAAAAAGCATGTTGAAATAAGGCAGAGAAGAGTGAAAAAACACAAATAGATATAAATAGAGATATAGATAGGGATAGGGAGATGGGAAGAGAGAGAGAAGGAGGAAGGGAAGGAGGAAGAGAACGGGAGAGAGGGAGGGAGGGAAGGAAAGGGAAGAAGAGTGGAGGAGAGGGAGAGAGGGCGAGTAGGGAATGAAAACCTATGTGACCGCTACCACATAAAGGATGGGGCTAGGAGCCCAGAAATTCCGGCTGTGATTTGCCCAATCATTATGACCCCCCCTTCTTACCAAAAGTAACCACAATGCAGATTTCTAACACTAGTTTATCTGTTTTTTTAACCTTATATAAATAGAATCATAGCGTATATATTCTCTTTTTTCTGGCTTCTTATTTCAACTTTAAGTTTGTGACTCACCCTATTGCCAAATGTAGCTATTGTTCACTCTATTTCAGTGTTCTTTAGAGCTCATCACACACATGTACCACAAAACACATATCTTTGATGTAATGGACATCTGAGTGATTTCCAAATATGAGCTAGTATAAATAATGTTGCTGTGAATATTCTTGAACAAATCTCTGGGTGCCATGTGTATGCATTTCTGTGGAGTATATATATCAAGGAGAGAAATTTGAGTTTTTGTAGGTAATGTTTTTTCCCAAGTGGTCCCTATTGAAAGACAAAATGTGGAACAACTCATTCCTTGCCTACCCACAAGTTCCAGGAAACTAATTTAAGAACAAAGTACTTAAGAAACAAATTTGAGGGTAATTTACTTAAGAAACAAAATTTTATTCTATGAATATATTTTCCCATTGAAATTTATCACTATAAAAGAAAAGTTTTTATAACTGAATTTTCTAGTTTCTCAGTATGGGTGCAATTGAATTATCTGCTAAACCCTGAATTCCCCAGGAGGTTTCTAATATGGGAAGTGATGTCTTACGGCAAGCTTTGTTTTCTAAACATTCAGAAAAATACATAAAACTGTGTTAGTATGAGATGTGACCTGATAATGAGACTATATTTAAGTCTACACATCCAAATGACTGACGTCCTTTAAATTGGCCATTTTGGGAAAACTAGGCATTTATAAAAAGAGGAGAGCCTCAATTAAATATTGATGCATGCAGTGTCCCCAAGTGCACACTGGACAGGGCTGGCCTGACCCGCCTTCCTGCAGCCCCATCTCCCTCCAGGCTGCTACCACAACAACCCTCTGGAAAGCAAAGCCAATCCCATTCCTCCACTGGATAAAACTTTCAGTGGCCTCAGCCTGGCCCACAAAGCCTCAATAACTTGTCTTCAGCATGCATAGCCAAGGTGGTTTTTATTCGATCTCACTGCATAAAATGCCATGTGCCTGGCACTCTTCGAAGTGAGTAACAAGTATTAACTCACTTAATCTTCATGTCAACCTATGAAATGGGCACCATGATTTATACTCCTGTCTTTACAGATAAAGAAATTGAAGTATGAAGAGGAAAATGCCATAGCTCAAGTCACATCACGAGGACAGCACACCCAGCCCATGTGATTCTAGGACCAGACTTGCAGCCCCTGTCCCCACTGCTCTTCACTCATACTCTGCAGTAATGCTGCACCCCAATCTTCTTGTCCTTCATCCCTGGGTTCATCTTGTGCACATGCTGATGCTTCTCCTGACAGGCCTTTCCACTTGCATCCACCTCAGGGTCTGCTTTTGTTCATCTTTGATCCTCTATGGGCTCCTACTGGACTTTATACTCATCTCTTTGTTAACTTGCCTATTTTAACAAAATTACTATTTTTCATGTCTGTGTCCTCTACTAGAGTGGGAATTTGTTGAGAAATAAAGTGATATTGCATCAAAATCTCAAGAGTCTACTTGGGTGTTCAGATCATATTAGCAATTCAATAAAAAATTGTTGATTGATTTGATGAAAAGGAGGGAAGACAAGAAAAAAGGGAAGGAAGAGCTAATTTGGATGTTGGATAGTGGAAAGTTGTGTCAGAAATGCCTGGGTTTGAATTCCATTTTTAAATACTCATTAGCTATCAAACAAATAACTAAATCTCCCTGAAGCTTCATTTCCAATTGTGTATAATAAGCATGAAAATGACTACTTTTGCAGAATTATTGTAAGAATCAGAGATTATGTAAAGTGACTTGCACACAATAAAAACTATTATCATTACTACTACTATTTGTAATGCCATTTATGCTGCATAGTGACATTTTCTTTATCTCTCTGGTGATCTATATCCTGGATGATGTAAAATCAATCGTGCTCACCTTCAGGAAGAGCAGGGCAATCTTTTCTGTGCCAATATTAAACATCACTCATATGCCTAATGCTTTTGTACCTTCACAAAAGATTTCAACTGCTCAAGTACACGCTGCCAGGAGCTGGAAACTGAGAACTTGTGGAAGTCACTCTGTATTACTCAAGACACTAGAAGACTACACCATTCACTGTGTAATGTTGCAGTTCTCAACTCGAATGCTTATAATTAAAAGGTCAGACACAAACAGATCATGCACTCAGAGAACCTGGCACATGATACTGCATGTGATGAGGGAACGGTCACTTGTCTCTCCTCCTTGAGGCCCCAGGCAAGCCTAGGGCCCTGGAAGGATCTGCACACACTGCAGAGCTGAGCTTGTATTATCTTAGAACACTGGTGTGTTGTTCCTACCTTCCTATAAAATGAAGACAAAGCTTATTTTTCTAGGAAACCTCTAGCCCATAAAACACGTGACTTCTCATGATTCATTTTGTCATGTTATGAGAATCCACGAGCTCCTTAGCATCACTCCTTAAGCAACTGAAATTTCTATTTGGCAGCAAACAAGTGGGAGTAAAATACTCTTAAGTAAGGAATGCACTTGAAGTGCTTCTATACTAGTAATTATACACTTGGTGTAAACACAGGTCCAACTCTTTCCAAAAACTTGATTTATTGTTCGTACTTCCACCTGTGAGAGACAAGTGCTTACAGGAAAAGCCTTGATATATTTTATTAATCTGCATAGGTGTATACGACATCTCTGGTGTGAAAGGGTATGTGAAGAACAGATGCAATGTTGAGTCCTCATTGTGTCAGCTTGTTTCCCAATTCTGAAATGAAATGATTAATGCAAAAGTGCATCACAAATGCAACGAGGTTAATCATTAAAATGACTGCAGGAATTCTGAGAGTGATTTTCAAGCATTGGTCATGGATGCTATATAGAAATTTTTTAGAATGCACAGGCCAATTATTTTATAGCATAAATGTTTCTGGGATAAATTAAAAAAACACTTTTTCTAGGTACTTTCAAATTGACAACTTTGTACCACTAACAACTATGGGACATACAAATTACAACTACTGGGCATAAATAATGAGTGCATGCCCAATGAGTTATGCATAAAATGGAAGAGTCTACTATTTTTTATTAACATATAATGTATTATTTGTTTCAGGGGTACAGGTCTGTGATTCATCAGTCTTACACAATTTATAGTGCTCACTATAGTACATAACCTTCCCAGTATCCATCACCCAGCCATCTCATCCCTCCCACCCCCCTCCACTCCAGCAACCCTCTGTTTCTTGAGATTAAGAGTCTCTTATCATTTGTCTCCTTCTCTGGTTTCATCTTGTTTCCTTTTTCCCTAACTTCCCCTATGATCCTCTGTCTTGTTTCTCAAATTCCTCATATTAGTGAGATCATATGATACTTGTCTTTCTCTGATTGACTTATTTCGCTTAGCAAATACCCTCTAGTTCCATCCATGTTGTTGCAAATGGCAAGATTTCATTTTTTTGATGGCTGCATAATATTCTATTGTTTATATACATATATATATACACACCACATCTTCTTTATCCATTCATCTGTTGATGGACATGTAGGTTCTTTCCATAGTTTGGCTATTGTGGACATTGCTGCTATAAACATTGGGGTGCATGTGCCCCTTCGGATCACTACATTTGTATATTTGGGGTAAATACCCAGTAGTGCTATTGCTGGGTCATAGGGTAGCTCTATTTTCAACTTTTTGAGGAACCTCCATACTGTTTTCCAGAGTGGCTGCACCAGCTTGCATTCCCACCAATAGTGTAGGAGGCTTCCCCTTTCTCCGCATCCCCACCAACATCTGTCATTTCCTGACTTGTTAATTTTAGCCATTCTGACTGGAGTGAGGTGATATCTCATAGAGGTTTTGATTTGGATTTCCCTGATGCCGAGTGATGTTGAGCACTTTTTCATATGTCTGTTGGCCATTTGGATGTCTTCTTTGGAGAAATGTCTGTTGATGTCTTCTGTCCATTTCTTGATTGGATTCTTTGTTCTTTGGATGTTGAGTTTGATAAGTTCTTTATGATTTTGGATACTTACCCTTTATCTGATATGTCATTTGAAAATATCTTCTCCCATTCTGTCAGTTGTCTTTTGGTTTTGTTGACTGTTTCCTTTGCTGTGCTAAAGCTTTTTATCTTGATGAAGTCCCAATAGTTCATTTTTGCCCTTCCTTCCCTTGCTTTTGGCGATGTTTCTAGGAAGAAGTTGCTGCGGCTGAGGTCAAAGAGGTTGCTACCTGTGTTCTCCTCAAGGATTTTGATGGCTACTTTTTAATGGGCAATTCATAAAGTCTCTCTATCTCTCTCTCTTTTTATTTAACACCCAAATGAACATGACATTCTGAAATGCTTGTGAATTGGTGAACAAATCCACATCATGGTGAGTTAGAGAAGCTGGAGGGAAATGAAAAGGCAGAGAAGAAAAAAAAGGTAAGTCTGGCAGGTCAGGAAGGGACTGAAGGCAGTGTCTGGGGTCCCATGGATCCCCTGCCTAGAGTTCTGCATGCAGCAGCACCAAGGGGCATCTACAGTGAGGAGTGGTCATAGGAATGTTAATTTAGAGTAAAATCCCCAAGGCGAGAGCAAACTCAAAGGAAACTTTTGAAAAGACAATGACAGTGGAGGTCAGAATTGTCTGATCAAAGAGTCAGGAGGCAGAAGAGGAGCACAGGTTACCCAAGAGAGTTACAAGGACATCTAGGAAAATATTTGACCCCTAGGTGCTTGTGTAAGACCAACTCTTATGCATTCTCTTGGGGTGAAGTTCAGCTATATTTAAAAGACTAGAAAATAGACATCTAGATTCTACCTATAAAGTGTTCTTTATTTATGGACATTACAGGCTGGCCTAGCTAAAGCACTAACTAGTTGCCAAAGTATTAGTCAATAAAGAAGCCTATGAAGAAAGTGCTCATTTTTTGTAGTTGCTCAGAACTTAGTTTGAAGTTCAGCACTACCACTTCCACAGCCATGCAAAGACATTGTTAAGCTTCAAACTAAGCTCTGAAAGTGACTTACCTCATGGTGTCCATGATTAGTCTATGAGTGCCCAGCACACTGCATGTCAAAAAATATTTCTTATAAACTTGACTTAGAGCTCCCGCGCTAAGAGAGCCCCAGCTCTCTCTCTCTCTATAGATAGATAGATAGATAGATAGATAGATAGATAGATAGATAGATGAGAGAGAATGAAAGAGAGAGATTGAAATTCATGTCTTGTTATTCACAGCAGTTGTGTTCTATAAAGACACCATGAACACTAAAATAGTGAATAATGAACCATTGCTTCTAAGGAACATACAGGGTTAGGGTCCAATGAGTCTGGTCACAATATTTCATCAACCTATCAATACGTACCTGACTTATTTGTGTTTCTGTTTATACGCTTATTTAATACATATTATTGATTCATTAATTTTGTACACAGCCAACAGCACTATAACTCATGCCTGAACAAAGCCTCCTAACACACATATTTTCTCAGTAGGGCACATCACAGCTGTCCTGAACTTGGGGCACTCCACAGCACCTCAGCACTATGTTTGGGAGTCATTTTACACATGAAAATCTCCAACAAAAAAACACAGAAATGCAAAAGACATGGCACTAAGAAGACTAAAAAGAGAACACAGTTGGTATTTTGAGAGTGGGATCACGAAGTCAGAGCTCCACCTCCTTCAACCTAACCTCAGCTGGGAACATACATATCAGTCAAGTCAAAGTTTTTCCACTCACCAAACATCCCCAATGACCATGAAAGCACAACTATTTGGGGCTTACAGATACATTCTAGAGCAGGCAAATTTGCAATAGACAATTCCTGAACGATGAAAATCAATCATATATATGCCAGATTCCTCCAGAAACATAGATTTTAAATAAATGTACCCTTTCCTACAATGAGACAGTTTCTTGTCTCTATATTCTAATCCCTTCTAACAGAATATCTCTCCTCACTAAGACTCTCTCTTGACAAAACTTTTGTGGCTCAGTGTGCTTTGTGATGATTTTGTTCCACTGCCGAGACACTTCTCCTGACTCTTGCTTTCAATTTGATGAAGTTTATAGTTTGTTGGTAGGTTGTAGATGAGAGTAAAGAATCCAGAGGAAAAAGATAAAGGAGAGACCCAGTGTCCTTCAATTGTTTCACCTGCATTCATCTTTTCTTTGCAAAAAGATTACAAACTCTTTGAGGAAAATGAACAAATTGCACTTATTAATTTTTTTTCCAAGTACCTAGTAGAGGTCTGATTCCTTGGCAGATAGCAAATGAATAGTTAAGGTTAAAGAATAAGCAGACATGAGTATAGATGGAAGAGGTATCAAGAATAAGAAAGAAGGATGTATTTGCCTCAGTATTCAGATCAAAGTTGGGAGGGCACAGAATTGACTGTAAAAATTGGAAAAGTGGGTAAAAGCAGAGAAGGGAGATGGAAAATAAGGGAGGAGGAGAGTAATGAAAGAAAGGGGCTTTATTTGTAACCACTTACCTTCAGTATATTCTTGGAAAATTGTTTTGCTTTGTTCCTCATCTAGAGTATATTTCCATGGCCTCAATAAAAAAAGCAGTATAGCCACACAGCATTTGATTCTCGGTACATGTTAAAAGTGCAGTCTAGGGGTGCCTGGGTGGCTCAGTCGGTTAAGCATCTGATTCTTGGTTTTGGCTCAAGTCATGATCTTGTGGGTGGAGAGATGGAGCCCCACCTTGGGCTCTGCACTCAGTGGAGAGTCTGCTTGAAGATTTTCTCCCTCTGGCCTTCCCCACACTGACTTTCTAGAGCATGTGTGCTCTCTTTCTCTAAAATAAATAAATAAATCTTTTAAAAAATAAATAAATAAAAGTGCAGTCTATCTTTCATGTGAAGAGGAAATAGAGTGGTGATTTCTAGAGTTAGTAAATAATAATAGTCTTATGTCAGGGAGGTGAGGGTGCAGAAGCAATCTATAAGGAGGTACTCTGTGCACAATGCCCATATGTTCACATTGTTTCCTCCATTCTTCCAATGGCTAGGATACAGCTGCATGGCCTCTTATTATCAATCTTAAAAAGTCATGTAGTACCACTTCAATCAAATGCCATGGTCAGAACAATCTCAAGCTTGCTGGGATTCACAAGGAGGGAACGTAGACCTCACCTCTCAGGAAGAAGGGTGTCAAGGTCACAGTAGAAGTATATGGATCAGATGGGAAATATTGTTGTGGGCATCTCTGGAAAATACAGTTTGCCACAAGTATTTTCCAGACAGTTAAAGAAATATGTGTCTCAAGTAGGAGTTAATGATCACCTGTGTCAAGCGTTACTGCTAAGCTCGCTAAGATGAGAACTGAGACTTAACTATTACATTTTGCCAAGTGGGATTTATTGGTGTCCCAGAGAAGAGCTGCTTGGATTGGAGTAGTTGAAAGAGGGCATGGGAGGAAAGAAAATGAAGAAGTGAACAAAAACAATTCTGTTAGGACTTTTCTTTAAAAGACAGAAAAAGGAGGTGGAAATAAAATAGTAGCTAAAGGTAATAGGTCAGAGGGGAGGAGCAAGATGGCGGAGTGGTAGGAGACCTAAATTTCGTCTGGTCCCAGGAATTCAGCTAGATAGGGACCAGAAAAGCGACCACTTTCCGGAAGGTAGAACGTATGGAGAAGTGAATCTGAGGCGATATTCAGGAAGATAGATGGCAGGGGAGGGGGCCTCCGTAAGCCGCTTCTGGCAAGTGATAGAGCAAAAGAGCACAAAATCAGAACTTTTAAGAATTGGCTCTGCTGAGGGAGGTCGATCCAGTGACTAAGCTAGTGGTAGAACTCTCTCTGGGACAGTGTGGTCTCAGGACCTTCGGGGTCACAGAAAGATGGGGGTGCCTGAGTGCGGCAGAGCTCCCAGGAATTGGACTGGGGAAGCCGGCTGCAGAGACAGAGCCAAGAAGTGGGCTCTCAGCTTGGGGTTGCCATAGACCGTGATCGGTGGCCCAGTCAGGCCACTGCTCTTCCAGCAGGGACCCAACAAGCAGCAGATCCGGGGTGACTCCTCTTCCTCCCCTGGGAGGAGCAGCATGGGAGCGCACCACAGGGATCTGCTGGGTTTGGAGACTCCACACGGGGTCATGTGCCAGAGATAGAAATGCTCGGTCACAGGCCAGGTGAGCATGGAGTGCAGCCAGAGGCCAGGGAGACGGGAGTGATTGACTGCTTTTCTCTGAGGGTTCACTGAGGAGTGGGGACCCGAGTTCTCGGCTCCTCCGGGTGGAGATTGGGAGGCCGCCATTTTCACTCCCGTCCTCCAAAGCTGTATGGAAAGCCTGCAGGGAACAAAAGCTCCTGAGAGCAAACCCAAGCAGATGACTTACCCGGACCCGGCAAGGGTGGGGCAATTCTGCCTCCGGCAAAGACATCTGGGAACCATGGCAAGAGACCCCTTCCCCAGAAAATGAGCAAGAACAGCCAGCGAAGACCAAGTTTACCGATCAATGAGAATGGCAGAACTCCAGCACTAGGGGAATACTGCATATAGAATTCATGGCTTTTTTTCCATGATTCTTTAGTCTTTCAGAGTTTATTTTTTTAACTTCTTTTTTCTTTTTTTTTGAATTTTTCTTTTTCCCTTTTTCAACCAACATCTTATCAATCCCTTTTTTAAAAAAATCTTTTTTATTTTTCATTTCTAAGGTCATATTCTATCCCTTCATAGTAGTTAACCTTATTTTTGGTACACACACACACACACACACACATATATATATATATATAAGTTGTTCTCTCTTTAAAATTTTGGGATATGGTTTCTTCTAACAGACCAAAATATACACTAAATCTCTAGTGTATGGCTTTGTTCTAGTCTCCTGCCTGATCACATTCTCTCCTTTTTTTAAAAAAATCCCTTTCTTCCTTTTTTCAACCAACTTCTTATCAATTCCTTTTATAAATTTCATCTTTACAGTCATATTCCTTCCCTTCATTGTATTTACCCTTATTTTTGTACATACATAAGTTTTTCTTTCTTTAAAATTTTGGGAGTCACTTTCTTCTAACAGACCAAAATAAGCCCAAAATCTAGTGTGTGGCACTGATCTATGCACCAGTCTGATCATATTTGATCATATTCTGGGTTTTTTTTTCTTTGTTTGTTTTTATCTTTTTCTTCTTTTTTTCTTTTTTCTTTCTTTCCCTTTCTTTTCCCCCAGTTTCAGATATCTTCTGATTTGTTTACTGTATATTTTTCTGGGGTCATTGTTACCCTGTTAGCATTTTGTTCTCTCATTCATCTATTTTCCTCTGGACAAAATGAAAAGACGGAAAAAATCACCTCAAAAAAAAAAAAGAACAAGAGGCAGTACCGACTGCCAGGAACATAATCAATATGGACATTAGTAAGATATCAGAACTAGAGTTCAGAATGATGATTTTAAAGATACTAGCTGGGCTTGAAAAAAGCATGGAAGATATTAGAGAAACCCTTTCTGGAGAAATAAAAGAACTAAAAATCTAACCATGTCAAAATTAAAAAGGCTATTAATGAGGTACAATAAAAAATGGAGGCTCTAACTGCTAGGATAAATGAGGCAGAAGAGAGAATTAGTGATATAGAAGACCAGATGATATGATACTTCATGTGGAAAACCCAAAAGACTCCACCCCCAAACTGCTAGAACTCATACAGGAATTCAGTATAGTGGCAAGATATAAAATCAATGCATAGAAATCAGTGGCATTGCTATACACCAACGACAAGACAGAAGAAAGAGAAATTAAGGAGTCAATCCCATTTACAATTGCACCCAAAACCATAAGATACCTAGGAATAAATCTAACCAAAGAGGCAAAGAATCTGTACTCGGAAAACTGAAATACTCATGAAAGAAATTGAGGAATACACAAAAGAAATGGAAAAACCTTCCATGCTCATGGATAAGAAGAACAAATATTGTGAAGAGGTCAATGCTACCTAGAGCAATCTACACATTCAATGCAATCCCTATCAAAATACCATCCACTTTTTTTCAAAGAAATGGAGCAAATCATCTTAAAATTTGTACGGAACCAGAAGAGACCCCAAATAGCCAGAGGAATATTGAAAAAGAAAAGCAAAGCTGGTGGCATCACAATTCCAGACTTCAAGCTCCATTACAAAGCTGTAATCATCAAGACAGTATGGTACTGGCACAAAAACAGACACATAGATCAATGGAACAGAATAGAGAGCCCAGAAATGGACCTTCAACTCTATGGTCTACTAATCTTCGACAAAGAAGGAAAGAATGTCCAATGGAAAAAAGACTGTTTCTTCAACAAATGGTGTTGGGAAAATTGGACAGCCATATGCAGAATGAAACTGGACCATTTCCTTACACCACACACAAAAATAGACTCAAAATGGTTGAAAGACCTAAATGTGAGACAGGAGTCCATCAGAATCCTAAAGGAGAACACAGGCAGCAACCTCTTCGACCTCAGCCACAGTAACTTCTTCCTAGAAACATCACCAAAGGCAAGGGAAGCAAGGGCAAAAATGAACTATTGGGACTTCATCAAGATAAAAAGCTTTTGCACAGCAAAAGAAACAGTCCACAAAACCAAAAGACAACCGACAGAATGGGAGAAGATATTTTCAAATGACATATCAGATAAAGGGCTAGTGTCCAAAATCTATAAAGAACTTCTTAAACTCAACACCCGAAGAACAAATGATCCAATCAAGAAATGGGCAGAAGACATGAACAGATATTTTCCCAAAGAAGACATCCAAATGGCCAACAGACATATGAAAAAGTGCTCAACATCGCTCAGCATCAGGGAAATCCAAATCAAAACCTCAATGAGATGCCACCTCACACCAGTCAGAATGGTTAAAATTAACAAGTCAGGAAATGACAGATGTTGGTGGGGATGTGGAGAAAGGGGAACCTTCCTACACTGTTGGTGGGAATGCAAGCTGGTGCAGCCACTCTGGAAAACAGTATGGAGGTTCCTCAAAAAGTTGAAAATAGAGCTACCCTATGACCCAGCAATTGTACTACTGGGCATTTACCCCAAAGATACAAATGTAGGGATACGAAGGGGTACGTGCACCCCGATGTTTATAGCAGCAATGTCCACAATAGCCAAACTGTGGAAAGAGCCAAGATGTCCATCGACAGACGAATGGATAATGAAGATGTGGTCTATATATAGAATGGAATATTTATGCAGCCATCAAAAGGAATGAAATCTTGCCATTTGCAACAACGTGGATGGAACTGGAGGGTATTATGCTGAGCAAAATAAGTCAATCAGAGAAAGACATATATCATATGATCTCACTGATAGGAGGAATTTTTAATCTCAGGAAACAAACTGAGGGTTGCTGGATTGGTGGGGGACGGGAGGGCTGGGGTGGCTGGGTGATAGACATTGGGGAGGGTATGTGCTATGGTGAGTGCTGTGAGTTGTGTAAGACTGTTGAATCACAGACCTGTACCTCTGAAAGAAATAATACATTATATATTAAAAAAAAAAGAAGATAGGAGGAAGGGAAAAGGCTAGGGGCAATCGGAGGGGGAGACAAACCATGAGAGAAAATGGACTCTGAGAAACAAGAGAACTGAGGGTTCTAGAGGAGAGGGGAGTGGGGGCTGGGTCAGCTTGGTGATGGCTATGAAAGAGGGCACGTACTGAATGGAACACTGGGTGTTATACACAAACAATGAATCATGGAACACTACATCAAAAACTAATGATGTAATGTATGGTGATTAACATAACATAATAAAAAAATAAAATAAAAAGCTTAAAAAAAGAAAAATAAAGATAATATGTCAAATGAGAGTTTGATTTTGATTTTTTTTGAGATGGGAGATATTACAATATGCTTCTGATGGGCTTAATATAGTATTAAGGGAGGATTTGGTGATACAGGAGAAAGATCATCTTTGGAATCATTTTATTGAGTATGTGAGAAAGGACAAGTTCTAGTGCACAAGTGGAAGGGCTACTGTTTTATATGAACATTTATCCATAACAACAAGAGGGAAGGGAAAGAACATGGACACATGTATAGGCAGATCGATGTTTTCTTTTCTCAGTAAAAAGTCATCAGCTGAGAATGAGGTATTAACAATTTGAAGAAAGAGGAAAACGTGTAACACATTCATCTGGAGAAATGTAATATGATTTCTAGTTAGTAGAGACTCACCTAAAATTGTTGATTGAGTGTTTTCCTCCTTCCCTACTGAGGTGCCCTAATGAAGACATGGAGTATGTAGAATTAGATACAACCAGGTTTAGGGGTTAGCCAGAGCAATATGAACATGAGAAAGAGCAAGGAGACTAACAGAAGATAAAAATAAGAGTAATTATAATGGTGGATTACAGAATTTAAACTGATTATGAAAGGAGAGGACATTCAGATGGGGAGTCAGAATGAAAGACAATAGAGTCAGTGGATTTTAGACCCTAGTGGGGTCAAAGAATGACCAGAATGGAAATCCTTTGGCAGGATGTGCTAGAAAGATTAAACAGGTAGAAGAAGAGTAGAATTCTTGAACTTTAGATAGTGGGAGGTGTTGAGCAGATCTAGATATGGCGTCAGAGGCAGATGAAGAGTGGAAACAGGATCACGGGAGGATCTGAGAAGCCAGAATGGTTGAGTCATCATCCATTCTGAAACCCACAGTAATGATGACTGCTGTGGTGTCAGAAGGACTGATAATAGGCTAGGGGTTAAAATCTTCAAGAACCAGCCTAGGCTCATGACTAGAAAGACTGTAGCTTGCTGAAATGAGGATTAGATAAGAAATAGAATAATTTGATGGCAATGTTCAAAGCTTAGAACTATGAAAGAGATAAGAGGGACAATAATCTGAAAGTGGCAATGAGGAGCAAAGGGAAATATTTAACATTTGATATAAATACGCAAATGCATGTATATGTAAACAATATAAGTCACGGAAAACACATTTGTCTTTAGTGTCCTCTACCTTCCCTTTTCTTGGGTCTGATAACCCCCTTGAGGTAACAATGACCAAAGCCTTCAGAATGTCCACTTTACACTTCTGAAAGTCTTAATAGCTTAATCTATTGAATAGGGTCATAATGCTTACCCTTACAGAATGCACTGGTGAATTGATTGATTGATTGATTCAACAATTATCACTGAGTTTCTCCTGGATGTTAGGCACTGTTTGAGGCACAGAGACAGGGCAGCAAAAGTTAAGTGATATTGCTACACTCATGGAACTTACATCCTAGTTGTAGAAACCACACCCTACAAATGTAAAGACAAAAGTAAATAAATAGTATAAATTTAGATTGTGATGATTAGTGCTAGGAAGAAATTAAATAAGGAACTGTGATGGAGAACAGCATGTGAAGCTGACTTACACAGGGTTCAGGGAAAGACTTTTCAAGCAGGTGACACTTTTTATAGTAAATGAATTACAATCGCTAAAATACAATAGATGCTAAATAGATTAAAGCCATATTGATAATGTTACAATGTATATAATGTATGCATTATAATGTATAATGTATATAATGTTATAATATAATATAATATTGGTTACCTGCTTATACTGTGTTTTAAAGTATAATAGACTTTTAAATGACACTAAAGTGAATAACCTTACTTAGCATCCTTTTACATATATAATAATTGTGAAAAATCAAACTTTAAGCAGAGGTGATGTTGTACCTAAAAGTTCCATGATGAAAGCTTGAGTTTTGTTTAAATGACCATGTCCAGTTTATTCATGCCTAACACCACTCTCTCTTTCAGAGCAGCAGACTGTATTAGAACTTTATGTTCTGAGACTGTGCTAAATCTTACTTAAGGCAATTAAGAACATCACTGTTGTGATGTTAATAGAAAGACTTTAATAGAAAAAGTTGCTGAAAAATGGAAGCAGGGTAAGAACACTCTCAACAAACCTGGCATGCATCATTCTGTTGCCACATCAGTGTCCTCTTCTTCTTTAGTTTTCTTTTTGAGGAAAGAAATATGTGGGCTGCCACTGGCTGGTTCTCACACCAAGAAGAATTCCTGTGAGATTAACAACACTCTACCTAAAGAAGACTATTCACTAGTGACTACCAGAATGAGGTAATAGCTAGATTAAGAATACTAGTTCTATGAGCTCAGTTATTTTATATTTTCCATGTGTGTCCAAGCACTGCAATGTATAATTACAAGATAGATTATATATAAATGGCTCTCTTGCTCTTGCTAACTCTTAAATGTCTTGGAGCTACTGTGTTTGGTGAGACAGACTTAATGCTAAGGGACAGAATGTGAATTTTCCCTTTTCCTTAACCCAACAAAACATGGTCATCTCCAATCATTAGGTAATGCCCAAGCCTCAGGTCCCCATTTCCTATTTATCTTCATCCTAACTAACATTTGCCAGCTTCAACTTGTCTGTAAAACTATTACAATCTTGGTTTGCATGAGCTTTTCATCCTGTGGTTGGGGCTTTGTTTACCTTGACTTAGGAAGTCTCACCTTCAACTGGCACTTTGCAAAGAGGAAGCATGTACTTTACCCACATAAAGACAGGTGGACAAATGGCTTCCCCATTCCACTACCCTATTCAACTATAGAACAGACATGATTGCAAAACCTTCCAGAATTTAGTACATTGTATGGTTTACCTGATTGAATAGCATCACAATAGCATATCAGAATAGTCAGTTATCAAAAGTAAAATGGAACTCACAAAATAGGTCCAAGGGTGACTTCCAGTTATTTCAAGATAGAGTAGCTCTGTTCCTACCAGGCCCTTCCCTTTACAACTTAAAAAACTTAGCCATAACACAAAAAACAAGCATTTGTAGACTCTGAAAGATGAAAAGAAGAAGACATTCTAGGAAGCTCAACATTTGAGGAAAAACACAACAAAGAGTCCCTTTAGTTTTCTGATTGCCTTTCATATATTTTAGGATGCTGTAGAAGCTTCCAATCCAAAACCACCAGTGGCACAAAAAGACTTCCAAGAAAAGCTTTTTTTTTCCTGGCCAAACAACCAGTAAGAGGGTGGCCTAACAACAGAAAACTTTTTTGCTAATATGTCCTCTACTGCAGGCATATACCAGTAGAGAACCATACCATCTTTCTCTCCCTCTGTCTCTACGTTATCAGTAGGCAAAGAGGGGGTTTGAAATTCCACATCCCCTCCTGCTCTGTGGTGCTCAAATTCCCCTGCTGGGGTAGAGTCAGCAGGACTAAGCAGGGAGGGAAACTTCCATTCCCCACCAGAGAAGTAGTCTCAGGAAAAAGGCAGAAAATAGCAAAGGTCGATCATCCACATTGTCAGAGTCTGAGAAGGAGAGGAGTAAGGAAGTGGGGCTAGAATAGTTTCAAAGAAATAATAAATGCAGACTTCCCAAGTGTGAAAGATGAAAGACATAAACTACATTTTCAAAAAGCTGAGCCAACCTCCAATAGGAAGAACCCATGGAAATCCATGCCAATACACCTCATAATCAAATGTCTGAAAACTAAAGGCAAAGAAAAAATTATGAGCAACCAAAGAAATGACTTATCTGTGTAGAAGAACACTAACTTGAATGACAGCAGATTTCTTACTACAAACCACGGAGATTAGAAGGAATTGACACAATATTTCTTTAAGTATCAGGAAAAAGGAAAAGAAATGTGAACTATTAATTCAATATCCAGTGAAAATATCCTTCAACGATGGAGGGGAAAGAAGCATGCTCTAACAAAGGAAGACAAAGAAAGCCTGCTGCTAGCAAACTGGCCCTTGAAGAATAGAGAAAGGAAGTTCTCTAAACAGTAAAGAAATATCAGACTGCTCATAGTTTTAGAAAGGAAAGAAAACCAGTGGAACAAGTAAAAATAGGGGTAAATATAATAGAATTTCTTAAATTGTATTTGATGGCTAAACCAAAATATGTAACATTGTCTGATGTGGTCCTAAGTGTGTATATGGAAAAAATACTTGTTAGTTTTGTTTTTGTTTTTGTTTTTTAAGTGTAAAGGGTAGGAGACCCTGGATGGCTCGGTTGGTTAAGCGTCTGCCTTGGGTTCAGGTCATGATCCCAGGGTCCTGGGATTGAGTCCCACATCGGGCTCCCTGCTCAGCGGGGAACCTACTTCTCCCTCTGCCTGCTTCACCCTCTGCTTGTGCTCTCTCTCTCTCTCTCTGATAGATAGATAAATAAATAAATAAATAAATAAATAAATAAATAAATAATAAAATCTTCAAAAAAAGTGTAAAGGGTAACGGATGGGACCTAAATGGAAGTATGGTTGCTACACTTCATTTGGAGTAAAAGATCGATACCAGTTAAGAAAATAGAAACCAAGGAATGAGAAAGGGAAACAAACAAACAAATAAAGAAATGGCCCACTTGAGCCCTAACATTCCAGTAGTAACCTTCAAGTGTCTTAAATATACCTAATCAAAAGACAGAAAATAGCAAGAAAGGACCCAAAGAATTATATAATATGCTGTCTTCAAGATATTTGTCTCCTGTCCCCAGAATTTAACAAGGCAAGAGCTGTTGAGTGTTTCCCTTGAGTGGGCGAAGGGTCTGTAAGTGAGGGAGCTGATCTGGGCCTTCCTCATTTCTGTGTAATAGCTGTCTCTGGGGGCCTCAGCAGGAAAGACCTGGAGATAGACCACCAGATTCCTGTGGTGCTGCAGAAAGATTAAGCCATTCACCAAGACAGAGATGTGTTGGTTCACATCAAGGGAACAGAAGAGGAAAGACCCTACAGAAAGATGCTCCAGAGAACCCACCAAAGCTGCTCATTAAAGAAAAGTTCTGCTTAAAACACCGGCAGGACCTAGAGAGTTCAAAAGAGCTTATAATACTGTTATTTAGGTGGTACATATGATCACTGCATGCTGAAATTGTCTTCATTTTCTTGGGAAGTCTGGAATTATCCCAAGAATCTGAATGCAAATATCAAGGGGCGTGAGGTGTGAAGCTCTCATTTCCACAAGATTTTAGCTTGAGAGAAGCAACCAAAGACCCAGAGTAGTGCTGTACTGCAGGTCTCAGATAAGGGTTGCTCCTTCAGCTCGTGGATCCCATAATGAAGATATGGGGAGCAGAGCCACAGGTGATATGCAGCCAACGTGAACATGAGGAGAAATAAACCCTTGTTGCTGCTTGGACACATGATTTGCATTGGCCAATGGAACATGAATAAAAGTGGTGTGTGCTTTTCTTAGCAAAAGTTTCAAGAGACATTGCTACTTCCAGTTCTGTGCCTTTATTCCAGATAACTACATGTTCCTATTAGCAGTCTGGAACCCAAATTGATGAAGACACATGGGGCAATGCCGTAGCCAGCCCATAGCCAAAATGTCCTATGAATGATAAATAAACCTTTATTGTTATAAACCAAAAAAAAAAAAAAAGAGAAAGAAAGAGAGAGAGAGTGAGAGAAAGAATTTCACTTCAAGTACAATGACATATGCAGTTGAAAGTTAAAGGGTGGTTAAAGATATGCCATGCAACCCCTAAAAACTAAAGAAAAAATGTAGGAATGGCCATATTAACATCTAATACAGTATACATCAGGGAAAAAGAAAATTATTAGAGGCAAAGAAGGATATGACATACAGCTTCTTATGGGTTAAATTATGACCCCCCCTCAAAAAGATATGATCAGGTCCTCATGCTTGGTACCTGTGAACGTGACCTTATTTGGAAATAAGATCTTTGCAGGTATAATCGACTTAAGAGATGGTGTTTATGGGGCGCCTGCATGGCTCAGTAGGTTAAGCGGCTGTCTTTGGCTCAGGTCATGATCTCAGGGTCCTGGGATGGAGCCCCATGTCAGGCTCCCTGGTCAGGGGGGAGTCTGCTTCTCAGGCTCCCTCTGCCCCTCCCCCACTGCCATGTTCACTCTCACTCTCACTCTCGTTCTCTCAAATACATAAAATCTAAAAAAAAAAAAAGAGAGAGAGAGAGAGATGGTGTTTCTGAATTAGAAAGGATCTAATCCAATGTGACTGGTGTCCCTATAAGAACAGGGAAACTTAGACACAGACAGATACACATGGAGAATACCAAGTGACAGCACAGGCAGAAATTGAAGAGACGAATGTACAACTCAAGGAACTCCAGCCACTGGCAACCACTTGAGAGACAGAAGAAAAGCAGGGAAATATTCTTTCCGACAGCCTTCGGAGGGAGCATGGTCCTGCCAACACATTGGTTTTAGACTTCTAACCCTCAGGACTTTGAAAAAATAAATTTCTGCTCTTTTAAGCCACCTAGTTTGTGAGGGTTTGTTATGCAGCCCTAGGAAATTAATATACTGGTAAAAGAATCAATACATGGATCCAAAATATATATGCACCAAACAATGGAGCCTCAAATTCATGAAGCAAAAACTCACAGAGTCCTCCATCTCTATAATTTTGTCATTTCAAGAATGTTATAAGCGTTGATTCATACAGTATGTAACTTTCTCTTGCACCCACCATTCATCAACTGGGTCTATCTTGTCATTCGGATCTGACCTAGTCACTTCTTAACATCGCAGCAGTGAATGTGGGCTGCTCCCAACATCCATATTCTTCTTCAGTCACACAACGGATTTTATTTGGGAATAGCATAATTCCCCTTTGAAAATCCACAGATTCATGGCTCTCTTGTTTGATAGAAGGACACCAACTAATAATTCCATATGTTTATCTGAAAATATGGGATATTCCAAATAAGTAATTATAAAATTTTATGTGGATTAAAATATTCTTTGACTAACCTAGCTGCTAAACAGGCTATTCTAAAGCCCACATTCAAGCATGTTGTCTGAAACTAGTAGCCCCCCCAAAAGAATATGTGTGTATTTAAAATTTAAATCTTTAATTTTTTGAGGTTCTTAGCTAAATTATAAGTTCTAAGAAGTATCACTATATCTACAGAGAATAGAATATTAGCTGACACATGAATGCTCAAATTAATATTTGATGAATATATCAATGAAAATAAGAATGGATTGCATTAATAATTTTTAAGTGTACTACTATTCTTCAGTGACATACTTGATATGATTCAGTTTTATTTTCTCTTACTAAATGGAATAGGTTCAGAAAGCTCTTAAATTAGACTGCTTTTGATCAGAATCTGTTGTTAAATATAATCAGTAATATTAATATTATTAATAAAGTTTATAAAAGCACTATTGAGAACTTATCACATGTCAGTTCTGTTTTCAGCATTGATGTGCATTATCTCATTTAATCCTTACAACAGTCCAAGGAAGTAGTAACATTATGATGTCTGGTTTATATGAGAATATCAAGATTTTAAGTGTTTGACTGAATTGTCCCAAGTCACACAGCAAGTACATGGCAGAGCTTATTATTTATGGTAGTTGCATGTTCAATTTTATAGGAAACGGCCAAACTCTTTTGCATATCATTTTATATTCCCACCAGCAATGTATGTGTGATCCAGTTTCTCCCCAGCATCACCAGCACTTGATGTTGTCACCATTTTTTGTTCTAAATGCAAAGAAGGGTAATGAGATACTGTTTATTGTGGGTTGAATTATGAACCCCCCCAAAAAAAGATATAATCTAGTCCTAATGCCTGGTACCTGTGAATGTGTTTTGTTACCATAATAGTGAGTGATGTTGAACATCCTGTTGTGTGCTTATCCACCTGTCTATCCTCTTCATTGAAATGACCTGTTCATGTCTTTTACCAATTGTCTAATTGGATTGTCTGTTGTTTTACTGTTGAGTTTTGAGAGTTCTTTATATATTTTGGATACTAATCCTTTTCTGGATATATACTAGGTACTCATGTTTCTTTTTGGATACTAATCCTTTGTTGCAAATATTTTCTCCAAGTTGGTAGCCTGTTTTCTTTTTTCATGCTTTTCAGAGGAAAAATTCTTAATTTTGATGAAGTCTAATTTATCAATTCCATCTTGATTTCTTTATAGTGAGTTTTAGGATGTTGCTTTATATGTTTTTCTTAGTGGTTGCCGCAAGTATTACAGTATGTGTACATAAGTTATCACAGTGTACTGGTATCAATATTTTACCAACTCTGGTGAAATACAGAAACCATACGTCCATCTAGATCTCTCGACTCACTCACTTTTCCCATACAATTCCCTTAGGTATTTCTTCAACATATAATGAACATCATTCAAATGGTTTTATAAATTTTGCCTCACTTATCGAATATGATGTAGATAAATCATAAGAAGTGTCCGCTATATTGTAGAGTTCTTCTTTCTAAAGTTCTGAGAACTGCTTAATATTACTGTCTTTCTGCTTAGAGGACTTCTGGTACTCATTCTCTAAGGGCTGGTTTGCTAGCAACATATGCTCTTACTTTTCTTCTTTCCCTCTTTCTCTCTTGAAAGATGTTTTTGCCAGGTATAGAATTTATAGTTTACAATTCTTTTCCTTCAGTACTTATAAAGGTTGTACCATTTCTTTCTGGCCTCCATGTTTTAAGATAAGAAAATTGCTGTCAATCAAACTGGTGTTTCCTCTGGCTGCTTTTAAGATTTTTTCTCTTTGCCTTTAGTTTTCAGACATTTGATTATTGGGTGTATTGGCATGGATTTCCATGGGTTCATCCTATTGAAGTTTGGCTCAGCTTTTTGAAAATGTAGTTTATGTCTTTCGCCTCTCACATTTGGGAAGTCTGCATCCATTATTTCTTTGAAACTCTTTCAACCCCATTCCCTTACTCCTCTCTTTCTGGGACTCTGATTACACAGATGTAGGACCTTTGTTATTTTCTACCTCATTTCTGAGATCTCTCCCTTTTTTCCCCTATTTTTCTCTCCTTTGTTCAGATTGGGCAAATACTACTGATCTGTCATTAAGTGCAGTGATTCTATCTTCTGTCACCCACACTGATATTGAGCCCAGCCTATGTGGTTTTTTTTTTTTTTTTTTTTGCCGTCGTATTTTTCAGCTTTATAATTTCCATTTGGTTCTTTCTAAAACTGCTCTTTCTTTGCTTCTGTAATTTCTACTTCTATCTCTCATTTATTTCAAAAGAATTTTGAATTGAAATGTTAAAGCATTTTTATGATGGCTACTTGAGAGCTTTTGTCAGCTAATCCCAAGATTTAATTCAGTTCCATGTTCTTTCTGTTGACCATCTTTTCTCATTCTACTTGTGATTTTTCTTGGTTCTTTCTGACAGGTGATTTTTTATTGTATCCTGATTTTTTGTCTAGTTATTAGGAGTCTCTGGGTCCTATTCAAATCCTCCATCTTGACAGGTAGTCACCCTTTTGAGGCTAACTAGCAGGTCCTAGGTAATTTTGTGGGCTGTGGCTCCAGTGACAATTTAAGTTCAGAGTCCTTGTGGTGTTATTTCGGTCTGGTTGTTTTGTCTTGGTTCACAGGTGCTCCATTACTGATCCTTTTTGGTGCTTGCTGAGGGTGCAGAATGAGCCCCTAGACCAAGAAGCATAAGATCTCTGGAAGGGGAAGGAGTCTCAGGCCTCTGGGACAAAGAACACTTCCCAGGCTAGGGCTTATTGTGACAAGATCGCTCTACTGCTGCTCCCTGGCTGTCCCTTGTCCCTAAGGAGGGAAGAAAAGTCTCAGGTTTAGCCTGGCAGAGAACATTACCTCCAGTGAGTGCCTGCTTTTGCGGTTGAATCAACTGTTTGCTGGCTGCCCAGTTACCTGGTGTGTGCAGGTGGTGGAAGGAATTCCTGCCCTTGGGCTTGAAGAGTGCTTCTGGGTCTGGGCATTGGTTGTAGTGGATCCACCTGGCCCCACAGTGCCTCTAACAGAGGAAAGGGGGTCCCAAGGGTGGGTGTTTCCATCCTATGGGGACAAAGAGCATTTATTGGCATCTTGTCTGTTGGTGCCTTCCCCTAGGGCAAGGAGGAGGTCTCGGGCCCATTGGGAAGGAGAGCCTGTCCCCTAGCCTCTCAGGGTCATTAGGGTTCTGCAAAGACACACTTGCATGTGCCATGGCTAATGTATCATCCAGGAATGAAGAAGCACACCTGGGCCTCCTTCTGTTGGGTGGGGCCCTAAGCCCCCTGCCACTCTTAGAGCCCTGAGTCCCAAACCAATCTGTTTCTCCCTTTCTACTCTAGAGTCTTCCTATGACTGTATTTGTGTTGTTTCTGGAGTTTATAAGTTGAACTTGTGGACATGAGCAGAGATGAGTTAATGCTCTCTTGTCTGAACCAGAAGACCTGTAACTCAGTTTTAAACATTTAGAAATTAAAATTGAATATGGCCGTGCTATGGGAGACGTATGCTTACCTCAAAGATCTTATTTACTAAGTAAAAGATGGGACACAGAGTTCCAGAAATATGACACAACCGTGAGCAGCTGGTAGCAGAATTAATAGTATATATTACCATTATTTTAAGCAGATTTATTATACACAATGAATGTGTAATAGTTCATATAATAAAAAATCTTACAAAGTTCATAAGGGAAGTGGGCATATTTTCCTTATATGCCCACCTATATTGCCTTTATCAAATGCATATCAAGAAAGAGAGAGGTTGCTTCCTCATCTCCATGAGGATCTCTGATTAAAACAAGAAAACAGAAGGAAATATCGGTCTACCTGATGAAGCAAATTTAAACTGAAGTCAATCCTGTATATCTCTTTCTGAGTTTAGTAATTCCTTTTCTATCTCGCTTGAGTGGGAAAGGTTTTCATCCAGAAAGCAACAGTTACAAAGGAAGCAATAAAAAGTAAGCACATTTCTAAATGCATGTAGCACTCATCTCCTGTCCAGCAGCTAACACTCATTGTATGCCCTGAACAAACTAAGAGATATGGCATAATGTCAGCTGACATTTGCAGACACTGCCTTCTCATGTGCCCCCATGAGAAACTAAAAACATTTATGGTGTACAACCATGGTCTGGTTCCTAACACAGATTCCTGCTTGATCGTTATAGTCCTGAACCTTGGGATTTCCTTCTCTATAAGCCTGTGGTTCATGATCCCACCCAGTCCATATCTGTTGTGGGAAGTTTGGCAAAAGTATCAGGCTCACAATAGGTGCAAGCACATCTTCTGGATTTCCCCCTCAGTGTCCCAGAATCTCAAAAGCTGTGTGGAAATTTTCAGACATGGCATCTTTTCCACTATTACCTAGAAGAACCCAAAGCATTCACTGTACAGAAAGCTATATGCAATGAAGTCCAGTGTGTCATTTCTACTGTCTACCAATCACTGTCCTCTGGGTATCATATAGGTATCTAATAAATTAGAGTGTGACAAGAAATAATTGTTATTATAGAACACTTCTAGCAGCCACGTTAAAATATGCTTGATCATTTACGTCTGACAAGGATTTTGTTTTAATTTTCTAACAAGTAAATTCATTTTCTTCTTTTCTCTCTATTTCCAAATCTGGAGTGGGGGCAGGGAGAGAAAGGTATGTGGATAACAGCACCCACCACACCGTAGTACCCCTGCTTCCAAGGATGTTCTTTGTGGGGAATGGAGGCAGGTGGGGAGGAGGAGGGAATGGAGAGAAAAGGGTTTGGGAGATGCTCTCCCTCTCTCCAAAGCCTGTACCTGCAGTTGTGTGGCAGTCAATGCCACAGCTGACCTGTCTAAACACTCTGCCTTAAGTGCTCACTTCACACAAGGAAATCATTAAAGCAAGACCCACGAGAGCATTTGTTGTGAAAACAGTGCTCACCACTCTGGCCAAAAGCCCCTTAGACACTGAGCTCTTTATTTACCTGTTGCTCTGACTGACTGAGAGGCGGGGCGCTGCCCACTTTACGATAACATGACTAACGGGGCGTCCTGCCTGGACTTGAAGCCTCATACCTGTTTTCCTCTCTCCACATATTTGTGTGCCCCCCGCCCCGCCCGCACGCCAGGTCTCTGTGAGACGGTCTGCGGAGGCAGGATGCCCACTGGGCGAGCAGAGGAAACAAAGCCTGCTCAGAGAGGACCGCCGCCCCGGGGCCGCCTAATTACAAGTCCCTGCACTGCCTGACGTTCCTCAGCTGACAAGCCCGGACTGTGCGGAGACCTTCAAGTGAACCGCGCGCAAAGGCGAGTGTCACATGGCTCACACCGGGAGAGATGGGCCCAGCCCTCCATGCCCCGGCCCTGAGGCTGGCAAGTCAGGGGCCAGAGGAGGGTGGGCACGAGGAGGACAGAGCCCGTTGTTCCTCCAGATGATCACGCTTTTGCTCAGGATTTATTTAGCTCTGGTAGAATCCTTGGAAAGGGTTCAGAGCATGCATTTCAATTCTCCCTTATTAACAGGCAAGTGCAGATCGGAACCCTCCTAAAGAGTTCTTTGCATACTGAAGTTTACTCCAGCAATTTGCTCTTGACTTTTGCTTCTGTATCAACTGTGTAGATGTTTATACACATCAGATAGTCACACAATTTGGAATAGACAAAGCAAAATTCTCTGTTAAGATATGTGGGCCGCCCGAATCATATTTGTCCCATTTTGGGTACTTTGGAACCTCATGAAAGCTAATTAGCAGATATAAACATCAGAGCAGTTACTTAACTGGGTCTCTTTCCACATTTATTACCTAAATTCTATATATAATATCTCCATAAACAAGTTGGCTTTAGTATGAGATACATATATTATTTTAAATATCTTTAAAAATTTTTTTGGATCCTCATAGGATTCCTGCTAAGGTATGCAGCAAAGAACAAGTATTATCTCCAAAAACTGAGGCTTAAAAAGATTACACTCATATATCCAAAAATACTTCACATATGCCTAGTGAGGGTAGGGATAAAACATCCTCATGATTAGGGCATCCCAGAATCCTAATACAGCATAAAGATTGTTGACCCTGGCCACCATGGTTCAGTGGAGAAAGTCAACATTGATATGAAAAGGCTCTGTTGCAGGATATTTGACTTAGAAATGATGTGGAACATTCAACTTCACTGGAGTACTACCTGTATCCCTGCTTCCAGCCCCCACTCTCCCCCCCTCCATCCTATAACCACAGCCCTCACATTGTTTTCTATACAGGGCCACTCCTGTATCACTGTTTTTTCTGTTCACAATAGTAGGTGCCCTATGCACCTGGCCCTCTCACCCCCAATGTTACTGCCACCAACAGAGCCCCATTGTAGGACTCTACCCTTTCCCACCTTCCTAACTGGCTGCTTCCAAGATCTAGTTCTATTAATGGTTGGCGAGTTGTCTGGCTCCCAGAATTTCTATTTGGTTCCCCACCTCCTTTCTCACTCTCCTGATCACTGTTGGCTTTGGAGGTCAGAGAGCTATGGGCTCACAAGAATCTGAGTCATTGGACAATAGTTGGGAATATAGCCTTGTTATATTGTGGGTTAAACAGGATTGTATGGGCTACTCTGACAATACAACCACAATCAGTAGCATAATTTCTCTGAGAAAATAAATTCTGACTTTGAAACAACCAACTCATCAATTAACTTTGAGATCACAATGTGTTCATAAACTACAAAATCCCTGTGATTAAAACTGAATAAATATCTTGTCTCAGCAAAGTTGACTGCTTATTAAATATTACTTGTTGAAAAGAAAGGTTCTGCCCTAAAGGAGCTAGATGTTATGGGCATATTTTCTTTGCTAATTCCTATTCTAGCTGTTTTTGTGTGAAATAGGATCTCCATGACTCTGCATCCCTCCTTGGTTTTGGACTGAAAAATCAAATCTATTGCTTGGTGCTGATTTGAAAACCCTAAGAGGAGCCAATTTAACTATTGAACAGGTTAAACATATTTTCTGTATGTTTACTGGGCAAGAATAGTAAAGATAAGCTTAAATATGTCTGGAAATATAAAGTCCCCTTACTGGTAATTAAACAACAACAACAAAAAGAGCTGGACTTGAATATTCATGTGAAGATCTTGCCCTGCAAATCCTACAAATTATCGTCTATTAAGTAACCACATGTGACATCATCTCAAGATCTATTGGACCTCACAAAGTTTCTGCCTAACTACAGAAAAGAAAAATGGCTGCAGGAGCCACTGATGGGAAAAAAATAATGGGTAAAATGACATTGTGCCATGTGCATTTTTTCTACTAAACTAAAACCCACTTATTCGTATAGGACCTTGGGAGGAAATATTTTGGAAATTTGAGTTGAACTGATTAAGAATCCATTCCACTTGAACAAATTTTATCAGTGTTTCCTAAAGCCAGCTGATTCTTACAAGCAGTAAATCCAGTACAAAGCCTAAGTAAAAGCATTTTATTCAAGAAAAAAAAATATGACCCCAATCTCCTCACTCTTAAGATGTCAAATGTGAAGAGAATGCAAGCTAGTGTTTAGAAATTTACTGATGGTTGTTTCTTCCCCCCGCCTCCGTAATAAGGGAAATTGTGTCAAGCTGACACTAACATCAATAGTATACCCATAGTGCTGATGCTTTGCTCTGCACCAACAACAGCAATCTAACACTCATTTAAAAATCCAATGGCATTTTTTCTTAATTTTTATTGTTATGTTAATCACCATACATTACATCATTAGTTCTTGATGTAGTGTTCCATGATTCGTTGTTTGTGCATAACACCCAGTGCTCCACGCAGAACGTGCCCTCCTTAATACCCATCACCAGGCTAACCCATCCCCCCACCCCCTCCCCTCTAGAACCCTCCCATTCCTCACCTCAGTAGGCTCTTGTGGCATCAAAGTAAAGGCATTTCTGCAGGAAGGAAGCCCACGGTGCTCTCAATCATCTGTGGGTTTCTTTCTAACATAAAGTTTAATTTTAGTGTTACTATTTAGAAACTAATTTTTAAGCAACATATGGACACAGCTGTTTCTGTTTGGTATCATTTTGAACTTGAAGTGAATTACATCTTCCTTTAAAAGGGGGCAACTTTCTACTCCTTTGTTAAAGCAGAAGTCAAATAATTACAAATTGATAATAAACATGTCTAGAACTCCTTCTCCAACCTAAAAACCAAGAGATACTGTCCATGACCTCTGCTCTTATTTGGTCTTCCATTTTTTAGGAGAGAACTTTCATCTGCTCCAAAGTATGAACTTAATGCATAAACATCGTTGAGGTTTTAACACTCTTTATTTGGTTTGATAAACAAGAAGGGAAAAAAATGAAAATGCCTCCAAAATTGAATGCCTCAGTCTTTATCCAGAAAAATTTCCCATAAGGCAATCTACTGATTGTGTAACATTAAAAACGGAAGTTAATATATTAAAATGCATTGTCTAGGGTGCTGGATGTGGAAATTTTTATCTGTTTTACACCTTTAAAAGATCATGATACATACTGACCTTTATATATATGGCAATGCTGTCCAGTTGGACTTCTTGCAATCATGGCGATGTTCAGTAGTCAGGGAGGGATGACCAGTATGGTAGCCATTAGCCACACATGGCCATTGAACACATGAATTGCAGCTAGTCTCACTGAGGAACTAAATTTTAATTTAATTAAAATTAAACAGCCACCTTATTGGAGAGTCCATCTATGTAGTATAATGGGACAACAAAAGGGATTAGTATCTGTATGGCTCAAGTATAACAAAACTATATATAAAAGAAACAAGAAAGAGGAGGTGTGAGTAGAAGTGGGGGTATGGACAGAGTAAAATCAAATTAACACTTAAGTCAGATGATAATTGAAGATACCTTATAGTAGACAGACCTTGCCCTGAAACACAGCATAAGTGATGGTGTTTTAACCATGCATGGCTTAATTAGTAAACTAAAGGCAATGGGAAATAGATCACAAACAAGGTAATACCTTACAATTTGCTAAACAGAATAAGTGGGTGGGAAGAAAGTCAGGAATGCTTGGGGTTAAAAAAAATCCCATGTGGTAGATACATGTCATCACACATTTGTCCAAAAACTACAGAATGTACAATACCAAGAGTGAACCCTAATATAAACTACTGACTCTGGGTAACTATGATGTGTCAATGTAGATTCATGGATTGTAACAAATGTACATTCTGTGGAGGATGTTGATCATGGAGGAAACTGTGTTCGGAGGGTGTTCAGGATGTACGTGGGAAATCCCTGCATCTTCCTTTCAATTTTGATGTGAACCTAAGGATGCTCTAAAAAGTAAAGTCTGTGAAAAAATTTCAGAAGGGTTAAGGAGGTGATCAACTCTCCAGATGTGGTGGGAGGGGATTCCGCACAGTAGAACAAAGCAGAGTGAGCCCAAATGTAGAGAGGAGAGGTCAAAGGAGTCAAACAGACGACAGGTGGGCTAGAAGGTGGGAAGAACAGGTGGGCCAGGCAGTGGAGGGCCTGGAATACCATGCTAAGGAGTTGGGCATTTCTCTTGTAGCCATATGAAAGGCATCAAGGTCAGTATTTTGAGAAACGTGTATCTAATATAATGGCTACTGATGGATTAATCAAAAGTGAAATATTTTTCATGATAATAGAAACAGCTTGGCTGTCTGAAAAACAGCTTTGTTATCTCTCATTTAGCAAATTAATTTATGTCATGATACCTTTGATAAAGGAAATCATTCCCTAATTTTTAAAGTGTGTGCAATCCTCTTAAGGCCTCTCATTTTTTTCCCCTGTAGTCTTCCTTTTCTTACACATTCTCTTTGTAACTACTTTCTCCATCTATATAAACTGAGGTCCTTTTTAAAAACTGCCTTGAATGCAATGATAACTAAAGTTGCATTGCTAAAGCTGGGCAATGTGGACAGCATCTTCTTATAGCAGAAACATCTGGGTGAAAGAAAGAAGAGGGTCCACATTCATGGAGCTATGTGGTAGATGCCTGCCTGACATTGACAGGAGGACACAACAATGCAATCGTCAGGAAAATATCCTCCCCTACTGAAAAAAACAACAGCAGCCTGCGCAAGGACACAGAGCTCATTAGTACCAAAGCTGGAACCAGAATTAAGATTAATTGGATAGATCCCACTATCAGCTTCAGCAAAGGGTATAGGCTCTACTATTACTCCCTTCTAGGATGAGTGCAATATAACCTAAAAATATTGGTATTAGCACATTTGCACTCACATACCACAGAAGAGTGTCACAAGGATCCATCAAAGCCAGTGCTACCCAATGGCCCTCTCAGGACCTCTGACTTCTAAGGAGACAGGCGTGTGTATGTACATACGGTTTGCTGAACATCAAACAGATGTCCATGAAAGGTGATTTTTTTTATTCTTTTTAAAAAAGATTTTATTTATTTAAGAGAGACAGAGAGAGATAGCAAGAGCAGGTGGGAGAGGAAGAAGCAGGCTCCCCGCTGAGAGGAGAACCCACTATGGGACTCAATCTCAGGACCCTGGGATCATGACCTGAGCCACAGGTAGACACTTAACCAACTGAGCCACCCAGGTGCCCCAGTGTTTTTTTATTCTGATATAATCTGAAATGAAAAAAAAAATCAACCATATCCACAGGGGAACAAATTTTGGTCCTTTTCAATAGAAATCACCTGAATCTCCATGTTTTCATACACTTACTGTCTCCCACAGAAATGTAATGTGAGGCTGAGCCCACATGCTCAGCTCCCAGTCCTTCCCCTCAGGGTGAGGCAGCCAACAGGGCTATTTCAAGCTGTACTCAGACCTAGAAGACATTTATCTAGAAAGACAGGCCACCCACCCCTACCCACAGCACAGGCAAAGGTGCGCCTGCAGCAAGCGAGCTGCTGTGACCATGTGCTCAGGAATGCAGACACCTGCAAGAGCAGGAACAGAATAACAGTCACCTGTCCAGCCTGATCCACCCAGGTGGAAAAGGTGTGTGTGGGCATGACTGTGAGTTTGGCTTTGGCCTTCCTTTAAGAAGGAAGGAAGCCGGCACCTGCAGGGTGGAATGCAGCCTGCTCTTCCCCAGCAAGGCTAGCTCCTCTGACAAAGGGCTCTCTCTCCTCCTTTGTGACCCTCCTTTTTCACAGTGATTGAACGTGCCCCCAGGATGATCCTGCTGTTTGCTTGCACATGGATGCCACTTTGCCTGTTTAGAGCCACACTCTGTTACTCACAAGGAATCTGAGCTTTATGGCTCCATCTTTTCTCCTCAGGAAGAAGAGTCAATGATAGAAACAGCCAAAGCGAAAAAGTGGAGGTGCCATTGGTTATTCCATGGCTTGTCTCTCTCCATGAGTGCTTTGGCTGCAGAGATTTCCTATATAAACAGTACAAGGACAAAAATAATACATATCTACACACATACATATATACACACACATACACACCCACACATACTGTACATACATACCTGACACCTTGCACAACTCCACTTAGAACTCCCGAAGGTGCCATCACTTGTATGGAGGAGGAGAGAAGGACAGCTTGTGGACAACTGGATGCAGACACCCTGCTAAAAGCAGGTGGAGCAGGAGTGAGAAGGAGGTCACTTTCTACCCCCCACATTGCAGGGTCAGGGCATGCAGAGTGGAGGCTGCTCGGGGATGGATGGTTTTGGATGGTGCTGAGGACTTGGCGTTGCCACCAATCGTTCATAGCCCCTGGCAAGTAGATCCCCCTGGAACATGCTGCCCCCAGGTTATATGCAGACCCTGGGTCCCCCCACCCCTGCTATCAATGTAACCTTTTTGTGAACTTTGGCGTTGCCCTCACTTGTCATTTTTTTTCTCAGCTATTTTTTGAATAAATCATTATGCTGGTAAAATGTCAAATGCTGTTTTCCTTGGCAGATATAGAGCCTGGGGGGAAAGAAAGTGCATTCCTACCACTCTTTTTAAACATTGCAGGGGATAATTGGGATGTTAACCCAGACATCACAGGCAGGGATTCTAAGTGCAGTCACAGCTGTCCCAGGTGCCCTGTCAGCCACACAGGGACAATTCTGTCCCTTGGGATGGCAGTGTCCAGTATCTGCTTCCTTCCCTCATTGCAACATGACTCCCCAAGGAAGCACTAGACCTCCAGGCACCATAAGGCTTTTGCCCCACCCTTTGGACTTTAAAAACCCTAGGAGCCCAAAAACTGAAAGCAGGTCTGAAAGTACTTGAATGGTGGTGATCCCCGGCCCTTTTCTGAGTGGCCCTACAAACCTCTGGCATTGATTTGGTGCCCAGGGCAGTGTGGGATGTTCCCGGGGGGTGCGTGTGTGTGGAAGGAATGAGGGCATTGTCCAGGCTCATGGAGCCCCACGTGCCTTGCTCACCACATGTTTTGTTCTCCATGCCTCAAGGCATTGTAAAACTCCTTGGCCCTCTGTCCTCTGCCCTCCCAAGTGCTTCTCAAGGGAATTTGCACTTCCTGTTCACTCCTCAGAAGTCTCAGGGAGAACCTCTCATACCCCCTATAACAAGTTCAAGTACAAAGTCAGCCTTGGAAATATTATTAAAAACTTTTCTGAATAGCTATTTGACTATTGGCAATACACACCCTCTGCCCTGTAAAGAGAAGGACTGTCTTGCCATTCTGAATGTATTCCTTCAGGGTGAGGTCACAGCAGCCTGGGGATGAGGCTGCCTCATGGTGGACACTTCACCCCCTTTAGGTCTGGCAGCCCAGAGGACCCTCCCAGAAGCCCTCCCAATCCCACCTCTCCATCACCACTCACAGCAGATTACGCAGACAGCAAGGGCTTACACCCATGTAAGAATGTAAGTTAATGAGAGGCAAAGCATTAGACCTGAACTAACAGTGGTCACCTGCGTGGGAGGCACAGAAAAGAACAATCACATGAAGACACGGACTTCATAGGGGCCCATTAACTCCTGCAAAGTGCTGAAATACCCTTCTCAAAGATTCACAAACACAAGTGTGAGGCTGACAAGAAAATGTCGTGAGATGTGTGCTCATGAAGGAAACATTTTGCTGGAGACAGGTTTATCTTTCATGGTATCTACTCTGCAGCAGGACTCCTTTTCTTTGCCTCTTGCATGGAGCTGCAAACCCTCAGTTGGAAGCGGGATAGGCCTGTGGGACCCTTCCTCTCAGAACAGGGCTTTGTTAGTTCAGTTCACCAAGAATGTGTATAACATGCTACAAGCCAATCTCTGCGGCTCTTAGAACACACAAAGCAAGATTACAAACATTTCATTCTTCAGGACTTCAGAGTTCCCTTCCCCTCTCCTCCCCTTTTGCTGTTTCTCCAGCCAAGACACTGGTGTAAGCAGGGTGGGAATTCCAAAGCAGTTCAAACATTCTATGTTCTTCCAAAAGGGTAAATTGCAGTGGTCAAAAATCATGAACATTTTTCTCAGCCACATGTTCATCTCGAACAAAGGAGGGATGGCAGCTACTTAGGTTTGTTGTACTGAGACACAATCACAGCAGGGGTAAGGCCAACCATTTCATACAGGACTGTGAAAGCAACAATGCAGAAATGCTTCCAGGACATGCAAGACACTGTGTGAACCACAGTGTGGTGTACAGAGCAGCTGTGTGAGCAACATCTGGATACCCAACACTGAGATGTGGCCCGCTGTCATTCCTGACGTGGTTCCTGGAACAGGGGAGCACAAACACCAGCTAGGACACCCAGTCCTGTACTCTATACTCTACTAATCACAGGATGGTCATGGAAGAGCAAGAAGGTATCACCTGGGATATACAACACTCTGCTGAAAACCTAATAATCCCATAATAGTCTGTGGACCAGCTGTATGGGCACCACCCAAGATACACACACTGAGATCTGCCCAGCCACCAAGCGCAGTGAGCACCTTGGAAAGCAGCATCAATATCACCTGGGACATCCACCACAGACTCCACACATCCTTACCATGTGGTCCCTGAGTTCAGCACAGTCTCACATGGGATACCCCCCCCCACCGCCGCCCATCCTCTACACCTGCAAACTCACAGTGTACTTCATGGATAAGCAGCATCAATGCCATCCGGATGCCAAATTCTGTGCTCTGACCCCCAATAACATAGAGTGGCCCACAGAACACAGTAATGGTATCTCAAGCTAACACAACATTGTGCTGTAGCCACGGTCCAGTACCACATGCATTGCTGGGGTTCCTGACCCAGTTCCTCACAGGCAGTTTGTGGATGACCCCCTCTATGCTCATGTGCAGCAGTACCCACATCCTAGGGACCCCCACCCTATGTTCACACTCACTTGAGTCACATGGTTCCATGACAGATCAGCAAGGGCATGCTCCAGGTTCCACCCTCTATTCCCTCCACACCCACCACTGACAGTGGGGTCTGGGGAGCTGCATGATGGCCAGCCCTGGGACAAACATCTCCATGCTCCACAGCCTACCCCTCGCAAGGTGCTTGTGACAGAGCTGCACGGGACTTTCCAGGGATACCCAATACCACACTTGCCTTTCAGGGTTCTCCAGAGAAACAGAACTGACAGATATTTACACGTAGAGAGGGACAGATTTATTTCAAGGGATTGGTTTACATTATTGTCAGGGCTAGCCAATACGAATTCTGCAGTTCAGGTCATCAGTCCAGAGACCCAGGGAACAGCTGATGTTGCAGCACGAGTCTGAAGGCTGTCTGGAGCAGAATTCCCTTTTTCTTGGGGGACTACAATCTTTTCTTTCTAAGGGCCTTCAACTGATTAGATGAGGCCCACCCACATTATGGAAGGTAATCTGCTGTCTACTGATGTTAAATGCTAATCACATTTTTCAAACACCTTCACAGCAACATCTAGACTGGTATTTCACCAAATATTTGCATACCATGAGCTTGCCAAGTAGATATATAAAATTGATCATTGCAGTGTTCTAAGACCCAATCCCTACTACAGGTTCTGTGGTATAGCCAATTCCACTGAAAGGCTGTGAGCACTGTGCTCTCTACCCATACCCACAGCAAGTCAGGTCGTATGAATCTCACTTGGGACACCCAACACTCTGCACCACCCGCAGCCCTCAGCATAGTCACTTTCAAGTACACAGGCAACACTGAGGACACCAAGCCCTATGCTATAAAACCCCAGCGTGGCCACATAAATGCCACATAAGCAACACAGATCCCCAGGATAGAGGTGGGCTCTGCTCTCCCAAAGCTCAGTGTGGTTGGTGGGCAACAGAATGGACTTTCAAGTGGAAACCCTATGTTGCATACACACTGGTCATGTGCTCTACACTACAGCAGCACTCTCACCACTGGAGACCCAATGCTGTGCTTCCACCCTCCCTCCTTACTGCGGGCTCAGGGACCAGCATGCTGGCACCTGCTGGGATACCCCACACTGTTCTCTATAAGCCCAACTAGCAGGAACATCACATGGGTCCCCTGAACAATGTGCTCAGCACCCCATCTATCACAAGGGTGTCAGGAATAGCAGCCAGAAATCACCTGGAATGCCTCCCAGTGTACAATCCTTCAGCCCCATCACAGGGTGGGACCTGCAGTGAGGCATTGCTGGTATACCTTACATTTCAACACTTCACCAGCATTTAACCCCCTACTCAGACAGGGCCCATGGGGCCACAGCATTGCCATCACTCAACAGCGTGTCATTGGGATGAATCTCAGGCCCTGCTGAGAGCTAGTGGATTTTATCTCTATTTTACCAAAACCCAGGTCACCTCCTAAAGCAGAGGCCCACTCCTCCTCAAGTTCTTAGATTGTTTAAACTCCTGAAAGCATATTACATGGAAGTGTCCATAAGAAACATTATCAAACTATAAAGAGAGTCTACCCTTCAGCCAATTAATATTCACAGCCTAACAGGGTAGGATTTTTAAAGATAGCAAAGTCTCATCAGATAGATATTCTATCCTCTATCTTCTGATAGATCAGATTATCCAATTAGACTAAAGATAATCCAGGGACTTTGTGTGTGGGTCTGAAGATGCATTGTCAGTACCACTTGGTAAAGAAATCTTGCCCACCTTTGGTGCAAGTTTCTCCCCCAACACCTTTCACCTACACAGGTACATGCATATGCATTACCCATCGCAGTCTGTTACAGAGCCCGTGTGTATCACACCAAGCTGGCTAGGTCATCACCCTTCTCTCCTCCCCACAACAATTTCTCTCCTCCCCACAACAGCCCTACATTTTACAAAACAAGAAACTGGGACACAGAATTATCATGCTTTTCTCTTTTGCATTTTGATACTCATAACCTCTTTTTTTTTTTTGTCAGCTTGGTCAAGTCACCCATCCGTCAAGAGGTCAGGGTTCCAGTGGGCAAAGGGAGGAGGCTTAAGATGGTTCAGCAGTAATGTAGAGGAAGAAAGTTGAATGTAGCTCATACTCAATCTCTGGCAAGTACAACAGCACTTCGCAGTAGAACAATGGACTTGAAAGTCAGTGAACATGTCCCACACTCCTAGAGCATCTCAAGAACTCCATCCCAGGGCCCCATTGACGTCACAGATCAGGGAACTCACCAGGCCTGAAGCTTCCAGTGGAAGAGCTAATAATCCACACATTGGTTTAAAAAGAAAGAAAAGAAAATGAGAACAGAGGCACCTGAGTGTTTCAGTTGGTTGAGCATCCTACTCTTGATTTCAGCCCAAGTCTTGATCTTAGAATCATGAGTTCAAGCTCTGCATTACATAAAAAAGAAAAGAAACAAAGTCAAGGAGACTCAAATCATAGTGTTCACTTCACTGAGTAAAGGTGATAAACACCCCAGTTATGATTCTCAGCTGCCAGGCCAAAGTAGGAGGAAGAAGCCGGGCCTCTCATGGAGGCTGGGGGTTTCCATGTCCTTTATCTAGGTTTTGCCCTGGCAGAGGGGTCAGCCTGGAGCAACTTTCAGATAACCAAGGGGAATTCAGAGGGCAAGGATGCTTTTCTGTCTGATGGTCAGGGCTCCGGAAGGAGGTTGTCTATCAGGCCACCCACCACCCCATCCACAAAAAAACAAAATCAGAGTCGAAATGCAGTAAGGCATAATGAGGTAAAAGGAAGGATGGTTATGGGTGGTTAGTTTTCCCCTTTTTAGTTACCACATGGCAGAGACAAGAGCCAGAAATTCCCAGATGACTCTATGATGAATTGGGGAAGTAGCAGACTGGAAAGCTAGGAGGGGTATTGAGGTAGGCATCATGTGACCTTGCCAGATATGTAGATACAGGTATAATAGATATATTGTGTCTTTATAATAATGACTGCATTGGCCAGTGGATCTGTTTCTACAGACTCTGTTTGATCTTCTAGTGCCTCTAGTTCACAGCATATAGTATTTAGCATTACTAGATGCTCAATAAATATTTCCAGTTAATAAACTTTTTATTTATTAGCAAAAAAAATCATTTTTTCCTATCCCACTGGAAAAAATATATACATATATATGTGTGTGTGTATATATATATATATATATATATATATATATATATCAGATTTAAACAAAGCATATCAATGTCGAAGGTTACCAAATTATTTGTTTCCTTAGACCACATCACATTCTGGCTCTGGCATGAATTAAAGGTTATTACTATCAATAGGACTTGTACAATGGTTACATGTAATTAAAGGCCTCTTCAACACAGCACATTGTAATACCCACCAAGACAATACCCATATGTCATGTCAATCCAAACGTTCAGGTGTTCACTTTGATTGTAGCACCGGGGTACTGCGGTCCCCTCCCAGCTATCATGCATGTTGTGTTCTGCCAATTTCGTTTGCTCCTGCTCTCCTCCCCACTTCTCCATGACAGCTCCTCTCAGCCTGTCTTCACACACTTGTGTGCTGGCCAAATCTCACAGCCTTTTATTCAGTGCACACCTTAGCTGTGCCCATTTGCAAATTGCAAACCTAATTCTGAAAAGAGCCAGTGTGGTTGTTCGAGGATGGTGCATTCCGCCTGAATTTCCCTGGCATGCCCATGAGCTCCATCTGGTCCCAATGCCCACCCTGCACTCCAAACTGTGAGGCTCTGATCTGTATCTGAATTTACACCCTTCCAATTACTGTATTCACATTCTATTGCTTCCAGAACAAAGTACCATAAACCAGGGGTTGAAACAATACACACTTTTAATCTCACAGTTCTGGAGAAAGCTGTAGGCTAAAATCCAGTTGTTGGCAGGGTTGCTGCTTCTAGAAGCTTGGGAAGAGAATCCATCTCCTGTCATTCCTGATTTCTAGAGAGCACAGCATTCATTCTTTGGCTCCTGGCCCCTTCCCCCATCTTCAAAGTCAGCATTGGTAGGTTGAGTCCCTTCATGCTTCAAATTCCTCCGCTCCCTTTTCTGGTTTCCCATCATTCTCTTTCACTGCAGCTGGGAAAGGCTCTCTGCTTTTAAGGATGTGATTAGATTGGGCTCCTCAGGATAATCCAGAAAAATCTCTCTTTCTCAAGAGACTGAGTCTTAACCACATCTTAAAAGTCCCCTTTGCCATGTAAGACAACATATTCACAGGTTCTGAGGATCAGGTTGTGGATGTCTATGGTGGACATTATTCTGCCCACAGGGTGACTAATACCTCTCTCTTTTATTTGCTTGTTCTTTGACAGGTCTTCCCAGGTTGCTTCAGTCTCTGATTTGTGGTAAGGATGGTACAAAGTCTTCAAGGTGCTAATGATAGGATACAGTCCTCCTCTCCATTCCCTGATGTTTCTTAAATATTGTAGAAGTTGATTAATAACTGCACAGATAAATTCATGGAAGACACATGGAAGGATAGATGGATGGAAGCAATTTCTAATAAAAACCTACTATTCTTTAACTATAATTTTGACTGTTCTCACGTAGGTTATTTCATTTATTTGTAAAGATATGTCTTATCCTCTGTTTTTGCAGATAAGGAAATTAGAGTTCAGAGTTTTAAGTTGGTGGGGTCGTACAGCTGACTTCTGATAGGGGTGAGTCATTTGTGTGCCTGACCCTGAATCCAGATGGGCCTGCCCTTTTCATAACCACACAATTCATTCTTTTCTTTTTTACCCTAGACTATCAGAAATCAGTGGAAAATACCACAGGTTTTCTGTGATGGAGTTTGGCATAGAAAAACATTAAAGGGAAAGATGAGTAGTGTGATGTTAACTTGTTCTAGAGACAAAGAAATGGAAGACTCATTATTAAGCATTGCCATGGATTATTGATTATAGCTATTATTGATGTGGTAGGAAAATAAAATGTCTTATTACCATTACTTCACATTTACTGAGGTTTATGATGCTTCAGTATCTTTGCTTAACAATCTATAGGTATTATCTCATTTAATTTCCTAAACCCCAGCAAGATAGAATCTGGTATCATCCCATTTTGGAATGAAGAAATTGAGGCATAAGGAGGTTAAGCAACTTACCCATTGTTCACACAAAATATCAGCAGCTGATCCAAGAGCCCAATTCAGATCTGTTCTGATTCTGTGGCCAGTGCTTTTTACAACCATGTTGTACCTCCCACTTCCCGAGCTATTCAAAAATCTGAACACACATGAATACACATTGTATCTTACCAAAATGAATCCATGATATAAAAAACATAATGAGTTCTCTTAAGATAGTAATATGTTTTCTTGTAGTCCATCAAAATGATTTTTACAAAGAAAGAAAATTCTTGGGCATCTGGGTGGCTCAGTCGGTTAAGCATCTGCCTTTGGCTCACGTCATTATCCCAGGGTCATGGGATCCAGTCCCTCATCGGGGTCCCTGCCCAGTGGGGAGTCTACTTCTCCCTCTGACCCTCCCCCCCTCGTGCTTTCTCTCTCTCTCTCTTACTCTCTCTCAAATAAGCAAATAAAATCTTCTTTATGAAAATGTTTCCAAATACCTTATATTGTTACATTTCAATCATTCTCCTTTATGTTATGTTTTCCTTTCAATGGCTTTGCCATATATGGATTTTCTTTGCTGGTGACACCAACCTGCTCCTTTTGGAGCAGCTATCAAAATATTAATCAATATTTATATAACACCAAACCATTAAAAAAGAATCCTGGCCCTGGGGGTGAGCCATGAAAAGGTGCCAAGCTGCAAAAGCCCAGGGAAAAAGCCCAAGGCATGTGTGTGTGGCTCTGGAGCAATTATATTTGTATCAGACAGTTATTCAAAGATTGAAAGAAGGAAAGGGCTTGAGGGAAATTTCATGAAAAGAAAATGTTCCATACTCAAAATTTTCCAAGCAAAAAGTGGAGAAGATGACAGAAGAGAGTCGGGAGGTAGATGACAGAGGAGAGAGTTCTGTACAGACAGCGTGTATGGACAGTACTGTGCCACACAGAGTGCCCTTAGGCTCCAGATAACCCCAGCATCTGGGCAGGAGGGCAGCAATATCACATCATCTGGGCTGGAAATCCCCATCAGCAGCTACATGTTCTGCTGTAAATGCATGAGTGTCCTTAGTTGTTCCCTTTCAGAGTACTGCTTTGAGAAGTCTCCACATTGCCATTTTTTGTTATATTTCAGGCAAAAAGCAATAACATTTGCTTTTGTTATTTCCCATTTACATTCAGTCTTGCCCCCACCTGCCTTGATCCCACTAGAAATAAGCCTATAACTCTTAATTCCTCTTAATTCACATCCTTATATGCATCCTATTATGTCACTTCACGGTGACCATCCAAAAAACCCTACTGGATCTGTCCATGAGAGTTAAGATCTATAGACCAAGACAGAAAACCCTTGCCATTATCAATGGCAATAGCCTTGAAAACAATGTTTTCTATGACAAAAGCCATGCAACATCAGTCAGTGCAGGAATCTTATATGTAGACCCTTGGTTTACTCTCTGACCAGCTGGGTCCTCAGCCTTCATGTACCTCCTGACTTGAAGCCTCAGGTCCCTGCAGCTCCCTTAGTGGATACCGTGAGGCTATTGTGCCTCACCAAACCTACCCATTCTCATCCTGAGAATGTTATTGAGACCTCTTGTTTGCAGGTGAAAGCTTCTCTGCCCCAAGCCCTGGCCCTGCCCTTTACCAGGACCTTATCTATTACTACCTCATTCCTTTTCCCTCCTCTGCTGCCAGTATGCTGGGGTCTCAGGAGGAATTAGAAGTAAAAGCATGTACCTAGTCTGCCATTTTAAACCATATTCCCTTGCCTATAGATTCTAACTTTGGTTTTATAATTTCCATTACCTCAAGCAGTTAAGTTTGTTTGTATATAAAGAAATCAATCTAGATCTAGCTCTTTCATAATTCCAGAGGAGAAAGGGAAAAAATTTCCATTGTCAAAGTGTTCATGTTAACTTCTACCTTATCTTTTAGCTCTCCAATTAAATTTTACATGAGCACAGTTAACATCAGTGGAGTATTAACCACACATGTGCAATTAATATTAATTCCAACTAGTGTATTCTATCTTTTCATTAATTAAATCTGAGATTATTCTGTGTGCAAACATCTCTGAATTCCCCCTGATTAGGCATTAATATTTCAGACTGGTAGAATGTGTATATATATATATATATATATATATATATATATATATATATACTCTATATATTAATATAAATACTATGTATATATAGTTTGGAAATCTGATTATTAAATTAAGCAAAATAATCTAATAATATGAAAGTTATTTTATGTTGTCCCATCAATGTAAGGTATTTTTTAAAAATATAAATGCAAGTTTGAACTTCAATATTGTCTACTAAGGTTCTAAAGATTGTGCAGAGTAGACTTTTGGAAGAGACTATAGTTAATTGTATTACCATGACTATACTTAATGTGCTTATAATCCAATATCAGTTACCACAAAACATTTTTTGCTAGAATCATAACATAGTGATACTAATAACTCTCCCATATTAAGTACTACACTGTAATTTGCATCTTATCAGGTAAAGATCTTATCTTACTCATTTTGTAGATAGGGACACAGGAGTCCTGGATGGGGCTACAAATTTGTGTGAAGTTCCAAAGTGAATAAAGGGGGAAATCTTCTTATTATATTTTGCAACTGAAATGCTGAATACTGCAAGAGGGACTTGAAATGTAATCAACCCAGAGAAAAGCTACGCTAATTGTCTAGGCCCAGATTGAAACCAGGAGTTGTTCTTACTCCAGGTTTGTGACTCCAGCTGTTCTCCTGACTTGCTGAGAGACTTTTGGAAGGGGGCCACCAGGCCTCAGCTTTTAAGCTTGGAGCTACATGCATGGTGCTTGGTCTTCCGGCTTTTTATGCAAGGGTGGAGGGCGGTGCTGAAATGTGCACCAGTTCAAACTGGACTCAACCCGGGTCAGTACAACTTTCTTATTAGGTCCTTGAGTCATTACTAACTGCATGCCAAACACTAAAAGATATTTTGGAAAAGGGTTGTTGGTAGCAAGGCACTATTTCCTGAAACAAATACTTTACAATCTGCAATGGCAAAAAATGTGGGGATCTGCTTAAGACATTCTGTCAAGATAACGTTGATTCATCCAGAGCCAAGCGCAGGCTACAGTGCCAAAATCAAGATGGCCACTTCCTAATGATTGCCCTCCTTCCAAATATTCCTCCTCTATGCCTGTGAAACTTTTGAATACCAAGTCTGAACACTTGAAAAAATTACTGAAAAGGAAACCTAGACCTAACCAAACAAAATTTGTTTACTGACACTATTTTAGGACCTACCTATAAGTTTGCAAAACCTTGGCATAGGTACGGCAAAATTTGGGTTAATGCAATTGATACAAAGTCATTACTTTGAGAAAGTACATAATAGCATAGAACAAACACTCCATGGAATATGTTGAAAATGAAAACTGAAAAAATATAAATGACCTAAATAGCCTCAAGTTGTCATGCAAACATGAATCCAGAGACCAAGGTAGCAATACATTTCAAGGCTAGTTTTACAATTGTGCTCTGCAACACAATGGTCCAGGACATAGATTGGAAGTGAGTTACAAATGCTCAAAAGACTTTCCTACACATATTTGTCCTGCTGTGGTATTATCATGGTTAATCTAGTTTCTTCCAGATCTTACTTTTTATTTTTGACAAGTCAGAATGCCTAACTATTTTAATATTAAGTTAAATATGCTCTAAGTTTTCTTAAATAGTGACACATAAATTTCATCTCTGACTTAAGATGCTAAGCTCTTTATGGACAAAAACTATAATTTTTACTGTCCTTAACAGTGAATACAGGGCCTATAGTTGTTGTCTCAAGAAAATGCTTATTTCACTGAATTCAACAGAGATAATAATCCTTCCATGAATCTAAACTAGTGAGGGAAAAACACACTGATACTAGACATGCCAGTTCTATTCTTTGTGACAGCAGTTCTCTAAGGAAGGTTAACAAAATTAAACCACTCACATATTCACAAGTGAAGAAACTAGGAGGAAATTGATAACCTCCTTTTCAGAATGAGGATGACATGAGTCTCATCTTCTTAGACCATTTCCAAAGAAAAAGATAGTCCCTCCCAGTGAAAATGGAACATTGTAGAGAATAACACACAGAATGCACACACACACACATCACACACACACACACACACACACACACACACACTGATTTAAAACATCAAATAAACACATGGCAATATATTAGACCTTAATAACTCATACTTAATGTGATTAGGGTTTATTTTCCACTCCAAGCTTAACAATACTGCTGCTACACACACAGCCAAAGAGTTGAATCCTTAAAATACATGTAGTTTTTCAAAATATGGACACTACAACATTCTCCAGTTAGCCTACAACATGTTCCTTATACCAAATCCAACAAGATACATCATGCCTTCCTGGTGGACATCATACAGTTTAGATTTGCGTAACACCTGATTAAAACAAATGCCTATTCTTTCCCTTTGTATCTCATGGTTCAGTTAATTACCACTTCTTGGCATGTTGTTTAGCTTAGCACTAAAAAAGGAATCAAGTAATGTTATTAAATCAGTGAGAGCCAAAAGAACTTTAAGACTTTTTTATTGGCCTTTAAAGAAATGTAGAGGAACAAAAATTTTAACATTTTTGCAAATACTGTTCATCGCTCATTATAAGTCATATCTTGTTCTTCAAATAAATGATCTAGAAGCTCTCTGCACTCTACATTATCAACAGATATTTACTATCTTTCTTGAGGTCAGTGAAGAAAACACATTTTGTAATGTTCATACTCGTGTTAACAGGTGCCCAGCCATTTTGACCAGTTTTGCATTCAGTGAAAGGGAAAATAAAAGAGAGACAGAGACAGAGACAGAGGCGGTAATCATTAGTGCTGCCCTTAATTATTTTTACTTCTTTCCCCTTGGAGGATTGTACTTCTTACATTCTATTGGGTGGATAAGACCATGTAATTGTTCTACCCTCTGAGTCATGAGTGGAATTGATATGTGTCGTTTCCCAACCAAACAAGCAATTTCTAATGCAAGACTTTCCAGAGTTCTCTCTCCCTGTGACCCACAGCTGTCAACTTTCAAGAAGGTCAAAATTCCATCAGCCTGGTTTCTGAGCCACAAAAATAAGCAAGAGCCCCCACTGAACTGCAGCCGGCCTACAATACATCTGAAGATAAACTCATTTCCCAGCAATGGGATTTGGGCTGACAAATGGTTCCTGCAACATAGCACAGCTTATCCCAACATGCACCTTGTTGCCCTGAGACACTTGGGCTGCCTCTCCTGGTCTAGCCTGCCCGTTCTGCATATATGTGTGTTTCCCAGACATATCAGCCCACCCAAAGTGAGCTCCAAGTGAGCTCGCTTGGCTAAGAGGGACTGCAGTCACTGGAAGAGGTCTGGTCTTGGCTTCAGTGACCCTGTTAAATAAGCACCTTGCTGCTTCTACAGGTGCAGCTGTCAGTCATGCAGAGGAGTTTCCTTCTTTGTGAAAATTTATCTGCAAGCGCTGGGCAATAGTGTTTTGTTTTTGTTTTTGTTTTTAATTCCTCCCCTTGACCTCAGAGCATTGGCAGCTGCTGGCCTTTTCAGTCACAAAAGAAAGAAACTCAGTGATTTGAGTTTCTAATTCCTTCATCTGGGAAAAGTAGAGCATATCCTTCTCTCTACCAACATGACTCCAAGTAAACTGCTTCAAAGAGTAGACTACCCAAAAAAAAAAAATCCAGAAAGAGAGATTTCATAACACTTTTTGGCAAGCTATTTAACAATCTTAATAGCTGGTAAATGCTTCTTAATGTCTAACCTGACTCTTCTCTACTATAATGTAAAGTCATTTACCAGTATACTGGGTTTTATGGAGTTTAATGCCACCCTAAATGCCATCTGAATATATTAATTCTATTCAATTCTCAAAAGGCTACAAAGTGATTTACAACATTATATAATACAATATTTTTAAAATAGAAAGTGGAGAAGAAATGGTAGAATGAAAGAAAAGTAGGAGAAATGAATAAAATAAATCCACAAAGCTAGTGCCATAGGGTCTGTATTCTTGTTAGAAGAGGAGCAGAAGGTAGTCTCTGCAATTTTCAGCATCCTGTATTGCAGGGGAAACCTCTCTGCTTCCCTCCACCTGGAGGGACCTCAGAACTGAATTAAAACTCCCTTCACACCGTGGAGTCACACCTGCATGCCCAGGTAGTGGGGAATGCCTAGTGTTAGGTCCACCTGGCTTCAGATCCCATCCCACACGCACAGGAAGATTTCCCTGCTTGGGCCCTTAACATGTCCACCCCTCCCCCCACACACATACACACAGTAAGGAAACTTGAAGGAAGAGGAAAAATCTGGAGTGGCATTTAGATGACCTCCCAGTCTGTACTCTAATACTTCATGATGCAGGACAACAGACCTCCTGGATACAGAGATGACAGTGGGAACTCCAACCCTGAAGAGCAGCTCTGCACCTTCCAGAACAAAGCCCCCACTCTTGTCGTTCACTCTTTCACTTTCCCATTTTGGACTCTGAACTTCATCCTCTTAGCTCCAGTCTGAAACTCAACAAAAAAAATGTATATTTTTTTCTGTCTCATCCTAAAACACACACACACACACACACACACACACACACACACACACCTCAACAGGAGAGTTTTACTCAGACCCCCTCAGTTCACTTTTCACACCCTTGCCCTAACTTGTGGGCTAACCAGTCGTTCTTCCTCTCTCTAGTCCTGACACTAATTCCAGGGTTACTACTCCTCCAGCATGACTTTATTAGTGGATCAGGAGATAATATAAGATACAAATATAATAATACAAAACACAACAGAACACAGAACATAAATCAAGCCCTAAGACAAACCAGCTGAGTCCTTAAAATTATTCACATGATCTTCCCCACAATTCGAGTAAAACAAATGCCTTTAATATACGGGACATTCAATAAATATCCTGTGAATAAGTGGAAAACTGGATGAATGAATCAAGGCTTTGACATCTTCCCTTCAGTTTCTTTCCTCCAGCACATGCTTCTTGGAAGAATGACTCTCAGACTGAATCCCAGCCAGTGGGTAAAAATGGCAGCTATTTGCATGGAAACTTGTGTGGGCTTCAATTTTATGGATCTTATATCATATTGTGGCTTAGTGAACTACAGGCTTTATTCAAGGCAACCAAAGAGACCTCTGTCTTTGTAGTGAATTCCTTTGCAAACTACATTTGTAAAATGTAGTTTACAGATCATTGAAAACAATCCATTTGGAAAATTTTCAGCTGCTATTTTGTTTAAAGATGGAGCACTCAAACTAAAATTAAATCTAAACTCAATATAAACATCCTTTAATAGAGTACCAATGCTTCACCCAAGTCAATCGACTTTTTTTTTTTTAAGTTGCCATGGAGCAGAGAGAAAATATGAAATACTGAGCAAACAAGTTAAAACAGAACTCTCCATTGTCCCTGGTATAAAAGATGGCACTGCCCTGCCAACAGTTAGCAGAAACAATATATTGAATGCACAGTCTTGATTTGGGGTCCCCCAGAAACAGACCCCTAGACAAGGATTTAAATGCATGTAGTTTACTTAGGATGTAATTCCAAAACACACTCAGAGGGAGTAGGAAATCAAGACAGGAAAGAGAGGAAAGTGAACGAAAGAATAAATGAATGGTGGCTCATATCAGGCTCCACTCAATGCAGACCCAGGGGAGACAACTCAGAGGTGTGTTTGAGAGGCAAGGAAGCTGAGGAATTTATTCACCAGCTCTCTTCTCTAGTTTGTTGAGCATCCTCCTGGGTTTTACTGTCCTCAGGCTGCCCTGGCTTAATGAGGCATCTTCAGTGAGCGTGGGGTAAGCTGAGCTGACCCTGTCAGGGCACGCACAACTTCTGCTCCACGTACTGCAAGGACAAGGACCTGATGAGATCAAGGTAGTAATGAGATGTTCCCTAATGAATAAAAATCTCGTATGATTTTCTGGGCTTGGCTGAGTAAACCTCTTCTTCACCCAGTCCTTCATTTTTGTAACTTAAAAGGCTTCTCTCAAAAAAAAATCTATCTTGCTCTAAATATCTTCATATACATCTTGAAACTTGAACTGGCAATGTCCTATCCCAGATATCTTCCCATATGTCATAGGTATTTTCTTTTTTTTTAATTCTTTTAAATATTTTATTTATTTGAGAGAGAGAAAGAGCACGTGTGCCCCCCCACACACACACGTGGATGCATGAGTGGGGGGAGGGGCGGAGGGAGAGGGAGAGAGAGAATCCCCAGCAGACTCCACATTGAGCACAGAACCTGACATGGGGTTTGATCTTAGAACCCTGAGATCATGACCTGAGCCAAAATCAAAAGTCAGACGCTTAACCGACTGAGCCACCCCAGTGCCCTCATAGGTGTTTTCTGACAAACATGGAAGATAGGAAAGGGATGGTACCCCTCTCTTCGCACTTGGCAGATTGGTAGGGGAAAGCTCGTTCACTTCTCTGTATAAGAGGTTCTTAGAATCCCTCATGGTGATGGTGTAAAGGACTTCCATGACTCTTCTTTATCTCCTTCTGAGGATGCATTTACAATCTTTACATTTTGATTTGACTTTCTGACTACTACTGTCTACTATTCTCTGCTAACTTGCCTTCTTACATAAAATGTTAGGACTTATAAAGATGATGATATATTTCCATGGCACTTTGCATGCTTACACAGGCAAGGCAAAACAAGAGGACCTTGCTATCCCCAAAATGAGTTTCAAAGATTAATTGAACAGGTATAAAATCTACTTTACAGATAAGGAGACAGAGGCTCAAAGAAATTAAACAAATTACTTCAAAAAATGAAATAATGTTGATGCTGTATTGCTTTTCTACTTACCAGTAATTTCTTCCAAACATTTGAGGGAAAATAACATCAACTTTTACACAAAATTTCCCAAAGAACAGAAAATAAGATAATAGCAATCAACTCATTTTATAAGACCAGCACAAATTTCATAAAAAAAAAAAAAACAAGAATATCATTGCAACACAAGACATTGCAAAAATAAGAATATCATTGCAAGGGAAATGTATAGACGAATCTCTCCCACAGACAGATGCAAACATTTTAAATAATATATTAGCAAAAATCCAGGGTTACAAAAAGTGTTTCCTTTTTAAAAAATTCTTTCTTTTTCCTCTGTGACTTTGAGTTTAGATTTCTTCTTACATTAATGAGCTACTGGGGGATAAACAAATTGCTTTGTTGATCAAAGAAAGCAGACTATTGGGGCACCTGGGTGGCTCAGTCATTAAGTGTCTTCCTTTGGCTCAGGTCATGTTCCCAGGGTCCTGGGGTCAAGCCCCACGTCAGGTTCCCTGCTCAGTGGGGAGTCTGCTTCTCCCTCTCACATTCCCCCTGCTTGTGTTCCCTCTCTCACTCCCTCTCTCTCTCTGTGTCAAATAAATAAATAAAATCTTAGAAAGAAAGAAAGAAAGAAAGAAAGAAAGAAAGAAAGAAAGAAAGAAAGAAAGAAAGAAAGAAAGCAGACTATTAAAACCCATCAATGAGGTTCCTACATGTAGTTGTTTGAGGCATTTAATTTACCACAATCTCCATTCCCTCTCTTTCAACCTCTTCCAAATAACCCATCATATACCACTGATTAAGGGCAATGTTTGAAATATATCTCCAATCTTGACCATATTCTACATCAGCTCAAGCACTAAAGCTGAACGTACAGAGAGATAAGGACTCTTACCTATGAACAATGCTCTTGAATCCAGGCATACCAACCTTCACTTTTAACTTGAGTAAACTCTTGTAATTATTTGGTTTTCTTTCATTACAGATAGCACCATCTGTGGCAAGTGAAAATTTTGTTTTCCATGCCCACATCATATTTCTTGAATGTTCATTCAAGTTCTTTTTTTTTCTTTTTTTAACTTAAATTCAATTAGCCAACATATAGTACATCATTAATTTCAGATGTAGTGTTCGATAATTCATCAGTTGTTTCTAACACCCAGTGCTCATCTCATCACATGCCCTCCTTAATTACTCAAATTCTGTGTTCACGAATTTGAGTCTCTGGTATATCTGCTTTGTTGTTGACAAAACTCTCAGGTACTTCTTTTCCTTGGCCATGCCCAACTCCACCCCAGCCTGTCCCACCAAACAGGTGAACCATGTGTTCATGTTTCCTACCCCCTTATGGTTTACAAATGGAATGAAGACCAACTCAGTTAAGAGGCTTGTCCATAGCTAAGTGTTGGTAATGTTAAAACAAAAGTCCAGGGGCACCTGGGTGGCTCAGTTGCTTAAGTGGCCAACTCTTGATTTCATCTCAGGTCATAATCTCAAGGTGGTGAGATCAAGCCCCGCATCAGGCTTGGCACTCAGCGGGGAGTTGAAACCTGCTTGAGATTCTCTCCCTCACCCTCTGCCCCTCCTCCTGCTGTGCTCTCTCTTTCTCTTTAAAATAAATAAATAAATCTTTTATAAAAGCCCAGCTGTGCCTCTTTTACTCACTGCCTTATAGAAACCACATTTCTCAATAATTAGTTGTGTATATTGTTAAATATGTTGTCAATGTTTTAAAATATAGGATGCAGCTATTTTTTAACAGTAGAAAGGAATTAACATGCTGAATTAGTGACCGTTTTCTAATAACTCCTGAAGATGCATATTCAAATGGATGAAGTGACATCAAATATCTTCTTATTTTATATATATTCTTCATATAAACACAGGTTGATGTGCTCCAAACACAGATTCCTGTATTTTATTAACCATGATCAAAACCTCTGAAATAGGATTTTTACCAAAGGAAAAAATATTTTAGACTCTTCATGGAAGTTTTGCTCTTGTCTCCATAGTCCCATTATAGTAATACTTTTATTTATAAACACATATATTATTTTGAGATGGTCTTGGGAAATTCAGTAAGCCCTAGGACAAGTAATTCTTGTTCATTGACAGAGGCTTTTCTGGGTTTTCCTGGAGGATGAATCTTATGTATATGAGGTAGCATTTGATTATGTGTTACTCATCTCTCCTGACATACTGGATATAAATCTCAGTCACATCATGGAGATTCTTATACAAATAATGATTACAAAAACACTTCATAATATATCTGGTGTCCCTATACATAGAAATGCATGAGAAGGCATGGAACACACACAAAAAAAGAAATTTTATATTTATATTTTAAGAAACTATAGAGCATTTTAAAACAAACATCATAATTGCTTCTTCAAGACTAAAACAAACCTACAGGAAATGTTTGCAATATGTATTTGTATAAAATGATTAAGTTTCTATGAAGTTATTCATTCTAAGTAAATCTAAAATATCCCCATTAAAAACAAGATGAAATTTTTTAAAAGATTTTATTTATTTATTTGACAGAGAGAGACACAGCAAGAGAGGGAACACAAGCAGGGGGAGTGGGAGAGGGAGAAGCAGGCTTCCCGCTGAGCGGGGAGCCCGATGCGGGGCTCGATCCCAGGACCCCAGGATCATGACCTGAACCGAAGGCAGACGCTTAACGACTGAGCCACCCAGGCACCCAAGATGAGATATTTTTGATATCAGATGAATTTATTCAAAAACCAAAGAAACAGGAATATCAGGAAAAATTCTGGGAAAGAAAAAGGGAAAAAAAAGGATGGTAAGGCTTCCAGAAAATAAGTCTGTGTGAACACATGACAATTGAATTAATATAGGTCTGATGCAAGACTAACAAACAGTGCAGTGGAATGGAATTAAAAAAAAAACTACAGTGTAGACTCAAATATAGTTGTAACTATTATATATAATAATAGAGGAACTATTTCATATAGAGGCAGAAAAAGATGATTCAGTGACTGACATTGGGGCAAGTCGATAGCCATCGGAGGAAAAAATGCTGAATTTATACCAACAATATAAAATAAATCAATCATGTAAACCAAAAAGTGGAAATTTTAAAAGACTGTATGAAACATTAAGACAATTATTTTATAAGCCCAGAGAAGCAAAGATTGTTATAGCTCTGAAATAAATTCAGAAGCCATAAAACAGGATTGAAAAATTTTGTTATACAACAATAAAGTATCAATGTCAAAAACCATCATAAGTGAAAACAAAAGGCTGAGGACAACTAGAAAAAATATATTTGAAATTCATACCATAAAAAAGACCTATTTTCCTAACATAAATCAAGAGATCCTATAAACTAATAGAAAATGGGTAAAGGATATAAACAGTTGATGGAAGATGAAATTCAAATGGTTCTTAAACATATAAAAAAGTATTCAATTTCAAAATGAGATAAATTTAAATGGATGCTACATGGAAATTCAAATTTTCAGATTGAAACAAAGATTGAGAAGTTTGAAAAGTACACAGTTTTGGCAAGAGTGTCAGGACCAAACTGTTGTTGGTGAGAATGTGAACTGGCCCAACTGCCTGGAAGACAATTTGCAATATCAGTCCTCATCACATACCCATTGACCCAGATTCTAGTTTTAGAAATTTACTTTACAGCTACATTTGTACATTTGATTAGGTGTTACTACATTGTACATTTGTACATGTGAGAAATAGAATGGATTAAGGTTACTCTCAGAAACATTAGTTGTAGTAACCAAAGTTTGATAATAATCTAAATGTCCATCAAGAGGGCACATTTAAATACATTGTGTTATACACACAAAGTGGAACAATTTGCAGCCATGGTGTGGGGCAAGGAGATATAACCCTTTATGTATAAAGATGGGAGAATAGTGTAAAATAGAAAAAAAAAACAGGTGTACAGTGGTGTGTGTAGAATGCTTTCATCTGTGTTTAAGAAGGGAAGATGGAATACTGGGTGTGCATGCCGTGTGTGTGTGTATCTTCTATATACACAAAGTATTTTTGGAGACACACATTAAGCATATGTCAACAGTATCAGTTACCTTTGTTGGATCCATACCAGCTGAGTGGCTGCCTGGCAGTGAGGGGAGAGTTTCCCTGTACCGTTTTTGTACTGCTTGGATTTCCAAACCTGTGGATGAGTGTTTATTCAACAAATCAGTGCTCATTAATGTATTGGTTTTCAGGAATATGTTAATAGTCAGTTATTTGTTATAAATCCTAAACATCTGCTTTAAAATCAGTTCTCTTAAGTTTATGCTACTATATAAAATTAGAGCTAACAATAAAATAAAATAGTGGCCATTCCAATAGCATAGTTCATATGATAGCAAAGCCACTTATTAATTCAGCAACTATTTGCTGAAGGTCTCCATATACCAAGCATTGCACTAGTTTCCAGGGTCCCCTAGCAGAAGACAAGCCCGTTTCCTCACTGCCTCCGCAGCTCTTCCTTTCCTGGGGTGCCAAACCTTGTACTTAACTCTGCAGCACAGGTACTCTCTCCTTGTGAACGTAGCTGGTCTCTTGGCTTTAAATGTCACCTCTGTATCAGCAATGCCCACATTTTTATCTCCAGTCCAAGTTTATTTCTCAAATCCCAGACTCCAAAGCCCCCTTGCTATCTTCACTTGGTTGCTGTATTAGTTCGCTAATTAGTTTGCTATTAGGACTGCCATGACAAAGGACTGCATACCAGGTGACTTAACAGAAATTTATTGTCTCAAGTTCTGAGGCCAGAAGTGCCTGGAACAAGATATCAGGATTGGTCCTCCTGAGCATTGTTCCATGCCTTTCCCCTAATTCTAGCTTGTTTACTGGTCATCTTTGACTTCTTTTGGTGTGAAGCAGAACCACCCGCTGTCCACCTTCATCTTCAGGTGGCCTTCTCCGTGCGCATGGCTATGTCCAAATCCCCCCCGCCCTTTTATGAGCACTCCAGTCATACTGGATTAGGGACCCACCACACTCCAGTATGATCTCATCTCAACTAATTATATCTGCAATGGCTCTATTTCCAAATAAAGTAACATTTTCAGCTACTGGGGATGAGGTCTTCAACGTTTAAATTTTTGGAGGACATAATTCAACCCATAGCAGGTGTCCATAGATGACTCAAACTTAGCATGTTCAAAACCAAACTCCTTGTTCTGCCCGCCCCTGAATCCCAACTTCTGTTCCTCTCCAGTCTTCCACTTCTCAGTTGAGGCAATTCTTATCCTCCCAGGTCAAAACAAACCTTGGATCTAGCCTTTACACACACACACACACACACACACACACACACACACACACACACACACACACCGGCAACCAGCAGTTTGTTGTAAATAGTCTTTGTGAAAGCCTTTACTCTTCTTTCAATAGACAAAAAGGAGCAGATTGTTTAGATTTATTGAAACAACTGAATGATCACTGAATCATTGATTCCATTTTAACTTCATTCTCAAAATGTGTTTGGGTTCTTATGAAAACAGTACATAAACAAGAGCTGACATCAAATTTAATACTCAGTTTTATGAGTAGGCGGTCCTGTGGTGCACTTACTTTATTAAAGAACTTCTATGTAAAAGTTACTTTTAAAAAAATCATTTCACTTTAGCAAATATTTATTTAGGTCGTTTCCATGTGTTGGTTATTGTAAATAATGCTGCAACGAACATGCAGATACAGATTTCTCTTCAAGGGAGTGATTTCATTTCTTTGGGTAAATACCCAGAAATGGAACTGCTGGATCACATGGTAGCTCTATTTTTAATTTTTTTTGAGGGACCTCCATACTTTTTTCTATAGTGGCTACAACAGTTTACACCCACCAGACATCTACTTCTATGAGATTCAGGAGCCATTAGGGCATGCTGCGTCCTAAGAGAGGAAAGGGTGAGGCAGAAAGCTTCACAGCTAACCAGGCTCTGTGCTTGAGGAGAGGTGGGTACTGTGTGATTTGAATTCCAGCCTGGTAGCTAAATACTTTGGTTCTAAAAGCAGGCCACTTCTTTTCTTTTTCCACATCTTCCCTAGAAAGCTTCACTTCCCTCTTGGATGGGGGAAATGGGACTAGGAAAACACCTACATTTACAGGGTTTGTGCCTGATATCTTCTGGGTGGCCTCTGAAACCCCTTCTGGGTCTTCACCCTCACCCTGCTGTCTGCCAGATTTGTGCCCACTGCCTTCAGGGAATGGCCAATGGGGAACCCAGTGGATGGTGGGCAGGGAGGAAGGATGTGTAAAGTGAGGGTTGCATGTATGGTCCCCTAATGCTGGTGTCTAGGACAAGGTCTAGCTGCTGTTCTGGTCCAGACCCTGGCATAAGCCCTGTGCACCCATCCTTGTGTACATACCCTCCCTAGTCACTTGTGCTTTCCTGACTGCCTATCTGCTGCTGGGCTGGTAGGAGGGCCAGGAGCACTAATCCAGGACAGTCAGGAAGAGCTCAGGAAGCATCAATTTTCTTCTTCCTCAGCCTCCTCACTGCCTCTCCACTTCTGTTCTTATCCTGACTGCCCAGCCCCACAGAGGCTCAGAGCTGGTTTACTATCAGCTCCTGGAATTGGTAACTAAGGACCTGAGGGATGGCTAGGGGTGCAAAGGTCAGCACTTGCCCCACTCTATTTTGGAAAAAAAACACCACCCACCTGAATACATTGAGGGCCTGGTGTTCCCAGCACCTCAGAGCCTGATGGAGCTGCCCTGCTGTGGTATGGTGGGCTAGGGAGGCCAGGAGCTAGAGAAAAGGGCCATGCCGCAGCACATGGGACATACCAGGAATCCCTGAAAAACCCATGGAATTAGGGGTAAGGAAGCCTATTTTAGGAAAATAAAATCCTCCAGTAGCAGGTGGGAACATGAACCAGCAAAGCGCAAGAGACATACCTAATGTATAACCTTATAGTTGCTTCTCTGCACATTGACCAAGCTCTAGGCCTCTGCAGGCCTCTTCTCTCTGCCAGTAGCAACAATCCAGTATTACACAGAGAATTGTCACCCAGCACACATCAGTTGAATGAATGAACAAATGAATGAGTGAATGAGTACCCCTTTCTTTGACTCTCCTTCTAATTGCTTATTGTCTCTTAAAAATGCAATAATGACTTATGTTTAAGTTCCACTACAAAGCTTTATCATAAGATTCTAAGATATTTCAGTACCATTGAGCAGGAAAACAAGTTAATCAGGTCACCATGGGAAGCTGATAATTCTCTAGAAGGAGATGCTCATTTGCATCTAGTACTCCAGGCCCCAGGAAGTTTGGAGACACTCTCCTTCCTCTGGATACCAAGTATACTTGTCTGTCTGGCCCCAGAGCCCTCCAAGTGCTTACTAAAGCAAAGGTATCAGAAGGCTCATCCTTTCGAAAGCTGATCATTTCAATTGCACAGGAAGTGTAATCTCATTTGATTCTGCAACTCAGCTTGGATTATTTTCTTAATACCTCTGCTGTACTTTGCCTTTTACAGTCAGTCATTCATGCTGTTATTTAAATTATATGAATTAAGAATTATTTGGCTGCATTCCATCCCAAGAACCCTGTGGCAGGGCATCATTTAAAAGTGTGTATTAAGACTGTTGCCATGACCTGCAAACATGCCTGACGGTTTGGTTCAGGCTTTTTCTTGTTGTGGCTTACAAGGTTAATTATCTTGAAGAGTGCAGTGCAAGGAGGAAATGCCAGGTGGGCTGGATCATATGTTCCAGGGCAGTGCTCCTTAGCAAAACGGTTTCCAGAGGACACTGGTAGAACTGTGAACACTGGGGCAAGGGAACATTTGGATCACTGCATGGGTTGAATACTAACAATAAAGGCAAACACTACTGTACCCATTTACATTTGGTCTCTTCTATACCATCAGCCAGGAGCAGTGTTCTTATAAGACTGATTTCCTCAACAACAGTATGCAAATTATCAACACTTAGCAAATTTTTAGGAATTCCCTCAAAATCCAAAAATATGAAAAGGATCAAAATTGATGCCAGAATCCTACATTTCCTGGGGAAAAAAATCACCTGTTTCTTGTAGGTTTTTTTTAATTTTTTATTAACATATAATGTATTATTTGTTTCAGGGGTACAGGTCTGTGATTCACCAGTCTTACACAATTCATAGCGCATACCCTCCCCAATGTCCATCACCAAGTCACCCCATCCCTCCCGCCCCCTTCCTCTCCAGCAACGCTCAGTTTGTAGTTTTAAATTTAATTTGCAAAATACTTCCAAGTGCACAATAGAAGAAATAGATCAGTCCCTCAAAAGTGTATTTTGTTTGTAGTCTCTAAGCATCTATAGAATACCCAGTGGATATGTTTAACATAGAATGTTTAAATAATTCATATAAAAGGACCAAAATACTTAATACACAGTCCTAATATAAATGATCAAGATGGGCAAAATAATTATTTCCCACCTCCAAGGCCTTATAGAATTCAGTGGAAGTTGACAATAATCTATTCACCACTATGCCATCTTCAATGTAACACTGACTATAATTTTTGAAATGGAATATTTAATTTACAAAAAAGTAAGTTTTCTGGAACAACTGAAGTTAAAGCCGCAATCTACAGTTTTCTATCTCAGTATGAAAATGCAAGTGGGAGCCAGAAGGCCTTCCTTCTACCCCTCACTTCACATTAGTGTCCCTAAATAAGTGTGTATGCTTCCATGGGAAGTTGCCATGTGACAGCCATGGCCATACTCCCTTGTTATCTGTCCTAGGTAACCACTCTTTGCAACAAAAAACTCTGTTTTGTGCCTTTGCAATTTTCATGTGGTTTGTTATCAGACCATAATTTAGAATATCCTGATTGACACATCATCAGAGCATAGTGTAAATTGAGGTACTGCAAAAGTTTGGAAGAAGATGCTCTTAGATTAGGGGAGGTAGATACTGCTCCATTGGCTAGCCTTCCTGCACTGTGGGAACAATGGCTGTGTTCCTTATAAGTGACTGGTGCAAACACACACATCCCTCCCACCCTTCAGATTCTCAACCATTCGCTTGCTCGTTTCCGGGCTTCTACTCTCTGTTCTCCACCCTCTGCTTGACACTCTCCTTTTCTTTTTCACCAATTACTTGACTAGGAAATACATCTCTCAGAGTTAGCACCATTTCCTCCAAACATCCAGCCTTCTCAGTGCAGTCTCCATTTTGCCCTCTTTCATGATAATTCACCATCGTGCTTCCTGTCCAAATGGCTCAAAGAAATGGGAGGGATGTATGACACAGTGCTGCAGGGCTGCCAGAAGGGTATGGCCAGACATCCTCTTGGGGTGAGGTGGGCCAGCCTTCCTGGCTACAGAACCGTAGCACCAGGGACAGCAGCAGGATTTTGGAAGGCGGACACTATAACATATTGCCAACAAGACAGGTAAAGTGGGACAACTTTTGCTTTTCATATAATCCAATTAACACTCTCAAATTTACCAATGAATCAAAACCTCCCTGAGTATTAAAATACATTCAGCATAACGATATGGAATTTATGTGCTTAATACATAGTAGGTGCTTAATAAGTATTGAATGAATAGACAAGTTTACTCTCCAGGGTCTGATTATGCAAAATCTTCCATTGTTGTCATCTGAGGTATGACCCTTAAGGAGAAATGAATGAGCCTTGAAAAAGAAGACACTATCTGTGGTGACCTCATAGCCAACTGCCATATAGAGCATACAACAGGTACTCAATGAATACTTATTGATTTGATCAAGACCCTTTCCATCATGTTTCTATGCTATGCCTACAAGTACCATATTACACAGATTTCACCCTCTGTAAAATCATCAGCATGTAGAACCCTCAGTAGCAAGTAACTTTCTGTAACTACTCTCTCCCCACTCTGAATTTTAAATGTTTCCAAGTTTTATAATTATAGTGGCTTGAATGCTGTTGTTCATTTCTTGTTTGATGGCAAGATAATGTCATATGTTTCATGATAAAGCCCATGCTCAAGGGACTAGGGAAAAGTAGCCCTCCATTACACTTTTAAAAAATACATGTAGAACCTGGGGGCTCTGCTTATTGTTAATCATTTACATCTAATGGGAAATCTAATCGGAAAAAAATTAGTAAAAAAAGATAAGCAATTTCCTTAAATATAATATAAGCAAAGCCCATTTTTTTAAAGAACTAGCATTGAATTGTAATCTTTCAGCAGAAATTTCAACAGTTCCAAAAAACAAAGGTGAAAAAGATTTCAGCAACTCCTGTATTTAATTTTTCATATTTTTAAAGAGAAAAATAAGAGCATTGCATGGGGAGGAGAGGAAGAGAGTGAAATTACCTCTGTAGAAGCCAATGTAATAGGTTCATTTATTGAGAGACATTCTGCTAGGAAACAGCAGTGGGAGAAAAGCTTGCCCATTTCTTACCTGGAAACAAACTTATCCAAAGCTAAGGCTCTTCTCAATCAGAGTCTGGCTCTGCAAATCCCACTCACATGAGGAAAGGCATTCCTGAGGCTCTGCAAGATGCACCACCTGTTGTTTTTATGTCTGCATACGCAAATATAAGTAACTTCTGGAATCCGTTTATTTGCCCATATAAGCACGAGGGCAATCAGAAAAGTGGGTCACCCCATCTATGGCCAGAATCAAGCTGTGGAAACTTGGAGCACTGACGCATGAGGGACATTAGGGGGCATGTCGTTTATCCCACCCACATGTGCAAAGGAGGAAACCGAGGCCCAGAAAACTTCCATGAATGGACCAAAGCCACAAAATGAATTAGGAGAAGAGCTGGAACCAGCACCTATGTTCTTTACTCCCTGCTTCCTCCCCAAGAAACCCTCTTTCTTTGGGGGTAATCACACCCGTTAACCAAAGACACAGTGTGTGATAAGTGAGCGTTGCCTTCCTTGGGAGAACTGAGAACCCTTTGACCTATACTTCCCCATCCTCTCAAGACTGCATTACTTCAGGCTGACAACTACAATATCTAAATCTATGGGTTGGTGAGACCTGGGCCAAAACCACTGATGGCTATTTCATCTGTGACTGGGCAACCAGACACAAAAAATATAAGGGTTTGTAATGCCTATTTTAAAAACTGCTTCCTTTTATGTGGCACATTCCTGGCTCTGAAAAGAAAGCACAGTAAGCCCACGCACCAAGGTTGGAGTCGTGTTGTGTCTTGTTGTGCAGCACACTTCAGCAAGGAAGTAAGTTCCAGTAGCAGCAATCTCAAGTGAGAGCCATCCACAAAACTTCATGTTTACATTAGAACAGTACAGCCCTGGGGCGCCTGGGTGGCTCAGTCGGTTCAGCATCTGCCTTTGGCTTAGGTCATGATCTCAGGGTCCTGGGATCAAGCCCTGCATCGGGCTCCCTGCTTGGCAGGGAGTCTGCTTCTCCCTCTCCTCCCTGTTTGTGCTCTGTCTCACTATCTCTGTTCATTATCAATCTCTCCCTCTCAATAAATAAATAAATAAAATCTTAAAAAAAGAAAAGAACAGTACAGCCCGGAACCTCATGTCCATCTCACTTTTGTCTGGGGATGAGGTGTTGGCCTGGTCAAGGGACATGGCCTCTGAAGCCTGCAGACCTCAGGACAACCCTGGATAGAGCCCTCTTTCTGCCCTGACCACTTTGTGTTTCCATCAGGGTGTGATGTGTCCCTCTCAGTGTAGCATAGCATTCAGGGGGTATCGCACCTCCTCCACAGATGCAGAAATATTTGTGCGGCAGGGTGGAGCATGAAGAGGCATGGAAACTCTACTTAATTAAGTGTCAAGGCACTTTGAGGCATCTTATTTGCCTGACACCTGAGGAACACTGGTGGTGATCCTGGCCTTCCCCTTGCATCTTCACTGTCCCCTCACACCCTTTTAATATGTGCCCAGGGTGTGCCTCTTACTCATTTCTCATCTACTCAATACCCTGTGCTCTCCAGTTCCTTCCTGCTAGTCCAACTGTTCCCTGTTCCTCATCCCTCCTGACAAGTGACAGGTTTCCCCATAAGCACTCCAGATTATGGTATGGAGAAGGAGCAAACCTGGTTCTACAAAATACAGTGGTTGAGTTTGTGTGTGTGTATGTGTGTGACTGATATCAAAGTAACAGCTGGATATTTTAAATATCACTTCTTGTTGAGTCAAGAATTGGTACACTTGGTTCCTGTGCCCCAGTGGGGGGGCTGTGTTCCAAAGCCCGTTTTTGCTATATTTGTATGTCCCAACCCTGAGAGCCTCCCATTCAAGGCAGAGCCATGCTCATCCAAAGAGACCCTTGTATGGGATGCTCACAGGATGGGGTGGGGTCTGCCCTATCCCTCCTTAGATCTGGGGTGAGACCAAGGTGCCCACATAGCTAGAAAATTCATGAGGGAAGAGCTCCATTCTGACCTCACCCCAAGAAGCTTACAGTGACATGCTGGAGAGACTAGTGCTTCATTCTAAGAGATGGTTCCTCAGAATATTAAAATACTGTGGCAAAATACAGGCAAGAGAAGAACCAACATGTTCTGAGTCCAAATTTGTGTCAGGAACTTGGGATAAGCTCCCAACGGGATAAGATGTTCAATGTGCAGGACATGCCAAAGAGTCAAGTTTTATTACCCTCAACTTACAGATAAGAGTACCTATCTGGAGGAGGTCAACAATGGCCCCAAATCACCCTGAGTCACATTAGGTCTGTGTCCTGGTCTGCAGGGGTCCTGAGCCCAAGTCCTTTGTACTATGGATGGCTGTAGGTCTCCCCAATCCACTCAGATTGCAACTCTTATATGTAGCACAATGTCAGGGTGTCAGCACCAACATAAAAGATCATGAAAGCTCACAATAATTAACTTCTAAAAGAAATAGATTTTGCCTCATTTTTTTAAATCAATATTCCAATCCAAAGTTCTTGACTGTATTAACACAAAGCATGTATACATGCCCTAAATGATTTTCTATAGTGGTTTTCCAGAATATTTTCATAGATAAAGGGAATATTTAAGTGACATGACAGAGTAAATCCAAATCATAGCTCCCTAACTCACCTGAGGAAAAAGGAAGACAACTCAAGTTTATCATTTAAACTTATTACTGAGTAAGAGGAACTTATTTTCTTTTATTGCTTTTCTTTGCTATGCCTTTAGTAAGAACTAACCTATTAGACCAGTGGGCATAATTTATGTGAGATGGCGATAAATTAACCTGACTTTAGGTATATTTAAGGAAAATGATTGTAAAACTTACTTAAAGTCAACTTAGTCATTAAAAATGTCATTAGACAAAGAAATATCTCTTCTTTCTGAACTCCACTATGTGAGGGTGTTCAGGAATTAGTGCTGGGTAAATGAACTTAGGTCATGCTCAGTGGCCAACTCTGATGCACACATTTGCCTTTTCACAGATTCCATTTTCACTTCAAATACACTGTTCTGAGAAACTTCTTTTTTGGAATCCAACATTCCTGTTTGAACTATATAAACACTGCTCATTATGTGTACATGGAAGTAGATATTTAGGAAATGTATTCCCTGAAGTAAGTTTCTATAGGAAAAATAGTTTAAAAAATACTTTATATTTCACTCTTATCTTGAATTCCTTATCAATTACAAGGTAATAAAAATGATTACTTTCTAATTCAAAAAGAAAAAAGACAAAAATCAGAAAAAGACATTAGAAAGCTGAAAAGAAAGGATAAAATGAATGAGAGATGATATTAATCCAGTTAGCCATTTAACAAAGATTAAGTGTCTAAACTCAAAGTGTTCTGGGGATACAGGAAAAATGCATAATAATTTCTGCCTTCAGAAAGCTTGCAGTCTAACTAAGGAAATAAGTGAGCAAACAGACAATTAATTATAAGATAGTGTAGCAATTGCAATGATAGGGATCACTACTATGGCACCAGCCCTGTGTGAGACAGACACATAAACAGAGCTCAGAAACATTAAAATGGGTAAGGTTTATTAGGAAAGCTCTTTCCATTGGGAAAAATGGCACTCACCAACCTGGAGGGATTAGGGAAGGTTTTCTGGAGAGGTCACATGTTAACTTAGTTTTTAAGGGGAGTTACAGTTAGCTGGGGGAGGAGGGGAAGGTAGAGAATGAATGAATTAGGTAGAGGAGGACAGAATAAATAAGGCATCAGAGTGAAACAAAGTGGCATGTGGGCACTTCTGGCAGCTAGGTAGGAGAAAGACAATGCCAAGGTAGTAGCTTGGGGGGCTCTGATGGTCTTAGGAGAAAGTGTGACAAGGTCCTAGATCAGTGATGATCAGTGAGAAGGTCAGACCAAGGAGCCAAAATCTGAGTGAGGGAGTTCAATTTTGTAGCTGTTACTATAGTCCCAGGAGGAGTTACCAGAGGTTGAACTAGGCAGTGGACTCCAGGTGAAAGAGAGGAGATGAATTGGATATCTAACAAAAGATGTAAACTTTTCACAAGGTTATTTGCCGCATGTAAACACTGAGGGATTAAAGCAGCTCTGTGGACTTCCAGTCCTGATAAGTGGGTACACCCATTCTCACTGTACCCCCTTTCCCACTAAGCACCATTACATACCCTGAGATGGTACATGAGGCAACCCCAGGAGGACTTTGGAAGGAGGTGAGAGCAAAGTGGGTGGGTCTGGGACCCAGGGCTGGAGAAGCAGCACAGTGCCTGGCCTCAGTCCCCACCTAGTAGAGGAAGTCCACCAGACATGGTACTTCATGACCTTCACCCAGAAGGGCTCACCTTCCAGAAAGAACAGGGTACCTCCAACAACCTGCAGGTGAGCCACCAGGTGGTTTCCATTGGAGTCCTATCAGAAATCAGTGGCCAGGGCACTCTCTTTCTCACTGAGCCTGGGATGCCACCTTTCCTGCTGAGACACATCTGGGCAGAGAAGGGACCTGCCACAGGAAAGGCTGGTTGGCAACTCTGTCATGAAATAGCCTGGGGCTCTCCTGCTCTGCCAAGACACACCTGGGCAACCTGGAGCGCAAGTGCAGGGATCCCACCATACCCCTTTCCCACTGAGAGACAAATATCAGCTGGCCTGGAGAAGCCCCCTCCACTCCTCAGGCCACATGGGTGGGGACCAGTGGGAGCCCCAGAGAGCCAGAAAAACCAAGCAGACCAAAACAACACTGCAAAGATTCTGAAAATTAAACTACCAGTGGAATCACAGTCCACAAAAATATTATAAGACTCACAGGCTAAACCTAAACAGGGTGATTGTCTTCTAACATACAAGATCTAAATAGGGCTCAGAAACTACTGATATCATAGACAAAGTGTCCAGGATACAACTGAAATTTATCCATAATACTAAGCACTGGGGAAATCACAATTTGAATGAAAAAAAGACAATAAACTAAAGCTAACAGTGCTAGTAATGTGATGCTGAAATTAACTTACAAGAATTTTAAAGCAACAATCATAAAAACACTTCAATAATTATCTACTTGTCCTCTTGAAACAAATGAAAACGTAGAAAATTCCAATAAAGAAATAGAAGCTATAAAAAGAATTAAGTGGAAATTATAAAGTGAAAAATACAATAAAAAATTTAAAATGTGCTAAATGGGCTCAGCAATAAAGTAAAAATGATAGAATATGTAATCAGAGAACTTGAGGAAATATAATAGCGTACACCCAATTTGAACAGAAAAAAACTCTAAAAAAATAGTTGAAAACTTCTCAAATTAATGAAAGATACAAGCCTACATATTCAAGAAGCTGAACAATTTCTAAACAGTTTAACCGTCGCCCCAATACATCATAATTACCTTTTAAAAGCTAAAAACAAAGAAACTAGAGGAAGATGACGTATTTCCTGTAGAGGAACACCAATCAGAATGAAACTGAATTTCTTACTTGAAACCATGGAGGTCAGAAGGAAGTGGTACAATATTTTTAAAATGCTCAAAGAAAAGAACTGTCAGCTGCTCATTCTATATATGATAAAAACTATTCTTCAGGCATGAACAGGAAATAAAAATATTCTCAGATAAACAAAACTAAAAGAATTTGTTGCTACTAGATCTACTCTTAAGGAATTGCTAAAGGAATTTCTTTAAACATAAAGGAAATGATAACATAAATAATCTTGGAATATCAGAGAGGATTAAGGAACAAGGAAAAATGAGAAATACAGGTACATACAATAAACTGTTCATTTCTTCATGAGTTTTATAAATCATATTTGATGATTAGAACAAAATTTATGCACATCTGATATTTAAGACAATGATATTTAAAAGTGACAATGATAAAGACACCAAAATGGAAGTGAGTTTGCCACACACTTGAGGTAGTATAATGTTAATACCAGTAAACTGTTATAATTCACGTATGTGTATAGTAATAACCAAAGCAATGAAGATTAAAACTATACAAAGAGATACAACCAAAAACACTATAAATAAATCAATATGGAATCCCCCCAAAATAAAAAAAAAATAGGTAATCAATAGGAAAACAAGAAAAAGTAAACAGAAGAAGATGACCCAACAGAAACAAAGAGAAAACAAAAAATTGTGACAAATTTATGTGCTACCATATCAATAAATACCTTAAATGTAAATAATTTAATGTATCAATTAAAAGGCAGGTATTATCAGAGTGAATAAAAACACAAGTACCATTTATATACTAGTTAGAAAAAACTCTTCTCATTCAATAACATAGGGAGGTTACTGTATTGAAAGACTCAACATAGTAAAGATATCAATTATCCTGAAAGTTACATCTATCTGTTATCTATCTATCTATCTATCTATCTATCTATCTATCTATCTATCTATCTATATGAATGAATATGTAGAATACTATTCATATATTTATATTATTTATATCTTAATATATCATATAAATATTACATAAATATAAATACACAAACATACACACATCTATCATCTATGCATAGGTCTAATGTAATTCCATGTAATTCCTATCAAAATCCCAGCAAGGATTTTTGTAGACTTGGACAAGCCTATTCTAAAATGTATATAGAAGGCACAGGCTACAGACTAGGTAAACAATCTTGACACTAAAGAATAAAATATAGGAATCCATTTACCCAATGTTAAGCCTTACTATATAGCTACAGTAATCAAGACACTGTGGTATTGTCAGAGGGTAGAGACGTAAACCAATGGAACTGAATGGAAAATCAAAAAGTAGACACATACAAGTATGCTAAATTTATTTTTGACAAAGGTACAAAAGGAATTAAATGGCAGAAAGTTTTTTCAACAAATGGAGCTGGAACAATTGAACATCCATGTTCAAAAAATGTGAACCTTAATCTAAAGGTCACACCTTACACAAAAATTAGCTCAAAAGAGATAATGGGGTTAAATGTTAAATGTAAAACCATAAAGCTTTTAGGAAAAAAGGAGAAAAGCTTTAAGATCTAGGTTAGTCAAAAGGGGTTAGGTTGACACAAAAGCATGATCCATAAAGGAAAACATATATAAATTGGACCACATCCAATTTAAAAGCTTTCGTTTTATGGAAGCGCATGTGAGGAGAATAAAATGATAAGCTAAAGATTAGGAGAAAATATTTACACATATCCAACAAAAGACTGGCATCTAGAATATATAAAGAACTCTCAAAGTCAATGGTAAATACAAACAATACAATTAAACAATGGATAAAAGATCTGAACAGACATTTTACTGAAGAAGATATACAGTAACTAATCACATCATTAGTCCTCATGGAAATGCAAATTGAAACCATAATGAGGTATCACCTATCAGAATGGCTAAAACTAAAAAAAAAAAAGTGACAACACCAAATTCTCATGAGGATGCAAAGAAATGGGATCACTCACAGGTAGTGAAATGTGAAATGGTACTGCCACTCTGGAAAAGTTCGACAGTCTCTTAAAAAACGAAGCATTCAATTGTCATACAACCTAGCAACTGTACTCTTGGGCATTTATCCCAAAGAAATGAAAACTCATGTTTATGCAAAACTTGTTCACAAATGTTCTTAGCAGCTTTATTTTCAATAGTCAAAACCTGGAAATAGTTCAGCTGCCCTCTAGCAGGTGAATGGTTAAACAAGCCACTAATATATTCTACTTTTATAACATTTAAAAATTTTAGAAATGGGGGCGCCTGGGTGGCTCAGTTGGTTAAGCGGCTGCCTTTGGCTCAGGTCATGATCCTGGAGTTCCAGGATGGAGTCCTGCATCCGGCTCCCTGCTCAGCAGGGAGTCTGCTTCTCCCTCTGACCCTCCCCTACTCATGCTCTCTCTATCTCATTCTCTCTCTCAAATAAATAAATAAAATCTTTAAAAAAATAAAAATAAAAATTTTAGAAATGGAGGACATATAACTGGTTGCCAGGGTCTAGGTCCAGAAGACCTAGGGAAGGCATGCAGGAGGGAGATGGGTTTTCTCCCAGGTTGTACAAGAGCAATAAAAGGGGACATGTTAGAACTCTCCAGTTTGACTGCGATGGTAGATACAAGAAACTCTACACATGGTAAGTTTCTATAATGCACACATAACAAATAAACACAGTGATAAGATACTATATTTTTCTGAAATACTAATTTTTGGGGAAAGTGAGTAGTAAAGTGTGCAATAATGAATGAATGAATGAATAAAATAACAAAGTAATAAAATATTAGACTTTTCTGAAATGTCAACATTGGGGGGAAATGAGTAAAGTGTGCAAAGGATCTCTCTGTACTATTTCTCACAACTGGGTTTGAATCTATAATTATTATCTCTAAAAATTTCAATTAATGAAAAACATATTAGTTACTGTAAGTAATGAAACAGGATTTATAGATGACATGTGAAAAATCTTGTAAGGGTTTGTTCCAGAGTGGGAGGAGCCAAGGGTAGGGAAGTATGGAATGTCCTAAAGGAAGTAGTTGCCTTTTGGTGGATGACCCTGGATAACAGTGATTAAATGCCTCCCTGCAAGGGACCAACCTCAATTATCTGTCTGTTTTTGGATCAGAATTGGCTAAGACTCCCTAGCAGTGTCTAGTCTGGTCAAGTGGTAGAGATGTCTTAATATTTAAGTTCTTTCCCAAGTTATTAAGGGCCTTACTAGAAGGGGGTCTCTGTATCACTTTTCAGAGAAACACCGAGTCAAGAGTTCTCAGGCTTTTGGAACAGTGTCAAAGGTCTTAATGTGGACAACATGATATTCTTAAGACCTGGTGAAGACACTGATTAGGAGAGAGGTAGCAATGGCCTCAGTCAAGGAAGAACCTCAAGTGGAGGCTCCCTTTGGGAATTTTTGACTCACTTGTTTAAAACCTTGCCTAGTGTTTGGCTGCTTCCCACCTTTCATTTTATAGTTAATAAAAATAGGTTGGAGAATAGATGACATAGAGATAGCTAACTCATATGATTCATATGCTTGATTTTTTTAACATGCATTTTTTATATACACACACTATCGAAAACTACAAAAGAATACATGAATAAATCTAAATAAAATTGGACGTAGATATCTTCTAACATGTTATAGATAATATTAAGAAAATATTTCAAGGCGAACAACAACAGAAAATCACCAGGTAAATGAGGGTGTTTCTTTTCAACTACCATTTCCCTTTTCTTATTTTTAGTCATAGTTCACAAATGTAATTTCAAAACTCCCCAAAACTTTATTTTTATGATGTAATTGGCTTACAAAAGTTTGAAAATATCTCATTCAGCATATTTTATCAATCAAAATATGCAAAAGTTCACAATGTTTGCACAGAAGAGTACAATAATCTAGTGGATATATTTCTTTAGTTTGAGCCCGATTGTTAAATTTTCTGCTCAGTCTTTCCTCCTCAATTTATTGTTTATTGTACCAATCTCTATTAATACATTCCCCACTGATGTTTGTAATGGAAAGACATTTATAATAAGTTGGTAATTTCATTATTGATGAAAATGACAATATTTAAACAGATCTCTTATTCAATTCAATGGCAAAGTGCTCATTTACAGCAAATTTGATTGCTTTATTTTCCTGGCTTGAAATGGCCAATGGGAAGGGAATTTAAAAGTAGCTCCAACTACTGTGTTCAGAACTAGAATGATACCACCCTAACTTAGGAGCTAAATTTAAAGATCGACTTTACTTGCAACAGCCTGTCTCCAGGCATAGGATACTCTTTGAGATGATTGAGCTGGAAAGGAAGCACTTTACCTGTGGTCTCATCTTTAATCCTTGGCTTGCCTACATTCCTTGTCAACTACAATCAGTACTTTCTTCTCCTTCCTGTGTTTGATCACCACCCACATTTATGCTTTTCTCTTTTGGTTGGAACCCAACTTCCTTCAATGGGAGAAATTATATCTACTATCTACTATTACCCCAAAATTACTAGTACTGGAATTTTACATAAAAGTCCAGACTCAGAATCTTACATTTTATGCAATTAATTTAGCATACATTTAATTGAATCTCTTAGAAAAAATATTCATGTTATTGTGTTTTAAATTGTAATTATAGTTATTTTAAAAAAGATTTTATTTATTTATTTGAGAGAGAGAGAGAAAACACAGAGGGAGAGTGAGAGGAAGAATTAGACACCCCATGGAGTGGAGAGCCTGATGCGGGGCTGGATCCCAGGACCCTGGGATCATGACTTAAGCCAAAGGGAGAGGCTTAACCAACTGAGCCATCCAGGAGCCCTTATAATTATAGTTCTTAAATAAAAGCTTCTTTTAAAGAATTTCCATGATCCAGTAATCATGTGGATCTAGTAGTCTGAATGTCAAAGTTCCCTTTTTCATGGATCTTATGCCCCATCAAGTTCATGGGAACCTACAAAATCTTATTAATTAATATGTCAGTGTTTTTCTTAACAGTGAAAGGAAAGAAGAAAAGAAATTTCAGTATCTCCAGATCCAGAGAGTTACAACGCTGCTCCATTTCTCTGCACTTAGACACATTAGGGTTTTTTTTTCAACTTCGAACAAAAATAAAATGATGGAAATAAAGTCTGTGAAAGGTGAATATTTCTGTATTAAAAAGCTAATGAAAATACTGTCCTGAGTACCATGAGATATGCATGTATATTCTTTTTCTTGGGATTTTACACAATTCCTCCTTGTTTCTTTCCCTAAGGGGCACCACACTGCTGCTCACTATCAAATTGCCTTGCACATTCCCCCATTTATGGTCTCTGCCACCTGTTATAAGATGCTGTCCAACTATGGTTTAGTTAGCATTTCTTTTTCAAATCCAAGCTATCAAATAAAAGTATTTCAAGAAAGTGTCATTTCAAGTCCTTTAAAATTATTTGTCGTTAAAACAAAGAATAAAAAAGAGAGGGAGAAAAACAGAGAGAGAGAGAGAGATCCATAAATCTGAAAAATAGTTCTCCATGTCTTAGAAATTCAGCATCTGCTAACAAAACACAGAGCTCTGCATAAAAGCTCTAAAAGTCTTTTCTTCTTGCCTACTATGTACCTTCCACATTCTTCTTTTCTGTCTTTGAAATATTAATGTTTGTATTCATTTTTTATTGAAAGTAAATTGATTGTATTTTATTTTATTTTTTTAATTTTTTATTGTTATGTTAATCACCATACATTACATCATTAGTTTTTGATGTAGTGTTCCATGATTCATTGTTTGCATATAACACCCAGTGCTCCATTCAGTACGTGCCCTCTTTAATACCCATCACCAGGCTAACCCATCCCCCCATCCCCCTCCCCTCTAGAACCCTCAGTTTGTTTCTCAGAGTCCATAATCTCTCATGGTTCATCTCCCCTCTGATTTCTTCCCTTCATTCTTCCCCTCCTGCTATCTTCTTCTTTTTTTTTTTTAAACATATAATGTATTATTTGTTTCAGAGGTACCGGTCTCTGATTCAACAGTCTTATACAATTCACAGTGCTCACCATAGCACATACCTTCCCCAATGTCTATCACCCAGCCACATCATCCCTCACACCCGCCACCACTCTAGCAAACCTCAGTTTGTTTCCTGAGATTAAGAATTCCTCATATCAGTGAGGTGATATGATACATGTCTTTCTCTGATTGACTTATTTCACTCAGCATAATACCCTCCAGTTCAAACCACGTCGTTGCAAAAGGCAAGATTTCATTCCTTTTGATGGCTGCATAATATTCCATTGTATATATAGACCACTTCTTCTTTATCCATTTATCTGTCAATGGACATCTTGGCTCTTTCCACAGTTTGGCTATTGTGGACGTTGCTGCTATAAACATTGGGGTGCATATACCCCTTCGGATCCCTACATTTGTATCTTTGTGGTAAATACCCAGTAGTGCAATTGCTGGATCATGGGGTAACTCTATTTTCAAATTTTTGAGGAACCTCCATACTGTTTTCGAGAGTGGCTGCACCAGCTTGCATTCCCACCAACAGTGTAGGAGGGTTCCCCTTTCTCCGCATCCCCACCAACATCTGTCATATCCTGACTTGTTAATTTTAGCCATTCTGACTGGTGTGAGGTGGCATCTCATTGAGGTTTTGATTTAGAATTCCCTGATGCCGAGCAATGTTGAGCACTTTTTCATGTGTGTTGGCCATTTGGATGTCTTCTTTGGAAAAATGTCTGTTCATGTCTTCTGCCCATTTCTTGATTGGATCATTTGTTCTTTGGGTATTGAGTTTAAGAAGTTCTTTATAGATTTTGGATACTAGCCCTTTATCTGATATGTGACTTGCAAATATCTTCTCCCATTCTGTCGGTTGTCTTTTGGTTTTGTTGACTATTTCTTTTGCTGTGCAAAAGCTTTTTATCTTGATGAAGTCCCCATAGTTCATTTTTGCCCTTGTTTCCCTTGCCTTTGGCAATGTTTCTAGGAAGAAGTTACTGTGGCTGAGGTCGAAGAGGTTGCTGCCTGTGTTTTCCTTTAGGATTTTGATTGACTCTTGTCTCACATTTAGGTCTTTCAACCATTTTGAGTCTATTTTTTGTGTGTGGTATAAGGAAATGGTTGAGTTTCATTCTTCTGCATGTGGCTGTCCAATTTTCCCATCACCATTTGTTGAAGAGACAGTCTTTTTTCCACTGGACGTTCTTTCCTGCTTTGTCAAAGATTAGTTGACCACAGAGTTGAAGGTCCATTTCTGGGCTCTCTCTTCTGTTCTATTGATTTGTGTGTCTGTCTTTGTGCCAGTACCATACTGCCTTGATGATGACAGCTTTGTAATAGGCCATCAAGTCCGGAAGTGTGATGCCACCAGCTTTGCTTTTCTTCTTCAACATCCCTCTGGCTATTTGGGGTCTTTTTTGGTTCCATACAAATTTTAGGATTATTTGTTCCATTCGTTTGAAAAAAGTGGATGGTATTTTGATAGGGATTACACTAAATGTGTAGATTGCTCTAGGTAGCATTGACATCGTCACAATATTTGTTCTTCCAATCCATGAACATGGGACGTTTTTCCATTTCTTTGTGTCTTCCTCAATTTCTTTCCTGAGTATTTTATAGTTTTCTGAGTATAGATTCTTTGCCTCTTTGGTTAGATTTATTCCTAGGTATCTTACGGTTTTGGGTGCAATTGTAAATGGGATCGACTCCTTAATTTCTCTTTCTTCTGTCTTGTTGTTGGTGTATAGGAATGCCACTGATCTGTGCGTTGATTTTATATTCTGCCACTTTACTGAATTCCTGTATGAGTTCTAGGAGTTTTGGGGTGGAGTCTTTTGGGTTTTCCACATAAAGTATCATATCATCTGCAAAGAGTAAGATTTTGACTTTTTCTTTGCCTATTTAGATGCCTTTTATTTCTTTTTGTTGTCTGATTGCTGTGACTAGGACTTCTAATACTATGTTGAATAGCAGTGGTGATAGTGGACGTCCCTGCCATGCTCCTGGACAGATCATCTAAACAATGATCAACAAGGAAATAAAGACTTTAAATGACACACTGAACCAAATGGACTTGACAAATATATTCAGAACATTCCACCCAAAAGCAACAGAATACACATTCTTCTCTAGTGCCCAAGGAACATTCTCCAGAATAGATCACATCCTAGGTCACAAATCAGGTCTCAACTGGTACCAAAAGATTGGGATCATTCCCTGCATATTTTGAGACCACAATGTTTTGAAACTAGAACTCAATCACAAGAGGAAACTTGGAAAGAACTCAAATCCATGGAGGCTAAAGAGCATCCTACTAAAGAATGAATGGGTCAACCAGGAAATTAAAGAAGAATTAAAAGAATTTATCGAAACAAATGAAAATGAAAACACAACTGTTCAAAATCTTTGGGATGCAGCAAAGGCAGTCCTAAGAGGAAAGTATATAGCAATACAAGCCTTTCTCAAGAAACAAGAAAGGTCTCAAATACACAACCTAACCCTACACCTAAAGGAGCTGGAGCAAGAACAGCAAATAAAACCTAAACCCAGCAACAGAAGAGAAATAATAAAGATCAGAGCAGAAATCAATGAACTAGAAACCAAAAGAACAGTAGAACAGATCAGTGAAACTAGGAGCTGGTTCTTTGAAAGAATTAATAAGATTGACAAACCCCTGGCCAGACTTATCTAAAAGAAAAGAGAAAGGACCCAAATAAATAAAATCATGAATGAAAGAGGAGAGATCACAACCAACACCAAAGAAATGCAAACAATTATAAGAACATATTATGAACAACTATATGCCAGCAAATTAGATAATCTGGAAGAAATGGATGCATTCCTAGAGATGTATCAACTAATGTTTGTATTCTAATTTTCTTTTTAATCTATTACAATTTGGTTTGTATCTGCACTGACAACTGATTTGGGAGTTTTGACAGAACTGAATGTATAATCTTATTTCTAGGAGAAATATTAATATGATTATATGATAATGAGCAATATAGGAAGAATTCTTAAGACATGAAAGGAAAAATAACTATAAAAGCTTTACAAAAAATTAAATGTTCAAGTTGAATATTTTTTCTATCATGTATATAAACCTACATTCTCCAAAATAGAGTTGTGTCCATCACCTTGAGTTTTTTGGTTTGTTTGTTTTTATCTTGGAGAAGAATTAGCCAATATTTTTGGACATGGACAGAAGAAGTGGAGTGTCTAGAGTCCAGAAGGGCATGAAGTGCTGGGTTTCTCTTTTAAATTTAACAGGGTGATAACATAGATAAAAAATGACTTCAGTTGAACATGAGATAATAGCATAGAGTAGTCTAAATTTCTTCAGGGGGAATGAGGGCAAAATGTTTACTAAATAGTTTCCTTCCATTTTTTGATGGGTAGGACTGCTATGCCCGCAGCAAAGTGGAGAATAAAATTAAGAAAGAGAAAGTAAAAATAAAAACAAATACAAGAAAACAAGTGCAAATAGTCTTATATATGTATTAATATTTGCAGAATAATGTGATGAGCCAAAGTAGCTGTTGGGGCCAGATATGTGTTTCCATCAGAGTTGGCAACAGTAACTCACAAATCCATACTATGTGTGGATCAATGTGCTAGACTTTGGATTACAATATCACTCCAAAAATGGAACCACAGGTGAAATGTAAAGAAAAGTCTTGCTATCTATATATTTTAAATTATCTGAGGAAGTGAAAAAGTCATTTCAACAACATAACTTCCCCTTGTATGTCAAAAACTTTTTGAGGTATGAGAGCATTAGAATAAACAATGCTAATTTCCTGTTTGGGGAAAATCCACACTTAGAGTTGAATCAAAGGTAACCCTCAAGCATTATTATTAGGTCCACTGAATTGGTAACCAGGAAAGAAACAAGTTGGGACTTCCACAGGTACTCTGAATGCTAAAGGTCATACTCTTTTCTTGCATTTTCTAGAGCAGAAATTTTTTTAAAAACATGAGGCTTCAAAGAAAAGATATGCAAATTTCTCTCAGATGAATCTGAGGCAGTTTTTTCACTGCCTTATAAATGGATGTGGGACACGTACAGAGGTCAGTAACAGGGTAGGAAAAAGGAGGAAACCCAACAAAGATCATCCCAGTGAATCCAGAGAGAACTGATCTCAACATGTTTAGTAGCAGCAGGAACACCTGAAGAGAAAAGTGGGGTACACCTCAAGGTTTGCCTCCCACTTCATCCTGAAAAAAAATCTATAATTTGTTCAGGTATCCACCTTTTCTCCAAGAGGCTCAGAAGGAGGTGAACTCAATTCAGTTCAATTCTGATTTTCCCAACTTACACTACTGAAGTTTGGGCAGGGTGATGCTTTGTAATGGGGTGCTGTCCAGTGCATTGCAGGGTGTTTATCAGCATCCTCACCCTCTATACACTAACTGCCAGTAGCACCACCCCCATCAGTTATAACAACTCAAAATGTCTCCAGACATTGCCAAATGTGCCCAGGGAGGGGCGGGCAGAATCACTCTAGTTGAGAAACCTTGACCCAAGCCAACAAGCATAGGGCACTCCTCTGAAGTCACTGCTCCATGAGCACCTGACTTAAGTTGGCCTTAACACAATGGTTTGGGGACTTATCACTCCCTCCCCATCCCCACTCCAAAGTGAAGGAAAAGGCTACAGCCCAAACTGCCACCAGTAGTTATTCTGCCACCCCAAACAAAATGACCAGCTTTGCTTGGTCTTGCAGCAGAGACTGAGGACAGCAGAGCATGCAAAACAAAAAGACCCTGTGCTTGAGGACAACGTTCAGTCCTGGAGTTTCAGCTATGGGAGGGGACAGCATTTCTTATGCTTAACCCAGTTTGAGAAATGTTATCTTGTCACTTGCTGGTAAAGTCATCTTAAATGATACTATATGTACATCCAAGGAAGGGACATGATTTATCGGGTCTGTGTAAACTGAATGGCTATTTAAAGGCTGCATTCACCCAGGGTTCTGTATCTGTATACAACCTACACCAGACCAAATGTTTAGCAGCAGCTCATCCCTAACCTATCCCAAAATGCATGCCTGATAGGCCTTGTTAACCTGCTCTTCTCAGAGTCTTCCTCACCTCAGAAACTGCCAACTCCTCTCTTCTAGGTGCTCAGGCCAAAACCCATGGGGCCATCCTTGACTCCTCTTACCTTTTACACCCCGACATTTACCCCAAACCATTCACTTCTACTACCTTCACTGCTTCTACTTCAGTGTGAGTCAACATCATCTTTGTTGATACTAGTTCTGGAGTCCCATACATAATCTCCTTTAATCCACGGTTGCCTCCTTTCAGTCCATTCTCAACAGAGCAGTTTGAAGGATCCTGTTAAAAACATGATCACTAAGTGCAGTATTTCCAGACTGATGCAAAAATGGAAAAGAGACATTATTGGAATAACTAGTGAGATTCGGATAAAAGCTATAGTTTAGTTGATCATATTGTACCAATATTAATTTCTTAGTTTTGAAAAATGTTAATGCTTAAGTAATATGTTAACATTAGGGGAAGCTAGATGAAGGGCTTATGGGAACTATACTTTTTTGATAACTCTTCTAAATCTAAATTAATCCAAGATAAAAGTTTAAAAAATATAGAAATATTTAAAAATTTAAAAGTGTTACATAATGACATTTCTCTGTACAGAATTCTCCAATTGTACCTCATTTTATGCAGAATAAATACCCAAAGCTTTACAACCACTCCCAAGGCCTCCCATCATGTGGCTTTTGGGTCCTTTTTCTGACTTCACCTTCCACTAACCACCCTCCAAAAACCCACACCCACATGTACATGCTGTTCTAGGCACAACAGCCACCTAATCAACACCCCAAGCATGTTCCTGCCTCAGGGCCTTTGTACTTGACATCCCACATGGCTCCATCTGTCACTTTCTATAGGTCTTCACTTCAATGTCACCTTCTTAGTCTTCTGACCAGCCTAAATATCAGCCCCCCCACCTCCAACACTTCTTTCTTCCTGTGTTCCATTTTTCTTTATAGCATGTACCACTACCTAATATACTACATATTTTCTTATTTATTGTAATTATTGTCTGTCTTGCCCACTAGAATGGCAACTCTAGGAAGGCAGACAGTTTTGTTTGTCTTACTCACTATTATTTCAGAATCTAGAATGGTGCCTGGCTCTTAGAAGCCTTATTTGATGAATGAATGAATAATGAATGAATGAGTGAATATATCTTTGTAATATTTTGTTATTTAAATTTATTATCACAATTCTGTGGTAAAAGTACCAGTGTTACATTCAACATATACCTATAAATTCTAGGAAAGGGGAACATCACCTAACTGTAGTCCAAGAAATTAACTACTTGCAGGAATTAATGTAAATACCTCTAATGGAACTTCAGTTTTTGGTTCCCTGTGTAAGGAGCTTCAAAGTCACCACTATGGTCTAAAAATAAGTACAAACCTAAACAGACTAAACAACCAGCAACTATTCTTGGATCCATAGGAGGCAAGGACACAGGTCAGACCACTGTCCCTAAGATTGGACAGACAGAAAAATACAGGGAGTCACAGCTTACTAGAAAAGTCTTAGGAGCAGAAATCACTGTGGAAACTAGTGCCTGAGTAGGAAAACCTGAACTGTAATTGACAAATTTCTAGACACTTGGTGAAAACAAGTGTGAGAGTTAAAGAATGCAAGGGGTCCCATCATGTGTGAGGTGAGGAGAGCACAATATTGTTGGATTTACCTCCGGGAGCTAAGCCAATGTTCCCACAGTAAATATCAGAGAAAAATTCTCTTGTGCATCCAGCAGTGGAAGAGGAAAAGGAATTATTTTGAAATACTCCAGACCACTCTTCTTGACAAGGCTTGACTTTGGGAAGAACTAGTTAACCAGAGCCTAACTTGCTGGGGGATCATCAGAGACTAATTAACCTGGAGAAAGGGAAATATCAACTTCAGCCCTCTTGAGTCATCCTGTCCCATCTAAGGGGTGGGAGTGGGGAAACAAAAAATACAGAATGGGGAGGAAGAAATAAAGTTATTCTAGTTCACAGATGACATGATCATAGATGTAGAAAATCTGAAAGAAAAAAGTAAACAAAACAAAACAAAAACCTTCCTGGAACTAACAAGTCATTATAGAAAGGTTGCAGATAAAAGGTTAATATACAAAAACCAAACACTTCCTTATACACCAGCAATGAACAAGTGGAATTTGAAATTTAAAATGCAAACCATTTACATTAGGTTCTAAAAAATTAAATATTTAGGTATAATTCTAAAAAATGTGTACAAGCTCTGTATGAAGAAGACTACAAAGCTGATAAAAGAAATCAAAGAAGAATTAAGCAAATGGTGAGATATTCCATGTTTATAGACAGGAAGACTTAATATTCTCAAGATGTCAATACTTGCCAACTTGATCTATAGATTCAATGCAATTCCAATAAAAAGCCCAACAACTTATTTTGTGGATATTGATAAGCTGAGTCTAAAGTTTATATGGAGAAGCAATGACCTAAAATAGTCAACACAATGTAGAAGGAGAAGAGCAAAATTGGAGGACCAACATTATCCAACTTCAAGACTTACTGTAAATCTATAGTAATCAAAACAGTATGATTTTAGAAAAGCAAATAAAAAAGCAGGTAGATCAGTGTAATAGAAGGCCCAGAAATAGACCCACATAAATATAATCAACTGATCTTTGACAAAGGAGCAAAAGCAATATATCATAGCCAAAATGGTCTCTTCAACAAATGGTACTGCAACAAGTGGACATCTACATGCCAAAAAAAAAAAAAAAGCTCTAGACACAGACCATACATGATTTACAAAAATTAATTCAAATCACATACCTAAATGTAAAACACTGAAATATAAAACTCCTTAAAGATAACATAGGAAAAAACCTAGATGACCTTGGGAATGGCAATGACATTTTAGAATCAACACCAAAGTTATGATCCATGAAAGAAATAGTAGATAATCTAGACTTCATTAAAATTAAAAACTTCTGCTACGCAAAAGATAATGTCAAGATAATGAGAATATAAGCCACAGACTGGGAGAAAATATTTGCAAAAGACATGTCTGATAAAAGACTGTTATCCAAATATACAAAGAACCCTTAAAACTCAACAATAACAAAAGAAACAACTCCATTAAAAACTAAGCCAAAGGCCTTAATAGACACCTCACCAAACAAACTATATATACAGCAAATGAGCATATGAAATGGTGTTTAAGGGCGCCTGGGTGGCTCAGTCGGTTAAGCGACTGCCTTCGGCTCAGGTCATGATCCCGGAGTCCCGGAATCGAGTCCCACATCGGGCTCCCTGCTCAGCAGGGAGTCTGCTTCTCCCTCTGACCCTCCTCCCTCTTGTGCTCTCTATCTCTCATTCTCTCTCTCTCAAATAAATAAATAAAATCTTTAAAAAAAAGAGAAAGAAATGATGTTTAACATCATAGGTCATTAGGTAATTGCAAATTAAAACCAATAATGAGATATCACTAGATATCTATCAGAGTGGTTAATGTCCAAAACACTGACAACAAAAAGTGCTGGAGGGGATGTGAAGCAAGAGGGACTCACTTTCATTGCTGATGGAAATGCAAAATGATACAGCCACATCGGAAGACAGTTTGGTAGTTTCTTAAAGCCTAAACACACTCTAACCATATGACACAGCAATCACTCCTTGGTGTTCGCTTAAAGGAGTTGAAAGTGTATGTCCACACAAAAACCTGAAAGATGTTTATAGCAGCTTTATTCATAATTGCCAAAACTTGGAAGCAACCAAGATGTCTGACCTTCAGTAGGTGAATGGATACTGTGGTACAGCCAGATAATGAAATATTACTCAGTGATAAAATAAATGAGCTATGGATCCATGACAAGACACAGAGGAATCTTACATCATACTGTTAAGTGAAAGAAGCCAATCTGGAAAGGCTACATACTATATGATTCCAGCTATATGACGTTCTTGAAAAGAAAATCTATGGAGACAGTAAAACAAACAAACAAACAAAACAAAATAAAACAAAACAAAAACAGTGATTGCCAGGAGTGGAGGGTGGTAGGGAGGAATGAATAGACAAAGCACAGAGGAGGTTTAGGGTAGTGAGTCTACTCTATATGATACTGTAATGATAGATACAGGTTCTCACACATTTGCCTAAATCTATAGGATTTGCAATGCTGAGACTGAACCACAATGTAAACTATGAACTTTGGGTGATTATAATGTGTCAATGTAGGTTCATCAATTGTAACAAATGTACTATCTGATGGGGCATGTTGATAATGGAGGAGGCTGTGCATTGCATGATTTGTATCTACTTTTGTATGTGTGTATATATACACATACATACATATATATAAAATATATAATATATAAATAATATAAAATTATTATTTAAAAATATATAATTATTATTAAAGAAAATTAAAGAGACTTAAAAGAATAAAGCCTCATGAGTGTTGCATAGGTTGAGTTCCTTCCAAACACATTGTATAAAGGTCAGTGAGTTGGATTTTCCTTCTTTTTTTACTCAATATAATTATCTATAAGATAGGAATGCCAATTCTAAGATGCAGAGATAAATGATGTCTTAGGCATTCTGCAAGTATTGGGGAATAAATTATTCCTATATGGACTCTGTGGTACAGAAAAAATTTGACCCAATTCCTTTAAAAGTAGAAAATTATACAACCAACCCATCTAGAAAATGTAAAGAGAACTTCGAATCTGCCAGATCCTTCAAATGGAGCCCAGATAAAGTGAACAGTGTGTATTGAAGATATGAAAGGCATGTTTCCATGAGGAATTAGTTGAGAACACATCTGAGTCGTCCTCTTTATTCTCTCACTTCTAACCCTCTTTTACATCTGTAGCTTCTTCTCCTGCACCTGCCTTAAACACCATACTTCTCTTCTACCCTCTACTGAGAGCATGGGCTTGAATTCCCCCAGCCTTTCATTCAAGCCCCCTTCAACCATTGGATAACTGTGTGCCCTTTAGCACACTACCAAAATTCTGTATGTACTTTTATTCATTGTAAATGGTCCAAGATCTCACAGCCTGATTGAGCTAGTGTCAAAAACCGTTGAGTGAGGAGCGCCTGGTTGGCTCAGTTGGTAGAGTAAGGACTCGATCTCAAGGTTGTGAGCTCAAGCCCCACATTGAGTGTAGAGCCTACTTTAAAAAAAATAAAAAATTGTCAAGCAATGTAAAGAATAACACTTATGTTGTTCTTATAGCATGTCTATGTTCTATTTCTTTCCAATTCCTCCTCCCCTGCATGCATTTAAACCAAGCATCACTTTTCCTTCAAATTATGCTTTGCTATCCTAGATATTGGTGGAAGTAAAAGGCCGAGAAGATGAAGATATGGTAGAAACAGTAGTTAAGAGGTATTAACTGCCTTGACTACATCTAAATTCTGGAAATAAAACCACATTTGACAAGTTTGGTATTAACAAGTCATTGAATTAGGGATAAAAAATCCAATGACTTGGAGAACTTGAACATCACAGAAGAATGTCATAAGAACCCTACTACATCATTTTGACTATGGGTCTGGTATACACCACAGAGTTCTTTTAAGGAAGTGCATACCAGTCTTCTCTTAAACATAAAGGAAATTAGAAGACAAGACAAATATATGTCTGCAGCCTTAAAGGGACAGAATTATAACTCAAAGTCTCCATGCTACAAAGCTGAGTGACATTAGTTCATATCATTTCTAGTGTGTGTTGTCAGCTAATTAGATGTCTGGCATCTAAATAAACCAGTGAAATCTGGAGTCCACTCAGAAATGAATCTGTAGTAAAAAGTCCCTCCATAGTATTCTCTTACCAAGAAATCCAGAGTTTCGCCCACTTTATTTTGTTTATTTGACTCACACTCTCAAGAGGAAGATAGAAACAGAATTGTGCTTCTATTTTCAGATGGAGAATCAAAAGAATAATTTTTCAAAAGATTTAGACAATTAACCCAAGATTCAAGTTCCAATATTTCCGATTACCAAGAAAACCTAGTTTTCTACTCATTTTTCTCATTTAGTGTTTCTCAACTTCTGGGAACTAACAGTGATTGTGTGACTCTAGGTACCATTTTATCACTCTATAATGTTTTCATTGCAAGTATCCAGATAGGGAATTAAAATAACTTTCTTACAATGGCTGTGGGTTGGAAACACCATTTGCAATTACTGGGTTGCATTGTAAGTACTTACTTTCACAATTCTTTGACAACAGAACATTAATCAGGATCAGAAATGTGACTTGTCCTCTCAGTCTATAGTCTTCCTCAAATGTCCTAAGTAAATATGCACCTACACCTGAATCTCTTGTTGGCCATGCCTCATACTCACTAATCTGGCAATATTCTATATTGTAAGACCTTCTTACATCATATTGCTCTAGTGGGCTTCCACATTATCCCACATCTGACCTGAATGTCCTTAGAACTTTTCTTTCAACACCTGGCAAGTTCTAATAACCATACTTCTACAACAGCATAATGGTTAAAGTATTTGAAGACTTTGATGACAAAAAAACTTTGTTTAGAATCCCAGTTCTGTCACCCTAGCTTCAGAATTTATCTAGCTTTGTCTCCTTAAATTTTTAAATGAGCCCCAGTTTTCTCATGTGTAAAACAGAAAAAAAAATGCCTTCTTCACATATATCTTTTATATATTGAATGATATAATATGGAGTGCCGGGGTGGCTCAGTCAGTTAAACATCTGCCTTCAACTCAGGTCATGATCCCAGAGTCCTGGGATCAAGCCCCATGCTGGGCTCTCCACTCAGTAAGGAGCCTGCTTCTCCTTCGGCTGTTCCTCCTGCTTGTGCTCTGTCCCTTCTGTCTCTTTCTCTCAAGGACATAAATAAAAAAAAAAATCTTTAAAGAACAAATAAATGATATAATATATGTAAAATGAGTATTTACAAAATAATAGATGTTATTGTTTCTTTTATTAAAAAGTCAAAAATAGTTATTTATAATATTGCCATTAAGCAAAGCAAGATCCTAAATTGCCTTTGAAATTATAAAAAAATAATAAAATTGCTTTTAAATTAGCACTAAACTTTAAATACTTGCTCTCTAGCTATTTTTTTCTCCTTTAAAATTTAGTAATCCTGATAAATCATGTTAGGTAATTTTCAATAAACCAAAATATTCAACAAATTAAAGTAAATGAATGTTTATCACACCACACAAGCAAGTAGCTTATTAATATCTTTCTCTGCTTATTCATGTCATAGTTGTTAGAATTTTTAAAACATCATATAATCTCAACTATTTTAATCATATTTTTCAAATGTAATATTCCCAAATTTACATTCCCAGATATTAATTATAAAAAGTCTTATCAAGATAGTGAAATTATAGACTATCAGAACAACAACAACAAAAAAAAGCTTCCTTTGAGGTAAGTCTATTCTTCAGATTATTCCTAGATTTACTCTTGAAATCCAGTGAAATTCACATTCTTGTTATGAGCAAATGAGAACAGGAAACTTTTTTTTTAAGATTTATTTATTTATTTGAGAGAGAGAGCGAGAGGTTGGGGAGAGGGGCAGGAGGAGAGAATCTTCAAGCAGACTCCCACTGAGCCTAAGTCCAACTTGGGGCTGATCTCACCACCATGAGATCATGATCTGAGCTGAAACCAGGAGTCCAGGGCTTAACCCACTGAGGCACCCAGGCACCCAAAACCAGCAAGTTATTAATAGAGTTACAAATAAATTTGCATTTTTTTTAAATTCCATGCTATAGATTGTGTAGCCCAGGGCATTTGTCAATACTGCCTAATTTTGGGAAGATAGTAATAGAATCATTATGTAAACATATATTTTAAAGCCCAATCATGGATAGGAAAAGTCAATAGGACCCAGTGAAAATGAGCACTAGATTGCAGAGAGCAATGCTGGCCTGTCCCGCATGGTTGGGTGCTTGCTGCAGCCCTGCTCTAAGGACCAGCCAGTACTTCTGTGGTTTTAGAAAAGGAAGCATGGTGATATTTTCCCAGAATAGGCTTTACCTAGGGCCGCTCTCCCAGCCTACCCATGCCACTCATCTTGAATCTGGAGGTACAAAATCAGAATTCCCCTTCATGTTCCTGTGCCCCCCTTTTGACCCATAGTTTCCATCTTCTCACTTTACCTTATGTATTCCCTCACCAATTTGCAATAAATGCATTTTCCTGCCTGACTGGGGGAAAGCCTGCAGCACTGTTTTCCTCGTGACCTTGAGTGGCCACAAGGGTCTGATAGACTTGAGAACACATTAAACTGAGAAGCATCCTTCAAAGCAAGGTGTTATTGACATTTTTCTTGTATCCACACGTAAACCAAAAAGTTCCTTCCTCAGCCAGCAGGCTCAGACAGGTAATGTTATTTTGCTGGGAGTCTGCCCAGGTAAACGCCTCTTAGGATGGCTCACCACTCCCGAGTCAGGTGCCCTGGATCAGTGAGCCACTCTCAAACAGAACAGCCTTTCCTATCCTATGTGAGGAGTCTGTGTACATCTGGCTAGTGGGGTCTAGCTTTCCAACTGGCTCCCTCATGGTAGGTGGTGAGATACACCCTGATTGTCTAGTGCTGCTCCATCTGGGGATGACAGTAGCAGCCACAATCCCCCAAGGAAGATGATATTATCATTTTTCATTATCATAGATGTCTGAAGAGCATCTCTTTTTCTTATCTCAAGAATCCTTCACTAGGTTTACTTTCTCTTTTCTCAATTATCTTTCAAATGCATTCTTATAGGAAATAAATATATACTTCAACATAAAATTATTAAACAGCTTTAGCTATATAAGTTTGTTCACTTTAAAGTAAATGTGGGGGGAGCCTGGGTGGTTCAGTCAGTTGGGCAACCAACTCTTTATTTTGGCTCAGGTCATGATCTCAGTGTCATGGGATCAGGCCCTGCAAAGGCCTCTGAGCTTAGCGTGGAGTCTGCTTGTCTCTCTCCCTCTGCTCCTCCCCCAACTGTGTGCATTTTCTCTCTCTCTCATAAATGAAAAAATAAATAAATAAATAATAAAAAGAGCAAATGTGGGCAGCCAATGAAAAAAAGTCTAGGAAACATCAAAATCTGTTTTCACCGCTCTTCATTTGTTTTCAAGTTTTATCATCAAATTCTTGTTCTTCCAGATATTTATTTTTAACATTTATGAAATCAAGATTGACCTAGGAAATCACTTTGTCATAATTGCTGGGGAGCCAATAGGAGGCCAGTTTCCAACCCAGTCTCTCTGTGATCAGTGATGACAAAGCACCTTCTCTCAGGACACCTGTCCTTTATTTGGACGTTACCACCATGTCCAACCTGTGGGAAGAGGTGCAACTTTTTGCTGTGTATCATTGGGTCCATGTGGCCAGGTGTGTAGCAAATGAAGCTTGTCCAGCTTTAGGAATAGGCTGAGAAGGCATCACTTCTACCTCCAATCTGAAGTTAACTATAAGGCCTATGTGCAGGTATAAAGTGGTCTTTACTCCTAAGTATTGCCACACCATGCTTGTGGGATGTTGGCTATACTCCAGTTTATTACTTTGTTCTTTTCTGAAAATGGGGCTATACCAACTTCTCTAAGGTTATTTTCAGATTGACTCAGATGGAATCTCTGCAGAATCTGTGCATCCTGGCATCTCCTTGCTAATGTGCCCATAGAAATCACTGTAGACCACATTCGCCATCTGGTATCCAAACCACTGTTTCAAACCCTTAATTCAGGTGAACAGGAAATCCTGATCTGTTGGGTTTAAATTCGTTAATCAATATACTGGATCCAGATTTTTGAACTTGGTCTGCCAATGCTTCTCCACTCTTTGGGATGCTCTCAGCCGAGCACTAAGATTACGGCATTTGTGTACAAGGACCTCAGGCAGGTGAATGAGGATGAGCTGACTTCGGTGTTATAGGTGGGCACTGGGTGCCTCCACCATCTGGGCCTTTGGAACTAAACTCATTTTATTTAAAAAATTCTCTAAGTTTTTTTTTTTTCTTAAAGAGCTAAGACTCCTCATAATTAAACTTCTATAAAATGTATAAAAAAATCAAAAGCAAATTTTTTTCTCCAAAAAAATCATTACACAATACACTTTTCTAATTAAAACATTTTTTTCTTATAATTAAGGATGGATATGGAGGTGATGGTAGAAATAAAGGAGAACACTAACGAAGTCCAAGTGGCCCTCCTCCCACCCTTGTGCAAGTTGAACAGATGACCTAGCAGGAATCAGACAAGATTCTCACCAAATGTTTCCATTTCCTTCAGGCTTTTCTACTGTACTACCATCTCCCTGCCTCTCTCAGAGCAGGTGTTTAGGTATGCCTTTGAATATCCACCTCCTTTTTAACAGAATCTTTCTCTTTGAATTCTCTTTTGAACATTCCCTGATCACACTTTGTATGACCTGGAAAACAAAAACGAATTGTTGATAGGCCCAAGGCTTAGAGGACGCAGAAAGAGCACTTAGGAAAAGGAGACCTAAGGCAGGAACAATGACAGAAAATGGTGGAAACCCTCAAAACAGAAACTAAGATGACTTCCATCCAAACCTGTCCACAGGATTACTGACAAAGAGTCAGAAGTTGGAAGTCAGCTTTTCAAAACCTAATGATCATGGTAGAACAACCGAATACATAGTGAGAAGACTGGCCAGGAGCAGAGGTGGAAAGAGTGATTTTCAGAACATCTTCGGTGGGGTTCAATGACATAAGCCAAATCTTGAGGTCTGAATCACACAGCAAAATACACCTGAAGATTTCACATGTGTCTGGGGGACTCGGATTTTCTAAAGTTGAACTCTCTTTCTCTCTCTGTCTTTCTCTTTCCTTTTTCAGCATTCCTAAAAACTAATTATGATTACTTGGAAAAAGTCATGAGAAACTGCATGGGTTCAAATACTTCCTGAATGTATCAGATTCAGTGTACAGGAAATATAAAAAGGCTATTCCTTGAAGAGGACAATCCCTTTTAAGAATAAATTTTGGAGGCAATTACCTCTGCTTTTATTTAAAATGCCAACTTGAATTTGAAAGAATGTTCTAAGACACAGACAATCTGCCAAGGATCCTTAGGGAGACTCTATTCCAGGGACCTTTGCTAAGCAGCCAGCACTCTTTCCTACTAGGGCCCTGAGTATCATCAGGCCATGTCAGCTGACCTTGAAATATGGTTACTGCACTTCACTCAGCGACACCTGCTCATCCAGGCTATGTCTGGAGCTCTTCTTGAAGTCTCTGGTTGGTTGCTGCTATTTCTGACATCCCTGACTCCAGACCCTACTATTTACATTGATCCACTTCCTCCTTTGAAAACTGACCTCCTTCCACTTTGGCCTGGAGTATCTGCAGGATCCTTTCAACAGTGAGGCCTGAAGTTGGAATCGTAGCTCTGCTCCATACTATCTGACAGTTCTTAGCTTCAACATCTGTAAGATTGGAATAATACTGACTTTACTGGTCTTTGTGGGATTAAATAAGTTGTATGTAAAAGGAGATAATGCAGACACTGGGCAAATGTTTGTTCCCCCCTTCTCCACACCCCACTCCAACCTCATCCCTTCCTGCTTACCCCTTTTTCCTTCCCGACCCTCTGGACTGGCTCTCTTACAACCCTTATCCCATGGTTGCTCCCTTCCAGGGTACCATCACATGATGCTCCAGCCAGGCACGCTGTGGGGCTGGGAAACTCCTGAAGGCTACTGCACTAAACTAGATGGGTGACTGCAGGGCAGAGGGAAGAACACCAGCCCTGGCCTCAGAGTCTGATGAGGCATATCCTGGCACTCCTGACAGGCAGCATTTAGCATCTCTGAGCTGAGGATCTGCATCTGGAAAGTGTCTTTAATAATACCAGCCCTTATTCTGTCTCAAAGTTAGAAAGAGGGAATAAGGGATGCCTGGGTGTCTCAGTCGTTAAGTGTCTGCCTTCGGCTCAGGTCATGATCCCAGGGTCCTGTGATTGAGCCCCACATCAGGCTCCCTGCTCAGCAAGGAGTCTGCTTCTCTCTCTGCCTGTGGCTCCCTCTGCTTGTTCACTCTCTCTCTGACAAATAAATAAAATCTTTAAAAAAAGAGGGAATAAGAACACAGATGAGGGAGCACACTGCAGGTTATGAGCGCTGTACAAATACTGGGATTAGTTTTTAGTTGGACGCTTCCCTCTACTATTAAGGTATGAGCATGGCTGTGGAAACAGCACAGCTCACATCCACACGGCTCCAAAATCTGACCTCCAAAGTCTAACTGTAGCTTATTGAGGACAGCACCCCACTTATTTGCCTGATTGACTCTTTCCACACGTAGCCAGGCATGTCTACAGGCACAGATTCGGGAATTACACTGGGGCCATGTTAGCTGCCCACTGCAGCAGTAGGGCCAGTGCAGAGCTGGATCACCTCAGGTCTTCTGTTTCCAAGTGGTGTTCACCCAGCACACTGGGCAGCCTGTGGCTCTGGGCCACCACCGTCTCATTAAATGTTCACTGAAGTGTTCTATCCATTCACTTTATCCTTTACAGTACTGTTCTGCTGTGATTCTTTGGAAGAATTCGGTCATCTTCAGTTTCCTTTGGCACTTTTGGAAAGTCACACGAAGAGAAAGAAGTCCTAAACTGTTAATTTAAAAGTGACTGCTGTTCCAGGTTTCCCAAGCCATTTCCTTTAAAAACAGGTCAATAGCCTGAAAGAACAAGTTGCTCTTTGGCACCTCTGGCCTTTGCAAGCTGGGAGCAGCACCTGCAGTCAGATGGGATCAAAGGGTCAGAGCCTGCATGTCCCACGGCCCCCGTCCCCAGTCGGCACCATGCCCACCTGCCCGTGTCCATATTTCTCCTCCATCTGCTCTGCCACCTGCTGTGAGTCTGTGACCCCTTCCTGTGGGCTGGCCCACCTGTTGGTTCCTGACTGTCCCTTCTGTTCTCTCCAATCCCACCAGGTCACGACCGGGATCGTTTTCAAGGCTGACTCATCTGCCTCGCAGTCTGGCAGTGCTCCCCTGGGAAGCGACTTCCATAGGCGGACTCTGGCCGTCCTGGCACGTGCTGCTCCAGGCCCCCACTCGTGCCGCTGCTCTCACTGTGCCTCCTGACACGGGGATTTGTTGCTGTTTGGAGGATCTTGCCACCTGCTTCAGGCCTGAACTTCCCAGTCAGCTGTTTGCTCCATCTGCTTAGTAACCCTGAGTCTGTTCACAAAGGAATTCTCCTCCCTTTGTCACAGTGCATAATCCCTAATGTCAAGGCTGTGGGTGGGTCAGGCCCAAATTCAAAACCATGTGACATTTTATGTTCTGTGAAAATAAGATACAATGTAGGACTTAGAGTACCTGCCTGTGTATGTCACAATCCTCCGTTTTTAAAGTAGGGTCTGGGCCTTCTTATGTTCATTCAGAAGGTGCCCAAGAGAAGCCCCAGCCTGTGTAGTTGATGGAGGAAGTGGACCTTGTTTGAGGCTCTGCAGAGAAAGGAAGTGGGCAGGGAGAAGGAGAAAGAAGCTGTGACATGTGGGGGTGTAAAGAACAAAGGAAGAGATATAGTTAAGTAAAAGGGATTAAATAGGGGCTTTGATTGCATTAATGTGAAATAAATACAGGAATACAGGAGCTTTCCCATTTCCAACACAATTTAGAGCAAAAAAAAAAAAACCCAGAAAACTTTGAATTAATGATATAAGAAAGCTAAATGACACTTCTATACTGTATTAAAAAAAAAAAAAAAAAAAAAAACCCTCATACAATCAGTAACCATACCCTTTGGTATCTATTAATAGAGAGTAAACTTATAATCTCATCTTAAATCCATGTTCTCCCCATTGCTTGCACACGTGAAGAAGGCGAAGACACGCCATGGTTCCCCCCGGACAGGCTTGGACACTCCCAGTCAGTCGGGCCCAGGGCAGGAGCACCATAACCTGGATACAGCTTTGAGGAAATCAGAGAGTTGTCCCCTATATGTAAAATGAGCACAACGTTTCTCAGAAGTGAGAGCACCTGCCAACAGTTGTGCATATTAGCACTGAGTCCAGCGTCACTCCACTGCCTAGCTTTTATAGGTTCACAAAAGCCCAATTTAATCCATCACGAGGACAAAAAAACATGACTGGTTTTCCTCACCCCCATGCAATGAACCCTGACACCCGCCCAGTGTGTGGATGTGTCACTGCGTCTAGGCCGCACACAGAAACAACTAACTACTGGCTCCATCGCCACACTGTGTGGGAGCCGCAGGCTTTCACCTGGATAACAGAATGCTCCAGAATGTATGTGATGGGACAACAGCTGGAAAAGCCATTGAAATATAATAGCAATCCCAAAGTAGCCATCATTTATTTTTTGAGACTTATAAATGGTCAAAGAAATGGAATCTACCTTCGGGAAATAATGTTTCTTTATGTCTCATAGTATCCCATTTTCCCCCAAAGATTAAAACAAATGGCGCTGTTGTGGTAAATCATGTTCATCAGCCTTGAGCAGCCCTGGAGCTCTGCTGTGCTGGCTGTTGGAGTAGACAAGCTGTCCCCAGCTCATGAAGGGGCTGTCACTCATCTTCAGAAAGGAAGCAGGGAAGGAAGGCAGGGGCCAGGACCGGGAAGCCATGGCAGCACATGAGAACTAGCACACGGCTATCACACAGGGGCAAGTCTGTGGTGTGGCTGCAGGGAGCCTCCCACTTCCTCGATTGCACTGACGAAACTCCTCTGCCCAGGGCTCATCCTGTCCTGGCCTGCTGGCCAGACTTCCATTGTCTGGACACACCCAGGCTGCCGGCTTCTGGTGAGGTCCACTGCCCATTGTTGGCAGGCACACTGAGAATTTCACAGCCTTAATGAATCCCTGTGGCTTCCTACTCTTCAGTCTACCTAATGGCATTTAAGAAATACATAACTGAGTTCATTAACAACAAGTTAATCCATTCCTTCTTTTGTGTGGTCATTCAGAAAACATTTATTGAGTTCCTATCCTGTGGCATGCACTTTGCTGGCTCCTGCATACACATAATGTACACGGGCCTGGGTGGCTCAGCTGGTTAAGCATCCAACTCTTAATTTCAGCGCAGGTCATGATCTCAGGATCGTGAGATCAAGCTCCCATCTGGCTCTACTCTCAGTGCAGAGTCCGCTGGAGATTCTCTTTCGCACTACCTCCCCCTTTGTCCCTTCCCCCCTCCCCCACCATTCTCTCTCTCTCTCCTAAATAAGTAACTGTTATAAAAAAATACATGGGTCTGGTCACTTGCAATCAAGCAGGAGAAATAAATCACTTTTTAATGATCCAAACAATTATTTGTATACAATTACGATAAATGTTTTAAAGAAAAAGGATGTTGGGAGAGTACAAACCAGAGGTCCTCACTTAGCATATGGAGGTCTGTGGAAGGGTTCCCTGGACAGTGACATTTAAACCGAGATTGGACTCGGAGGATAAGGAGTCAGCCAGGCCAGGGAGCGGTGGCTGGGGCTGGGGTGAGGTGGGATGGAGAAAGCCTTCTAAGTGAATAGAAGAGTATTGTAAAGACCCAGAGATGGGTCTGGAAAGAAGTGCAGAACAAAGGCCAGCATGGGTACCACTGGGCTGGAATTCTGCACAGTCTACACTGTCTATCCTGGGAATGATGCTTGCAGTGTCAAGCTGCAGAATGGAGTGCAGTAAGGGTGGAATGAACATGCACAGCCCACACTGTCTGCCCTGGGAACGTCACCCTGCACAACCACATGCTGCAGAATGGAGTGCAATAAGGGTGGAATGAACAGTAAGGCATGGACCAGATCAAGGGATCTTTGTTTCCCTTAGGAATGTGTTTCACTGCAAGGAAGAGAATATCAAGGAAAGATGACCTACACAAATATGAATCTATTTGTCACATAAAAATAGCTGGAGGTGGGCTGTCAAGGGTGGTTCAACAGTGCTATTACTCCCTGTTTTCTCCTCTTTGCTATCATATCACAGTGACCTCTTTCTGTGGTATCATGACCTTCTACACCTCCAGGTGCCAGTTTCTCATTCTAGGCAAATAAAGGGTTTAACGGAGATGGGGAAAGGTTTGTGAGTTCTCCAGCCAACACTGCCCTTTTTTTCCTCAGTAAACCACATGTTTTCTTGGAAACTTTATTCAGAAGTATCTAAGCAGAAGGATGAGAGGGTGGAGTTGAGTAGGCACATCAACAACGTCTGTCACAAGCTCATTCAGCCTTGCTAAGGATTTGAGGTTGTAAAATTTGAAAATCTCAAGCCATTGTTCAGTAATTGTGCTTTCAAACACATCATAATAGTACCACACTTCTAATAACTGTGTACACTTTTGGACAGGATTAGCACAGCATTGACCCCTAGGTCCTAATTCCACTCTGATTGGTTTGTATTCCTTAAGGACATACAAAAGAGACCAAATCTCCTTCATCTTTGCACCCCCAGCATCTAGCACCATGCTCAGTACTTAACCCTCAGTAACTATATATTCATCTATGAAACAAATATACATCAGCTGCCAGTGTGTACCACATAAGGTTCTAGGTGTAGGAGGCTTATTGTTGATACATTTATTTAGGGCCTGCTTTAGGGAGGTGTACGACTCTCCATAAACAGTTCAACTTACTCAGTGCTTTCAAACTGGCAGCTGACTGGTGAGAATTTCTCCTTGCACCCTCTTTATGGAAATTATAGCCGAGAAGGAAGAAAATTCCTCTTACAGTCTTGAATGATAGGGTGTGAATGAAGAACACACTACATTCTTTATTATTCCCTTAAAATAGAGTTAAAGGGAAAAATAAAGCACATTCCTGCCAAAGCCAGCAATATCATTTTTGTCTGCTGAACAGGGATACATTTTGGACTTGCCACAATTATTTTTTCCTCTTTTCCACAAATAGCAAAATTTAAATTCAGTCCAGGATGGATGTGTACTGTTATGCACCAAGAGAAATTATATTCTATTATAAAAATAGAGGATATCAGATCCTCATCTTTCCCACCTGCTCCTCACTTTCTGATGGGTCTGATGAATTTCCCCCAAATGCCAACAAATCTCAATTTCCACCTGTGAACATTCACAGAAAAAATGATGGACAGCTCTATAAGGCCATAAACCATAAGCCTGCACAAGAGAATAAATGAAACTAGCTAAGTGGGAAGCACATTTTTTTTCTTTTTAATAGTCTATAAAATGGAAGTATTATGTGTCTTGAGAAAATATGAAATTATACCAGAGTAATGCAGTAGAAAGTCAGTCTCTAAACTCTTTGACCAATACACTTTACCATTCCCTGGCTGATTTTTCTGTTTCCAATAAGATAGCAATGTAATGCATGGTTAAGCTGAAAAAGTCAAGAATATGCAAGCAATGCTTAAAATGAAAATTATAAACCTACTGAGAGCTGGAATAAAACCAGGTAAAACCACCCAGGAATTAGGTAAAAATGCTGAAACATCAAGGTCAGTATCATTATAGGAAAAAAAATAAAATACGATTTTTTTGCTGCTCTTGAAAACCAGTGGGGCTCCACAAGAACCATAGGGCTATAAGGAAAGGAAAATACACTCATAAGGGACTTGTGCACAGACACAATCATTCTGGGACCCAGTGCAAAAGCAAACAGTTTGTAAGGCAGCTGGACCATATGCAAAAGAGACTCATTTGTTAATCTTAAAGCATCTGCCAGAGAGGCAGGAAGCATGGGATTCTCTCCAGGGGCAGAGGTGCTAACAGACACCATTTTTGCATTCTCCTTCTGACCTGTTGGTGCCAGCCTTGGTGGGTGCCATTTTTTCAACCCCTCCAACCTGCTTGCTGAGGTAGGACTTCACCACCATGCTCACACAACTGTGGCTACCCCACCATAGCTGGCATACATGTACAACTCACACAGGGGACACCCCTTGAGCACCTGGGCCCCACAGGTCTGACACAGTTAGGGAGACAGTCCTTGGCAGGTTACCACTCCCAAGGCACTGCACAAATAGCAGACTGAAACACATACTATGTTTTCATGTGGGAAAGGCCTATGTTCTTACCCAGGAGCTTCAACCTAAGAGGCAACATTCAGGTTTGCTATATATTCAGAGGCTACAGAAGTGTCTCTGGGGAACCGGGGCAGGGAGACACCATATCAGCACCCTCCCTTGGACTCAGGACTGCTTGATGATACCTTCCAGGAAGGACCTTATACACACATCTAAAACCAAGATTTTTGCAACTGTCACCCAAGAGACACCTCCAGATCTCCTAATCTGGACGTCAGCAGGATTTATGATTCTGGACTCACAAGACTGTGTATATTTACATATTAAAAGCTTCTGCCTGAGGCTATGGTTTACAAATAACCTGAACTAGGCACTGTGTGAAATCCCCCCTTTGGAACACTGACAGGTCTTAGCATACCCTCAACAACTGGGATCTATCAAAAACAAATCAGGCTACTCAGATAATCACAATGGTCCAAGAAATAACCAAAAGTTAGGGCAATGTTAAATGATAAATTTCATCTTCAACAGAAGACCAGTCCTTCAAGACTGAGAAAGGAAGCTCTTTTGCATAATACATAGAAACAGAGTCAGAGCAAAATGAGGAGACAGAAGAATATGTTTCAAATGACACAATAAGACAAAAATCTCAGAAAAAAAAACCCTTAATGATATGGAAATAAAGTGATCTACCTAATAACAAGGTTAACATGATAGTCATAAAAATGCTCACCAAACTTAAGAGAAGAATGAATGCACACAGTGAAAAACTCAACAAAGAGACAGAAAACAAGAAAATACCAAACAAAAGCCACAGAGCTGAAAACTGCAAGAGCCGAACTGAAAAATACACCAGAGGAAATCAATAGCAGGCTAGACAAAGTAGAAGAATGGATTAGTGACCTGGAAGATTAAACAATGGAGCTCACACAGACAGAACAACCTAAAGGAAAAAGAATTTTAAAAAGCAAAAATACCTTAACAGACCTGTGAGATAACATCAAGTGGCATAGCATCGACATTATAGAGATCCCAGAGGGAGAAAAAAAAGAAAAGGATAGAATGTTTATTTGAAGAAATAATAGCTGAGAACTTCCCTAACCTGAGGAAGGAAACAGACATCCAGCTCCAGGAAGCACAGAGAGTTTCACATAAGACAGACCAAAGAAGTCCAGACCAAGACACATTATAATTAAAATGTCAAAAATAAAAGACAGAATCATGATGTAATATATGGTGATTAACATAACAATAAAAAATTAAAAAAATAAAAGACAGAATCTTAAAAGCAGCAAGAGAAAAGCAAGTAGTAAAGACAAAGGAGCCCCCATAAGATTATCAGCTAATTTTTCAGCAGAAACTTTGAAGGCCAGAAGAAAGTGGCACAAATATTCAAAGTGCTGAAAGGAAACACATCCAACCAAGGATACTTTACCCACCAAGTTTGTCATCCAGAATTGAAGGGAGCTAAAGAGTTTTCCAGACAACAAAAACTAAAAAAGTTATTCCCATGAAAATTAACTAGTAACAAGAAAGCATATGAAAGTAAAAATCTCACTGGTAAATGCAAATATATAGTAAAGGTAGTGGATTAGACACTTATAAAGCTAATACAGAGGTTCAAAGACAAAAGTAGTACAATTAACCATAATAATTAGTTAAGGGATACACAAAACTAAAAAATGTAAAGTTTTGTCAAAAAAAATATTACTTTAAATGTAAAGGACTAAATTCTGCCATCAAGAGACCTATATAGAGTGGCTGAAAATGGATAAAAAACAAGACCCATCTAAATGCCTATAACACACTCACTTCAAATGTAAGGACATATACCCACTGAAAACCACAGGATAGAATAAAATATTCCATTCAAATGGAAGCAAACAGAAATCTGGTGTAGCTGTACTTATATCAGACAAAATACACTTCAAAACAAAGACTGTAATAAAAGACAAAGAAGGGCATTACATAATGATAAAGTGGTCAATCCAACAAGAGAATATAACATTTGCAAATATTTATAAGCCCAATATAGGAGCACCTAAACATAAAAAGCAAATACTAACAAACATAAAGGGAAAAATAAGAGACCTTAATACCCTACTTACATCAATGGATAGATCATCCTGACAGAAAATCAATAAGGAAACATTGGCCTTAAACAACACATTAGACCAAATGGACTTAATAGATACATATAGAACATTCTATCAAAAAGCAGCAGAATACATATTCTTCCCAAGTTCACATGGAACATTTTCTAGAATAGGTCATATGTTAGAACACAAATCTCAATAAATTTAAGAAAATTGAAATCATGTCAAGTATCTTTTCTGACCACAATGGTATGAAACTAGTAATAAATTACAGGAAAAAAACTAGGTCAATCACAAATATGTGGAAGCTAAATAACATGCTATTGAACAACCAATGGATCAAAGGATAAGTTTAAAAAAACACCTAGAGAAAAATGAAAATAGGAATACAACAGTCCAAAATCTATGAGAAACAGCAAAAACAATTCTAAGAGGGAAGTTTATAGTAATATAGGCCTACCTCAAGAAACAAGAAAAATCTCGAATAAACAACCTAATCCTAACACCAAAGGAACTAGGAAAAGAAGAACAAAAGAATCCCAAAGTTAGTAGAAGGAAGGAAATAATAAAAATCAGTAGAAATAAATAAAATAGACACTAAAAGACAACAGAAAAGATCAATGAAACTAAGAGTAGTTTCTTTGATAAGATAAACCAAATTGACAAAACTTTAGCAAGATTCACAAAAAAAGAGGGATCAAAATAAATAAAATCAGAAATGAAAAAGAAGTTACAACTGATAACACAGAAACACAAAGGATCATAAGTGACTACTATAAACAGTTATATGCCAACAAATTGGACAACCTAGAAGAGATGGATAAATTCTAGAAATATACACTCTTCCAAGACCGTCAGGAATCAATAGAAAATCTGAATAGACCAATTACTATCAAAGAGATTGAAAAAGTAATCAAAACATTTCCAACAAACAAAAGTCCAGGACCAAAAGACTTTCAGTGGTGAATTCTACCAAACATTCAAGAAAATTTACTACTCTTTCTCAAACTATTCCAAAAAGTTGAAAAGGGGAGAACACATAGAAATAATTTTATGAGGCATGCATTATCTTGATACCAAAGCCAGACAGAGACATTACAAAAAGAGAAAATTACAAGCCAGTATCTCTAATGAACATAGATGCAAAAATCTCCAACAAAATATTAGCAAACTGAATTTAACAATACATTAAAAGGGGGGGCTGGGTGGCTCAGTTGGTTAAGCGTCTGCCCTTGGCTCTGGTCATGATCCCAGGGTCCTGGGATCGAACCCCACATTGGGCTCCCTGCTTGGTGGGGAGCCTCCTTCTCCCTCTGCTGCCCCCCCACTTAGGTTCTCTTTCTCACTCACTCTTTCTCTCAAATAAGTAATATCTTTAAAAAAAAACAATACATTAAAAGATTATACACCACGATCAAGTGGGATTTATTTTAGAGATTCAAGGATGGTTCATCATCTGCAAATCAATGTGATATACCACATATACAAAAGGAAGGATAAGAATCATATTCATCTTAACAGATGGATAAAGAGTCTTCAACAAAATTTAAAATTCATTTGTGACAAAAATTCTCAACAAAGTTCATATAGAGTGAATGAACTTCAATATAATAAAGGCAATATATGACCAACTCACAACTAACATCATACTCAGTGGTGAAAAACTGACAGCTTTTCTTCTAAGATCAGGTATAAGACAAAAATGCTCAGTCTTGCCACTTTTATTCAACATACTATTGGAAGCCCTAGCCACAGGTAGGCAAGAAAAAAGTAAAAGGCATCCAAATTGAAAAGGAAGAAGTAAAATTGTCACTATTTTCAGATGACATGAAACTATATATAGAAAATCCTAAAGACTCTACCAAAAAAGTGTTGGAACTAATAAACAAATTTAGTAAAGTTAAGGATACAAAATCCATATACAGAATTTGTTGCATTTCTATACACTAACAATAAACTATCAAAAATAAGTTTACAGCGTGGAGCACTGGGTGTTACGCACAAACAATGAAACATGGAACACTACATCAAAAACTAATGATGTAATGTATGGTGATTAACATGACAATAAAAAATTATTTAAAAAATAAGTTTACAAAATTCCATTTACAATTGCATCAAAAAGAATAAAATACCTAGGAATAAATTTAAGCAAGGAGGTAAAAAATCCTATGCACTGAAAACTACAAAACACTGATGAAAGAAATTGTGGAAAACATAAATAAATGGAAAGGTCTTTCATGCTCAAGTTTTGCAAGAATTAACACTTTTTAAATGGTCCATACTACCCAAAGCAATCTACAGATTCAGTGCAATCCTGATCAAAATTCCAATGGCATTTTCCACAGAGGTAGAACAAAACACCTCAGGAAACAAACTGAGGGTTGCTAGAGTGGTGGGGTTGGGAGGGATGGGGTGCCTAGGTGATGGACATTGGGGAGGGTATGTGCTATGGTGAGCGCTGTGAATTGTGTAAGACTGTTGAATCACAGATCTGTACCTCTGAAACAAATAGCCAAAGTGATCTTGAGAAAGAAGAACAAAGTTGGAAGTACAAAACTCCCTGATTTCAAACTATATTACAAAGTTAATGAAAATAGTAGGGTATTGGCATAAAAACAGACACATAGACCAGTGGATAAAGATGTGATATGTATATACAATAGACATAAAAAAAAAAAAGAAATCTTGCCATTTGTGACAACATGAATGGAACTGGAAGGTATTATGTTAAGTGGAATAAGTCATATGGAGAAAGATAAATATGGTATGATCATACTTACAAGTAGAATGTAAAAAAACAAAACAAATGAACAAACAAAATAAAACAAAAACAAACTCAAAGATACAGAGAACAGATTGGTTATTCCCAAAGGGGAAGGTACTTGAGGGGATAGGGAAATGGGTAAAGGGGCTCAATTGTTATTCCTGAAGCTTATGTAATGTTATATACTAATTTTTTCCATAAAAAACTCTTACTGTTTTTAATAAAAGTAAGAATGTCACTGTCATCATACAGCATACCATACACATAAAGTTATTATTGGTATTTTAGGAGGAAAATTACCTAAAATTGCAATGACATGTGTCAACATTCTCTTTGATGTCGATTCCTTGATTAAAATACACAGGTAGAGACAAGTTTCGATTTTTCATCAGGCCATCCTGATCCAAACTTACCATCAACAGGCAATCTGTTGCACTAGTCTAATCCATTTTAGCTGGCACAAATGAATTATGAAGTCCAGAAAGATGATTTGTTTGATAAGAAACCTTCTAGTGTATAAAACTTTATTAGTTAAAATTTTATGTATGTGTGTGTGTGTGCATATGCGTGTGCATGTGTGTGTGTGTGTTGATGGATGGTTTCTGGAAATGGGGCTGATTTAACCTTAATTAAAATATGGTCTAAATCACTCCTTTTCTAGATAGACTCGGAAAGCAAATCAGTCCTAAAATCCACTTCCATTTATCTTTGTCCAATAACAATATTCAGCACATTTTGAGTAAAGGGAACCACATAGCTTTTGAAATCTTTGTGTCCTTAAAAGTCAGTCTTTCTATTGTGAGAGCCAGGAGTCCATTTGGCTGACATAATATAGACCTCACAGGGTCTGGCCCCTGAATCCTGATAGCACCCCATGGAATTCAAAGAATTCTCTAATGTATGCATGTGTGTGTTTTTGTGTGTGCACATACTACCCACATACACACATGTGTGTGATTTCAACAGCACTGAAGTAGTAGAACTATCTTATACCAATATTTGGAACCAAAAAAAAATTGCTAGTCTTAAAATCCAGTATTTTTTAAAGGTGTAGAACCAGAGCTCAAAATTATGTCTAAACACAGTAAATATATCAATATAAGTAAGTCTAATGCTCATGCCTAATTCTTTTGTAAAAAAAAAAAAAATAGACTTATCCCTAAACATATATAGAACACTGGTTTTAGTTGTTTTCAATTAATAGCAATACTGTGGTGAAATTTAAAAAATATCAATACGTATTTTACTACTAATTATTATTACCCATATCTAATGACCTGAACAACAATGTAAATTGCTGAACAGTTTGCAAAGATTTTTCATATATGGTTCCATTTGATAACATCTGAACAACTCAAAACTTGTGGTGTAGGCAGGACAGGTGTTACCATCTCCTATCAGAGTTGAGACTCTGAGGCTCGTAGAGTGAGTTAATTGCCTCAAGGCCTGCAATCTGCGTAACCCAGTGCCCTTTCTGCTGTACCATACCACCTAAAAACAGAAATATATCATTCCGTGAAATTAAAAACCCTAACAGTTCCACTTCCTGCTTCTCTAAAGTAGAAAGGAGAAAATATTCCACCTCATACTATCAAAGACAATGAAAGAGTTAAAATAATGTGGCTCAATTAAACCTCAGACATTTGCTGCAAGGAATCATGATTTAAAAGATTATATAACAAATGAGAATAAGGAATGAGAGAAGTTTAAGTCAAAGACAGTTCCATTCACTGACCAAAAAGCTTGAGACAGCCAAATTGATTCTATCCAGCAGTTCAGGCTCATTTTATTGCAATGAACAAATGCCTTTTGCTTGAATTTGCTTGTATGACCTGAATTCAAACTCAAATTTGTATTTTAGGTCTCTCCAACTCCATCTGATGTCTGGATTTTATCCCTGTTGTATGAACTCCCTCTGAGGTTTTACATACGCATTTGTCTCCCATTTCCTTCCCTCTGGCTTCTTCTCTTCTCCTCCTTCTTCCTCATTCTTTTTCTCTTTTCCACATACTACAGTAACTCCAGGCCAGTAAAATATTAAGAGCCAGGTTCCAAGGGAATACCTTATAGAAGAATCTTCTCCAACCCACTAATACAAAAATACATGTGCATGCCTTGTTAATTCATGAAACCCTGAAGTGCTGGATGGATTCTTCAGGCCATAGCTTCATTTATGATCTGAAACTTTTTCCCTTTACCACCAAATAAAATCTGCCCAAGTCACAAACTTTTCAGTCCAACTGAGGAATAGATTTTAGTAGACAAATCCATTGTTAAATGAAAAAGTAACCCAGAAAAATGCAAACTCAGAGAATTTAATAAAAAGTGATGATGATTATGATGATGATGATTTTCACAACAGCTTGATGATAGGCTAAGAAAAAAGCTCTAATAAGTAAATGACTTGCTCAAGATTCTCTAGTAAGTAGGGTTGCTGGGATTCATATTCAATAGACAGAAGGATATTTAGAGAACAGGGAACGAGGAGAAGCTAAGAAAGAAAATCCTCACAATCCATAGTAGAGGGAGGGTGGTTGCCAGTCATCACAATTCAGAGGTTACGAATTCAAGCAGTTGTTCTGCAAAATATTAGCAAATCCCCTGCAAATCAAATTTCTTATCATTAAACAGAATAATGTTATCTCATTATGTTTTGGTCTGTAATTTACTTTTTTGTACTGTCTTAGTTTGCTTGGAATCAAGGTAACATTAGCTTCATAAAATGAATTGGAAAGTGTTCATTCTTCTATTTTCAGGAAGAGAATGTATGGAATTTTGGTAGAATTTTTGGTAGAATTCTCAGGTGGAATCACCTGGGCCTGGAGATTTTTTTTTTTTTGAGACATTTAGTTACAAATTGATTTTGTTGATAATCATCAGACTATTGAGAATGTCTATTTTACATCAGTAAAGAGTTTGTGCTTTTGAAGAAAGTGGTTCATTTCCTCTAAGTTGTCAAATGTGTGTGTATACAGTGGGTCGTAGTGTCCTCTTTTCCTCCTGATGATGGTATGGTCTATACTAACATTCTCTGTTTCATTTTCTCAACCCCTGAATGAATATCAGTATTGGTAATTTTTATGTTGCCTTTTTCTTTGCCAATCTTGCCAGAGATTTTTCAAATTTACTGATATTTTCAAAGAGCCAGATTTTTGTTTAATTCATTTCATATTGTCTTTCTCTTTCAAATTCATTGATTTCTAACATAAGCATGATTTTCTCTATGCCCTTCCTTCTTCTTGTTTTGACTTTATCTTGCTCTTCTTTTTCTGTTTTACTAAGATGGGATCTTAGGTTACTAGATATCAGATTTTCTAACAAAGGCATTTAGTGCTATACATTTCCCTCTCAAGGCTTTAGCTATATCCCACAAATTCTGACATGCACTTTCACTTCTGCTCAGCTCAAATGTATTTTTTCTTTCCTTTGAGACATATAGATTATTTTGAAATGTGTTGTTTGGTCTTATTATCATTCTGTTATTATTTTCTCTTTTTATTCCATTATGGTCATAGAACATACTCTGTATCATTTCAGTTTTTAAATATTTCTTGAGGTCTTCCCACATCTCATCAGGATATGGTTTGTCTTGGCAAATGTTCTATCAGAACTTGAAAACAATATGGACATTCCACTGTTGTTTGATTGGGTGTTCCACAAATGTTTATTATAACCTGTTTGTTGAGAGTATTTTTGATTTTTCCTGTATCCTTGCTGATTGTCTGTCCAGTTGATCTATCAACTATTGAGAAAGAGCTACTGAAACCTCCAATTATAACTGTGGATCTATTTCTCCTTTCTGTTCTATCATTCTTTGCTTCACATTTTTTGCGTCTATGTTGCTTGGTGCATACACACTTACAATTAATATGTCTTTCTGGTTGATTGAATCTTTTGTCATTGTATAATGACTCTCCGCCTCTGGTTATGTTTCTTTGCTCTGAAGCGTGATTTATCTGATATTGATATAACTGTTATTCATTTCTTTTGATTAATATTTACATGATACATCTTTTTGAAAGATTTTATTTATTTATTTGATAGAGAGAGAGAAAGAAAGCACTAGCAGGGGGAGGGGCAGAGGGAGAAGCAGGCAGGGAGCCCAGCGTGGGCCTTGATCCCAGGACCCCAGGATCATGACCTGACCCAAAGGCAGACACTTAACTGACCCAAGCCACCCAAGCACCCATGCATGATACATCTTTACTATCATTTTACTTTGAACCTGCCTATCTTATATCTGAAACGAGATGAAATTCTTGTATACAGTATATAATTTGGCCATGTTTTTAATTACTGTTCTTTGTGTATTTAGACAAATTATCTATAATGTAATTACAGTTGTTAGGGCTTAAGTCTAACATTTTGCTTTGTTTTCTGTTTGTTCTTTTGGGGTTTTTCTTGTTGTTTATTGTCTGTGTAAGGTTGCTATAACAAAATACCATTACTGGCTTGTTTTATTTATTATTTATTTATTTATTTATTTATCCATCATGCTTGCTTTCTTTCTTTCTTTCTTTCTTTATTTATTTATTTCTCACTGCTCTGGGGGCTAGAAGTCCAAGATCAAGGTGCCAGCATGGTTGTATTCCAGTGAGGGACTTTTTCCAGGTTTCACACTGTCAACTTCTCTTTTTATCTTTGCAAGTGAAAGAGAGGGTTAGATAGCTCTGTGGCCTCCCTCTTCTTACCAAAGCACTAATCCTATCATGAGGGCTCTACCAACATGACCTAATTTCCTCCTAATGTTCCACTTTCAAATACCATCAAATTGGGAATTAGATCACAACATATGACTTTGTGGGGAGGACACAAATATTCAGTTCAAAATGGTCATCTGTTTCTTTTTCCTGCCTTCCTGTGGGCTACCTGAACATTTTTTTAGAAATCCATTTTTATTTAGTTTTAATGATTTTAAGTATATCTCTTTAGATAATTTGCTAGTGATTGTTCTAGATATTATATTATACAAGGTCACGATTTACCGGTCATTATTTTTCCAGTTCACTGATGTGGAAAATCATACCTTACTTTACTTCTATTTACCCTCCCACATTTACAATATAAATTGCCTTACTCTACATAAATTTACAACAACATAAGACAGTGCTCTGTGAAAGATATTGACAAGAGAATAAAAAGACAAGCCATATACTAGGAAAAAATATGTCACAAAAGACACATCTGATAAAGGACAGCTACCCAAATATACAAAAATAAACTTAAAACTCAACAATAAGAAAATGAACAACCCAACTAAAAATGGGCAAGAGGTGAAGACAGAGCTGTAAAGGAGCAGAGTTTTTGTATTTAAATACAAAATTATTGTTATTAAAGTTAAGCTGTATAAATTCAAATTGGAACATTAAACTTTAGGATAGTAAATGTAATCACCATTGTAATCACCAATAAATAGCTATAGACTATACACAAAAGGAAATTAGAATGGAAATTCAACATTTTATTAGAACAAGTCAGCTAAACACAAAAGAAGTTAATAATGAAGGAAATGAGAAACAAAAAAAACCTATAAGGCATATAGAAAACAAAGAGCGTGGTGACAGAAGTCTCTACTTATAAGTAATTATTATTTTTTTACCTTTAAATGTTTTTATTGTAGTAAAATACACATGACATAAAACTTGACATCTTAACCAATTTTAAGTATACAGTTTAATGGTATCAACTACATCCATATTGTCATATAACCATGACCACCATCCATCTCCAGAATTGTTTTCATCTTGCAAAACTGAAATTCTGTACCCATTAAACAGTAATTCCCCATTCCCACCTCCCCCCAGCCCTCAGCAACTACCATTTTATTTTCTGTCCCTATTTTTTTTCTTTCTTTCTTTCCTTCTTTCTTTCCTTGTTTCTTGTATAGTTGACACACAATATTACATTAGTTTCAGGTGAACAACATAGTGATTCATCAAGTTTAGATATTATTTTATATTCCATAAGTAATTATTTTAAATGTAATTGGACTAAACTCTCCAATCAAAAGAGAGAGATTGTCAGAATAGATAAAACATGTGATCCAAAATGCGCTGTGTAAAAGAAATTTACTTGAGATCCAAAGAAATCAAAAGGTTGACAAAGAAAAGATGGAAATAGGTATTCCATGTAAATAGTAATCAAAAGAGAGCAGGGCTGGCTATGCTAATATCAGACAAAATAGACTTTCAGGTTACAAGAGATAAAAAGAAAAAGATTATATATTAATAGAAGGTTCAATTCTGCAAGAAGGTATAACAATTATAAACATTTATTTTTTATTTATTTTTTTAAAGATTTTATTTATGTATCTGACAGGGAGAGAGAGAGAGAATAAATAGGCAGGGGAGCAGGAGAGGGGGAAGCAGGCTGCCCACTGAGCAGGGAGCTGGATGTGGGGCTTGATCCCAGGACCCTGAGATTATGACCTGAGCTGAAGGCAGATGCTTAACTGACTGAATCACCCAGGTGCCCGAAACATTTATGCACCTAGTGACAGACCATCAAAAAATATGAATCAAAACCCTACAGAACTGAAAGGAGAAATAGACAGCTTCACAAAAGTAGCTGCAGTCTTCAATACCACACTCTCAGTTACCGGATAGAAGAGCCAGACAGATGAGTGAGAAAGTAGAGGCTTAACACAATAAGCCAATCAGACCCAAAGGACACATGAAGAACATGCTACCCTGTAAAAACTATGTGCACACTCTTCCTCAAGTGCACATGGGACATTTTCCAGGACAGACTCTGAGTTAGGCCACAAATTAAGAAATTAAGTATATAGATTTAAAAAGATAGATATCTCACAAAGTATCTTTGAACACCATGGGATGAAATTAGAAATCAATAACAAAAGAAAAACTGAAAACTTCACAAATTCTGGAAATTAAACAATACATTTTTAAACTACCAGTGGATCAAAGAGTAAGGACAAAGTAAATTAGATAATACTTTGAGATGAATGATCACAAAAACACAACCTACCCAACCAATAGGGTGCAGGGAAAGTGGTGCCAAGGGGGAGATCTATAGTTACAAATGCTTATGTTAAAAACTGAGAGATCTTGAGGCACTTGGGTGGCTCAGTTGGTTAAGCCTATGAGTCTTGGTTTTGGCTCAGATCATCACCTCAGGATCCTGAAATTAAGCCCCTCGTTGGGGTCTGTACCCAGTGCAGAGTCTGTTAGAGATTCTCTCTCCTTCTCCCATTCATGCCCTCTCTCTCTAAAATAAATAAATAAATCTTTTTTTAAAAAGAGAAAGATCTCAAAGAAGCAACATAACTTTACAATTTAAGCAACTAGAAAAAGAAGAACAAACTCCAAAACTGTAAAATGAAGAAAACAATAAAAATTAAAGATAAATGAAACAGAGAAGAGAATACAAAAAATCAATGAAACCAAAAGTTGGTTCTTTGCAAAAACTAATAAAATTAAAAAAATTTTAGATAGATGGACAGAGACTCAAATTACTAAAACCAGAAATGAAAGTGAGGCCATTACTACAGATTGTACAGAAATAAAAAGTATCATAAGAGAGTACTATGAACAATTGAATGTCAATGAATTGAATAACCTAGGTGAAATAGACAAATTCTTAGAAACAAAACCTACCAAGACTCAATCAAGAAGCAATAGAAAATCTGGACAGACCTAAAACTAGCAAAAAAGACTTAATCAGTAATCAAAAATCTCTCAACAAAGAAAAGCCCTGAACATAATGGCTTCACTGGTGAAATCTACCAAAAATTTACAAAAATAATACCAATCCTTCTCAAATGTTTCCAAAAAAATTAAAGAGAGTACTTCATAACATATTCTAAGGGCATCATTACTGTTACTAAAGCCAGACAGAAACACTACCAGAAAACTATAGATCAATATCTCTTAGGAATATTTATACAAACATTCTCAGCAAAATACTAGAAAGCAGAATTCAACAGCATATGAAAAGGATTATACACCATGACCAAATGCTGTTGGGAAAAAATGGTGCTGATTGACTTGCTTGACACAGGGTTGCCACAAACCTCCAATTTGTAAAAGCAAAGCAAAATAAAAAACACAATGTCTATGAAATGCAATTCCAATCAAGAGCAATACAACAAGGTATGCCTGTATAACCAAATGATATAAAAATTTATATCCACACAAAAACCTGCATATGAATGTTTATAGAAGCTATATTCATAATTTCCAAAACTTGGAAGCAACCAAGATGTCCTTCAGCAGGTAAATGGATAAATAAACCACGCTACATCAGACAGTGGAATATTATTCCATGCTTAAAAATAATTTATCAAGCCATGACAAGACATGAAGGAGAAAAGCCAATTTGAAAAGGCTGCATACTGTATGATTCGAACTATATGACATTCTGGAAAAGGGAAAACTATGGAGACAGTAAAAAGATCAGTGATTGTCAGAGGTTGGGGAGAGGGAAAGATGAATAGGTGGATCACAAGGGATTTTTTAGGGCAGGGAAACTATTCTGCTTGACATTAGAACGGCAAATACATATTATTATACATTTGTTCAAACTCATAGAATGTAAAACACCAAGGTGAACCCTGATGTAAACTGTGGGCTCTGAGTGATTATGATGTGTCAGTGTAGATTCATTGACTATAACAAATGAACCACTCTGATAGGAGGTATTGTTAGTGGGGAAGGTCATGTTTTAATTTTGCTGTGAACCCAAAACTTTGAAAAAAAAAAGTTTATTAGTAAAAAAAAAAATGCTGTGCTTCTGGCCTCTATGATTCCTTATGAGATATCTGCTATCTTTTGAATTTTTAACCCCCCACTCATACCCCCACTCTAGGATGTTAACAACCATTTCTGTCTTACTGCTTTTACACTTACTTTTGTCTTATTTTTTAGAAGTTTGACTTTTAGATGTCTTGATATAAATTTTTCTGGGTTTATTCTCTTTGGGCTATGTTCGTCTTCTTGAATCTATAGGTTAATGGGTTTTGTTTGTTTTGTTGGTTAGTTTTTTTTTTCCCCAGATATGAGACATTTTCAGAAACTTTTGGGTACTTTTTAGCCCCACACTATTTTCCTCTTTTTCTGGAGCTCTGACAACGTAAACCTCAGATCTTTTTTATGGTCCTACAGGTCCCTTAGGTTATGTCCATATTTTTCAATATATTTTCCCTCTTTTGTTTAGATAGGTAACTTCTGCTGCTCTGTCTTCCAGTTTGGCCACCCTCCCCTCTGTCTCTTCCTTTCTGCTCATGATCTCATCCATTTCAATCATTGTAATTTGTAGCTGTAAACTTTCCTTTTTGTTCTTCTTTATATCTTCTTTGCTGAGACTTTCTATTTTTTTTTCTGATACTTCCTACTTTTCCGTTGGTTTCAAGTATGTTTGGAATTGCTTGTTGAATTTTTATTATGGCTACTTAGAATTTTTTCAGATAACTCTAACATCTGTCATCTCATTCTTGGCATTTATGATATTTTTTTAAAGTTGAGATCTTTCTGGTTTGTGGTTTGATGAGCAATTTTTTGAGTGAAGTCTGGACAGTTTGTATATTATGTTGCAGGGTTCTGGAGTTTGTTTATATTTTGTCTTTTAGCTGCTTTCTCTGATACTGTTCTGATGGATGAAGGCAGGGATATCATCTTTTCTGCCAAGTGGGGTGAAGTCTAGGTTCCCCACTTCACCACCTTTGGCACCTGAGAGGGGGACTTCTCATTACTGCTGGGTGTGGATGGGATTTCTGGCTTCTTATTAGACCTCCAGTGATACTTCCCTGTCTGAGAAAGGTAGGAATGCTTCATTATTCTTCAGCATGTGGCCTCCACACCCTATGGGAGTGGGGTGGCTGATGGCCTCTGCACTGCTGAGTAGTGGGTCAGTCCGTGAGTCTCCACTAGCCCTCCTCTGACACCACCCCAAGTGGACAAGGAGGGCTCCTCATTACTGCTGGTTGGGGTTGGAAATTCTGGGTCCCCATAAGGGGTTGGGAGTCATTACCTGCTGGTGGGCATGAACATATGAGCTCCCACTTGGACTTCTCTGACACCCCTTTGGCCAGGAATCAGCAGGTGATGGGATATTAGGACACCTCATAACAGCCTTGTGAGTTCGAAGCCTTGGCTCTCCATTCAGCATTTCCTGCAGAGGGTGGGGGTGGGGGCCACTGTTCACCAGCAGTGTTTTAGCTTCAATTTAGTGATTGGTGTCTAAAGGTTGTATTTCTAGACTGCCCCTTTCCTGGTCCTTTGGTTTTTTAAGGAGTATTTTTCTTCTTTGCTATTTGGTATTTCTGGGTTTTTGGCCTCTTCAGCTTCAAGTATGTGATATAAAAAGCAAAAAGATAACCCAGAGAACTCACCACCATGTTATTATTCCCTGGATTCTAAGAACTCTAACTCATCTGCCTTCTTCTCTTCACCTTTTGGAGTCTTCTTATGGATTTTTATATATAATACCCAGAGCTTTTAGTTGCACTTAGTAGAAGGAATAAGGTAACTAACCAAACTCTGGAAAGAGCTGTCTGTCAACAGAAGAATGGATAAAGAAGATGTGAGATATATATATATCTATATATAGATATATATAGATATATATATATCCATAGATATATTTATTTATTTATTTATTTATTTATACACAAACACAATGAAATATTACTCAGCCATCAGAAAGGATTAATATTTACCATTTACATCAACGTGGATGGAACTGGAGGGTATTATGCTGAGCGAAATAAGTCAGTTGAGAAAGACAATTATCATATGGTTTCACTCATATATGGAATGTAAGAAATAGTGCAGAGGATCATAGGGGAAGGGAAGTAAAATTGAATGGGAAGTCATCAGAGAGGGAGAAATACCATGAGAGACTCTTAACTTTGGAAATAAACTGAGGGTTGCTTGAGGGGAAGTGGGTGGGGGAGTGGGGTAACTGGGTGATGGGCATTAAGGAGAGCATGTGATGTGATGAGCACTGGGTGTTACAGGCAACTGATAAATTATTGAACACTACATCTGAAACTAATGATGTACTATATGTTGGCTAATTGAATTTAAATTTTAATAAAAGAAAGAATAAGGTAAAATATATCTAATCTATCTCCTCAGAAGTAGAATTATCTAGATTCCTTTTTATTTAGAATCAGTTTGATTTCTGTCATTTTTGGCCAAAGATATATATGATCATTTCTTATAGTCAAATTTGAAAAAAAGCTTGGAATAAATATTATAATGCCCTTTATAGAAAGTGAGAAAGTGGAGAGGAATGGGGTCATAGGAAAACAAGTGGCAGAAGGCTGGAATCTGCACATGACCAGAGGTAGGATGGAGGTCAAAGCCATCTAACCAATGCAGCAGCAAAAACAGCATAATCCCTCTCCACATAGAAGCTGTGTTCTCAGAGATGGGAATGGACTCCTATTGAAAATCCATGCTGCAAGAAGTAAATCTGTTGGAAGTAATCCCACACTCCAGCAAGACTTGAGGACTCCAATAAGCAGAGATGAGCATATGGAAGTTTTCTAGAAGAGCCACAGATAATTTGCTATAATTGCTGGCATGAAAATGTTTTATGGATGTCAGTTTTTAAGGGCTTGTTAGTAGAGAATGCCTGTTGTCTAGGTTCTATTTCCCCTGTTGCTTTAAGCTTAAGTGCACCAGGACGGGCACTTACTACCTCAAGTTATGGTTACTTTGTTACCTGTAAGATGGTGCCAGGTCATACCTGAGGTCAGTGCCATGGCTCAGAAGTTTCTAGTGTCCATCCTCTAATCTAAGGATTCAATTTTGAGAACTCTGAGAGAATAAATCATGCAATAAAAAAGATTACACCTTAAAAAATAAAAATAAATGGATTTATGAACTTGTTAAATTCAATCCCACTTTCTAGTAAATGATTTAAAATAATTTAATTATATAGCTTTTCTAAATATTATTAGTCTGAGGATCAATCTGCATAGAACCACTGGTTGAATACTCTGAAGTTCATTTTTTACTTTTTTATCCCTGTTAACAGGATCACGTACAGCCAAGATTATTCCAATGTCATATTTCTCCTTCCTCCAAGGCCCTTGTTTTATAATAAGCTAGTCTCATAGCCTCAATAATATTATCTATTGATGCTATTTCAACTCTTTGAAATCTCCAATAAAAGTGACTTATGGCTTACTGAGACATCCTATTCTATCCCTGATTCATTCTTAATTTTTAGAATATTTTTCCTTGCCAAACTAAATTCTAGTTTTCTTGCTTTGCCCACTAGAGAAAGAGCAACATAAACCCTTTCTTCACATGAAAGTCCTTAGAGATCATTTCTGTATCACTCCTCTCTGTTCTTAACTCTTGTACTTTCTAACCCAAACAAAGCAAAACAAAACAAACAAGAACAACAGCAACAGCAAAAAAACCAGCAAACAAATCCCCTGGTTTGTGTGTGTGTGTGTGTGTTTTTTTTTTTTTTTTCTGCCATTCTCTTATGAAGTATTTGAAGTTCTCTTGCCAACTGATGTCTGATGTAGGGTCACTTCCATGTGCCGATGACCTCTCCAAGTCACACTTGTGGTCATTTCTGGACACTGTATATGTTGATGGACCCAAGATCACATTAGCCCTCAGTTTACATTCATACAATAGCATTCATTGAGGACCTATTTATTGAACAACTACCTTGCTGAAACACAAAGATGTCTGAAATGGAAGTCAAGGCCTCAAGCCAGTAGTGTTTTTGGGATCCCTTAAGGTATATATAAATCCACAACATTTTAGGAAGAAAATGGTAAACGCCAGCACAGAGTTTAGAGCTTGTGTCCTATGAGAACACAGATGACAGAAAGATCATCTGACTGGGGGGGACACAGAATGTTTATGATCCCAGAGGCCTTTAGGACCAGTTCTTTGACAGGTGGACGTGACAGGGGCTTACAGAGGTAATATAGAGGGACGCATGGCTAAGTTTGCTGATATTTAATATCCACTCAACCACCAAGGTGTTTTCCCCAGGAGCTGAGGCTAGGCTTTGTTTCCCTATTATGCAAAATTGTTTCTATTCTTTCATGTACTTTTAACCAAATGTGAAGAATTATATAAATCTCTATTAAGCTTTAGTTATTAAATATTTCCAGATACTTGGGATGTTTCCATCTCCTTGTCTAAGTTATCTTCCTGTTCATTACCCACACAGCTTCGTGTCATCCAGTAGTTTGGTACATTTTCCTTCCACTCCTTCCTCCAAGTTCCGAAGGACAAGGCGCCAGGGACCAAGAGGAGAGCAGGCCTGAGCTCACACTGAAGCTGCCCTATGAGGGTGACCTTAATCTCACTCATCACTCTTTGGCTCTCACACTCTTTGACTCATATCTCACCATCTTTCCAAAAAGATAGCAGGAGACCCCTGTCAGAGTGCCTTGTTGAAATCCAGATCTGTTTACCAACTGGCGACACTGATGAAAAAGGAAATTAGACTAGTCCACATAACAACTGGTTCTTAGTAAAATCCATGGTGGCTTTGATGATCATGTTTCCTTTCTAAACACTTAGAAATTATTTCTCAACTCTTGTTTAAATCTACAGCAGGCTTTCAAGTCTATAATTGGGTAGAATTCTTTCCCAGCAAGGACGCTGGAACTTTACTTCCCACATTCTTATTCTCGCACAAGTTTTCTACAGGCCCACAGTGGTTGGGTGACACTAGCCACTCATTCATTGAACAAACACAAGAAGTGTTATCCATTTGGGTCTATGATTCATTTTGGCCAAGAGGTTTAAACTCTAATCAAGGAGAACTTTATTATGATTTCCTTTGGCTTAGATTTCCACTTAACAATATTTGTTTTACTCTTTTTGTCCAAAATGACTTGGTTTCATTGGGTTGGGGGGGAGTGCTGAATCAACAAAGGAATTAATGAGTTTTGTTTTCGTGTTTTATTATTCATCAGCATTTCTTCACTGACCTCTGGCAGATCGTTTTAGTTCCCTTTGATGTTTTGGGGACAGCTCAATAACAGTATAAGTGGTTCAGAATGTGGCTCTGAAGGGTGAATGTGGGCTACAAAACTTCTGACCTTGAGCAGGAACATGGCTTCTCTAAATCTCCATCTTCTGCTCCAAAAATAGGGATAATGACACAAACCCACAAAGCCATTATTGAGTTAAAAAAAATACAACTGACTCTGAAAGGCAACCCAAAAGTAGTAATTCATGAACTTTTTTATTTTATTTTATTGTTATATTAATCACCATAAAATACATCATTAGTTTTTGATGTGGTGTTCCACGATCCATTGTTTTCATATAACATCCAGTGCTCCATGCAAATACGTGCCCTCCTTAATACCCATCACCAGGCTAACCCATCCCCCCACCCCCTCCCTCTAGAACCCTCAGTTTGTTTCTCAGAGTCCATAGTTTCTCAAGGTTCTTCTCCGCCTCCAATCCCCCCCCCTTTAATTTTCCCTTCCTAATATCTTTTTATTTTTTTAACATATAATGTATTATTTGTTTCAGAGGTACAGGTCTGTGATTCATAGTCTTACACAATTCACAGTGCTCACCATAGCACATGCCCCCCCCCAATGTCCATCACCCAGTCACCCCATCCCTCCCACCCCCATCAATCACAGCAACCCTCAGTTTATTTCCTGAGATTAAAATTCCTCATATCAGTGAGATCATATATGTCTTTCTCTGATTGACTTATTTCACTTGCATAATACCCTCTATTTTCCATCCACATGGTTGCAAAATTGGCAAGACTTCGTGTTTTGTTAAGGGCCTGCATAATATTCCATTGTATAATATATATACCACACCTTTCTTTATCCATTCATCTTTGATGGACATCTTGGCTCTTTCCATACTTTGGCTATTGTGGATTATTGTTGCAAGAACATTGGGGTGTACGTACCCCTTTGATCCCTACATTTGCATCTTTGGGGTAAATACCCAGTAGTGCAATTGCTGGGTCATAGGGTAGTTCTATTTTCAATTTTGGGGGAACATCCATACTGCTTTCAGAGTGGCTGCACCAGCTTGCATTCCCACCAATAGTGTAGGAGGCTTCCCCTTTCTCTGCATCCTCGCCAACATCTGTCATTTCCTGACTTGTTATTTTTAGCCATTCTGACTGGTGTGGAGGTGGTATCTTCATTGAGGTTTTGATTTGGATTTCCCTGATGCCAAGTGAAGTTGAACAATTTTGCATGTGTCTATTGGCCATTTGGATGTCTTCTTTGGAAAAAATGTCTGTTCATGTCTTCTGCCCATTTCTTGATTGGATCATTTGTTCTTTGGGTGTTGAGTTTCGTAGTTCTTTATAGATTTTGGATACTAGTCCTTTATCTGTTATGTCATTTGAAAATATCTTCTCCCACTCTGTCAGTTATCTTTTGGTTTTGTTGACTGTTTCCTTTGCTGTGCAAAAGCTTTTTATCTTGATGAAGTCCTAGTAGTTCCTTTTTGCCCTTGCTTCCCTTGCCTTTGGCAATGTTTCTAGGAAGAAGTTGCTGTGGCTGAGGTCAAAGATGTTGCTGCCTGTGTTCTCCCTCTAGGATTCTGATGGACTCCTGTCTCACATTTAAGTCTTTCATCCATTTGGAGTCTATTTTTGTGTGTGGTGTAAGAAAATGGTCCAGGTTCATTCTTCTGCATGTGCCTGTCCAATTTTCCCAACACCATTTGTTGAAGAGACAGTCTTTTTTTCCATTGGACATTCTTTCCTGCTTTGTCGAAGATTAGTTGACCATAGAGTTGAGGGTCCATTTCTGGGCTCTCTATTCTGTTCCATGGATTTGGTTGTCTGTTTTTTGTGCTAGTACCATACTGTCTGATAATGACAGCTTGTAATAGAGCTTGAAGTCTGGGAGTGTGATGCCACCAGCTTGTTTTTCTTTTTCAACATTCCTCTGGATATTCGGGGTCTTTTCTGGTTCCATACAAACTTTAGGATTCTTTGTGCCATTTCTTTGAAAAAAAGTGGACGGTATTTTGATGGGGATTGCATTAAATGTGTAGATTGCTCTAAGGAAACATTGACCTCTTCACAATATTTGTTCTTCCTATCCATGAGCAGGGACGTTTTTCCATTTCTCTTTGTGTCTTCCTCAGATTCTTTCATGAGTACTTTAGAGTTTTCTGAGTACAGATTCTTTACCTCTTTGGTTAGATTTATTCCTAGGTATCTTATGGTTTTGGGTGCAATTGTAAATGGGATCGACTCCTTAATTTTCTCTTTCTTCTGTCTTGTTGTTGGTGTATAGAAAAGCAACTGATTTCTGTGCATTGATTTTATATCCTGGCCACTTTACGTGAATTCCTGTATGAGTTCTAGCAGTTTTGGGTGGAGTATTTGGGTTTTCCACATAAAGTATCATATCAACAGCAAGCAGTGAGAGTTGACTTCTTCTTTGCTGATTTGGGTGCCTTTTATTTCTTTTTGTTGTCTCATTGTTGTGGTGAGGGCTTCTAGTACTATTTTGAATAGCAGTGGTGATAGTGGGACATCCCTGCCACATTCCGGACCTTGGGGGAGAAGCTCTCAGTTTTTCCCCATTGAGAATGATATTTGCTGTGGGTTTTTCATAGATGCCTTTTATGATGTTTAGGTATGTACCCTCTATCCCTACACTCTGAAGAGTTTTGATCGAGAAAGGATGCTGTACTTTGTCAAATGCTTTTTCCACATCTATTGAGAGGATCGTATGGTTCTTGTTCTTTCTTTTATGAATGTATCACATTGATTGATTTGCGGATGTTGAACAAAACTTGCAGCCCAGGAATAAATCCCACTTGGTCGTGATGAATAATCCTTTTAATGTACTGTTGGATCCTATTGGCTAGTATTTTGGTGAGGATTTTGCATCCATGTTCATCAGGGACATTGGTCTGTAATACTCCTTTTTGATGGGAGTCTTTGTCTGGTTTTGGGATCAAGGTAATGGTGGCGCTCATAAAATGAGTTGGGAAGTTTTCCTTCCATTTCTATTTTTTGGAACAGTTTCAGAATAGGTATTAATTCTTCTTTAAATTGTTTGGTAGAATTCCCCTGGGAAGCCATCTGGCCCTGAGCTCTTGTTTGTTGGGAGGTTTTTTGATGACTGCTTCAATTTCCCTTAGTGGTTATAGGTCTGTTCAGGTTTTCTATTTTCTTCCTGGTTCAGTTTTGGTAGTTGATACATCTCTAGGAACCCATCCTTTTCGTCCCAGACCTGTCCTAATTTGCTGGCATAGAGTTGCTCACTAAATGTTCTTATAATCGTTTGTATTGCTTTGGTGTTGGTTGTGATCTCTCCCTCTTTCATTCATGATTTTGTTGATTTGGGTCATTTCTTTTTTCTTTTTGATAAGTCTGGCCAGGGTTTATCAATCTTATTAATTCTTTCAAAGAACCAGAGCCTAGTTTTGTTGATCAATTCTACTGTTCTTTTGGTTTCTAGTTCATTGATTTCTGCTCTGATCTTTATTATTTATCTTCTCCTTCTGGGTTTAGGGCTTTTTTTGCTGTTCTTTCTCCAGCTGTCTTTAGGGTGTAGGGTTAGGTTGTGTATTTGAGACTTTTCTTGTTTTCCTTTGTTTTCTTGTTTCTTGAACAAGAATGAAAATATTTGGGGCGGCCTGGGGTGGCTCAGTTGGTTAAGCGACTGCCTTTCGGCTCAGGTTCATGATCCTGGAGTCCCGGGATCAAGCCCCACATTGGGCTCCCTGCTCAGCAGGAAGCCTGCTTCTCCCTCTCCCACTCCTCCTGCTTGTGTTCCCTCTCTCGCTGTCTCACTCTCTCTGTCAATTAAATAAAATCTTTTAAAAAAAAAAGAATGAAAGCATTCTTGTTCAATGCTTTCATTGCTATATACTTTCCTCTTAGGATTGCCTTTGCTGCATCCCAAAGATTTGAACAGTTTGTGTTTTCATTTTCATTTATTTCCATGAATTTTTAAATTTTTCTTTAATTTCCTGGTTGACCCATTCATTCCTTAGTAGGATTGCCCTGTAGCCTCAATGTATTTGAGTTCTTTCCGACTTTCCCCCTTGTGATTGAGTTCTAGTTTCAAAGCATTGTGGTCCAATAATATGCAGGGAATGCTCCCAATCTTTTGGTACTGTTTGAGACCTGATTTGTGACCTAGTATTGTGATCTATTCTGGAGAGTGTTCCATGGGCACTAGAGAAGAACCTGTATTCTGTTACTTTGGGATGAAATATTCTGAATATATCTGTGAAGTCCATTTGGTCCAGTATGTCATTTAAAGTCTTTATTTCCTTGTTGATCTTTTTGCTTAGATGATCTGTCCATTTCATTGGGGGGGGGTGTTAAAGTCCCCCACTATTATTGTATTGTTGTTTGATGTGTTTCTTTGCTTTTGTTATTACTTGGCTTATATAATTGACTGCTCCCATGTTAGGGCATAGATATTTACAATTTGTTTAGATCTTTCTTGTTGGATAGACCCTTTAAGTAGGATATAGTGTCATTCTTCATCTCTTATTATAGTATTTGGTTTAAAATCCAATTTTCTGATATAAGGATTGCCACCCAGCTTTCTTTTGGTGTCCATTAGCATGGGAAATGGTTTTCCACCCCCTCACTTTCAATCTGGGGGTGTCTTTGGGTCTAAACTGAGTCTCTTGCATATCGATGGGTCTTGTTCTTTTATCCAATCTGATAGCCTGTGTCTTTTGATTGGGGTATTTAGCCCACTTACATTCTGGGTAACTATTGAAAGATATGAATTTAGTACCATTGTATCACCTGTAAGGTGACTGTTACTGCTAATGTCTCTCTTCCTTTCTGGTCTATGTTTACATTTAGGCTCTCTCTTTGCTTAGAGGACCCCTTTCATATTTCTTGTAGGGCTGGTTTTGTGTTTGCAAATTCCTTTAGTTTTTGTTTGTCCTGGAAATTTTTATCTCTCCTTCTATTTTCAATGACCAACTAGCTAGATATAGTATTCCTGGCTGCATATTTTTCTCATTTAGTGCTCTGAAGATATCATGCAGTCCCTTTCTGGCATGCCAGGTCTCTGTGGATAGGTCTGTTGTCAAACTAATGTTTCTACCATTGTCAGTTACAGACCTCTTTCCCGAGCTGCTTTCAGGATTTTCTCTTTGTCACTGAGACTCATAAGTTTTACTGTTGAATGTGGGGGTGTTGACCTAGTTTTTATTGATTTTGAGGGGGTTCTCTGTGCCTCCTGGATTTGATGCTGTTTCCTTCCCCAAATTAGGGAAGTTTCTCTGCTATAATTTGCTCCAATATACCTTCTGCCCCTCTCTCTCTTTCTTCTTCTTCTTCTGGGATCCCAATTATTCTAATATTGGTTCGTCATATGGTTTCACTTGTCTCTCGAGTTCTCTTCTCTGCCCTCATGATCCATTAGTTGTTTATCTCTCTTTTCTCAGCTTCTTTATTGTCCATCATTTGGTCTTCTAGTTTCACTAATTCTCTCTTCTGCCTCATTTATCCTAGCAGTAGAGCTTCCATTTTTGTTTGTACCTCATTAATGGCCTTTTTGATTTCGACTTGGTTAGATTTTAGTTCTTTTATTTCTACAGAAAGGGTTTCTCTAGTATCTTTCATGCTTTTTTCAAGCCCAGCTAGTATCTTTATAATCATCATTCTGAACTCTAGTTCTGACATCTTACTAATGTCCACATTGATTAGGTCCCTGGGAGTTGGTACTTCCTCTTGTTTTTTTTTTTTTTTTGAGGTGAGTTTTTCCATCTTGTCATTTTTGTCCAGAGGACAACAGATGAGTGAGGGAACAAAATGCTAACAGGGGTAACAACAACCCCAGACAAATATATACTAAACAAATCGGAAGAGACCCCAAACCAGGGGGAAAAGAAAGGGAAAGAAAGAAAAAGAAAAGAAAAAGAAAAAGAATATGATCAAATATGATCAGGCTGCTGCATAGATCAGTGCCACACACTAGATTTTGGGCATATTTTGGTCTGTTAGAAGAAAAGTGCCTCCCAAAATTTTAAAGAAAAAAAGCTTATATATGTACAAAAATAAGGGTAAACATGATGAAGAGGATGGAATATGACTGTAAAGATGAAATTTATAAAAGATTTTATAAAAGGAATTTATAAGATAAGACATTGGTTGAAAAAAAGAAAGAAGAGAAATTTTTAAAAAAGGGGGAGGCTGGGGAGAGAATGTGATCAGGCCAAGAGACTAGAACAAAACCATACACTAGAGATTTAAGGTATATTTTTGTCTGTTAGAAGAAACCGTATCCCAAATTTGAAGGGAGAACAACCTTATATATATACCAAAAATAAGTTTAACTACAATGAGGGGGATAGAATATGACTCTAAAAATTAAAAATAAAAAAGATTTAAAAAAGGGGGATTGGTAAGATGTTGGTTGAAAAAGGGAAAAAGAAAAATTCAAAAAAAAAGTAAAAGAAAGTTAAAAAAATTAACTCTGAAAGACTAAAGAATCATGGGAAAAAAGCCATGAATTCTAGTGCTGTATTCCCCTAGTGCTGGAGTTCCTCCATTCTCATTGATCAGTAAACTTGGTCTTGGTTGACTGTTCTTGCTGATCTTCTGGGGGAGGGACTTGTTGCCATGGTTCTCAGGTGTCTTTGCCAGAGGCGGAATTGCCCCTGCCCTTGCCGGGGGGCTGGGCTAAGTAATCTGCTCGGGGTTTGCTCTTGGGAGCTTTTGTTTCCTGCAAGCTTTCCGTACAACTTTGGAGGACAGCAGTGAAAATGGCCGCCTCCCAATCTCCACCCTGGAGGAGCCAAGAACTCAGGACCTCACTCCTCAGTGAGGCCCCACTCCGTGCTCACCCAGCCTGTGACCCAGCATTTCTATCTCTGGGACCCAACCCCTGTTGGAGTCTCCAAACCCAGCAGACCCCTACAGTGTGCTCCCACGCCACTCCTCCCAGAGGAGGAAGGGGAGTCTCCCTGGATCTGCCATTTGTTGGGTCCCTGCTGGAAGAGCAGTGGCCCGACTGTGCCGTGATCACAGTTTCTGGCAACCCCGAGCTAAGAGCCCACTCCTTGGCTCTGTCTCTGCAGCTGGCTTCCCCGCTCTGAATCCTGGGAGCTCTGCTGCACTCAGGCACCCCTGGTCTTTCTGTGATCCCGAGGGTCCTGAGAGCACACTGTCTCAGAGAGGGTTCCACTCCCCACTTAGCCACTGGAGCAACGTCCCTCAGTGGAGCAGACTTCTAAAAGTTCCGATTTTGTGCTCCACTGCTCTATCACTTGCCAGTATCTGGCTGATGGAGGCCCCCTTCCCCCGTGGTCTATCTTCCCATATATCCCCTCAGATTCACTTCTCCACATGTCCTACCTTCCAGAAAGTGGTCACTTTTCTGTTCAGAGAGTTGATGCTATTCTTTTCTTCAATCTCCTGTTGAGTTTGTAGGTGTTCAGAATGGTTTGATACCTATCTAGCTGAATTCCTGGGACCAGACTAAATTTAGGTCTCCTACTCCTCAGCCATCTTGCTCCTGGACCTTGAACTATTTTTTATGTATTTGTTTGAGATCCCTAACATTTTTTTTTTCTATTTTTGTTCCCTTTGTGTTTATACCATCTTTGAAATCAACATTATATGTCCTGTCATTCGTTTATATTTATTCTTGCTCATATCTCATCTTTCTATTTGTGGGTGTGCCCTTTTTATATCAGAGCTAAATTTAGATCAATTAAAGCAACATGGATAAATAGCATAGTGTTTAAGGAAAAAAGTCAGACACAAAGTATGCATATTGTAGGACTTCATTTACATCAAGTTCAAAAACAAGTTAAATAGAGTATTTAAAAGTATATTTATCTTTGAGAATTATTCAGAAGAGCTGGATGGGAGATCCTCACCACTCAGAATGGAAGGTCCCTCAGGAAAGGGAGAAAGTCAGGATGGGGAGGAGAGCTCCTGGCGCTACCAGACCTGGTGGCAAATACCATGTGATCAGCTTGTAATAATTTATTATGCTCTGTATTTATGTTTCATCTGTTTGCTCATGTGTCTTGTGTTTCACAATAAATGTTTTAAAATGCTATTTAAAGATGATTTAAATATACTAAATATATATAAAGTGTGTGAGGATGGGAGCAATGAGCATGATTTTATTACAAGCTTAGAAACTGTCAAGTTTGATTGGAATTTACTATTACTTAAAACTATGAAGGGCCAAACAAATTATGAATATCCTTGCCCTGCTGTGCAGTAGTCTTTGTTACCAGAGTTGGGATCTTCTCTTGTTACCTCACAATGCCTGTCTAATTCCACACATAGGTGTAACCCAGTATCAGATAGATGGCATATTCCCAGGAGGCTGTGTAGTGCTGTATGGGAGAAGTCTTGAACTTCCCCATCATTGTCCTGTGTTCTTTCTCTACTCCACTCCCAAACATCTCACGTCCTTCTCCACACACATAAAGAAGCCTCTGGTGAAATAAATCAGTGGTCTATTTGATGCAATGTTGAACAAGAGAGATAATTCAACTGCACTTCATTAAACCCATGACATTTCTTCTCCACTCATCTTTTGAACTTTATCTCGTAAATGAATAAAGTCCAGTACAGCTCAACATAGGTTGAAATAATAAAGGGAATTAGTCTGTACATTGCTCAAATAAAACATCATAAAGGACGCACCAGCAACCAAACAAAGCAAATTCTTTTAGTATCTGCTATATACATATGTGCTCAAAACTTAGAGAAACAAATCTCTGGTCCCAACAGGATGGCGTAGATCCATTTCTGTCTGTTCTCTCTTATTAAATACAACTATAAATCCTGGGAATTGCTAAACAAAAACAGTGAAAGGTAGTAGAGAAAGATGTAAAGGTTTGGGGACCTGGGATTTGAAGAAAAGCTCCCCAGCAAGATGGCCACTTCCCCTCTCCCACCAGCAGAATAAGGTAGTCCTGTTCCAAGGCTTCTTAATCCTCAACCTAGAACAGAGAATAGCATAGGCAAGCCCATTCCTTGCTGGGGGCAACGAGCTCCTTCTCACAGTACAGGGCAGCACCACCACAGTCTAGGGAGAGGACCCCTTCCTACTAGACCCAACAAGGCCTCTTCACCCCAACAAGGCTGAGATGCCCCTTCTCATGGGAGAAATGGAGTGGACCAGTGAAATCAGGAAGGCAGTGGGTACAGCAAGCCAACTAATTTGTCCACAGTCTGAGACTCAACCTCCATCAAGAGACATTCCACACATGCCCAAATATGCTGAATTGATTTTTTTTCTAACAGACTTTATTTTTAGAACAGTTTTAGCTTCACAACAAAATTGAGAGGAAGATTTCCTGTATACTCTCTGCCCCTACATATGCACAACCTCCCATTTTATCAACATTCAGGGTCAGGGTGGTACATTTGTTACAAAGGATGAACCTATATTGACACATCTTTATCATTCCAAGTCTCCAGTTTACATTTGGGTTCATCCTATGATTGTGAGGGTTTCATACATTCTACGTGTTTGGACAAATGCTTTCTCCCAGTCTGTGGCTTGTCTTCCTATTCTGATGGTGTCTTTCACAGAGCAGAGTTCTTTATTTTATTAAAATTACTTCTTTCATGGATCATAAATTTCATGTTGTATCTAAAAAGTCATTGTCCAATCTAAGGTTACTTAGATTTTCTTCTATGTTATCTTGAGGGGTTTTATAATTTTGCACTTTATATGTAGGCCTGTGATCCATGTTCAGTTCATTTATTTGGTGAATATAAGGTCTGTGTCTAGATCTCAGTCTACACATGTGGATGTCCAGTCACTCCAGCTCCAGTTGTTGAAAAGACTGTCTTTCCTCCATTGTGTTGGTTTTGCTCTTTTGTCAAAGACCAATTGGCTATATTTGTGTAGACCTATTATATTATATATTGTGAGATCTATTTCTGGGCTCTCTATTCTGCCCTGCTCTTCTATTCTTTCACCCATACCAAACTTCTTATCACTGTAGCCTTCTGGTACGTCTTGAAGTGGGGGCAATGTCAGTGCTCTGACATCATTTCTCTTCTCCACTATTTAGTTGGCCATTCTGGATCTTTTTCCCTTTTCATTCAAACTTCATAATCCATTTGCTAATATCCACAAAGTAATATGCTGTTATTTTGAGTGGGATTGACTTGAATCTATTTATCACCTTGACAAGAACTGACATGTTGATCATATCAAGTCTTCTTATCAATAAGCATGGAATCTCATCATTTATTTACTGTTTTTATATTTCATCAGAGTTTTCTTCATACAGATCTTATACATATTTTGTTAGACTTATACTTATTTAATGTTTTAGGACAATATAAACAATACTGTGTTTTAAATTTCAAATTCCAATTGTTCATTGCTGGTATGTAAGAAAGTAAGTTATATATTAACCTTGTATTCTACAACCTTGCTATAATATCATGTTTATTAGTTCCAAGGGAGGTTTTTTGTAGAATTTTTTTTTAATTTTTTACATAAACAGTTATGTCATCTGTGAACAAAGACAGTTTTATTTCTCCCTTCCCAGTCTATACACCTTTTATTTCCTTTTGTTGTCTTATTGCATTAGCTAGTACCTACAGTCCTATGTTAAGAATGAATGGTGCCTAGGGGTGCCTGGCTGGCTCAGTCAGTAAAGCATGTGATTCTTGATATGAGGGTTGTAAGTTCGAGCCCCACAATTGGTGTAGAGATTACTTAGAAATAAAATCTTAAAAAAAAAAGAATGAGTTGTGCCTAATAAACACAACCTCAGCCAAGTGAGCAAGGTCAACATTGACAGTTATAAATCATGTCAACCGTATGTAGCTTTGGTATGATGTGATGAGAATGACACTTCATCTCTGTGATCTTCCTCCCAAAATCCATAACTTCAGTCTAATCTTCAGAAAAAATATCAGGCATATGCCAATAGAGCAGTATCCTACAAAGTACTTGATCAATGTTTCTCAAAAGTTTTCAAAGTTATCAAAATCAAGGGAAGTCACAAACTGCCATAGCTGAGGGCAACTGAAGAAGACATGACCACTAAGTATAATGCGTTATCCTGGATGAGATCCTGAATCAGAAAAGGGACATTAGGAAAACACTACGAAAATCTGAGTATGCTATGGGCTTTAGTTAATAGGAATTTATTAATAATGACTTAATGAACCATACTAACATAAGATGATAATTATAGAGAGAGCTGTATGTGGGAAGTGCAGAAAGTATATGGGAACTTTCTTTACCATCTGCTTAATTTCTTTGTGAGTCTAAAACACTTCTAAAAATTAAAGTCTATTAATAAAAAAGAGTAGCAACAAGGAGGATCCTTGTTGTAATGAAGTGCTCAATATCTTGACATTGATGATGGATGCCCAAACCTACATATGTGATAAAATTGTATTGCACTAAATATACACACATACCAGTACAAGTAAAACTGGAGAAATTTCAATAAGAATGATGGATTGTATGAATATCATTATCCTATGTAACTATAGTTTGCAAAGTGTTACAATTGAGAGAAACTGGGTAAAGGACGTAAATCTATAATCATCTCAATAAAAGTTTCAATTAAAAAAATTGAGCAACCCTTAAAAGCAAGGAACAGCGTGGAAGAAAAAACTTTGAGTCATTTCATGCCTCTGAACTCAATCTTTCTGTGAACAAAGGAATATCCAAAATGGAAGGGGAGGGGCAAGGTAACAACAACACTAATAGTAACAAAAAATAAGAGGGATAAAGGGAAGATAGACAAGGAGAATGTGGAGCAGGGAATAGTAGCGCTCCCATTAGTAACCAGATGTCAACATGTTTCAGAAGCTAGAAATATGGGCGCCTGGGTGGCTCAGTTGGTTAAGCAACTGCCTTCAGCTCAGGTCATGATCCTGGAGTCCCGGGATCGAGTCCCACATCAGGCTCCCTGCTCTGCGGGGAGTCTGCTTCTCCCTCTGACCCTCTTCCCTCTCGTGCTCTCTATCTCTCATTCTCTCTCTCTCAAATAAATAATAAAATAAAATCTTTAAAAAAAAAAAAGAAGCTAGAAATACTCCCTTTGGAGAGCTACCAGTCTTCTGTTTTCCAGGATGGAGGCCAGTTTTTACCTGGGAGCAAAAAGCTTCTTTATTTTCAATAATTGCATTAATATTTCTTTTTTTATTCAAGTGCCCCAGACCATTTCATCTAAGCATATGGCCCATTGACTAACAGAAGATGCTAAATAATTTTTTGAATAAAAGCCACCAGATAAACAATCAGGAAATGTTGAACTCTGATCTTAAGAACTATTCAGTGTAGTTGATATTGGGCATTCTCAAGGATAAGGGCAGAGCACTAAACCTCTGTGTGACACAAACACAGGTTGCCTTAATAAGCAAAATCAGGTTTCCTGTGCTAGTGAGTTGGACAAGGAGTAACAAGCTCATCAACCCTGTGTAACTGAGTCAGTGTCATCTTAATGATCCATCCAAGTACAGTTAGCAGCACCAAGAGCATCCATCATCAAGGGTCATCAAAGCAGGGAGAAACTGCAGGTCCATGACATGAGAATAGAAAGACTAGTGTTCTTACAGAAGCTTTTAGTTTCCAGATGTCAAAGATTCTTTCAGGCTTCCACTGTGAGAAAGCCTTAACACGGCACCGCATAGACAACCACTTATACCACATAAAAGTTCAGATCAATAACTTAGAAAATTGAGCCTCCCCTGGAGGCTCTGGACTTTTGTAGCACTTGGCTTCAGTGTCTGGGTTCTTTCTTCCTTTTTTCTGCACCTGCATCCATATTGAATCAGCATCTGCCCCCATCACACGATCCAGGTACAGATGCATCAGGTTGAGCAGATTATATCTCCTCATCTGGCCTGGCATTTGTCTGTCATGCTGTGGCCGGAACATGATACCTAGTTGACAAAACGCAGCCCTCACATATGTCGGTGGCCCTTTGTTCTACCAGGGTGCTCCTGCTGTTTGGAGTCCTCCAAAAGTTCGGGGACTCAGGCCTCTATCTTCTTGGCCCTTTCAAGACAAATGGCAGATCACAGATCACAGCAGGTGCTGCTCAGCTCAACATTTGCATCTCCCCATACAAATGCACTTCTGCCTGCCACATTTCAGAATCAATCAAGGAAGCTTCATAGTCCTGTGCACACCCAAGAGTGTGCTTGTGCTTGTGTGTGTTTATGCCCTGTGGTTTGGAGTGAGTAGGTGCTTAGCTTTGATGTTTCCTTTATTATCTCGAGCTTTATCCTGAGAATTCTTTGCAACCCGGTTGAAGCGGCAGTTAACAGCCAGGCTCAAGGGCTCTAATGAAGAACTCCGTAAGAAGTCACAGATGGAAAGTGTCTGCTGTGAAGTCTGGTCTAGGATGTAGGAAAGATAGAACAAGGATTCCATAGTCCAAAAGTTAATCACAGCAATCTCCCTTCTGAATTATGGACAGTGCTCAGACCTCCTAGGATGGGAAAATGTGAAAAATGTCTCATTTAAATTCTCTGAATCAACACTTAAATAATATGGTGGCAATAATTCAAAATTATTCATTTATTACCAAACATTAAAATATTAACTAATCTCCTTAAGTTTAGATCAAAGAACAGCCCCTAGAAAAAGCAGGTATTTACTAACAATAAACTCATCCAATGCCAAAACATCAAAGAGTAAATTAATCAATCAATCAATTCTTTGAAATCTTCATTCATAGCACATACTCAGTATATATATTTACCTCCAAAGGATATTATTACAATTTTTAAAAAAAGGTCACTATTATTATTGTCATTATTTCCTGATGAGTTGGATATATCTGAATGATAGATCAGTTTTTTAAGGTGAATAGACAAATAGAGTTCGGATTAACTGACTTCATTCAGCAGTGTGAGATGTCTCCACTGACCCTCCTCTGGTCCTGAGAAACACCTCAGTAGCCATGAAATCCTCACGACTTAGTTCTTTATATTCTAAATGTCCTTGTGTTTGCATAAACAACTATTGATGCTTAACAGTACGCTTTACAGTACGGGCTAAACTCTCATCTGATTGAAAATGATAAATCCATGGCTCTTTATAAGCAAATTGCAAAATCCAAGTTTTTCTTTTTTTTCATTTACATGACTACTTATCAAATCTACAAAAATAGTTAATTCTCAAATCATGTGTACTTGACATTGCTCTTTAAACTGGCATATTGAAAGTGTCTCCCTTTGTGACACGGTCCATTTGTCTTTGAAAAGCCTAAATTGTTTACTGTGCAAGATCCAAGTTTTTCTTAAGAATGACTACAAAAATTTGCCATTAAGATTGCTTTTCTTCTTCAGTCATTTCTGAGTTTTAAGAGTGGGTTCCCAGCATTTTAGTCCTTGCTCTAGGACAGGTATGCTCACTGGCACAGCATGGTGTCAAGGTGTTTCTACCAGGTTGTTTAAACTTCTTCATGCCTTCCACAAAATTCCACCTATGAAAAGCCCCCTCACGTTCCCTGCAAGGCCCCAGTGTGCAAGGACTTCTGGGACAAGCAAGGGGTGCAGTCTTGTGGTCTCCAAGGCACATGGGCCCCTCCCTGGGAGATACATAACTGCAGAGGCCACCACATGGACCCCTGAGGAACAAATGGGATGAAGATATCCTTACATTCGTTAGTAATGTCAACAAGAGGATCTCCACAGTACACCCCCAACTCTAAGTTTCTGTTATTCTAAAACCCTAAAACCAAGTAAATGCTGAATTAGCTAAGTGGCATCCCTGGGCCCATGCATGAGGTCGCTAAGCAGGATTGGTCCAATGCTAATGAACTGAATACCATCTAGATGAAGGCTGCAGCTTCTTCACTTTCTGCAAAGCAGTGCAAGACAGTCATGTATGGACTCACCTCTGAGATTTTTGTTTTCCTGATGCCAAGCTGCCCACATGTAACTGGGAGAAAAGTGTTGTGAGGCAGCTACATGCCACTTTGGATCCTCTCTGTTAGTGCCCCGAGGTCCTTTTTGCCTCTAGGCTACTTATTCAACAATAAAATCTAGTCTTTCCTTAAGGTAAGTCCTTGGGAATGTTGGAACCTGAACCAACATCTTAATGCTCTTTTAATGTTCCAGGCACTATACTCAGTGCAGTGGAGTATGCAAAGGTTAATATGTCAGCGCACGCCCTCAGATAACTGTGATTGTGGGGTAAGTATAAGATACTGTAATTATGGCAAAACCAGGTACCGCAGGAAAATAAATAAATATGAGATTTCCATTGACTTAAGCAACTGGGGACAGTTTTGTGAGATTGGTAATCTTTAAAAAATGGTTAGGTTTTCAACAATTGGAAAAAGGAGAGGAGGAATGGTAATAACTGGAAAGAAAGGTGTAGGCTAAGAGAACAAAGTCAGCAAAGGAAAAGAGATGAGGAATTGCAGTCTGTGTCCTGCACTCAGCAAAGACTAGGTTGGAGCCCAGGGACACTGGGGTGAGACGTGAGGCTGACCATAGTTCATAAAAGCAGAGTGAAGGAAGACCATGGACACCTTGGCCACCAATCTAACGAGTTTGGACTTTGTTCTTCCAACAATTGCAAGGCACTGAAGAAGTCTGAGCAAGGAAGTGACATTCTTAAGCTAATTCTGCATGACGCACGGAAGCTAACACTGACAGGGAGGTGGGTAGACAGAAGCCATGAAATCTGGGATATTTTGCCACTGGGGTCTTCCGCCTCCATGTCAGCCCACTTGCCCTTACCCCTTCATCACTTTAGCCTCCCCAACATAACCCATAGAATCCTTCCTGAAGTAAGGTATTAATCCTTTTGAAAGAGCCCCACTTTAAAGTGAAGACTCTTAAAAAGTGAAAATTCTCAAGACCCCCAAAATGTCACCACAGTGGGAGGAAGGATGGTGTTAGCACCTGAGACCATGTTCCTTGCTGCCCCCACCCGCTCCTGCAGAAGGCACCAGAGGGAAACTGCACAGGAGTGCTGCCTCTCTCTGGACTGGGATTCAAAATGACTTTGGGGGAAAGCAAAGGAGAATGAGCGCTTGAAAATGCTTCATTTTTAGTACTTGACTCCTCCCTAGGGAAACCCAAAGCTCTTGAACTGGCCTAAAAATCAAGGTACAGGTACAGTTTTTAAATCCAATGATTAGTCATATCCTTTTCTCAAGCTGGAGGGTTCAGCTTTTTGCCCCCGATGAGGTGCAGTTCTGGAAAGCCAGCTGCAGGAGCAGAGCTGAGGAAGCCTCCTTGGACCAGAGCTCTGCAGGCTTGGGAGCTTGGTGCAGGATGAGTCAAGCCTGTGGCCACCTCACATCCCCTTCCTTCCAGAGAACAGGGATCCCACAGAGAATGATCTGTGTTCCAAGACCCATTGCTTACATTTTTGTCTCTAATTGCATTGTATAAATAGTAATTTTATTTTTGACCAGTGTATATAGGTTAAAAATGAAAGAAAAAAAAGAGAGAGAGAAAGAAAGAAAGCTGAAAACAACAAAACTCAAAGCTAAATTCTTAATAAGTATATACATTTAAAAATATATATATAAGAAAGTGGAAAAGGCTTTCAGAGATTCCTGTGGTCAAATCTAGTGACCAGTGATCTTAGATACATCTTATTTTTCTGATGACAGAGCACAAAGCCAAGGACCCGGGGGCACAATAACACTAAAATCTCTCTACTCACAAAAGCTCAGGGGACCAGCTTCTGATTTTTTCAGTCAGGAGAAAAACCCAAATGGGGAAGAAAATTGTGTTTCTTGCTAACAAATGGGTTTGCTGAGGCTTCATTTTCCACACACCATGTTCCAGGCCTGAGACCTGGCAGGATCTCAGGTGACCCCCTTGCCCGCCGCATCTGGAGTCATATCACGCAGGCAGGAGGAGTTCTCCTGCAGACCCTGCCCACTAAGGCAGATAGGACATCTTAGGAGGCTTTGCTGAAATGCTGCCAGCAGGGAGAAAATGGTCTCCCTTACAGTCGGGCGCAGAGCCTGTAAGCATAAGGCTGGAAAAGAGGAGGGTGGAGTATGATTCATGCTGAGCTGAGAAGTGACTCAAAAAAGGAAATTGCCTGGTGTGCCTGGATGACACAGTTCATTGTAACCTGCTGTGACCAGGCTGTCTGTCAGGCAGTCTACCTTTGCCTTGGAAATCAGTCAAGTGAACATGCCGGGCACACTCCAGGCTTCATCCACCACACAGTGACTAAGACTTTTCCTGGCTGGGTCTCTCACTTCTGACCACTCCCAGCCTCTGTGCCATGGTGATCACTGAGACTCAAGGAAAACAATTTAGAAACAGAATAGAAACCAATTTAGTTATAAAGAGGGGACTGCTCCAGTGCCAGAAAGGAGAGTGAGAAAAGGAGGAGGGAACGACATGTTCAGAATTCTTAGCCTGTGTTTTAACTTATCCACTGCCAGTATTTCCTGCTTCATGCTTATAAACTCTCTCCAAATTACATGCAACAAAAAAAGAAAAAAGCTCGCTTTGTGTTTTTACAATTGACTTCTTTCTGTTTTGTAAGGTCAAGGCACTTATACGTTTTATACCTTACAACAGAATAGGTATTCCCTGAGCTGTTTTTAATGCTGAATAGTAAAGCTTAGTGTGGGATATACGGAATTATTATTTTGGTAGTAAAAATGGGCAAATATCCCTACTTTACATAGTTCAATTTAACATACTACATGAAAGAGTAGTCAAGGCTTCTTCAGATATTGCTAATGTTTTTTTTTCTTCAAAAGTCTTCATTGGCATCTCATAAGATGTTATCTTGCTACCAAATGCCTGCTACCTTCTTACCTACTTCCCTATTGGTCCTCCCTGGCTGCTCCCCATGCTGCGCAGAAGGTGGCTGGTGGTCAGCATTGCCTTGCTCCTCACCCAAAAGATGCCAAACGGGCTTCAAAGCTACACAAACATTTGTCATTGACTTCCGGGCAAAGTTCACACCGTACCAGACTCAAAGGTTACCACAGTGTCTGCCACTGTCCCCAGGGGAGCCCTGGAACTGGCCCTGCACCTCATGAGAATGGCCAAAGCCAGAGCAGACCTACTGAATGAGGTGGTAAATCCCCATCTTCTCAAGAGTAAGGTGTTATCTTTGAAGAATGCAAAAGAGGGCCTACCACTCCCCCCACCAAAACATACTCACACACCTTCTTATACACAGGACAAGATACTGAAACTTTTCTAAAAACTTACTGTTATTGGCTTCTGATGAATACAGTTTTACTTCCTTCTTTTCTTCAATGAATATTTGAGTGTTTATACTGTGCCAGGCATTGTGCTTTTCCAACGAAAAATTTTAAGTCTCAGACTACTCTCAGAAAACTTAGATTCTACAAAGAGAGAGCACACACATACAGGGAACGCAGGAATACCTGTGCTGTATGAACATAATAGGAGGAACAATGAACTTTGCTTTGGAAATGAGGACCAGGCAAGTATGGATATTGCTCAACCCACACAGAGTATGTAGCAAAGATTTAGTAGTGAATCAATGAATGAGTGTGTAAGCAAATGAGTGAATGAGGGAGGAGTAGATCACCTTCCATAGTCAGGCTCTGTTCTAGGTACCAGGGGCAAAAGAGTGAATAAAATATACAAATCCTTGCCTTCAGATGAAGTGGGTTTGAAACACATGATATTTTGAGTTGCATTTAGAACAACAACAACAAAAAGATAGATTTAAAAAAATTAAGGGAAAACAGGATAAAGAATTCTGAGCAAAAGGAACAGCATGGAGTCATGAAAAGTACATGGGATATACACATACAATCCAGATAGGCAAACTATAAAATCAAGATGTTTTAGAATCTAATGAATTTTAGAGAGGGAAAAAAATGAAGAAAAAAAATGGTAACATCCTGGTCTGGCCTGGCCTCTGCTTTTGACCCTGTTAAAATGGTTATCAACATTCCCATTCTCTAGTCACCAAAATAGAAAGGAGAAATAAAGGAAATCAGCCTGATGTTTCAATTTGCCTCCTTTAATGGTGATTTACCTCTGACCTGAACCTCATGAACAGGCCAGACAAGCAGAATGAATCGTTAGAGGCAGGCAAGAGTCTACTGGGGGAAAAGAGAAGAAACAGTGCCCTGCCCTCCAGGAGAGCACCCTTTCCTAGTGACACACCACTTTCCCCCTGGTGTTGGTTTTCTCAGGCTTGTCAGAGAACTCTTAGCTCTTTCTGACTCTTAATAAAGTGAACACTGAAGATCAATTTAGTAAACTTAAACTTCTAATACGACATTTTTATTTTATTGAGGTAAAATGTACACAGAGAAAAATGCACAGATTATAAGAATACAATTTGACATTTCGATAAATACATACACATGAGAAACCATCGGTCTAATCAAGACAGACTGTTATCAGTCCAGAAAGCTCTCTCAAGCCCCTTTCCAGACAACACTACCCAAAAGAGGTAACCACTTTTCTGATTTTTATCACCATATATTAATTTTGCCTGTTCTTCAACTTCATATAATGGAATCAGAAAATATATATTCTTTAGGGATTGACTTCTTTCCCTCAGCACAATGTTTTTGAGATTCATCCACAATGTTTCATTTGACAATAGTCTGTTTCTTTTTATTTCTAAGTAATAGTCCATTGTATGGCTCCACAAGTCCTTTATCCATCCTCTTTTGTAGACATTTGGTTTATTTCCATTTTTTGGCTTTAATGGATAATTCTGTTATAAATATTCTTACTGTAGTCTTTTGACAGACCTATGTTTTCAGTTCTCTTGGGTAAATACTGGGAATAAAATGCCTGGGTCGTGAAACAAGTGTGTGTTTAACTTCATAAGAAGTTGCCAAACTGTTTTCCAAAGTAGTAGCACCAGTTTACACTCCCACCAGGGATACATGAGAGTTCCAGTTACTGAGTATCCTTGCCGACACTCGGTGCTGCCAGTTGTTTCAATTTTATAAATGCTAATGAAAATAGAAGTATATCTCATTGTGGTTTTAATTTGCATTTCTTTATGATCCTGAGCATTTTTTTCACATGTTTCTTGGCCAGTCCTATAATTTTTAGTGATGTTTCTGTTCAAACCCTTTGCCCATTTGAATGGATTGTCATTTTGACAGATGATAGATAGATAGATAGATAGATAGATAGATAGATAGATAGATGATAAATAGATGATAGATAGATGGTAGATAGATGGTAGATAGACGGTAGATAGATAGAGGATAGATAGATAGATAGATGATAGATAGAAGTCTTCTTTCAGAAACATGCATTGTAGTCTTCTTCCAGTCTGTGGTTTATGTTAGCATGTTCTTAATTTTGATGAAGTCTGATTTACCACTTTTTTTTCTTAATGTTTAGAACTTTTTCTGTCCTCCCTAAGCAATATTTGCCTACTTCAAAGTTGCAGAGATATTTCCATTGTTATCTTTTGGAAGTTGTAGACTCTTAGTTTTTATGATTAAGTCTATGATATGTCACAAATTAATTTGGGAGTGTTTATGAATGACAAAGGCTGAGAGTCATTTTTTCCACATATTTATAGAGCAGAATAGATGTTTTGCATATTCCAATGACAGGACTTTCTTTTCCCCCATTGAATAGCCTTGACACCTCTGCCAAAAATGAAAAAGTTAAAAATAGAACTAACATACAATCCAACAATTCCACTTCTGGGAATATATCCAAAGGAAATGAAAACACTATGTCCAAGAAGTACCTGCACCCCCGTGTTCACTGCAGCATATTTGCAATAGCCAAGACATGGCAACAATCTAAGTGTCTATCCACAGATGAATGAATGGATAAGGAAGATATAGAATCTAATGCAATGGAATAGTATTTGGTCACAAAAAAAGAAGAAAATCTTGCCATTTGCAATAACATGGATGGACCTTGAAGGCATTATACACCAAGTGAAATAAGTCAGACAGAGAAAGAAAAATACTGTATATCTCATATATATATATAATCTTAAAAAAAAAAAAAAAAACTCATGAAGAGATCAGATTTGTAGTTACCAGAGGCAGAAGCGGAGGGGACAGGGAATTGGAGGAAGGTGGTCAAAAGGTACAAACTTCTAGTTATAAGATAAATAAGTAGTAGGTATATAACCTATAACATGCTGACTAAAACTAACATTGCTGTATGGTATACAGGAAAATTGTTAAAGGGTAAATCCTAAGAGTTCTCATCACAAGGAGAATTGTTATTGTTATTCTATCTCTGTGAGGTGATAATGTTAACTAAACTCAATGTGGTGATCATTTCACAATATATGTAAGTCAAGTTATTACACCATACACCTTAAACTTATACAGTGCTGTATGTCAATTATAGCTTGGCAGAACTGGAAAATTAAAACAAAAAAAGGAAAACAAGATGAGACTTAAAAAAAAAAAAGGAAGGAAAGAGTAAAAGTGAAAGGAAGGGAGGTGGATTATTACTATGATCTCCATTTATCCAATTGTTTAAATTCATATGTGAGAAAAAAATTTAGTTTTTAAATATTTGCAAAACAAAAAATAAATCAACGTATGGATGGGTCTATTTTCAAAGTCTGTGTTCTCTTCTATTGATCTGCCTATTCTTAAACCAATAGCACACTATTATGATTAATGTAGATTTATAGAAAAAGTTCATATCAAACTCAAAATAAAAATATCCATGAGTCCATATTGATATGAATAAAGAACTGAGTGACTGCATAGTGACTTCTTCCCAAAGAGTATGGTTTGGAAAGGGTAGCGGGGGAAGAGTAACTTTATAATGGAAAAAACTGGCAAACACTACCTTAGCTAGGTAATCAAGGTTAACATGAAGAATGATAAATCATGTTGATAGCAATAACCTTGATACGATGTGATGAAAATGGAACATCTGTGGGCTTCCTCCCCAAAACACATAATCCTATATAATCATGAGAAAACATCAGACACATCCCGATGGAGGGACATCCTATAAAATATGTGACCAGTATTCTCTAAACTGTCAAAAAATAAATTCATATCTGATAGTTTAAGTCTTCCAACCCTTTTTTTTTTCTAGCATGATATTTGTTCTCTTTGGTGCTTTGTGTTCCCAAATATATTTTGGAATTAGCCGTTCTATTTCTTTTAAACAGTGCCCACTGGGATTTTTTTTTTTTTTTTTTTTTTTTTGGTGGTGTGGTCAGGTCGGCTGAGGGGCAGGGTGTTGGATATGACCTTTATTGAGTTTATCCACTGGTGAAAATGTTTGTATAAAACCAAATGTTGGTATGCATGACAATTAAAATCCAAACAGTTTTCTTCAAAACAGTCAACTCAATCAAAACCCACTACTTGAGAATCAATAGCTTTTTTGAAGCTGCAGTAATGCTTAAATATGGTTAAAACTCAAATGCAGAAATTTTGTTGGTTGGAAAGCTAATTAAACTTCCAACTTGTTCAAATAGAATTACCAAAAAGCTGAATTGTGTTACTTGAATTAGGAAGAAAGCATCAAAAAACTTAAAGGTAAAGTGTATTACCCCTCATCACTTGCAACTTGATATTCATGGAGATGAAGAATGGGACTCTCTCACTAAAGCTACAGTTGCTGGTGGTGGTGTCATTCCACACATGCACAAGGCTCTGGTTGGGAAGAAAGGACAACAGAAGACTGTTTAAATGGTGCCCAGATTCCTTATTATCTCAGGACTCTAAACACTATTAGCAGTTGGTGATTCCAGTGGACTGTATCTCTGTGAGAAACTCACTGGGGTTTTGATTGGGACTGTGTTGAATCAATAGATCAATTAGGCAAATCAATATGTTAACAATAATATATCCTCCAATCCATGAACATGGTTACTATTCTCCATTTATTTAGGGTTTCTGAAGTCTCTCTGAGCAGTATTTTGTAGTTTCCAGTGCAATAGTCTTACATGTATTTTCTTAAACATATTCTTAAGTATTTTATTTTGTGTGTGTGATGTAACATTCTTTTTTTCTCCCAAGTCTTTGTTACTAGTATATGGAAATAAAATTGATGTCTCGATATCAACCATGACCTTACTGAATTCAGTATAGGTTTTAGACATTGCTTTGGAGATGTCTTAACATATCTATGTAAACTCTCACATCATCTACAAATAATTTACAATCATTTCCAATCATCACACCTTTTATGTATGTCCACTACCTTATTGCACAGGCTAGAACGTCCAATAATATGTTGAATAGAAGTAATGAGAGTACATGTCCTCATGCTGGTTTTGGGGGAAGGTATTTCACCAAACATGAAGTTTGGTGTTAGCTATAGTATGATTTTTTTTACTCTATATCCTTTACAGGTAAGGAAGTCCCTCTTTATTGCTACTGTACTGCAAGTTTTTATCATGAATGGGAGTACATTTTAATAAATGCTTGCTCTATATCTATAGGCATCATTATATAATTATCCTCATTTATTCTGTTAATATGATAAATTAAACTGATTAATATTTAAATAAACATTTTAATATTTAAATGTGAAAGGCAACTTTGTATTTCTAGAATAAACTCTGCTTGGTCATAATGTACTATCCTTTTTGTATATTGCTGGATCCAACTTCCTAATATTTTGTTTAGCATGATTGTACCTATGCTCCAGAGGGACACTGTTCTATAATTTTCTTTTCTCCATTAGCAGAAGTAGAATGCCCAATTGTAGACTATTTGTGGGGTTTCTGAAAATTAGCAGTAATGAAATTTTAGCAAAAATCACTCCAACTGAATAATTTAGAAATTCAACGTGTTAGTAGTATTGTTAACATCTTCTCTCATGCGAGGTAAGTATCATAACCCCAAATGCTTAAGTTCTCAAAAAGTGTGGCATCAGATTACCTTTTATGAGGTAAATCAAGAAATTTCCCCATGATTCTGGGTCACAAGAACAAGTTTTCAAGAGATGGGTTCTGAGTGTTCATTTTCACACAATCTTTAAAAGTGAAGTAAGTGCAGGTCACTCCACAAGCCACTAAGAAATGCTTGTTTATCCTCTAGAATAAGTCTTATAAATAAGTGAATATGTCCTCCCCTGCCCAAAATGATACCATTCTATCTTGGCATCTCAACAATCCTTATGCTATGAAATGGTTGAGATTGGCCAAGATGGAGACAACTCTTCAGAAATACCACTTTTCCCAGAGTCTCTGGGCTTTCTCCTAAGGTCTGCCCTAATGTGAGCTGGTTCATGGGATGAGACAATGATAGGGCTAACTTCCATCCTCAGGTAGCATACTTACACTGGCTTTGAGAGGAGGTCCTGAATTTTAAAAGCAGACTGTATTTTGAACATATTATACAGTATTTATCTAATATTATCTATACCTATTCCATGTATATTCAATGTCATGACATATGAAGGCATATAATTTAGGGCTCCCAGAGTGTAGCTTTTCTCCCATACAATAAGTTAATTTTCCTAATTTGACTTGGAAATGAAGAATGATATTTAAGGTGATCATATGAATAAAACAGAAAAGGAAGGAACAAAGCTCAAGCAAGATTGGAGAAGAAGCTGCCTAAAATTTTCCAAAATATTAATTCAGGAAAAGAAGGCTGATCACTGATCATTATGGAGCATTGTGGGTATACTATGTGCCATGTGCTTTGCCTGTGCAATAGGACTAAATCCTCACAATAACAGCATGATGGTTATTAACTTTGCCACTTAGAAAAAAATGAAGGATAATGTGTTCTAAGTAGCATTTCCAAGGTGTCAATACTAAAAAGTGTTGGAATTGGGATTCCAGCAGGAATAATTCTAACTTTAGCATCCTTCCCCTCTACTGCATTGCTTGTACAAGAAGGACTCAGGACTAGGCCTGAAACACATCACAGTATAGACAGAGGAGCTACATGAATGGTGCTCACCGTGTAGTAAATGGAACACCATACAGAGCCTCTTCAGCCAAACCAAAGCTTGGTTTCAGCTACATCATTCAGTTGAATGAGTGTACTTGGTGGGGAGATGTGGAAGCATCCGAGTTGACACTGAAGACAGCAGTGGGATTTCTGCTATCTTGATGGTGTAAACAGTGTGCTGCAGCAGAGTCCACATAGAGATTCAGCATGAGACACAGAACTGGTGTGAGTGAGATGCTGGCTCTTTGGGGGTCTACTTGCATGCAGTGACATAAGTGTGGGATTTTGTTTTTTGTCACAATAGAAGGAGGGCATTTTACTATTATTATTTTGTCCTAATAATGGTGAATTAAAGAGAATGAGAAAGACTGTGGTGTTGGGTTGACATCTAACCAGTGAAGAAATTGTTTGTGAGGAGGCTGGTTTCTGGGCAAAAGCAGGAACAGAGCCTGCACACAGTGGGGAGAGGAAGCCCTTCGTGAGTACCTGCAGCTTCAGGGGCATCAGGAAGCAATGTCCTTGACACCAGGCTTGCCTTTTCACCATACAGCCTGCAAATAGTGGGACATGTCAGGTACCCAACACACAGAAGGAATGGGAGCAGGGCTATCTGTGCCTACTGGAGGGTTCAGGAGCCCCGCCAGGCAGTCCTTAGAGCTGAGGATGCTTTGTAAGGGGCCTAAGGAGGTAAGAGCCAAGGGCCACTGTAACTTAACCATTATTTCACAATGATCTCATTCATTTATTCGTTTTAAAATACGCATTTAACACAGTCTATGTGCCTTAGCACTGTGCTAAGTGCTCAGTATACAATACTGAGCAAATCACACCTGCCTTCCTGGAACTTACAGTCTAAGAAAATGGCATTTATTCAAATAACATCAAAGTCAGTATATCCTTACAAAATAAGATCTGTGCTATGAAGGAAAAGCGAAGTGTCCCTTGCAAGCATAATAGGTGCTCCTGACCCAGGCCAGGTGATTGGAGGAGAGCAGGATGCTGAAGGAATTTAAGAGGTGGCATGGCAGAAAAAGGGCTGAGGACACAGAAGGTGTCAAAGATGACTGCTGGGTTTGGAAGTGTGCTGTGGATGAATGGCATGACCCACACTAAGGTGCTGTTTGGCAGCAGCCAGTCCTGGATTTTATGAATGGAGTGAAAGCAGAGCAGTGGCTATCCCTTCATTCATTCACCTGAGAAATACTTAACTCATGCCTGACGGCACTAAACACTTTGCCAGACATGCCTCCAATGTCAAACCTTTTAGTTCACATTTTAGATTCTTTTTTATGCAAAATCTTTAGATTCCAATAAAAATAGCACATTTGTAAAAATTACACCAGGGAGGCAGTTAAATCTCCTACTTCTAGTTTTTTTGTCATATGCAGTCAAATCTCAGTGGAAGTGCCCTAAAATGAATGCACAGAAATAGTTTAAGTAATAGATCAGTTTTTTTTGTTCTGTTTGCTTGCTTTTCAACCTTCTTTTGTTAGAAGTTTTGTTTTTTGCTTCGTTTTAGCATCAGAAAGAAACTCCAGCAAATGTGTAACTTAGGGAGTGTTGGCCATATTTCTTGAGAAATAGATAGTTTCTGTATGCTTTATCCTGGGAGATACTGTGAAATCCCAGATCCTTGAGAATAACTTTAATAAGTAGAATTTTTTTTCTCTCTGCAAATATACTCTTCAAATGTTTATTCTAGCATAAATCTTTCCTACATTATTAAATAAACACCATAGAATAATTTCAATTGAGAACAGAAATGCTTATATTTAGTTTCATCCCCACCAATGATTATATTTATTCACTCAATAAATACTTCTTAAGTGGTCTTTATATTGTGAGCCAGACATTCTTTAATAACTTAACTAAATGACTTTGTTTTACTACCTTCAATTTACAAATGTAATTAGAAAGTTCTTCCCCTTTGAAATCATATATATATATGTTAACTATATATGTGTATATATACATATATAACCATATACTCATAGATACATTAGTTGTAGATTCTTAAAAAGTAATTATTTTACAGCATAGGATTTTCAATGAAAGTCTGGATAAAAGATACAAGAGCTTTAACAAAAAGGAAGATACTATTTATATGGCATATTATATAATAAACTACCTCATGAAACTTGTACATAGACTTCCCCTGAATTAAATCCACAATGAGAAGGAAAACCATTGGGAATAAAAGCAAAATAATCATCTGATTGCACTTTCTCAGCCTGTCTTCAGTGGCTCTGTGGGTGAGAAACAAGGGCAGACCTGACAGTCTACTGGGAATTTCATTTCTTCTGTGGGTGCTGAAGTGCTCCTCCACTTCCGGTCATCATCACTGACTTCATTATGCTGTGGCTTCAGCCAAGAGTGCAGTCCCACAAGATTCAAGAAGCGATATTTAATGTAACTAGATGTAAGCAGCCAGCTTGTTAGGATCCTCTGACCTGCTCTGCAGTAATGATTGTTAAGTCCTTCTCAGTACTTGCCAGAGCCATGTGGAGTAATGAAAAATAATATTATCAAGCAAATAAAATAGTGTGCACACACCAATGGATGATAGGTACATAGACAAAGTGACCACATGGGATAAATCAGGATCCCCTGTTGGATTCTGCCATATAACTAGAGCCCTAGATCCATGCTGAGTAAATCCTTTACTGATGCCCTTTATGTGAGCTTCCCTCCATAGCTATTAAAGCCATTTTCTTGTCTGGAAAAGTTATGAGGAGGTTTGAACAAAGTTTGCCATGGTGACTTAAAGAAACGAATTTCTCAATAAGGTATAAAGAGCTTTCAGAGACTCTTCATTAAAGTATTTTTCCTGAAGACTCTTATTTAAATGTTTAACCTTAGGTTCCCCAGCCTATTTTACTCAGACCTATAGATTTTCAGATTTTCTCTCCAGAGGAGAAAGTGAAGATATTCTAGTGTATAAGAGCACCATTTGGAAAAGGAATATAACACAGTGATATTAAATAAGATAAGTTTACACGCATGCATTTTTCTCTAAGAGTATTCACTTGAGAAATGTTAGAAGTATCAGAGAAACAACAGGGTAAGACTACCAAAAGTCCATAAAATTTGAATTAAGGGAAAATTACATTGTGAAAGTGGGTTATAATGCACCACAGGGCTACAGAGCTGGAGGACAGACCACACATGATGTAGGAAAGTACAAATATCTTTGCATTGGTGAGTCTGAAATTACCTTTGAAAGGAAAAAGGAAGGACCCTGGAAATGACATAACACTGAGGAAGAGATATGATGCATTTGTTTTCTTATGACACCATAAACCTTATGAGTGGTTTAACTTCCATGAGGTTAGTGCATTACTGTTAATAATTTTAAGAAAAAAATATTTATTTGAGTTGTTCGGGTAGTAAAAAGGCCAGAATAATCTTTCAGTTTCACTCATTTTATCTCTATTAATTCCACAGAGCCCTAGTTCCAAAAGCCAGCAGCATCTTTATGAAACAAGGAGAAAAACTTTGTCTTCTTTACCTTTAAATCTCCATCAAGAAGATTTGTTTTGTAGTATATGCAAATGAGAAGAGTGCATGCACACCTGTCTCTTGAAACAGAGGATAATGTACTGGCAGTACTAACTTTGAATAAGGAGTTGTTGTCCTATTAGCCAAGAGCCTAAATTCAGTTCGAACTTTGAGATTCAGAATATGCAGTTCATATTTTTAATCCAGGGCTCACAGTCTGTGTGTCATAATTATAACACTAGATACCCTCATCAAGGGAGTATACTATCTTACTTAGGCCAATCCAAATCAACTGCTTTCTCTTTTGCACATTTTCTTTGACTTTTAAGTTTTCAAGTGCATATTTCCAAAGCAGATGTTGCTTTGAAACTTGCAGAGCAATGATGAATCAGGATAGATGGTCAACAGCAACAGTGATTTGGAAAAGAGCCATGGCGTGAGAAGCAATGAAGGGTTCATGCAGGCTAAAGATACAAACAGAGCTTCCAAGACGTAGGTCCTAAACCAGTTGTCTATATCTGGTAAATAAGTAAAGACTTTATTAATTTCTCTTACATCTTCCTACAGACCAATTGCCTCTAGTTAAGGCAGAAAACTTGGTATTTCAGAGCTTATTTGGCCTTTTTGACAAAAAAGGAAAATAGTCTTTTTATAAGTAGAAGTTTGTCAGATGAGAAATCCGGAGCTCAGTGCATAAGTCAACATGGAATACTGTGTGCAATTTCACTCCAGGCACCAATATGTTAGGAAAATATTACTATGATTACATCATAACATTGTGAAAGAAATAACTATGAACAGTAAAATGAGAAATCATGAGCATGAAATAAATTTGCTTTCTCACTGTAACAGAACTCAATAGGCAAATCTTTAACTGTACATTTCCTGGGTAGCTAAAATATTCCTCCCCTCATCCTGGCAAATACCTCAGACTGCACAGTTTCCGGAGAGCAGTGGGGCACTCTACTCATTCTGCAGGTTCTTTTTCCTGTTTAGCCTTTGAAGGACAACAACATGGCTTGGAAAAGCTGTAAGTTCAATTCAGTCCACAAATGCAAACATGTATTGAGTTCCTACTCTATCTCGTGTACTTTACATGGCAGCTGGGTAGGGCTTTGGAAGGTGGATTGACTTAGAAATAAAACACAAGAGCCTGAGAACTGTCCATACAAGACCTAGAAAAACATCACAGAGTTATCCCATTTGTCTCCAGAGTCATCTCACTAGACTCATTGCCCTCCCTGCCCAGGCTTCAGGCAGGGGTCAGCTTCCTTCCATGGTCAGGCAGTTAGAGCCCAGCCCTTACGACCACCAATGCCCTGGGGCTATCCCCTCTCAAACTGCCCAGATTCTACAGCTCCTGTTTCTCTTCATCAACCCATCCTTGAAAATCAAAACTGTGTACTGAGAGCCACCCATCATTAATGACAACCACTTGTCACCTCACTGGATCAAAACCCAGCAAGAAAGCAAGCTATCTGATTATTCCCTATGGGTGTTTTCATTTTTAAGAAAAGAGATGAATATATTGACCAAATATCCAAAAATGGTTTCTCCTGTGGTCAGAGCATTCCTCCCTGCAGCCTTCATGTGAGCAGCTTTTCATGGTTGACCACACTCATTAACAAAGACTTTGACTTTAGGAATACGCCCACAGGGTGATGAGACCTGCTGGGCAGAGCATGGCCTGGGAAGTGCCCTCAGCACAGGGCGAGCAGAGAACCTTGGCCACAAGGCCCTGGAACATCCCAAGGGAAACATTGGGGGTTTGTGCCAAATACAGAGGTGGCAGCACCCAGGTTTTTAGCGTGTGGCCACGACAGCCTTACTGATTTGGAGTAAGTAAGCAACTGTGGTGATAGCACGTTCACAAAGCCCCCTGGATTCATCACAGGATTGAGGAAATGCAAGGAAAATCCCCTTCTGGCACAGGAGAAACTGTTCTGGCATTGGCGATGGAGAATGCAGAAAAACATGGTATTCCTACCACTGTGGACAGAGCCCCGTCTTTCCCTACCTTCTGGCCACAGACCACTTTTAATTAGATGCAGGAACAGAGCCTGGAGACATGAACAAATCAGTAAAGGTCTGAGTGACATAGGAGAGCACTGCAAAGAAATGTGTGACAACTCACCAAGGTCTAAGCTAGGTAAGAAACACAGAGCTCCTAACATCAAGACTTGAAGCAGAAGCAAATATGGCCGCATTTCACAAAATGGTTCAAAACTCTTGTTAAATTGATTGTATTACACAAAAATAAACACGTCAACTTTATGGTTATGCACGATGTCTTTTATTTTATGTTTCCCTTACCAGAGACTGTATTCTGGACCGAACAAACAGACCGTTATGAAATAGCAATCCACACCCTTTGTGGTTAAATAGAGGAATGGTTATACATAATTTCCATGTCATAGTCCCCCCAAAACTGAATGTGAATTTTCCAGTATTTCTTCTGCTGCAGAGTAGAAAATGTATATCTGAGTGCATAGGCATGGAATTGCTACCATGCCCAGTGGCAATTACTTAGCTGTTACCAAAAGAACATTACATAGTATTTTAAAGATAAACTATGACCACTGCCTTGAGTAGGCTCCCATGACCACATATGACATCGAAAGGAACAACATAACTTTTGAAAAACTAATCCATTAATTGATTAAAATTATATAAATTCAATTAAGTTGTGACTACACAATAAACAAACTTTTAAGGTAACAACAGAGTAGGTTATGTTTTGAGGTTTTTTTTTTAATAAAAGATGACAAAATAACTTATCTGTGCTCTTTCTGCTACTTTCTACCCTCTTGTTAAGTTAATAGAGAGGGAAGCAGAAGGCAGTCAATGAACTGAAGAAGAAAGGACAGAGAATTAAATGTATTTAGCATAGACCTTGGAAGAACAGAGAGAGCAGAAGAAATGGCAGAGGACCAGAAGTTTTCTGTGCACATCAAGATGGAGTGACAGTCTGGAAAAGGCCTTCTCTGGCCAGGCTGCCCATGCACCCTGGGGCTTGTTACGTGGTTCTATCCACAGAGCACAAAACTTTAACAGAAATAGAAAATGCAACCAAAAAAAGATAATTTTTTAGAACAATGAAAAGGAATGCCTCATATTTTAGCTGATGTTTATACACCATTCTGTAGAGTACTGATTTCTCCTTGAATATAGAGTCTTTGAAGGAGACTCAATATTGCTCATCTCTTTTCATGTTTAAACTTGACTCTTTTTTTAAATTTCAGCTTTATTGAGATATAATTGACAAATAAGATTGTAAGATTTTTTAAGTGTACATTGTAGTGATTTGATATACATTGTCAAAGTATTCTCGCCACGTAGTTAACATGTCCATCAACTCAAATTTTTATCTTTCCTCTTTTTTCAGTGAGAACATTTTAGTTCTACTTTCTTAACAAATTTAAATTATACAGTACAGTGTTGTCAGCCATAGTCACCATGTTTTACATTAGATCCTCCAACCTTACTCATCTTAGAGCTGAAAGTTTATACCCTTTTACCAGTCTCTCCCTATTTCCTTTCTTTTCCCACTGCCTGCAACCACTGTTCTATTCTCTGATTCTTTGATAAACTCATCTTAAAATGGAAAGAAAATAACCCACAAAATGTAAACAACTTAAATGCTAGTTTTAAGAAGACAGAGTATCTACAAGAAGCAGTTATATTTAGATTTTTTACATTGTTAATAAGATAGAAAGTTCTGTTTACTAATAATAAACCACTCCAACTTTATGTATTTTTTGAATACTCAGTCTTTATTTGATACTTCAAACCCTGTAAATTTGGGATGGGCTGGTGAAAGCAATCCAACAACTAAAATTGCATTATAAAAATATAAACATCATATCGTATTTACAAATGATAGGGCCAGGATTTGAATCTGAATCTGATTCCCTAGCCTTTGCTTATTCCAACAGAAGGAGTTGCCTTTCTCAGTTGACATGTAACAAACTGATCTATTCAAGTCAAGTTACAATTTCCAAACTGTGCATTTTTTCTCTGGTAGAGACCTTTTGTCTGCCCTCAATTTTCTGCCCACCTCATCTCCCCCACACCATTTGCCCACTGTGAAGAACATCCAGGCAATAAGAGCCTATGTCCCCACACCGCCACTCATGGGTGTAAACTCCCTTCTGGCGCCTGTTCTCATTTACTAGTGGTCTCTGTAATAACCAGTCAGCACGCACATCCTAAAGTAAATTAAAACAAATTAAAGACACTTTTCATACTTAATGTAAGCTTTACATTTTATCTATATATCATATTTATAAAATTTATTGTAAACATGGGATTCAAAAAAATTCCTTTAAAAACATGCAAAAAAATTGCTGATTAAAAACCAGATATTTAGGGGCACCTGGGTGGCTCAGATGTTTAAGCGTCTGCCTTTGGCTCAGGTCATGATCCCAGGGTCCTGGGATTGAGCCCCATGGGCTCCCTGCTCGGTGGCGAGTCCACTTCTTTGTCTCCCTCTACTGTTCCCCCTCCTTGTGGTCTCTCTCTCTCTGTCAAATAAATAAATAAAATCTTAAAAACACACACACACAGAGATATTTAAAGAGACATTGTAAAAATGGATCCCACCTTGCGGAGAAAGGGGAACCCTCCTACACTGTTGGTGGGAATGCAAGCTGGTGCAAGCCCTCTGGAAAACAGTATGGAGGTTCCTCAAACAGTTGAAAATAGAGCTACCCTACGATCCAGCAATTGCACTACTGGGTATTTACCACAAAGATATAAATGTAGGGATCCAAAGGGGTACGTGCACCCCAATGTTTATAGCAGCAATGTCCACAATAGCCAAACTGTGGAAAGAGCCAAGATGTTCATCGACAGATGAATGGATAAAGAAGATGTGGTATATATACACAATGGAATATTATGCAGCAATAAAAAGGAATGAGATCTTGCCATTTGCAACGATGTGGGTGGAACTGGAGGGTGTTATGCTGAGTGAAATAAGTCAATCAGAGAAAGACATGTATCATATGACCTCACTGATATGAGGAATTCTTAATCTCAGGAAACAAACTGAGGGTTGTTGGAGTGGTGGGGGGTGGGAGGGATGGGGTGGCTGGGTGATAGACATTGGGGAGGGTATGTGCTACAGTGAGCGCTGTGAATTGTGCAAGACTGTTGGATCACAGATCTGTACTTCTGAAACAAATAATGCAATATATGTTAAGAAAAAAGAAAAAGAAGAAGATAGCAGGAGGGGAAGAATGAAGGGGAGTAAGTCGGAGGGGGAGATGAACCATGAGAGACGATGGACTCTGAAAAACAAACTGAGGGTTCTAGAGGGGAGGGGGGTGGGGGGATGGGTTAGCCTGGTGATGGGTATTAAAGAGGGCACATTCTGCGTGGAGCACTGGGTGTTATGCACAAACAATGAATCATGGAACACTACATCAAAAACTAATGATGTAATGTATGGTGATTAACATAACAATAAAAAATTAAAAAACAAAAAAAATGGATCCCACCTATTGGTTGGCTTAACACAAGATTAACTGTATTGCATAAACATATTCGTTAACTGCTGAGAACCACGGTGACAATATGTGAAATGACACAATGGATGGTGATCTTCCAGCCAAGTCAGTGGCAAGAAAGAAAGTCAAAACATATACAAATCTGGAAAAAGAAAGAAATACTTAAGTCCTCAAAGTGATTTATATGATGAAATTTTGTAAAATTATTCCAGGTCCCCCCCTGGGGTTTTCTGAAGTAAAACATGTTGGGAAAACTTTTTTTTAAAAGATTTTATTTATTTATTTATTTCACAGAGAGAGAGAGAGAGAGAGAGAGAGCACAAGCAGGGGGGGATGGCAGGCAGAGGGAAAGGGAGAAGCAGGCTCCCCACTAAGCAGGGAGAAAGTGCAATGATGTGGGGCTCGATCCCAAGGGCTAGATCCCAGGATCCCAGGGTCCCGGGATCATGACCTGAGCCGAAGGCAAACACTCAACCGACTGAGCCACGCAGCCACCCCAAAACTTTTTTTCACTTTTTTTATGTAGAAAGAATTAATGGCTTAATATTATTGAAAATGTGTGCAAAATTCAAGTCTTTTTAAAATGAGTTTGTAGGATTGTTCAAAGTAATCTGCTGCATAGTCCTGAAGAAAGAAATGAGTCAGTTTGTAAAGAGCCTATTAAAGCTTCTACTAACAGATATTGTAATGGGTATCATAATAGATCAGACCACTATATAAGTGCAGTTAGAGTACTGGATAATCCAAAAATCCAAAAAATTATAATACCTATTGAGGTTGTTTGAAGTTTATGCTTATGTAACATCTTTACAGTTTAAAAGAACACAGACATACAGATGTCTCCTTTTCTGCATTTTTATACAAATTCACACACAGACAAACATGAATGCATATTATTTTGCTAAACTTTTGACATGTGTACAACAGAAGAAATAATTTTAGGAATTTATGCTAATTTTAAAAACATCAGTAAGTTGACAAATGTTTCTATATCGATGCCGTGAAAGCTGTAGCAGGAAGAAATACAGTATCATGGGTACTGTAAAAATCTCTAGAGAAAATTGGTTTCTCTGTCTACAGAAAGATATTTAAAAACACTGACTCTTAAAATGGTAGCATCTTTCAAAACACTACTGAATAATGACATACATTGTTGTTTTTTAGTTATGGTCTTTAAATTTCATACTTTTCATTTTGTAATGATTTTGTTCAGCAATAAAGAGGATTCTGCTGATAAAAAGTTTGAAAACATTTAGAACTTAAAGTTATATGACGTCTATGGAATAAAATAATCACTTACAAAAGGCATTTCTTTGGGAAGGCAAGCAAATAACATCTAGGTAATAATGGAGCTAATTTGTATCAATTATTTATTCTGTTCCAGGCACTGTATTAAATGTTTTGTGCTGGTAATTTCATTTAATAAATTACAAGAGTCTGATGAAGTAAGGATGGTTGGCTCTCTCATTTTACAGATGAGAACACTGAGGCTTAGAAAGCATCCCAGCTTGGCTTAGCTGGGAGTGAGCAAGGAGGACTTGCAGAGAGCTCTGTGTGGCTGAGAGCTCCTCTGAACTCTGCAACTCCATTCCATGCACTCTGCTTTCTCAAAGGCTTGGACTCTGTGTGGCCACAGTCAGGGCAGAGCGGCCAAAGGGGGTCACTGCCTGTCATCTCAGCTGTGAGGAGTGCCAAATGCTATTTGTTAACTAGTAGTAAATTACCGAGGTTTGTACATTGGAAAGTATCCAATTCTCCCATAGTAAAATCACTCCCGAGTGTTCAGTGTTTTCTTGAGCAGAAAAGAAAAGGGGTAGAGTTACAGCTGGCTGGATAGCACGGGCTAGTCTTCACGGGTGATTCAGACATAAATCACACATCTGTTTGTGTCACTACAGAAAAACAGGCAAAACAAATACAGAGGTGAAAGCCACTGGCGAGGCTGGGACCCGGAGGGACACTTCAGAGCTACAGAGAATGGCCTTGTCCGTCACCTGGGCTTTGGCAGGATTTGAGGCACACGTTACTCAGGCATTGAAGACAGCACTATGGGTTCAATATGGACCTTTTCATTAAATACCCCTGCAGGAGAGATGATAATTCTTGGGACAAAGTAAAGGAACTACTAGTTTACACAGCAGCTAGCAACATAAGAAAGTCAGGATCCTAAGAGCCAAATCTTATAAAGAAGTCCAATAAGAGTAGGCACACTCACAGATGGTGGTCCTCAAGAGCTGTAACACTAGCTCCATGCTTGATCTTACACAAGTTACATAAAACCATGCTGATCATATTCTCCGTTTGTAAAATGGAACTACTGTCATTTTCTAGATCAGTCTAAAATTATTTTTCAGATCTTGAAAACATTCAAGTATCTTTGGATCTACATTTTCTCCACTATTTGAATAGAAAAGTTTCTTTTACAAAATTAGTTTTAGGCCCATTCCCAAGTGTTATTTTGTCTTTTCTTTGGTATGCCTTAAAAATTATCCCTTAACAAGCCCCTCCCTGATCACACTGCTAATTCTTATTTAATAATGAGGGTGTTAATAAGAACGAATAGAGCAAAGGATGAGAGGCAACTATTTGTTATTTAAGCCAGAGAAGGAGAAGATTTAAAAAGATGGTAATATCAATAATATTGTCTAGCCTGTAGTTTTTGAAATGAAAAACCAGATTTGATGTAAGACCCATGAAAAGATAGTGAAAATACTAGTCAATGTCCATAAAGAAAATATGCACTTCATAACTTCTGTAATTTGTTGAAAATATTTGCCCATTGTAAAATAAACTTCAGAGAAACATAGTGAGCCTCCTTATGAATTAGCCCTAATGCTCAAGGTCCCAGAAGCTACAAAATAAAAAATAAGTTAATTAAGTTAGATAAATCACAATATTGCTGAGCAACCTGGCTTAGCTTTAAACAACGCTTCCTTGTATGAATCCTTTCAGAAAGGAGCTCCTGTGAAATTTATGTAAGTCCTCACATTATCGGTAGCGCTATAATGTTTTAATGAAAGTTACTCAGGATGGTGACTGAATCCAATTATACACAGTCTCCAGGGCTATTCCCCTCCAGCACTTGCTCACATACAGGCACACAAGTGGGCACACACACACACACACACACACACACACACTTGCAGGCACGCGCACACACTTATGGAACTTAGCTAAGGTGGATCCTCAGTACACATTATATTTATTTTTAAAAATAAATATAATGCCAAACCAAAACTGCTTTGAAGAACATAATAAGAAAACACTGAGTTCACTTTGGGATTTGCTGCTTTTAAGTGATCATTAATCTACAGTATCTGCAATTGTGAATCCTCATAATAGGAAGGTACTGTAAGAAAAATGTCGGACCCAACAAAAGCTGGCCAGCAAACACTTATTGGATACCTGCTATGTACCATGTACAAACAAGCCAACAAATAATTCCTTGGGAATCTCTGAAACAGGTAATGCTTGGGATACTGGTTGGAATAAAATGTAATGTTCTGCTTAAGTCAAAAATGCCAGTATAAGGAAACAGATTTTTCCATACTTCTGTGCTTTCTGGTTTTCTTTTTCTCCTACAGAAAGAGGTCCTATATCTTGGCATACTTCTTTGAGAAATCTGTAACCACAATTATAAGCAATTAGCTATTTGCCAAAGGAACATTTATGCAGGAATCCATGGATGGTCAGTGCCCCATCCATAAACCTCAAAGACAATGAATGATCAATAGATGAAACTGGAAAATATACTAGTCTCGTACCCATAAGAGAAATGGAAAATCAGCATAGCATTTGTTAAAATGGGTAACTTTGGCCAATGTTTAATGTTCACTTCCAGACTCCCTCTACATCTGCATCAATTCTGCTTAGACTAGTCACAATCAAAAGGATGAACCCCAGATTTAAAGGGGCAGAGCAGTCCCAGGACTCTGCCAGGCACTTGAATACCATCTGCCAACATTCAGAGTAAGTAATAACACTGACTGAAAGCCTTACCTTTTATCAAAAAAATAATTAACAAACTAATTAATATAATAAAGAAATTATTTAGACAGTGCAAGTACACAAAATAATACTATCAAAATGAGGCTTTCATTTAGAATGAAGACAGTTCTGTTAAACTCTCTTCAGATCTGAGCCCTGCCACTTATTAGATCCATGAGGTTATGTGAGTTAACCACTGTGAAACTCTCTTTCTCACTGGGCATTTATACTACTTATTCTATGAAGTTGTTGTAGGACCTAATGTTCGCCGGTGCCTGGTGCAGAGTAGAAACATTCCATCCCTAGTAGGGAATAGTGCCTTCTCAGCAACAAACGCTTTCTTTGTCCTCCCTCACAGGTAAACTTTCAGACACCCACCTTCCCTCTCACAGCTGCCTACCTGCCTCAAGGGAGTTGGCCTAGTCAGGAATGGGCACATGACCCAATTTTGGCCAATAGGATAAGAATTCTGGTATGGAGGAAGATAGCTTCTGGAATCAGGAGTTTATCTCTTAAGACAAAGAAACAGGAAAAGATTCATCCTCCCTTGTCTCTCTCTGGGTGTTGTGCCTGGATTTGACAGCTGAGGATGAATACTGTCACATGAATACTAAGAAAGACAGATATATACCCGTAGTATCTGTGTACCTAACCTCTGAAATTCTTATTGTATGATGTTTGAATCAAGAGTTCTTTTAACTTGCGCAGAAGAGGACCCTAAATGACTCAGAAAACACATAAATGCTAGTGTGGGCAGGGGGTGTGGAGGGAAGAGGGTCACACTGTTCTAAAGATTATTAAAACCTCATTCAATAGAATGGAATCAACTCATGGTATCTATAGCACAGTAAAGTCAAGTTTGTAGAGAGGCTCCAAATCTCCCAAAACAAAGAACTCCGAACTACAAGAACTTTTGTACCTAGAGATACTTAAAACTATTAAACTGCCACAGCAGTAAGGCGCCTGAGACTCTGGCCCCCAATTCAGCAGGCAGCCATCCTTAGCAAAGGTCCCTGCAGTACCAGGCAGCTGAGCTCCAGACATTCTCCATACAGCAAAATTTGAAGAGCTTGTACCTGGTCAGAATACCTTTTTTTAACTAAAAGAAAATTTTGAAATAATAAGTGTAGATTCACATGCAGTTATAGATCTCATGCACCTTTATCTAGTTCTTCCAGTGTTATCTTGCAAAACCATCATACAATATAACAAACAGATATTGACATTGATACAATCAAAATATAGAACCTTTCCATCCCCATTTGTCCCTACCTCCTGCTCCCATCCTTAACTCCTGGTGAGTACTCACCTGTTTTCCATAACTGCAATTTTATCATTTCAAGAATCTTATATAAATAGAATCATGCAGTACTTAACCTTCAGTTTTGGCTTTTTCTTCACTCAGCATATTTCTCTGGATATTCACGCACCTTATTGCTTGTAATTCATTCCTTTTCATTACTTAGTACAATTCCATAGTATGGATATACCACAGTTTGTTAACCATTCATGTGTTGAAAGACATCTGAGCTGTCTCTAGACTTTGGCTATGAAAACTCTGTGACTCTTCGTGTACAGATTTTTGCGTGAACATAAGGTTTCACTTATCTGGGATAAATGCCCAAGATAGCAATTATTCAATCATATGGCAGTTGCATGTTTAGGTTTTTAAGAAACTGCCCAATTGTTTGCAAGAGTAGATGCACCACTTTACATCCCCACCTACAATAGATAAGTGACCTAGTTTCTCAGCAACCTTAGCAGCATTTCATATCATCATTTTTTGTCTTCTCCATTCTGCTAGGTATATAGTGATATAGCTCCTTATGATTTTTTTTAATTTTTTATTGTTATGTTAATCACCATATATTACATCATTTGTTTTGGTGTACTGTTCCATGATTCATTGTTTGTTCATAACACCCAGTGCCCCATGCAGAATGTGCCCTCCTTAATACCCATCACCAGGCTAACCCATCCCCCTACCCTCCTCCCCTCTAGAACCCTCAGTTTGTTTTTCAGAGTCCATCATCTCTCCTGGTTCGTCTCCCCCTCTGACTTACTCCCCTTCATTCTTCCTCTCCTGCTATCTTCTTCTTTTTCTTTTTTCTTAAAATATGTTGCGTTATTTGTTTCAGAAGTACAGATCTGTGATCCAACAGTCTTGCACAATTCACAGCGCTCACTGTAGCACATACCCTCCCCAATGTCTATCACCCAGCCACCCCATCCCTCCCACCCCCAACCACTCCAGTAACACTCAGTTTGTTCCTGAGATTAAGAATTCCTCATATCAGTGAGGTCATATGATACATGTCTTTCTCTGACTGACTTATTTCACTGAGCATAACACCCTCCAGTTCCATCCACGTCATTGCAAATGGCAAGATTTCATTCCTTTTGTTGGCTGCATAATATTCCATTGTATATATATACCACATCTTCTTTATCCATTCATCTGCCCATTTTTCAATACAATCTTTTTGTTTCTTTTACTGTTGAGTTTTGAGAGTTATGAAATTGTTTTAACTTTGAGTTTATTTTGCCTTTCTATATACACTTTAAAATAATCTCACCTATATCTACAAAAAAACCTTCCTTGGATTTTGATAAAAAGTGTGTTAAACTTGTACATTAGTTCGGGAAGAATCAGCTCCTTTACCATGTTGAGTTTTCTGATTCATGAACCAGGTATGTCTCTCCATTTATTTAGATCTTTGACTTCTCTCATGAAAGTTTCACAAGTTTTTCTATACAGTATATGCTTTGTTTATAAGTCGTTTTGTATTGGGCGCCTGGGTGGCTCAGATGGTTAAGCATCTGCCTTCACCCCAGGTGATCATCCCAGAGTCCTGGGATCGAGTCCCACATTGGGCTCCCTGCTCCTTGGGAGCCTGCTTCTCCCTCTGCCTCTCTCTCTCTCTCTCTGTCTTTCATGAATAAATAAATAAAAATCTTTAAAAAAATAAGTAGTTTTGTATCTATAATTTTGTTGCGCATGTGGTCATTTTTACTATAAAGAAAAACAATTGATTTTTTTTAAGATTTTATTTATTTATTTGACAGAGAGCACAAGCAGAGGGAGTGGCAAGCAGAGGGAGAGGGAGAAGCAGGCTCCCCGCTGAGCAAGGAGTCTGATGTAGGCTGGATCCCAAGGCCCTGGGATCATGACCTGAGTTGAAGGCAGATGCTTAACTGACTGAGCCACCCAGGCGCCCCAACAATTGATTTTGTATCCTATGAGCTTGTTAAATTCACTTATTTCTAAGATTAGATTTCTTCAGATTTTATAAGCAGATAATCATGTAATCTGTAATAGTGACAGTTTGATCTTTTTCCTTTCTATTCTGTTTGCCTTTTATTTTCCATTCTTGCCTTACTTCAGCAACAAGACTTAAGGGACACCTGGGTGGCTCAGTCTGTTAAGCGTTTGCTTAGGTGGGGTCATGATCCCAGGGTCCTGGGATGGAGTCCCATATGGGACTCCTTGCTTGGTGGGGAACCTGCTTCTCCCTCTGCCTGCCGCTCCCCCTGCTTGCATGCTCTCAATCTCTCTCTCTCTCTGACAAATAAATAAATAAATAAAATCTTTAAAAAATAAAAGACTTAAGGTGATAAGTTGAATTCAATGGTGAGAGCAGATATACTTGACTATTCCATCTTAAGGGAAAGTAATCATTAATATAATGTCAGTTGTAGGATTTTTGTAGATGCTTTTTATGAAACTAAGGAAGTTTCTCTATCATTTCTATTTTTCAGAGAGCTCTTATCATGAATGGGTGTTAAATTTTACCAAACGCTTTTTCTGCATCAATTACTATGATCATGTGATTTTTCTTCTTTAGTCTATAAATACAGTGTATAACCTTGATTAAATTTTTAACGTTAAACCAGTTTTGCCTCCACAAGTATGGTGTATAATTCATAACTCATTTTATATAATTCTTATGTTATTAATTACAATTTTGCTAAGGATTTTTAGACTGTATCATTAAAGGATATTGGTCTAAAGTTTTCTCTTGTTGTATTGTTTTCTCTGGTTTTGATTTTAGTAAAATAAATTGGAAAGAGTTATTTTCCTCTTCAATTTACTGCAAGACACAGTTGATGTTGATTCTTCTGTAAAGGTTTGGGAACATTCATCATGAAAACAATCTGAGCCTGGAGATTACCTTCTGGGGATGATTTTAGTTACAAGTAAAATTTCCTGAATAGCTAAAAGGCTATTCAAATTACATACTTCATAATGGGTAAGTTTGGTAGTTTGTGCTTTTCAAGGAATTGGTCCATTTCATCTAAGCTGTCAAAATTTATGTGTGCAGACTTGTCCATTTTACTCCTTCATTACCATTTGGATATCTGCAGGATCCATAATATCCTCTGTTTCATTCCTGGTATTTGTAATGTGTCCTCTCTTCCCTTCTTCCTCTTGGGTATATGTGTGTCTGTGTGTGTGTGTGTGTGTGTGTGTGTGTGTGTGTGTGTGTGTGTGTGATTTGTCAGTTTTGTTGATCCTTTCAAAGAAAAAGCTTTGTATTTCATTGATTTCCTCTATTGTTTCCTCTATTGTTGTTGTGCTTCTAATTTCACTGTTCCATGCTTTTCTATAATTTTCCTTCCTTCTGCTTGCTTTGTGTTTACTTTTCTAGGTTCTGGAGGTAGAAGCTTAGATCACTGCCCCTTCTTTTAATGTAAGGATTTAGTGAGGTCTGTTCCCTCTCAGTGCTGCTGTGGCTGGGTCCCCATGCCTTTTATAGGTGGTATTTTCATTTTCATTCAGTGCAATGTATGGTTTATTTCTCCTGAGACTTCCTCTTTGACCCATGGGATGTTTAAAAGTGTATTGCTTAGTTTCCATGTGTTTGGGGATATTTTTCCATTTTTGATTTCAAGTTTCACTCTAATGTGGACAGCAAACACATTCCATATGATTTCAGTTTTGTAAATTTTTTAAATTTTTTAAAATATTTTATTCATTGAAGAGAGAGAGAGGGAGAGAGAGAGTGCATGCACACTGCGGGTGGGGAGGGGCAGAGGCAGAGGGAGAAGCAGACTCTCTGCTGAGCATAGAGTCCAATGCAGGGCCTATCCCAGGACCCTGAGCTCATGACCTGAGACAAAATCAGACACCCGATTTCAGTTCTTTTAAATGTGTTGCTTTTGTTTTCTGACCCAAGATAGGGTCTCTCTGGATATGTCAACTTGATCCTGTTGGTGGATGGTGTTGCTGAGTTCTTCCATATTCTTAGTGGTTTTCTGTCTAGTTGTTCTAGCAAGTGCACACAGAGAGGTATTGAAGTCCTCAAGGACAACTGTGGGTTTGCTCTTCTTGTTTTCAGTGCTATCGGGTTTTGCTTTACATATGATGCAACCCTGTTGTTTGGTGCATACACATTTGGGACAGCTAAGTCTTCTTGGTGGCCTGGCCCTTTTATCATTCTGTACTATTCTTCTCTGTCACCTGTCACTGGTAATTTTCTTTGCTCTGAAGTCTAGTTTATCAGGTATTAATATAGCTTTCGATAGCTCCTTTCTTTTTTATTAACATGTTGGCTGTATTTTATTTTCTTAATATCATTTCAATTTAGTATACTTAGATATCTTGAATCACTCTGAAAATGATGAAACCTACAATTATTAATTTTTTTCTGACCATATTCAAACATAAGGACATATTTATTTTTCTAACAGAAAGGGTTTTTTGTTTTGTTTTGTTTTGTTTTTGTTTTTGTTTGTTTTTTTGAGAGAGACAGAGACCAGGGAGTACGGGTGTGGTGGGAGGGTTAGAGGGAGAGGGAGAGAGGGAGAATCCCAAGCAGACTCCCAGCCCAGCATGGAGCTTGACTCGGGGTTCAATCTCAGGACCCTGAGATTGTGACCTGAGCCAAAACCAAGAGTTAGATGCTCAACTGACTGAGCCAGCCAGGCACCCCACAAACAGAAGTTTTTAAAACTTACATATATATGTGTGTATATATATATGTATATAATATATATATTTTAATTTTCTACATGAAGTTTTATTTTTTATTCAAGTATAATTAACATACGGTGTTACATTAGTTTCAGGTGTACAATATAATGATTCAACAATTCTATACATCACCTGGTGCTCATCATGGTAAGTATACTCTAGATCCCTATCACCTATTTCACCCATCCCCCACCCACCTCCCCTCTCATCAGTTTGTTCTCTATAGTTAAGAATCCGGGTTTTGTCTCACTCTCTCTCCCTTTTTTTTTTTTTTTTTTGTTATCAAATGTAGGCAGCTCCTTTCTTTTGATTAATGTTTGCATAATATATCTTTTTTTCTTTCTACTTACCTATATCATCACATTTAAAATGTGTTTCTTGTAACCAGTGTATAATTAGGTCATTAAAAAATAATTCTGTGAATCTCTTTAACTTATGCATTTAGATCACTTTTTTAAAAGATTTTATTTATTTATTTGACAGAAAGAGACACAGTGAGAGAGGGAACACAAGCAGGGGGAGTGGGAGAGGGAGAAGCAGGCTTCCCGCCGAGCAGGGAGCCTGATGTGGGGCTCGATCCCAGGACCCTGGGACCATGACCTGAGCAGCGAAGGAAGACGCTTGATGACTGAGCCACCCAGGCGCCCCTGCATTTAGATCATTTAAATTTAATGTGATTATTGAATTGATAAGGCTTAAGCTTACCATTTTATTTTTCCCTTGTATATTGTTTTTCATTTCCCTGTTCCCCTCTTCTGCCTTCCTGTAGGTTACTGAAACATATTCTTAGAATTCCAATTTGAGTGTATCTTCTTGTATCCCTTTTATAGACATGTGTATATACTTCCTGCAGTCTATTGGTGGAGATATTTTACTAATATGAGTGAGGTGTGGAGAGTGTGCCTCCCTTTTATACTCCTTTTTCTTCCCTCACTAAAAATATATCTGTCTTAAATATTTCCTCTTCTCACATTAAAGCCATATTTGGAAGTTTTATAATTTTTTCTTCAGCTGTCAGGTATAATTTAGAGAACTCAAAAAGAGAAGGAAAACATACTGTGTTTTCCACATATTTACTTTGTTCCTTCCTCTGGCCCTCATTCTTGAGGCTCTGGTGATAGCGATGCATGTGGACGTGCTGTGGCTACTGACGCAGCCTGGTGAGGGTGACAGTCTAGGCTCCCCGCTCAGCTTTTGCTGGTGTGGGTGCGGGTAAGGCTGTCGTGTTTTCTGTGGTGTTTAGGCAGTATGCAGCCATTATTGTCTAAAAGCTTTCTGTCTCACTAGGCTTCCCTGTCCCTGGTCCTCACTTGCATTTCCAGGTTCCCTAGCTAATTCCACTCTAAGTCTGAGATGTAGGAAGCAAAAAGAAAACCCAGGAAACTCACCACCACATCATCTCTCAGGTTCTGAGCACCTAGCTAGTCTGCCTCCTTCCCTCCACCTTCCAGAGTCTTCTTGTGTTTATTTGATACATAATGCCCATCGATTTTAGGGGTACTTAGTAGGAGGAGAAGGAATAAGTACGTCTCATTCATCCTCCTGAAAGCAAGGTCTTTCCCATGTCTCAGGTTAGAGAGGGACCTTGCAGCTGTGCCAGCCCAGCTCACCATGGCTGGCCACCCGCCCCTGTACATTCTCTCTTCCTTCATGGTGGGGGCCAGTTTCGGGTTTTGCTTTTTGATTGTTTGGTTTAGTTTTTTGTTTTATAAACAAGGATCATGGTGTTTCTAAGAGGTAAGGACTTAATATTTTCCCAATTTTATGGTGAATTCCCAATTTTCTGAGTGAAGCGGAGAGGCATTAAATAAGTTAGTAATTCAACCAAGCTACCCTAAGTAAGTAAGTGTAGTTAGTAAATAATTCAATCCAGCTCTCCTAAACAAATATGTTACATTAAATAATACATAAATAAAGAATATAACAAATAAGTCAAATACTTCAACTGAGCTGCCCTAAATCTTAGGTCATGTGCTTAATGGATCAATGCATATTGAGTCAATATCAATACATATTAGTGAGTGTTACAGTTAATGTGCCCAACACTGTACCCCGTTGCTGCCTCTCTTATTTCTGTCTGGGCATTCAAGGGCTTGTATTAATGTATTTTATTTTTTACTAAAATATGACCAGTAAATAGCTTCTATGATTATTGAAAAGAGACAAGTCATTAAATAATAAGAAGCTGCCCTCCCCTTGTCCCCCCTGTGCAGGTAAGAGAAACATTCCAGCATATTTGACCCAAATGTTGCCCCAGAGAGTCAGTGACCCCATCTTACAAAATGTATGTGAATAAGATTAGGAAGATAATTCAATTTAACAAATACTTTTTTGTTTGTTTGTTTGTTTTAGATACTTAAGGTAGTAGGCTCTGCAGAGGGAAATTTTTAAAATTTAGGTAAGAATCAATGCATTCCTCACCTTACCAGGATAAAGTCTCCATATAAGCATCCTCAGTCCCCTGTGCTGAGGGAAGTGCAAGTGTCCCTCAGAGAGAAGAGCCCCCTCCCTCTCTTCCTCCTGGCTCCTTGAGTCCCCATACAGAAAGGATCCCCTTGGAAATGGCAGCCCCTCAGGTACTTAGCCTTTACATCTATGATGCTACCAGTAGTTGATCACAAATAGAAAGAGGCTGGGGTTTGGACTGGACTCAGAAGGATTCCTCTTCTGGGTCTTTCCTGTCTCCTGTTTCTCAGCTACCCAGGACATCAGAATTCATCAAAATAAATGGTTCCCAAATCTCACTGGAGTCAGAATCACATCTGGAACTTTTAAGAAACATAATTTCCTGGGAGAATTCCCAAACATGCTTGTTAATCAGACTCTCCTAGGCCAGGGCTTGGGGGACTTAACGTTTCAAAAGTTCCACAGATAATTCTGATGAGCTGAGGGAAGGTTGGGAGCCACAGGTCTCACCTGATTTCTTTATCTTTCAGATAGCTACTAACAAAACCTACAAGCAGAAACCGACTCCAAACTCCCAGGCCTGTGTTTCTTCCACCGCACCGCCCACAGGGGGTTAATGATCTCATTCAGAGATTTCTCACCTGAAAAGGGGATGGAGGTGTTTTATTTACAAACCACAGATGATTAAAGATGTAAGCATGTCTTATGTTCAAAGCCCACCACCCAGCAAAGCCACATTCTCTTTTGTGACAAAAGTAGACAGCTCTGGAAACAGATTTCCTGGGTGGGTTTATATAAATCTGAAGCCAAGAAGTCCTCTTTAGACAGAGCCTTGGTCAGCTGCAGAGAGCATGGTCACTCAGATAAGACCTGGGGAGAAGAAAAGGTGTGAAACATCCTGTGAGAACAGCCGTCCCAGAGCTGTTGACATGAATTTTGAATTATGGTTTCCATAGCTAGCTCATTCTCAAGAAACGTGAAGGCTATTAAGTCGATTTTTATCTCTGTCTACTACCCAGTAGACTGATCCAGAGAAAAGTTTGCTTTAAAAAGACCCAGCTAGTTTCCCAGTCAGGGATGGAGTGAAAGCTTCTTTCTCTTTTTCTTGCTGGGCTCTGTGGAAGAGTCTCCAGAGCACAGATCCTTATCCAAGCAAGAAAAAGAGGGTGTGTGCCATGGCCCCCCCGGCCGTTCTCAAGCAGGGCCTGTGGGCTTGGGCCAGGAGCAGGAATTCCCCACACAGACACCGAGTCTGCCGCCCGAGACAGGAGTGGCGGCTCCACAAAAAGCCACTCTGTTCCCTGCCACCAAGTAACACTCACACAACACACACACACAGCCGCGGAAAAAGGAGTATTTGAAAAGAGTGTTTTTTTTCCCTAGAATACACAGTGCTCTTATTTCCTTAGGGGTGCAGTAAAAATTAGCCATGAATAGGTTGCCAAATGCAGCTAAAAGTCAGTAAGGATATTTATCTCCACAGGCTGGGGTTGTTGGGACGGGTCTCTGGGACAGACTCTGAATCCTTCTATAAATCATGATGAAAGATTAAAATAAGAAAGCATTTGCTAAACATGCCTGTAAGGAGGCTTTTATACTGTTATTTTTTTCCTTACCAACTGCTGCTTGGAGACATTACTGGGCTGTGAATCCAATAGAAAATGTGTATTTGTTTGAGGTGGGAAGCAAATAAATAAATAAATAAAATTTAAAAAGCTGTGCATGCTTGCAGCCTTGGTTTACATGGGTTTTTGAAGTCAAAGAAAATTCAGTTGGTAAATCTAAGTGCAGAAATTGTATTAAGTGTAAAAAACAAAACAAAAAAAAAAAAACCCAAGAATATATCCCCAAGACATGTGAATTCTTAACAAAGGGGCATATTGAAATGTATCATTTGTTTTCTATTTCATTAAAATATAAGAATCAGTTTTCTTAAAAATCTGTGAAAAAAAAGCAATCAATCATTTTAAAAAACTTTACACTGTCCTTGTGAGCACTGTTTGGCAAGCACAGACTATGAGAAGCCATAGCTATGAGTGCTTGGGAGGCACATTCCCTGGCCTCAGTTCCCCTTTTGTGAATGAGAATACCTTCTTGTTTAGAGCAGGAGGTCCCCTCTAGCTTGGGAGCCATCCCTCCCTGAAGTCTGACTAAGCTTCTTCCAACAGCAGCACATGGCTACCTCTGTTAGGGAGCTCCCATGTGCGGCCCCAGGCCTGGCCGCTGCCACTGAATCCAGGAGCAGTCAGGCCGGTACTGTTGCTCTTCTCTTTGCTACATGTGTCAGTCACTGTCAGGACTGCAAGCTCACCTAGGACAGTGGTCAGGGCTTAGGTTTCCGTTATGGGCCTACACCTTCATATGTTAAAGTCCTTAAGATCTCAGATGTGACCATATGGGGAGGCCTTGTCTTTAAAGAGGTAATTAAAATGAGGTCATTGGATGGGCCTTAACCCAATATGAATGGTGTCCTTCTGAGAAGAGGAGATTAAGACACAGATACACATGGAGGGAAGACCCTGTGAGGACACAGAGAGAAGGCGACCATCTACAAGCCAAGGAGAGAGGCCTCAGGAGAAAAGAACCCCGCCAACATCTTTATTTTGGACTTCTGGTCTCCAGAATTGTGAGAGAATAATTGTTGTTTAAGCCGCTCAGTCTGCAGTACTTTACTATGGCAGCCCTTGCAAACTAAGGCTGCTTCTTTTGATCCCTGACACATAGCTCTGAGCCTTGAGCAAAAAAGGAGCTCAAAAGTCGCTTGTTGGTCTATCAGTTTGCTGCCTATAATATATAATAACATAACTATATGTAATGGTATATATGATACCTTATATATAATATAGAATTATATAAATTAATACATTAACGCATTGTATAATAAATGTGTAATATATAATATAGTTTTAATTAATTAATATATTAGTATATCATATATTATAATGCATATAATTAATTATATTATTATTATAATCTATGCAGGATAATATATAATATAATTTTACATGTATTACACAAAATTAACTATTACATATGCAGAATAAATGTGTGATAAAAGAGTTATTTTACAAAAACTACAAAAATTTAGTGAATTCTAAAAACTTGCAGAGTAAGATGCTTATAAATTATTTAAAATGAAAACTATAAAAATCTAGCCAGCTCCTACTAGATTTCTACTTCCAGCAAAATGTAACAGATATATTTTCCCTTTTCCTCCTGCTATATACAAATAAAAACAATAGTGTATATAATGCAATCATAAGAAGACTCTTAAAGGCAAAGAGAATAAGGCAGACAGAGAACTTGGGGCTAAAGGAAAAACGGTGATGAATTCCCTAGCTTTTTTTTTTTTTTTTGTGCTTTATGTATCCCAGACATGGAGCTGAAGACCCTGGCAACCCAGAAGTGTTAACTGGTACAAACCAAAGAAGCCTCTCTCTGTAGTTGCCTGTCTCCAGCCAAAAGACCAGGAAAGGGGCAGCCCAGCAATACAGAAAACTTTTAGGAAATCACTGCTGTACTCTAGCCAAACACCAGGAAAGACTATAATCCTAGGCCAACCCCACCAGCAAAAGCCACATAAAGGGCCTGCTCTTTATTCTCTCCAAGCTGTAATGAGATGCTGCAAACACCCTGTCAGAATGTGTCACAAAGGCTGGGTAATGAGCTGGGAATTGCATCCTGAATTGGGGTATCAAGACCCCCACCGTCAGTGTCAAAGTAGGCATCCACCATACCCAGTAGTAATGAACTCCCTCCCACACCCCACCTGAACTGGGATGGTATCAAAGGACTCCTCGTGTAGAATCAGGACTTTCACCTCCCCTGATTCAGTGTCAGTGTAGAACACATGGGGAGCAGTATCAACACAGCCTTCACCATACCAGCCACGTGGTGTTGGGGGGGGGCAAGTGAGGAACCTGGACCTCTACTCTCACCTGGCAAGAATGAGGCAGAGGCCCCCTTCCTCTGCTGGAACAATGTCAGAGGAATGCAGCTAACATAGAGGGTTTAAATAAAATCCAGACTCCTATAACAGAATACCCAAAGTGTCTAAATTTCAGCTGAAAATCACTCATTATACCAAGGTCAGGAAAATCCCATCCTGAATGGAAGAAAAGACAATCAACAATCACCAACACCAAGATGTCAGAGATGTTAGAATTATCTGAAAAGGATTTTAAAGTAACCATCATAAGCATGCTTCATGAGCAATGAGAGACACACTTGAAACAAAAGAACAGAAAGCCTAAGCAAATAAAGACATAAATCAAAACAAAAGGGGGATCTTAGAACAGAGTAAAACAGTAACTGAAATCAAATTGGATTCAACAACAACATGCAGAGGACAGAGGAAGAATCAGTGAACTGGATGATAGAACAACATACGTAACCCAATCAGAACCGTCCAAGGAAAAAGAGAAAGGAAAAGGAAACATGAACAAAGTTTCAGGGACCTCTAGGTCTATTAAAAAATAATTACATTTATGGCACGAGTCCCTGAATGAAAGGAGAGAGTGAGTAAAAAAACTCTAATGAAATAATGGCTGGGGAAAAAATCTCCAAATTTGGCAAAATACATAATTCTACAGATTCAAGAAGTTGAGCATATCCCAAACAGCATAAACCCCAAAAAAATCCGTATGGAGAAACATCATAGCCACATTACTAATGTAAACACATGAAAAAATGTCTTGCAAATAGCAAGCGGAAAAGAATACCTTATCTCTAGGGGAAACACAATTTGAATGGGAATAAAATTCTCTCCAGAGATTAGAGTCCACAATATTTTTTTAAGTAGTGAAAGAAAAGAGCTATCAACCCAGAATCCTATACTTGTAAATACTCAACAATAAAAGAATTCAATACATTCTGAGCTGAAGAAAAAAAAGAATTTCGACCATCGGAGCTACCCTAAAAAATGGCTAAATGAAGTTCTCTAAACAGAAAGAAATGCCAAAAGAAGGTAACTTGGAACATGAGGAAGTAAGAACAAATGGAAAGAGTAAAAATATGTATATAGGAAATACATTTTCCTTCTACTCAGTTTTCCAAATTACACTTGATGGTTGAAACAAAAATTATAAAATTTTCTGATATGGCTCTAAACATACATAGAAGATATATTTAAGATAATTAGATTTTTTTCCTTTAATTTTTTTATTGTTATATTAATCACCATACATTACATCATTAGTTTGTGATGTAGTGTTCCATGATTCATTGTTTGTGCATAACACCCAGTGCTCCATGCAGAACGTGCCCTCTTTAATACCCATCGTCCCACCCCCCTCCCCTCTAGAACCCTCTGTTTTTCAGAGTCCATCGTCTCTCATGGTTCGTTTCCCCCTCTGATTTACCCCCCTTCATTCTTCCCCTCCTGCTATCTTCTTCTTTTTTTTCTTAACATATATCGCATTATTTGTTTCAGAGGTACAGATCTGTGATTCAACAGTCTTGCACAATTCACAGTGCTCACCATAGCACATACCCTCCCCAATGTCTATCACCCAGCCACCCCATCCCTCCCACCCCACCCCTACTCCAGCAACCCTCAGTTTGTTTCCTGAGATTAAGAATTCCTCATATCAGTGAGGTCATATGATACATGTCTTTTCTTTGATTGACTTATTTCACTCAGCATAACACCATCCAGTTACATCCACGTAAGACAATTAGATTTTTAAAAAAGCTAGAATGGGGTATAAAAGGAAGTAAAACTCCTAAACTTTACTCAAATTAAATATCTAAAATATCTACACCAGTAAAATGAGATTTTTTTAAAAAGCCCTATAAATTGATATGTTAAAAAAGAGATATAAATCAAAATGGAACCAAAAAAAAGAAAGGAAGAAAGTTCAACTAACCCACAGAGAGACAGGAAAAAAAGACACAGAGAACTGGAAAACAAAGAATAAACAGAAAAAAATAAAATGGCAGGCTTAAGCCTTAACAATTCAATAATTATACTAAATTACACTGTCTAAATACATCATTTAAAAGACAAAGATGGCAAAGTGGAATGAAAAATCATGACAACTACGTATCGCCTACAAGAAACTCATTTCAAATATGATTACATAGAAAGAAAAAGAATAAGATATAACATGCATGCAATCAAGAAAAAAAAGGAGAAAAAGCCATATTAATATCAGATGAACAGAGCAAAGAAAATTACCAGTGACAGGTGACAGAGAAGAATAGTACAGAATGATAAAAGGGCCAGGCCACCAAGAAGACTTAGCTGTCCCAAATGTGTATGCACCAAACAACAGGGTTGCATCATATGTAAAGCAAAACCCGATAGCACTGAAAACAAGAAGAGCAAACCCACAGTTGTCCTTGAGGACTTCAATACCTCTCTGTGTGCACTTGCTAGAACAACTAGACAGAAAACCACTAAGAATATGGAAGAACTCAGCAACACCATCCACCAACAGGATCAAGTTGACATATCCAGAGAGACCCTATCTTGGGTCAGAAAACAAAAGCAACACATTTAAAAGAACTGAAATCGGGTGTCTGATTTTGTCTCAGGTCATGAGCTCAGGGTCCTGGGATAGGCCCTGCATTGGACTCTATGCTCAGCAGAGAGTCTGCTTCTCCCTCTGCCTCTGCCCCTCCCCACCCGCAGTGTGCATGCACTCTCTCTCTCCCTCTCTCTCTCTTCAATGAATAAAATATTTTAAAAAATTTAAAAAATTTACAAAACTGAAATCATATGGAATGTGTTTGCTGTCCACATTAGAGTGAAACTTGAAATCAAAAATGGAAAAATATCCCCAAACACATGGAAACTAAGCAATACACTTTTAAACATCCCATGGGTCAAAGAGGAAGTCTCAGGAGAAATAAACCATACATTGCACTGAATGAAAATGAAAATACCACCTATAAAAGGCATGGGGACCCAGCCACAGCAGCACTGAGAGGGAACAGACCTCACTAAATCCTTACATTAAAAGAAGGGGCAGTGATCTAAGCTTCTACCTCCAGAACCTAGAAAAGTAAACACAAAGCAAGCAGAAGGAAGGAAAATTATAGAAAAGCATGGAACAGTGAAATTAGAAGCACAACAACAATAGAGGAAACAATAGAGGAAATCAATGAAATACAAAGCTTTTTCTTTGAAAGGATCAACAAAACTGACAAATCACACACACACACACACACACACACACACACACACACACACACACACACAGACACACATATACCCAAGAGGAAGAAGGGAAGAGAGGACACATTACAAATACCAGGAATGAAACAGAGGATATTATGGATCCTGCAGATATCCAAATGGTAATGAAGGAGTAAAATGGACAAGTCTGCACACATAAATTTGACAGCTTAGATGAAATGGACCAATTCCTTGAAAAGCACAAACTACCAAACTTACCCATTATGAAGTATGTAATTTGAATAGCCTTTTAGCTATTCAGGAAATCTAATTTGTAACTAAAAGCAATCCAAAAACATAATCTCTAGGCACAGATTGTTTCCATGGAGAATGCTACCAAAACTTGAAAGAAGAATTAACACTATTTATATAAAACCTATTCTAGAAAATAGAAGCACAAAGTTACCCCCAGGCATAAGGAATAGCAATGTCTGAGCAAGTGCCAGGTGCCAAGAAGACACAAGCTCCTTCTGAGTCTCAAGCTTCAGGAAGCATTACACTAAGCCTTTTGAATAACTGAAAGCAATCTCGGGGTTTTTTGAGAAAGACAGATAAAGAACAAAATAATTAATACAGAATCTGATAAGCATTCCAAAATGATAATGGTACTTATGGGGTCATGGAACAGGTAGGGATAAGATCTGAAATAGCAAACACTTTAGATTATAATAATTTTTAAATAACCTTAGTGACAGTTCTTTCAAGGAGTTGCACATCTAGTAATTTGAGCTGTTAAAAGGTTGGACAATGGGGGCGCCTGGGTGGCCCAGTCGATTAAGCCTCTGACTCTTGATTTGGGCTTAGAACTCAGGTCATGATCTCAGGGTGGTGAGATCAAGCCCCGAGTCAGACCAAGCTGGACCGTGGACCTTGCTTTAAGATTCTCTCTCCCTCTCCCACTAACTCTCCCCACTTCACTCATGTGCTCTCTATTTCTTGAAAGAAAGAAAGAAAAAGAAGAAACAAAGAAGAAACAAAGAAAGAAAGAAAGAAAGAAGAAAGAAAACGAAAGGTTGGATGATGTTAATGAATAATCAAGTCTACATTGTAATGACCATACTGATTTTGCATATAATACATATACATATATATGTGTATATATATATACATATATATATACACATATATATACTGAAGGACACAGAAATATCATCTTGAATATACTCTATGTAAGTCCCAAGTTCTGCTTCTGTATTAATTTTAAGCAAATAATTCTTCATGTGATTACAAATTTAAATTGTAAGCCAAACTATGTGAATAGAGCAGTCCGACTTGATGAGGTTTTGCTATAACCAAAGATGATTTTTTGGATCTGTTTTTAAAAGATGATTCCTTGCTACCAAGTGGGGTCAAGTCTAAAACATAATATAAAATGTGATGAAGCATATGAAGTAAATACATGTGCTCATATGCCCTCAAGTGCACAAATATATGTTTATTTCTCAGATACACTGATTCCATTCTTCACCTTTAGCTTTCTTTACAGAAAGAAGTCTGCTTTATAGTGTGCATAATAATATAAACAATCTGCCCCTGAGCCAAGAAATCAAAGCATTCTACAGAGCAAACTCAGAACAGGACCTGGTGCTCAAATCACAGCATATCCAGGTCTGCTGAAAACACTCAGCAAAGAGGAGTGTGGAAATAGAACATTCTCTTTACCCAGAAAGCAGCATCCACATCCATCTTCCAAGGGAAATAGCTTTCCAGGGACTGTAGGCTGATAAGAAATGGCAAGTGATAAATGAAGCACCAGCGTCAAAGGACAAATGGCCCCCCGAGGATGGGAAAACCAGTTAAATTTTGACAGGAGTTATGCAGGCGAATGCATGCCTGCCAAAAACATCACACACACATGTGCATGCACATACACACATGCACATACATGAAGCATATAAACAATCAGTCCATTTGGAAAGGACACTGAACACCTCTGAAATGGGACTCCACCCTTTGTCTTGCAAAATAAGCAACTTATTTAACAGCTCTGAGCCTCAGTTTCCTTAAGTGTAGAACAGAGAAAATAATATTGCCTACTCCATAGGGTTCGCATGAGGTTAGATGCTTTAATACATATAAAATGTTAAGAACAATGTCTAGCATAAAGTAAGAACTTAATAACAAACTAATTCTTAAAAACAAGACGTAGATTTTTCATTGCAATTTTTCTGGTGCCCATCTTCTACCTCCAACGTTTTACCTGTTAAAACAAGAGTCCCTGATTTTAAATACTAGTAAATTCCAACTAACCAAGCTTAAAATTTGTTCTTAGGACAAATCTTTATCCTTGACCAACTTGTCCAGTCACCTTGGCTGTGTTTTCAGATGCTTGCTCAACACTAACATTTCCAACTTAAGGAAAAGAAGAGGGGGAAACCCTCCCTTCCTGCTGGGCTCTTTGTGCCCTCTCCCCCCAGGCATAAATATCTGGGCACCAGCAGAAATGAGGACACCCAGTCCTGGCAGTTCCAGAGGCCAGCGGGCCTCCTGCCTCCTGCAGGCTCTGGGATGGTGTCCCGCCGCCCTCCCCACCTTCGGGAGCAATGCATCTTAGGCATGAGGTGAATGGCTAACAGCTCCAGGTCTCCTCTTGGAAAAGCACCAGCTATTTTTGAAACAAAGTACTTCCTCAAGACCAAGAAAGTCCATATTAGTAAAAACACTGGGGAGCTGCCTCTCTGGCTCTTCCTCTAGAATCTCTCTCTGGTTATTTTAAGTAGTTCCTTTCTCCTCAACCAAAAGTGAGGAAGCAGGGAGTATTCCCAGGGTGAAACCTCTGACTTCACATCTCTAGTAGCTCTGGGCCATGGCCAGGATCTCAGTGGCCGAGGAGGGTCACAGGGAAAGGCTCAGTCTGAAAGGCCTGGGTAGAAACCCCAGCTCTGGCACTTGTGCCATCTTGGGAAGGTCACTTAACCTCTCTGGGGATGGGTGTCTTGCAGCGCCCCTCTGAATGGACTCCATCCAGTGCCAGTAAGCCCTAAATATGGATTTTACACTTAGTCGTAGTAGTAGTATTCTGCCTTGCTACTAGTTAGTTACATAATACCCAGGCAATCCATTTCCAATACTTTTTGAAGATTTTCTAATATAGCTGGCCAAAACCTGAAGAAGTATATCTTAACAAAGTCACTGGAACCTACAAGATCCACATGATTGTGCCCCAGTACTTCTAACCTTGTCATCCTCATTTACTCTCCAAGTGGACAGTCTATGAAGATGCAAATCCAGCAATTCCTCCCACCTACCAAAATGATCTTTGCAGTGTGACTAGGCCACTCCTCCCAATAAAAGGCACAACTTACATCTCCACCCCTGAGTCTATGTTGGCCTGTGACTTGTTTGGATACCCAAAGTGGCAAAGAGAGTCTGGGGGACTTTGGAGGCATGCTCTCAGGGTGCTGGCAGCATCCATGCTAGCTCTTTCTGCCATTGGCGATGTCTACATGAAGTCTGAGCTGGCTTCCCCGAAGGTGTGACATCACCTGGCCACAGAGACCCAGCCAACAGCCAGCATCAGGACCAAAGCACCAATCCCATTTCAGATCAACCCACTCCTGTTGAGCCATCACTTCCATGAGACCAGATGAGCTGAGCCCAGGTTGCCAACCCACAGAATTGAGAGCCAATAAGCAATTGTGGTTTCCAGCCACTGGGATTTGGGGTGACTTGTTCCGTAGAAACAAACAGCTGATACAACTCTGCCTTGGGCACAGTGGCCCTGCAGATTCACAAGCATGCCAGGCTTTGTTCTAACTCAGGGCCTTTGCACTGGCTGCTCCCTCCTTCTAGGGTGCTTTCCCCCAAAGAGTCTTCTGTGTTGCTAGCTCTCTCGTGTTCTTCAGTGGTCTACTCAAGATCTTTCCCTGTGAGACTTCCCCCGACTCCCTGTCCAGAATTGCAGTCCTTTCCCCTGACACCTTGTCTTCCTTCCTGGCCCCCATGACCCCTGTGGCACTTACCCTATCTAACACAACAGCACATATTTAACTACTTGCGTTATTTACTCTGTCTCCTGCAGTATAATGGGGGCCCCATGAGGGCAGGTCTCATTGGTTTGGTCCTAGAACACTATCTAGTAGGGTGAGCTATGTTAGCTTGGCCATGCTTGCTTGCTGTAACAAAGAGATCCAACAACAATCTAGTGGCTTAAAACAGATAAGTAATAATTTCTCTCAGATCCGAGGTGAGCTTTGCAGGCTGGCAGGTGGCTGTGTTCCACAAGACCCTTCAGGGACTTGGGTTCCTCCATCTGAATGCTCTACCACATCCCCTGCATAGTTCAGGTTGGGTGGTAGAAATCCTCTCTGTCCCAACTCATGGGAAGCAAAAAGTGAACCTGCATGGATATCTTAAGTCACAGACCCCAAGGCAGTACAAATCTCACCTGCTCAGAAGGTCATTCTTGTCACAGGGTCTTGAGGCCAGGGTCTGTCTGGGCAGGCTTGTAACTAGCTACAAGCCCATTACATGGGGAGGTAAGGAAGAAACTTAGTACCAGCAATAGGTTTGGCCACCATTCAATCAGAAGTAGACAGTTTTCCCAGGAGTTGTTCTTAAGAAATTGTACCAAAATAAAGTTGAAATCAAAAGTTCAAAAGAAGAGATAAATTGCACGCATGTGCCACTTTTTCTGAGACTCCTCAGGCTTAGCTGAGAGACATAATAGATTACCTGGTGGGATCCACAGCCATACCCTGAAAACCGGCCAAAAGTCAGCAGACAGAAAACAAGCATCGCATCTCACACTGGGCATGCTTTCATGCATGACAGAGAAAGCTATGATGCCGGGGATTGTGCAGTGGATGTGGAGCCACCACTCCTGGTTCAAATCCAACCTTGCCTTTAACCAACTGGTCTGTGCACTAATCAATGCACCATTCTGATATCAGCTTCTTCCCCTAGAAAATCAGAAATGCTTTCCAAGGGAACTGTTGAGGATGAAATTAAATAATGAATATGAAAGCAGGCTACAGACTAGAGGGCCTTAGAAACACTGCATATGACCTGGACCAGATGAAGCAACTAGCTTGAGGCAAGTTTTGTCTTTGGGAAAACTGCACTTCTCTGAATCAGCAAATTCTCTTCTGATATGGCAGGCGTACCTCTTGCTACTTGGTGGTAAGGAGAAACATAAATGCAGGGCATTTCATGACTACCTTAAAGGTAAAATTTGCATTATTTTACAGAGTATTTTTTTTCTAATGCTCTTCTAAATGCAAGCACAGACACTCCATTTAAGGGGAGATGCACTCACACAGGCCAGACATACTTAGAAGTCTGTGAGCCTCAGAGGAAAAAGGAAGAGGGAATAAATATATGCAAGCAGTTTTGTTCAAAAGATGGCCCAACACACCAGAGGTGACACAGGAAGGGGGCATACCAGCCATGCTCAACTCATTGTCTACATTGCACTAAATTCCACAATCCTGTTGTAAAAGAGAAATGTTGAAGGCCTTCCCAGAGTCAGTTAGAGTGGAGCCTCCCTTCATAGAAGGTTAGATTGCCTTTTGAGATCCTCATTAAATGATTATTTTTCAGCAACTGTTAAGAGAATAATCCCAAAATACATTTGTTTACATGAAACACAATTCTACTACTAAAGCTGGCATCTTTAAAGCAAAGCCTTATAGAAGATCTTATGATCTCACTGATATGAGGAATTCTTAATCTCAGGAAACTGAGTGTTGCTGGAGTGGGGGGTGGGAGGAATGGGGTGGCTGGGATATAGACATTGGGGAGGGTATGTGCTATGGTGAGTGCTGTGAATTGTGTAAGACCGTTGAATCACAGACCTGTACCTCTGAAACAAATAGTACATTATAGGTTAAAAAAAAAAGAAGATAGTAGGAAGGGAAAAATGAAGGGGGTGGAAATCAGAGGGGGAGACGAACCATGAGAGACTATGGACTCTGAGAAACAAACTGAGGGTTCTCGAGGGGGGGGATGGGGGGATGGGTTAACCTGGTGATGGGTATTAAAGAGGGCACGTATTGAACGGAGCACTGGGTGTTATACGCAAACAATGAATCATGGAACACTACATCAAAACTAATGATGTAAAGTATGGTGATTAACATAAAATAAAATAAAATAAAATAAAATAAAAATAAAATAAAATAAAAAAATAAATAAAATAAAATAAAATAAAACAAATTGCAATTTAACAACAACAACAATAACAAAAAGATCTTATGCAAAGCCCAATGAATGGAATGGGAGTACTTTTAACTGTGTACTGCTGTCCCTGAAATCATAAAGAGCTTTTTATAAGTCAGTTATTCTTTGTGTTGCATTTGTTCATTATCCAGAGCTTTGTTAGTAAAAGGGAAACATTGAAATGAACCACTTTTTAATCCAAATAAGAATGACTTGTTTATCTAGCTCCTGGTTATATAGATATGTATCTATATAAATATGCACACAATTATAAATTTTAGTATGAGTACAGTAGACATCAACAATTCAAATAAAAGACTTTGTTTCAGAGGCTTTTAAAAACTCGAAATCCAGAACAAGAAGAAACACTTTAGAATTTAATTACAAAAAAAGTCTTTACTTATGATGAGCACAGGGGATTGTACGTAAGTAATGAATCACTGAATTCTACTCCAGAAACCAATATTGCACTGTATGTTAACCACCTAAAATTTGAATTTAAAAAATTATAATTTTTTTAAAAAGGCTTTACAACACTGGTCCAGTTTTCCTTTAAATGCAAGGTTCTCTGACCACTAAAAACTGACAATGTTTAAGTTCTTAGATGGAATTTGAAATTACAGGATTCCCAATGAATTTACTGCAGCACGAGCCAATCCCAGAGACCCTCTTAGACCCTAAATTGAATCATTGTCCTCCCACTGAGATCTACTGGTCTCCTCTAATTCCCCAAGTACCTGCTGGTCCTATAACACTTGCCAAGCCTATCAACACCCACATTCCTAGCCACAACAGCCAGCTTCTCAAACGCATCATTGCTACCTACAGAAAACTCATCAGTTAATGCTGTGGTGATTATAAAACAATGCTTAGCCAGTGATTTGGCTTTTCTCTCCTAAATCATCCACAGCAGTTGTCTCGTTAACCATGTCTTCTAAAAGCAGTATTAGTCACACTTTGTTTCATCGATTTCCAGGTCTGAATTGAATGGTTCTGCTCCAGGGGAGTCCAAAAGATGCTCATCATAACTGTGAAGTTTCACTGACACAAAGTCAGTTGATACAGTTTCCCACATGCTGGACACTTTGGGGAAAAGCAGCAAAAACAACATCAGCCTTTGTACCTTGACCTCTTGCCTACTGTGATTCTTGAACAGTCATGTGTATGCAATCAAAGCTTGAATAAGAGACTCTTAGATTTGCCAAAGGAAAAATTTGACATCAGTCAGGAACTGATTTCACCAGGGATAAATGAAGAAGAAAAATGTACTTTATTCCTCCTAAATTTCCCTTAAACAAAGTAAGGTCAAATGTGTAAAGCTGATATTTTATTAAAGAATCTCTCAGCTCTAACTCTGGAAGTGTAGCTAAACTGTGTTTATGGCTGAAAGAAAACAGAAGACCAGCAATGCTATTTCTCTTACTTGTCGAACTCAGTGTGGAGTGTAAAAGAGAAAGTGAAGGTCTAGCTGATCTTAAGGCCCACTCGCCACCAAGGCATAAGGAATAGATGACAAACAGCCAGAAAATTGTAGGAAACTAATCATCTACAAATTCAAACCAAACTTTGACATGTCAAATGATGTCATTATAACTAAAGCTCTCTTTGGAACATTTTATTGTTTAACATGCTATCTCTTTAGCACAGGACATGATATCACTTAACAGAATACAATACAGTTCAAGGTAGACAGATGCTCAAAGACAATAGAAATGAAAAAAAAAATGGAAAACTAATTCCAAAGTTTCAAGGACATCATTGAAAAGTATGCTTGAATATAAGCTAAAAAACTAAAGGGAATTTGATGTGCTTCTTGGAAACATTATTAAGATTACTCTTCTTGTGAGGGAGAAAACACTTCTTCCCTAAGACAGGAAGGAAGGGTTGGTGGAATTTCTCAGGGTAGGAGGAAAAAAGGTAACAATTTAGAAGCTTCTCATAGGATGCCCTCAATTCTGTTTGAAATAGGAAACAATGATACATGCACAGGGTTGTGATACAAAAAAATGCAGCAAAAGAGCTCACAAATTACCAAAAAGAATTTCCCAGGATAAGTTATTAAATTAGAATTGGTTTTGTTGTAGTTATTGTTGTTATGAAGTATATCCTAAGGCAGTTTCTCAAAATAATGTGTTCTCCTGATTGTAGAATAGTCATGTGAGTATCCTAAAACAGGTACTCTGAGAAAGTAAGGGAGGTGATTGTGGCCCCTTCATTTATTTATTTGCTTTCACAATGTCATGGGTATTGCCGTTCACATGTGCCTAGTTAAGCAGATTCATGGATTAAATTATTTGGTTTTACTAAACTAGTCCTGAAAAAAAGGGCAAGTTAGGTTAAAATCATTCCTTCATGGAAGCACTGTGTTGAGGGTACTAGGGTAATGAGGAAGGCACACCTGAAATAAGGGAAAGGCAGGGCTGTTCCTGCCCCTTTCCAGTCAACAATATGATGAAGCACAGCCTGCAGTGATCTAGTCAGATCTGCAAGAAGCTGGCCAAAAAAAAAAAATTGTTAATTAGAAAGCTATTTGGATTATGAGATTACAAATGACTCATTGGAGAGCAAACTTGAAACTAATGATAGCATGATGAGTAAGATAATTAGAAATAAATATGTAAAATATGGAGAAAATATGTATAGTTTTTAAAAGATATTTAAAGCTGTGAATATTCAACATAGTCCTTTACAAAATTTTAATGAACTTAGTGAGAAATATTTGTAAGTCTTGCTTGGGCTCTTGCTTAACAGTGAAAGAAGAAAAAAATACAGCCAAATATCTTTGGGAAACACTTGTTCTTCCTTCTGCTGTAAAATATGCTGAAGTAATACATGGAAAAAAATAGGTCAACAATATAAAAAATCTTCAGCAAAATTACTAGAAGATGTTTATAAAATAGTTATGTTTATTTAAAACATTAAGAGAGAGTGAATCCTTTTACTGAGTTGGGAAATTTGTTATACCATTTTGCTATATAGATTTATATTAGTCAGTGTAGGTGATCTGTAGCCTATAGCTCCAAACATTGTGCATCAATAGGGATTGATTTCTTATTTATTCAATGTCCACCGAAGGTTTTCTTGACAGGACACTCTGTCCTCCAAGGATTAACTGTGGAGACCCAGACTACTAACATCATGTGCCCCCCACCATATGGTGAGTTCCCTTTGTTTCAGCTGCACAGACAGGAACCAAGAAGATCAAGAGAGATGTTGTGTGGCCAGGCCTGAATGCATCTCCTCTCAATTCTGTTTTCCATTAACTAGGACACAGCTATATTGTCCCACCTTGATGCAAAGGAGCTGAGAAGTAAGTTTACCCATGTGACTAGTAGGAATATTAAAGGTGTGTTTCAAATGGTTATGATATAGTTCTAAAATGTCTAAGATTATGTATTTGGCCAATTTTGCTTCCAGAAGGAAATTTAGTGAGCTTCTAAAAAACAAATATGACACAGAACATATATTCTAACACAAAAGGCAGTAGCAAATAAAAAAATATATATTTTATTGGGAAACTGTGAAACTTTGACCAGAATGAAAAAAAAAAAAAAAACACAAAACAAAAGCCACCGAGTAGGGCTAAAGAGATGGCACCAGACATAAAATGAATCTATTGCATAATTCATAGGCAAAGTACTTCAGTCAGGAAGTCAGATTCAAAGTGAACAAAATCAGCAATGTAGTCAATTCTTTTTTTTTACTACAATGTAGTCAATTCTATTAAAAAAATAGCTTTAAAATATTATGAAATGCTGACAATAATTCACAATGAGAGAGAGAGTGGTTACAAATCCTTTTTAAGGATTAAATCCTTTTTAAGGATCCTTTTAAGGATTTAACATCAGTGCAACACTGATGTTTACTGATCAGAGTATGACAGTGTATAGAAACACTGTCAAATTTCAGAATGAGTTGTGAATCATTTATTTTCCTAAAAGACAAGCATTCCAGATTTGGTGTTTTCTATATGTGGCTCTCACCTAATAGACACTTGTGCCACTTCCAGCAGTGGTGGATGAGCAATAAAAAATTCAACAACCCACTGATTATAAAAACTCTCAAGAAATTTGGAATGGAAGAAAACTTCCTAATCTGATACAGGGTATCTGCAAAAAATCTACAGCTAACATCATATTTAATGGTGAAATATTGAACATATTCCCCCTAACACAATGAATAATGCAAGGATTCCTACTTCTACCACTTCAACATTACAGTAAAAGTGGTAAAAGTAGAAATCCTTGCTGTGTTTCTTGTGTTGGAGGGAATGTGCCTAATATTTCACCATGAAAAGGAAGATGAAGAAAGAAAAAGTCATAGAGATTGGAAAGAAAGAAGTAAAACTACCTTTATTGGTAGGCAACATGACCATCAATGTAGAAAATCTTGAGTAATCTACAAAAAAAAATCTCATAGAAGTAATATGTAGGTTTAGCATTATAAACATATTAAACATCACATTTATATTAACATAAAAAATACTTATGAATACATGTAACAAAAATGCTCAGATGTGTACACTTAAAACCTGAAAATAATGCTGAGAGAAATTAATGAAGATATAAATAAATGGAGAGGTATACCATGTTCATGGATCAGAAAAATCAATATTGTTTAGATGTCAATTTTACCCAAATTTCTATATAAATATGATGCAATACCAATCAAAATCTCAGGAGGATTGTTTGCTTTTGTTTTTTTTTTTGGAACTTGACAAACTGATTCTAAAATTAATATGAAATGAAGAGGATGTTAATCAATCAAAACAATTTTGAAAAAGAACAACGTTAAAAAACTTGCACTACCTGATTTCAAGACTCACTATAAAACTGTAGCAATCAACACAGTATGATGTTGGCATAAGGATAGACATAGAGATCAACGGAACAGAATAGACAGTTCAAAAATAATCCCACACTTACATAACCATTTGAAAAAAATGCTAAGGTAATTCAATAGAAAAAGTCTTTTATATAAATTGGATATTCACATGAAAAATAATGAACATTAACCCCTAGCTCACACATATGCAAAAATTAACTGAAGTGGCCAGAGATCTAAGTGTAAGAAACAAATCATAAACCAATGTAAAAACTATAAGAAAAAAATATTTGTGGCATTATAGTAGGCAAAAAATTTTTAGATAGGACACAAAAAGCATAAATGATAAAATTAAAATTTGATGAATTGGATTTCATCAAAATTTAAAACTTTTGCTTCTCAAAATCCACCGGTAAGAGAATAAAAGAAAACTAATGGACTGGTATCTGATAAATATATTCCATCCATAATGTATAAAGAACACTCAACTACACTCAAATTTGAAAAAAAGAACACTTACAACCCAATATTTAAAAAAAATCATACAGTGCACCAGTTAATAGGGAAATGCAAATTAAAACCACAATGAGGTAATGCCATATACCCACTAGGATGACTAAAATTAAGAAAACTGGCAATATAAAGTGCTGGTGAGGATGGAGAGCAAATGGTTTGAATACAAAATGGTATGGCCACCATGGAAAACAGTTTAATAGCTCCTTATATAGGTAAACTTATATTTATCATATGACCCAGTAGCAATCTTTTTCCCAGGCATTTACCCAAGAGAAATAAGTACATATGATCTCACAGACTTGTGCTTGAATGTACATAGTAGCTTTATTAATAATAGCCAAAAATTAGGTGTACATGTCCACCAACTGGTGAAGGGATATGGTACATCCATATAATGAAACAATGCTCAGCAATAAAATAAACAGCTGATACATGAAACAGAATGAATGAATCTCAAAAGCATTTATGCTAAGTGAAAGGAGCCAGATATAAAATGATATGATGCCGTTTATATGACACTTTGGGAAAACAAAGACAATATGAAGATCAATGTTTGTCAGGGTGGTAGGGAAGTAGTTCACTGCCAAGGGGCAGAGAGGACTCTATGGGGTGACAGAACATTCTATAGCATGGTTCTTGTAGATGGTCATATGAATATATCCATTTCATCAAATTATATACTTAAAATTGGTGACCCTTATTTTGTGTAAATTATATCTCCATAAAGCTTTTTAATAGTTCTTTGGGATTTGAATGTTTATTATTATTACAATGCCTGCTGAACTTTTTAAAATACTTGAAAATGATGGTGTATTTATTTTCTATTGCTGTGTTATAAATTATCACAAACTTAGTAGCTTAAAACCAAAACACAAAGTTCTGGCAGGCTCAACTGGGTTCTCAATTCAGGATCTCACAAGTCAGAACGAAAGTAGTCAGCGATCTGGAGGCTCCGGGGCAGGGGTGGGGGTGGGGATCTACTTCCAGGCTCATTCAGGTTGTTGGCAGCATTAATTTCCTTGTGGTGTAGGACTTGGGTTCTCATTTCCCTGACATGTAGCCCCCTGCATCTTGAAGCCAACAGTGGCACATGCAGCCCTTCCTGTGCTTTGAAACTCTCTGCCTTCTCCTTCAATTTCCTCTTCTGCTTTTAAAGGCTCATGTGACTATATTGGACCTACGTGGTAATCCAAGATAACGTTGCTACTTTAAGGTCCGCAGATTAGTAACCTTAATAACATCTCCAATACCCTCTTTGCCATCTAAGGTAACGTATTCTCAGTCCTGGGATTGAGATGTAAATCTTGGGGACCAAGATACTGCCCTCACAGACTACCACTGATAATGGTATCAGCTAACTAAGGAGCACTGTGCCAGACAGCAGGTTGCTTCAAAATCATCACTGCAGTTTTTCTTCCCAGTGCCTTACGAGGAGGGCACTATTTCTTTGGTCATTGTCCAGTGTGGCAAATGGGCATGAAAAGGTTTGAAAAGTGCCAGGATCACTCACTAGTTAATGACAGGGCAGACCTTAAATTCAGATCTATCTGAGTCCCAAAGCACTAGGCTGATGGTGGTTGTATTTTGGTCACTGTTATTCTTATCAACTGATTTTATTTTAATACAAAGTAGCTATGGCCTCTCACCAGCCCTTCATCCAGAATTGCTTGCATGTTCACTTCACAATATGTTGCTCAGCTTGTAGTTATGTACCTTTTCAAGTATTTGAACCAGCAGCTGCCTTTTCATTAAGTGGTCAGTGCCCTCATGCTCTATCTCCACATCCCAGCTGATGCTTGGTTCATGGTAAGGGCTCAATATGTGGCTGCTGACTGACTGAGCAAGTGAATAGCATGTAAGTACACACCACTCTCCTGTCATCTTCTCCAAATGCTGACCATTTCTCTCTGCCTTTAAGACTATGAGAGAGAAGAATGAGAACATGTGCAAGCTAAAGGCATGCAGTTGTAGCCCAGGACTGCTCCCTGACAGATGAATGGTGACATCCTACCAATGCATCTCTGGAAAGGATTGCTAAGATCTGCTATCTCTCTGTGCTACTCACTTCTTTTTTTTTTTTTTTTTTTTTTTTTTTTTTGAGAGAGAGAGAGAGTCAGGAAGGGGCAGAGAGAGAGAGAGAATATTACACAAGTTCCATAGCCAATACAGAGCCTTACATGGGGCTTGATCTCACAACCCTGAGATCACGACCTGAGCAGAAATCAAGAGTTGGAGGCCTAACCAACTGAGCCACCCAGACAACCCCCCTTTTTTTGTCTGTTCTACTCACTTCTGAAAACAGCCCATGCTTTCATAATAATACAGGTCATATATCAACATCATATTTGAATGAGTGAACAAATTGAGCCCTCCCCAACTCTAAATTTTAGGAAACATTGCCTGGACTAGCATGTCCCAGAGAATGAATTTCTTTATGGAACCACACAGCTCAGAGTATAGTCTTCCCGGACTAGCACATACCCCACTTTACCAAGTGACTTTATACCAGGAATGGTCAGAGCCCAGCAAGCAGGAAGTGGGCATAATTCATGAGTACCTAATGTGATGCACTTGACACATAATGGGCACCCAAAATATTGATTAAATGAATGAATAAATCATTCAAGTGTGCCACATGGAAATGGATCCCAATGACTTTCCTAGAATTTGTATCTTAAAAAAAGAAAAAAAGTCCTCCTCCCTGAAACAGAATGAGGGAATATCCACAAATATAAGGATAATAATGTTCGCCAAATTCTTTCTACAATTTTGAGTGTGAAATTGCCTTTCTTGTTTTGCTTGTGTTTCGAGTACTACAAAGACAATGCCCTTTTGATGTTTCCAGATGTAACCCCATATTAAAGATTAGATCAGAGCAGGAAGGGTTTTCTTTAAACATGGTTGTAATTCTCAAGTGTTAAAAGTGTATCATGAGCGGCTTAATTGCCCATTAAAATATTAATTTTAATGAAAAAGCAGAAAATACATCACCACGGTTTTCTCTGTCATTCCCAAGCAGTGAGAACCATAGCAGTGCCTACTTGAGGTACAGCCTATTCCAGGTCAGCCATTTGGTATGTTCCCCACCAACATGGGAGACAAGTTAAAAGAACAATATCCCAAATTCCTTCCAATAGTAAACCACAAATCTAGAATGGGAATCACAGATAATTTGAATGACTAAAGGATAATGTAGCCACTTTGAATTTGCAGATGAAATCTTGGCTTTGCTTAGTTAATTTGAAATATTGAGCAAATATAAAAAGACATCATGACACATGAGTTTGATATGGGATCACAGTTTTTTGTAGGTCAAAAAGAGTCAATTGCTGAAATTGTCATAAGGTTTAGCCTAGTGAAGAAGCTGTGAGAATAGATGGAAATCAAATTTTACTTTTGTTTTCAAAAATCACAAAGCCAGAAGGATCCTTAGAGAAAATGAAGTCCAACTTTCTTACTTTAAAGCTTATGTTTATAGGATTAGATATAACTAAAAGTAACTGAAAACCCCCAAATATCAAGGGGATACATGAAATAGAAGCTTATTTTATTTTATGATTTTATTTATCTATTTTGAGAGAGAGACAAAGAGAAAGCACAAGCATGGGGGAGCGGCAGAGGGAGAGGGAGAAGCAGACTCCCTGCTGAGCAGGGAGCCCCACATGAGGCTTGATCCCAGGACCCCAAGATCATGACCTGAGCCCAAGTCAGACGCTTAACCGACTGAGCCACCCAGGCACCCCAATAGAAATTTATTTTACATTCCTGTCCAAGAGTGCCTACAATGTAAGAGATGCAGCCCCTTCTAGTTTGCCCCTACACTCAGAATGGCCCCACATTCCCAGTGAACCTCATGGTCTAAGAGAGCTGCTCCAGACATCAAATACACAGGGGCTGGACAGAGAAGAGGCTTACATAGCAGGCAGAGGCCAGATCTTGAACTGTGGAAACTGTGCTATATGGGCATGGACATTGTCTTACAGGCACTGAGAAAGCATTTCAATATTGAGCAGAAGGCAGACATGGTTGGATTTGTATAAATCCTTCTGGCAGGCCTGTGGATGGCTTGGAGAAGTTCAGGATGGAACACAGTGGGCTAACGCAGGAGCTGGGTGAGAAAGGAGCAGGTGGATGAGACAGGAGGTGTGCAGTGAGGCAGTGAGCACAACCTGCACTACCTGAGAAGGCCAATAAAAAAGAAAGGAAGAAAGAAATGATGCAGGCCAACAGGATTGACTTCCTTCCAGCTGCAAACAAATGTGTATGAGAACATGGGCAGCCTGTTCTGTGGGGTGTCTACAGAAGAAACAGCCTTCAGAGAAGAAAGGGGAAAGGAAGGCTCTGTGCAGAGGTGATGGATCGTGTAAGGTAAACATTCACAATCAAAAAAAGATTTGTTAAGCAAAGGGGTCAGAGAGATCTAGGCTAAGAAAGAGAATATGTGATTCAACAGTACTTCTGAAACAAATAACGCAACATATTTTAAGAAAAAAGAAAAGAAGATAATAGAAGAGGAAGAAAAGGGGAGTAAGTCAGAGGGGGAGACGAACCATGAGAGATGATGGACTCTGAAAAACAAACTGAGGGTTCTAGAGGGGAGGGGGGTAGGGGGATGGGTTAGCCTGGTGATGGGTATTGAGGAGGGCACGTTCTGCATGGAGCACTGGGTGTTATGAACAAACAATGAATCATGGAACACTGCACCAAAAACTAATGATGTAATATATGGTGATTAACATAACAATAAAAAATTAAAAAAAAAATGCCAGCAAGAAAAAAAAAAAAAAAAAAAAGAGAATATGATGGGGATAAAATTATTTGGAGATAGGCAATTCTGGGAGCTTTCTTTTCTCTGAATGATAAAGAACAATGGTGGAGAATGTGGGGATGGACAATGTGGTTCCAGGGCCTGGTCTCAAATATTTGGACTGGTCCAGATCATTTTCTGGTCAGCATCGGCTCACAGGGCCAGGCAGTGCCAGGCCTGGTCTGAGAGGATAAGCTTGCCATCAGCTAAAAAGGGCCATGATTTGTTCCAGAATGCTACCTGACACTCTAGTCTCCCTTGGAGCTACCTGGCCCTGTGGTGGTTATGCAAATACCTAGCCCTGGGTACCCCTTACTGACCCAGCAGTCAGTAAGAAGGAGCATGGCAGGTCCCATGGGATTTCTTGTTTGGCTCTACAAGGCCTAGAGAAACAACTTCCTTATTCAACCTGCTGACATTATAGCTGTTGCAATGATTACTTATCATGTACCACATCTTAATTTACAACTTTATAAGTTACAGGTAAGGTGCAAGAATCCTGGGACACCTGGATGGCTCAGTCAGTTAAGAATCTACCTCCGGCTCTGGTCATGATCCCAGGATCCTGGGATCAAGTCCAGCATCAGTCTCCTTGCTCAGCGGGGACCCTGCTTCTCCCTCTGCCTGCCGCTCCCCCTGCTTGTGCTCTCTATCTCCCTGACAAATAAATAAATAAAATCTTAAAGAAAAGATGTAAGAATCCTATCCTTAGTTAACCTTAGCCATTTGCATTACCCACCAGTCACTTGATTATGTTTTTTAAAAAATGTTATCTAGAAATGTGTTAACACCAGTGAATACCAGTATATTTTGGGAAAAGCTTTTCTTTACTATGCCTTCATAGGGGCTCTCCATGATGGGATGTTGCAGGGGAACTTAGGGCTCATCTCTGCTCAGGCAAATTCTCACACTCCCTACCCTTACTACAGACATTAGAACATGGACTGTTTTGCCAAACTTCAGAGATATAGACAGACATATGATAGATACAGAAATCCAGAGACAAAAATTGTCATGAATGTAGGGAGAGAGAGAGAGACAGAAAGAGATTATGTAATTTACAGTCTACTGGGGAGGAGACATCAGAGAAAGAAAGCAATCACTCATTGTAGTAAGAGCTAGAAGGAAATGGTCCTGAAGCAGAGAATGAGGGTGGGGTAGAGAGGGATTCACTTTGCACAGGGAAGTCAAAAACTCTTCCAAGAGTTGCCCTTGGAGATGAGTAAGGAATGTGTAGAAGTCCTGGGGCAGACAGCTGGATGGCTGGAGATACCGAAGGCAGCAGGGCACACAAGGTAGCAGCAAAGACAAGTGGCAAGAGAGAGCAGTGGAGAGTCAACCACCCAAACAGTTGGCTAAGATCACCTCTGAATTTATCATCATTCTCTCTACATAATAAAATTGGTAAAATTGAATTTAAATTATGAAGATAACTAACGTTTATATTTTCCTTGTATTAAAACAATTTCATAATAGATTTGTAATTTACTTGGAAATCAATTCAATGATGTCATTTCCTAAACAGTTTCCAAATGCCTCCATCATTAAAGGTCCACATGAAGTAAAAGACTTTCATCAATTCAAGGTTCAAGCTATTTATCATGGCAAAATTCCAGTTAATTGTGAGTCAAAGGGAAGACTGTTTTGCATGCAAAGTTAAAGGAAACATTTATAGCACTGATAGTCACTTCAATGTACTTTTTTATTTATGCATCCATTGCAGTTGAATTTTGGAAAGTTCCGTGATCCTGTCATGCACAGTAAAATTTGTGTACAGTACAGATTAAACAGTTTTTTTTATTATTCTATTATTGATTGATTTGATATGAGGTAACTGTTCAGGCTCAATTGCTTTACTCTGAAAATGCCCATGAGGGGGTAAGTGATTCTGTGTCTACTCAACACAAGCAACTAAAAATTACAAATAGGAATGTCAATTTGCTTTGAAATGTGATTAACCGACCCTATCATGTTTACAGCTTGTTTCTAAAGTCTAAAAATATTAAGTTCAAAAACTTCACAAGAATGTAATGAATGCACTGAAGTTTTCCAATATGTTGACAAAACACTCCCCTAACATATACCTTGTCTGCTGTCTTAGAGAAGTAAATTTCTTCTTCTTTGGAATGTATTTGGAAATTTTTCACTAGAGGAACAGCATGGAAGAAAGAACTGGGGGAAGGGGAGAAATGGGAGAAGAGTATCTCACAAAGTGTTCTCAGCAGGTTAAAGAATTTTTGCCTGGTAGAACAGATTTAACTCTTTTAATCTCAACCTTCTGTGGTATTGTCCTTACATCATTTTTTCTACTTTAAGGGAAGATGGCTGATGGGTCCTAAGCCTAAGCTTGTGAAGTAAGAACTGATTAGCTCACCTGTAAATGCTCACCAACAAGCCCCCAGTGTATGATGTCTGTAAAAACACCTGACATCCCCATCAGTGTGCTCCCCTCTGGTGGAGACCTGCCCTCTAATACGTGCCAGCAGGGCATCTTATCAGAGCACTTAATACATGGTTTTTAACAGACCAACCAGCACAAGAGAGGTGGGGCCCATGGCTTCTCTTATTTACTACTGACAGCCAATCCTCTGGCTCCTTGTCTTTTAAAACGACGTGGATGGAACTGGAGGGTGTTATGCTGAGTGAAATAAGTCAATCAGAGAAAGACATGTATCACATGACCTCACTAATATGAGGAATTCTTAATCTCAGGAAACAAACTGAGTGTTACTGGAGTGTGGGGGGTGGGAGGGATGGGGTGGCTGGGTGATAGACATTGGGGAGGGTATGTGCTACGATGAGCGCTGTGAATTGTGCAAGACTGTTGAATCACAGATCTGTACTTCTGAAACAAATAATGCAACATATTTTAAGAAAAAAGAAAAAGAAGAAGATAACAGGAGAGGAAGAAAAGGGGAGTATGTCAGAGGGGGAGATGAACCATGAGAGATGATGGACTCTGAAAAACAAACTGAGGGTTCTAGAGGGGAGGGGGGGAGGGGGATGGGTTAGCCTGGTGATGGGTATTGAGGAGGGCACGTTCTGCATGGAGCACTGGGTGTTATGAACAAACAATGAATCATGGAACACTGCATCAAAAACTAATGATGTAATATATGGTGATTAACATAACAATAAAAAATTAAAAAAAAATGAGTCCTGAGACGATCTCTATAAATGAAATATTTGCTACAATACTGTCATTGAACAAAAGCCACTACCGGTGGTTTCACAGGTGAGTGTAATTAGACTATGCTATTCCTTCCCATTTGTTCTCTACAATCTGATTAGACGTGTCACAGCTGCTAGACAAGAGGACATACAGGAATACTATGTAACCAGAGAACTATTGCAAACTCATAATCACTATCATTTCATATTGGTTAACTGTTCTCAGAGAATTTGCTTTAGGATTACAAAGTCCCTGCCTTCCCCAATCATCCTTGACTCTGGTTTCAAACAGCATCCCAAACCTTCATTTGACAAACAAATGAAACAAGGAGAGAAAATTAGAGACCTTAATGCTGGAACTATTTCATTCTGGATTGTTACTCATGGTTGGCAGAATTTTTCTGCTTTTAGCCTAAAAATGACAGTATGTATACTATGAAATAATTTGTTTTCTTATTTATTTATTTATTTATTTATTTATTTATTTATTTATTTAAGAGCGATTGAGCACAAGTGTGGGCACAGGCAGAGGGAGAAGGACAGCAGACTCCCTGCTGAGCCAGAAGCCAATGCAGGGCTCAATCCCAACACCCTGAGATCATGACTTGACCTGAAACCAAGAGTCCGCCCTCAACTGACTGAGCCGCCTAGGCACCCCTGAAATAATTTGTTTTCAAAGGCATTTTCTCCACTGATGTAAAACAAGTAGATAGACACACTGGAGAATACTGTAGGTTTTGTGCTCCTGGCTGAGCTAACCCATTTTATTGCTATCTTAATTCAAACCCATCTTTCAAATAAGTAAAAGACCAATTTTATTGGGATATTTTTCAGAAAAGCAAGGCTGGATAGTACCCCACAGACAAGTGGCAGTTGTCAACCTGTCTCTTTGGGAGGCTGTCTCTTTAACTAGCTTAACATTGCTGATGGCTTTTCCCAGATTCTACCGACAACCTCCACTTCCACCTCCAAGAATGAAGGAAGGTGAGGAGAACTATTCCAAGTTACTCTTGCTCCCAGTAGTATCTTGAAGATATCTTGTTCCAGGCTACCTCCAGGCATCATAGCAAAAACACTGACAACCAAAAGGGTGGCTTAGCTTTGAGGGCAAGTTCCTCACGCTCCTACACCCCGCAAAACAACGTTGGGGTAGCACACCTGCTAATTCTTGAAGCTGCTCCAAGTTCCCCCAGATCTCCCTGAAGATTTTAAGCCTCGCTTGGTGTAAAGCTCACCATCCAAAATATCCCTCACGCAGCATGCACAACATATTTTTAGACCTTGATTCACAGTGCAGTCCATCAAAGGGGTTGTGAACCCAAAACACAGCAACAAAATTAAAACTCCGACCTCAGCAATTAGAACACAGTCGGCAACTACCTTGGCAGGGACCCTCCGAGTGGAACAGCTCACCCAGACCCAGGAGCCAATAGGTGGCTGGCCCAGGCGTTGCCATGGCCACGTTGTGTGCTAAGGCCGCGCACGCACCCCGCGCGCGCCCAGAAGCCAATCCGCAGCCGGCCGAGGCGTTGCCATGGCCACTCTGTGAGTTAGGGCCGCGCGCGCGCGCCGAGTTGGGGAGAGTCGGCCCAGCTGCCCCAGGCCCAGGGCAAGCAAGGGTCCCGTTAGCCGCGCGCCCCCAGACAGCCGCCGCTGCCCAATTCCCGACGCGGCATGAACCGCAAGAAGCTGCAGAAGTTGACGGACACCTTAACTAAAAATTGCAAGCACTGTAAGTAAGAATCAAGTGCTGGATGAGCAGAAGATCCCGGAAGGGCTTGTGTTCTACCTGGTACTAATGTCCGCTGCTCAGCCTGCTTCCCACCTCCAATCTGAGTGCCCCTGGAGTCCCCTTTATGTCCCCTAAAGAGAAATTTGGAAGGGAATCCCTGGATGGTAGTTCCTTGGGCTGGGTACCCATGCTTGCCCATGATCTTAAGGACCAGTATACAGGTATCCAGGTATCTAGTACTACAGTCCCACACATGCACTAACTTGCTTTTCAAACCCTCTTCTTAACTTACCTTTCCATTATAGAAACGTTATTTATATACTGACATGACATGTGGTTTTAGCCTCAGACACAGGTGTGAAGAAAACTAGCACAACCAACATATACCTGCTTTCTAGCTCTTTTTAGTGCAAATAAACTGGCAGGGTCCAATTTCTGAAAAATTACCAGGAGATCCATAAAGGGAAAATGGTTATCAATAGCTGAACATCCTTAGAAAAGATGAGTTGAAATGGCACAAAAACCTGAATCTCAGAGCAAGGAAATGTGTCTGGAGACCAAAGAGTTTCAAAAAGCTAAACACGCAGTGAAGAATCTGCTCCCAACTCCAGACTTGGACTTTGCGGTTGCTGGTAGGGTTGCCAGGTAAGGAGACTTTGCAGGTGACAAAATGAGCACTTATTAAAGATACCTGCTCCAATCACACATTCTAAAACATGGTCTTAGAATTTCATAGATAACTTTAGAATTGTATTCAGACTGAAAAACAGAACTGTACTTGGGCAAGGAAGCTTAGATATGGTTTAGAATGAGAAAGATACTGTCTGATGAGCAAGCTTATAAATTGTGTTGCTGATTGCAAAACTAATGGCCACTTGAGAAAATAGGAGAAGCCATAATCCTAGTACCACCCCCATCGTGCAAAGGAGGAACAGGTTTATTGTAGTTCTAGAGCTTATAAAATCTAGTGCTTTCTAGTTGTATTTAGTATCTAATGTAACAAGTGGTGAGATGTGTTCCCTTGGTGAAGTGGCACTATAAATAAAAGTGATGATGTGAATAAACACCTGAAACTTCTTAGCAAAAAGCCATCCTATAATTTAAGTATTATTGTGGTTATTAAAATGTGGTGAGAGTTTGTTCTGTTGTTGTTTTTCTCAAAATAATTCCATTTCAAGGAAAAGACCAGATCTTCTTAAAACATCCCGTGAACATTTTGAAAAAGCAATGCAATAACTGATAGACACAATGCTGAATTTGATTTTGTCCCTGTTTAGTAAGTATGCAATGTATTGCAGTCATTCTATGAACGATCAAAAGGTGAAATCATTAAAAGTTAAAGGAAAACCTGGCAGGAAAAATAGTCAACTCTTTTGATTTTTGTCCTTACATCAAATTTTTAAAGTGGGCCTTAGAAACCTTGATAATTACTAGTTAAATTCTATAGAAGAGTTACAAGTCATGGACATTATAATTAAAAACTTTTTTAAACAGAGAACCTTTCCCCCAAATTTCCTTTTGGTTGACAGATGATAATCCCACCAGGATGAAATGGATAAATTCTGTAGAATCAGAGAAAAAAAATGTCTTAAGTGATTGCCCAGCTAATCTACCATTCTACAGATATGATCTGTAGAACACATTTAGACCAATTCAAAAAGATGAAAATCCATTCTTAAGTTTCCCTTAATTTCATTTAGTATTTTATTCTGGAATTTAAGAAATTTCAGCAAGAAAAACTTTCTTATGGCTAATCTTGGATCCTTTAGGTGATAAATTAAGGTAATATTCTTTAATTTTTACTTTAGCCAAGATGGAAAAATGGCTAATTAGAAACCCCTCTGCTAACATTTCATGTACATGAACATCATTCTTTATTCAGGCTTTTCTTCTCCAACCAGTAACAGCTCTTTAATTTTTGGAGGTTTGTGCGTGTGGTTAAATATATATAACACAAAATTTGCCATTTTAAGTGTACACTCTATGACATTAAATACATTCACATCGTTGTGCAGCCATTACCACCATCCATCTACAGAACTTTTTCATCTTTCCAACTGAAACTGTATGCATTAAACTATAACTCCTCCTTTCCTCCTTCCTGAGCCCTGGCAACCACCATTCTAACTTTCTGTATCTGTGAATTGCACCACTCTAGGTACGTCATGTAAGTGAAATCATACAATATTTGTCCTTTTATATCTGACTTATTTCACTCAGCAGAATGTCTTCAAGCTTCATCCATCTTGTAGCATGAGTCAAAATTTCCTTCCTTTTCAAGGCTGAATCATTCCATTGTATGTATACACCACATGTTATTTATCCATTCATCCACTGATGGACACTTAGATTGCTTTCACCTTTAAGGCTATTGTGAATAACATTGCTATGAACAAGAATCTGAGTCCCTGCTTTCAATTCTTTTCAGTATATACCCAGAAGTGGAATACTGACTTACATGTTATTTCTATGTTTAATTTTTTTGAAGAACTGACATGCCATTTTCTACAGCAACTAACAGCTCTTTTTAAAATTATAACCATTATATTCTTTTGACCAAATCATTTATTTCCCCAAATTTTCAATGTTCTTCCAAAATTGTGGTACCCCAAACCAGAAATCACACTCAAGCCTGTCTTGACTTGTAGATGAGGCATGATTTCTCCATTCCTATCTGCTGTCTTCCTTTATTTTGTTTTTTTTCTGCAATATAATCATTTTTCTTTTCTTCAATTTTTAAAATTTAGTTTATTTAAACCAAAAACCAAAACAAAACAATTCACCCTTAAATGCATGCAAATTTCATCCTTATTTTTAAAAGTACTAAACTGTAATTTTGTTTTGTTTTGAAATAAAAGCTTTCTCATCCTCCACCTATACTTCATATTTAAACTCACTTTTATGCCAGGCAATAATGCCTCCACCTATGTACCTCAAATGGAATTGGAACACAAATAATTAGCTCAGGGTTTATAAACACCCTTTATACATTTATGTATATGGACCAGCATACATATCTGTGTATCTATTTTAAATAAAAATTCCCTTTCTCCAAAATACCACTGAGTACTTGCATGTTAATTTTTCACATCATGTACAACAAGAACCATAATGGGTGCTGTAATATGGTTAAATGCTTTTTTATTAGGAAAAAAAGGTGATCCTGATATCCAAAATCCAGCTTACTAATTTGACTAAGGCTGATGATGTGAAGTGAAAATTGTTGCCTAGTATTCAGGAGTCTGGTATCTATTTCCAGGCAAAAGTTAAGTTGTAAATCTCATAAATGGCTATAATCAAAATGCTGGGGAAAAGTTACCATTCTTAAGCATTACCTTGCTTACTTTGAATTGCACCTCCACTGCCTTTAAAGTTTAGCATCTGACCCCACAGTCATTTTTCAGGTAACTTAGCTAATATTCTTTTCTTCCTAAATGTGACTGAATTTAATATTCAACTCCTGTTTGGAGGGAAGGCTGTTTCTCTTATTTTAGTGGAGAATCCTCTGTAGTGGTCATCCTCTATTAAGGGTCATGAATCTTAAAACAGGATAGTCTTCTGTTGAAAACTAAATATTTGATGGCCTTGATGTTGTCTATAAACTCATTAATGTGAAATTTAAGTTAGAAATTAAAGATTAAATGCATTTTTGTTATATCTTAATTTTATTTTTTCACAGTTAATAAATTTGAAGTGAACTGTCTTATAAATCTTTTTTATAATTTGGTGGGAGAAGTAACAGAGCGGCAAGGTATCACCATTGGGTTAGATCGTAATGCATTTCGAAATATCCTGCACATGACATTTGGAATGACAGATGACATGATTATGGACAGAGGTAAGAAGACATTACAATATTCAAATGGGCCAGATACAGCCATAACTGGAAAAAAAAAGTTTGGAGTTTGGACATATTCTTAATGTTCTGAATTCCCAATCTCACTTGAATATAAAAAATTAATTTGTGTATTCATAGGGAAGGGTCTTAGGGAAGGTGATTCTACCCACTCTATTCTGTGTCTTTAAGAAAAGAACAAAGCCCAGCTTGAATAATTAGGTTTTCCTTACTTTATACCCAAAAATCTAAACTATTTCTATTTCTACTTAGTAAATATAATAAGTAAAAGAATAGTTTTAAAAGGACATATGAATTTCTTGGGCACCTGGGTGGCTCAGTTGCTTAAGTGACTGCCTTGGGCTCAGGTCATGATCCTGGAGTTCCAGGATTGAGTCCCACATCGGGCTCCCTGCTCAGCAGGGAGTCTGCTTCTCCCTCTGACCCGCCCCCATGCTCTCTCTCTCATTCTCTCTCTCTCAAATAAATAAATAAAATCTTTTGAAAAAAAACAGGACATGAATTTCTTTATATCATCAAAATGTTTCAATAAAAATTATCACTTTCCAATTGTGTAATAGCATTACTTTTCTTGAGTAAGAAAAATATAAAATCACATATTTTATGTTAACATACCAACACATTTAATATACCAATATATTCATATATTAATTATTATTGATTACTATATTTAGATACTCAGAATTTACTTTGTTTCCACAAAATATAAAGGGAGTGTGTGAAAGTTTAAATAAAAGAGTTTCCCAACATTATGATGTCTTAGTTTCCTCCTTTGTCAAATGAGCATGTCAGACCATCTGATCCCGAAGTTTTGTCTACATTTTAAAAGTGGGTAGCACCAGTGTAAATATATTACTGAGAACAAAAATGCAGCACAGGTATTATGTTGTTCTTCTCTCTTAGTATTCCGAGGTTTTGATAAAGACAACGATGGCTATGTAAACATATCAGAATGGATTTATGGATTATCAGTATTTCTTCGAGGAACTTTGGAAGAAAAAATGAAATGTAAGATTTCAGGTTATCCTATTGCTTCATACATTAGGATTAACGTATCTAAAGAACTTACATCCATGTCTTCCAACCTGGCCAGTAAAATAGGTTTGTCTTTCAGTTGGTTCGTTTGAATCCCCATTAACCTCTTTTATGGAGCAAATTCAAGTCAATGATAAAGATTGAAAAAAAATAATACCAAAGAAAATTAAGAGATTCTGGGAAGTAATTCATGCCAAGCAAGACTGCATAAGCATGTACTACACATGCTAACTATGTACATATGCATTTATGTATTAAGGTATTAAATATTTTTCATATTTCGTTACCTGAATTGTTAACCATAAAAGTAGAGAACATTGATAAGAGTGTTCTGATTCTTGGTTAACTCTTAATTCATTCTGATGAACTCTGTTTAAGGATTATATTTGTCAGTTTTCCAAGAATTTCAAGATGAAATGGTCAAATCATGTTCCTTGGCATGCTTATTCATAGCTGAGTGAGTGTAAGGAGCCATTTTCTAAGGGTTGTTGACCATATCCAGCAAGTGTACATTAAGCATTTACTATGGAAATTAGATTGCATTAAGTCCTGCAGGGTGGACATGAACATCCACAATACAGACCTTGGCCTTGAACATTTTATCAGAGCAAATGTTCCCTTAGTCACAGTATCAAATTCATAATTGGTTATTTTTTTAAAAGATTGCTTTGAAGTGTTTGATTTGAATGGTGATGGATTCATTTCAAAGGAGGAAATGTTCCATATGTTGAAGAACAGCCTTCTCAAACAGCCATCTGAAGAAGACCCTGATGAAGGAATTAAAGATTTGGTTGAAATAACACTTAAAAAAATGGTAAATATGGGAAATTTAGAGTTTTATATTGAAATTTACAGGCCAGAATGGGATAGAAATAAGAATTAAAATTATATAACTATCGGTTTCTTGCTTGGTAAAATAAAACATTTATATTGTGTTTTTAATTATAATATTAAAAGTTCTTTTCTGTTTCATTATTTAGTATCTCATTTTTCCAACCCTTTCTTCTATCAACATTTGACCATGAAAAAACAGTTTGTGTTTGTGATAAATATTATACATATTGACTGATGCATGGCTGGTCACCCCCTAGGACCATGACCATGATGGGAAGCTGTCTTTCACAGACTATGAACAAGCTGTGAGAGAAGAAACCCTTCTACTGGAAGCTTTTGGACCATGTCTTCCTGATCCAAAGGTAATGATATTCCTTTCACTGAACAGTGACCAATATATAATGTAGGATCAACAACCCAGGACTTCTTGGTTTGGTGAGTGAAAAATCAGATTAATTACATTCACCCACAGAGAATAGCTTCTAAGTAGAGAAAGCCAACTGAAGAAAAACCTGCTGGTTCATTTCATAGTACTGCTGTAGCCTAATGGTATTTTTTCCCATTCATTAACTCATTCATTCATGTAAGAAACAATTATTAAAGCATAATGTGTTCCAGAAACACAGATGAAAGTCTCCATGTCTGCATTCAAGGGCTAATATTTTCCTAGGAAAAGCCAATGTGAAAATAATTACACAACAGTGTGATAAGTATTACTATAATATGACTTGTTCAGTGCTTCATCTATGCCAGGCAATGTCTTAAGCACTACCCCATATTACCTCATTTAATCCCCCTAAAACTCCTATGAAGGATATAGTATTATTAATCCTCATGGATGAGGAAACTGAGGCTCAGAGAGTTTAGGCAAGTTGTCCAAGTTCAGTCACCAATTATGGAGTATCCTGCATGCCCTCGTGCTCAAGTCCATAGAGATATGTGTAGTAGAGTGTTGCAGTAGTCAAGGGCATCTAATCCAGCTGTATAGAATCACTGGTGAATAGCTGATGGGGCAAGGAAGGCTTACCTGGGTTGATAGGCCATAATAGTTATCCAGGTCAAAATGGAGAAGAGCAATCTAAGCAAGGGAATGGCATATGCATGAGGGTGGGGAGGGGAAAGAGAAATAAGTACTATATTAGAAGAACGTTTAGTGTGGTATGAGACTGATGTTGAGGCTGGACATGCATAGCAGAGCCAAGTCCAATGGAGCTTGGAGCTTGGATTTTGTCTTGAAGCTCATGAGGCTTAATTGGAAGATTTTAAGCCAGTGGAGTGATGTGATATATAAATATTACCATATCCACCTTCCCAATCTCTAGGTGATATCTCCAGCTGCCTACTCAACATGTCAGTAGATAATCTCAGTAAACTCTTGCTTTTCTCTAAAAATCACTCCCCACCATCTTCCCTGCCTCAACAAATGACACCCCTATACACTCAGTTTTAGTCAGAAACCTAAGTCACCGTTAATTTCCCTCTTAGAGCACTATCATCTACTTCTTCAAAATATGTCCTTGAATATAACCTCTTTTCCACATGTCTGTGATTGCCAAACTAAATCAAGCTGCCACTCAGTCACCCAGCCTAGATCATTAGCTTTCTTGCTTCTACAGTTGTCCCCTACTGACTAATCTCCACAACATCCAGTATATTTGGAAACATAGATGCTGTCATGCCCCTCCCTTGCCTAAAACTCCCAGTGTGTCTGAAGCCTATTCAGTGGGCCTCCTTTTCTCTCTCCAACCATGGTCTCCTGCTACCTTCCCAATGCAGTGCTCCTGCCCTGGAGCCATTCCAGCCACCTCACTGTTCTCCCTAGGTGCCTTTGCATTTACAGGAGACTCTGTCTAAGCATCCTGTCCCCAGACCTTCACATGCCTCAGACCCTCACTCCATTCAGTCTCTGTGTAGATGCCATCCACCATCTTAACTATTCCCCTCCCTCCACGCCTCACCACTGCCTCTTTTTTCTTCATAGTTATTATCATTACATAGGATATATTTACTCATTTACTTATTGTCTGTCTCAACACATAGATGGGAAAGAATGAAAAGGAAAAGGAAGGAAGGAAAGAAAGAAGAGAACTTACCTTAATCCCACACCTACTTCTATTTCCTGTCCGATGGCTTTCTTTTTCACAGTCAAATGTCATGAGAGAATTGTCTATATTTGTGACCTATACTACCATGGCTTCTTCAGCATACTCCTGAAAGAGCTCTTGCTAAGGTCACCACACTCTACTTGTTAATAAATCCCAAGAGTAGGCTTCTTGTCTTGATGAACTATATCTCTTCCCCACCCCAGTTCTCAGTGCTGCTTCTCAGCTTCAGGAAGCACCTCCACTCCAGCTGTAGCCTGGCTGTGACACCACATGGCTTCCTGAAATCCAGAGCCCTGATGTGTTTACCCTATCACACCCTCCCTGCAGTGAATTAAGCTCAGTTTCTGGCCATCCAGCCACCAGGCTGGAGGCTCCTAGAAAGCTGTGTCATGTGCTCTTGTTCATCTTTGTGGCCCCAGACCAAATGTCATGTTGGAACATAGCACTGTCACCACCTGTGAATGGAAAATGAATGAGTGTCGCAAATTCTTTGTCCCCAGTCTTCTTCAGTTATCTTGTGGCTCTTCAAACATAAAGGAGACTTACAGAACATTTTGTTTTTCTTAGCTTTTTTGGAAGTCTGACTAATTTGAGCACGTTTTTTACAGAGTCATATGGAATTTGAAGCCCAAGTATTTAAAGATCCAAATGAATTCAATGATATATGAATACCTAAATGTCTGTGTTGTCTCAAGTGAGTAAAAAAAGAGGCGCATATGTATTGTTTATTTTTTCTACTTAGCTCAGAGAGATAATGTTGAATTGTGTCTTTGGGGTGGGGAATGGAGCTCACCAACATGTATCGTTCAGCTTTGGTGCAAGATGCAAGCAAAATAAATGGAAGACAGGAAGTCCCTTATTAAATGTTGGGTTTGGCAAGACAAGTTCGCATTGCCAGATATTTTATCACATAAACTATCTGTTGGAGCATATAACTATCATAAAACATTTGTATTAATGAAATGAGTAGAGAGATTACATAAGCATGAATTATTGAGGCAAATATTCTTCATGTCAGAAAATGCTGGGTATACATTTAAAAATCAGTGAAATATGCAAACAATGAATCATGGAACACTGCACCAAAAACTAATGATGTAATGTATGGTGATTAACATAACAATAAAAAATTAAAAAAAAAAAAAAAAAAAAAAAAAAAAACATAACATAATAAAAAAAAAGATCCTAAAAAAATAAAAATAAAAATCAGTGAAACTACTGAATTTCCTTTGGAGCAGTAAATAATGAAGATAGCATCTAAAAAAGAATAACAGTAGCATTTAGCATTTAAATACCTCTCTGCTAGGTATTGAGGGACATTCAGAGAGCTGAAAGGAACATGTACCTACTTCAATATAATGCATATTATTGTTTGAGGCTTTGCCAGAATAATCTACATAGACAGTAAGCATCTGAGGTCAGGGGTCCCCGCACCCCTCTTTATGTCTGTCACAGCATTTAGCACAGTCCTCTGCACAGAATGGGCCCCCAGTAAACATTGTGGATGGAAAAGTACAAAGTGCTACCGGATAAATCCAAATTCTTGGTGAGCAGAGAGAAAAGAAAGTGCTGTTTTTGCACATAATGGATGATGTGGCCACAGCTTTCAGTCTATCTCTGGAGTCACTCTGATGCTCTCCACCCCACTGCAGTTGGCTGCAAAACCCCCTGTCTTCCCCGACTCCCTCTGTCTCTCCACCTCAGCCCCACCCCTTGTCCCCATCCCCCTGACTGGGTGCACCTCAGTGTCATCCCCCACCTCTTGGAATCCCCTCATGTACCCCTTAACAAGAAGCACATCACATCGTGTCCCACCAGAAGTGAAGTCCTGAAGACAGAACCACTTCCTCTCTGCCTCCTACCATCCAGCAGGTGCCTATAGGCATTGAATGCAGCATTGGAAAGATGGGACCTACTTGGGTTCCTATAGCTACTGTTTACCCCTTTCTTAAATGCATGCAAGCAGCTGAGAGAAGTATTATGCACATACCCTCTGTCCATATGTAAACATTCAGAGGCTGCTTGGGATATTAAATCCCTTTTGTTACTACATATGTGTCAAGTTTAAGCAAAAGAGTACCTTGTATAAAAAAATGGACTGTTACAAATAAATGTAATAAGTGATCCCATGAAATAAAAAGTATTTTACCTTCTAAGTATTTTCTTAAAATTTTAGATTCTTAAGTAGATGAAGTTTGACACAATTTTTCTGTCTTGAGTAGGTATAAATAGTGAAACACAATGCTTTTAATTTTTAAAATTTATATTTTTCTGATTACAAATAATAGAGGTCCACTGAAGACTTAGAAGTTTAGGAAATTAAAAACTAAAATTTAAATATTCATCAATATTCTGGTATACATCCTTTCAGGCTTTCTTAAGACATTTGTAAGTATAGCTTTATTTTTGCACAGAGTATACCTATATTCTTTTTTAGATGATCGTATTGAAAATGCTCTTTTGTAAGCTGCTCTTTTTATGGACCACTATCTCATGGCATTTTCTCAGATCACTTAATATTTGTCTACAGCCTGACTGGCAATGGCGAGCTGGTGTTCCATCACAGCAGACCTTAGTAAGGCACTTCCCTGCCATTGACATTTCAGTTGTTCCCACATTTCTTTTACAAATAATTCCCAAGTGAACTGTCCTTGTAGATAAATCTTCTCATGTTCATCATTGCTTGCTTAATCTGGGTAAGTTTTGAAAAATGAGTGTTTGGTTAGAGGCCCAGCTTTGAGGTTTCTAGCACATGTTGCCAGATTGCCCTCCAGGAAGGCCTGCTGGGTCTGGTGCATGGGATGCTGATTCCCCCTTCCCTGTGGTGCACATTCTTTTCACCTCTTTGCTGATGTCGTGGACCATAATTGACCATGGTTTTAATTTATCATTTAAAGAACTAATCTTATACGTCTGTATCTAAACTTTTATTGTAGATTGTGTAAAAGTTGACTTCCATGTGAATAATGCTATTTTATTAGTTGACATTATTTAAAACTAAAAAACCTTTTTAGAAAAGTCTAAATAATTTTAGTGAAACTTAAGATGGTGTTGGTACAGACTCATGAGCTCTGTTCAAGAGCGTCCCCATACATTATAGAACACACTTCCTCGTCATATCTGCCCAAATCATTTCCTTTTGTGACTATATCTGGATTTCCAGTCTCTTAATTTTACTACCATAGCAACTCATAAATGATTTTAACACTGAAAGTTCTCTCAACTTAATAGCAGGGTCATCCAAGTACGCAGAGAACCATTGAGGAAAAGCCCTCTTTCTCTCACTCTGAGCTCCGTGTCCAGCTCTGGGCCTTGCCTGCCTGCTGCTAGCCTGCCCTGACTCCAGCCCCCAGGAACAGCCAGCCTTGCTCAGCCCTATCTTTGCTGGCCTCTGGGTGGCTGGGTTAGGACTACAGATGAGCAGTTATAATTTGGAGGGCTGACTATAGCCTTCCTCTTAACTGGGTCCTCAAAGCGTTGGCTTCCCCTTCTTGTAGTGCCCTGGGTGGACCAGCAGAAAGCCAACCAGGTCCCTCTGGGGGAGGTACACATTGCTTTGCTCACAGCATGGAGAGAGTCTGTCTGGGAAACAAGTACACTTTTTAAACTACAGGATTTAAAAACTACCACTGAAAACTGGTAGTCCTACATTCTTAACCTGCAAATATCTTTGTGTACAAGATTGCACTTGTTAAGAAGCCAAGCCTGCAATTGCTTGCATCATAAAGTCATCCAAAACATTCACCAAGTTCCCACTTTGTGCTAAACCATGGGGGTGAATATAGTCTGTCAGCTGCCCTGCTCTCACCTCACTTGTGTTGTAAAATGAGGACTCTATGCCATGTGACAACTGTGTCATCACCTTTACTATTTGGATGCAGTTACAGTCCCTCTTCTGCCTTCTAGCCCCCCCCCCCAAAATAGTTACATCATTTTTAATTAAAGGAGATTGTTTTGGGAGGGCTTTTTTGAAGATTTTATTTATTTGTTTGACAGAGAGAGAGAGAGAGAGAGAGAGAGAGACAGGAAGAGAGGGAACACAAGCAGGGGGAGTGGGAGAGGGAGAAACAGGCTTCCCGCTGAGCAGGTAGCCCGATGCAGGGCTCCATCCCAGGACCTTGGGATCTGACCTGAGCCAAAGGCAATGCTCAATGACTGAGCCACCCAGGTGCCCCTAAAGGAGATTGTTAAAGGAAATTAAAATCAAATATACTTTGAAATTGTGGAGACAGCCATGTCTGGGAAAGGCTACTCTGAGCTGCTCCTTGGATTGTGCATTTTCACTGACTATATTTTATCTGTGTCCATTTCCTTACAGAATCACCCCCAGCTCTTCCACAGTCATCCCAGAGCTGATGGTAATTCTCACCTAGTGTGGCCAAGAAAGGATGGCAACTGCATTTGACATGGAGAGATTATTATAAATGATCCATAATAAAATAGAAATTTAACCTATGCATATGTTAATTACAATTTTGCGAATCTTGAGGATTGGCTGGTAATATTTCAAAAAGAGGGAGAAGTGATATATTTATCTTTTCTGATTCAGTGACCTTGTTCTCTGTTAGAATGAAGCAGATGATCTCTTCAAATGTTTTCCAGTCTCAGTTACCACTGAAGGAGGAGCCAACCTAAATACATACCATCAAATCAATGTCCCTTTCTCATGAGGTCTCTCAAGGAAACTTGCTCAGTTTTGAAGGGGAGCAAAAAGGGAAGGAAGTCTTAGCAATGAACTATCCTGCATGAAACAAAGCATGCTTCCACATTTGAAATGTCTTTATCAGAGTGCCATTAACCTGAGCAGTGGTTAACTGCTCACAGTTCCATCATTGGTAATTTGTGGCTTTCTGTGTACCTCCTCCTGCCTCCTGCCTAATCCGTCAAGAAAATATTCCTCCCCCTAAGACACACATCCTCTTGTTTATTTTCACCTCCCTCCTGCCTGTTGAGCTCTACACTACCCCTATTATTTGGCCCCAGCCAGACTCACAGAGAGTTCCCTGGGTGAGAAGCTTGTCAACTTAAAGGCATTTGAATAAATTGGGTGAAATACAGGCTGTCCTCCCCTTAACCTGAGATGCACCTTCCTGTCTCCCATCCCCATCTCCAAAGGCAGCCCAGAGCTGGGCAACGGTGAGCCTGAAGATGGAGAATGGCATGGAAGGAAGCAGAGGAATTTACAAGTTCTCCTGCAAGAGACATTTAGAGCTAGTGTCACTACCTCCCTGTAGGGGAGGTACACTCCTGTAGGAGTGATTAACTCCAAAGCCCAGGGCAGTCCAGGAGAGTAATTAAAACCATTTGGTCAAGTCCTTCTTAATGACTCCTTCAGAAATACAAGAGAGTCAGAAAGGGGGATAAAACCATCCCCACAATCTCAATAATACATTATACAAAAATCCAGTGAGCACGTTTGTTCCAGGTGTTATGCTAAGTCCTTAACATTCATTATCTTACTCATTTCTCACAACTATCCTAAGAAGTAAACATAAACATTACTTATTGTCTTCATCCTACAGATTGAGAAATTGGAGTTTAAGAAAAATCAAGAAACTCCTTCAGTGTCCTAACCTAGTCAAGAACAAAGCCAAGATTCAGACCTCATCTAGTTCTAACATTGAAAACCTTTCTCTAAAGCAATATGTGTTCTTGCCATACATACTCCTGAGGTTTGAAATTACTGAGCACCTCTGTTTCCTGAATAATCTTCAAATTGCTCCTTCAAGGCTCCCTAGAGGTGCTTGGTACTTGGCATGCTAGTGAGTGAGACTGTTGACAACTCTCTCCAAGGGTAACGTTCTCATCTGAAACACCTTGGAGTTTTCTTTCTTTAGTTGAAGTTTCCAATTTGGATGTGAATGTGCCCACATTTGGAACCAATAGGAATCTAGACACTGGGCTGGGACCTTGCCTTGTCAAGAGTCCACATGTGGTGAATGGGGTTCATGAATGGTGGCCAAGCTGTCAGACTCCGTGGCTCGATGGTCAGCACAGGGTTAGAAGTGAGATGAGGGTCAACCAACCATGGAAGGAGAAAACAGAGGCTAAGACCATTGCTGGTTTGCGAGGAGAAGGACAGAAGTCCTTCAGAAAGGAGAGGAAATGGCTGGACTCCTCAAATGGAGAATGTTTCTTGGGCCATCTTAGGTGGTGTCGAAGAAAGGGGTGTAACTGAAGAAGATGCCAATGATGAGAGGCCATGATTAGTGGCGAACACCAGCAATGATGATATGGCCCTTCTTGGGTGACAGTAACTGGCCCAAGGATGCTAGTTGAGGTGTAGCTGAATTTGTAGCCCAGCCCAGACCCTGTTCTAGCTCCGACTGCCTCTAATTGTCAAAAGGTATCACGTGGACTTGCAGGGGTCACACAAACTTTAAAAGTCTGATAGAAGTGAAAAGTGGTGTGTATTTTGGTGGGAACGTTGTATCTGTCATTGAAACTTAAGATAGAGAGAAAGGAAATGTTAATAATTGTACTGGGACAATGTAATCCCAGGTAAAGTAGAATATATGGCCACCCAAGTATAGGCTATAGACTAATCAAATTACATTTGATATAAAATGAGAATAATACCTACTTTCTGTGTCTCAATTGCACAGGGTTTTACAAGAATTGAATGAGATAATGTCTATGACATCATTTTGTAAATTGTGAAGTATGACACAAATACATAGATTGATATAGGTATGCACTAGACAGTGGAATCTGTGCCCTGTCTTGGAGCATGCTTGTGTTCTCAGCAGGAGCTCATATATAATGATTCAATAAGAAGAGCAACAACCTGGAAATGAGATACATTTGATTAAATGTGTGACATTTCTTAAGCTACTTATCCAGTGAAAGAAAGTTGAATGATATCTATAAAAATATCTTTAGTAATCTAATGTATTTACAGAAATGAATCTCATGAAACTAGGATAAAAGTTCAGTGTAAACAACACTAGAATTTTCATGACTGGAGTTAATATTAATGAAATTACGTCTCCTATTAACACACACACACACACACACACACACACACACACACACCCCTCTCTCATAACAAACTCACAGACATACACATGGTAGTTTATTCCACTTAACAGACACATTAGAGTGGCTTGAATTTCTCTCTCCTCCTGTCAAGATACTACTAATTTCTAAAGCAATCAGTGACATACTGTTAATGACTACAGTCCTGATTAACTACATTCAAGACTTGATGTGTTTGTTATGCTGGCTCTAAGGTACTAAAATATTAAAGAGAAATTAATAAGATGCATGGTTTGTATGAAAGAATAGAAGTCAGAAATCCATTGAGTAAACATGAACTTACGTCCAAGATATGTGAGCTTCAACTAGCCAAATTCACACCTTGGTCTACTTGCTGTGTTCTTAAATTGGATAGTGTAAATTTGACTAAGGACAAGACAGACTGCTGGCCTCCTTGAATTTCTAAATATTATTTGGTACCATATTTTGATTCATGCACATGCAGAAAAGAATATAGCAGCCCTAGGAATTATAGTCAAATTATTAACTAAGAAGTGGGCGCACCCTCCTTATTTCCAAGGACCCTGAAAATCATCATGTTTGGATTTGTGCATGATGTATGCATGGCAATACACCCAATATCTGCAGACTATATACTAGGCAACAAAAGGGAGATGGAAAAAAGGGTATTGTCCCTGTTCTCAAGTAACAAACCATCTAGGAAATCAGACTTGCTGTTGTCTTGGAAAAGAGAAGATTGAGGAGAAAAAAGGAAGGGGAGAGGACAAGGAGATGGAAAAATAAAATGAACTGAGTAAGAGCAAAAGTTTTTATGGCATGATTTTCTTTAAAGAAAACAGAGAGGTAAGCAGGAGAGTTAAGGGGGTTGGTGCCTGTCTCTGTTTTTAATAGCCACGTTATTACAGAAAATCAAAAGTCGGAGAGAAGAGGGACGGCCTCCTTGCAGAGTGTGTCGAGAAGTCAGTGGAGTGGAGGGGCAGTCATCAGGGCCGAGCAGGATGTGGAGCAGGCCAGGGCCTGCACGCCCAGCACGAGGTATGTGACTGAAAGGCAGGGAGCTAGCCCGCGGCAGGTGCAGCGCAGCCAGTGCCCGTCGGCCCCAGGAAAGGAAAACCTGCAGGTGCAGTTGGGACATGCCCTGAGCCTCCAAAGCCACGCGTTTTTCTGAATAGCTGTCCTATCTTCATTGTCTGCCTGCAAGATTATGGTTTGCAGTGGGAGGGGACAGGAGGGAGGGAGTGGTTTGGTGGAGTCTCCAGCTCTGGCAGCTTTGATGACACACACAGGCTGCTCCAGAAGTGAGGTGCAGTTGGAAGAGGCTGAGACTGTGCAAGGGGAGTGTTGGTGGTGGAGACTTGTCCTGCCAGCCCCAGGCAGCCCCTGGTCCCCTGGGAGGGCTCTCCTTTCTCCAGAGGCTGTGATGGACACAGAGTTTGCTGGCTCCCACTCAGCACCTACCCTCCCGTCCTCCACACGGAGCATCTTTTTCCTTCCTCCTTCAGCCATCCTTGGGCTGATTGACGACCTTAGCACTCCAGAACTCGGTGCTCAAAAGCCCCAGAACTTCCAAATGCCACCTGGATTCTCTCTGCACACCCCAGGAACCCACACAGTGCCATACCCACTGTTGGGACTCAGTGTCCCTTGTTCAAGGATCTCTCAGCCACTCACATGACCTGTAATCAGAGGCAGTTTTGAAATAAGCAACTGTCATGTATAGTTGGAAAGAGGAGAAAGAAATGGAGCCATGGGTCTTTTGTAAACTGCCAATACTTGGTCAAGGTGAAACTCACACCTGGGTCAGAAAGTTCTATTAGAAGATGGGGGGGGGGATATGTTAAATATGAGACTACTTAATATTTTTAGAAACTTAACTCAAGTGTATAGTAGTTGCTATAGCAATGCCTGTGACCAAAGAAATGAGAAGGAATGGATGATAGGGTAAGGAATTGCTCTATGACTGGACATCTTAGAGCAGGGGAAAGATGTATTGATCCAGAAAAGGCAGTGCTGGGATATGAAGAAGGCTCCAGAACAAAAATTAGAGAAAACAGTAAGGAAAAATCTGGTCCCTTCAAAACAGTAACCCAAAGCGCCATGCAAGCCATGGCACAGCCCAGCACACTGCATCTGGAGAGAGGCCAGAGGAAAGAGAGGGGGAGGAATGTGGAGAGACCACTGGAGGGGGACAGAGAAGGCCACCAGGACAAGGAGACGCTGGCAGTTGTCCTGAGAAGCCACGTACTATGGAAGCTCTGCGCATTCCTCCCACATCCTGGCCTGTAGAGCTCAGGGAGGGCAGACAGCATCTGGGTGGGTGGGGAGAGGTGCACCCATGGAAGAGGGTGAGGGATTACTCTGGGTTGAATTCCTCCTTTCTCAGGTGACTACACTCTGGCCGCCCCACACCTCCCCCTTTCATTCTTGGCCTGCCTCGGTCCACCTGGGGCATGCAGGCAGTTGCTCCAACCGCATGCCCTGTCAGGACCTGTTGCTTCCAGGGGAAGAATGCAGGAATATCAAATCCTTTCAAATGCTGAAAGGGGAGAGCCCTGCTTTGGGAGGTGTGGGGGTGTGAATAGTTAAAGTACAAAATCAGAATATAGAACAATTTAAGACTGGACCCCAGGATGCAGGGGGTGGGGGGAGTTGAATTGAGTCTCTTTGGTCCTTGAGCTCAAAGAACCAGAGGTGGTGTAACTCCTTTGTCTCTCAGCCCCAGGGGAATAGGTGCAGCACAGCACCCTTCTTCAACAAGGCCCCGCTCCTGTCTGAGCTGGAGGGGCCCTGGGACTTGTGCTTTGTCCAACCCCAACACTCAGAGCGGCACCCCCAGGATTGAGCAAACATACCTTCTGGTACAGCTACTGAGCACCATGCCAGGAAATGGGGTACCCTCCTTCAGAGCCCATGTACACACAGCACCACCACCGCCATCCTGCCACCCCCACCCTCACCCCAAGCAGCCTTTGCATCTACCTGGAGAGGTCCCACAGCCAGGGTTAGGGGTGGGCTCTACAGCCAGGCAGGACTGAGCACTGTGCTCACCGTCAGCTCATATGACCCAGGACAGATGCCTTGACCACTTTGTGCCTTACTTTACACAACTGCATTTGGGGGTCAGCAAAACATCTGCCACATAGTGTTGTGAAGGTTTAAGTACATGAATAGATTAAGAGCTCTTAGAATGGTGCCTGGCACATAATAGATGTTGAATAAATGTTAGCTCTTAACAATTATTAGCTGTAGATGACTTATTATGTAAAGATGGTGTGTTTTGGCTGCATTTCAGGAATCTGGGACCTGTCTTATTATTCAGTGTCATGTTTTCAAGAATAGCTATAATATTAGTTGCTCCCTTGATTACTGCTTACAACATTCAGACAGCACTCAGTAAGTACCACTGGCTGCCGGCCTGCTGCAATTCCTGAGCAGGACTGGAATTCCTCCAGGGGTCCATGTCCTAAGTGGGCATGCTTGGAAGAAGCAAAGGCAGGTGAAATTCAGCAGCCATGAAGAGGTGATTAAGAGTCACCCCAATGTTCATAACAACAATGTCCACAATAGCCAAACTGTGGAAGGAGCCAAGATGCCCTTCAAAATGGATAAAGAAGATGTGGTCCATATATACAATGGAATATTACTCAGCCATCAGAAAGGATGAGTACCCAGCTTTTACATCAACATGGATGGGACTGGAGGAGATCATGCTAAGTGAAATAAGTCAAGCAGAGAAAGACAATTATCATCTGGTTTCACTTATTTGTGGAACATAAGGAATAGCATGGAGGACATTAGGAGAAGGAAGGGAAAAATGAAGGGGGGGATTGGAGGGAGAGATGAACCATGAGAGACTATGGACTCTGAGAAACAAACTGAGGGTTTCAGAGGGAAGGAGGGAGGGGGGATGGGTTAGCCTGGTGATGGGTATTAAGGAGGGCACGTGTTGCAATGAGCACTGGTTGTTATATGCAAATAATCATGGAACACTACATCAAAAACTAAGGATGTACTGTATGGTGACTAACATAATAAAAAAGAAAAGTCCTCAGTCTATGTGGCAAAAATACCTTTCCTGCAAAAATTCTCAACTAAGAATGGAATGGTTTACTTTCATAGGATGCAGGCCCATCTGCAAAAGCAGCACCCCTCCCATTTACAATGGTGGTAGGTACGGGAGTGAGCTGGCTGGCTAGTGCCCAGTGCTGAGAGGATGGGGAAGGAAAACCTGAGTTAGCCAGGCCGAACAAACGCTACATCATTATGCAAGTGGGTTCTGTAAATCCTTCTACTTAGAATAAACCCATAGCCTTGAAAAATAGAAGCAGTTAACAAGAGAGTGCCAATATGGTACTACAACAGACATCACTGTAGGAGTCCACATAGAAGCACTGACATCTGTCCTTCCATGTGTAATGCCAAGCTAGATGCACACAAGGAGAAGAGGGAGAGAGATAGGCAAAGTAAAGAGAAGAAAGGGGGGGAGGCAAGGGGGAAAAAGTAAACGAAAAGAAAAGGAAAAGAACAGCATGAGCCTTAGCCTTATCTGGGGATCACCAGGTGTGTGGTATAGGAAAACAGAAATGTGTTTTACCTTCTCTAGAAAAAGCCACTTCTGATGGACATGAGGGGGAAATAGCTAAGCACAGGCTCCAGGAATAATAAACAAACCAGATTTCAGGCTCTGTAGGGAGCAGGAAGGGGCTGCCTTGCTCACAGTGGTGTCCCCATGCATCCCATGCTCATGGCACATGGCCCAGCCTGATAAACAGGGGGCGGGTGGGATGACAAAGAGCTCTTAGGAATGGACTATCTGCTTTAGGGTCACCCTTTCCCCTGGTTGTAGCAGGAATGACACGGGGTGGTGGAGGTGAGCAGAGGGATGGGAGGGCACAGAGTGAGCACCTTGACCTCAGGTTGGAGCACCCCTGTATTGGGCCCATGCTTCAGCACAGGAGCAAGTATATGCTCATCTCAAGGAGCACCCTTCTCTCTGAAAGGTAAATCTGGACATACTGAGTGCCCATTTGGCTACAGAGCATCTGCAGTCCACTGCCTGTAGAGAGGCAACAGCTCATGGGGAGCTGGCTAGAATACAGAGTCTTGGGCCCCACGAGCCCTGCTGAGTAGGAACCCTCCTTTCCTTAGATCCTGTGGTGGTGTGTAGGCATGTGTGAGAAGCTCTGCTCTGGATGGCCTAGAGATTAATCAAGTATGAGCCTCAGTACTAGCAAAGACTTTACAACCACATCACACATTGCTAAAGAAATCACTTATCTGACCTAGAGAAATGAAAACTAAAGTTTGATTTAATTGCACTGAGTCCTAAAAAAACAACAAAAATGGGAAGTTTATTTAATCCGAATGCCAATCTAATTTTACTCATAACCAAAGAAATTTAAAAAAAGAAAGAAAGAAAGAAGGAAGGAAGGAAGGAAGGAAGGAAGGAAGGAAGGAAGGAAGGAAGAGAAAGAAAAAGAAAGAAAGAAAGAAAGAAAGAAAGAAAAGAAAGAAAGAAAGAAAGAAAGAAAGAAAAGAAAGAAAGAAGAAAGAAAAAAAAGAAAGAAAGAAAGAAAGAAAGAAAGAAAAAAGAAAGAAAGAAAGAAGAAAGAAAGAAAAAAGAAAGAAAGAAAGAAAGAAAGAAAGAAAGAAAGAAGAAAGAAGAAAGAAAGAAAGAGGAAGGAAGGAAGGAAGGAAGGAAGGAAGGAAGGAAGGAAGGAAGGAAGGAAGGAAGGAAGGAAGGAAGGAAGGAAGGAAGGAAGAAAAAAGAAAGAAAGAAAGAAATGGTCTTTTTTGCAGCCAGAAATAATTTGGTAAGACATGAGGAAGAACGCCTTGATAGATCATCAGTCCAACAATAGCATACATGTTTTCCCTCATTGGAATGTTTGAAGCCAGCCTAAGGACAGCAGTCTAGATAGTTGAGAAGATCATGAGCTTATAAACAAGGAAGGAATGGAGCTGATATGATTTTGAAGGTCTGGCAGTCAATCTAGTATTTAAAAGATTTTACCTCAATGTGTACATCAAATGGACACAGTGTCCCTACTTGCCTTTCATCCACATACATGGAAACTCACATGGAAAGGTCAGGAACAATGCGGGGGTTGCTGAAGACATGCCAGAAATCCCCTTGGTATGTCATGTCTTCACCCAATCGCCCGCATTCTTTGGTGTGTTGAACAGCATGGCCCTAATCCTCAGTAATTTGTAGCTTGCTGTGTATTCACACCATGTTTTAATCCCTCAAAAAAATATCCCTCCTCCTAAGACACATACATCTTCTTGTTTATTTTCACCTCCTCCTGCATGTTCGGCCTACACTGCCCCTATTATGTGGCCCAGCCCTACACACACAGTTCCCTGCATGAGGCGGAAGGACACTTGAATGAATGGGTAAAACCTGGGCTCCTCTTCCCCTTTTGCCCGAAACTCACTTCATGATCCACCACTCTGGGCCACCAGCATCCAGGGAGTGTCCCCACCTGCCAGTCACACATGCGCAGAGTGTTCTCCTAGCCCTACACAAAATGAAGTTTGAAGGAAATACAAGTGTCTAAGTAAAAAAAATCCAATAAGCAGGAAACAAGACTTTAAACTCCTGTCATTGGAGAATATTTTGAATACTTTAATCACTGTTTTGGCCAGAAAAGTTATGGCATGTGCTTAATCATTAATAGCAAAATCTTCGCATTGTTCTGGTACTGAGTAACAATTCACAGAAGCAATATTATTAAAAACCATCCAGTCAAATCCTCGCTAATGAGTCAGACAGGTAGTTAATAGAGCTCAGAGTGTTGCCATTCTGAGTTAGCAGAGAAATTCACTGCCCTTCCCTCATGCATGCATACTACTTAATGAGTTTTACACTGCTGGTTCTTTCTTGGTGTCTCCCCCTTCATCTTCTTGTACAATCTGAGCTCAAATCAAATTATTGAAATTTGCAAGGAAGGTAGAGTAGCAAATAGCATTTGGTTCCACAAAGAGCTGATGTGTGGGTTCTGATAGAAAAGCACAACCAGCCCCCTCCTCAAAAGAGCCTTCTAATCCTACCAAATTCTTGTTTCCCTGATTGGTTTTATTTCTTTCCCAAGATCGCCCAGTGGTGTATACATACACAACTTAAACCTGTGTATGTCATGTTGATTTGCTTCTTGGAAAACCACAATAAGGATAGGAACTAATGAACAGCAGATTAGATGAAGGCAAGTGAGGGCCCACCATGACCTATGGCAGGGAGAGGGACCAAGAGGGTGGTGCCTGTCTCTGTTTTTAATAGCCACGTTATTACAGAAAATCAAAAGTCGGAGAGAAGAGGGACGGCCTCCTTGCAGAGTGTGTCGAGAAGTCAGTGGAGTGGAGGGGCAGTCATCAGGGCCGAGCAGGATGTGGAGCAGGCCAGGGCCTGCACGCCCAGCACGAGGTATGTGACTGAAAGGCAGGGAGCTAGCCCGCGGCAGGTGCAGCGCAGCCAGTGCCCGTCGGCCCCAGGAAAGGAAAACCTGCAGGTGCAGTTGGGACATGCCCTGAGCCTCCAAAGCCACGCGTTTTTCTGAATAGCTGTCCTATCTTCATTGTCTGCCTGCAAGATTATGGTTTGCAGTGGGAGGGGACAGGAGGGAGGGAGTGGTTTGGTGGAGTCTCCAGCTCTGGCAGCTTTGATGACACACACAGGCTGCTCCAGAAGTGAGGTGCAGTTGGAAGAGGCTGAGACTGTGCAAGGGGAGTGTTGGTGGTGGAGACTTGTCCTGCCAGCCCCAGGCAGCCCCTGGTCCCCCTGGGAGGGCTCTCCTTTCTCCAGAGGCTGTGATGGACACAGAGTTTGCTGGCTCCCACTCAGCACCTACCCTCCCGTCCTCCACACGGAGCATCTTTTTCCTTCCTCCTTCAGCCATCCTTGGGCTGATTGACGACCTTAGCACTCCAGAACTCGGTGCTCAAAAGCCCCAGAACTTCCAAATGCCACCTGGATTCTCTCTGCACACCCCAGGAACCCACACAGTGCCATACCCACTGTTGGGACTCAGTGTCCCTTGTTCAAGGACCTTAGTCTCTCTGGGAGGGCTTTCTTCTATCCTGATGTCTAGATGACACTGCAAACTTTGACTGGGACCCCCGCTCCTAACACACAGTTTCATTTGGCTCTCTGCTTCTCCAAAAGGCTTTGATCCTTAGAGACATTGTTTAATATTTCTATCAGTAATTTTGTGAGTAAATGGAAGATGCTGAATTAAGTTAAGCTACCTAAACCTTAGAAGGTAAATGTAAAGTTCAATAGCATCATCATCACTATTTAATCTCTTAAACCACCTCAGCACTGTGAAAGGGAAGATCAGGCTCATGACCTCAGCCCTCAGAAGGGAGGCTCAGCATGGCCCCCACATGGTGTGGCTGCCAGTGAAGGCTTCGTTACCCTGCTGTCACTCTTTGCTCTTTTTTTTTCCTATTTACTTGTTTCTTTGGGTTTTTCCTTCAGCCAGAATGCAAATCCATGAATGCGTAGACCTTGCCAGTCTTATGGTTGTCTTCCCTGACCCCACACATAGATAGTAGGCACTCAATAAATATTTGCTGAGTGACTGAATCCCAAAACAGGTGCTACTGAAAAACTTTTTTTTGTACTGGATCTCAACAGAGTTTGTGTGCTCCGGGTAACATTGTCTTTTGAGGAAGTTGATACGACACTATTATGTGCTCCACAGTACAAAGTGAGAGGCTGAACTGGCATTCCTCGGTCCAAAGCAGCCCTGAAGGCCTATGATTTATTGCATGAAATCCTGAGCAGAAGGCAGTATTTTAATGCTACCCATAACTGCATGGGCTTCAGTAGCATCCTGTTCATTTGGTCAGCAAAATTGAAAATGGCCCCTTACCGAACAAAATGAGTTAACCAGGGATATTCACATATCCCTGGGAAAGTTACTGGGTAAGTATTTCTTTGCCTGGAGAAGGGTAAGAGCTGAGTCGAAGCCTTTACTGGAACTCTACACATGGAAGTTTATTAAATGGAATATATCTTTCAAATAGTGAAATGAAAGTAAATAGACTCCAACTGATGTATATAATAAATTTGGTTTGACATAAATAAATGTTATTCTATTGACATGGCTACAATAAGCTGTGACAATCTTCTAGGGAACAAACATCATTGTGAAACTTAAAAGTTGGATTGTCAGATATTATATGATTGCTAAGATGAGCTTCTGCAGGGAGCTAACTGATTGCTCCCAGGGGATGATGACTCTACTGATGTTCCAAGCCCTGGGTAGAGTTATAATGTCAAGGGTTTCAAATCTTATGGTTTTTAGTGCATGGCTAGTCACAAAATCTTAACTTTTAAAAGAAGGGAATGGGGGCCCCTGGGTGGCTCAGTCGTTAAGCATCTGCCTTCAGCCCAGGTCATGATCCCAGGGTCCTGGGCTCGAGCCCCACATCAGGCTCTCTGCTCAGCAGGAAGCCTGCTTCTCCCTCTCCCACTTCCCCTGCTTGTGTTCCCTCTCTCACTGTTTCTCTCTGTCAGATAAATAAATAAAATCTTTTAAAAAAAAAAGGGAATGTGTAGGTCAACAGGATTGGTGATTTTATGGTAAATGTTACACTGACTGAGGAAAATCTTCCTTTCTTAGCAGATACCTGTTGCATTTCAGAAGTGGATGATGTCTGAGCCAGCTAGGAGAAGGTGTGAGGGCAGTTTGGTGCTTCTGAAAGGTTGCCTGATTCTCCCTGTGTCCTGGAGTGCTTTAGTAAGATAGCAGACTTTGGGAGTTCTTTCAGGCTGCATTTGCCATGATGCTCACAGAGCTGGCCCACCACAGTCCTGTCACCTACATCTCTTCTTCAGAAATGGCCTTGCTTCTACCTCCTCTTGCCTGACAAACTCCACTCTCCCTTCATTTCAAATTTCACCTCTACTATGAACTGTCCTGGTCTCTGCCAAAAGGCCTGCACTGCCCCCCTACCACCACCACAGAGCCTGTGGTGCAAACCTCTCTTGAGGCATCATATAGCATTGCACTCATTTATCAACTTTGATTTCACACAGGCCAGTGCCTTCATGTGACATATGATAATTCTCCACTAAAGTGACAGATATAAGAAGAGTGTTCTCAGACCAAATTCATCAACTCTAGAGAGCTCTGAAATTTCCCCAAACATGCTCAGAATTCAGATCTTCTACCCTCATGAGTGACAAAGGTCTGTGTGACTATACATCCTATACTAGCTTCACGGTACATGGCCCTCTCAACAAGTGTGCCACACCACAGACCTGACCATCACTGGACTACATTCTCCTCTAAAAACTCCATCTCAATTGTTCTGAATTTTGAACATGATCTGCTAAATTCCTGCCTCTCAAACTGTAAGATCATTTCACTTTAACCCCCATATCATAGATACCTCCATCATTTCATCCCTACATCTTCTACCAAATTACCAACTTGCACAGACCTTACTTTATTTTCTCTTCCTGACATCCCTTGTCCCTTTATCTCCATCAGAAGAACTCCTTCACCTGCACCAGACTTGTCTAGTCATTGTCTTGTCTCTGTCAAGAAACTGTCCCTGGTGGCCCTTGGTGAGATTTTACCACACCTTGCTAACACCCCATATTGTAGTCAGCCACTTACCGTACAACTTCGTGCTAGTGTACTTTCATATTCTACAAAAGATAAGCTCCTCAAGGGATAAAATGTGCCTCATTTATCTGCAATTCCATGTCAGCATATGACTCATTAATATCTCACCTGTGTGAGGACTCTATATGCTCACCTGGGTAGCATCCATAAAGCTGAAGGATTTGCAGAAGATAAAAAAATGCCTGGATCCTCTTAGAGCACTCAAGGAGTATTGCTAAGATCTAAGGAAAACAAAACCTATTCATGTCCTTCTCTATGGGCATAAAATTCCAAATGGGAGAACAAAACACGTCTTCATTCAGGACCTAACATATGTAAAGAATCTTACCTCACATTTCCCCTTTCATCCACAATGCAATACAGCCACGAGCTCCTGGAAGATTTCTCTCTGCCTCGGGTTAATCTTGGGTTTTCCTACAACTGACAGTCATAATGAGTGCTCATCACATGTACTGTGGGTATAAACCACATATGAAAGCTATAGGTGGCTGGGTAACTTGGGGCAAATTCCAAAATATGATTAGCATCAGTACATCAATGACTTATCTTATGAGCCTATCTTTCCTCTGTCAACTAAGAGGCAATTCATCCTTGATGGTGTAGGTCAAATTCTACTCCCATATCACATCTCCAACCCTAGCTTCATCAAAAAAATAGCAAAAATTGAAAATAAGAAAGGTGTGCAGGAATTCCATTTTCTGTCCTATGAATTCCTGACACCATCTTTGTCTTTACCACCAAATGGCAGAGTTTGGTAGATTTAAGGGTCTTGAGAGACGTATTCACCACTGCTTCTATCCATTTTCATATTTCAGCATCAACTGGCACATTGCCTTCCGTGTTACAGGTGTTCCATAAATGTTGATCAGTTGATTAATGAAAAGAACACACTGATCACTGATCTGAAGGGAACATCTCCCAGGAAACTGAAGACCAGAGTTTCTCATAAACAAGACTGTCATTCTTTAGAGTTACCTTGGCCACCAAAAACACAAGACCTATTTCCCAAATGTATTCATTGAAGAGCCACATCCTGAGTCAAATGGTTGGCAGGGCTGGTTAAATAGTATCCATGCCCTAACCCAGGTAGCTGCAGGATTTTTATTACTTGTGTGGTATTTTTTACTTTGCAAATCACTTTTATGTCTATGACTGCATTTGATCTTTACAATGTCCTGGAAGTGGCTGGGGCAGATGTGATGATTAATGCATGAATAAACTGAGGCACAGAGAGGTCAGCAGACTCCAGCTCCAAAGTCTGCGTAAGAGAAATGACTATGAACAGGATAGCAAATGCTAGTATGGAGAACCCCAGCAGCTTAGTAAGACAAACAAAGTCCATGTGCAGTTGAGTCCAAGAAGGAATGAATGCAAAAGCAGAGGTCTGACTAAAGTGTAATGGAACACAGAGGAAGATCCAAAGACCAAACTCCCAGACATGCACTCTCTACACTAAGAGAGGTCCTCAGCCAGTGGGGATCCGCATCCATGGGACCTGAGCGAGCACTCCAGCACATAGACCTTCCCAAATGCTGCAGGTTCTGAAGGGATGAAAGGGGCTTTGAATATGTGCACCACAATAATTATGTTTGTTTTAATGAAGCAATGCATGCTTCTGTTGTGCTATGGTGCAAAGGCCTAATTATTCAAACGCAGCCATTAGTTCCCACACAACAGAGATGACAGCAGATGTTATAAAGATAGCATCTCTTGGCCATCTGCCCACCAAGTCCAGCCACAAGGACACTTCAAAAGCAACAGCAGCTCCTTCCAGGAGCATCCTACCTCATGTCCTAAAACATCAGAGCCCAAAGTTGACTTGAGACACCTGGAGGGAGATAGGGGTCAACGCGGCAGTAATGGCCCTCCCTCCCCCAGCTCTCAGGTAGACAAGGTGGCGTCTGGGCCTGGTTAGCACAGAGTGATCTGGGACACCTGGAGCCCTCTGTCCTACTGGCTGTTTTCACCCAGGCAAGCAGCTCCCATCAGGACACAGAGCCTGTGTCAGGAATTCGTTTCAAACCTACAAGGCTGAAAGGAAATCATTCATTTGACTGGAGAACAAGATGTGCCCAGAAACCCGTCCAACTTCTTGCTGCCACCACCAGGAAAAAATATATATATAACTAGCTGAATTTGTGTGGTATACTGTTGCTCAAACTTGAGTACTCAGAAGCAGGCACCAGCCTGCCTGCATTTTTCCTATCCCAGCCCTATGAGTAACAGTTAGAAAAACACAAAGGGCTTTCAAAAGTTCAAAGAATTAAAAAAAAAAAAAAGGTGACTGCATCATTATCACCACCAAACTGTTGAATATTTAAACTTCTATTAAAAAAATGTTTTTAAGTTAAGAGACTATGAGGGATTTTTTTTCTTTGCATCAACCATAGCAAGGAGATTTCCTAGAAGTGGAATCCCTCAAGGCCTCAGTTTCTTTGTTTCCTACACATACATGCATGTGCACACATACACACACACATGCACACACACCTGTCTCTCCAGAAAGCAACCTGACTGGAAACACGAGACCTCAAGAGAGGAGAGAGAGGGCTCTGAAGAAATTATTCTTCTTGACAAAGATTTCTGCCACCTTGTGTTTGAATCATGTTTTCCCTCTGGCTTCACTTCTCACTTCCACCAAACCATAGAAAGAACACTGCCCATAAAAATTGCAGTGTAAAGTGTTCCTGGTTTAAAAAAAAAAAAAAAAAAAAGAAAGAAAGAAAAAGAAAAAAAGTGGGAGAAAATCTTCTGCCATAATAATGAGGTAAACCACACTGGGTTCCTGCTAGCAGGGACAACAAAGCCACGATCTGCCGTCACAGGGACACTTCCCCCTCGGAAATAGAAGGAGGGGGTGAAAAGTACTAAGATCCTACAGGATGTCCCCTCCACCACAACATGTTGTGAAGAACTCCTATTGGTGAGGGATTTCCCAGTTTCAATGCATTGTGGGGTTTTTTTTCCCCCCGAGGGGAAATGTAAAAGAAAATCTAGGTAGGAATGAATTCAAAGACCTTGCTTCTTAGTGCAGTAGGAGGAACATGAACTTTAGAAAGACTACAAACTCAAGAGGGCTCTGGAAGTTTATCAATGTAAAAAATAAGCACACATTGTAAGAAAAAAATTAACTAACAGTCAAAATGTTAACAATGCAAAGTAGCGTGAGCCTGCTGGCATGGCTGGCATTCTACCAGCTGAAACAAAAGGTCAATCACCATCCTTCACTAGGACAGAAAGAATTTTACACATCTGGAAAGAATCTTGAAATGACATTGAAATAGGTATTTTAATCACTAGGAAATCATTAGGTGCCACCCTGGGGGTGGGGATGTATGGAGACAGTGAAGGCCAGGTAGATTATGGGCCCATCTTGTAGGTGGGAGAGTGTGGCCCAGATGGTGCCCAGCCTCACAGCTAGCTCACAGGTGTAGGTCTGAAGTTGAAACAATGGAAGGTTCAGTTATTACCCCATTTTACAGATAAGGAAACTGGGACCAAATAATGGGTCTAGGGTAATTCAGCAAATAAACAGCATAAAAGAGCTCTGACCCACAGATCTTTGGATCTTTGGACCCAGTACCCTCAACTTCTACACAAAACAGCTCCATGAAACTGTGGCCTCAGGTCTGAATGCACAAATGGAAGATGCACTATTAGGACGAGATGAGTCTTGGGTCCACGTTTGCAAACCCTTTCTAGCAAAGCAGCCTCTCTCTCCCCCCAGTCACAGGTATGCCCTGAAGCACAGCCAGGAGCCCAGGGGCAGGGTCGTGGTGGGATGACACCACTGTCTTTATTGGGGTTCATGCCCTATTTGCAAACAAAGCTCAAATCCCTAATGCCACCCTACAATCAATACTTGATTTCCCTGGCATGTTTCTTCTGAACAAATATTGTATTTTACATTTTGTCATTTTACTTTCCACATGAAAAACACTAAAGCAAAAACAGGGCAGCTGTATCTTCTGAAGGAAGTGCTTTAGCAATGGGTAAGATTTGCAACAGATTTTAAGACCTCGATGAAGAGACGAGAAAAAGATGCTGCACCACCCAACACAGATCACCTAGGTTCAGTGTGTGGGCCTGACAGTCACTACTCTTGAAGGCTAGAGTGTTCATCCTCCAAGAACCATGACCCAGTTAATCGTACAACTGCTCTTTAGGAACAAAGGCCAGCCCATGCTCCTGTGTGGGACATGGGATTCCTTTGACAGGAAAGATCATTTTCCACAGTCAGCCTTCATAGGAAGAGGCCAGTCTTGGAGTGGGTTGAAGTAGGGCAGTATGTTCTCCTTTGTGGGGCCAGGTATCAGGCCTGAGGTTTCTTGGGGTGGAGAGGAGGTAGAAGCTGAGGAGTGACAGCAAACTAAGGGATGTGGGACTTCCTGGCAATTCTGGAGTGCACCTTGGTGAGGGGTTCTTAGTCTCTTTGTGTGTGGACCACCTTGGCTTCCATGAGGCCTATAAACTTCCTTCTCAATATAATAAATGCACAGAATAACATAAATATGATTAAAAGAAAGCAATTATATTGAAATAGGTTGTATTCATGTATCCTTTGGTTAAGAAGTCATTAGGGAGCTAAAAAGTACATGTGGGAAAAAAACGTATTATGAGATCCAATTTTGTAGTCTCAGACTGTCATAGGCCATTTGGCTTGCTACTTCTGATAAAGGACACCTGGTTCCTACACGATTCAGGGGTCAGAGCATCCAATTCAAAGCTGCAAAGGCCTCTGAGTATTTGCCATGAGCCACTTAGATTTTATATTATACAGGAATGCCAAAGGACAAGCTCAAAGTTAACTAAAGGTGACTTCCAAATACAAAAATATTTGTGTGGAATCATATTTCTAATAAATTGTATTGAATAGGTTTGTTTTTATAGGACATTAACACATTATTTTTTTATATTATATTGCTTTTCTTGTAAGGTACTCAAATCATAAATAAACCCAAGGATATTCTCTCAGAAACAGATAAATATAGGGGATCCAGGATTCAGTTTTAATTTTGTTTTATACATATTAAGAATAATGTTCTAATGGCAAACATTTGCTGTTCATTAGAAGTTTTTCAATGGAGCCTGAAAGCAGCCATATGCGTCCTGGGCCCCTGAGGTCATGAAGAAGCACATTTACTAGGCCCACGCACCTGCTCACCTGCTCCTGGGGAGCTCTGCATCCTGAGAAGGGCAAATGCACATTCAGAGGAGCTAAGTACACAAACGTGTCTGGGCCCGTAGCTGGTTGCCTCCAGCAATCACAGACCCAGACACATGGCTCTATGGAGGAGCCAGAAGGCAATCGCCACCCACACTTGGCCCCCATAACTACCATCAGGACCCTGGCATGCTGCGGCCCACCCCACCACACCACCACCCTTGCCCTGAGTCACAGGGGCCAGCCCCAGTGCCAGTCACAACATGCAACCTTCCCTCCCCACCCAGCCCTGCTCATCACTCCCCACACTCTGTGGACCACAGACCCCTCTGTCAGCATCACCCCCAATACAAGACGACAAGCAAGAGGAAACTGTGGTGGAGTCTCTGACCTAAAGTGCAAGCCCCTCCCAGCTCCCAGCCAAGTGGGAAGCTAAGATCTCATACAATGACTTCTCTGCAGCAGCTCTTTCAAAGGAACATTTTTCAGTTTATGGCAGTGTTTCTCATTTTTTTATTAAGTCAGTTCTTCCCAGCTCTGATTGCCATGAAGCCTGAGGTCCAATTGGAAGTCACAGAACAAACTCACTTTCTGGTGACACCTAGAGAAGAGAAGGCCTGCAGCCTTTCTGAGCTTCTGCTGTGGCCTGGAAGAGCATCCACCCAACTCCCTATGCTGGGCCAGGCACTGCTGGCCTGAACTCTTCTTTACAATGTCTAATTTTTGGAGCAAGCATGAGCCCAATTTTCTCCTCATGATGACTTCCCACAGATGTGGTTTCTGCTCATGGAGGATTATAGCATGAGGATTTCTCTGCTCCTCTCATGAAGCCCACTGACTTCTATATCTAAGCAAACCCTTTGTGAGGTCTCCCCCAGTTCTTAGTCAAAGCACTGGGAGTTCATATACTCAAGAACTTAGGAAGAAGTGCTGGAAGGAAGAAACTCCAGATAAAGTCTGAGCAATGTTTAAATATCAACTGTTTCAGTCCTTTACTTTTGGAGCTATTAAATGGAAGTAATATTGCATCTGACAGATCCAAAGCAAGAGAACAAATGTCTCCTCTCCATGAAAATCGGGTTTCCAAGGGAAAGAAAACAAATACTGAAGGAAAGCGATTCTAAGACTGGGTAAGGTCAGGGAGATATTTTGCTGTATGTAGTTTATTCTTCGGTAGAATGCAGTCACATCATCCACCTCTTCAGGGGAAGAGAGAGACAAAGAATGTTGACATCACACTTTCCTATTCCTCAAATTTACAGTGTAGGCAGTCCTAACTCAGAGTGGGAATAAACACTTGCCTCTGGGTCTTGACTCTATCCTGTGGGCTCCTGGCCCCTGGTGAGGCCCAGACACCTGGAATGCCTTTGAGTACTGCAGTAGGTAATCCTTGCCTAAAACCCCAGCTCTAAAACCGTGGCAAAGTCCACTTGGCTTTCAAACGTTTTTTTGTGTGTTGATGCTCTGACCTGATGTTTCAATAGGACATACACTCTAAGCTATTTGTGGCAGCTCTGTGGCTGACTACTTGGCAAGACGTGGAAGAATCTAATCTCCTCCCATCCCAAAATACACATGCAAAAGTGTGGGTACATGTGCTGCAATGAACATGGGAATGAGAACATCTCTTTAAGATCCTGATACTACTTCTTTTGTATAAATACCCAAAAGAAGGATTTCTGAATCATATAGTAATTCTATTTTTAATTATGGAACTACCTAATATCTATCAACAGAGCAGTTGTGGTATATGCATATAATGGAATATCATTCAGCCTTAACAAAGGAGAAGATCCTGCCATATGGACAACATGGATGAAACTTGAGGACATGATGCTCAGTGACATAAACCAGTCACAAAAGGATAAATACTGCACGAGTTCCCTTATGTGAGGTGTCTAAAGTAGTCAAACTCACAGAAAGTAAATGATGGTTGCCAGGGGTTGGGGAGGGGGCAATGGGGCATTGTTGTTCAGTGGGTATAGTTTCAGTTAGCAAGATGAATACATTCTAGAGACCTGCTGTACCACATTGTGCTTAAAGTTAACAATACTGTACTATACACTTAAAAATTTGTTAGGAGGGTAGATCTCATGTTGTCTGTTTTTGTCACACACATACACACACAACTCAAACATATGGAGGGACAGCTCTGGCATGCCCTGTGCAGCCTTATAGAATTTAAAGTCTTCACTCACACTGCTCTCTCTGTCTGGAAGACCCTTTCCTCCTGCTCTTCTTCCTACACTTGTGAGGTGCATGGGCCCTGTCACTCTATTATAAATAGGAGGCACCTGACGCTGCCAGGTGCTACATCTCCAAGATCCTGTCTGCCATATGGTGCTGGAGCACAGCAGGCATCCCATCCCCCTGCCGTTACCCACCTTTGGGTCTCTCTGACTTGGGGAAGATGGTATCGACATCTGAGGGTTGTTTTTAGGAGAAAATAAATAATTTATATTAATACTTAGAACTATATCTAGTGTTAACTATTATTTATATTGTCATTAATATTATTAGTAAATAATTTCTTAAAAGCATTTTCTCTGATATATTTTGTTTCCCTTAGACACTATTTCTATATGCTTATGTTATTTTGTTATATTATTTTCCACAGGAAGGCTTAGTTCATTCTTTGTTTAACCTGGGTTTAAATAATCAAACTTTCTTTTCATTAGCCCCACATAAAAACCACAGTCATTGAATAAAATTTCTTGAAATGTGGCAACGTCCCTATGAAATGGACACTGCAAGGTTGTGGTGACCTTGCATGTGTCCCCAGTGCAGATATTTGTATATGCTTATTTAGTTTCTGTGGTGTGTTTTGTTTCAGACTGGTGGATAGGGAAGTGTGAAGAGCTTAGCTAATCAGGATCATTTTTTGGGGTTACTTGTTCTGCACTTGAAACCTTTCCTACAAAAAGTTCCAAGTTTTACCCCCTGTTCCAATACCTGGAATATGTACTGTCTATATGCAGACCAATTAAAGGCAACTGCAAGATTCGCTATGGTGGAGCAAATCTGGGAACCCTGCTTGTAGCATGGGAACTGAGCAATCAAGCTTTTCACAGTGATTGAAGCTGCAGGTTTAACAATGCCAAGGAGGGATGGGCCCGGCCTCCCTGTGAATTCATTAATTGTGTTTATTGTACATATTGTCTACCTGTGTCTTTGAGGCATGGGATCATAAAGTGTGAGTGACAGCACCTCAGTTACAGAGCTGTTGTTCCTGCTCAGGTCAGGTTCAAAGGAAATCCTATTAGCGGCCCAACTACTGGGATTCCAGCTTTTCCTAACAGGCCAACCAGCCCAGAGAAAACCTAAGAAGTTCATTCCACCTGACTGGCAAAGGTTATTTCCAATTTTATAAATATAAGTGGATCACCTAGGGAAAAACGTGAGTTAAGGGAGAAAATTATGTATCTTTACTAAGAAAAGCCAGTAGACATTTAAATCTGACAGTGAAGGACACTTACACAGATGGCCAGAGATGGCCATGACACAGAACAGTAATACCTCCTGGTCCTTACTCCAGACATAGGCCAGAGGGCTGCTCCCCAGGGCACTGATGGCTCTCACGGCCCCCACACCTGGCCTGGTTCCAGAATAATTTGTGAAGGTCCTGGCCAGGTTTATGAGAAAGTCTCTGCCCTCCAGCAACAGCCATCAGGCTAATCCCCTTCATATCCTATTTATTTATTCATTCTTTAATTCCTGTCTTCTGCAAAGTCACACATATGCAAACCAGCGGTACCACCCACTGGGGCTTCCATACATAAGAAACACCATCATTCATAATTAATATGTCTTATCAGGAACCAGAAGAAAAAGAAGTGGATATTGAAAGAAGTATTTCATATTAATTTCACTTGAGTAATTAGAGAATCCCCCTCAAAATTTTAAAAGTAACCTAGAGATCCAAAGTTTTCACATTAAGATAACATATTCAGTATGGTCTTCTTATCTGTATTTACTCAATAATCACTACTTGGGTCCAGGTTATGCTTTATATATTAACCTCATGAATGGTTTTACCTGTGTTAAGTGGTTTAAATATGGATGACACATTATCATAATGATAGACTGTAATAATTAGATGCAAATTACCAAGAATAACCCATGTTATTTTATAAGAATTTAGAGGGGCCCAGTTCCCACACCCATGGAATTTACAATCTCTGTTTTGTGAGGTTCCGTGTTCACTGTCAATATGCAATACACCATATCTACTATTAATAATTAGGTCAATTAATTGGCTCACTATTGCAATATGTGTACTTATTCTGATATACATCAATAAAAGTTACCACATACATTATGAGTTTCAAAGGTAATTCCATGAAAGAAATGCAAGGAACTGATCTTGATAGGAACCAGTGTTAAATGTTCTGCAAATAAAGTACAACTTCTTAAAAGGCTTTTCTAAAACTATACTTGTATTTAATGATTGAGCCAATCACTAAACTCAACTGCCTAATTAACAGTTTCAGTGGGAAATATGTCTTGCCAAGAGCAGCAGTGTGGTGAAACAAGCTCATCATGGCACATGAGAAACACCTGTTAAATTTTCAGGAAGTTTTTTGGCTGTTTCTTAAACTTTACCATTATTTAGCATTAAATTATATAAACTTATATCTTATTATATTAAATACAAAAGTAGTAAGAACTCAAAAATCATCACTTCCCAAACATTTTACTCCATTTTACTGTGTGTTCTATGTTCTTGAGGGGTTTTGCATCTATCACATCAGTGTGGTGGAAGCTAATGCACACCTAGTCCTAGCTCCATGTTTAGTCACGAGTCATTGGTAGCACAAGATGAGTTGTGGGTGAGTCTTTATGCCATAGTAATCAGCAAACATCACAAATCAGGGTTTGATTTATTGTCTGCCAAGGTTTAAGGAAATGATGAAGAAAATGTTTATAATGCTGATTAAACCTAAAAGTGTGTTGTGTATATAGCTGTTACCCTATGAAATAACACAAGAAATTGAAAGAATGCTCCTTCACTGTTCAAAACCTACTATCCAATTTAGCAAAGAGGTCACTCATGTCCTGAAGAGCCCATGAAGCCCTGGCATTCATCTTCACGATTTCACTTTCTCTTTTCTCGCTGGCTTAACTATGAAAATATCAACCCACGGTCATGTCAGAATCACATTTGTACATCTGCTGCAATGCTAGCTTGGCTTAGGTCTGTAGACCTAAGATTTCAGCAAAAACCAACAAAAGTATTCTTTGAGAATCAAATGGAATTTATGATAAAGAATAATGTGTATTTTATTATTGTTTGTAAAATGTATGCAAAATATATTTATGTCAGGATTGTTGATAATAAAATTATGTGTGTATACAGGCACACATTTTTTTTTCCTCTCTGGAGAGCTGGTTGTTAAACATTTACTAGCACAACATTGGCTTAGTGTCTTTATTAGTTTTTCTCATATGTATGAAAATTCTAGCCAATTTAAAGGTGATCTACTTGCCTAAATGTTTTTCCTAAGGAAACAGTAAGGGATATTTTGTTTTTGTAGAAAGGAGAAAGAAGAAAGAAAGAAAAGAAGAAAGAAAGAAAGAAAAGAAAGAAAGAAAGAAAGAAAGAAAGAAAGAAAGAAAAAGAAAGAAAGAAAGAAAGAAAGAAAGAAAGAAGAAGAAAGAAAGAAAGAAAGAAAAAGAAAGAAAGAAAGAAAGAAAAAAGAAAGAAAGAAGAAAGAGAAAGAAAGAAAGAAAGAAAGAAAGAAAAAGAAAGAAAGAAAAGAAAGAAAGAAAAGAAAGAAAGAAAGAAAGAAGAAAGAGGAGGGAAGAGAGGAAGGAAGGAAGGAAGGAAGGAAGGAAGGAGGAAAGAATTCTGATGAAATAATTTCTTTGGTGATAATTACCAAAAGATAATTTACCAAAATGCTAGTACTCAAAAACGGTTTAGATACCCTCATGCCAGTATCATTGTGAATTAAAAAAAATATCATCCATGTTTGTCCACCTAAACTATATTCTTGTCTAAACATATAATAATTGTATATACCTTAAATTGTTTTTTAAAGATTGTTTTCCTAAAATTTTAGTTACATTAAAAAAAAATTACACACACATACCCACACACACTTTGCTTTTACAGAAGAGACATCAAGGATACAACAACATCCTTAGTGTCCAGCTTCTTCCCAGAAGCCCAGGCAGGAAGGTCAGCCCAAACAAGAAGTAAAAGGGCACAAGGTCCCATTCCTGGCTCTATCACCAATCCCACAGGGGTTTTGCCTAAGAAAGCCCATAACATGTTCCAAAACACAAAGAGACAAAGCTGCAGTGAGAGCTTTGGTCATGCCAAACTGAGATGAGATATAGATTATGCCAAGACAGGGTACAGCTTAAGAGGCATTGAAGAATCTCCAGAAGCCAGAGGAGACAACTGAAGTGAAATAATAAGCAACATACTTCTGGGGGCAAGTATCTCAGGACAGATTTTTTTTAAATAAAGTAGTATGTCTGCAATCATTCTTTTTTTGCACCTAGAAAAATGCTTCACCACAGTTGGGTGAATGAATGAATGAATGAATGACCGGTATGCTGAGCCTGCCACCAGGATAGGCGTAGTTGCTTGAAGGCTTTATGTTTGGAAAACACGAAGTTGAAAATTTGCTTATGGCATTAACTTTAAAAACGCACGATCTGTGCCAACCCTTAAAGCAGGAGGAGGAAAGAAACTACAATGTCTGCACCAAATCTGGCCCAACACCCACTTCGTAAATTAAGTTTTACTGGAACACAGCCATGCTCACGCGTTTGTGTGTGTGTGCAGCGGCTTTTGCAAAACAATGGCAGAGTTGAGTAGTTGTGACAGAGACACGATGTTCTGCAAAGGCTAAAGATTTACTATGGGGCCCTTTAGAGGAAAAGTTTGCTGATCCTTGCCTTAGAAGAGTTAATGTGATAGGTAGAATTCTTCCAATGTTTCTTTCTTTCATATGGTTCCACAGGACCAAGGAGTGTTTCCATGATAATTCATTTGTCTAACTAACATTTATCGAATGTCTATTCTGTCATTGGAAATAAATAAGACACCTCCCTTCCCCAGTCTGGCTGGCCAGAAGTTCTAGTTGGAAAGACAGAAATATAGATGTTCAATGTCAGGTCCAGAACTTGGCCATGAACTTGAAGGAGATGCTCTCCCTCAGAATATTGCAAGTAAGTTCTCAGGTTTCACAAGACAATCATCTCTCTACTTCTTTGATGCCACTGGGGTCCTGCTGCCTAGAAAAGGGGTGAGAGACTAAGGATGACCCCAATGGGGGTCATTTGACAAGTGGCTCCAATCCATACCGACTCCAGGTGCGGGTCGGGGGGTGAGGGATACCAGATGCTGCAGTGTGTACCAGGCACTGGGCTAAGTCCTTCAGGAGCATCACTTCAGGCGATCCTTGCAGCCAACCCATGCTGGCCCTGCGGACTTTTTACATTGCAGTGGGGAGACTGAGGTTCAGGGTGGGAAAGTTTCCCAGCATGCCAGTGGTAACAGGTGGTGGAGTGGGAACTGAGTCACTCTGACTTCAAAGCCAAGCTGTTAGGCATTCTGCGGCAGTCTGAAGCCTGAGGGAGGAGGGAGTTTCCAGAAGTAGGGATCAGGGAGTGGGTAGAAGAGGTGGAATGTAGAAGAAAAGTGAAGACAACTACAATCCCCTCCCGCTATTACACCTTTGATATCCCTGGTGAACTTAAGTGTGGGAAGAGACCCTCAACTTCTGTCTGGTATCTGCCCTCAATGCTGCCCTCAGCCAGCTGATTTTGGAGAATCCAGTATTCTGGACTCTGTCTTATTTTTTGTGTCAAAAATCAGCCTTAAAGGGAAAGAGTCATAAATGAGCAGGCAGCAAAGATGAAGTTTTACATTGAGATAATAACTGAGAAAAGAAGAGTTACTCAAAGATACCATAAAATGTATTTGCAGGGCAGAACTATGCATCTATTTGGAATTCTCATTCCTTAATTAGGGAATCAGGTAGACCTGGGTGGAGACTCAACTACATCAATTAGTAATTGCTCAATCTTGAGCAAGTGTCGTAGCCTCTTAGAGGTTTCCTAACCTACAACACCAGGGATAACAAGGTCTAATTCCCAGGGTGATTGTGACAATAAAATGAGGTCATCCTTGTAAAACAACTTATTATGGCACTGGGCACATAAAAGGCTATCAATAATGCTGCTGTTCCTGCGCTAATCTTATTAAGATGGATAATTTTATTATTGGTATCACAGTAGGTCAAGTTCAATGCTAAGAAATCAAGATATAAAGGTGAACAAGGTGCAGCCTCTGCCCACAGGAAATTCGTGGAGGTTGGCAGAGTAACAGAGATCAGGAGAGATACAGACTGTAGAATCTCTCTTTCAGTTCAGCTGCCTATAGTGTTATAAAATAATAAAATTAAATGGCATTAAATATTAAAGAACTCAACACATTTTCTTGCTTCAGTTTGATTATCATTCATAAAGAGGAAAAGCTAGTAGTGCGTATCACAATTGTTTCCTAATCCTCATCTCCTGGCGCCTTGTGTTTCTGGTGCTACAGACTGTGCCCACTGGGCTGCCACCCACAGCCCCCCATCTAGGCAAGCCCCCAACTGTCCCTCACCAAAACTTACCTCCCTTAAGCATTTGCACAGACATTCTAATGCATGGCACTAGATGGACAGGCTGTTGCCTCCAAAGCACATGTTTTAACAGACTATTGATGCCATGACTATGTAACGGACACATACGTGCATTTCTAGTAAGGCTATTGGGGGCACAGAGGGCAGGTTCAGTGGCCATCTACTTTGTGTTAGCCATCCCAGATATTCAGAGGAAGCCTCCACTCTGATAAAGAGACTCACATTGTAAATCCAGAGGACTTCCATTCATTCCAACCAAACTAGCATCTTGCTCCATGTGGACCATCAGACCACTTTTTCCTTTTGTAAAATATTAATTATTGGCCTGTAAAATATTAATTATTAAAGAACTCAATACATTGTGTTGCTTTAGTTTGTTTTTCTATAAAAAGGAGAGGAGAGTAATACTTATCACAAGGGTAAATTCCAAGGGTTGTTCGAAGCTGCTCAGAAGAAACATGCTCTTTAAATAAAACATATGATTATACTATCTACAGATTAAGATAAATGTTTTGTGCACATCTTATGTGCCCATTTGTGGATATTGCAAACACAACTTCCAAGAGAGGTAAATTCAAAATATTGGGAACTTATTTTCTATACGCATACAAAGCTCACCCGGGAAAACAATATGCATTAGTAAAGAGGAAACGGATTACTTGTGTCCAACTAGCTGCAAAAGCAAATACATATAGACATAGTTTTAACGAGTGGTGTGTTGGTAAATTTTAACAATACATTTTTGAGGGGCAAATGAGAGGTGAATCCCCCTGGTCTGACACATTTGCCCATGTTGGTAGTATAAATATTTCCACCAGAGCTGAAGTCCCTAATCAAGGAGCTGGGGGAGAGCCCCAGTCAAGCTCTTTAGAGCTGGTTTCAAGCAGGTTCAGCAGCCACTGAACCATAAGCTCAGCCCACTAGGTTCAGCAACATGGCGAAACAGAAAAACTCTGGATGAGGTGCTGGGAGATGTGGCTCATGTCTCAGTTCCAGAATATTCCATGTAAGTTACTTATCTTTGGGACCTGAGTTTCTTCATTTGTAAAAAAAAAAAAAAAAAGGTAGTAACAGCTGTCCTAGAGGCTCCATGAGATTGTCATGAGGACGAAAGTTTATTAGAGGTACGTCACACTCTATTTCCATGCCATATAAGTTTTTGCTATTATTACCATGGCATTCAGCACATAGCATGGCAACTATACATCTCAATCTACTATACATATCTTGATTAGAGTGCAGAAATCTCTAACTTCAATCTGACCACTCCGAGGTGTTCACTGAGTGTGCAGAGCAGTGATCTAGCCTAGTTTGTAGTAGTATTTTGTCACTAGTAAAATTTGAAATCACTCATTAATCTAATTATTATAGCAATTTTGGATTATTCTAGAGTTACTCTAAGAGTTTCCTAGTCATGAGGAAAAGAAAGCTTAATGCCAGACTGTGTGGAAGCTCCTAAGATAAAAGATACTTCTCCATAAGAAGATGGAGCTAGAGCTACCTCCACACTTAACTGACTGATAAAGCAGATTATTATAACCTTTCTCCTGGAATTCAATTTGAGAACAGCATATTATATAAAAAAACTTGAACCCCATATCCCATTAACTCATTTCAGTTAAGGCCTTCAAAATACCTGGAAACTGAATCTGGATTCCTACTGGTCATGTGATCTTAAGACTTTATCTTCTCTAAACTGGGAAGGATGAGAAATAAACCTGGTTCTTAGGGCACTCATGAGCTGTTGAATCAACCAGTCTGAACCCTGTCTTATTTCTGGACTTCTTTTTTGTGAGATCATAAATGCCTTTGTTGTTAGAAGTTTTCTCTTATTTGCAGCTCATTGAATCTTTACTAATACTCATCTTAATGTCAAAGATCTTAGAGATATTAAAAGAAAGGTCGAGGGGTGCTTGGGGGGCTCGATCATTTAAGTGTTCAACTCTTGGTTTTGGCTCAGGTAATGATCTCAGGGTCCTGAGATGGAGCCCCACATCGGGCTCCCTGCTCAACCCCCGCACCCTCCCTCTGCCCCCCTTCTAAAATAAATAAATAAATCTTTAAAAAAATAAAATAAAATAAAAGCAGTGGTCCAAGCTCATCTAGGAACCTATGTTACACCTGAATAGTTTAATTAGAGTGCTAGAAAAGTGCTAGAGACAAAGTGCTATCATCATGTGCAGCACAGAAGTTAAATAAGTAGGATCTCCTACACACTGGAAATGATGTCACCTATAGCTCTGGGGGCACATAGCTGGTGATTGGAGTGCCTATGGACATTTGAACATGCTGAAAAGCTGTCTAATCTCTCATCTGTAATTACTTGAGAAAAGCTTTAAGCAGAATGTGTTTCCATCTCCTTGCTTTTCTTTAACTCCATCTGAGTGTATTTTTCTAAATTAATAAAACTCTCAATAAGGAATGAGAAAATGAGGTCAAGAAAATGATATCATTTGCAATATTTGCCTGGTACAGATGTGGACCAACCCACCAGGATGATCTCCCCAAAAAAGAATCCACCAATAAAATGGCATTGAGGGTGTTCCATTATGTTTAATAATGATATTTGATAAGGATGATTTCATGTGTCTCATAAACACAATTAATTATGTTATTCTATTTCTAAAATATAGCAGGGTTGGGGAATGTGTCAGGAAAGCATCAGTATCATATCAGAAGTCAGAGTTTCAAAAAAAGTCAGGCAAAACAAAAAATGTATTTTCCTTTAATATTGAAAAATATAATGTCAAGATGAAATCAAATAAGGACACCAAGAAACATCTATTAACATAATAAAACTTAGAGGAATAAAAAGAATGTAGTGATAACGCATTGAGGAAAAACATTTGCATGTTCCAGAGACTCAGGAGAAATTGAAGACAGTCCATCTATATAAAATATGACCCTTTGAGTATTGCCAAGGTCAATGAGACCCAGAACAATCAGCTTGGTTTAAAACTGGGTTTGTTCATTTTCTTATTTGTGCTAGTTCCTCCCTTTCTTGTATATCTGCCACTTGCTTTTACTTCCCTACCATCCCCCAGCACAATTTTATAATTGTTCCAGGAGAGATACACCACATGTGTTGAAAAACAGAAGGAAGATAGCATGATCAGCCCCTGTTTTTAGGGACTGATTCTTCTTCTGAATGCCTGTTTCTTAATTAGACCCCACTGCCTTTGTTTCTTTGTGGCCTGACTCTCAGTGGCAGTGGGCAGGACAGATGTATGCTCTCAAATCATCTGAACCAGTTTCTTACAAATTAGCCAAGTGTTCTCTCGCCACAACTTGTTTTTCCATATTCCTATTTCCCTTGGAATTTTTTACAAGCTGTCATCCTTCCACAGGTGAGATGCTCACACAGAAGAAAGTTCATTGGCAGGTTATAGAGTATAAGGTTTTGACTAAAGTTTAAAACTATATATTCGGGATCGAGGAAGTAAAATCTGTCTTATAATGAATAGATTTTAATTTTAATTAAAATAGACTTCAATTTTAATAGATTTTAAAATCTACTGGCAAATATTAAGGTAGTTTAAGCTTGAAATCACCTCTTGAAACAATAATCATAATTGCTCCCCAGAAGTACAATTGAAAACACAATCTGATTTTATTCTTCTGCATGTAGCTGTCCAATTTTCCCAAAATCATTTGTTGAAGAGACTGTCTTTTTTCCACTGGACATTCTTTCCTGCTTTGTCGAAGATTAATTGACCATACAGTTGAGGGTCCATTTCTGGGCTCTCTATTCTGTTCCATTGCTCTATGTGTCTGTTTTTGTGCCCGTACCATACTGTCTTGATGATGACAGCTTTGTAATAGAGCTTGAAGTCCAGAATTATGATGCCACCAGCTTTGCTTTTCTTTTTCAACATTCCTCTGGCTATTCGGGGTCTTTTCTGTTTCCATACAAATTTTGGGATTATTTGCTCCATTTCTTTGAAAAAAGTTGATGGTATTTTGATAGGGATTGCATTGAATGTGTAGATTGTTCTAGGTGCCATTGCAGAAGAATGAAACTGGACCATTTCCTTACACCACACACAAAAATAGACTCCAAATGGTTGAAAGACCTAAATGTGAGACAGGAGTCCATCAAAATCCTAAAGGAGAACACAGGCAGCAACCTCTTTGACCTCAGCCGCAGCAACTTCTTCCTAGAAACATCACCAAAGGCAAAGGAAGCAAGGGCAAAAATGAACTATTGGGACTTCATCAAGATAAAAAGCTTTTGCACAGCAAAAGAAACAATCAACAAAACCAAAAGACAATCGACAGAATGGGAGAAGATATTTTCAAGTGACATATCAGATAAAGGGCTAGTATCCAAAATCTATAAAGAACTTTTTAAACTCAATACCCAAAGAACAAATGATCCAATCAAGAAATGGGCAGAAGACTTGAACAGACATTTTTCCAAAGAAATCCAAATGGCCAACAGACACATGAAAAAGTGCTCAACATTCCTCGGGATCAGGGAAATCCAAATCAAAACCTCAATGAGATATCACCTCACACCTCACACCAGTCAGAATGGTTAAAATTAACAAGTCAGGAAATGACAGATGTTGGTGGGGATGCAGAGAAAGGGGAACTCTCCTACACTGTTGGTGGGAATGCAAGCTGGTGCAACCACTCTGGAAAACAGTATGGAGGTTCCTCAAAAAGTTGAAAATAGAGCTACCATATGACCCAGCAATTGCACTACTGAGTATTTACCCCAAAGATACAAATGTAGGGATCTGAAGGGGTATGTGCACCCCAATGTTTATAGCAGCAATGTCCACAATAGCCAAACTGTGGAAAGAGCCAAGATGTCCATCGACAGATGAATGGATAAAGAAGATGTGGGGTATATATATATATATATATATATATATATATATATATATATGATGGAATATTATGCAGCCATCAAAAGGAAAGAAAGTTTGCCATTTGCAACAACGTGTATGGAACTGGAGGGTATTATGCTAAGCGAAATAAGTCAATCAGAGAAAGACATGTATCATATGACCTCACTGATATGAGGAATTTTTAATCTCAGGAAACAAACTGAGGGTTGCTGGAGTAGTGGGGGTGGGAGGGGTGGGGTGGCTGGGTGATAGACACTGGGGAGGGTATGTGCTATGGTGAGCACTGTGAATTGTGTAAGACTGTTTAATCACAGACCTGTACCTCTGAAACAATACATTATGTGTTAAAAAAAAGGAAAGAAAGAAAAAAGAAGATAGCAGGAAGGGAAGAATGAAGGGGGGTAAATCGGAGGGGAGACGAACCATGAAAGACTATGGACTCAGAGAAACAACCTGAGGGTTCTAGAGGGGAGGGGGATGGGGGGATGGGTTAGCCTGGTGTTGGGTATTAAAGAGGGCATATACTGCATGGAGCACTGGGGGTTATATGCAAACAATGAATCATGGAACACTACTTCAAAAACTAATGATGTAATGTATGGTGATTAACATAACATAGTAAAAAAATTAAAAATTATTAAATGCTTAGAAAAAACTAATGATGTAATGTATGGTGATTAACATAACATAATAAAAAAGAAAATATAGGTTATTTAAATAAAATAAGTTATTTATGTAGGAAAAAAGAAAACACAATCTGACTTTCAGAAACATTGATACTTTTTATTTATTTTTATGTTTTTATTTAAATTTCAGTTAGTTAACAGACAGTGTAATATTAGTTTCAGGTGTACAATATAGTGATTCAACATTTCCACACAACACCCAGTGCTCATCACAAGTGCCCTCCTTAATCCCCATCACCTATTTCACCCATCCACCCACCCGCCTCCCTCTGGAAACCATCAGTTTATTCTCTATAGTTGTCTGTTTCTCAGTTTGTTTCTCTCTCTTTTTCTTCCCTTTGCTCATTGTTTTGTTTATTAAATTCCACAGATGAGTGAAATCATATGGTATTTGTCTTTCTCTGACTGACTTATTTCACTTAGCAGCATATTTTCTACCTCCATCCACATCATTGCAAATGGCAAGATTTCATTCTTTTTTATGGCTGAGTAATATTCTGGTATATATGTATCAGTCAATGGACATGGGCTATTTCCATAGTTTGGCTATTGTAGATAATGCTGCTATTAACATCAGGGTGCATGTATCCTTTTGAATCAGTAATATATATATTTTTTATTCTTTGGGTAAATACCTTGTAGTGCAATAACTGGATCATAGGGTAGTTCTATTTTTAACTTTTCAAGGAACTTCCATACCGTTTTCCAGAGTGGCTGTCCCAGTTTTCCTTCCTACCAACAGGACAAGAAGGTTCCCCTTTCTCCACATCTTCACCAAAACCTGTTGTTTCTTGTGTTGTTGTTTTAGCCATTCTGACAGATGTGAGATGATATCTCATTGTACTTTTTTTTGATCTGATGATCAGTGATGCTGAAGTATCTTTTCATGTGTCTGTTGGCTTTATATATGTCTTCTTTGGGAAAATGTCTATTCATGTCTTCTGCCCATTTTTAATTGCATTATTTGTTTTTTGGGTGTTGAGTTTTATAAGTTCTTTATATAGTTTAGCTACTAACTCTTTATCAGATATATTATTTGCAAATATCTTCTTCAGTTCCATAGGTGGCCTTTCAGTTTTGTTGACTGTTTCCTTCACTGTGCAGAAATTTTATATTTTGATGACGCTCCAATAGTTTATTTTTGGTTTTGCTTCCCTTGCCTCAGGAGACATATCTAGAAAGAAGTTGCTAAAGCCCATGTCAAAGAACACGGATACTTTTTTAAAAACATCTTATGTAGTCATGGAAACAGGAATAGGGTGATAATAAAGAGATTTTTAAAAATTTTTTGATACAAAGTAAAGCAGAGTTTCAAGTCAGAAACAATGAGCACATACTGTACTTTCTGATAAAAAATTACAAAAGCAAAATTTGCAAAAAGACAAAGCAGCATTATTACAGTCATACTAGGAAGAGAAGGTTATAGCTGAGTTGCATAAATATTTTCATCAGAACTCCCATTTATATCTCATTTTCCTTCATGTATGATTTTCTGAAAAACAAAGTATTTTTTCCTGAAAACTTTCCATGCTATGATTCTCTCTTTCTCCAGGGGTCACTTATTTACATTTTGGAAAAATCTGAAGAACAGCTGTTCAAGAATTTTTGCTTTTAGGAAAGAATGAAGTGGAAGAAGCACAAAATAATATAGTTGTCCCTAAAAACTACCCATTCATTTTAATTTTGGACCACTAATTAAGAAAATTATAATTAATAAAGAAAAACAGCTAGACTTATTTACAGACCTCGGTAATAAAAGTAATTATGTAATATAATTGAGCCTAAATGAAAAAAATTTGTATTAGACAGTGAGTTTTTCTCCAAATACACTGTATTCTTTATAAATCGCCCCCCAGAAACATGTGTTAGGTGCTCTATCTTTCCCCCATTTCTTTAGTTTGAGAGAGTGCATTGATTCCCTGAGAACAAATATTGAGAGCTGTATAGTCTCAATTGAGCTTTAAGCCATGTAATTATAGCAACACTTGAATTTGTATGGTTTTTTGCCCTCTGAGGACTCAAAGTCCATTCACATTATACTCCCACACTGACTCTTAAGTAATGTCCATGAAGTGCATGCCATAGTTGAAGTGGCTGTGCCACCAGCTCAGGGAGCCCGGGAAACAGCAACAACAGCCCCTGAGCCTCAGAATGGAGCCCTGGGTCTATTGCCAATTGCCCTGATCCTGTACTCACTGGGCTCCACCAGAAGACTCAGGGGAGGCAGTAAATAATAATTCACTTACTTTACATAAAAGTTACCTGCATTTTTAAAGTCTCAGAATTGGGGAATGACTCGGCCTAGTGGCTTGATCCCAAAGGTCAATGCCAGGCCTATTAAGAGAGTCCAATTCTATTCCTTCCTTGAAGTATCCACCTTCTTGAAAACAATGCACTTTTTATCTCCACAATTTACAACAAATTTAAATATTAATTCTAAGTTCTAAACTATTTATACACTTGTGATTGTAATCTACCATACGCTCCTGTATAGACTGTCAATCCATTGCCATCAAATGGCTTGTCCATAGCTGGCAGAAAAGCGTTCCTCTGAGCGCTGGAAGCATGTGTAAGAATGGCCCTCAGGGAAAAAAAAAAAAAAAAAGAATGGCCCTCAGGCATAACACAGTGGAATGACTTAATTCAGGCTGGAAAGCAAGAGCTACCACAGTCATAGTGGGGTGCTTTGTAGATGGCCTACATCCTTGTAGCTGCCATCCGAGTTTTAGGAGTTAACACAAGGTATCATGGGAGCTCATGAAAGGGTAAACTGACCCAGGACTGAAGAGTCCGGAAAGGCCCAAAGGAAGTAGCTTCCAAGTTTAGAGGTGATGGATGGGCTGGTCTGCTAGGGAAAGACAAGGGAAAGCCTTCCCTTCCAGGGAGGAAAAAGCAGAGGTATATATAACAGCTTCCATATAAGACAGCCAGCACCAAGAATTGTCAGTAGCTCAGTACTCCATTAATTCTGAAGAGTGGTTCAAAAGAACAGCTAAAGTTGATACTGGAGAGTTAAACAGAGACCATCACCTATTGAATAAAAAAATAAATAAATGACACCTCTGGAATGTCCCTTAGCAAACACCTAAAAATCTCTTCACATAGTAACAGAAAATTCCTTACTATGAGACCAGTCATCTATTCTTAATTTAATAGGCAAAAATGTATTACCCACAGGCCCCTTCCTCTTTGTAAGAGGGCTCACTTCCCTTCCTTAATGGGACAGATTTTCCCTTTGCACCAAAACCCATCTCTTTGTTGCCCAAGGGCCAGTGTTTACACAACCAGTATAATTTCTTTTCATTGGTGATTTTTGGCCCTGGGGTTATATTTCTTACATTCACAGTGTTTTGAATGTGACATTTAAACCGAACTTAGTCCTTTTCTTCCAAAGCTACGTTAATATAGTAGAAGGCTTAACAGACAATCCAGGCAGAAATGCCTGCAAAAGTTCACTGCAAGTGCCACAAAACGTAAATTGTTTTCCTCTGCATGTGGGATTTAGTGTTATTGCAGAGTTTCAGGTTTTTATGAGCACTTAAAATTTTGGATCTGATTGGGATCTGAGCTCACATTAACTCATTTCAAATTATTGAAATATCCATCTTCTAGTTAAAATAAAGAGGTTACCAGATCAGGGCCATTAAGAACATGCACATAGAGGAAGAGTAATTTTTCAGATAGCTTAAGAAATAATCATGAAATTGCCATGGAAAACTAAACAAAATATATACATGTAAGCGGGTCCAAAATAACCTGATTGTATCAAATAATATTAGTAAGTTTGCATGATTCAATTGAGGGAAGGGCATCACTTTTACAACACATTTACGCTAAAGAATGAGTGGCTTTAGAAACCAGGAAGCCCATCCCAGGTGTCTCAGCCCTAGACATTTTATATTGATCGAGATAATAGTAACTCTCTGATCCTCTGATATGTAAAAACACATGCATGTTGAAGTTTTGCAAGGAGCTTATATTCATTTTTCTCAGCAGGAGAGCTACACATGAGAGTGGTTATAAATGGGCCTCTCCAAGTGTCCTGCAGCATGGTCTCCACAGACACCCAGGTCCCACATAAATTAGGCCCTCACCTTTACACTTTCAGACAGTTTTATTATTTCTACATGTTTAAAAGAAAAGTTAGATAACACTATATCCAAATTCCCTCTAGCATGGAAAATACATATTAAGCATCAGAAAATTTGTTTAAAAAAGCCCAGAATTTTCAACTTTCTTGGCATAAATATCTGATGTTCCATTGACTAGTAGATTTGACAATATAAAATTTCATACGAATCAAATGTAACTTTTAAGCCACTAGTTTGTTTTAATTCTGGGCTGTAAAGAATTTTTTTCTTTCTCTTATCTACTACTTCCCATTCCATTGAAGGTCTTTTCTTTTAACTCCCTAGTTCTCACATCAAAGACTTCTCACTCTTCCAATAGAATAACCAACACCAGCGTTACACTCCCCAAATCATAAATCTGTTTCCATATTCAAATCCTCTGCCTGATCTAGACTAACATTTGCAATATAAATCAAGTCTAACTTGACCATACTTTCTAAACGTTCTAGAAGAAAAGCAAGTACTCTTCTGAAAACTGGGAACAGTGTGTCTTTTTCAGTCATAATCCTGAAGGAGCTGAGATGCCAGGACTCTGTAGGGTAGGAAATGGGAACAACCTCATGGACAGGTCCAGACACAGAAGCTCCAAACTCCTTCTAGCCTGAGGGTGGAATCTGAAGAGGAAAAGTGGCTTGGTGGGTTATTCCTCCATGTGGGAGTTTAAGACACTTGAAAGATTTTCTAAAAACTTTAAAGAGTAAAGGACATCTGACTCCAGCACCTCTGCCACTTTAAACAAATTTGATAAATAATTTTCATAAATTTTATACTAGCTTTCAGTTATGCAGATGAAGTCAAGGATTATTTCCACCAGAATTTCAGAAAAGCAGCTAAGAACACAGGCAATCAGCCAGCAAGAATGAAAGCTAATTAACTTGTTTTCACTTCTTCACTTTTACTATTCACAGATCTATAAAATGTGAAGGTAGGAAGCTGAGAGTCAGAAAATGTACTCTGTTACTCTGAAAAAGTTCAAGAAGTGCTTGCTTTTAGACAGTATGTTAATAGCCAAGATATATTTTTTCCATTATATACTTGATGGTAGTTAATAATTAGTACTGTGCAAAATTTTAAAACATTAAGTAAAATTCAACATCTGTAAGTAGGAAACACAATATCTGTGTACGCACCATAAGAAATTATAGATAGATAGATGATAGATGGATAGGTAGATAGATAGATAGATAGATAGATAGATAGATAGATAGATTTAATATCTATCTATAATATATATCTCTGATATATTTAAGGAGGTGAAAAGTTCTTCACCTCAGAAAAAGGAAGTTATACAGAAAAGAAGTACCCAGTCAATGAATTTTACTCTAGGATGTAATATGTCAGATAGACAAAAGCATGCAAAACATGTGGCAGTATTTAATATACGCCCAAAAATGTGAAGACTCTGAGCTTGAGTAAGTACATTTAATAATCAAATCGTTTAATAAACAATCATAAACACCATAATGAAAGAAAGTTTGGAATGGACAGAAGCTTAATGATAATACTGTACATTTGTATTAATCTTACGTGATTTTAGTAGTGACCCTTCTTACAGACTCCAAGGAGTACCACCCTAGGATTATAACCGTGTAATAATGATAAATTGATATTGCCACAAGACACTGCTTTATCTTTCCTAAACCTTCCCATATCCATCATATTTTTGGATGACACTTGTTCATGCATCTTTCTCCAACACTAAGCTGTTTTGTTATTTTTTTGTCTTCAGAACCTAATATCTGACATTAGAGAAAGTTTTTCAAAATTTATAAGATGTGGAGATTGTACATAATTTTGTTCATTTTAAGGTAGTTATCGTGTTTTAAATTTTGTTATCCATTTTTTCCAGTTTAAGTGAGAAATAATAAACATACATCACTGCGCAAGTTTAAGGCATATAGCATGATGGTTTGGTTTACATATATGGTGAAATGATTATCACAATAGGTTCAGCTAACATCTATCTTCTCTATAGATAACAATAAAAAAGAAGAAAAAGGAAAAAAAATTCTCCTTGTGATGTGAACTCTTAGGATTTACCCTCTTTAACAACTTTCCTGTATACCACTGAGCAGTGTTAGCTTTAGTCAGCATGTTGTGGGTTACATCCCTAGTACTTGTTTATCTTATAACTGGAAGTTTGTACCTTTTGACCACCCTTCTCCAGTTCCCTATCACCTTCCTCTTACCCATCCCCCAGTTCTGGTAAAGCACAATTCTAATCTCTTTTTCTATAAGTTTGGTCTTTTGTTTTATTTTGTTTATGTTTTTTTTCTATTTTACTATGATTTTTATTATGATTCTGTTCTAATATCTTTATTAATGACTTGGATGATTTTTTTAGTATAGTTGACACACAATGTTACATTAGTTTCAGGTGATTTGACAAGTTTATACATTATGTTATTGACTATATTTTTTATGCTCCACTTTTTATTCCCATGACTTACTCATTCCATAACTGAAGGCCTGTATTTCCCTCTCCCCTTCACCCATTTTGCCCAACCCCCCCTTTCCTCCTCCCTTCTGGCAACCATCAGTTTGTTCTCTGTATTTATAGTTCTGATTCTGCTTTTGTTTGTTTATTCATTTTTTTAGATTCCCATTTATGAGTGGAATCATATGGTATTTGTCTTTCTCAGTCTGACTTATTTTACTTATCATAATGCCCTCTAGGTCCATCCATGTTGTCTCAAATGCAAGATCTCACCCTTTTTTTATGGTTGTGTAATATTTCAGTGTGTATATATACCATATTTTCCAAATTCCAAAATACCAAAAAAACACGGGTTTTTTCCATGTCTTGGCTATTGTAAATAATGTTATAAAAAACATAGGAGTATATATATATATTTTTGAGTTTTTTTTCCTTTAAATATATTCCCACAAGGGGAATTGCTGAATCATATGGTAAGTCTATTTTTAATTTTTTGAGTGCCCTCCATAGTGTTTTCCTGAGTCCTGCACTACTTCATGGTCCCACCAACAGTGCACAAGGGTGCACTTTTTTTCACACAATGCCAGCGTTTGTTATCTCTTGTCTTCTTGATGATGAAAATGAGGAGAAAACAATAGTTTTTTTTTATGGCATTACTCAGACAAACTCAAAGCATTTTAGATTACACACATTAGTCATTTGAGTATCTCCATCTTTTCCTGACTAGTGTTGTTGTCAGAACAGGGCATTGAAGGGAATATTTACCACAGGCTATTTCCTATTTCATTGTTAGTTGCCAAGGGCTGCCTTCTGGCCACTGGCCATTTGATGATGGGGGAGAAATCAACAAACAGTGCATCATCTTTTTTTTCTGTCCTGGACTATGAACATTTCCAGCTCTGACAGCAGAGGAGTGGCGCTGTGGGAAGTATTATTCTCTATTTCTGTAGAAAACAATACCAGTGAAAGGAAGTGAGCCCTGAAGATTAGCCTCCCTTCTCAGCGAACAGGTAGTTGGAAATTGTCCAAGTTTTATGACTTTTGTAAGAAAAGTGTACTTTTCCATCATTACTAATGTAACAATGGTTATGTCTTCAAACCACCAAAAAATTATGATCTGTGTGGCCCTGATGTAAAAAAACTGTATTTTTTTCTTCTGGAGACAATATTTAACTGAAACCTATGTTAAAATTCTAGCGTTGGAACAGACCTCAGAAAGGGCTCACTGTAAGGACAGACCATTATGTATCCTTTTGTTTTTAGTTTCTAAGTTTGAAGAATCCACCAGATTTTTTTTGAACAACCTGTTTTAATTAATTTTATATTAGTTCTTCTACCTCTTGTAATCTGTTTCCTGTAAAAATATAAATTATTTTGTACCCAACTTTAGCCTTTTCTTCTTTAGGTTAAAACAACTCCAACCAACTCAACCTAGGCAGCAGGGCGGTGCTTGCCAGGTGGGGGATCGGACCTTCATCTTACAAGCCTAGAGGTCTCTAGCAGGCAATGCACCCCTTGGGGACTTGGTAGGGTTTGGGATAAACAAGGCATACCTTCCTGGAACAAGAGTTTTACTATACTATGGAATTATGGGTCAGTTCTCTATTAAAGTAAAACATGGATAAATTGTGGAGTAGCAGTATGAATTATTGAAATTAAAAGAAAACATTGTGGGAATCTGAAACCCGAGAGCCCCTCTGGTCAAGCACAGGATGACCTGCCCTACCCTCTCCTCACTCTCCTGGCTTTTGTGTGAAAATCATGGAATTTCATCCAATCCCGAAGTTGGACAGTTCTACTTGGAAGCAAGAGGGCTTCCTATAGTCCTACCCAGAGAGAAATTATTACTCATGACCATCTACAGATGAGTAACTACTAAAAATTTTACCCAGTGATAAAACTACCCAACCTATCCCCAATTTGGCTATTTACCATGGGAAAAAAAATGGACAAAAACCAGTCTAAGTGGATCTTCTCTACTATTGATGGCTGGAGGCCCTGAGGCACTTCAGGATTAAAGCTGGACAGAAGAAGAAACAAATAGTGACAGAGTTCAAGCAGTTTTAATCAGCGACTTCAATAAAAGGAAACATTGATTCAGGTATTATGTGAAAGCTACATTGATCTTTTGGCTCATAAAAAGAGCTGTATATGTTCTATGACTCCTCTGCTGAGTAATGTGTATGTGTGTTGGGTTTAATCTGGGAGAAATTAGTATTGGTTACAAGGAACTAATACAAATTGTCAAGACTTAAAGATGAAATAATAGATTTCAAATGTCTTTTGAAGAAAATTCAGTAAGACAGAAAAACAAATTTTGCCACCAATTGCTAATTATGAAATAAGTACAGTAATGGGATATTTCCATGTGCGTCCTCCAAATCAGTGTAGTCTGTCCAGCGGGGCTCTTCAAGCCCCAGGCCCACAACATCGCATAAAGACAAACCTGGCATGGCGTAGTCACTCGCTTGTAAGTAATAGTGGAAATGGTTCTGTGCGTCCTACCACCTAGAGGTCCTTAAAATGATGAGAAGAGGTGAAGAATGGAGAGAAGGAAACAATAGATGTAGCGATCAGAGGAGACATCCCACACAGCACAGATTTCCCACTTGGTCTCCAAAACAAAACAAAACATATGGTCAACTGATGGACTCATAGTTCCAGAAAACATTGCACCTGATTGGATAAGAAACATGTTTCAATGTATTTAATTTTCTTTAAAATATTCTAATTGATATGACTATTATGCCCTGCCCCAGAAGGGAACTTTGAATTTTACTACTGATATTTTGAATTTAACTTGGTTTATGTGCCCCCCCAAAAACCCATGCCACAGGGAGAAATGTAAATCTGAAATTAAAACAGAATCTTCAGTGTTCACTCCATATTTTCTAGGATCTAACCTAAAGCCGAGGCTTTTGAGAGTAAGCCTGAAAATCCAAGCTGGACTATGTGTAACTCGAGCATTTTTACTTTCTGTTTTTTACTTTTTTATACTGTGGGCTCAGCTGAGATCAAAGTGTCAGTTTTCACAGTGTATTTCTTAGGGAGTGAAGTCAGTCTCCTATACATCAGTTAAGCCCCATTTTTGACAAAATTGAATAAACGGCAAATGTGATTGCTGGCAATTTTCCCTTTGATACAGATTGATTCTACCAGTGTAGAAATGATAGAGTAATTCTAAGAGAGCTGTTAGTTTAAGATCACATATGAATCAATGACTGGGATCAGAACAAAGATGCTTTTCTTTAATTTCTTACTTGCTCTTGACCACTTGTTATGGCAAATGAATGCATGAAAGGAATTCTCAGCTTCTGGATAAAGCATCTGTCCAGGTTTGGCATGGCCTTCAATGTACCGTTTCTCTTCTTCTTCTTTTTTTTTTTTTGTTTTGTTTAATTTAAAATTTCTAAGCTCCACAAACTCCTTGGCACATTTTCTAGGCTCTGTTAAGCTCCCTGATATATTGTCTTAAGAATCTTCTTTCTTCCTTAACAACTCAGGATGTCTCTGGTGACACAGCTCATGTTAGCCTGATACTCAACTAAAAGATATTCATTTGTAGCTGCTATAGGAATGTAACAAAGCAGGATAATTTAATGATAAGAGAGCAGAAGTTGTTAGGACTAGATGAGATGACATTGAAGAGGAAAGCTCACCGAGGGCAAGAGCCTGATGCCCTGCACAGAGCTGCATCATTGTAGCAGTCCACGCTATCCATCAACTGGAAAGAAGGCAAGCCCTACCTCTCACAGAGTGTGGCTGGTCATTGGAGACCCACGGATGTGCTCAGTGTCACATTCATCTTCAGTTCAGGCAAATGAGCATTTGTTGATTAGATTTCTCACATGCTGCTAGCATTAAATGACAGGGAAAAAAATGTTGCTCAAAAGTTATTAATCTCACATTGTTTGCAGATTAATTCTGGAAACTCTCTACTTGTATTCTAATGGTCTTCATGTAACCCAATGCCAAATTTGCTAATCAATTTTGTTTTGACCATTTACTTTATGGATCAAAGATAAAGCACAGTGATTTCTTTGGTAAGTATAGTCTCATGGGATAGCAGCCTTGAAGGGATTTCTCTTACAAATCACTGATGATCCTAAAGACTGTCCTAAACCTAGCTATGCAAAATGTTTAGCTCTTCGATGTTAGTATTTTGATTTTAATTTCATTTTCCTAACCTATTTTGCATGTCCACTGATATGTGGCCCTTAGTAAGCATCTTATGCAGACCAGGCTTCATGCCCAATAAGAGGTCAATGAATGTGTGGGCGCTTCTTATCAGATGTCCCCTTTCCAAAAACCAAAAGATCTTAGGTTGCCATGTGGGCTCTAGACCTGCCTCTTTGCTCCCCTAGTAGATACAAACAGGATCAGAGGGGCACAGACTTAAGCAGGGCTGACTGGGAGCACCAAGAGAGACGTGCATGGGGTCAAGGATGAAAGCTTTTTTTCCCAGGCATATCCTGCAATGCCAAGTTGCAGCCTGGAATTTTTACAGCAGAGTTTTAAACCCCTGACAATGAGAGTTTATAATGGAAATGCTGCCAGACCTTTAACTATGGCGACGCCACTATAATATTTATAAGTACCTTATACTCTTTCCAAACACATGTGCTCATTACTTGTGTCTCTGCTTCTGCCTCACTTCGGGGGAACCTCTCTGTATAAACACAACAGATTGGCTTGCTTATACTTCCAGGACTCTAATTGCTCTCCATCTCTATCTATGAGAAGAAAGCCAGCCCCGGGGGCCAAGCAGAGAAGCCTCTCCCTCTGCACTTCACACGGCTACAGTACTCTACAATGCAGACTTCTCTTTTCACTTTTGGCTATCAGAGTGAGTCAATCTGCACATCCCTTAGTATTTTCTTATAATTATTTCTTTCAATGATGCACCTGAAGGAGAATTAACTGGTGGGTTGGAGACAACCCGTGAACCTACTGGGTCTGACAGAATCTGACCGTGAGGCAGGTTTTAAGTAAACAGGGGAAGAGGCGGTGCACATCAGTGAAAGGCCACTAAGAGTGCTGACAGCTTATCTGGTCCAACATAAGTAGGTTTCCAGGGAAATTGATTGCTTAATAGTGATCAAGAATGACAAGGATTTCCTAACTCTTTTATGCAAACCTCCCAGCTATTGTGCGTCTGGGCACAAAGTCATGCTGAGCTGTTGATCTGTGAGACAGCAAGTATGGCCTGCAGGTGAGAAGGCACAAACAAAAGGAAATGCATCCTCCTCCTGGATGGACAGAGAATGGAAGCCAGCTCTTGGGCATGACTCAGGTCACTGGGCATCCACGTCTGCAAGATGGAATGCAAAGCAATACTATGGAGAGAGAGCTTCTATCACTCATGCAGGCTGCAACCAGCTTGGGTGGCTAGTCCTCAGAAAACAGGTGTGAGTTTATTGGAAGTGGCCTCGTGGCCTGAGACTCTCAGTCAAAAATGAATGAGGAGAGAGAAGCACAGGTTTGTATACAAAAATTTAACTGCTAGATTCCAAAATCATGAAAATAAGTAAAGATTGCACCATTGAGCCAACTTATCAGGTCCCTCAGCACCCAAAGGGCAGAGTGGGTGGTCAGCCAGTCCTCTTCCAGAAGCACTGCCATGCTCGGATGTGCAACGTGGCCAATGCTGACATTCTCCAGCCACGTGCCATCTCTCAGAGTCCAATGTAAAACCCCAGTGTTGATGGCTTCTCATGACAACACACAGCCATGTGGAACATATTGGAATGTGGACTAATTAACTTATTCAACAAACATTCTTCTAGAATAAGGTATCCAAACAGATGATATGTAGCTAATTGAAGGGAAATGGCTCAGTAAACAAACCATCACTGTGAAATGTGGAGGAATCAGCAAGCACTGTGGCCAGCTGAGCACCTGACTTTGTGGCCAGCTGAGCACCTGATTTTAGGGATGGGAAGGAAGAGGGCATCTTATCTGAAGAGCCTGACACATGCAATAGTCTGGGCACATTTTGTCCTTGAAGTAAAGAAGAGTTTTGGGGTGAGCCAGGAAGAAGAAGCCAAAGGTGCCCACTGCATATGAATTTCTGTCTGCTTATACTGCGGGCCAGCAGCATCGCCAGAAGCTCTATGATCAAAAGAAGGAAAACTGTCTCAATTAATAATCTGACCATTAATATCATTATCATGCTGGTGTTTTTAGTGTTGAATAAAGGAAAATAACCCAGCTGGCATTTGAATTTTAGAAGAGATTAATATATACCAATTTTACTTAACTCATTATTGTTCACAGAACCACATGCCAAATCCACTCTGTATCACTGCTTCTTTTTCCCCAAATCTCTGGCATTGTCAGCACAACAAACTAAGTCAACAATCATATTCAGAGCAATTACTGCAACTGGTATATGAGCGTACACCTTAATGTAAACAAAATGTGCCCCTGCCACTGCAAAGAAAAAGTGATACAGTAAAACAATTGGGAGGTTCCTACAGAAAATGTAGCACAGAGGGAATACTTAATAATACCTCCAACTCAAGGAAAGATGGTGTCAAAAGAAACAAGTGGAAGGAACATCAAAGTTTTTCTCTTTCCTTCTACAGGGACAAGACAAAGGTGTAAAGGAAGTAGGGCAATCACCCACCTACTAGGAAAACTCCAGACCTCACCAGGTGAAGCCTGCAGATTTCAGGGCTAAGCACTAGGGACACAAAGTGAGGTGGGACTGGCGTCCCTGGTCACGGGTGTAGGTGCCTGTGTGAGCTTGGACCCTGCAGTGGTTAAGTAGCTGTGTTTACACACACGAGCCCTGACACCTGCCCTGGGACAGAACTGTTGCTGCACCCCGTGCAGTCTAATTTAAGCACTGTGTTTTCTAACTCGTCTATATTTGAGTGGTTGATTTCAGATAACCCTTGAAAACAGGAAGCAAATGTCATAATTTTAAAGAACTATTTGGCAATCAACCCATAAAAAATAACAATCCTAAAATTTTTAAGTGTCGGGAAAAAAACCTCAGAAATTTAATGTTAAGTTTCATGTGTGTTTTTTTTTCCTGCAGTTTGTCAGCATTCATTGTGGAAGACATAAGAAGAGTAAAGATTTAAAGTTGGCGCCTGTGTGGCTCAGTCGTTAGGCGTCTGCCTTCAGCTCGGGTAATGACCCCAGGGTCCTGGAATCGAGCCCCGCATCAGGCTCCTTGCTCAGCGGGAAGCCTGCTTCTCCCTCTCCCACTCCCCCTGCTTGTGTTCCCTCTCTCGCTGTGTCTCTCTGTCAAATAAATAAAATCTTAAAAAAAAAAGTTGACTAAATAAATGAATAATTGAAAAATTCCACAGTCCCTCTCCACAAGAGAAAGGTGAGGTGATAAGAAATCACTTTATTTCCAATTGTAGCACATTTTCAACAGAGGAGAAAACAAAGGATCAAACTTTAGCAAAACTAAAGTTAATATAATCACCATGTTGAACATGAAAGAAAAAAAAACAAAATAATGGAGAGAAATTTTTTCCCTTTCCCACGAAAATGTTGCCATCATATGGCAAGGAAGAAATGAGTGCCGAGGTGGTGTTTACAGGGACTCCACCCTCCAACTGAAGGAGACTTCTGAATTAGACAGGAATGCCCGTTGCCCAGGGCAGGCGCGTAGCACCCTGCAGGGGCCAATCCTCACAACAATGTCAACCAAGACAACAGACAAGGCAAACATAGGAGTGAAATGAAGGAAACTTGAAATGAAATCCTTTGTTTCAGATTTGGATATATTAAATCCAGTCACATATTATATAAAATCCACTTGTACTGAGCTAAACAGATAAATGAGGCAGTGACCTGACCCCGCTCAAGCTTCTGGAAACCTATCTGAAATAACAGTGAGCTTCTCTGCCTTCCAGTACTACAAATGAAATGTGTGTTCCTCAGTCCAGTACAAAGGTCACTCATCCAGAAAGCAATGCTGATACACCTGTTTGGCTTTGCCTGCCTTGTAGTCTCTCCCAGCTCCAACTGGTGCCTCAGAAGTATGGTGGCATGGCCTATGTCAGAAAGCAAGTGGCATTAGCTGAATCACCTCCTGGAGAAAGAGTACTAGTCTCAGTTTTCCCTTCTGTGAGGAAAGAACTGTAACATGGTTACCTGAAATATCTCACTGGAAAATGACAGTAAGTCTTTGGGGAGAAATTACGTTTTTCTGATCTGGAAAATGAGGTACCCACTAAGTCACAAAATTTGAACACACACCCTGAATGCTCTAGGCCTTCTTCCCTTTCCAAATACATCTTGTGATATGATAAGCATATAGTGAAAACATTTTCACTTACTTTGAGCTTTATTGAGGACCCCCACTGATCCAATTACATGTTTCAACCAGCAATCCGATTCCAGACTCTGGAAGATATCCTGAAATTGATATAAACCTCACAAAAGATGCATCTCCCTCCTTGTAAAGGATGAAAGGGGAATCATCCAAAAGATGGAAAGGAATTACTTAGAAAAGTGAACTTTTCCCCTGTCTCTTTATAATAAGCACTCTCTTGGGAAGTATTCTTCCAGCCAACAACAGAATAGAGCTCTTCACGTGAGCATGAGGCTGCATAAAGAAACAGCCAGAAAACAACCCTCTTAAACAAATAAACAATTCAGCACTTGAACTTTATGTTCCTAAACTCTGCCATCATTAATCACATTCAAAGTTTGTCTTTAGGAGCCTGAATGAAGGAGTGGGAGGTGGAGGGAAAGGAAGGAAAATAAACTCCTGGGCCTAGTTAGATTTGAGAGATACGTCAGAGATGAAAGCCCACCTCTTCTGCCAAAAAAAGACTTTAGGAAGCTTGTTAGAGGTGGCCCGTGTGGATACTATGGGATGGCTATGGTGGAAATCAAACAACTCGTGAGCCCAACACTGCATGAATATCATTTCAGCATTCTGAAAATGAATCTCATCTGGATTTCAGTAGAAAACCCAGGAAGGGGTCTGAAAGTACTTCATCCATGTGTTTATGTCCTTGTTTAAGAAACAGAAAAAAAACCTCAAAGCACAAATATGGTTGGCCAAGTCCATCTCATTAAAGAGTCGTGAATGCAGACATCACGGATGCAGGAATGAGGAGAATAGAAGACATAGAGCACAGAAGCCACCAAACGTCCCCCATCCCAGCCTCACATAGCTCCTCTTGTCACATCTGAACCAAACATGCTAGGAGCAACATTGGATGGCCATCTTCCAAGCTGGGAATGGAGCAAGAAGTCAACCCCTTTAGCTTCTTACCTGTTCTTTGTAATTGTTTTTTTTTTTTTCCTTTTTTCAAATCTTCAGATTCCCTTCAGATCCTATAACTCCGCCATCACCTTCATATTTACAAATGAAATGTTCTGTTTCAGAGAAATCTAGATGTGAGGTCATTGGGTTGCCTAGAGCCACATTCCATAATGCAATGATGAGAGCCCATCCCCTGAGGAGCCAGGCTGAGCATCATTGTGTATTTTTTGTATATCCTGCTTATGACACAAGAATGTTCCTGATTTATAGCAGTTAGTGAAACAAAAGAAGCGTCTTCTCTTGCATTTTGTTGTTGTTGTTGTTGTTAGAAAAACTGCTGATTGCTTTCTGGCTGAAAACTGTCTTGCTGGCTGTCAAAGAACACTATCTAAGTGAGGAAAGTCAGCTGGTTGCTATATGTTTGATGAGGCAATAGGACGTGCATGCTGAGGGCTAATGTAAGCCAAGAGGTTCATCACCAACCCATGGATATCATGAGCTTGATCAGAGATCTGCCATCTCAAACCTTTCCAGAATCTTACCCATTGTTAGTCAAGGGAACAAGAAAAGAGTCATTTAAATAAATGTCTTATTGCTTAGATATGCCATATAGGCTTCATCCTTATCCCCAACCACAGAAGCAACCTTAGAAATGGACTGTGTGCTTTGCTAATTTAACAGCAAGAGAACAGAGCAACTGAAAGTCATTATTCTGCTGCATCTCGCTTCTAAGTTTTATCCTTCAACGCATTGGAAGTCTTGCGTGTATGTCTTCCTGGGAATAGTTGTAAGTTGACATTAACAGAAAAACAAACAAAAGTGAACTGAACAATGAGTAGATCAAGGTCTACTGTTACATAATAAATCAGAGTTATGACAACAGTGCTTCCCCTGCTTGGAGTAAGGGCCACTCCAAAGCATTTCCAGCTTTAATGGAAAAAAGTTATTATATTCTAATGTAACTTTAATTACTTTCCATAATGTTCTAATATGATTTTCCTTACATAAAGCCATGTTGAAATCCTGTTATCTTTATAATGGCCAAGGATGTGAGGCCAGGGGGCTTCAGGACACATCACATGCACTTATCAAAGGACAACTATCTACTCCAGAGGACATCATTATGTGTTTTGATGTGCCTTTGATGTAAATGAAATGTAAACCCAAGCAGCTCCAGCTGCTGGGGTATTGTATAGACACCCAAAGTGTCATCCAGCTTTATATAATCATCTTACTTTGAGTCTTTGGGATGTGAATAAAAGTGAATTCTCTCTGATGTCATTTCCATAACAGTTAACAGCAACTTGTTCCTAGATAAAGTTCTGTGACTACAAACCTGGCAATGAGATACACACTTTCAATTTTCCACATGAAACACTCAGCCCAGACATAGCTAAACTTTCAAGATCAAAATTAAGCAATAAACCATAAGATTCAAAAGGAAAGGAAAGAAAACAAAGCTGAGCAAGATGTAGGGGAAAGAATAGGAATGGGGTGTATTTTGACTGAATGAGCATGTTTTGCTTATTGGGTCACACCACACCCTCTTTCTAAGTGTGCATTGAAAAGTTGGCTACAAATGTACATAAGATGTGATCATTTTGCAGCTTAAAAAAAATCTCTCTGAAACTGTACTTGCTAAACCTTTCTGGTTTTGAGTTTTAAATTAGGCTTAATCATTTTAAATCTTATTGCAAAAAATAAAAATACTAGATAATTGGGCCTTTTTGTCTACCTAAAGAGACTTCAAGATTTAAACCATCCATCAAAATATGATAAAAGTTATGGACTACAACAGGTAAACTATTTTATGATATGCTTTCTAATCATACCATGAATGATTCAGGTCCACACATTCTTTCTCTTTCTGTATTTTTTTTAATGTGTTAGCCTGATTAGGTAGAAAAGTTCCTGTCATACACTGAATCATTTTTTATGAAAATAGAAATTGTGGATCCATGATATAGACAGATTACAGTGAATCTTGAATCTTCTAGGATTGTAAAGAAAACCATGTGTTTGGTGTTATAAAAGTTCATATGTGAATTTTTCTGCAGAGAAAGGACTGTTCCTCCTTTATACTATCCAGTGGTTACCTGAACTTAAAGAAGAGTAAGAGCCTCTCACTTTGGCATAACCATTTCAATATGTTTATTTTGTCTGTTCATTGATTTATTAGTCAACTAATAAGTACTGAGTGACTATGTAGGATCCAATCATAGATAAGCCAGATATATTCCCTGTCAGGGGTTCTTTGGGCTAATTTGGGGATGCAGGTGGCAAGAGATTCCATGGAAGAAGTTCAACTTACTTAGCAAACAGATAAGACTTTCTATCTCAACCTGGGGCCTTGGGGAAGAATGCCCAAGCAATATGATTTGTTTTAATCTATTACAGTTATTATCCTCAATGATCCACAAATCATTCCATCTGTAGCCTCTTCCTTATGATGCAACTCTAGTAGACTTTGAGAGTGTGTGTTCTTGATTTCTTGACAAGATATTCTGGTCTTGTACACTTCCTGCCCCACACCTGGAATTAGCCGATCCTCTAAGAAGATCTGGTCTCTTTTATTAGGAAATAATATTTAAGGATCATAGCCTGTGTGCTACAAGTTTTAAATTCAATATTTTTTAAAATAATAAAAAGAAACTCAAACTTCACATAGGAGGTTTAGTTTCTGAAATCACAGAGTTAAATAAAAATGGTGTTACAGGAGATAGCATGAAGTAATAGGAAGAAAATGGATAGATCTAAACCCAAATCCACAGTCTACCAGCATCAAGTCAATCTCTCGTAGGTTATCTCCTCATGTCCAAAATGGAGACATCATTATGTTCTTTAGGATAATGGTCAAGGTTAGATGAGGAGAGGCATTTAAAGCACCTGGTGACTGCATATTCCATATCTCATTGAATGTAAAAGGCCATAGATACCAGATGCCCTTCAGCTTCCATGGCCACACATTGCCATTAGAACAAAGGCCAAACCCCACCTGTCTTGTCAAACTCTGCATGACTGGCCCCAGAGACCTCTGGTTCCACCTCCTAGTGCCTCTTCTCAATCTCTGGTTCTGGCTTCACAGGTTGCTTCCAGCAACTGGCTCTCAGCTCTCCCATAGGCTGTTCTGTCTGCTGGAAGCTCTTTCCATGGGGTTCACTCCTCTATTGTTCAGACTTCATTTTAAATAACTATCTGGCAAAGAAAAAAAAAAACTTCTTTGTTCTATCCTCTCAGTATGGAATATAGGAGGCTGTCGTTTCTTAACCTGGGTTATCAGATCATGTCTTTCCACATTCACTCAAATATAACACTGTGTCTAAATTCTCTGTTTGGAACTTGAGGATCAAAAAAGTCAAACTTCATGTAATTACATATCAGGCAGTGCTGATGGTGTAAGTGTTCTAAAGCCCTTTCATCAAAGCACTATCAGTTGTATTGATGGGATATCTTTTTAGCATGGTAGTGGAAATTTTGAAAACCAAGATTATATCTTCCCAAATTTTGGCCGAGATAGTAAAATATTTTATCAACAATGATGAAGGTAGTTATAAAATGTTCTTATGGAAGTTAATCTAGAACTCTCTCTAAAATGGTCATAAATACTGTAGGTCCTTAAATTATATGTCACAGGGAGCAAGTACTGATTTGACTATTTATTAGGTGTGGATCAAAGGGGAAAACCACTTAACAGAACTGGGCATCAGTTTTCTCTGCTAAAAACTGGGAATAATAACAATTCCTAGGTCACAAAATTGTTGTAAGGATTAAATAAAACAATGGAGGTAAAACAATTGCAGGATTGCCTGTTGAACTTCTGCTTCCAACCCAGATAGAATAACAGGAGCCTTTTTACCCTCCTGGCTAAAACAATCCCCCCCCAAAAAAATACACACAAAATATATGAAAGATTTTCAAGACACTGGTATCAGACAACAAAGAAAAGTAATCCCCAAGAGAGGAGAATCAGACCAGGGGAGCCCTGAGAATGCTCAGCTGACTACCTCAGGAGAGTTCCTGGCCATGGCACGGGGCAGGGGACCCCAAGCAGAGGTTGGCAGACACTTGAGGTGAAAAGATGAAGCTGAGACTCTGCAGAGATCCCAAGAAAGCTAGTGTTGGCAGAACTGGAGAGGAGAGAAAACTTTGTAAATCGGCAGACAGTCTCTCTCATGTATTCAATTCATTACTGATCATTGCAGCATGGCTGGGGAAAAGAGTATCTGAAAGGAGCATAGGTAAGAGTGCCCAGCTTTCACACAGTGCTGGGAATAGTGTCTCTTCCCACCAGCCAGAGTGGAAAAAATCATGACTCTCCAGGCACTGGACAGAGTACTCAGGAGGGTTTTAACTCCATGGTGGGAGTTAACTTGGGTTTTAATGGGGTTTTAACTCCATCACCCAAGAGTGAGTACTGCCTGGTCCCACCTACCAAATCTTAAAAGCAGTACATGAGATCCAACAAGATAAAATTCATGCTGTCTGCCACATCATTAAATTAAATTAGCAGGCACACTAAGAAGCAGGAAAATATAACCCATAACCAGGATCAAAATTAATAAATCAAAACCAACAGCTGATACAGATGTTAAAATTAGCAAAGACATTAAAATGGTTAAGGTAACTGTATTTCCCATGTTCAAAATTTAAGTAGAAATTTGGAAGATATAAACTTAAAAATTAAACTGCTATAAATGAAAACTATCATGTCTGAAATGAAAAATATACTGGATGGAATTAATGGTGGAATAGACATTATTGAAAAAAATATTAGTGAACTTGAAAACAGAAATAGAATATATCTAAAATGAACCACAAAAAGGAAAAAGAATAAAAGATAATGAATAGAGCTTAATTGAACTGTGAGACAACTTCTGAAAAGGCATTTGAAGAGGAAGGGATGGGAATAGAAAAACAATTGAAGAAATAACTGAAATTTTCCCAAATTTGATGAAAACTGTAAATTTAAGAAACTGCAGCAAGGCACATTATCATCAAATTGTTCAAAACCAGTAATAAAGAGAAAATCTTTAAAGCAGCCAGAAAGAAAATTAAAAAGACATGTCACATAAAGGACCAAAAATAACATGACAACAGATTTCTAGCCAAAAGTATTACAAGCAAAGACAGTGGAGCAACATATTTAAAATACTGAAACAACTGTCAAAATAGAATTCTATTCAGGAGAAAAGATGAGAATCTTTCAAAAATAAAGGCTGAATAAAGATTTTTTAAGACCTACAAAAGCTGAAAGGATTCATCACCAGCCACCAATTTGCACTACAAGAAATGATAAAGGAATTTCTTCAGGCTGTCAATTCATCAGCAGAACATTTCAATATTTATGGACCCAGTAAAAGAGCTTCAATATGCATGAAGGAAAAACAAATAGAGCTGCAAGATGACTCATGAAAGAAAAAATTTAATAAATGGGACTTTATTAATATTAAAAACTTTTTCTGTACAAAATATACTATTAAGAGAATAATAAGTCAAGCCACAGGCCAGAAGAAAATATTTGCTAAACACATATCTGATAAGAGACGGGTATCCAAAAAATACAAAGAACTCTCAAAACTCAGCAATAAACATAACCCAGATTAAAAATGGGCAAAATAACTGAGCATTTCACCAAAGAAGATATGCAGATGGCACACAAGCATTGAAGAGATGTTCAATATCATTTTTCATTAGGAAACTGAAAATTAAAACAAGAATGAAATACAATTACACACATATTAAAACAGTTAAAACTCAAAAACCTAACATTATCAATTCTTGGTGAGGATGTGTAGCAACAAGAACTCCAATTCATAAATGGTAAAACTACAAGTGATGCAGCCACTTTGGTAGATAGTTTGGTAGTTTTTCATAAAACATATCTTACCATATAATCCAGCGATTGTGCTCCTACTGTATTAAAAATTTTGTCCACAAAAAAACCTTACACATATTTATATAAAAGCTTTATCTATAACTGACCAAAGTAGAAGCAAACAACATGTTCCTCAGCAGGTGAGTGGATAAACAGTGATACAAACATACAATGGGATACTATTCCGTGATAAAAAGGAATGCAGTATCAATCCACACAATGACAGGGATGAAATTTATGTGCATACTGCTAAGTGAAAGAAGTTAGCTTGAAAATGCTATATAATTGATGACTTCATCTATATGACATTCTGTAAAAGGCAATGCCATAGGGTTGGAAAATAGATCCATGGTTGCCAGCAGTTTGGGAATAGGAAAGAGTGGAAAGATGAAGTACAGGGTTATTGTGAGGTCCAAAAAGTATTCTATAGATTACTATATTGGTAGATATATGACCCTATTTATCAAAATCCATAGAATTTTATAGCACAAAGAGTGAACATTCATGTATGCAAATTTTTACAAATCTATTTATGAGGTCAGGGAATCCCAGGATGAAATGTGCAATGTGTATAAAACAACTTCAGGGAAGGAGAGAAGGAAAAAGTGATGCTGACCTAATTCACTTTAGAAGGAACTGGATGGGGGGCACCTGGGTGGCTCAGTCGTTAAGCGTCTGCCTTCAGCTCAGGTCATGATCCCTGGGATCGAGCCCCACATCAGGCTCCCTGCTCCGCGGGAAGCCTGCTTCTCCCTCTCCCACTCCCCCTGCTTGTGTTCCCTCTCTAGCTGTGTCTCTCTCTGTCAAATAAATAAAATCTTTTAAAAAAAAAAAAGAAGGAACTGGAGGGGATTATGCTAAGTGAAGTAAGTCAAGCAGAGAAAGACAATTATCATATGAATTCATTCATATGTAGAATATAAGCAATAGCATGGAGGACCACAGGGGAAGGGAGGGAAATCTGAAGGAGGAGAAATCAGAGAGGGAGACGAACAATGAGAGACTATGGACCCAGAGAAACAATCTGGGGGTTTCAGAGGCAAGGGGGGTGAGGAAGGGGGTAACAGGGTGATGGGTATTAAGGAGGGCATGTGTGTGATGAGCACTGGGTGTTAATGCAACTAATGAATCACTGAACATTTCATCAAAAACTAATGATATACTAAACAGTGGCTAAGTGAACATAATAATAAAAAAAAAGAAGTGAGTGGCAACTGTAAGACAAATGACAAAAGAAACTGTCTAGGTAGAGTACTGTGCTCTAGCTGATTAAGTAATTCCCATAGAGTATCTGTTACCGCTTCTGAAACCACCATACATGTGTATACATGTGTTCCTGGAATGGAACAATTAAGTAAATGGATGGTGGATACTGGGACCCAGTTTTCTCACTGTTGGAGTAGAGCTTATAAACAAGCAAGAGAAAGCTTGAATATTCTCTATGGTAACGGATGAAAATTTGAGACATAAGCATGGGCTCATGTTTACTAAGATGAAGATGATTTCATATTCATACTATTTATAGATATGAGTGTAAATGTACAATAGCATAGACTCATATTTCCTTACTCTGCCAAGTGGGGGAGTTAGAAGCACTGACACCCCAGTAGCACCATGCACACCCAGCATCCAGGTCTTGGTCTTTAATACCATTCTGCAAAGGTACTGGAGCTCATTAGAAATGCCTAATTCTAGGCCTGGGTCAGGAAATATGCAATATGGGCCAGGAGCATCTTGTAGTGCCAGAAAATAATGATGTCCTGAATGACGACACCAACAACAAAACAAAAAACCACAACTGTGATGGGGTATGGAGAAAGGGATACAGGAGTCAACAAAAGAGTTCCCAATGGTAAATGTGACAATTTGAACAGAATAAGCTGAAGTATAAACAAATATCCATGATTCCATAATGATATAAATAAATGATTGGATATGTAAATAAATGAAGAATAGATAAATCTCTAATATAAAAAATTCTAAGTAACTCCCCACCCTTTAAATGTGGGATTCACATAGGGACTTGTTTTCAAAAAAATACAGTATGGAAAGTGGGGTAGGGGTGGGAGGAGTAATATTACAGTAGAGAAACCAGACAAATGCCCCATCAGCCAGGTAATCAAAAGTGATAGGTCATTTTAAGAGTGTGTACCCTTGATATGATGTGATAAGAATAGCCCTTTGTGGTCTTCCCCCCAAAATTCATAACACCAATCTCATCAAAAAAATAATAATAATAACATCAGATGACTTCCCTCAGTCTGTAAAAATACCTGACCAGTACTCCTCAAAACTATCAATGTCACCAAAATCAGAGGAAATCTGAGAATCTGTCATAGACAACAGGGGCATAAAGATATATGTTTAAATGTGATGCAGTGCTCTAGATGGGAGGTCACTAGGTAAAACCAAGGAAATCTGAATAAAGTATGGACTTTAGTGAATGATGTGTCAACATTGGTTTATTGGCCGTGACAATACTAACACTAGGGGGAACTGGGACAGAGTATACAGGAATCATCTGTACTATGTTTGTATTCAAACCTAAAATGAAAAGCTTATTAAAAAATAATTTTTAAAAGCCGTGCTTGACATATTATTTATCACCAGCATTAATTTATTTATGATTATTATATTTATTTTTTCTTAACTAGCAATAGCTAATTGATTTTTTTTTTTTTAGTATTTTATTTATTTATTTGACAGAGAAAGAGCACAAGCAGGGGGAGCGGCAGGCAGAGACAGAAGCAGGCTCCCTACCGAGCAAGGAGCCTGATGCGACACTCTATCCCAGGACCCTGGGATCATGACCTGAGCTGAAGGCAGATGCTTAATGACTGAGCACCCAGGCGCCCCTAATTGATTAATATTATTAAGCACCTATTTGTTTAAACATTTATTTGTTTTACTGTCAGTGAGAATCTCATACTAAAGACTTGAATGTCTTAAGATAAAGCAATACACTAGGGCGCCTGGGTGACTCAGTCGTTCAAGTGTCAGACTCTTGATCTCAGCTCAGGTCTTGATCTCAGGGTTGTGAATTCAAGCCCTGTACTGGGCTCCATGCTGGGCATGGAGCCTACTTAATAAAAATAAAATAATAAAGCAGTATACTAGTAGTCAAGCCAGGAACAGATATAGATTTTAAGATCCTCATTTTGAAAGTAAAAATACAATGTCATCCATACAAAATTAGGTTCAGAGCCTTTAAGGGTCTGCCTTGCAACTGCACGGCCCTGCAGCTGCACTTCATGGGCTTCATTGTTCACCCCTGGATCAACCCATACAAGTGTCTCTTACCCAGTTGAGTGGTAAGTTCACAAGGTTAGGAAACTTACCAACCGTTTCTGAGAATTAGTGTGTGAATTACAGAAATTTAACCCTGGCAGTTTAATAGGCCCTATGAAAAGGAATAAATTGGCAGAAAATTAAATAGATTAAAAAGTAGGTTAAGGAATATAACAAGAGGCAACACGTTAATCCAAGCCAGTCATACAAAAATCATCCATGTAGGCAATCTGCAGACCAGTGCCTAAAATGATATCTTGTGGTTGGTTTGCATCAGAATCCTAAGACCTAACAATGGTTAAAAGTATAAAAGTAGTTCCCATAGCTCTCTTGGCTAAGTGTGATACTTTCATATCCTAATTAAGCATCTCTGGGTGTCAAGCATAGTCCTGGTAGTTGAAGGGGAAGTAAAGAAATGCGCAGCTCCCATCAAAGGCCTGTCCCTGAAAGACACGCAGGTCTAAACATGAGTGCAAGTGCAATCTGTCTTCCTGTACTAACTCCACTCGCCTGCGATACCAGCTGCGGTCCCCTCGCCAATCAGAATGCACAGGTAATTAGCTCCTGAGCAAGCTGAAGGGTCCCAACATGTTTGAGCAGGTTGGCATCAAGGGTTTAAGATGCACCTGTTTACGATTAGCTACAATGGATTCCATACACCACACCTCATTTCTTGGAGGGAAGGAAGAACTTGTTTGAGCAATGATCGCCACCTTTTTCTCTCCCCCAGTTTTGTTATTGACAAAGCCATCTCAAACTCATTCACCTGGTCTGCTTTTAACGTTCTTTCTCTCCAAACCTGCTGCAAATTAATGTATTTAAACTGCCTAGTTAAACTCACCAAATAACTCTTCTTCCTGTCACTTTGCTGTCATAGGGAAACCTGGCCTACCTCCCAGAATATGTTGATGCCAAAACACCACACCTGCCCTGGACTGTAGACCCCAGAAGCTGTGCTGTGTCACTTCTCATCATAGTTAGAGCCAAATATAAGAGGAAGAGATGGGACGCTAGTTCCCTCAGCGAACTTTCCATGGGAGTCTTTGTGTGTTGTTCTATCCAAAAGGGGCACTCAACAGGGGGGCACACACAAGAGCATGGGGCAATCTGCATAGACCTATGAGCATAATGTAGACAAATTCACATCTCCACTCTGACTGACAGAACTGAGAGCCAAAGAGGAATAGGATAAATGAGTATTTCATCATCATCTTAGGTGGTTAGATAAAGCTAATGATAATTCTGAGTTACCATCCAACACTAATAGGAAAACAGATTTTTTTTTTCTTTCAAATGTACCTGATCTCTCTCTCTCTCTCTCTTTTTAATTTTCCTTCAAAAGATAAATACTTGTTGGTCTTTTTTACTGTGCAATGGATAATACAGATGCCATCCCCATTTCTACAACACATACTCACTTGAGATCCAGGGCTATAGGCATGGGGGGTGCAGAGTTGCCACACTGAGTTTCACAGACCACCCACTTAACCACGGGTCAATTCCAGCTTACCAACCCACCTTCAGGTGTGAGAACTAAGACTGAGGAGGCAGAATTAGAAAAGGACACATCCACCCTCAAGAATTCCCTCAGAACGTCAATTAAAGACCCACCCCTCTACCCACAGCCCAGTCAACCTTGGAGACTTCCAATAAGAAGGCAAAAGCATGGTCCAGCTGCTCATCCTAAACACAGATGATCTTCCTCCAGACTACTGAGTCCTCAAATGTACTGGGACTCCTCTGGGCCTGTGACATGTGTGCTGGCCAGTACTGGTGAAGATTTCTCTGTGATCGTCACAGATTTATAGAAACCTAACTAGATTCCAGGGGCAGCAGTAGTCCTGAATAAAGTCATCTGGACCCTGGCCTCCTCCATCCTCTCCCTCAGCCATCTATCACTGCCCTTAGATCCTTTGCCCCTCACCAATTACACTTCAATGTGGTCAGATGAGAATTTGAGGTGTTGGGCTTATAGAGAAAATGTAGGCAAATGAAGAAAAGATGATGGAGCATAAGATCTTTTTAGATCTCTGAAATTAGTCACCTGGCCAAGGACAGCAGTGATTCCAAAAATTAAATAGTGCATCAGAATCACCTAGAAAACTATAACAAAAAGGCCCTATGCCCAGTGGCTGTGACTGATTGCAACTGGAGTTGGGCTGCACGCCTTTGCAATCCTATGTATACCAAAACTTGAGAATCACTTGTTAGGACAACTCTGTCAGGTACTATTGTATACCAAGACTCTGGCATTGGGATCTATGTTGAATTTCTGAGTCATTATTCTAGTTAAATTCCACTAGGATGGAAACAGTTAATTTATTCAACAAATATTTATTAAATGCTTACTGAGCAGGGCCACCTGGGTGGCTCAGTCGGCTCAGTGTCTGCCTTCGGCTCAGGTCATAATCTCAGGGTCCTGGGATCGAGCCCCACGTCAGGCTACCTGCTCCATGAGGAGCCTGCTTCTCCCTCTCTCTCTGCCAATCCTCCTGCTTGTGCTTGCTTTCATTTTCTCTCTCTCTAATAAATAAATAAATAAAATCTTTTTTAAAATAAATAAATAAATAAATGCTTACTGAACAGAAATACGAGGGAAATATAGAGAAAGAGAAATGTAAGTCTATATATGTATGTCTGCTCTAAAACTATGTCTCAAAAGTTAAGTTTCCTGCAGTTTCAGAAAAAAATAGTATTTAAGCATTGGACTTATCATGTTACGTAAACCAATACCAGGATTCAGCACTTTCCAGAAACTAAAATGCCTCTGTGTGCAACTAGTTGTGTCCATTTGGAGGAAATTATAAGCCTCTCTTCCCTTGAACGTTTTTCACCCCAACCCCCTAAAAATTTACATTTCAAAATCATGTTTATTAAGAACTAGGGAGGTAGCAATATAGAATACAAAATGATACACAAGTAAATAATATTTGTTGAATCCTACACTTAAGTTATTTCCATTTTCTTTCACCAAGAATTTTTCCTTTCCTCATTTTTCCATTCCTCAGCTTTGCCACAAATATTTCTGTTTTTCTTTGGCATGGATTAGGAAAGAGATCATAATTATATAATATTGAATTTCCTGAATATGGGTGCTGTCCTTTAAGTACCTCTCTTAAGAAAATAAAGCTGGAGATAATTCTACTGAGTATGGAAGTCTGTCTTGAGGTGTCTCTTAGTTGACAGGATTTTCCTCCATTTTCACTGAAGGCATGGCCTACTTCTAGACTCATATATTTGTCATGTTCACCCAGGACTTCCTTTGCTGACGTTGATCTCAAACAGGATAAATGGAAGGTTCTTGCCTTTGGTGAGAGTTTAAATCAGTGCAGATGTCCTTCAAAGTCCAGAATGTCTCAGCTGTCCACCTTGTTGAGGGCCTTAGCTCTGGCCCTCTGCTAGTCCTTCAGATATATTCCTTTATCTTCCTTTTCCCCCAAATTTCAAAATGCCTATTCCACTTGGGTTATTTCATACATGTTCAGTGAAGAAAACAAAAATGGGAATTAAGAAATACAATCTGATCTAAATGAAATTATCTCCCTTTAAGCAAAGAAAGGTGATTTGACTGGACCATGCTGTATGGCATGAACAGAAGTTGAAGTACATGGTGTGGGGCTTCCTTTATTATTCTGACCTTAGGCATGAACTCTGACCTGACAAACTGCTAAGTATCCAGAGACTGGTGCTATATCCAAAGACCATTCTTTGACGATGGAATGATGCTGTGCACCTGTACCATCTAATAGCCACTAGTCACAGTGACTACTGAGCACCTGAAATGTGGCTGGTGTGACTGAGGAACTAAAGTGTTAGTTTCATTTAATATTAATTAATTTAAACTTAAATAGCAAAATGTGTCTGTTGGCTACTGTATTGCACAGTGCAACTCCAGATTCTAGTCTAGAGGGGATCAGGAACCCTTTGAAAGACTTCTAATATGTAAAAATGAAACACTGTGCCCATCAATGACTTAAGAGTCAGGATGAGCAGCGCTGCTCCATTCTGGTCACTGTATGAGGCAATCCGATGTCACCAGAATGACATCCTTGCCCCCTCTTTTCCCAGAGGACACAAGGAGCATGGCTGGCTCAGAGAAACACAGAAGGCTGGTCTTCCACCTTCTCTGCTGAGGGCTTACACTCCACTCCAAGCAGAAAAGAACTTCCTTCTCTGAAGAGATTTGGAATTAAGTCTATCTGGAATTTATGGTTATCTAAGAGTTTCAAAAATTAAGTGGCTGCCTTAAGAATGCTGTCTTCCAGCACATGGCAATGGAGATTACCTAATTTAGGAGAAAATATCGAGGTAAAAAATACTTGGGAATCACACTTACAGAGCCATGTAATTAGGCAAAAGCAAAGACTCCCAATTTCCCTGTTGATCACCCAGCAAATCTATGCCTTGGATGCTCTACTCATATCATCTCATTGAAAACTGGCTATAATCCAGAGCCGTACAATTATTAAGCAATGCATATTGCAAAGCACTTTCAATGGATAAACTATTTCCTTTAATTTTCACAACAAACCTAGAATAATAATTTCTTTTTATGTTTACAGATGAGGAAACTGAGGCTAACAAAGATTAGGAACTTTACTTAAGATCACATAACTTGAATTCAAGCCACTTAGGTCTAATTGCAAAGCACATAGGAACTATGTCATTAAAAACCTTGAAAGTTTTATTGACTTAGCCTTCAATACAATATTTTGTCTCACTAAATACATAGTAACAAATAGCCACACACACACACACACACACACACACACACACACACACACACGTGCCCATGCTTATGAAAATCTGATTTTACATTATTTTTTTAAAGATTTTATTTATTTATTTTACAGGGAAAGACACAGCGAGAGAGGGAACACAAGCAGGGGGAGTGGGAGAGGGAGAAGCAGTCTCCCCACTGAGCAGGGAGCCCGATGCGGGGCTCGATCCCAGGACCCTGGGATCATGACCTGAGCGGAAGGCAGACGCTTAACGACTGAGCCACCCAGGCGCCCCTGAAAATCTGATTTTAAAACCATTAAGTTACAAAATGGGGGAGTGGGTTTGGAATGACAATTATTTACTTCAAAAAAAATTGATTCATCACAGTGTCTTATACTGGGGATGTCCAACATCCTGTACTCTCTCTCCATAGAGAGAGATCTTTTTGTCCTTCCAGAAAGACTTGTGTCAGACCCAGTGAAAGACAAAGGACAAGCTTTTGCAATAATTTCTTTATTTCATAGGTTTCACCTGAGCCTTTTTAGATTGCTCATATGTGTGCATATACATTCACACACATTTTAAAATTCCTCTTTTTATTATCTATTACTAAAATCTCCTATGAGAATTATCCTGTCTTATTAGGATGTGAAGAATTTTGTGTTTCTTTGTATTGCCATAATTTATTATAATATCTAAGAGGGATCACATACTTAATAAATGATATGTGAATAAATAAATTTATAGAAAATACATTAACAGATATAAAATAGATTTTAAGTTGTGACAGACAAAGCCTGGGAGTAGAGAATGCTACGTAGCATTCTTTTCTACATTTCTTTCCAAAGTCTTTCATGTTTTACAGGAGAGCTGGAGTCAGTTTGGAGTGTGAATTTCCTGGAGTGTTCAGTTTGGTTCACAGCCCCAGTGTTATTTCAACATTAGCCTTGTTCTCTGAATAATGACCAGGCTAATGCAGGGTCAGGGGTAGCTGTTCTTTTCCAGTTTCTAAATTAAGGCTAGGTTAATATTAGTTCAGATAAAATAGCCTTCAAATATAACCCAAAGGAAAAAATATAGATTTTTTTTTAATGAAAATAAAGAGTTTTGCCAGGGAACGAATTCCCTTTTAGGCTTCAGGTTGAGGGGCAGGAGGGCTTAGAAAAGAGGACGCATGAACTAAAGGAGCCAGGCATTGCTCTTATCTTGGCAGCAGGACACAGCCCAGGGCCTCCTGACAGGCCATTCCCACTTTACAGAGGCTTCAGAAGTCATTTGATAGTGGATTCTCAAAAACATTTGTTAAGGGAAAGAAAAAAACCCAAGGGCAGAGGATGGAGAAATGTGCGACTTAAAACTGGCTTGAAATAAGCAACAATTCCACCTGAAGTCACTGCCCTGGCAATGCAAAGGGGGTAATGGGAAGGGAGGAAGTGGGAATGAGTGCCTGTGTCTGCAGGAAACTGGGTGCTATATTTAATACATTTGTAATGGGTTTGATTACAAAACCGGGCTGGCTGTGAAGCTGGCGAAGCAGCAACATTGTTTTGGTTAGCAACAATTCCAGGAGATGTGAGAAACTCCAGGTGGCCTCCGTGACCCAGGAGAGATGGAGTGGAAGAGGTTCCCCTGTGTCCCTGGGAGGCTGGCAGTGTCCCGTCTCCGAGTGCTCTCCTGCTGCTCCAAATCCACCCCAGTGGCCGGCCACCCCTCTGCCCCTTGCAGGCCCTCACACTCAGCCGTAGCATAGCTGCATACCTATTCACACAGAACCTACTTCTTTTCTCTCACATTTATATTTTCATTTTGCTTCCCATGTGATAGTCTGAAGCCCAAAGATACTAATGCAGTATAAGGATTTCAAACAGGTCTAGATAGTAACAAATCTAGGGTAGGATCTCACAATCTGTTGCTCTTCTCTCAACCACACTATCAGTAGTTTAAGGTACTGTATGCATTCAGAGAAGACTAACCTGTGTTTAGAAAATACCTTCTAAGTTTAGGAGTTTTAGAACCTAGAAAAAAATATAGCTGTAAGTACACATGTTTCTACATGACATCCTCCGAAGATGGAAGTGTTTAAGCAACATTATTCAAAGAACGTAGATTCCAATCTAACCCAATCTCTCCAGTTTCTTCCTTCAGTTCAGATTTTAGCTCCTTAGGAAGCTGGAAAGGAAGCAAGCTGGAAATCTGTTCCTTCCTCCCTGATCACGTGACAGTCACCCTCTGCCCACATCAGCAGCCACAACTATAGAACCATGAGGAAATGTCACATTCCCTGAGCAAAATGCAGCAAGTTGCCTGTCTCCACATGTCCTCAGCTCCCCTTTGTTCTCCCCTCTTCCTTCCTCTTTCCCTTTTCCCTCCCTCCCTCCAACCTTCTCTCCTCCAGGCCTTCCCCACCTCTCTCCCTTCCTGCACCTCTCCTCCCCACCTCCCCTACCTCCCTCCCATTCTCCCCCATCCCTCCACCTCCCTCCCTTCCACTTCCCCTTCCTCTGTTCTCCTTTCTCCCTCCCTCCCTCCTTTTCTTCCCTAAACTTAGAGAATTCACTGTGTATTGGCTACTAGGTGAGATGCAGAGACCCAACCACAAATAAAATGAATACAACCTTGTGCCTGGGGAGCTTAAATTCTGGAGAACTAAAAAAAAAAAAAAAAAAAAAAAGTTGATAAGTAATTGATTTACTTTTTTAAAGATTTTATTTATTTATTTGAGAGAGAAAGAGAGAAACAAGAGGGGAGAGGGTCAGAGGGAGAAGCAGACTCCCTGCTGAGCAGGGAGCCTGATGCAGGAATCAATCCTGGGACTCTAGGATCATGAAGTGAACCAAAGGAAGTTGCTTAACCAATTGAGCCACCCAGGCGCCTGAATAAATAATTGATTTAAATTGTTATGAACATCATGAGGGAAGCTGAGGGTGCTGGGAAAAGACTGAATCTGGGGAGGCAGTATTTGAAGCCCCTTGGGACTGCCCACACGCCCGGGCTGCCCACTGGACCCCTACTGCAGCTTTGTGCAGCACTGTGAGGGGCAGCCATTGGCCACAGGTGGTCATTGAGCACAGGGCATGTGGCAGCAGGAAAGAACTGAAATGGAGACTACCTCGTTCTGGCTATCGTGTGGGACAAAGCAGGAGTCTGCGCTCCAGCAGAAGGGAAGAGAACAAGGTGGGAGTGAGCCAAAGGGAGGGAAGCAAAGGGCTAAGGGAATGGCAAAGAGGGAGAAGTACACAGCGGGAATCAGAGTGGGGTATCTGAGGGGCAAAGAGACCATTAATAACCAAGCCTATTTCTGAATAAACCTATTTCTATCAGTTCTGGAAATAAACTTTTTCCAGAACATTGAAACCATTCCACTTAGAATGACTTGGGAATTTGAATGGTTGGGATCAACAAGCTGAGTGTTCAGCATGATCCTAGGTCCAGCAATACAATGCCACCTCAGACACCAGCTCTATTCCTGTAGGTTTACATCCACAAAATTACACTATCACATAATTTCCATCACAGCATAGTGACACCATTATTATGAAAGGGGAAACTCTCTGCAAGACTGTTTATAAAAATGCAGAGCCCATAAATATTCTTATGTTTTGATGCATCAATTGCAATTCCAAGAATCCATTCTAGGTCAATAAAGAAAACAGAGGTATCCATAGGGTTTTAAGTATGAGTGTGCTGAAAAATGTTAAGTGAAAAATAACAGGAACAGAAAGAAAATTTGAAGAATGAAAAAAAAATATGGCACATTCAATATTATGGAGTATTATGCAGCTATGTAAAATCTACAACAGTAGCTTGCACATATGAAGCACATAGTACATATGGCATATCTTTTCTACCTATTAACAAAATGAATCTTTACAAGCACCATATGAGAAAGGTCTTATTATTCAATATACCATTTTACAGGAGTACTGTAATAAAAGAGAATGTAACGAGCAGCTGAAAGGTTAGAGGTTGGACTTTATTTGATTATGAAATCAAAGTCCTGAGCTCCTCCCCCACCTCCCACTCATGATTTGTAAATAACTTCTATTGACATGGATAAATGCTTATACCATGATGTAAATGGAAAAAAAACATGACACAGAACAGCATGATTCCTATATTTTAATTACACACATGTACACACACATACATAACACAGAGTTTGTCATGCTTTAGTAAGGGCACACTGAGAGATACAGGACAAATAAAATGTGTGTGCATGTGTGTATGTGTGTAACTAGAAGTAAATATCACCAAATGTTAATAATGATATATTTTTTTCAAAATCATAAGATGATTTTGAATTTATTTTTTATGTTTCTTTTCCTAAGCTCTCAATAGTATGTTACTTTCATAATTAAAAAATAAGCACTATCAAAAATTGCTACAGGAAGGGAGAGAAGTTTATGTATCATTTAATTTTGATTGTTGTACATAAGTCGATCTGCATGTTAAATAATTTTTAAACTTTAAAGCAGAATACAAGTAATAATTTTATTATTCACTTTATGCTTTGATTTTAGTGAATCTGTTTACCCACATATGTTTTAAAAACCTTTCTGATCCACTCATCTTGCTAGAGAAACTTTTTTCTTGTCTTTGGATATATTTTAGAAATAGGTATGGAGGGACACCTGGGTGGCTCAGTTGGTTAAGTGTCTGCCTTCGGCTCAGGTCATGATCCCAGGGTCCTGGGATGGAGTCCCACATCAGGCTCCTTGCTGAGCAAGGAGCCTGCTTCTCCCTCTGCCTGCCTCTGTCTCTCTCTCTCTGATAAATAAATAAAATCTTTAAAAAAATAAAAAGAAATAGGTATGGAAATCATAAATTATTTGAAGCAACGAATTTGTTGTTTGGATTGCTGTATACTTATTTCTTTCTGGTCCAAAGCAGTTTATAAAATGAGTTGCTACAAGACCACTTTCTGAATGGCCTTCTAAAATCCCTATACATTTTTGTCTTTTAATAATTTGGCACCAAACCTCAGTTCTTTGGAAGTTTTTTCCCTCAAATATATTTTGGAATGTACAAAGAGTCCAGATAATAAAGTGTTTGGATAACTTGAATGGATAACTTGAAAAGTCCCTTATAATGCTCACATATATCAACTCTTCATCAAATATTTTTATTGTTCAGCCCAAGTCTAGCTGCATCATTGACCTTAAGAATGCCAGGTCTATGTAATAGTAAAGGGGATAATCCAAAAAGAAGATATAACAACTGTAAATATTTATGCACCCAACATGGGAGCACCCAAATACATAAAATAGTTAATAATATATACAAAGGAACTAAATGATAGTAATAAAATAATAGCAGGGGACTCTAACACCTCACTTACATCAATGGACAGATCATCCAAACAGAAAATCAACAAGGAAAGAGTGACCTTGAATGACACATTGGACCAGATGGATTATATTCAGTATATTCCATCCTAAAAAAGCAGAATACACATTCTTTTCAAGTGCACACAGAACATTCCCCAGAATAGATCACATATTAGGTCACAGAACACGCCTCAAAAAATACAAAAAGATCTAAATCATACCAATCATCTTTTCTGACCACAACACCATGAAACTAGAAATCAATCACAAGAAAAAATTTGGAAACACTACAAATACATGAAGGTTAAATAATATGCTACTAAACAATGAATGCGTCAACCAAGAAATCAAAGAAGAAATTTTAAAAAGTACATGGAAACAAACAAAAATGAAAACACAACAGTCCAAAATCTTTGGGATGCAACAAAAGCAGTTCTAAGAGGGAATTTTATAGCAATACAAGTCTACCTCAAGAAGTAATAAAAACCTCAAATAAAAAACCTAACCTTATACCTAAAGGAGCTAGAAAAAGAACCAACAAAACCCCAAACCAGCAGAAAGAAGGAAATAATAAAGATTAGATCAGAAATAAATGATATAGAAACTTAAAAAGAAAACGATAGAACAGATCAATGAAACCAGGAGCTGGTTCTTTGAAAAAAATCAACAAAATTGATAAACTTCTTTAAAAAAAAAAAAAGCCAGAGAGAGAGGATTCAAATAAACCAAATAACAAATGAAAGAGGAGAAATAACAACCAACACCACAGAAATACAAACAACTGTAAGAGAATATTGTGAAAAACTATATGTCAACAAATTAGACAACTTAGAAGAAATGAATAAATTCCTAGAAACATATAGCCTATATCTCTAATAATGAACAACCAGAAAGAGAAATTAAAAAAACAATCCCATTTACAATTGCACCAAAAATAATAAGATGCCTAGAGATAAACCTAACCAAAGAGGTGAAACCCTGTACTCTGAAAATTATAAAACATTGATGAAAGAAACTGAAAACAACACAAAGAAATGGAAAGATATTCCATGCTCATGGATTGGAAGAACAAATTTGTTAAAATGTCTATGCTACCCAAAGTAATCTACACATTTAACGTAACCTCTATCAAAATACCAAAGCATTTTTCACAGAACTAAAACAAGCAATCCTAAAATTTATATGGAATCACAAAAGACCCTGAATAGATAAATCAATCTTGAAAAAGAAAAACAAAGCTGGAGATATCACAATTCCAGGTTTCAAGTTATACTACAAATATAGTAATCAAAATAGTATGGTACTGGCACAAAAGTACGTACATACATAGATCAATGGAATAGAAGAGAAAACTTAGAAATAAACCCATAATTATACGGTCAATTAATCTTTGGCAAAACAGGGAAGAATATCCAATGGGAAAAAGACAGTCTCTTCAACAAATGGTTTTGGGAAAACTGGTCAGCTACATGCAAAAGAATGAAACTGGACCACTTTCTTACATAATACACAAAAATAAACTCAAAATGTATTAAAGACCTAAATGTGAGACTTGAAACCATAAAAATCCTAGATGAGAACACGGGCAGTAACCTCTTAGACATTGGCCATAGAAACTTCTTTCTAGGTATGTCTTCTGAGGCCAGGGAAACAAAAGCAAAAATAAACCATTGGGAACTCATTAAATTAAAAAGGTTCTGCACAGTGAAGGAAGCAATCAACAAAAGTAAAAGGCAAACTATGGAATGGGAGAAGATATTTGCAAATGACACATATGATAAAGGATTAGTATCCAAAATATATAAGGAACTGAATCAACTCAACACCCTCAAAAAAACAAATAACCCAATTAAAAAATGGGCAGAAGACATGAACAGATATGTCTCCAAAGAAGACATTCAAATGGCCAACAGACACATGAAAAGATGCTCAACATCACCCATCATCAGGGAAATGCAAATCAAAACCACAATGAGATATTACCTCACACCTGTCAGAATGTCTAAAATCAAAAACACAAGAAACAAGTGTTGGTGAAGATATGGAGAAAAAGGAATCCTCTTGCACTGTTAATGGGAATGCAAACTGGTACAGCTCCTGTGGAAAACAGGATGGAATTTCCTTAAAAAATTAAAAATACAACTACCATATAATCCAGTAACTTCACTTCCAGGTATTTACCTAAAGAATATGAAAACACTAATTTGAAAAATATATGCACCTCTATGTTTATAGCAGCAGATTTTCAATAGCCAAATTACGGAAACAGCCCAAGTGTCCAGTGTCCATTGACTGATGAATGGATAAAGAAGATGTGGTATATGTGTATATATAACTCCAATGGAATATTACTCCACCATAAAAATGATGAAATCTGGCCATTTGCAACAACATGTATGGATCTAGAAGGTACAGTACTAAGTAGAATAAGTCAGTCAGAGAAAGACAAATACCACATGATTTCACTCATATGTGGGATTAAAGAAACAAAACAAAGACAAGAAGAGACAAAAAAAACAGACTCGTAACTATAGAGAACAAACTGATGGTTACCAGAGGGGAGGTAGGCAGGGGGAATGGATGAAATAGGTGATGGGGATTGAAGAGTACATTTATCATGATGAGGACTGAGTAATATATAGAATTTTTGAATCACTGTATTGTACACCTGAAACTAATATAACACTGTACATTAACTATACTGGAATTAAAAAAAAAAAAAATGACAGGTCTGGATGACCATCTCTCACATTCCAGCCCAAGAAGTGAGCATGTCCTCAGAATCTGTCTGAGGTTGCCTGTCATCTTCTGGAATCCAGTGGCCCTTATCAGGTGCTCTCAAGAAACCACTCTAGGATGGGTGGTAATTATATTCCTATCAGTGTCAAACATGCCAGAGCTCAGCAGGTGACTGGTAAGAGTTTCAAAGAGCTGATGACAGGAGTGAAGGAGGACACCAGAGGGTGTTGATCCTGCTCTCTCCTTGGACCCATTGGTCCTCCCTCTCTGGGCTGGTTCAGAACCTGCAAGCTGGGCGGATCCTGCTGCACTTCAAGAGTCACTCTAGCTGAGGCCTCAGCAAAGCACCCTTTGCAACCAGTGGAGATACCTGGTCATTCATCATCTTGTCCCCTCCCATTTTTCCCCAAGATATACAAAGTAAACATTTTTCTATCCCAATTTCCAGAGCTGTTTGAAAGGCATTAGTGGGCAGGCACACACACACACACACACACACACACACACACACACACACACATCCCTATATCCTTGTGTTGCAAACTCCAAGTCATACGGGCTTGGACTCTGGCCCTCCTTTCTTTGCCAAGATTCAGATTACTGAGCAAGCAAGAAGAGCTGAGCCAAAGTAAATCAAGTGATTCCACAGGCACATTGTGAGGTGCAGAGCTAGCACTTTTGATATTGTGTAATTAAGGCTGTAACAAACATCACACAGGGAATTAGCCTCCAGATTGTGACAGAAATAAATCTGCTTGGCTTCAAAAGTTTTCCTTAAAAAGAAATATTTTGGTTCCAGTATCTGTGCAAGAGGGAGAAAGCCTGCCGTCCTTGACACAGGAAGTAGATAACACCTGTCAGTAGAATTCAAACCACCTGCTTGGGGTGCCTTGGGGGATTAAGCCTGCAGCTGGCCACACGCTCTCCCACTTCTGGGCCACACCTTTGGGGCTACAGATGAGTTTCAGAGTGGGCAGGATTTTTTATATGCAGCACTTAAGACCCCAGATATATAAATCATCACAAATTGTAGAATTTCCCCCAAGGGATAAAGAAAAGTTAAACTCCCCACCTTCAAGATATCACAGTTTAGTATTTTACAGGCTTAACAGTCAACATGGCATCCTCATTTCCCATATAAAAAAGCACAATAGTAAAAACACAGGTCCCAGTACAGCGTGTCTGTTCTTCAGAACAGAGAGCAACCCAGAACCTTCACCCTCAGACTCATGTATAAAAGATTAACTGGAATGCCAAAAGTAACAACTTCCATTGGATTTCTCTACTCTGCTATAAGCCTGCTCTGTTATTCTTGGGAAAGCCCTTTCTGGCTTGAACAAACGTCAACGCTTAACAGACTTTTACCATAAGCATTCTTCTTTATGTTATTTTTAAATTTTTAATGAACTCTGAAGATGAAAGAGTCAAACAGGTTGGCACTGGGATTGTACCCTCACATGCATTTTTGCCATTGAAAAGCCTAAGATGAAATGGGCAATTCACGCCCACAGCTTTTTTTTAAAGGACTTCTGAGATGAATTTTGGACCTGCTATTGACAACTTGAAACTAGCAAGAAAATAGAGAAAGTAGACAATGGAGGGAAATGAACTTAGAGTCAAGCTCACATGGGCCACCTCACTGGGGATGGGAGGAGCACAAAGGCAGAGCTAGCTGTGGTGTTCCCTCATGACCACAGACCATTTGTCCCTCTCTCCTTACTTTATAGTAAGAACCATCCACCTCTTCCTATGCAAACATAGAACTGTTTCGTTACAATTGCAGCTATTGCAAAAGGATATTGCAAACATGAAATCACCTTCTAAAAATAAAAATGGATGCATGAGGTCCCATGCCTACAACATAAGAAAAGCAATTTAAATGCAGAACCAAAAGTCTTCTCTTCCCATGCATTGTGTGAATTCTTTGTGTAAATATGTGCCACATGTCAGGCTGTTTACAGAGAAAAGGATTTTGCTTTCTGAATCACACATGTGGTAGACATGCCAACCTGGATGGAAAGAAAAATGGAGAAATGGCTCGCCCAGTGTTGTCTGTGCTCCTGAATAGAGCCGACAGGCCACCAAGCATCAGTCACAGCCAGGCGTGGCTCAGGAAAGGTCAAGAAAACACCTGACTTGCAGCTCCAGTGAGTCATAATCCCTCTGAGGCAAAGGGATACCTATGCCAAAGCATGAATGATCTTCCTACACTCTGGGAGGAAAATGAAGAGGAATGCAGAATATATGTGGAAAATTCAATGGCTTTGCTCACTCTCCCCTTGTCCTCATAGCCTTCGGCTCATATACACACCCCCGCATGCACACAAATAAATGCACACCCCATTCATGCCCAGATGTAGTCCTAAGAATACCAGAGGTTATTTTGGTGCCAGGATGCTCATCAAAATTCTCCCTTTCCACTGTATCACAAAGCGTTTGTGGAGGAAGGAGGTTAAAGGTAAGCTGTGGAACAGAAGAAAGGAAACTTTGGGTGACTTGGCATTTCTCCCATCTTCCTCTTCTTCTCATGTCTCTGAAGATGAGATGCCCACATTTGCCAAAACTAACTGCTGTACCTATGCCAAGCATGTCGCTCCCACCCCACAAGGAGCCATGCTCCTTCAGCAGCCTCCTTTCCCAGCTGGCCTTCAACCTCTCATTCACCACCAAAGCCTCCCCTCCGCACAAAAACATTAACAATTATAACCTTGATGACAATGAACTCTGATTGAAAATTTACTATACGCCAGTTTTCAAGTCAGCACTTTGTGTGCATTTCCCTCATTAAATCTTAAAGTCATTCTACTTTAATGCCCACTTAGAAATAAAGAAAATGAGGCTCAGCGTTGTTTAACCTGCATGAAATCAAACACAACTCTGTTGCCCAGGACCCAAGCAGCCTGACTCCAATTGCCTGCTCAGATTTACCAATAAACATCTCCCATCTCAAAACCAAAACCAAATTTCCCTGACTGGGCATACTTCTCTATCATTTCATCATCCCTACTTCACTTACAGGGATATGGCCACTCTCTGCAAGGTTTCTGGTCTACCTACCACACAGGGCTCTAGCCTCTCCTCCCATCTGTGACTGCCTTGCTCTCACCAACCTGGAGGTCCTTCCACATTTCCTTGCCTCCTCCCTCAGATGCCTCTTACTCTTCCCTCAGTCTGGGCTTACCCCCATGCATCACCTAACTCCTCCACCTCAAGCTCATGTCTTTCTCCTGATCTTCACACCCATATATCCAGGAGCCACTGGGTTCCCACAGACACCTCAAGTGACCCAGAAACTCTGTTTCCCCTGACCCCTTATGTCACATATGCCACTCTTAACCTCATCACCCCCATGAGGAGCCCTAGCACCCATCTCCTCTTTCAAACCTGAACCCTGAGTTTCCCTTATCTCCTCACACCTCTGCTAATACAATCAAGTTGCTCACCTCTGGTTCCTCTCTTTCCTTTTAGTTTCAGTCCCTTCCACATGTCCCTGGACAATGCCTGCTATATAAATACCTGCTACATCAGCCTCTGCCATGGTCTCCTTCCCCTCACTGACCTGGGAGTGATTGAACTGAAACATGAACCTGAGAGCATTGAAAGTTGCCTACAACTCCGCTACAGAATGAGGTCCACATTCTCAGCCTGCTACTTGGGTCCTTCTTTTCCGGGCCACTGCATATGTGCACAGCTCATCACCCACTATTTTGCCCTTGGACCCCATGCTCCAGTCTTGCAGATCGTCCACATTCTCACTCCTTTGCATGTTACTTACTTTGCCTAGAATGCCTTCCGACTTGCTCTCAAGCACTCAGGCACCATCTCCTCTGGGATTCTTCGGACATTTTCCATACTTGACAATACCTTCTGTCATTTCCATCAAATGTCCCTCCTTTCTACCTTCCATGACCATTTACTAAACACCGACTATAGGCCGGGCATCATGTTGAGAACTGGGCATTCAAAGCTGCCCTCACAGGCTTGGGATCTAGTGGGAGGGAAAGGAATAGACAGATAGATGTCAAGCAACAGACACCACAGCCCCCACACCATCAGAGCCTCCCAGACTCAGGAGGGCCTGCCATGGCTCTGCAATCCTTCAGGAGTTGGGTATGAAAATGGGGTGGGGAGGAAAAGGGAAGCCTGTAAGCTGTATTTCTTTTTTCTTTTTTTTTCTTTTTTTGGCCTCCACTTCATCTCATCCCACATAGAGATTTGAAGGCATGAAATAACGTCTGAGAACAACCCAACTACAATTCCCAGGGTTGTAATAGACTGCCACAAATGCAGTAATTCAAATTTTAGAATTACATAGAAATTTAATTTTCAAAATCTATAACTTCTTTAAAAGGCTTTGTTTCAATTTGCATGACATACTTCTGAGTGTCTTTCACAGGAGCCACACAAACAACAAGGCTTGCGTTTTTTAAAAATTCAATTTTATCTGGAATAAATGATGATAAGAGCACACTTGACCGTAGCTGTCCACACAATTGTTCAAAGTGACTTGGACAGACGGAGTTGCATCTGGGGGAACAAGGCTCAACTCCCTCCACTTCCTATAATTCTTGCTTGGTACCGCCATCCCCCACACTTCAGGGATTTCACTGGTTTTATGCAAGTGGATTTAAATCCCCACACCTCACATGACCTGGTTTTAATCTCTCTAAATGTTGAGGAAGGAGGGCAACTTGTGCAAATTGCAACCAGTCACAGAGCGGATTGTCATGGGAAAGACAGACAGAGATACATGGGCACAGGCCACCCCCTGCCCAGTAGAAAGGAAAGATCAGGAAACACACCCAGAAAAGCTGAAATGCTACCCTAACAGAAATCTCAAGTGATCAATACAAGGATGAGGCTTTTGGGGTTTCTGTTGTGCTTTATTTCTAGGATTGCATGCTCTAAAGAGGGGCTGGGGGAGCCTCCTGGGACAGACAGGTGGGGAGTGTGCATGCTCTTACTGTCTTTGTTTCCCCCTAACTTCCTCTTCCGATATTAATTGGAACTGATCCCTTTTGAAACCTAAAGTCCCTGAAGGAAATGTGATCATTAAGCCCCTAACGTGTCCCCATCAGTTGTTCTCATCTGTAAGGAAATAGGCAGCTGGAGCACCATCCTGATACAAGTTTGAAAATTGTTTCTGCATAGACATGTCAAGGTGGTGTTTGTTCACTGCCTCTGCCACTCCCATGCCTGGGCTCAGCCTCAGAGGCCAGGACAGCGAATGCCATCCCCCAGGAGTGCTCAAGGGCAGGGCAAGACAGCCAGCAAGCATCCCTGGCCCCCTCCTCAAGCCGACTGGGTGGGGGCACATGGGGACACCAGGAAGGTCCTATCTGGGTGAAAGATGGGGAGCAGACCCCTCCAGGGAGGTGTGGGGACCAACAAGCTGGGTTCTTCTCCTCATCAAGCCCAGCAGGTGCCTGAAAAACCTTGAAAGAAGGAAGAGTTTTTCAGCCCACTATCCTTTATGGAAGGACCTTGAGTCCTAAAACCTACCTCCCATATTCAAAAAAAACCCTCTACTCTGGCTGCATGTGAAGATCTATTTTACATGCTATTTGTGCAACAGATTCCAAAGGGATGTGATAAGTCACAGGCCTGCCCTTTCCCAGAGATGATGCAGGAGACAGGGAAGAAGGAGAATGGAAGCCCCCAACAACCCAGGACAGGTGACCCAGGAGGTGTTCACGGGAATATGTCTTGTTGGAATGAGCACAGCATCAGACCTGGAGGTCCTGGTGCCATCTTTGCTACTCACATGACCTTTGTAAATGACAGTGAGAGTAGTAGTGGCACTTCCTGAGGGCTCACTGTGTTCCAGGAGCTGTGCTTGCTGCTCTGCACATTGTCTCATTTATTTCTCCTAGGTCACCTGTGGTAAGAGCGTTACTGTAATACCCATTTCCCAGATAAGTAAACTGAAGTTTCAAAAAACCAAATGACCTGGCCAGCCCAGAAAATAAGAGCTGGGCCAGTTTCCAACCCAGGTCTGTGATTTCATATCCTGAACTTTTCTTTGAATCTGGCTTTTAATCCGTAAAAAAAAAAGATGAAAACTGCCTACATTATAGAATTATTATAAGGATTAAGCAAATAATATACATGACAATACTCTATAAAAGTGAAAATTGTATTTTTGAAAGCACTGTCGTTATGACTTTGAATCAATAAGGATGCAAAATGTTCTGGTTTGGAACAAATGAAAAACAGGGAGGACTCAACCTTAAAACAGCAACCATCCTTTTTGCTTGCTTAAAAGCCTCCTCTCTTTGGGGCTTCACCCAGTGTGCCCTTGGCCACATGTATCCTATTCAGGCTTTAAAAACTCTCAAAAACCAAGGTTTGTTCATTAAATTTCTAATACAAAGTATCACTTACCTGGACTCTAAAATCCACTGCTCATGAAAATTATAGAGAATTGTTGTTATTCATTCTTCCCTAAATTGCTGCGCATCTCTCAGAAACTAGGAGCTCACCTTCTTGCAGATTTCCTATTTGCTCCACTGCTCTGTGTTAAGAATTTAGAAATTCTATAATTTTATTCTCATTTCTAGAGATTTTATTCTCTAAACTTTCTTCATGGAGTTTAATTCAGAACTTGAGCAAATGTAATTTCTCTTTCAATTGGTGTATTTTAAAAATGCAGCAAACAGAATCTAATATAATAAATTACTTTTACCATGAGGTACACAGCAGTAAGATAACCAGTCATACCCTGCATACAAAAATATCCTGAACTGTACCAGCCTAGTGATTCATGCCATGCCACCCACCACCAGTGCACATGTGCATACTATTTCCACAGAAAGAAAATGCATTTTCCAGTCCTAGAGTATGGAATGATACACCAAAAATTACATCCCTACTGATTCAAGAGAAAATGATGGCTTTTATCCTTTGCTCATTCTGAGAAATGTATTTTATTCTCTACCAAAGTCTTGACTCAGTTATGTGTATTTCTTTACTTCCTCCTTTGTTTCTGCCCATCAAGAAATGTTCCTAAAACCTGGAAGGGAGAAGCACACTGGCCCTAGAGTGAGGGACCTGCATTCCCACGTAACTCTGCTATGCACCCATTGCATGGCCTTGGCAACTGGGGGTGCTCTCTGGGCCTTGGTTTTCTTATCTAGGAACGAGGAGGTTAGAGGAGAAGATTCTTTCAGCTTTATTCCAGTTCAAAATATCAGTGACTACCCAGAGCCACATAAAATACTATCGCGGCTCCTCCAGAGCTAACTTTTCTGTCTCCACAGCACTCTGGCCTTGCAGGATTAAGAACAGAACCACTTGACGTGGCAGTGCTGGACATTCCACCCGGTGCCCAGTTGGACATTGAAGGATCCCAGAGCCATAAGAAATCCAGCTGACATTTCCCAGGGAGATAAGTGAAAGGGAAAGCTTCTTGGAGCCTTCCAAATACGGCAGACACATTTTCACCACATTCTAGAATGTTCCTATCACTCAAAAGATAAAAACATGAAAATCTTGAAAAGTCTGAATTCCTGCTTAACGTTATCAAGATGAATAACATAAATACAAAGAGGTAGTTTAGCAACTTCAGAAAAGATGTTGCTCTTTCTTAAACTTAAGTGGTTTCTGACATTTTCTTTTAGGTTGTTGACTGCTGGGACGATGTAGCAATTCTCTATCTTCAAAAGGCACATTTGATAGCAATTAGCCTACGATTAAACAGTCCCCTGATCACAGTCACTGGGCTTCCATTAGAATGAAAAGCACTGTGTTAATCAATAATTGTCTAATTATCAAAGTTTTGAAATGAAAACCGTTCTTCATATCTCTATAACCCAGCTCCCACTACTATAGAAAGCTTACAACCAAAGAGGATGTTAAACATTTGTCAAGCATCTATAGGCAGGAAAGAACGGGCTTTCTTTAGAGTAGTTTGCTGTGAAAGAAGAATGACTGGATTTTATGTCTCAATAATCTATATTGCAGCATCTAAATAAACTCTTGATTACAGAGGCTGAAACCATTTGTCAGTGGTGAGATATTAACACAATATCTTTAAAGGATAGTCCATATGACAAAGGTATTTCTCTGGGCTTGAATTTTGCATACAGAATCATTGTAGGAACTCTTAACATTGTATTCTTAACAATCTGGCTGTTGACCCATGAAATGCATTCCAGATCTATGTGCTGATGGACTATCTACTGGTGAAACAGCACAAAGAGGAACTTGGGGACAAAAAAACTACAAGAGTTCCTGATTCTTGAAATTTCCATCTTGAACCACAAAATCCAGGGGTCTTTAGAAGTCCTACAAACTGCCAGGAGAAATTACTACAATATCATCATCATCACCATCATCATCATCAATCATCATCACCTCTAAGGCTAGCATATTTATTAAATATTTATGGGCCAAATCCTATGCTAAGTGTTTTATATGTATTTGCTCATTGAATCCCTATGAAAAATCTGTGAGGCAAGTTCTTTGATTATTCCTTGTTTAAAGATAGGGAAACTAAGTCCCAGATATGAAGAAACTGCCCAAGTTTGCAAACCTGAGATTTTAATTGCTCTGCTCTCTACATGCTGCCCAGTACCTTTTTCGGTGGGGTCAAGTCCAGGGAGCACAATTTCCAAGGGCTCAGAGGATGTGCTTTATGCTTGAAGGAGACATGCCTTTTTTGACTGCAGGTGACAGAATCTCAACTCAAACCAGCATAAACAACAAAGATGACTAATGGGCTCCCACTGGGGCTCAAAGATAGCTCCAAGCTGCCATGGTCTTTATAGTTAGCAATGGTATTGAAAAGAAAGGGTCTCTTCTCCAATGGCTTGAGACTGAGTCAGACATGTATGGGTCACTCTTAGGCCTTATGCCTATCCTGAACTAAATATTGTGATGAGGTAGATGGCTGTGGTGATGAGAAAGGTCTGAGGTTATGATCTCCCCAAACTGAAGGTGTCTCCATAAAGACTAAAGTGTGGGAAGCTTGGCTTCCTATGGGAAGTTGGAGGGCTTTTATCCAAAGGCAGGGCAGAAAGAATGCACAGAAAAATAATAAATATTCATCATCATAGACTCAATGGCAGGAAGGCCAACATTGTAAAAATTCCTGAGAATCCCTAGGAGTCTAGAACTTTTAACAAAATACCATGCTTCATTTTTTTTATTTTTATTTATACCATACTTCTCAGTTTCTGACATGGATATAATGATGAAATTAATATTATCTTAAGGAATGATCAGCCCACACAATTGACTCCTACTCTAAGTGGAAGTAATTTAGAATCAGTAAAATGCACCAATAAATGCTTTCTATGCAATGTTGATTCTCAGTAAATGCTAGTGTCTGGCATATATTGAATAAATAAGATCTACATCTTAGTCCATTCACTGGATCATAAATTCTTACTAATTTTTCATATCAGTGAGTATATATTTATAAGCTAGAGATAATATGATTACAAAGTTCAATTACATCGATATTTAACTTTCATGTCCTTCAAAATGATAGTATACTGTCCCATTCCCACACAAGACTCAGAACTTTATTCTACAATTTAGTTCTGCAACATTTATTGCATGCCAATTATGTGTAAGTGACAGGTGTTAGGGATTAAAACTAAATAAAGAAACATGGTCCCTATTCCTGTTAGCAGGAAAGACAAACATATTAACATGTATTTTGTTATAAATGCTATGATAAAGGTAAACAAGTATACTCTGGAACTCAAATGGGGGTCCCTTAACTCATTCTTGAAAGATGACAAAATTTTAGGCAAAAAATAAAGCATTGGGATGTATTTCAAGCAGAGGGAACATCAAGAACAAATGTATGAAATCATGTGACAGCATGATGTGTTCAGTGTAAGGCAGCACTGTCCAACAAAAATCTCATGTAAACCACAAATACAAGCCACAGATGTAATTTTAAGTTTTACAGTAGCCACACTAAAAGAATAAGAAGAAACAGGTGAAATCAACTTTAAATTTTATTTAACCTCATATATCCACACTATTAGCATTTCAACACATAACCAATATAGAATTTTCTAATGAGGCAGTTCACATTCTTTTTTTTTACTTTTGTTATTTATTTTTATTATGTTAATCACCATACATCATTAGTTTTTGATATAGTGTTCCATGATTCATTGTTTGCATATAACACCCAGTGTTCCATTCACGTGCCCTCTTTAATACCCATCACCAGGCTAACCCATCCCCCACCCCCCTCCCCTCTAGAACCCTCAGTTTGTTTCTCAGAGTCCATAGTCTTAGTCTTTTTTTTTTTTTAAGAACAAGTCTTTAAAACCCAGTGTGCATTTTACATATATATAGCACATCTCACTTTGGACTGATGACGTTTCAGAGATGTGGTAGCCACCTGTGGTTGGTGTCTACCTTAGGGGATATCACAGCTCAAGGGTAATAAGTTGGAGGTGGAGAGTGTCAAAATGTGGCTTGAGAAGCAAACAGAGGCAGTCACACACAGTCTTGTGAGTACTTCATTGTATGAGTCATGCGAAGCCAATGAAGGATGAGTCACCTTGGAAACTGCATGAAGGACAGTTTCAAAGGGAACAAAACTAGGAGGTGGATGGTTACGGTTGGATCCTATAACAGGATCAAGCTAGAATTAAAGAAGTTTGAAATCAAACTCAATGGAATAGAGATGGAGCTGGGAAGACACAGAACTACTGAGGACAAAATGTCTGTAAGGAGTTTGGTGAATTCAATGTGGAAAAGGAGGCATAACAGAAGAACAGGTTGAGAATGTCTTCCCAGTTTTGGATGGACATAATGAGAGAACCATTGAAATTGAAAGACATGGGTGGGAGGAAGACCAGAGCAGGTCTGTTATTCTCTATTACATCCCATTCAGCAGCCTGAGCATGTAATTTACTCTAGTGTGAGTCACCACCCTAACTCAGAACTTATCAAGAAAAGAGGAGCAGGCATGAACATGCAGGGTTATTTGCACAGGTATCCCCATGAAGGTATCTGGGGAAGCAGGATCCTTCACAAGTGTAAAATTCAGTATTGAGCACAAAAAGGTAAAAACAGGATATCGAGCCTGGTTGGAGGTATTGACACATATTCTTCTTAATGAAATAGGAAGAATTGTAATCATCTTAATGCAGCAAGGCGTCTAACATGGAAACACAGGCAAACCCCTACCAAAAGAATGGTAGACACTGAGAATCTTCTAGCTGGTCAGCTGTTTTTGAAGGGCAGGCATTAGCAATCCAGTTCCAGGTCTGCAATGCAAGAAAACACCCACCTAAGCAGGAGTATCAAAGAAAGCCATCCTCCCATGACTCAGAACTGTGGGACTTTCCATCATCATCAGGACCAGGACCAACAGATCACAGCAGTGCCTACAGGGAACTGCATCCAGCTATGCACAGGCATGGCAACTGTAACCTTCAAGGGAGAATTCCCTAGCTGGAAGAGAAAGTGGCTTGTATTAGGAATCTAAGGGGCACTAAACACTGAGTCACTGATTGGTTCCCTGTGGAAACATATATTTTGGATAGAGGGGAACTTGGAAAATTCTCAGTAGGGACAGGATGGTATTCTTCTGTATTCTTTTGCCTGAAAATCCAACTCTTCAGAGGGACAATAAATACTTGGTGTTGGGAACTCAGTGAACATCAGTGTATGTTTGAAGTTGATGCTAAACTAATAGTTTAAAGGGCATGTGGTTAGGTGAGGACTTGTGATGAGCCTTGAGAATAGGGAGGTAAAGTGTGAGTCCCTTTCCCCATCCTTAGATGCTGAAAGTGAGGAAGAGACCCAAAGGAAAGTCCTAATCTGGGGAAAGCCACCACCTCATGGACACATGAGCACTGCAGGTAGACATGGGCACATACATTTGTGTATAAAGGAATATTGGGGCCTTGTCTTTTCCAGGGGAGTTACAAATAACTCACTACCCTAGATTTTATTTTAAGAAGCTGACTTAATTCATTAAAATGGAGAAAAGAGGAATATTGAAAGAATTCCCTCGAATAACTTTTTCAACTTAAAAAGACATAAATAATATCCTAGCATGGGAAGAATCTCAATACGATGTCATCTTCATCATGAAGGGCTCCACAGCAGTAAAATGTATTTATTACTTTCAGAATCAAGAATCATTGCCATTTGCTCCTTTATAAAAATATGCAGTTACTAAGGATACCATGACTCCACGTGCCTTTGTGCATGTATGGATACAAATCACAGTACACAGTGAACCAGCCAACCCAGTTTTTTCCCCTTTCTATGTCTTCCCAGAGACATTTACCTATTGCTGACCTTATAAAAGATAAAAATAGCTATGTAGCTTCATTTTTCCCAAACTCTGTTTGAAGAAATCCATGAGTAAAGATCTAGAACAGTTAATGTCAATTTTTCAGACTCTGAAGCATATTAAGATTATTTTAAGTAAATTTTTTACTTAAATTATTATTTACTTAAGTTATTTTCAAATCTCAAATTTTATCCCAAGTTTCAGTTACTTATCTATCTATATCCAAATATTTTGAGTTGAAACTCACATTAAATCAGATTGCCTACCAAAATTTCTAATATTTCAGTGAAGGTATTAGAGGAAAAATAGGTCATAACTTAAGTAACTTTTAAAAGGAAGTCTGTAGGACTTAAGGCAAAAGAAATACAATATGCATACACTCTATTGTATTTGGCATATGCTTCCCATGGGGGTTTCATTTAATAATTGTGCTGTAGATGTATACTGGAATTGAACACCTAAGTAATTGGATGGTGAGTGGTGGGAACCTAGTTTCTCTATGTCAGAACAGGAGGTTACAGATAATCAAGACGAGGCTAGAGTGGTCCATAGGATAGTAGATGAGAGTTGGAGACACCAATTTGAACTGTTTCACTCACCTGCAGATATAGCTGGTCATATATAGAAATTATTTACATGGTTTACTACACATTCACATATCTTCTCCCCCTGGAGGCTGAGAGAACTCAGAAGCAAAGATACCCCAGTAACAACAAGCACATGCAGCACCCAGATCTTGGTTTTCAATGCTATTCTTCAATGAAAGGAACCCAGGCTCAGTGGAGAGATGGCTGATTCAAGGACTGAGGCAAAGGACATGCAAGATGGGGTTGGGTGTATCCATACATGGGACAAAGTTGGAGTAAATTTCAGCATTAAATAATGTGATATTTGGATCTGGACTCCTCAAAGTTTAAAATAAACGTCCAAGAGTCCCTACTAATATAAACGAATGATTGAATAAACGGAGAAGAGACAAATCTCCTGTGTAAAGAATTTCAAATGATCCATGTAAATACTTCAACCTGTAGGAAGTGAGTATAACTCTCCACTTCTCAGATGTGGGCTGCATGCTGTGACTCCCTTCCAAAGAAGACAGTAAGGGAAGGAGAGTAACTTTAGAGTGGAAAAAGCTGACAGACACTCCCAGTCAGGTGATCAAGGTCAGTATCAGCAAGATAAGTCATGTTCACTGTGTGTAACCTTGGTATGATGTGATGAAAATGGCAATTTATCTGTGCCAAAACCCCATAACACCAACCTAATCCTGAACAAAACATCCAACAAACCCCAATTAAGAGGCAATCTATAAAATACCTGACCAGTACTCCTCAGAACTGTCAAGATCATCAAAACAAGCAGTCTGAGAAACTGCCACAGCTGAGAGGAGCCTAAGGAGACATGATGATTAAATATAATTTGGCATTCTGGATGGGGTCCTGGGACAGAAGAGGTATGTTAGATAAAAACAAGGAGATCTGAAATAAGTATAGACTTCAGTTAGTAATAATGTATCAAAGGTTCAGTTATTATAAAAAATGTACCATCCCAATATAAGACATTAGTAAGTAAAACTGGAGATGGAGTATATAGTAACTCTCTATATAATTTCCAGTGTTTCTGTACATCTAAAACTATTTTTAATTAAGTTTATTTTAAAAATTAAAAAAACCAACTATACATATGCACATGTTGTAAACTAATTGATAAATTGTTTCTCACAGAGGTATGAGTTAATTCTAAAAATCCTTTATTTGTATATGAGGCTTGAACAAATAAATGAATATGGCAAATAATAGGAGTCAAGTTTCTCATTGTCAAAAAAAGTTACAAAAAAGCAAGAGAAGTCTAGCATTAATCTTGTCCTATTGGATCAGAGAAATGTGTATAAATTTATGCTTAGTCTAACATATACATATGAATGGATACAGAAAGAATTATAAATATATGTGTATATATACATATATTCCCAGCTTTGTGTGGGAGAGCCTAGCAGGAGAGACACTCCAGGAGCAACAAGCCCAACTGCAGCCAGAGCTTCTTGGAGAAATGATTGACTGTTAGCCTGGGACAGGGAAAGTACAAGATGATATAGAACATCTTACAATGCCAGAAATCAAGGAAATGCTCAAAAAAATAGATGAGAGCATACCAAAGGGACTGAGGTGTCAACCTGTAAGTGCTCCTAATGGCTAAAGCTGGGATAATCTGAGCAAAATAATCAACATAGTGTTGGATTATAACCTGAAGAATAAAATAAATATCCATGAATCCATGCTGATTAAAATATATGATTGAATAAGTAAATAAATAAATGGGACACAAGAGAAAATTTTCCTTCCAGATGAATTCAAAATAATATATGTAAATCCCTCTTTCTCCAGGAAGTATAGCTTAATGACCCTCCTTCAGCATGATCTGGACTTAGTCACTCACTTCCAAATAAAGTATGGAAAGGGAGAGATGGTGGCTTGACAGTGAGGAACATTGGCAGACAACCCCTTAACCAAGTGACCAACGTTCACCTCATCAGTGATAAATCATATTCATGTCATGTTTTCCTGATATAATGTGAGACGGGCACTCCACCTCTGTGGTGTTCTTTCCAAAAATGTGTAACCCCAGTCTAATCACAAGGAAGCACCAGACAGAACAAAACTGAGAGGCATTCTGGAAAATACCTGACCAGTTCTCTTCAAAACTGTTAGGATCACCAAAAAAAAGTCTGGGAAGTTGTCACAGACCAAAACTCAGAGGCATGATGACTCAATCAACATGATATCTTCAGTGCATTCTGGGGCAGGAAAAGGGAGTTCATGGGAAAGAAGTGAAATCCGAATAAAGTCTAGAGTTTAGTTAATAGTAATTTCCTAATGTTAATTTCTTAGATTTGACAAATGTACCATGGTTACAGGAGATATTAACATGAAAGGAGATGGGTGAGGGGTCCACAGGAAGTTACTGTGGGTTATCTTTGCAACTTTTCTGTAAAACCAAAGTTATTCCAAAATGAAAACTTTATTAAAAATAAAAATCTCCAAGTTCTTTCAATATATATTCTCTACTTGGTCACAGTTTAATTGGTCCTAATATTAATTGGTCCTCAGGCTTCAGCCTGAGCATTTTATGATTTTTGTGGGACACAAATTCTTAATAATTATAATGCATGGCATAAGTATACATAAGTATCTAATAAACTTATGTTCACTGGGAAATGTTTAAAGGCAAAGTAACCTCCAACCTTTGAAACATCCTGGGCCTAAGGCAACCAGACCTCCAGGGACAGCACATCCTATGGTCACTGTAAACTGCATACACAGAGCCTACTTCCAGAAAAGTTTGAACACTGAGTTGTATTTGGGTGTCAGTTTGTGATGGACACACTGTCTAGGAAATCCTTGCAGATTGGAAGTTGCTTTTTGAAGATGCCAGAAGGATGAGATACAAATTTGTCCTTCCTTAAAATGATCTGGGAGCCCCTGGAAACTTTCCCTACTCAGCAGAAATTCTAAGGAGCTGACTGGGGCAAAAAACCATCATGACTCTGGGTCCTTCCACCCCATCCCTCTCTATGGACCCCATTACCCTGGACACCAGCCCGAGGCACCTACAGCACCATGGTCCCATGACTGGTGGCCCATGTCCGTATGTACCTCTGGGCTTCACAAGGCAGGTCAAAGCAAACAGGTGCAGCCCAGGGGAAGCACAAGGAGTCTCTATTCTGAAACCCACCCCATTTCATTGGTTCTAAATGGCACATTCTGTATAATATCACCTTTTAACATTTCTGAAATTAGAATACGTCATATTTCATAATATCTTAGAGTCAATTAATCACTATAAATTATATTCCAGAGACACGATTAATAAAGTTGACTAAAGTATTCAGAAAAAAGAGGGGAGAGACGACAGCATCTATCCTAGTGCCTATCTGAGAGCAGTAGAAATAAAGAAGGAAGGATTGACTTTGTGGTCATGAAGATGGGAGTAAGGGGATATAACCTGGGGGCAGTAGTACAGGGGCGGGACCCTGGACAGCTCCCCCGACTGGGTCTGTACGGTCCTTTTTCTTCCCTGCCCCTCTGTAGTGTCCTCCCAGGTCCTTACCCACAGATGCCCAGAGCCCCCTGTCTGCCAACGCCCCACAGTGAGCCGCCTTCAAGGCTTATCCTTCCTCAGATGTCCCAGGTCTTTGCTTCTCTATGTTACCCACTCTCTTTCCCCTCCCTTGCCATTCCTTACCATCAGACACACACACAAACACACAGTGCCCAGTTTCAAACTCAGGAAGTCCAACCTCCAGATCAATACTTGTAACCACTGTGCTCTGTGAACTAATAAAGCTCTAAAGCACAAAATCCTAGTCATGAAAGTTTACTGGGGACATGAGGGGTTTTCCTGGGGCTCTCTGAATCTGTATCTTGGGGACTTTTAGGGAAGGGAGGGGCAAGCCTGGACTAAAGGGAGGGGGCAGATGCTGTCTGGATTTTCCTCCCCACCTGGACCCACCTGTGGCCAGTTTAGAACCTGAGGTCCCCACCAGTCATCCCTCCCTGTGAGGGAGGCACCTAGAAAGAAGACAGGTACCACCCATCTTCAGCCAGAGAAATGAGGTCTGTCTCCTAGGGTATGCCTAAGCTAGTTCTTTAGAGATCTCAGGCTCCCAGCTATTCCATCCCCTCGGGGAGACATCTGTCTATTTTGGTGGAAATCACCATCTCTCTGCTCATGTCATAGATGCCATCTGGGGAGAGAAACAGTAACAAAGCACAGAACCACCAAGAACATGCCTGACACTGTTAAATGCATGGCAGAGCATAAAGGCAAAAGGTGCCATAGATTGGGTGGTTCCCTTAGGTTATTTTCTCAGAGAGACCTCTCACAGGATGTGGCTCCTGGATGACAGAAGGATCCAGTCATGGCAAGGTGAGGGCAAGAGCATTCTAGAGGAACCTCACACAGGACCCATGGTTGGGGACCAGCTTGTATTCCAAGAAAAGGAGAAGAGATCTATGGTCATGCAGGGAGATGGGGGCAGGCCAGAGCTTGGAAAACCAGAATAAAGCAGACCAACTACGCCCATTGTTAGCAGAAAATGCAGGCCTACTGTCCAGGGCAGTGCTGTGGTCTGATCAAGATTATAAAAGACCCCCTGGCAGCTATGTGGAAACTGCACTATAGAAGGCCAGAAGGAGACAGGGAAACCATGTGGGGACCTGTTGCCAGTCCAGGCCAGACAGGATGAGCAAGGCTGACAGCAGTGGGAATGGGTGGAGAGGACGCTCCAGTGTACATGAGCCAGAGGAAATGGGGCTTGTCAACGGATTGGACGTGTGGGAGTAGGGACGGAAGGAATCACGGAAGCCTATTGTTTTCACTTAAGTGAACTGAGTGGGTGGTGGTCTCATTTCCTGAAATAGGAATTCTAGAGGGGAGGAAGGGTGGTGGCAATCAAGACAGGCTGTGGATATTGACTTTGAAATTCCTATTTGATATTCTAATCGATGTGGCAAGAAGGCAGGTAGATGTGCAAACAGAGGGCTCTAAGGACAGGCCAAGGATGAACAAAAGGATTTGGAAGTGGTTGGCTTATAAGTGAATTTTAAAACCAGGACGTGGATGGGACCCTCAGGTGGACATTCTATGTAGAAGATACACAGGGCCCAGGCCAAGTAAGGTTTGCAGAGGAGGAGGGCTATAAAAGGGCTAGGAAGTAGCACAGTGAAAGAGGGGACACCTGGGAAAGAGCGAGGTTGTGCAATAAGAGTGAAGAAGACACGTCCAGGAGAGCTGCTCATGCTGCCATTCTCCAGAAGCCATCCTAGGCCTAGCAAGAGCATGTGCACAGGCCTCATCAGGTCACCTAGACCACCTAGGCAAGAGGACCCCAAAAGAACCAAGACCAACCAACCAGACTGCTCTCTCCACAAGCATTTGAATCAAAGAACTCTCTCTGTGTGAAAAGCAAAACTGGTGGTTATATGAAACTGTTTTCCCCACTGTATGCTCTGGTCAGACATTCTCTCCAAAATGTAGGCTTGCATTTCCAATGGGCTATGGGTTGTTCCATGGACTTCCAGCAGGTTGTCTGCCACCTCAACGCTCTGTTTGCAGGTGGTGGATTATCACCTTGCAGCTTCACCACCATGAAGACTGTTGAAGTCCTCAGTTATGGCTCTCTGCTCACGGATCCTCTGTGGCACACTGTGTCTTCTCATTGAAGTCAGTCATGAACATTAATTCATTCAACTTTCTGGCTTAATGAGCTTCACACTCAAAGGGAGTTCAACATTTTTGGAAAGTGAATTAAAGTAGATTGTCCCCTACTGGCCTGCATTATATCACCAATTCCTATCTGAAAGGTCATGGCCTTAAGGTGTTCCTGGATATTTTTCAGGATGTCTCTGAGGCCCTGAAACCCTGGATGATATTGTGTATTTATGTTCACAGATGCATTTTCTGGGAGGAGAGTGCAGAGCTTTATTGGAATTAAGAGAAATATGTGACAATTTTTTTTCCTTAAGCTGTATTTCAGTTATCAGATACTAATCTTATTTCGTCCAGAGTCAGCCATAAGTAACTCCCAGTAAAGGGCTGTCACTTTCTAAACTTTGTGTTGTCCATGTTGCCTAATGCAGCACCACCTATGTGGCAGGCACGATGCTAACTTGAACAGACATGTGGCACATCGCTTTCTCCGGAGCTCTTGCTCTGCTGCACCTTTGGTTCTTCTCACTGTTGAGTTGTGAACTCCTGCATGACTTTGGCTCAAATTCCCCAATTCTCCGAACACTCAAGGAGATGCAAACCTTTTGTTCAGGACTAACTCTGAAAAGTCACCTCAAACCCTAGCCCTGTCCTTCGAAGGCTGGACAACCCAAGAAGATTACATCTCTGGTACTGAAGTCATCTGAGAAAATGGGAAGCTCCAAAATGGCATCTCTCTGGCCTCCACCTGAACCCCATTCAGGATTGCTTGGTCTTTTCACTGACCTCTACACAGCATGGTGGTATCTGTTATGTCCTGAACCATGCATGGGCACCTGTCACATGTTTGTACTGTTCCAGGTACCACTGACTCAACTGTGAACAGAAAAGACAAAGGTCTCTACCCTAATGGAATTTATCTTCTAGTGGGTCAGAAAAAAAGCAAAGTAAGAATATATACAGAATACATAAAATGGTGATAAGTGCTAAGGAGAAAATAAAACACAAGACGATAAGGTTAGAGTATCATGGTAAACATTTTTATAGCCCATGCCATGTGCCAGATGTGTTCTAAATATTCTGTGTGATTTTGCTCAGGACAACCCTGAGGCTGTTATTACTATGATCCCTGAGGCACAGAGGTGAGCACCTTGCCCAATGGCTGCCAAGATGCAAAGGGAGAGCAGGGCTGCGGGAAGGGAACGGCTTGGATTGGGCAGCCTGGGAAGATCACCTGGCATGCTGCATGCTCAAGAAATGGGATGGCTGAACTTGGTTAGTGCTTGAAACCTTAAAGTTACCTGGAAATCTAGTGTTGGAGGACCTATTCACTCATGGAAGCTGAGGTTAGCTTGCCCACCAACCTTCTCCCTATCTACCCACCCTGCTTGCTTTCCAGGAAAGAAAAGGACACATTTGTTTTTTAAAGTGGGAGTGGGTGGGTAACAAGAGCTAATGACAACAGAATAACGTCTTAAAACATCCTGTTAAATTTACGTCATGATTGATTTTTCAACTCTACAAAAGGAGGAAAAACAATGCATAGCCCCTCACAGGATAATTAATGAGAAAGAGATTATGCAGAATTTGAATGCTATAAAAACCTAATGCTTGTGGAGCAATTTAAGGAAAATAAATACTGGGTAAAGAGGTAACAAAAGGCTAGCATATGTTTATCTAGAAGATGAAAAGAATTGTTTCTAGAACAAACTGTTTGGAATGAGAACTTCCACAGCTTGAACATAAACTAAGATTTACAAGCTATGAAAAATATTTAAAATGCTACTTTCCTTAAACTTAAAGAATGAGAAGCTTAAAAAAATTTAGGGAAAAAAAGGACCTGGAAGGACAATGGCTGTGTAAGGCACGGTCTTACACAGTTTCAATAGAACAATGGGAAAAAAGAAATTGATCTATTTAGAGGGATTCACCAAATCACGTCTCAGAAACCAAGAGTCTTACTAAAATGATGTCTGATTGAGAGATAATTATAGGGGAGATGCCAGTTCCACATATCATATCTGTACGCTTTACCACATTTTGTCGGAGCCCCATGGAGATGGAATATGAAAAGAATAGCATGACAGGGGAGGGATGGGAAGGAAAGTAGTCTTGGAACAGAGCCAGATAATGTGGAAGTAATTGAGATTTACCAGCATAATTTCCATAATCGCTTTTGGATGCACAATAGCTCAAGAGTGTGCCATAGATTCGCATTTATTAGCGTTCTGGGGTTACGATGCTTTCATAGAAGATGGCTGATCTACTGCCCTTGCAGTGATTCCTGGAGTTTTCCTCGAGAAGCAATGCGATAGAGAGGAACTCTTCTGCCCCCATCTACACCGTGTGCTGTGCGAGCTCCGTGCCTCACACCTGCACCACTGTGTGCTCTTGGTCAGCCACTTACCTCATCTGTGACCATGGTAAGAAATGACTGTAATAAAGGTCCATTGTTTTCTAGCTCAGAAGGGAGGCCTCAAGCAGTGCAAAAATCAAAGAAGCACTAAAAAATGTTAAATCTCAATATGAGCAGTTAAACCCACTGTGTAAGAACTGATCAACCCTGGCTTGTTTCCCCTTCCTCTAAAACATTGATCTACCATGTTAAATAGACAACAGGTGTATATAACCATGTGGTTTTTCACCTGAACCCACAGTGAATGAAAACTCATGCAGGTGCTTTGTCCAGCTGATGGCCTGGCCACACAGACAGTCCCAGAGATGCTCAGATTTCTTCTCACGAGGGTTCTGCCCATTCACCAAGGCTCTCCATCAGCATGGAGGTAACTTGAACAGGACCATGGAGGAAACACACCATAGACTGATGATAACTTCTCTGGATGGAGAAGAGAAACATCAAAAAGGCTACTCACAATGTTGTTTTATGATTTCCACAGAGAGCATAAAGTGAGAACTCAGAGACATTCTCCTTACATAGGATGGCAACTACACCCTCACTGGGCACAGGACAGAAGCCAGTAACCTACTATGGATATCTTCCCACTGAGACTGGACTCAGTCTCAAAGTCTTCCCCTATAGGACACTCCAGGCAACCCAGGCAACCATTCAGGGTTGAATTTAAGACAAAATCTATTCAGCATCTCTGTTCAATTAGGGAAAGAAAAATGAAGAAGAGAAAGAGCTGAGTTCCAGGGTTAGTTCCAGTGCTTTCCAGTTGCATGGCCTCAGGGAAGCAAGTAACATACCTGGGGCCAGTCTGATCTGTGAAGTAGTGATGTCAGTAGATGTTGAGTATTCTTACACAGGGCAGTGGGCAGTGGGACCATGTGGGGAAGGATGTGACGAGAAGAGCCCATCAACTGTAAAACCAATGTAAAGTGGTTTCATCATCCTGATGATCCTCACTCAAGTTTGTGATCAGTCTCCCTGAGGCCAATGTGCTATGTTTTTTTGGACAAAGAAGCCACGAAGTTTGTTTCAGGTGCTCATAAAGGATGTAGGATAGCCACCACATGGAAGGACTAATTTGGTTCAATACAGTTCAATAATTATGAGTGTAGAATCTGGAGCCAAACCACCTGGGCCTTAAATCCTAATTTACTACAATACTAGCTGAGAGTTAGACCTCTCAGTTTATTCATCTGTAAAATGGGGATGAGACCATATGGTGTGCTATTGGGAGAAATAAACTGGTTAACATTTATAAAACGCTAAGAATGGTACCTGTCATGCAAGAAGCAAGCACTCAGTGTTAGCTATCACTGTTATTGTTGTAGCTGTTACTAACAGGTGCAACCACCAGCTTCAGGAGCTACTGAAGTAGCAAGAGCAGGGAAAGGCTCTGAAGGGAGGGGGTCCAGTGCTAATAAGTGTTGAGCCACAGCAGGAGCAACGGGCTTGGACAGAGAGTTTCGAGTCCAAAGATGGTCAATGAAGAAGAATCCACTGGGCCCAGGGAGGGACAAGCTGTGAGGCTTGAGGCTACAAACAAAGGGAGGAAGATGTGTGGGGATCTCTGTTTCCAAAGCCCACAAAAGGGCTAGAATATAAAGACCTAGGAATGCCTGGGAAGTATGTCCACAAGAATCTGGACTTTTGATTCTTCTCAGATTCAATTCTTCCTACTAAAACAGGTTCCACCTGAATCCTTGCTTCTTCCTGCCTCTGCCTTTATCACTGCTCCTTCTATCTAAGAAGTCCCAGTTTCATCTTTGAGTGATTTATGAAGGCTGGACTATTACCCAGAATTTCCACTGTAAATCAATCTCCCTTTAAGACAAACACTAATGCATAAGTCAGAATTCTTTGACTCAAAGAAGTTGATGTGATAGGATGCCTTTCCAACACATCATCCCAGAAACCCCTTACCATCTTTGTGTCCTCTGCCACAGGTCCCCCACACCATACTGGAGGGTTTTGCTGGAGAGAAGCCATACCCACATATCCTCACAGAGACACTAGTTTTACTTATTGACTTTCTCTGCATCCCAGGAGACAATCAAAATGGAGTGAAAATAGACATCTTATGGCCAAAGACAAAGTACAATTGAATACACTTATCTCATGGAAGCATACCTCTAATTAGCTGAATCATTCCTTAAGCAATGGTAAAGAGAGACTGTAACAGATCTGAAACTCTGATAGGCTTTGTCCAGTCTGGCAGTGGATTCTTAAATCTGAAATCATCCACAGCAACCACTTTTAGAACAAGGCTAATTTGCAGACCTAAATTACTTCTGGCTCCACAGTAGCATCTGCCCATGAAATAAGCTTCTACCAAAAGCTTCAACTCTCTAGCAGCAATTATCTAGAATGGCTTCAAAACTACATTTCTGCCATTTGAAACTCTTTTCCTCAATTGCCAGCCATCTTGTCTGTTAGCATGCCTGTGGGAAGGATAGGCTGGCAGTTACAGTGTTGATTTCCTAATTGAAGTCATTGTCCTTGAATACTTTATGACCATTAGACATCTTAGTCTAACTGCATTTAGAGGTATTCAAAACCTGCCACCTCACAGGAGAAAATTCAGCATGACCTCAGGGATCCAGGTCTTGATGCTTATCTCAGCTGACTTCTAATTCTGATTTGCAAACTCCTAGAAGAGGAATTGATGGTCTTTTCCACATAGCACTGAATAGGAAGTGAAAATGACTCAGGGAATGTTTTTGTGACATGGTAATCAAATCCATTTGTTAATCACAGATGAATATTCGGTAAGACACTAAGCATATAAATTACAACAGCCATCAGACTCCCTCAACAAATGTACCCAAGTAGTTCAACCCTCGAAAGTCTCCTCCCTAAAAGCATTCCCCAAATGGTACACCTGGGTCCTGTTAGCCATGCTTGCTGCTGATCCACTGTGAATGCTTACCTCCATATTTTAATATGGCCCCACAGTTAAATGGGGTCTTATCTATAGAAAATGTAAACGACCTGTTAGCAATGAAGTATGGATTTATAGTGCACAACCTAACATGAGAAGTATAACCACAAAACCCTGCAGTGGTCCCAAGCTTGATATTGCTACCCTTCACCCCAAGAATTCTTCATGGTGGTTATTCCTCAATTACATAGAACACAGGCTCCATCGAGGCTGAGATATTGTGTGCTCTCTTGATTAAAGCAAGCCCACGGGCAACAGGATAGATTCCTAAACCCTAGCTTACTTAAATTAACATATATGAACAGGAAAATACAGAAAACAGATCTGCCAAGTCCTCGAACAATGTTTCAGTTTTCTCATGCCTCAAAATTATTTTCTCATGCCAGGGCTGTTATTTTCTCCAAAGTGTTTCTTACATGAGGGCAAAATCAGTGTAACTTTTCCCATACGTCTTCATCAGATGTTTTAAAAGAACTTTCTATCAGGGACAGTCATAAATTCCTGAGCCAGCCCTGACCCAGAGGTCAGTAGATTTGCATTTGCTCATCCCAAACTATTCATACAGAGTCACACCAATTTCCACTTACCTGGGAAGCAAAGTTTTGTTCACGGTGGTTCCTAACCCTGCTCTTAGCCTACTGAAGTTGGTGAGAAATAAGTTGGATATTTCCATGAAAAATTCAGAAGGCCACGGATAGCCAAGACCAGTGTCGAGGGTGTGCTAGGCAAGTCCAGGCTCACTATGAAAGCAGAGTTTCTTGTGGCCCAGAGATTTCAGGCCTCTTTGGTGGCTGAACATAGAAATCCCACCAAGGGGTTTAAGTCCTCCCTCATCTGAAACAGCAGAGCCATCCAGCAGCTCCATTCACTACAGAGAAGGATTAAGAATGAAGCAACACCAACACCAACAGCTCCTCAGGGCAGGAGAATAGCAGCCTAGCTTGGTTTTCAGTTGCCCACAACAATGGTATCAACAAAGTAGGAATACATATAGTTCAAAAACTGTACAGACCAGCAAACATCATATTGTGCTTGATATTACATTGTGGAAATTGCATCTTTTGTTTTCTTTTAAGGAGTATTATTCAAAAAGCTAAGTTTGTTCAGATACCTCCTAGAAAGTTTAATTACTTGAAATTTTGGTGGCTATAGTTTTCTTCCTCTGTGGGCTTCCCAGCAAGGTTAATCTTAAATACAGAAACTTCCCTTCCCTGTTCTCCCCAGTTCTCCTTTCTTTCCAACTCATTCAAGTACATGTTTAGGCTCCATTCCTGTTCTCAGTGAAGTATACAGTCGTCCCTGCCAGATTTCCTGCAGCTGCCTTCCCTGAGTGCATCTGCTGTAGAGCCTCCCTACTTGAAAGGTATCCCAGAAAGCCTGGCCTCATCTAATTCCCAGAGAAGATCCCAGAATCCATGAGACAACAGATAACAGCTGGTCCAGCGATTGTTGTCCAAACTTTTAAGGCCACAACCGACAAACCATAAGAATAAACTTGAGTAAGGCAGAATGACTTGCCTAAGGAGCTTCTGGACAAAGACAGAGTGGGTAAGAGGGTGAGTGGTTGTGGCCAGGGATGCAGTGGCTCCCTGGTTCAACCCTGCATGCTTGCCCATGCTTAGTGCTAGGCATCCATGATATCATAATCATTTCCATCTTGGTAACTACTGCCATATCATAAACACAAAATTATGACTTCATGGGAGGATAAGCCAAATGAGAAGCAGAACTGTGAGGGAAAGTATGCTTGTTAAAGCAAAACTATTTTCAATAATTGGAAGAGGGATTTGAGAAACTAATTCTGGCCAAGAACCTTTTTTTTTATTAAAATGTTCTCAGCATTAGAGCTGTGTCCAAACCAACACTGCTGACACATATATGACAGTCGGGAATAAATGAGCCTCCAAGAAATTATCTGAAGAGCAAGATGGGAGGCCAGAGGCCACCCAAAGTCTTCCAATAGAGTGCCTTAAACTCCCAGAGCCCACTACCTTCCTACCACATAGGTGGGACCCATTCCCTTGTGATTTTGAAGTAAAAGGATATTTATTTTCCTGAGGCTATGTCTCATGGTGGAAAGTAGCTAATTTCCACTGACCAACACTGACAGACCATTTGATTCATCTCTGAGTAAAAATTAGGGGCAAAAGTATCCAAAGTGAAGTGGCAAGAGGAAGGAGCACAGATGAGCAGTCTAAAAGGCCACATGGCACTTGCTCAACAATCACCAAACTCCTTCCAGACCAACAGGGTGAAATGACAAAAGTCTGCTGGTGCTGCCTATCAGGATGTGGTACAGGTAGATTCCATAGCAAATACTGGTCCTTTTGCCCATGCTCTTGTAGCTTCCACAAGCCATCCCATTGCTAACGGGTTAACATGTAAATGTACTTACCCCAAACAGATGGAGAAAAAATATAAAGTGCATATAGAATCAAGGCCATACAGCAACCAAAGAATGAAATGCAAGTCTGCCAGGGAGCCACCTCATGATCCTCACGTCATAAACAGAATGATGGGAAATGCAAAGATTTATACACGCACATTAAACATTGGAACGAATAGTTTGATAGTACATGTCACCTGTGCCTTTGTCACACAGGCTCATCCAGGCAATTAAAGTGATCTCAGTGAGTTTCCAAGTAGGGCAAAAGGGTTCAAGGAACATTTTTTTTTCTCTGTGTAATGGAGCTTCGCCCTTTGCACAGAAACCTCTGCAAAATTATGACTGAAATCATTCAGGTGAAAAGAATGCCACTCTAGGAGACCTGGGACTCACATTCAGGAAGGAGGACATGGTAGGCAGTAGTGCAGGTAGTCTTGGGGGAGATGCTGCAAAAGTGAGGTGCAGTTGCACAGGAAACGCTTCCTATAAGTGAGAAGAAAAAGTGTGCATTCAGCAATTGGGGGATGGTAAATGTGAAGGAGAGAGGAAATAACTCACTAATCTGAATTGTGTCTTAAAATACAACATATTCCATGCTGATCAACCAAATATCTGGCAGGAAAAGTATTTTGACTTTTATATCCTTTTCTTCAGACAAAGAACTCTGTGTATCAGTATATATTTAAATAGGTGTGCTTTTAGGACAGCTGCTGAGAAATGACCCTGTTCTTAAAGCAGGAAGAGGCTGATGCTAATACTGGGTAAACACAAAGCCACCTGTAGGAGTCCACAATTGAATCCATCCAACAGACAAAATCTTAACTGAAATTGGATCAGATTATGTATAGGCTACTAAAAGGAGAAGAAGACTCTTCTAGAACTTCCCAAATGCTGCCTATGTTAACTCACCTCTACCACTTATTAATGGAGTCACCTTCAACAAGTGACAATCCCTCTCAGTCTCAGTTTCCTTCTGTAAAATAAAAATAGTCATAATACCTACCTCATTATGTTGTTGTAAAGATTAGAGTGAATAAGTGTAAAGCCCTTAATGGAGCCCGGTACATAATAAACTCTAAAAACACATTGGTTATCTTTGCTATTCTGTAAAGATTAGCCTGCAGCACTGTTTGGTGTAAGGTAGGACTTCCTTCAGAAAGCAATAGTTGGTGTCACTGTTGTTATTGTTACGAGAAAACTCTCATTCCTCCAACAACGAATATCTAGCACACACACAGCACAGTTCTCTGCACTGAATATACCCACTCGGAATGATAGTGAATTATTTAGTACCACTCTGTCTCTTGCTTTGACTATGTGTTCTTTGAGATGCCATCCCAACACCCAGTTCCTACTGCCATTTTTTTTATTCACTTTAACACTTCCCCCATTAACCAGCAAACTCCTTTTTACACGTTTCTTGATTTATGGAAAGCATGGGCAGTAAGTGAGGGGAAATGAAAAAGACAGTTATCATAACATCTTCATAATTCCTCTCCTGCTACAAAGAGGTAAAGGGACTATGGTGGAATCTTTACGTGAAGAAAGGGAAGGAGTTAACCTATAATTGTCAGGAAAAAAGTGGGATTTAGTTTGCTAATTGGCCAATAACACCTTGTGAATCTATTACCTGGCTTCCTTGATTATTGTTTTTAAGTACAATCGTTTCATTTTCTCAAGAGAAATTGACCAAATCACTTTGTCAAAATTTCTGCCCTGTCAATGCTCAGGGTCATTTCCTTAATAAGTTAAAAGTTTCATATGTTATTTTTTGATAAAATTTTTGTTTGGAAATATTTGTAGATTCACATGCAGTTGTGAGAAGTAACATGAAGAGACCTTGTACCCTTTATCCAGATTCCCACAAAGCAATATCTTGCAAACTATAATACAGTATCACAGCCAGTATGTTGACATTGTTACAGTCAAGATACAGGACATTTTCATTACTGCAAGTATACCTCATATTGACATTTTATAGCCACACACCCACTTGTCTCCCATACCTACTACCTCCTTAATCTGCACCAACCACTAATCTGTTTGCTATGTCTCTAATTTGGTTACTTCAAGATACCAAACCGTATGTAACATTTTTAGATTGACTTTTCTCACTCAGCATAATTCCCTGGAGATTCATGCAGATTGATGCAAGAATCAACAATTTGTTCCTTTTCCTTATTGAGTAGTACTCTCTACAGTGTTGCTGTGCCACAGTTTAACCATGCACTCAATGAAACACATCTGGATTGTTTCAAGTTTGTGGCTATGACAAACAAGTGTGCCATGAACATTCTTGTGCAACGTTTTGTGTGAATATGTCTTCATTTCTCTAAGATAAATGCCCAGCAGTGTGAGTGATAGATTATATGGTAGTTGCATGTTTAGTTTTTTTAAAAATCCACCAATCTGTACAGTTGTATTGTGGCCAGTAATATGAATGATCCAATTTCTCTGCATCTTTGCCAGGATTTGGTGTTGTGACTTCCTGTTATTTTAGATATTCTGATAGGTATGTAGTAATATATCATTGTGGTTTTAACTCTCATTTCTCTAATGGTTAATGATGTTGAACATCTTCTTGTGTGCTCATTTGACACATGTATATCCTCACCAGTGGAATATCATTTCCCATCTTTTGCCCATCTTTTAATTGGATTGTTTGGGGTTTTTTTACTGTTCAGTTTTGAGAGGTCTTTATGGATTCTAGATATTGGCCCTTTGTGAGGTGTGTGGTTTGCAAATATTTTCTTTTTTTTTATTATGTTATGTTAGTCACCATACAGTACTTCATTAGTTTTTGATGTAGTGTTCCATGATTCATTGTTTGCTTATAACACCCAGTGCTCATTGTAATACGTGCCGTCCTTAATACCCATCACCAGGCTAACCTATTCCCCCAACCCTCCTCCCCTCAGTCTGTTTCCTGGAATCCATAATCTCTCATGGTTTGTCTCCCCCTCCAATTTCCCCCACTTCATTTTTCCCTTCCCTCTCTTAAAGTCCACCACGCTATTCCTTATGTTCCACATATGAGTGAAACCATATGATAATTGTCTTTCTCTGCTTGATTTATTTCACTTAGCATAATCCCCTCCAGCTCCATCCATGTTGATACAAAAGATGGGTATTAATCCTTTCTGATGGCTGAGTAATATTCCAGTGTATATATGTACCATATCTTCTTTATCCACTCATCTATTGAAGGGCATCTTGGCTCCTTCAACAATTTGGCCATTGCAAATATTTTATCTCTAACTTATCTTTTCATACTCTTAACAGGGTCTTTCACAAAACAAAGGCTTTTCAATTTGATAAACTCAGTCCAACTTATCCATTTCTTCTTTAATGGATCATACCTTTTTTGGCATCAAATCTGGTAACTCTTTAGGTAGCTCTGATTCATAAAGATTTTCTCTTTTATTTCCCTGTAAGTTAAAAATTTTCCAGTTTAGGGGTGCCTGGGTGGCTCAGTCGGTTAAGCCTCTGTCTTTGGCTCAGGTCATGATCCCAGGGTCCTGGAATCAAGCCCCATGTTGAGCTCCCTACTCAGTGGAGAGCCTGCTTCTCCTTTTCCTTCTGCTTACTTGTGTTCTCTCTCTATCTTTCTGTCAAATAAATAAATAAAATCTTTTTAAAAAAAGAATTTACCAGTTTACATTTAAGCCTGTGATACATTTTGAGTTAATTTTTGTGCAAGTATAAGACATAAGCTGAAGTATATGTTTTTGCCCACAGATGTCCAATTTTTTCTGCAGTATTTGTTAAAAATGCTAAATCACAGACCTGTATCTCTGAAACGAATAATACATTGTATGTTAAAAAAAAAAAAGAAAAAGAAGATAGCAGAAGGGAAAAATGAAGGGGGGGGAATCAGAGAGGGAGACAAACAATGAGAGACTTTGAACAAACTGAGGGTTCTAGAGGGGAGGGGGGTGGGGGGATGGGTTAGCCTGGTGATGGGTATTAAAGAGGGCATGTTCTGCATGGAGCACTGGGTGTTATACGCAAACAATGAATCATGGAACACTACATCAAAAACTAATGATGTAATGTATGGTGATTAACATAACAATAAAAAATTTTAAAAAACTAATGATGTAAAGTATGGTGATTAACATAACAATAAAATAAAAAAATTTAAATGCTGTCTTTCCTCCATTGAATTGCTTTTATTACTTTGTCAAAGTTCAGCTGGGCATATCTCTGTGGATCTTTCTCCGAGTTCTCTGTTGCAATGACAAAATTATCCATCCCTCCACCAACACCACATAGTCTTGATTACTGTAACTATATAGTAAGTTTTGAAAATAAGTAGAATGATTTTTCCCACCTTATTCTTCTTTTCAAAATGGTTTTAGCTAGACTAGTTCCTTTGACTTTCCATATAAAGTCTAGAATAATCTTGTCTATATCTAGAAAATGCTTGGCTGGGACTTTGTGAGGAATTGCATTAAACCTGTGTTATCAGTCTGGGGAGTCTGACATTCATATTACATTGAGTCTTCCATGAACTCACTATGCCTCTCCATATTTTAAGTTCTTTGATTTCTCATACAAGTCCTGTACATGTTTTCTGAGATTTATACTAAGAAAATTTGTAAAATTTTTAAGAATTTCATTTTTGAGTAATTAGAAATTATATTTTTAATTTTGGTGTCCATATGTACATTGCTAGTATATAGAAATACAATTGACTTTTCATGTACATCTCATATCCTGTGACATTGACAAATTAATTTTTTAGTTCTGGAAGCTTTATTGTAGAGTCCTTGACATTTCTACAGAGACAAACATGTCATCTACAAACAGAGACAGTAATTTATTTCTTCCATTTTAACCTGTATGCTTTTTATTTCCTTCTTTTTTACTTACTTCACAGGATGGAATTTCCAGCACCTTGTTAAATAAAAGTGGTGAGAACAAATATCCTTGATTTGTTTCCTTGGGCGCCTGGGTGGCTCAGATGGTTAAGCGTCTGCCTTCGGCTCAGGTCATGATCCCAGACTCCTGGGATCGGGTCCCGCATCAGGCTCCCTGCTCCTTGGGAGCCTGCTTCTCCCTCTGCCTCTCTCTCTCTCTCTGTCTCTGTCTCTCATGAATAAATAAATAAAATCTTTAAAAAATATATCCTTGACTTGTTTCCTGAGATATAAAACATTCAGCATTTCATCATCAAGTATAATATTGACTGTAGGCCTTTTGCACATGCTCTTTATCAAGTTAAGGGAAATCCCCACTATGCCTATTTTTCTGAAAGTTTTTATCATGAATGGGTGTTGAATTCTGTAAAATTTTTTTTTATGATCATGTGATATGATACTGTGATTTTTCTATTAAAAATTTAGCTTACATTGTTTCTTGAATATTGAACCATCTTTTCATCTCTGAAATAAAACCTACTTGGTGACAGTGTACAATTCTTTTAATACATTGCTAAATTTTACTTGCTAACATTTTGTTAAAGCATTTTATGTCTGTATTCATGAGGGAGAATGGTCTATCATTTTCTCTTTTGTACTTTTTCTGGTTTTAGTATCATGGTAACACCAGTTCCCTTTTCTTCTATTTTCTGGGAAGATGCTGTAGAATTAATGTTAATTCTTCTTTAAACATTTAGTTGAATTATCCAGTGAAACAACTGAGCCTGAGGTTTTTTTCCTCAGGAGCTTAATTATGAACTCAATTTGCTTAATAGTTGTAGTTTATTTAAATTACCTTTTTCATATTGAGTGAGTTGGGATAGTTTGTTGTTTTTTTTTTTTTTTTGAGGAATTGGTTCATTTTACCTAAGGTGCAAAATCTATGCAGGTAGAGCTATTTGTAATATTCCCTTATTATCCTTTTGATGTCTTCATGGTCTCATTTCATTTCCGATGTTGGTAATTTGTTTCTTCCTTCCTTCCTTCCTTCCTTCATCTTGCTTGGTTTGTCAATTGCATTGACAAATAATTTACTTTTTTGCCTTGCTCCCCACCTGTCTTTCATGTAGCTTAAGATCTTTTTTCCCTTGTCCATAACTCATGTTTTCTTGCTCTCTCTTCTAGCATTTACCCATTCCCCACACCCCTGGGGCTGCCACGAATTCCACCATGCAGCAGTCCTGAGCAGTCTTCCCCCCGCACACACTTGTCCTCCACATTTGAGGAGCTTTGCATCTTCTGATGGAGTGCACATCCTACAGGTGTCTCAGGTTCAGCATGTTCACAACACTCTATCTTCTCGAAATCCACCACCTTTTACCACAAAAAAAGTTTCATCTTTTTCAGTTTTATGTTTCAGTGATGACCACACATTCCTCCCACCATTCAGCAAAGGCTTTAACAGGGAAAATGGAATTTGAATAGACTTTGAAGCAGAGACAGGATTTTGACAGGCAGAGTTGAGGAGATAAAATGAGTAAATACATACAGTCATGTAGTTATGGTATATGCTCAAGGTGCTGTGTATGTTTGACTGCAGTAAAGCATGTTCATTCACTCATAAAGCCAACAATTGTGTAAGTGTCTGTTATGGACCAGGCACTATTCTAAGCACTATCTAGACAGTGGTGAAGAAAAACTGATGCCTGGTCCCTGCCCTCACGGAGCAAAGTCTAATGAGGGAGACAGATACTCGTCAACATACTAATACAGGTGCAGCATTGATTGCACTGAGTAACTGCCTTAAGTGAAAACAGCAGATGGTGATGAAAGAGACAGGGTGGGTGAAGGAGCATGAGGTTGGGTGTCAGGGCATCTCAGAGGGAGCCATGCTGAGAATTAGTGGCACCCAGGAGATCAAGAGCAGGGCCCAGTCTGGGAAAAGAGCCCATCCACAGGCATAATCAGAAGAGGGCTGCTCAGTGAAAACAGGAGATTCACTCAAGGTGAGGCCAGGTGACACCCAGCCTACATAAAGAGTTGAGGCAAATTCAACTCTCTGTCATGGGAAACCACTAAAAGTTTTAATTAGGGAGATACATGATCTGATTTCATTACATAGGGAAATAGTCATAGGGAGATAGTCAACAATAAAATTGAAATAAAATTGAAAACATGGTTTGGGAACATGTGTTTGGGAACACTGCAGAAAGCCTGCAGTGACAGTCTGGGAGTTATCACTTAATTCACAGGCAGTGGAGAGTTATCAGGACTTTATTTTATTTTTAATAAGCATTTTTCTAGATTTATTGTACAATAAATACATATTAAAAAACAATTGGAAGATGCAAATAAGCAAAAAAAAGAATATAAGCATAACCCATAACCACATAATTCAGATAATGTACATTTTAATGTATTTTAGAGTTGACTTTTCCTGATACTTTTCTGTGTATACTTAACCGTATGTGCTAATATACCATCTTATATACTTAATAGTATACATATATAAATGTATTACAAAGACTGAGTCTTATCATCTTACTGAATTTTTTTTTAATTTCATTTATTGGGGCACCTGGGTGGCTTAGTCATTAAACATCTGCCTTTGGCTCAGCAGGAGGCCTGCTTCTCCCTCTCCCACTCCCCCTGCTTGTGTTCCCTCTCTCGCTGTCTCTCTGTCAAATAAATAAATAAAATCTTTAAAAATAAAATAAAATTTATTTATTTGAGAGAGATGGCGCACAAGTTGGGGGGAGAGGCAGAGGGAAAGGGAGAAGCAGACTCCCCAATGAGCAGGGAGCCCTATGTGGGGCTCAATCCAAGGACCCTGAGATCAAGGATGGTAAACCAACTGAGCCACCCAGGCACCCCTGAATAGAGTATTTTGTAGACTACTTTTTTTTTCATGATGTACTGAGGACATCTATTTCAATAAAAACACTAAAATCATTTTTAATGAATGGATGGTATCCCATTGTATGTATGTTTCATATCTGATCCCACTAAACTCCAATTGTTCAACTTTTAAGACTCTTCAAGTTTTCTATATTATAATTAGCCTGCAATATAGTTAACATCATCATTACTAAATCTGTGTATATATCACTATTATTCTCTTAGAGTATATCCTATAAATGTAAGTGCCAGGTAAAATGGCATGCATATGCTAATGCTTTTGATGCATCTAGTCACATTATTCTTCAGAAAAGCTGTACCAATTTATAATCGTTCTAGTGATAGAGAAATGAGCTACCTTCCCACAAGTACAGGGCATTATAATTTGTTTTTATTTTTGTCTTTTGCTAGAGGCAAATGGCATCTCATTGCCATATATATACACATATTTTATATATATATAATTTATTTGATTACTAATGAGATTGACATTTTTTAATCATTTACTGGTCTTCGTTTTTCCTCTTTTCTGATTTCTTAGTCATTTCTTTTACTCACTTTTCTAATGATAGATTTGTCTTTTCCTTCATATATATTATTATATATAGTCGATATTTATACCTATCTACATCTGAGACTTCTTTCTCTATGAATAAAAATTTCTCTGACATATGACACAAATATATTTTTGTAATTTGTAATTTGCCTTTTACCTTTATGATGTTATTTTATCATACAAAGGTAGTCCATTTTTAAAATTTCAAACTCATTGATGATTTCCTTATGATTTCTATGTTAAGAGTTTTGCTTAACTGGTGCAGCCACTCTGGAAAATAGTATGGAGGTTCCTCAAAAAGTTGAAAATAGAGCTACCATACAACCCAGCAATTGCACTACTGGGTATTTACCCCAAAGATACAAATATAGGGATCCAAAGGGGTACGTGCACCACGATGTTTATAGCAGCAATGTCCACAATAGTCAAACTATGGAAAGAGCCAAGATGTCCATCGACAGATGAATGGATAAAGAAGAAGTGGTATATACATATATATATATATGATGGAATATTATGCAGCCATTAAAAGGAATGAAATCTTGCCATTTGCAATGACGTGGATGGAACTAGAGGGTATTATGCTGAGTGAAATAAGTCAATCAGAGAAAGACATGTATCATATAACCTCACTGATATGAGGAATTCTTAATCTCAGGAAACAAACTGAGGGTTGCTGGAGTGGTGGGGGGTGGGAGGGATGGGGTGGCTGAGTGATAGACATTGGGAGGGTATGTGCTATGGTGAGCGCTGTGAATTGTGTAAGACTGTTGAATCATAGACCTGTACCTCTGAACCAAATAATACATTATATGTTAAAAAAAAGGGGGGGAGCGCCTGGGTGGTTCAGTCCTTAAGCGTCTGCCTTTGGCTCAGGTCATGATCCCAGGGTCCTGGGATCGAGTCCCACATTGGACTCCCTGTTTGGCCGGAAGCCTGCTTCTCCCTCTCCCACTCCCTCTGCTTGTGTTTCCTCTCTCACTGTGTCTCTCTCTGTCAAATAAATAAATAAAATATTTAAAAAAAAAGATAGCGGGAAGGAAAAAATGAAGGGGGGCAATACGGAGGGGGAGACAATTGGACTATGAGACTATGGACTCTGAGAAACAAACTGAGGGTTCCAGGAGGGGTGTGGGGAGATGGGTTAGCCTGGTGATGGGTATTAAAGAGGGCTCGTACTGAATGGAGCACTGGGTGTTATATGCAAATAATGAATCATGGAACACTACATCAAAAACTAATGATGTAATGTATGGTGATTAACATGACATAATAAAATTTAAAAAAAAAAGAGTTTTGCTTAAAAGTCCTTCACCTCCCCAGTACCATATAACTTAACATTGTGTTTACTTCTATTAGTTTACTCTCTCTACTTGAGTCTTGAAGCCATCTGCTCTGTGGTATGAAATGCAGAACTTCCTTTTTCCTATATATTTCCACAGAGGTTTGAAAGGCAAACTCTTATCACACAAAAGTTGTACATGCACCCAATTCTTTTCTGCTTCTCTGCTGCTTCACAAAATTCAGTCAGTGATAAAGTGTCTTCAATTCCAAAGTACATGGTTCATTTCAATATCTAGTATGAGAAGTCATCATTTTTCCTCTTCTTTTTCAAAAGTTTATTAAAAGTTGTGTGTAGGTGAATGCCATGACTGGAACTATGCCTGGGAATATTAATCTCACACTATATAGGATGGACTAAAAAAGGTGAAGAGATTATAAAGAGGAACCCAGGACTGGGCAACCACTTAAAGTAAGTGGTCTCAAAGACAAATCTCATTTTGAGTTTTAATCACCAACTGAAGACAGGGAAAAAAATCTTACTGACATCAAATTATGATCTAAGGGTCTTTATACATAAACTCTGAGGGATATGATTAAAAACCCAAGGCTGTTAACTTACCTGGAAAAACTATCAAAGTAAACCTGAGGATGCTCTCTCAGCTGTGGGCAGAGGGATGGAGGTGACTCATCTGTCAGCCCACTGCAAGATATGTACTTTGCTGTTAGTCTAGGACTCTAGGATGGAACTTATTTGAGTTTAAAAAAAAACTTATCAGAGAAAATGGCAGTATGGGGAATGCTAGGAGTCCATCCCTTCCCTAGAAACACCCAAAAACCTGACAAAAAATGTGAGAGCAACCTCACCACACTCTGAGAGACAAATGTTTACAATTAGGTGAAAGCTTAGCCAGGAAAAAGGTGAGTGAATCTGGGTAGACCAGTGCTGCCATCTGACTTACCCAGAAGTATTGAGAACAAGTGTTCAAAAAACTTGTATATAAATATTCATAGGAGCACTGTTTTTATAACCAAAAGGTGGAAACAACCAAATGTACATCAACTCATGAATGGAAAAACAAAATGTGGTCCATTCATACAATGGATATATTACAACAGAATGGAATATTACATTAGAGTTTTATTTGATCATAAAAAGCAATGATGTCCTGACACATGCTACAACCTGGATGAACCTCAGTAACATTATGCTAAGTGAAGAGGCCAGTCACAAAGAGCCACATATTATGTAATTGCATTTATATGGAATGTCCAGAATAAGCAAATCCTTAGACAGAAAGCAGATCAGTGGTTGCCTGGGGCTGAAGGGAGGGGTCAGAGGGGAGTGACTGCTTAATGTATTTTGAGGTTTTTGTGGGGGGGGATGAGAAAAAATTTCTGGGACCAGATAGTGATGAAGGCTACACCCATTGTTAACGTATGTAATTCCATTGAATTGTACACTTGAAAATGTTAAAAATGGTAAATTTTATGTTACATATATTATACCATAATTTTTTAAAACCAAATAATGTATATTCCTTGAAAATGTTTGTATATCTCATACCAAATGACATGTATAACCCATGTGAATTTTATCATATATATACATATATATATTCCATGTGAATACATATATATCTATAAATTTCTAAAAAATTGACTAATTTATTTTTAATGATCTTACAATGTGGAGGCCTTTTAAAAGTATGTTACATAATGCAGGAGTATTAAAAAATAGTAACTTTGTAGACATTCTAATTACAAAAACTCTGCGTGGAAAAAGAACACCAAAAGCAATTTTTCTTTAAAAAGAGAAGTTAAGGAAACAAACTATTGGGACTACATCAAAATAAAAAGTTTCTGAACACCAAAAGAAACAATCAACAAAACTATGTGACAACCTACTGAATGGGAGAAGATATTGCAAATGACATATCTGATAAAGGGTTGGTATCCAAAAAATATAAAGAACTTATACGACTCAATACCCAAAAATCAAAAAATCCAATTAAAAAATGGGCAGAAGAAATAAACAGGCATTTCTCCAAAAAAGACATCCAGATGGCCAACAGACACATGAAAAGATGCTCAACATCATTAATCATCAAGTAAATGGAAATCAAAACCACAATGAGATATCACCTCACACCTGTCAGAATGTCTAAAATCAAAAACACAAGAAACAACAAGCGTTGGTGAGGATGTGGAGAAAAAGGAACCCTCATGCACTGTTGGTGGGAATGCAAACTGGCGCAGCCACTCTAGATAACTTTATGGAGGCTCCTCAAAAAGCTAAAAATAGAACTGCCATATGATCTAGCAATTCTATTTCTAGGTATTTACCCAAAAAATATGAAAACACTAATTTGAAGATATATGCACCCCAATGGTTATAGCAACATTATTTACAATAGCCAAGATATGGAAACAGCCCGAGTATCCAATGATACATCAATGGATAAAGAAGTTGTGAGATATATATAATGGAATATTACTCAGCCATAAAAAGAATGAAACCCTGCCGTTTGTAACAAGATGAATGGAGCTAGAGAGTATAATGCTAAGTGAAATAAGTCAGCTGAAGAAACAACTATCAGATGATTTCACTCATATATAGAATTTAAGAAACAAAACAAATGAGCAAAGAAGAAAGAGACAAACTAAGAAACAGACTTGTAATTATAGAGAACAAACTGGTGGTTACCAGAGGGGAGGTGGATGGGAGGATGGGTGAAATAGGTGATGGGGACTGAAGAGTACACTTATCACAATGAGCACTGAGTAATGTATAGAGTTGTTGCATATAGTGATATTGTACACCTGAAACCAATATAACACTATGTTAACTATACTGGAATTTAAATACATACATACATACATACATACATAAAAAGAGAAGCTGAGGAAAATAATTGTCTTTCATATACAGACAAATGTTATATATTATTTCTAATATATACAACACTCTTAGAAATCAAAAAGGAATAGGCAAAAATCAGAGTGGGAAATTTAAGAGAAAAAAGAATATATAAAAGGCTTTCAAACATTTGGAAAGAAGACTTGACCTCCCTTATAATAACATAAATGTCAAATAGAATTGTGTTATTTTTCACCTCTCTAATTGGTAAAGATATACAAAATAGACAGCGTGGTATATGGGTGAGAGGGAATTTTTACAATTATATCAATTTTCCTATATTGCTCACTAGGGTGGAAGTTGATAAAACACTTATAAAACAATTTGGTAATATACATATAAATTGCTAATACATGTATCTTATGACCTAATGAATTAATTTCTAGGAATTTATTATAAAGAAATACTCTTATACATGTGACATAACATATACAGACTTACTGTTCTTAAGATCATAAAGTTGGAAATAAGCAGAAATATCCATCAAGGAACTGTTAATAAATAATAAGACACACCACACAGTAGAATAGGATTGAAAAAGTTTCTATGTACAAATAAAGAATGTGCTCCAAAAAAATTACTACATGAAAGAAACAAGGAGTAGAACAGTGTGCATAGTACATTTACCATTTATGTAAACAAGAATATGAAAATATATGGATTTCCTTTAAAGATACATGACCTATTTCTGAAGAGATATTTTAAATTTTATGAAACTGACTACATCAGAGCAAACAAATGGGTGTCAAGAGAAAATTGGGAGAATGGTATTGTTTAAACTTTTGTACATTTTGAATTTGAAACTCTATAAATATATTCCCTATTTAAAAATATTAAATACATATTTTATGGAATACTCTTAAGTATAATGGCAGTGTTTAACCAATGGTATCAAAGATTCCACAATGATAGATTTAATTGATGAAATAACAAAAATTAAGACATTATTGAGATATAACAGCATTAAGTAGACCTCATTAAAAACAATTGCTGGATGTAAAACTTCATGAGAAATTTAACATACTTATGATATCATTAAATCTGGGGCTTTTGCCTTTTACTCATGTACAGTACAGACTATAAGGTTTCCCCGTCAACTTACACGAGAATCCCAGTCAGTCCCCGCTGAGGGAGCCTTGAGGTTAGGTCTGTAAATGAATGCAGTGAGGCCAGTCCCAGTGCACAAGTTAAGCAGTGGCACTGGGGCTTGTGTTCACCGATCCTGGGGCCACAGGCCACCTGACAGATGTGGGCTGCTGGGCTTACCTTCTCACCCCCTGAACTGCAAGATTTCCTCTCTTCTTACCACTGTGAGTGTTCCAGAAGTACAATCAACAGGAAGTGAGCAGATCTGGACCACAATCTGAGCTTCTAAGAGACTCCGAGAACACATTTTCTTCCAGTCCACTGCTAAAAATTTTATATGGTTTGTATCATTTAATGTAGCTAGTAATACCAATACATATAAATTCCCCTACTTTACACACTCACATACTAAAGATCGACATCAAGGAACCCACCCATGTTTTGCACAAAAGTAGTGCAGCTGAACACAGACCTCAGACATGGAGGGAAGAAGAGGCTAGTTAAAACCAATCAACAGCTTTCTTGGAATCCTTCACAGGAGACCGAGTACCTGGATTTCAGGGCTTAGTGAGGTCATGAAGTCCATGAATGGTGAACCCTAGAATTCACAGTATGTGATTCCCAATTTTCTACAAAACATGGAAGACCTACTATTTGAAAATTTTATCAGCCTATGTTCTGCTTCACTTGACACACTTGTTATTTTTTACTGATGCATCAACTAACATTAAAATAAGTCACTCGATTTGCCGGAGACCATGGCAAAGGAATGACAGAGCAGTCCAGTTCCAGGGGGCTTACAGCAACTCCCATCCCTGCAAACAAACCCTCAATGGTATCATTTCGCTCCCTTCCTTTAGCTGATTCCTCCTTCTAATTTTATTTCTAATGGTCCTGTGTGGTTTTACTAAAAGCCACCTCAAATATTTTTCTGAAGTAGTCAGAATATGAACCAACAGCTGAAAAGAAATCAAACCCAATGCCAGTCAAAAGAACTGAAACAGAGGTGTACCCAGAATGCCTGTGAAATGCCAGACTATGCTGGTTGGCAGGGGAGTGTTTGGTATTTGGAGGAGAAAGCAACACAGTGTGCTGTGCTGTGTTACATCAGGCATGCATACTGAGGGGACATTATAACCCAGGTAAGAGATGGCCAGGCAGGTGCCAGAGGAAATGATCCTTCCCTGCCTACCCCCCAGGTGGTTTGCCATACCTCTTCAGCACTCCCAGCATACCTGCATAAACCCTACTGCACAACAGTGTGCACATTTCAGTTCTGTGTTTGTCTTGAAGATCCTTGAAGGTGATTAGAATGATGTCTTTTGTGTCCTAAACACCTAACAAAATGTGTGGCACATTCTAAATTATTCAGTAAGTGCTAAATGATTTAGTGAATAAGTAAATTAATGAATAAATCAATATCTAAGTCTGAAGCTGAACCTTCAAGAAGTAGAATATGACCAAGTAGTAAAGGAGAATATCCAAGCAGAAAGATCAGCAAGGGCTAAAAAGCACTGAGAATAGAGGCCCTGGGTTTTTCATGGGAGGCCTGGGAGTTGAAATGGTGAAAGGGAACATACTGGAATGTGTCAGAAGGAGGCTGAACAGATAAACAGGGGACCCAGTCACCAAGTGCCTCTTACACCATGCTTTCTCTGAAAATGAACGCCTTACTTTATTTGGGTAATTAATATCACATTAACACTCAAATGCTAACTGAAGGCATCCCTGTTCAATCCTTTTAAATCAAGAACAATTTCATTAATAATAGATAAAAGCCAAATATAGTACATTATATTTGATTGTTTAGAGATGATTATTTAAACAATGGTATCTTCATGGAGAACGGTGGTATCATCGTTTGAATAATCCATCTCTAATCATCTTATCCATTCCACAATGTGACCAACCTCAACTTTCAAGTTGCCTGAAGGCATGAAGATACAATTGAGACAGGCTGCCCAGAAACTCAAAATGAATATACTCCACTAAGACTCCTGAGAACAACTCCCTCCTTTATTGAATACCACTTGAGAAATGCATTGTCCCCGCTGAGGACAGCACCTAACATGTGTTCCTGTCAGTCACTTGGTGCAGTGGTGACAGGTCCGACAATCATTGAAGGCCATAGTTAGAGAAGGAAAGAATGCTTTGTATCAGGTACGATTACAAAATAATATGACTCTTTCTGTTATAAATAAGAATCCAAAAGTCCTCATCCCCAAACTTTTAAACCTTTAAAGTGACCATTTAAAAATTTGAAATCAATACATTTCACCCTGTGAGCCACAAGGAAGATAGAAACTATCTTCTTAGGTGATAACATGACTCTGTTACATGCTGAGGACATTCTGAAGCACAGTGTCAGCTCAGTGCAGTCAGAAAGAAAATTGACCGCAGCAAAGCTAAAATAATCTTTGGCAGGTATTTGCCAGCATTCAAATGGGCTGCATTCAATAGCTTCCTTCATCAGGCCAGTTCTGGGAGTGGCAGGCTGAGAACTGTCTGTGGCTGACCCCACTGAGAAGGAAACAGTGGAGAGGTCTACTCAGTTGCATGCTCCATAGGAGCCCTTCTGAGGTTCAGTTTAATGGTTGGGGTTGCCAACTGGTCACCCCTATCCAGGCAATTTTCTAGGTAAATCATCACTTCACCTTCCTTCCTTTGGTGCTCTGGGGTCCTGGCTGACACTTACTCAGGAATTTGGAAAGATTTCTTTTTTTAATTTTTGAAAACTTAAGTGCACACAAAAACTCGTACATGAATGTTTATAGAAGTATTATCTATTTTTTAAGATTTTATTTATTTATTTGAGAGAGAGCAAGAACATGAGCAGGGGGGTTGGGAGGACAGGCAGAGGGACAGAGAGAGAGAGGGAGAAGCAGACTCCCCACTGAGCAAGGAGCCTGATGCAAGGCTCTATCCCAGGACCCTGGGATCATGACCGAAGTCAGATTCTTAAACAACTGAGCCACCCAGGTGCCCCAGAAGTATTATTTCTAATAGTCTGATGCAGGAGCCAACTCAGACATTGTTCAGTGGGTGAGTAGTGAAACAAACAGTGATCCAACCATTCTATGGAAACTTCATGGTAATAAAGAGGAAGGAACTCTTCAAATGCACTGCAACTTGCATGGATCCCAAGGGAATTATGCTGAGAAAAAAATCTCATACATACTTTAGGACTTCATTTGTACAACTGTCTCAAATGATAAAACTATAGAGACAGAAAAGAAAGTAGTCGTTAGGGATAGCAGGGGGACAGGGAGACTTTCTAGGGAAACACAGGGACCCTTATGATGGAATCATTCTGTATCTTGACATGAGTAATGCAATTACTAAAAGTAAATTCACACTTATACACACAAACACGAATAAATGTAAAAACTGGTAAAATCTGAATAAAGTCAGTGGAGAGTATCAATTCAGTATTTAGGATGTGATATAGTAATATTGTACTACAGTTTTACAAGATGTTTACATTACAGGAGGAAACTGGGTAAAAGGCACATGGGATCACAGTATTATATCTTACAGCTACATGTAAATACATAATCATCTCAAAATAAAAAGTATAAAAATAAATTCTTTGGAGAAAAATTGTTGACCCAGCATTCATGCCACATTGTGGCCTACCTTAGTATGGAGTGGGCTGGCCTCTCTTTTTGGTGAGAATGGTCTATTAATTTTTCATCAGTAAAGGGCATCCAAGTGCATGTCAGAAGATCCAGGTCAGCCCAAATCCACTGAGTGCTGGTTTAGGGTCCTGAGCCAGCTCTTCCCTGCTCCAAGCCCTAGTTTTGTTGTCTGTAGAATGTGACCAGTCGCCCCTTTCCTGCCTAGTTTATGGGGCTGCAAAGCAAGGGTGCAATGGTCAGCTTTCATGTGTGCATATAGGTATTTGGGTATGTATGTCTATATTTATGTGATACGAATCATCCCACCTGATTGAAATCATTAAGATAAGTTTTGTTTTCAAATAAACTTATTCTTATTAATAGAAGAATATTAAAATTATATATACATATATGAATATATGTAATATATAAACATATTTGTATATATAAATATATATATACATATACATATATATTTATATATTTATTTCCCTGATACTTTTGGGGCTACTGTAGTAGACTGTAGTATATTGTATATAATAGATGCTCAGTGATTGGCCAAATGAGGGCAGCTAAATTGATAATTCAAGGAGGCATCTAAGCAAAGGCCAGACAAATATTGACCAGAGTCAGGTTACACACCTTTGTGGTTCTTTCTAATCCTGTCAGTCTATACACCTTTAAAAATATTTCATGGTGAAATTTATATCTCCAGCCCAAACCTCCCACTCCCCGAACTCCAGACCTGTACATCCAATTGCCTACTCAGTGTTTCACATGGATGCCTAACAGACAACTCAAACTCAACCTGTTGGCAATGGAGTCCCTGTTCTTTCCCGAGCCTGACCCACTTCCAGCTTCTTCGTCTTATCCAGTGGCACCTCCATCCTAGTTGCCCGAGCCCAGAACCTCAGTCACCCTTGATTTCTCTTTTTTCATATTCCATGTCCATTCCATCAGCAAATCCTATTGACTACATCTTCGGAAAACATTCATAATTCAACTACTTTTCACCATCTCTAATGACAGCCCTGGATGAACAACACCAGCATGTGCCCCATGTCAAAGCAACCTCTCTGTGGCTGACTGAACAACAGCCCATGTGTCTAGGCCCCCTTGCAGCTGCATGCTTTGCTAGTGCTCTCCCACACAGACTCCCAGCTGTGACCTACAGCCTGTACGGAGATTTGAAAAGCACTGTTCACCTTCTTGGTGCCTAGGGACCCCCAAGCCACCTTTGGAATAGCTGCCTGGGCCATCCTGCTGAGCAATGAAGACTCACTGATCAGTCACCTTGTCCTGCCAGCCAACAACCAGCCACTCTCCAACAACAGAGCCACCTGAGAAGTATTATTGGTGCCCAGAATCACGAGGGATCCCAGCCGGGAGCAGCAGGACTGTTGTGCTCAGGCCAGCGCACACTGTCAACCCCAGAATCATGAAATAAAGGGCGTCGCTGTGAGTCGCTGTGGCATGGAGGAATTCGTTACACAGCCTCCTGATGGCCGTGCTCTTCCACACCCGCCCTTCCCAGTCCACTCTCAACGCAGTTGACAAGGCAGTCACCGTGGGGAGTATGGGGTCAGAGAAGTCACCATGGGGAGCAGTGGGGTCAGAGAAGCCACAGGCCAGAGTGTAGAAGGGGCCACAGTAAACCTTTGTTTCTATTCTCAGGGTCATCGGGGGCCACTGCAGCTATGTATCAGAGAAGAAATATGGCTCACTGTCTTAAAGCAATGTCTCTGTCTACTGTGTTGAATAGACTGGGCGCACTGGCCTCCCTCAGCTCCTGCTCGTCACAGGTCCTTTGCATGGGTGGTTGCCTCTTCCAAAACACTCTACCCTCAGAGATGCACACCCTGCACCTCTTTCCACTCATTTCTCCAATTTTATTTTCACAGAGAGGCCCATGTTGGCCTCTCTATTTTAAGTTGCAGCTCTCCCCACAGCACCCTTTTCCCCTCACCCTGATTTATGCTTTATTTCTTAAGCTTTGGTCATTTTTAACATAACGTGAAAATTACTTATGGATTATGCTTTTTGCATATCTCCTCCCATTACCCCACCATGAAAATTTGAGCTCCAGGCAGAGATCAACCTGCTTAATACGTAAATCTCAAGCTTTAACTCAGATGATAGCAACAAGTGGGGAGGTCTTGAGACAGCACTGAAGCTCTTTGTGTGTGAAAACATATTAGTCAGAGCACAAAAGCTGTTTTAGGTCTTTAACCACAACTGATTCATCCTGAGCTCTCAGGCTGTGCTGGTGCTGGTTACACAATCTTGGTGACTACTACTCATTTAGGCAGGTGGAGGGGACGGGGTGCTTTAACTCTCTGAGGCTCTCCAGGTGAGTCAGGGCTGATTCTCAAGGCCCCTACCCTTGACTCTGCCATCTGTACTCTTACCAGGGCAACAGGACACAGTGCAGACGACACAGGTAGGACAGCCTCAGAGAGCCCAAGCCAGACACAGGCCGTTGGGGAGTCTCAGTGGGGTGCAACAGGCTGCAGGTTGCTGACTAACAGCCCAGAGCCTGCAGGGAGCTCTGAAGGGCCAGGCAGCACTTCCTCTCAGCTCTACAAAGCAGCAGCTCAGGGGCTCTTCCAACAGTGCAGACAGATCAGCAGCTCTTGGCCTTTGCCTCATATTCTGTTGCTGAAAAATAGAAGGAAAATTCTGCAGGATCTAAGCTGACTCTAAACAGGATGCGTGGGGGGTGAGTATTACACAGTGGTGTGTGGAAGGATGGAGTCATGAGGGGGTCATGCACTCACCAAATGAGATAGATGTCATTCAGAGGAGTGTCTCTTCCTGCTTACAGCCCACTTCAGCTGTCCTCTGCTGTCTGTGACCAACACATTCAAATTAACACAAAAATAAATGGTGAAGAATTTAGGTGTATAAGCCAATCCACTAAATATAAACATGAATGTTTTGTGGTTATGAAGATGTGTTTGTTTACTCCAAATGTGATTATTTTGCCATCCTTCCTTGCATATTCAAATTTATTAGGTCCTCACTTCAGGGTATAAGAGATGGTCCTTCTAAATTAAGCTTCCACAGTGAGGCAGTAGGAGACAGGGTCCAGGAACCAGAGGATGAAAGAGGATTTGTTCTTGAGAGGACCCTGGAGTTCTATGGGAAGGTGCCACACACCTTCCTTGGGGACCAAGACTTGGTCCAGTGCGCAGAGCCCACCTTGGGACAAGTACTCTGAAAGGAACAGGGGGACAGTCCCAGAGCCCTCTGCGCCCTTGCCTGAGAGCTGAGAGGAACCATAGCACCTCTCTGGTGGTGCCAGTGGAGAACTCCTCTTTCAGGAGAGGAGTTGGGAACATATGAAGCACTTGGCCAATCTTAGCTGCTTTCATTACCATCTGCCATGGCAAGATGGTAGCATGGCCCCCTGGACCTTTTCCCTGGTTCACTGTACACTCCTCATGGGGTCAGAAATCAAGATAGGCAGAGCACACACAGGACAGTTTCACACAACAGCTTGGCAAAAAAAAGAAAATTCTAGAATAATCCATCCCTCCATGGAGTTCAACTGTGAACCTGCACTAATGGAGTCCCTCCAAATCCTCCTCCACATGCAACCTCAAAGGTATGTATTCTCAGCTTTACCAGGTTGATCATTAGGAGTTGACAGAGGCTCTTTTTGATTCATTTCCAGGTCTAGGAGTCAGTGTGTGTTCCTAGGGAAAAACACCTACACCTGCTTTCAGATGCAGTATCAAATCCAAGTTGCTGTGGGACCTTGGGCAGCACACATAACCTTCCAGTGCCTGAGTTTTCCTTGTGGTTAAAGGGCATGTCATAATAAAGAACATATGCAAACATGCATCTACACTATCCCAAAGAAGGAATTCAGACATCCGTGTTATGCCCTTTGTTCCCTCTACTTCAATAGCAATATTTTGGGAACCTCTCAGCTGGCCACAAGTTTATATAACCCTTCATCTGCCAATTCTAATAGAGAAGTATGCTTGAGGTTTTACAGAGCACTTATGTTCACATAAAAACATCAAATTCTGCATTGTAATATGTGAAATAAATCCAATTTTCATCTCTAATGATAATAAAAGGAAACATTATTTGAAAAAAAGCTTATTCTACACTTATAATTGTAAATAGTAATCATCAGAGGGACCAAGTACAAATAATTTCCAAGATAGATGAAGCAGCATTATTTTTCCACTTGACTTTCTCATAACTACCAGTTATTGAACATTGAGTCTAATTTCTAGGTTTCATGCACTCTTGTTTCCCCAGTCTTGCCAAACTCATTAATTTATCACTAAATGGTTATCGGCATGACTAAATGGCACATGTCAGGTTATACATTTGGGATGCAATAGTGAGCATGATAGGCTGAAACAGTTCAGTGCATAGAGTCCTCTGGTGAAGAACGATGAAGTTCTGGTACAACAGTAAGTCCTAAGACTGGGGCAAACACAGAATCCCCTCACAGTCCACAGTGGCTCTTCACCCAAACTTGGGGTCCAGGGTTCTTGGAATGGGTAATAGGCCAGATCCAAAATGGTAGGAAAAGTTAGTAGGGCAATAAGTGGAAAGACTATTTCAAGCAGAGGGAATAACAAATATAAGACCTCAGAGTACATGAGAGCATGATGTATTTATATCAGAAGGCTATGATGGTGAAACATCATATAGTAAACAAAGGCTTTAGCAAAGGCATGCTAAGAATTCTGGACTTCACCTTCTCAAAAATAATGGAGAACCATTGATATATGTGTGTGGGGAAACTATAGTGTATGGGATAGAGGAACCCAGGGGAAGAGGATACCATAAGATAGAGGGGTCAGCTTTGCCCAGTGCCACAGAGGGGTCAAGCAAGAGGAGGAGAGCAGTGGTGAAGGCAAACAACCCCCATCGCTCTAACTGAATCCCAAACCTCAGGAACTTGACACAACAGAAGTTAGCTTCTCACTCACACAAAATCTGTAGATGTTCCTGGTGAGTAACAGTCTTCTGTATTGTCATTCAGGAACCCATGTGTCTTCCACACTGTGGTTCTACCCTCCTTAGTTTCTCTCTATTCAGCCAGATGATGGAAAATGGATCGCAGGAAAGAGGTGTCTATGAGCCAGGATTGGAAGTCACATATATTGCTTCTGCACATATTCTGTTAGCCAGAAGTCAGTCACATGGCTAAGGGGAGAAAATATAGTCCAGCTATGTGCTTGTGATGAAAAAGGACACAGATTTGGGGTAACCTTTATAAGTCTCTGCTACAAGGACTAAAAAAATGATCCTTTAGATTTAACAATAAAAGATGATTATTAACTGTATCAGTTAGCTATTGCTGCCTAACAAACCACCCCAAGACTTTGTGGTTTAAAAAAAGCAATTATTTATTATTTCTCATTGGTCTGTGGGTTGACTAGGAAGCTCTACCAAGATGGGGAGGGCTCCTGGATTTAATTTGGGCTCGCTCATGATCCTGTTATCAGCACAGGCCAGATGAGGTTCAACTGGCAAGAATGACTCAGTTGGGCTCCACAGAGCCTGGAGCATTCTCTGATGGTCAGCCTGGACTTTTCACATAAAAGTGGCAGGATTCTAAGATAGAGGATGCACGCAAGACCCCTTGAGGCCTAGGCTTGGAACTGGCACATTCTATCACATTATATTGCCCAAAGCAAATTACAAGATAGTTCGGACTTAATGAGTGGGGACATAGACTAACCTTTTAACAGGAAAACTATAAAATCACATTGCAAATGGTGTAGATAACTTTACAGGGAGGGATGGAGAATTGGAGCCATTTTTCATGATCCATCTCCCACTGTGACAATGGCAAGAGTATTGCATGTGATATGAGCTGTGGATTCTAAGTAGAAGCCCTGGACTAGAGAGCGAACCCGATCATTGCATGGGGTGGCTTTGGGGGAGTTAGGAGGGGAAGGTAAAAGAAAAGAATAGAACTGGAAAGACAAAAGAAAAGCAAAATGAGAGCAGTAGGAGATGGCACAGTGGAACAAATTTGCAGTTTAGAAGCACAATATTGAAAATAAAAAGCAAAGACAAAAGTACCACAGTGACCACCCTACCTAACTCCAGAAGTTCAAACACAAATAATTTAAACTATTATTAGCTTGATAAAGGAAAAATAAGAATAGAATAAAAAATATGTATGCATGTGTATATCTGGCAAGAAAGCATACTTTGAGCCAGTATTTCTGTATAATGCTGAGTAGATAACCAGATTAAGAGAATTTCTGGACTAGAGAGGGCCATTCTCATTTCAATAAAGATATATACTGAGAATTTTTATATGAATAATAGAAGTGGTTACCTGTACTTAGTTTGAGCAGTTTCTACATGCCAGAAGCTGTGTTTGGTGCTGGAGCACATGTTTCTGCTCTGTGGAGCCCACGTTGGGCCCCACTCAAACCTCTGCAGCGAGACAGGTGCTAAGGACGGAACAGTTAATAAGGAGATGAATGAATAGAGTAATCATGATGATCAGAGCTTCCTCACAAACCCCACCCGAGGTGTTTTAAATCTCCATCAAGGTTATTTAAAATATTCCCTTTTGGACGACTCAGGCTCATTGGTCATGGGCTCAGTCTTTCTGATTTTGCCCACTACTTCCCTCTTCCTCAAGTTGTCAGCAAGGCACAGTGGAGTTGTCAGCACCCCATGTTGCTGTAGAAGCTCAAGTGGACATGCATGTGGGCTTCTCCTACAACCTGCAACCCTCTTATCAGATGAGGGGAAGGGTGCTTCTAACCCTCAGTTCTTAGGGTTCTCTGGTGCTAATCTGAATGTCTCTGAAGCAACCAATTAACTATCAGTTGTGACCCCTCCAACCTCTCTTCCTTCTTCCCAGAAGCCTTCCATGCTAATAAGAGATGGGGCTTCAGGCTTCTCACCACTTGACAAAATACCTCTTTTTCCCTGGGGCTGTAACTACATGGCAATACTCTAAGCTCCAAATGGTTCATGCTTCATATACTGAGGAGTTTAGAAATTGGATGATTCCTCTCCCTCTTCCCCTCCCTCTTCCTCTTCCCCCTCCTCTCTACTTCTCTCCTATCTCTCTCAAGCTCTCTGAAGAACTTTGCTTTCCAGCATGTTAAGTTGCCAAATAAAAATTGGATTTGACTGTCAAAAATGAAAAATGTCTTTGTTCAGTAGATGTCTACTCTCTTCCTGTAGGATCAAAAGCCAGTGTCTTCTCTGATTGTAAAGCCTGTAGGACACAAAGGTGAGTATGATACAACAACACACCTGGAAAATTTGTTCCCATTACAGAATTCCTACTCCTATTACCACTACCAATACTTGTACTGACACCACTTCTAATACTGCAGTTGTAACAATAAATATGTTTTTTAAAGGTTTTATTTATTTATATGAGAGAGAGAGAGAGCATGAGCAGGGTGAGGGGCAGAGGGAGAGGAAGAAGCAGACTCCCCGCTGAGTGGTGAGCCTGAGGCAGGGCTCCTGGAACTCCAGGATCATGACCTGAGCTGAAGGCAGATGATTAACCAAATGAGCCATGCAGGTGCCCCAATAAATATGTTTAAGTGGCAAATGCTTCTTAGTGGGGAGGGACAGGAGACAAAATGATTATTGGAATATACCATCCCCCCAGGACAGTCTTGGGCTTTCTCTGTTAATTTTGCTGTAAAATATTCCCCAATTTCTCAAATCAAAAAAATGTTCCTTATCATTAATTCATTCATTCACTGAGTACATAGTCAATGAATGCCTCTTATTCATCAGGCAATGTAGTAGGAACAGGATATATAGTGACAAATAAGGCAGACATGAAATGTATTGTCTTGAAGGGCAAACAAAGAGATATAAATCATTTTGTCTGCATTTTGTACATAGCTCTACTGTAGCACTCCACATTTACTGAGCATTTCCTAGAATAACTAACAGCACCATATGCTCTGGTAGTGTACCCTAAAACTCAGTGTCAGTTAAGCCCTAACCATCCCCACACAAATACTTCTGGATGTTTTCATTATTATCACATGTAAGTTTTAAGTGCATGGCCAGATGAACCAGGAAACGCCTATTCCATCAGGTCAAAGACATGGTCACTGACTTCACATGGCAACTAAAGAAAGAACACATAACTTATGGCACATTTGCCTTAAAAGTCATCCTCCATTAAAGGATCTTATGATTAAACAGCCAGCAGAATCAACACAGGGAACACACCATGAGTTTGGAAATGTCATTGGCCCTTCTCACCTCCAACATCTCCAGATAAGAAGATTGGGGCAAGAATGTTGTCGTTTTTAGATGAAGACTTAATCACAAATTTTCGACTTTTAATCTACAATACTCCCCTGAGCATTCTTGGAAAGAGAAAATACTTCAGAGCTACTTCTCTCTGCAGTTCCCCTCCTTAGAAGCAGAAAAGGAAAACTAAAGATTGTTACTCTTCCGTGCACCAGACAGTTGAATACTATCTGACTTCCAGATGAGAAAGCTGTAAGGAGCCTCTCACTTTTAAAGTCTTCCTTGGACCAAACATTTAAGTAAAGCGTTATTGTAAGAATTTCAAGAAACAATTAAATAGGAAAAAAATAATTTTCTACAATACATAAAAGTTTCATTTTGCTTTGGTTTTTATTCATTTTTTTCTTTTTGTGGAAACAAAGATTTCTCTCTTACAAATCAAATCAAGGCAAAGCCCAGTGGTGGCAGAAAGATATGAACAAAGGAGGGAATGGTTGGCAGATGAGTCTGTCCAGACAAGGAATTATATGAGCTCTCAGGTAGGGAAGGGTGAGAACACCAAGCTTTGGAAATGAAGATAAACATTTTAATTAAAAGGGGGTCTCAGTGTTCTTAATTACAAGTGGGAAGATGGTTTTGAAGCACCATTTGAACGGATATTGTTTAGAGATGATTCAAAAGAAGGAGGTTACACCAGGAAGGGTTTCCACCATGAACTAGATGATCAAGCTTTCATCTCTACTGTGGGTGTGCAGGGACACAGTAACTAGATGCTGATAAACTGCACTTATTTCTCCCAAAAAGCATAAAACACTTTATAGAAATGTCATTAATTTTCAAAAATCACCCAAGGAAGCACTATTGATCACTGTGTCCCAAGAGTTGTCTGGGTGGGGGCACCACCAAGGTCACTCACTCTCTTTATTTTCAGAGAATATGTATCAATCCCAAATACATGCTGAATGAATGAATCTACAGAGTCTTGTGCAAAGTAACTTGGATTTTGTTTTTTTTTTAAATAAGGTTAAACAAATGTAGGCATTTAAAGTATAAATCTATCATCTTGGGAAGAATTATAGCCAAGTCAATTTATATCTCTACTATCTCCAGGTCAGAAAATCAAAAAGATACAAGATGATTGGCAAAATGAATTTTCTGGTTGTCTTTTAAAGATTATGTTGCATGTTGAAGGGGGTGGCTTGTGTTTTCTTCATCTAGGTAAAGTCTGAAAAACTGACACAGATTAAGAGTTTGAGTGTAATTAAATTTACGAACACAGAGAAAAATATGAAGTTTTATTAACTATGGAAAGAATGTGGGTTTTTAGCTGCCCAGCCAGTTCACAAAGACAAAGGAGATCAGCTTACAGGGGTTAAATAAACACAATATTTTATATTATAGTTCAAATGGATCCACTTGCAACAAGACTCAGGACCTAAAATTAGCTTACCAGATTGAACGTCTCCAGGGACCCTCAGGAGCCCTGCTCTGAGGTGCACCACTGGATAGTGAGACCCACATAAAGGGCACAGCGCAGCCCGCTCTCAAAACTAGGCTGCAGGCCTTGTAAATCTTGCTTGATTATTTTTTCACTTCACTGTATGGTGCATCTTCCACAGTCCTAAACATTCTGGGCTTGGGTTTTGTAACCAGTATAGTAGAAGCAAGGAGTGTGAAAGAGGATGTTTAGGCAAAAAAAGAAAATGCTTGGGAAGTCTATAGTGAGAACAAGGCATGGTGTGTTGGGGGTGGTGGAGGGAGTCAGTGAATTCACAACTGAAAAGGGCGCTGGGATTGGGTTGGCCGATGACACCACTTTTGTGGGTTAGTTTTCCAAGAGCTAAGCAAATGCACTTGGGGCCCGTGTTCCAGGCTGAGGTGAGGGGATTCTGCGCTGCAGAAGTAGGACAAAAGGCTGGGGCAGAGCCCACCTTTCTGGGTGCAGGGCTGCTCTGCCAGAGCCCCAGGAGTCAGGAAGACAGGCATGGAGTAAAGTTCCCTTATTGAGTGTCCTTTGGCCAACCAGGAGCTTGGTAACGGGCTCCCACTATGAGTTTGCCAGCAACTCCCACAGATTAATATTTCAGGAGTTTAGGAACCCAGCTGAGCATGAAAAGAGCATCCCCTCAGAGTTAGGAACCACATTTCAAAACTGCAGGGGAAAGAGAGAAAAAACAAGTGTTTCTTGAGCGAAGAGGAAGAGGCTCATTCATCTCCTCGCTAATACCAGACTCTGGAAACCTGAATCAACTCCTGCAACACAAAAGCATGAAGTGGGTCACACAGATTCTCAATGTGTGATCAACAAGAGTTGTCCTTTTTAAAGAAATTTCCCTCTATAGTGTTTCTGGAGCAAAACGGAACATTGCTTAAACTCCCTTTGGTTAAAAAGTGCTTTTCAAGAATGTGTTTCCAAAACCAAAACAAAGACTTGAGACTGTACAATGTTTTTGTTTGTTTGTTTGTTTGTTTACAGGGACCAGGAAGGGCTCTATTCACTGTGTCCACGATATACTTGCTCTCTGCTCACAGAGAAGGGCAGATGGTGGTATTTTCTTTGCCTCACGCGCCTGTTTTGTTTCTTGAGAGGTCCCAGGAAACTGGAAGGAGGCCACCCTGTGAGGCTGAGGCTGCAGGGCACGCGTTGCATGCCTGCAATTGCACCATCTTAAGCAAATAGCTAGGGCCCCTCTCCTGGTCCTCACACCCCAGACCCAGACGGGTTGGCTATCATCAGCTCCCCACAACTGAAACCCAGACTTCCCCCACCCCATGCCGCCATCCCTGGTTCCCACCCAGACCCTATTCAGATCTAGGTCTCTCTGGGCTCCTCCCAGACCCCCAGCTCCCACCCAGATTTAGACTTCCCTGGACCCCCACCCGTGCTTCTCTCCATACCCAGCTCCCCCCACCAGGTACTGGCTCCTCCGCCCTACCCATTGCTCCCCCCCATCCTACACCCTGGATCCCTACCACTCCTGGATGTCCCTCCTGCTCCCCTCCATTCCCAGCTTCCCCCACACCTGGCTCCCCCCTACTCCTAGTCTCCCTGCCCCCACTCAAGCCTCCCACTGGGGCCCTGGCTCCTCAGACCCCAGGACCCCTGTTCACCCTACACCCCAGCCTGGCTCCCACCCAGACTCAGGCCTGCCTCCCTGGGCTCCTGCCCCTCGCCCCTCGTCTGCCCCCTCCCCTACAGGCTCCTCTCCTCCTCCTCCCACCCTTCCTCCCTCCCTGGAGCGTTCCCTGCCTGCCTATCATCTTGCTCTAATTGTTTCCAGATTCGTGTGGGAGGTCAGGGCCCGGGAGTGCTGCTTCATGCCAAGTTTATAAACAGAGCAGTGTTTCCAGATGGCCGCTGGCTCCAGCCTGGCGAGCAGGTTGATTGGGACCAGAATAACAACAGGTGGAGAGCAGACAATGAATTCCTTGACACTTATTTACTCCCTTAACTTTTTCTTCCTCTTATAGCCCTCAACTCCATCTGCCATAGTCACCTCCGACAGATTTCCACAACGTTCAAATGAACAAGGGGGGAGGCAGTGGAATGCAAAAGAAAACAAGTTATTTCCCTAATGAGGGTGGCGAGTTGGATGTGGAAAGCAGCAGGGGATGGGGGATGGAAATAAGTGATGCAGAGGCATGGAGAGAGAGACGTGTACCACCGTGGACGCCCCCAGCCAGAAACCAGAGCCTGAGTGTGACCCACATGGGAAAGAACAATAGCAAGGACTGAGTCACTTGTCAGTGGGTCCAGCTAAGCTTTTGGAGGAGCAGAGGAGCTACCAGCCCACTTACCCTCAATATGGCTGCCCTGCCACTCTCTGGTCCAGGCCCAGGGGACCCTAATATACTCTCTGACTACTGAATCTGGGCCCTGCCCTACTCCTCAGACTCCTGTGTCTGAGCTGCCCCTGCCCACCCAGGGTTCCCACACAGACCTTCTGACTGTGTTCTGCCTGCTAGCACACGGTAGCCAGGAGTAAGTGGTATAATTCTTCTGGAGCAAGTATTCTGGGAAATGCTTCATAATTCTCTGAAGGAGGATTGACCAATGTGCTCAGAGCCCATTAAGATATCCAAGGGATTCAAATAGAAGGAAATAGGCTAGAGTTTGGACCGAATATCTGAATCGGTGAAAATGCACAAAAGGGTCTCCTGTGGAAGATCTTTCGACCACAAAACAATCTTCAGTTCACAATGGAGAGGGCTGGGAGGTGGCCTGAGGAAGAAGAGCCACACTGGTCCAACTGTTTTATGAAGTGAAATGAAGGGTTTTAGTAAACAGCAGCGGAGGCACCAGATGCCTCTAGTTAAACATGGAATTGTACCAGCAAGTTCTGCAGTGATTGAGAAACCTTGCAACAGATTTATACATGAGGGAATAAATTACAAGTTACACTGTCCGGCGAGCTGCCACAGAGACCCCACCGACAGGACTCCAGACAGAAGAGCCCCTCACAGGGATACACGTATGCGACCACGCCAGTTGCACATGGGATAGTGAACAGGGCAGAACAGTCTTGAAAGAATGCTTCCAGCTAAAGACCAGGCTGGCTTTGTGGCAGAACGATGACGCTCACAGGTTTGAAACCCTGACCTACAAAAGGACTGGCAAAGGAAACTCCTGTGAAAATAAAGCATATAAATATCAAAAGTATGTTTTTAAGTGTCTCTGAGTTAAGACTAGATTATCTTTCTGAGTCCTTTGAATCTGAGTTTCTACTTATAAAATGTAACCCGACACGCTGGCTTTGAAGATTGGTGATCTGGGACCAGGACTGTGCAATTTATCTGAGCTGACAGAGACGTTAGTGCCCAGACGCCAGCTCTGTCCTCCTGTGCAACCATCCTATCCCAGATCCTGACTTGCTGACCTGCAAGACAGCCACCACAGCACTTTAATTTGAAATATATCATCGCTCTAGTATTTTTGTTTCTCAGCAAGACAGATACAGAGATCCAGAGAATCTAAAGTGCCCACCTAAAATGCAGAACCTGGATAACTTAGTCTTTAAGTAGAAATAATACAAGTTTCTGTATCTTTATCTTCACTGGTTTATCTACATAGCAAGCACTCTGAGGTTTTTATCCTGAAAAGCTCCAAGTATTATATAAAGAATTCTTAAGAAAACAAGACACGCTTTAAACTAAAGAACAACAAAATGAGTTAGAGGGAATAAACTCATGACTGGGGGAGCACAGAGCTGAGGAGCCAAGAGCTCAAGAATCAGCTCACATTCCAGCCCCATAAGGTCACTTGGTGAAGTCAGCTCCCCTTTAAAGGATGTTTACCCCTAGAGGAGCATCTGTGGAAGATGCTGGATGTTTCCTGGAGAGATAGCATTGCTGGTGACAGGTGCCCTATGCATAAATATTGCAGATCCCACTGTACTGAGAAATATCAGAAGGAACTGTATTTGTCATAAGTAATGAATCTTGGCACATAATCACCCCTGTACTAGGGAACAAGTTCTACCCAACAAAAATGAAGTGCCAACAGCTGAAGCAAATTCTGCCCGACATCACCCCCATTCATTTGAGTACCTAGTAAGATTATCCTGCGGCTTGAGGCAGCCAAGGCAGAATTCTCTACCATGACCACCCTTGTTATACAGAAGAACTCTTTTCCACTTGTACTCTAAGACTGGGCATGAAATGTTGTTCCCGACCACAAAGCACTGAGACACACCATTGTGGCATCCACTGAATTTACCAGAACGGGGACACACAATTTGTTCCTACAAATTGCAAATACCAGGTTAAACTGAAAGCTACTTTTATAGCTTAAATACTCAACACTCTTCTCTAGATGGTTAGTGGAGAGTGGAATTTGTTTTGGCTCTCCCTGTCTACACAATTACAAATAAGTATCAAAAAAAGAGATAGAGAGAGAGAGAGAGAAATAATGATAACATTTAGAAAGTTAAAATATTGGGCGCCTGGGTGGCTCAGTTGGTTAGGTGACTGCCTTCGGCTCAGGTCATGATCCTGGAGTTCCAGGATTGAGTCCCACATCGGGCTCCCTGCTCAGCAGGGAGTCTGCTTCTCCCTCTGACCCTCCCCCCTCTCATGCTCTCTCTCATTCTCTCTCTCAAATAAATAAATAAAATCTTTAAAAAAAAGAAAGTTGAAATATTATCAATGGTAGGCATTTTTTAATTTCACTGATAAATGTAAACAGTTTATATTTTAGAATTGAGAGTATTAAATCACATGGGAGTATTCACTTTACCATGTGTCACTTTGATTTTGAATTTCGTTTGAAGGCCAAAATGCAAAACCTAAAACATAGGAAGAGAAACATTTTCTTCGGAGAATTTTATTTTTCAAATTGGAATATATTGTACCTTTTCAAACGTAGACCAAAATATTTCAGCAAATGCAATGTGTTTGTTATTCTTATATACTGGTAGTGTTCTTAGGCAGAATAATGAGGCTGTAAAGTAGGTATGCCGAGGTCTAAGTGTACAGAGTGGCTTTAAATCATGGGTGTTTACTAGCGCTGCTATCCTACAGAGCATGCTTAAATACTTCCTGAAACGAAACTTATTTAGAAGTTAGCCACACGGCTCTTGCAGTTCACCAGCCAAGCTACTCTTTATGTAATGCTTGAAACACTTCTAACCAGAATTAAGGGTTCCCCCCCCCCTTATACTTGGCAAGCAACTGAAAAGGCTAGTTGTGGAGGAGGTGAGAAATGCCATTTCCAAATCCTGAAAGCCAAGTAAGCTGTCCATGGTGACTTAACCCAAATCCCCTCACAATGAAGTATTTGTTAGTGCCAAGTTTAGATATTAAGGATGCAAAGTCAGAGATTTCAAAGTGTGGATGATAAGCACGTCCTTTCCACTACTTTTTTCCTAACTCTTAACCCCTCCAAGCTGTTCCTTCCCTCTGCTTTGCCAAAGCCCATCCCCATTTATGCAATGTTCTCTCAGACAGAAGTCACTGCCTGCCGCACCCAACGCTGGCCGCATCTCGCTGTAAGGCTGCACCAAGCCCTTAGCAAACCCTGCCCAAAATGCTTGCAGTTGCAGCCAGCGAGAGAAAACAGTAGCCATTAGTAGAACCAGGTTTATCTTATGTGCTTTTTTCCTTTTATTCAGGGAAACAGTCAGAAGATTAGACAACTCCTCTCCAAACCAGTCCTAATCCCATTAGGACCTCCAGTTAACACCAGTCTGCATTCTCTGGGTAAGGATGTAAAGCAGTTACAGGCCTTGTTCTGTGCCCAAGAAGCTGGCAAAGTTCATCAAACTGATACTTCCCAATGCAGCTGCGTTGCAGGTACTCCCAAACAAACCCTACCAGCAAGTCGTGCGGGGTCGGTCCTGCAGGATCATCATTGCCTCTTTGTAAATTACTCGTACTCAAATCAGAATTTCAGGTGTTTTGTTCCCATGTAGAGCTCATTTTTGGTCTTAACCTCCAAGTATGCTTCCATGGCAGCATGGCTAAATTTGAACCAGGTTTCCAAGGCTTAACTGGGGCAATGAAAATGGAAGTGCAATCTGAGGCAAGATTAGTGAACCATGCATCATTTTCAGTTTATGCACAAGAAGGCTGGTGAGTTAAGACAAGGCCTTTAGTAAAATCCTTTCTGACAATGACTACAAATAATCATAGAGCAAACCAAGTGTATCTGAATAAGCACCATGAATTGGTAAACAATATTTTCATACTTCTAATTCAGCGATTTTGAGCTACACTTCTTCATGTTATTCAGTTACGCTGCCTTTGAAGCAACTGTTGTATGTTAAAAGCAGCCAAGGAAATGGCTCTGACATCATGCATTTGCTGATAAACCAAACTTTGCTCTCAATGATATATCTAGTGTATGATATTCACATAACTTAAAGTTTCTAGAATGACTATACACTAAAAGGTTAATGCAAGGCCTCTACTGTTAAAGAGTTTGAGCCACGGATTTGGCCAGACACCAAATCTAATCTACTGGTGAGGGCAGAGAGGTAGGTGGAGGATGTTGGGGTGGGGTAGGGAGGGGGGTGGTAGGGGAGGTTTACATCTTCACTGTTCAGGCTAAGCAAACAGGCTCCTGATTCCCAAAGCCCCTGATCCTATACTGAAGGAGCAACACCCAGACCCAGCTGACCTGGCCTTTCTGCTCTAACTCAAATTCTTCCTCCACCAATATTAGAGCTGTAGCCATTTAATGAAATTAGGAAAAATGTACTCAGAATGTATTATGAGTCCTGGATAAAAGAATCTGTTAAATGCCATTTTGTTCTACTGCAAAGTCACGCTACAACAATAAAACCAGAACTCCTGAAATGTGAAATGAAGATTCTTATTCTATAGAATTGCAAAAGAATGGCCTGAGTCAGCAGGGGGTAAAAACAACCTGAACGGGGGATCTGGAGATAAGCCATGAATTTAAAAAAACTAAAATTAATTCCATCGCAAAGGGAAATAATCCAACTCAAAATGTTTAGATGATATCATGTAAGATATTATGTGAAAGAAAAAGATTTCTCGTTGCATTTTTTTAAAGAATTTTAATTTTCATTCAACATCGTGGGGCTTCTATAACTTGTGAATGTTTCCAAAAAAAGAGATTTGTTTTAGTTGGGTGGATGCATTTCTTTCAATGTCACAGTCACAGTGATTTATTCAAGCAGCTCCATATTTGCTTCCTCTGGAGGCCAGTGCCAACCTTCCTGGTGTTACAGTCATCTCCAAATTCCCCCCTTGCTTCCAACGTCCATCACAGATAAAGGGCACCAGCCTCAGGCAAGCCCTGCACAGGATGAGAAACTGCCATTGGTCCTGAAATGGCAAAAAGTTTTCCACATCTGATTTAGTTAAACTTCCTTCCAGGGCACCATTCCCTCTAAGAGATAAGTGAATTGTAAATAATAAAATTGAAAATTGTTGTAACATTGAAATAAATTCTTGGTACAATTAAAGGAAGTTATTTTATTTGGAAAGGAATAAAAGTTACTGGTGTACCACTTGCTTCTGATAAAGATTCTTAAATATCCAAAAGGATTAGGAATGTAGTACTTAGCAGTAATAACTTACTCCCAATAAAAGTGATCTCTGGCCAAGGACCAACTAAATGTTTTGTACCCCAAATTAAATTCATGACAACTGAGAAGGGCCTGCTTTCCTAAAACTCAAATATCCTCAAGCAGATTTCCTAATAGCTACCTGATGGTACATTATTCTGGAAAATACAGAGAAAGAAAGGAACAAGAAGACAAAGAGAGAGAGAGAGAGGGAGAGAGGGAGGGATAGAGGAGGGAGAGAGGATACATGAAGGCTTTCTTAGTTTTAAGAAAGATAGCCCTGATTAGGAGTTGAATCTGTTTCAAGGAATCAAGTCATTTAAAGCATGTGTGGTAAATATCCCAGATCAGCCTAATCCACATTTTCTCTCCAAGAATTCAGACATGCCATGATGAGGCAGCAGCTCTCCAACATGAGGATTTAGTGTTTCTCTGAGAGAAGCAATGAGGAGAAAGACTGACCTCTGTTCTGGGCAATCTCAAAGGGGACAGCAAGTTCCTTCTTATGCAAGAGAAAGCCAAAGATCCCAGGTGACTTCTTGACAGCTAAGCCACGGCAGACAGAAAGATGCAGGCATGCACCTGTGCAACACGTGGCTGGGGAGGGGTAGGGGGCAGGGTAGCCCTTCCTTTTCCAGGCATCAGATCCAGAACTTAATAAATGATACCTGGTAGTGCAATGGTGCAGGAAACAAACTGAGGGTAGCTAGAGAGGAGGGGGTGGGGGGATGGGGTAACTGGGTGATGGACATTAAGGGGGGCAGGTGATGTAATGAGCACTGAGTGTTATATAAGACTGATGAGCCTCTGAAACTAATAATACACTATATGTCAGTTAATTGAATTTAAATAAAATAAAATTTTAAAAAAATTAAAAATAAAATAAATAGTTACAACATTAAGGACATTATAAGAAACTCTTGTGGAGCATGCTAAGAAACTGGCAGAGAGGATCGTCTTCCTCTCTCCACAAGGGTTGTGAAGCCCCACACTTCTAAGTGGCATAAGGGCAATAGCAGTGGGACATGGAAGCTGAGTGTGGGGTGGACAGTTTATGTCCTCAACCTCTTTTCTGGTACTCTTCAGCCTGAAAGGAAGGATAGATCACTAATTAATATCTAAGCATGTACACCTGTCCAGACTTTCACTGTTATTTGAGGTGTGATCGTCTCATACCAGGTGTCTGCTGATACTTACTCCCACCTCCATGGTTCCACAACCTCCAGAGGTGTCAAATTGTTCATTCTTTGCTGGATCATTTTATGGAACAGTGACTGCACCAGCATTTAGGACTCTGGAGATGACACCTCTGGACACTGCCACAAGATGCATACTCAGAGATGGATTGTACTCAAAGTGTGTTGTCCACTTCCCAGCCAGGGGTCATGAGGGCCCAGGTTAAACCAAGAGAACATATCCCATCCCCAGTCTAAAGAAAACCAGATATGAGATCATTAGCCAAATAACCTAATTCTCTGATTTCTGAGTTTTCTTTCTTTTAATATGAAAGATCCTAGAGAGGTCTGCAGGGTTGTAGGTACAGCATCTCTCCCCACATCTTGCAGCACACATTCCACAGACACAATGTGATGGAGGTTTGTAGACACAATGTGATGGAGGTTTTAGATTTCTGGCTGCCTGGACCACTGTGGTGTTTGCAATCTAAAATCTCACTAAATGGTTAAGCCCAGTTTCCCAGGAAACTGATTTATTACAAGGAAATGGAACCAGAGGACACTGGCGCTCCTGCAAAGAAATGTACACAAAACCAATAGCTGGTTTGGTTGTACTCTTTATCCAGTTCGTAGTAAACTATACCAGGTTTTGGAATCATACCAACGATGGACTAAAAATGCAAAAAGCAATATTAAAAATATAAGACTTGCAGGCAAATAAAGTCACCATAAGCCAGGAAGAGGAAAAAGTAGATAGACTACAGAAGAAATGCAGATTGAAAGTGACAATCATGGTCTAGTTCCATGAATCTGGGGTAGAAGCTGTCTACATCCAAAAGCCAGCTGTTTCCAGGGGTTAGGGGTTGCTCCTAAGGACCCTCAGGTTGAGGTCGCCACTAGAGGTAGTCTTCCTGGGATTTGAGGGTGCTGTGTCTCCTTAGCTGAAGCACATGAATCCAACAGTCAACCCATTCATGGTTGTGCTAGCTATTAATAGTACCTAATAAGTTCTTCCAATGTGGTTGTGAACACAGTCCCTCAATGAAAACATCCCTGACATGTAGCTGAGGCTTCAGGGAAACATCAAAGTCAAATAAATGGTATTTGTAGGTGACAGAGACTTAAAATGGCTATGGTTATCTTATTACTTATCATTCCAAAATGAAAGACGTGATAAGAGTTCATTATAATAACACAAATGACAGAAATATGGTTGCTTCCATGACAGGCAAAACAAACATGGAAAAGCAATCTGAAGTTTTAGACAGAATGTCTATAAGGACAATGATTAAGTGTTTTCAAATACAATGTACATTAATCTTATAAAAATGGATTTGTATGTTTTTAAAGGTAAAAATATTGAGATGCACAATTATCCAGAGATAATTGGAATAGGTTCCAAACATCTATATATTACTAAAACTTCCTAGATATGTCAGATATACATCCCAAATTGAAAATACTAGCCAAGACGATGCTAGATTCAAATTAAAGTGAGATTGTGACCAAGTAGATAGTTTAAATAATAACCAAAATTATACCTGATAACTATATTGTTCTTGCCTAACATCAGGATGCTGAGGGGAAAAATGTGTGTATATGGATATACATGTATATATGTATACACACACACATACATATCATGGAGAGCAAGGCACTGACCAATATCTAGTCCTTTTCATACAGCATATTATTTCTGAAAAAATTTTAAAAATTTTCCCTATACATATTTTGCATAAAGAAGACCCAGCATCTCTTCTGAACTGACAACTCTTTCCATGATACTCATCAATAGTAACATATCTATTATTTTAGACACCTCTCTTTTCAAAGTGTAAGAACAAGTCTTCATGATTTTCTAGGGGTCTGAAAAATCCCAAAGATAGTTTTAGGTACAAAGATATCCTGAAAGCTATTTCATTTTATTTTATATTTGGAAATCAATATGAGGAAGGAAAAAAAAAAAGTCATGAGATCTGAACCCTTAAGATAGGATTGTGGGTGCCTGAGAAATAGTATTTAGACTATTTGAAAGTGACAATGAAACACTTAAAAATAAGCATAGGTAGGTAACATGATTAGCAAGAGTCTTCACTCTTTTGAAAGTAAGGAAGCTCTGTTTTCTAAAATAATCAAGGACATAATACCATCGACTGATGGATGAATGGATAAAGAAGATATGGTACACACACACACACACACACACACACACACACACACACAGAGAGAGAGAGAGAGAGAGGAATATTATGCAGCCATCAAAAAGAATGAAATCTTGCCATTTACAACAATATGCATGGAGCTAGAGTGTATTATGCTAAGTGAAATAAGTCAGTCAAAGAAGGACAAATACCATATGATTTCACTCATGTGGAATTTATGAAACAAAATTTGTTTTTTGTTTTGTTTGAGCAAAGGGGAAAAAGAGAGAGAGACAAACGAAGAAGTAGACTCTCAGCTTCAGAGAACAAGTGATGGTTACCAGAGGGGAAGTGGGTAGGGGCATGAGTGAAAGAGGTAATGAAGGATTAAGGAGTGCACTTGTCGTCATGAGCACCAGGTGATGTATGGCATTGTTGAATCACAACATTGTACACCTGAAACTAATATAACACTGTATGTTAACTAACTGGAATTAAAATAATTCTTTTTAAAAAATAATCAAAGACATGTCTTTAGTTCAACATAAAACACGCAAATATATTCTAGTAAACCAATATCTTGGCAGATTGCACAGGAAAAAAAAATCTTTTCATATTTTAGGTGAAGACAAACACTAAACCAAAGAAACAAATTCATCAAAACTAAGCAAACGTTGCTTAGGTTTTAACACACTGCCTAGCATTTTGGATGCATTCTTTGAGTTGATTTACCTCTACAAGCCAAAAGAGCTTCTTCAATCTTTAGATCAACTCCTTACAGATTCCCTCTTATTCCCTCTTATTGAGGGAATTTCTGTGTATGTTCTCTGTTTACTTAGCCAAGATAAGTCAATTCTTATTTCAATGCCCTTTCTGTTACAGTGTCTATGGCTTCATCATCAAGAGATTCCTTCTTTTAAGCTGAATGACAGAGGTAGAAGCATCTAGCTGTCTTATCTTTAAAGCCATAAATTTTTTCAAGATTCTACTTTGCTTTCATTCTAAGGTACTTTCAAAATGCCCAGCAGGGTGTGAAAGTTCTAGCAATGGAGTTATTTCCCAATTCTACTTTGTGCTTACATATTAATCTCCAATTTCTGGCTTAACACCACCTATAAAAGTGAGACGAGAACTGAAATCCCATCTTCCTCAAGAACTGTTCCTGGATGCTGTCTACGAGGATTAAAGAGCTTGTCCCAGAGTTCTCCAAACTCTGTCCCTTCTTTGCTTGCAGGACTGGATTAGAAACCAATTTGTTTTCAGATGGAAGAATTTAGGGATAGTCTCCAAAAGACATCTTCCAGCTTTGACAGCTTTTCTAAGCCCCTCTGGTTTCCTATGAAACTTAGGGTCTTTTAAATCATGCTGAAAGCTTCCCATTCTGCTTCTTAGGCTACTCCTAATAATGAATCAATTAGTATATGTTAGGGAGTTCTGGATTATACATTCCTAAAATTATTCTAAATCCTTCTGCAAATGTCTCCTTAGTCTGATGGGTCATTGGAAAATCTAACAATGGCTCTTGGCTCAGAGAAAAACCAGTGTTTCATATCAACAGAAAAGGGCTTCCTGTTCTGAGGGAGGTTCAACTTTAAGAGGCAACTGAGTCTTAAGGGATTCTGGCTGGTCAGGAAGGAAGGGAATGAATCAGAGGGAGAGATGGGGCAGAAAGAGTATATGGTGGGGGAGACGAACGTAGAATAAAGACTCCTAGGTTCAAGTTGGGATTTAGAAGGATCTAGAAGAGACAGTGGTAAGTTTTTATTTTGCCTTAGCCAAAGAATTTCTTTTTTTTAATTTTTCTTTTTTTTTAAAGATTTTATTTATTTATTTATTCATGAGAGACGGGGGGAGAGAGAGAGAGAGAGAGAGAGAGAGAAGCAGGCTCCCAAGGAGCAGGGAGCCCGATGCGGGACTCGATTCTAGGACCCTGGGATCATGACCTGAGCTGAAGGCAGACGCTTAACTATCTGAGCCACCCAGGTGCCCTTAGCCAAAGAATTTCTTAAGAAAGAGATTTTTAAAACTAAAAAAACCTTTAGATGCTTCTTTGTACTAACTAAAAAATGAAGATTATTGGAAGTTTGAAATTTTGCTTTATTTTTCTTCTAAGATGACTCTCAAATAAACAATCTTGGTCATATCAAAAACTCCACAAATATCCTTGGTTAACACATGCCATTTAGTAAAATAAACACACAAGTTTGGATTATAATATAAACACGTTATTCATGTAGCAGGAGTTCAACCTGGAGGAGGAGGCATGGACTTAACTTTAGACAGAGTCAAATCCATAAGAGTCTGGGAATATTTCATCCAAAAATGTTTATATATCTCACATCTCAGCCTCCCAAAGTAGCAGATGGGTCATTCAGCTACAAACCCCAGACAAGGCTTGTGGCTCCAGAAGTATGGAATGGTTTGCAGAGAGAGATGTCCTATAACCAGACTCTCCTGGACAAAAGACAAGAGTGAAGAAAGTTCTCAAATGCTTCTGATGAATGTCCAAAAGATGTCATGCCAGTCTTAGAACAGACAGGCCTTCAAAACTTCCTATTTCCTAGGCCTGGCTTGAAGAATGGGTTCATTTCAAGGTCCCTCTCAATGAGGGACAATAAAATGACAGGGACAGTCAGAGACAAACAGGAGTTTTAGTAATGAGGTAGATTTCCACCACTGATAATCATTTCACAAATCTGATCAGACAGCCAAATGAAAGCTAAAGAGCATTCCTTACTCCTAGAAAGCAGAATAAACAGCATCTGGGAGCTCACTGAAAGAGACAGTTGTTCTAAATAATATGAGGCCCCACCCCCACCCCCCACAGCCCAGCATCATAGTCAGGAAAGTCCCCGCACCTAGCAGGGCGCTCCACAGGCCTCCCAGGAGAGGGCTGTTTCACAGTCAAATGTTGCCACTGAAAGTTCTCCGTGTTGACTAGATCTCAGTGGGACTTCGGAAAAACGCCAAAATGTCTGGATCCCCAAACATCACCAACAAGGCCTGTTGATAAGGTGCAGCTGAGTTTATTGTTTACCAAGGTAAAGTAATTTCACCACACAGCAGAGCTATGACACTGCCTCAGAGGAAGGAAATGACTGAGGTTTGGGAGTTTGACCTGAAGCAGGGCTCAGTTAGGATCAAGTAAGAGTCAGGACAGCAGTCCAGGACTGGAGGACACAAGGGGACAACTTCAAGATGAAGGATTCCTTTGACTCTTAGGACATAATTAGTTGATGTTTCCTGGGGAAGAGTGGATGGGTCCTTTAGGACATTCCTGTAAGGAATAATCAAACCATTGCCTGGGCAAGAGATTCATGAAAAAAATAAATTGTGCTAATGAAAGTAGAGGAATAGCATAAAATCATCTTAATGCAGACAGTAGGATGAGTAGGATGTGGTTTCAGTTCTCAATGTCAAGGCAGCATGTGTGGGGTAAAGGCTCTTAAGTAAGAAACTATGGTAAATAACAAATAATGAAGATAATACACATTCTACTATTTAATAGGAATTCAAAAATAAACCTTGGAAAATTCATGTCAACACTGGGGTTGGCAAAGTAAAAAAAAGAAAAAAAATTAACGAACTTTTATTGAACACTTGCTCAGTGCCCAGCAATTTACAAGTTTTCCCATTTATTCCTCACCACAATCAAGTGTTATAGTATCACTCTGCTCATTTTGGCAACTGAGGGAATTGAGCACCCAAGAAGTAAAATGAGTTGTCTAAGATCACACAGTTAGAAAGTGACAGAGCCTTGACTTACACTCAGGACTTGTGACTCCAAGCCCAGCCTGGTTTCACTATATCACAACCACCTCCAAGCACAAGGAAACTGAAGCAAAATGTCAGCCACCCGTGTAGAGTAATAATCAAACCAAAAGGATGGCCCAAGCCAGGAAGCCTCCCAGAATCATTATTTATCACCATATTTTAAGTCCAGGTCTCCCTCTTTTTCTTCTGAGCATGTCTTCCTTCCCTTTGCATAGAATGCAGTTTTGCTCAAGTGCCATATTTTAAGAATCAGTGCTCAGGTAACAGCCCCTGCTCCTGGCCAGTTTGCTCAAGGACAGCCATGCAAATGCAGGCGTAGTCTTGAGACGAAAGTCCTCTCTTGTCCCCAGAGAGCCATAGCATGCACATTTCTCACACTGTGACTTGCATTTCCAGGCAGCATATCAGGTTACAGCATGAGTGGGAAAAGAACTTCCTCCTTGGATTTGACCTCACTGGAGCCACTAGAGGATCAAGGGAAAAAAGGATGGTTGCCAGTTCTGGGTGGCTCCAGCACATCCTAGGAAAAGCCTTCAAAGACAGCTGAATTTTTTTGTCTTCTCCAGAGTTTTCAATACGTATCTGAGTCAGGCTCCAATGAGGAGATGATATGCATGCTCTTGGCCAAGAAGGGCCTTTTCTATGCTCATGAGACCCACGGTGAGCTCTCTCCTGAGATGTGTGGGAGACACATGTGGTGCTGGAACTGCCCACGTCATTTTTCACAAGCTCTTATTGTTCATACACTCAGGGTTGGACCCTTTCCGAAGAGCCTAAAATCTATGAGTGACATATCATCCTCATTTTGATGATAAGTGAGATTCAGAGAAGTTAAATATATTGCCCCTATGTCTCAGACTTCAAGAGAAGTTTTACAAGGCAGTGCAGCTTCATCCTTCAGGAAGTGATCACAAAAGCACATCGGAGCTCCTAATGGCCCCTTTTCATCCCCAACTCAGAGCCCGCAGCACAAGTGCCTGCCATGAGGGAGCACGAGGCTCACGCAGGAGGCACAGTCAAGGTCTCACGAGGGAGCAGCCATTTGTGCTAGATCTCCACAGACACCAGGAATGGGCCACAAAGACTGTGAGGAGAAGAGAAGCTCAGGGGTCCACTCAAGCCTGGTGGGAAGTAGCTGAGTCACCAATAATAAGAGTAACAATAATAGGGCGCCTGGGTGGCTCAGTTGGTTAAGCGACTGCCTTTGGCTCAGGTCATGATCCTGGAGTTCCAGGATCGAATCCCATATCGGGCTCCCTGCTCAGAGGGGAGTCTGCTTCTCCCTCTGACCCTCTTCCCTCTAGTACTGTCTCTCATTCTCTCTCTCTCAAATAAATAAATAAAAAATCTTTAAAAAAAGTAACAATAATAATATTACATCATTTACTAAAGCAAGAGCCTTAAATCTGTGACTTCATTTAATTCTTACTAAGTAAACACTGAATTCTTACTAGTGGGGCAGAATCATCTCAATTTCAGAGCTACCACATCTATAGATTTCAGAGCTACCACTTTACTAAGTTCCCAATTGCCCCCCTATGTCACTTACTGGTAGCAAAGCCAGGATTTGAAGTTGCACCTACTCATCCAATGCCTGTGTCCTTTCCCTGTGCCAGGCTGCCTCCCCTTCTACTCCTCAGTCAATGGGGCCAATCCAACATGGTCTTGGCATGAAGCCAGGCAGAGCCACTGGGGGCAATGACTCCGATTTAAGTGGCCTCAATCATAGTGACCAGCCACTGCATTGCATAGCTGATGAGTGAACCATTCTGTTTTTGCCTTTTGCTTTTTGGCATTTTATTTTATTTTCACAGTCTTGTAAGGTAACTAGTATTATCCCCATTTCATAGGTAAGTAAACCAAGATTAAGTAGTTTTAGTGAAAGGACAAAGCTCCAAATGGCTTTTAACCACTAACCAAAACACTCTTGGACAAAGTAGACTCATGAGTCTTGCCCCCAGCTAGCTCATTTCATTCGATAGAATTTGTCCTTATACACTCTTCAAAACTTTCTTAAGTTCTGTTGTTTGAGTTCAAGTGTACCCGTGTTTTTCTTACCAAAAAGGAAAACTAGTTAGTCAACACTTTCTTCTATTTGTCCCCTTCACAGAAGCTGACCTAATGCTAAATTCTTGAGAGAGTTTTAAATTGTTTTTACCTTTAAGTTTGTCCTCAAAAGCCTCCAGTGTATGCTGGAGCAGTTGGTGAGGAAAGGTTTAGAACAAGTGAAAGAATCCCCTGCTCCTAATCTTGATGATTCGCTGGTGTGTGACTACCCTCCCATGCCATTCACAGGACCAGCAGGACCCAGAGCTGGGGTCTGTGTGGAGTCTTCAGAGGATGCAGGATTACAGTCAACACTTTTCTTATGCAGAATGTGAACTGTTACTAACTTATCTAATTCCCCACTACTTCTATTAAACTTTGTTACTTTCTGATTTGTTGTTTCTGATCTTTTTGCAGTAGGCAGGATTAGTTCAGTAGTTCATTGAATTTAAAAGTACTGTAGTAGGGGCGTCTGGGTGGCTCAGTCGGTTAAGTGGCCAACTCTTGATTTTATCTCAGGTCATCATCTCAGGGTCCTGGGATCAAGCCCCCCCATCAGTCTCCATGCTCAGTGGGGAGTCTGTTTCTCTCCCTCTGCCCCTCCTCCTGCTCTCTCTCTCTCTCAAATAAATAAATAAATAAATCTTAAAAAAAAAAGTACTGCGGTAATAGCCTCCATGTATCTTGGAAGAGTGATAGCATAGTATCACTAAAAATGAAAAATCCATTCCCATTATAACTCAAGTTCATCTTCATCAAGTGAATTGGAAACAATGTATATATTCGTTTGGTTTGTTCCCATGAGGTGAAGGATTGCACAAGCATGATTTTTGTCTCTGGCTCCCTTCCCTGATTTCATTCCTCCTTTTTGTCAGAGAGTGAGGTGGAATGAACCCAAGGACAGGATACCCAAAAAAAAAAAAAAAAGTTCAACTTTAATGAAAAATGGTTCATTGTCTATAGCACACCCTTCCAGAATCTGATTCGTACCTTGTTCATTGTCATCAAGCTATTTCACACCTCGTTGTAAACTACAGGAAAGGATGGATGGGAAAATTTGCTTTATTCTATAGAATTTCAGTAGATTTCACTATTCCTGCAAAAAAATTAGTTTTGTCTTCATTTGTAATTCAACTCATTTACTCCATATAAATTTGTGTTGTTGTTTTTACTTTCCTTTGGACTAGTTTTAATATTTGTCTAATTCCTTCATGGATTAAGAAGTAAAATAAAATCTTCAACATGTGTTCATTTTTACATCTGTAGGAGAATCTGGCTTTCACCTTTTCCTGAAAATTATCTTTTGACAGAGATTGCTTCATCCTTGGCCAGTGCTGTAATGTGCAAACAAATGTGGATCTGGATTTCACGAATTCTTAGCACCTCTTTCTGTAACCTAATTGAGTCTCTCATAACATTTTGATCCCATATCATTTGATATCTATTTGTAAGTGATTTTTCTTGATTATACTGTGTACTTCCGAATTAATTGCAATGTGTTGGCACCACTGGTATGGAATGTGCCCAAGGATACTGGCCAGCAGAGTGTTTCATTTCAATGATAGAACTATAGAATCAATGATCTTCATTTTTCTAGTGGAAAAAAATAAGACAGGTAAATATTATGAAATATTTTAAGAATTATATGGAAAGTTGTCTAGATAAGTACTGTAGTTCTAACATTAGATTTTCAAGAAATGACTTACTCTGAATGTATTCTCAATAATAACATTGAAATAACTCCATAGGTGAAAAAAGTCTCTAGTTCTTTGTAAAAGGAAATCTATTTATAGAGATAATGTCTGCAGTCCTTAATGAGTACATTTAGGAAATCATACTATTAAAGGGTTTTGAGGCAGATTCAGTACAACTGGATACAAAGCAACATTCATTTGAGGCAATTTTAAGTCTGATAACTTAGAGGAGAGCAAATTGGTTTAAACAATCTTCTGCAGGATAGATGGAGCATGTTATTAAAGTAACTGAAGAGTAGGAAAGAAATTAGTTGACAGGTCATTAATTCCTGCATTGTTTAACAAGGAGTATCATTTACTTCAAGATTTCTATATAACTGAAAATTAATACTAAAATTAAAAATTGGGGAATACAAATTAATTATATCCTAAAAACGTTAGAGCAGATTGCAAAAAGGGTAATTCTTAATATAATCTACTAATTTTTCTTCAATTCATTCCCTGAATAGCAAAAAGGACTTGCATCATTAACTTTTTAAAAGCAGTTTACTGTAAACATGACTCTTTTTTGAAACAATAAATGGAAACTAATTTCCAGTAAATTTCCAAATATCTGAAATGTTGGGATACAGAGGTAAGACAAACCAGTGCATAACCAGCACTGTCCCTCTGGAGCACACAGTAAATTAAAACAAACATGTAATCAAGAAGTAAAGGGAGCTACCAAGAAACATGTTTCAACCACTATTAGAAATGCCTGGATGCTAAACAAGCAAGCAGTGGAACAAAGTTCAAACACACTCTGCAAAAAAGGGAAACATTCATGAATCAATTAATATCATGCGGGGGAAGGAGAAACCTGGTCCCAGGAATTCAGCTGAATAGGGATCAAACTATTCTGAACACCTACGAACTCAACAGGAGATCGAAGAAAAGAATAGCAACAACTCTCTGAACAGAAAAGCGACCACTTTCTGGAAGGTAGGACGTGCGGAGAAGTGAATCCGAGGCGATATTTGGGAAGACAGATCGCGGGGGAGGGGGCCTCCATTGGCCACTTCCGGCAAGTGACAGACCACAGAGCACAAAATCGTAACTTTTAGAAGTTGGTTCCAGTGAGGGACGTCGCTCCAGTGGCTAAGCAGGGGATGGAACCCTCTCTGGGACAGTGTGGTCTCGGGACCCTCAGGGTCACAGGAAGACCAGGGATGCATGAGTGCGGCAGAGATCCCAGGTATTGGAGTGGGGAAGCCAGCTGCAGAGAGGAGTGGGCTCTCAGCTCGGGGTTGCCATACACCATGATCCACGGCACAGTCGGGCCACTGCTCCTCCAGCAGGGACTCAAGAAGTGGCAGATCTGGGGAGACTCCCCTTCCTCCCCTGGTAGGAGCAGCACGGGAGCACACCACAAAGATCTGCTGGGTTTGGAGCCCCACACGGGGTCGGGTGCCAGAGACAGAATCGCTGGGTCGCAGGCAGGGTGAGCACGGAGTGCACCAGAGACCAAGGAGATGGGAGTGATTGACTGCTTTTCTCTGGGGGCGCACTGAGGAGTGGGGCCCCTAGTTCTCGGCTCCTCTGGGCGGAGATTGGGAGGTGGCCATTTTCACTCCTGTCCTCCAGAGCTGTACGAAAAGCTCAAAGGGAACAAAAGCTCCCAAGAGCAAACCCGAGCAGATTACTTAGCCTGGACCTGGCAAGGGCAGGGCAATTCTGCCTTGGGCAAAGACATTTGAGAACCATGGCAACAGGCCCTCCCCCAGAAGATCAGCAAGAACAGCCAGCTAAGACCAAGTTTACCAATCAATGAGAATGGCAGAACTCCAGCACTAGGGGAATACTGCACATAGAATTCATGACTTTTTTCCCATGATTCTTTAGTCTTTCAAAGTTAATTTTTTTAACTGTCTTTTTTTCTTTTATTTTTTTTGAATTTTTCTTTTTCCCTTTTTCAACCAACACCTTATCAATCCCTTTTTTGAAAAAAAAAATCTTTTTTATTTTTCATTTTTAGTCATATTCTATCCCTTCATAGTAGTTACCTTTATTTTTGGTATATATATATATATATATGTTGTTCTCTCTTTAAAATTTTGGGATACAGTTTCTTCTAACAGAAGAAAATATACCCTAAATCTCTAGTGTATGGCTTTGTTCTAGTCTCCTGCCTGATAACATTCTCTCCCTTTTCTTTTTTTTTTTTTTTGTTTTGTTTTATATTATCTTCTTTGTTTTCTCAACAAACTTCTTATCAATTGCTTTTATAAAATCTTTTATAATTTTCATCCTTACATTCATATTCTATCCCTTCATTGTATTAACCCTTATTTTGTACATATATAAGTTTTTCTTTCTTTAAGATTTTGGGAGGAAGTTTCTTCTAAAAGACCAAAATACAACCAAAATCTAGTGTGTGGCACTGTTCTATACACCAGCCTTATCATATTTGATCATATTCTGTTCTTTTTGTTTTGTTCTGTTCTTGTTTGTTTGTTCTTATCTTTTCTTTTTCTTTTTTTTTTCTTTTTTCTTTCTTTCCCTTTCTTTTCCCCTGGTTTCAGGTCTTTTCTGATTTGCTCAGTGTATGTTTTCTGGGGATATTGTTACCCTGTTAGCATTTTGTTCTACTGTTCTTCTATTCTCCTCTGGACAAAATGACAAGACAGAAAAAAAATCACCTCAACAAAAAGAACAAGAGGCAGTACAGACTGCCAAGGACCTAATCAATACGGACATCAATAAGATGTCAGAAGTAGAGATCAGAATGATGATTTTAAAGATATTACCTGGGCTTGAAAAAAGCATGGAAGTTATTAGAGAAACACTTTCTGGAGAAATAAAAGAAATAAATCTAACCAAGTCAAAATCAAAAAGGCTATTAATGAGGTGCAATCAAAAATGGAGGCTCTAACTGCTAGGATAAATGAGGCAGAAGAGAGAATTAGTGATATAGAAGACCAAATGATGGAAAATAAAGAAGCTGAAAAAAAGAGAGATGAAAAACTACTGGATCACGAGGGCAGAATGTGAGAGATAAGTGATACCATAAGATGAAACAACATTAGAATAATTGGGATCCCAGAAGAAGAAGAGAGAGAGAGAGGGGCAGAAGGTATATTGGAGCAAATTATAGCAAAGAACTTCCTTAATTTGGGGAAGGAAACAGGCATTAAAATCCAGGAGGCACAGAGAACCCCTCTCAAAATCACTAAAAATAGGTCAACACCCTGACATCTAACAGTAAAACTTACGAGTCTCAGAGATAAAGAGAAAACCCTGAAAGCAGCTTGGGAGAAGAGATATGTAACCTACAATGGTAGAAATATTAGATTGGCACCAGACCTATCCACAGAGACCTGGCAGGCCAGAAAGGACTGGCATGATATATTCAGAGCACTAAACAAGAAAAATATGCAGCCAAAAATATTATATCCAGCTACGCTGTCATTGAAAATAGAAAGAGAGATAAAAATCTTCCAGGACAAATAAAAACTAAAGGAATTTGCAAACACAAAACCAGCCCTACAAGAAATATTGAAAGGGATCCTCTAAGCAAAGAGAGAGCCTAAAGGTAACATAGACCAGAAAGGAACACAGACAATATACAGTAAGGGTCACTTTACAGGCAATACAATGGCACTAAATTCATATCTTTCAAAAGTTACCCTGAATGTAAATGGGCTAAATGCCCCAATCAAAAGACATAGGCTATCATATTGGATAAAAAAAAACAAGACCCATCAATATGCTGTCTGCAAGAGACTCATTTTAGACCCAAAGACACCTCCAGATTGAAAGTGAGTGGGTGGAAAACCATTTACCATGCTAATGGACACCAAAAGAAAGCTAGGGTGGCAATCCTTATATCAGACAATTTAGATTTTAAACCACAGACTGTAATAAGAGATGAGGAAGGAAACTATATCCTACTTAAAGTGTCTATCCAACAAGAAGATTTAACAATTGCAAATATATATGCCCCTAACATGGGAACAGCCAATTATATAAGGCAGTTAATAACCAAAGTAAAGAAACACATTGACAACAATACAATAATACTAGGGGACTTTAACACCCCCCTGACTGAAATGGACAGATCATCTAAGCAAAAGATCAACAAGGAAATAAAGACTTTAAATGACACACTCAACCAAATGGACTTCACAGATATATTCAGAACATTCCATCCCAAAGCAACAGAATATACATTCTTCTCTAGTGCCCATGGAACATTCTCCAGAATAGACCACATCCTAGGTCAAAAATCAGGTCTCAACTGGTACCAAAAGGTTGGGATCATTCCCTGAATATTTTCAGACCACAATGCTTTGAGACTAGAACTCAATCACAAGAGGAAAGCGGAAAGAACTCAAATCCATGGAGGCTAAAGAGCATCCTACTAAAGAATGAATTGGTCAACCAGGAAATTAAAGGAGAATTTTTAAAAGTCATGAAAACCAATGAATATGAAAACACAACTGTTCAAAATCTTTGGGATGCAGCAAAGGCAGTCCTAAGAGGAAAGTACACAGCAATACAAGGCTTTCTCAAGAAACAAGAAAGGTCTCAAATACACAACCTAACCCTATTCCTAAAGGAGCTGGAGAAAGAACAGCAAATAAAGCCTAAGCCCAGCAGGAGAAGAGAAATAATAAAGATGAGAGCAGAAATCAATGAAATAGAAACCAAAAGAACAGTAGAACAGATCAGTGAAACTAGGAGCTGATTCTTTGAAAGAATTAACAAGATTGATAAACCCCTGGCCAGACTTTCAAAAAGAAAAGAGAAATGACCCAAATAAATAAAATCATGAATGAAGAGGAGAGATCACAACCAACACCAAAGAAATACAAACAATTATCAGAACATATTATGAACAACTCTATGCCAGCAAATTAGATAATCTGGAAGAAATGGATGCATTCCTAGAGCTGTATCAACTACCAAAACTGAACCAGGAAGAAATAGAAAACCTGAACAGACCTATAAGCACTAAGGAAATTGAAGCAGTCATCAAAAACTCCCAACAAACAAAAGCCCAGGGCCAGATGGCTTCCCAGGGGAATTCTACCAAACATTTAAAGAAGAATTAATACCTATCCTTCTGAAACTGTTCCAAAAAATAGAAATGGAAGGAAAACTTCCAAACTCGTTTTATAAGACCAGCATTATCTTGATCCCATAACCAGACAAAGACCCCATCCAAAGGGGAATTACATACCAATATCCTCGATGAACATGGATGCAAGAATTCTCACCAAAATACTAGCCAATAGGATCCAACAGTGCATAAAAGGATTATTCACCACGACCAAGTGGGATTTATCCCTGGGCTGCAAGGTTGGTTCAACATCCGCAAATCAATCAATGTGATACAATACATTCATAAAAGAAAGAACAAGAACCATATGGTCCTCTTAATAGATGCAGAAAAAGCATTTGACAAAGTACAGCATCCTTTCTTGATCAAAACTCTTCAGAGTATAGGCATAGATACATACCTCAATATCATAAAAGCCATCTCTGAAAAACCCACAGTGAATACCATTCTCAATGGGGAAAAACTGAGAGCTTTACCACTAAGGTCAGGAACACAGCAGGGATGTCCACTGTCAGCACTGCTATTCAACATAGTACTAAAAGTCGTAGCCACAGCAATCAGATATCAAAAAGTAATAAAAGGCATCTGAATCAGCAAAGAAGTCATCAAACTCTCACTCTCTGCAGATGATATGATACTTTATGTGCAAAACCCAAAAGAGTCCACCCCAAAACTACTAGAACTCATACAGGAATTTAGTAAAGTGGCAAGATGTAAAATCAATGCACAGAAATCAGTGGCATTCCTACACACCAACAAGACAGAAGAAAGAGAAATTAAGGAGTCAATCCCACTTACAATTGCACCCAAAACCATAAGATACCTAGGAATAAATCTAACCAAAGAGGCAAAGAATCTGTACTCAGAAAACTATAAAATACTCAGGAAAGAAATTGAGGAAGACACAAAGAAATGGAAAAACGTTCCATGCTGATGGATTGGAAGAACAAATATTGTGAAGATGTTAATGCTACCTAGAGAAATCTACACATTTAATGCAATCCTTATCAAAATACCATCCACTTTTTTTTCAAAAAAAAAAACAGAACAAATAATCCTAAAAATTCTATGGAACCAGAAAAGACCCCAAATAGCCAGAGGAATGTTGAAAAAGAAAAGCAAAGCCGGCAGCATCACAATTCTAGACTTCAAGCTCTATTACAAAGCTGTCATCATCAAGACAGTATGGCACTGGCACAAAAACAGACACATAGATCAATGGAACAGAACAGAGAGCCCAGGAATGGACCCTCAACTCTATGGTCAACTAATCTTTGACAAAGCAGGAAAGAAGGGGTACATGCACGCCGATGTTTATAGCAGCAATGTCCACAATAGCCAAACTGTGGAAAAAGCCAAGATGTCCATCAAAAGATGAATGGGAAAAGAAGAGGTGGTATATACATACAATGGAATATTATGCAGCCATCAAAAGGAATTGAAAAAAAACAGTCTCTTCAACAAACAGTGTTGGGAAAATTGGACAGCCACATGCAGAAGAATGAAACTGGAACATTTCCTTACAGCACACACAAAAATAGACTCAGAATGATTGAAAGGCCTAAATGTGAGACCGGAGTCCATCAAAATCCTAAAGGAGAACACAGGCAACAACTTCTTCGACCTCAGCCACAGCAGCTTCTTCCTAGAAACATCGCCAAAGGCAAGGGACGCAAGGGCAAAAATGAACTATTGAGACTTCATCAAGATAAAAAGCTTTTGCACAGGAAAAGAAATAGTCAACAAAACCAAAAGACAACCGACAGAATGGGAGAAGATATTTGCAAATGACATATCAGATAAAGAGCTATAAAGAACTTATGAAACTCAAAACCCAAAGAACAAATGATCCAACCAAGAAATGGGCAGAAGACTTGAACAGACATTTTTCCAAAGAAGACATCCAAATGGCCAACAGACACATGAAAAAGTGCTCAACATCACTCAGCATCAAGGAAATCCAAATCAAAACCTCAATGAGATATCACCTCACACCAGTCAGAATCACTAAAATTAACAAGTCTGGAAATGACAGATGTTCGTGGGGATGTGGAGAAAGGGGAACCCTCCTACACTGTTGGTGGGAATGCAAGCTGGTGCAGCCACTCTGGAAAACAGTATGGAGGTTCCTCAAACAGTTGAAAATAGAGCTACCATATGATCCAGCAATTGCACTACTGGGTATTTACCCCAAAGATACAAATATATGGATCCGAAGGAGTATGTGCACCCCGATTTTTATAGCAGCAATGTCCACAATAGCCAAACTGTGGAAAGAGCTAAGATGTCCAACGACAGATGAATGAATAAAGAAGAAGTGGTATATATATATATATATATATATACAATGGAATATTATGCAGCCATCAAAAGGAATGAAATCTTGCGATTTGCAACGATGTGGTTGGAACTGGAGGGTATTGTGCTAAGCGAAATAAGTCAATCAGAGAAAGACATGTATCATATGACCTCACTGATATGAGGAATTCTTAATCTCATGAAACAAACTGAGGGTTGCTGGAGTGGTGGGGGGTGGGAGGGACGGGGTGACTGGGTGATAGACAATGGGGAGGGTATGTACTATGGTGACCACTGTGATTTGTGCAAGACTGTTGAATCACAGACCTGTACCTCTGAAACAAATAATACATTATATGTTATAAAAAAGAAGAAGAAGATAGCAGGAAGGGAAGAATGAAAGGGGAAATTGGATGGGGAGACGAACCATGAGATACTATGGACGCTGAAAAACAAACTGAGGGTTCTAGAGGGGAGGGGGATGGAGGGATGGGTTAGCCTGGTGATGGGTATTAAAGAGGGTACGTTCTGCATGGAGCACTGGGTGTTATATGCAAACAATGAATCATGGAACACTACCTCAAAAACTAATGATGTAATGTATGGTGATTAGCATAACATAATAAAAAAAATTAATATCATGAAATCTTCCCCCCACTCCAAAACTGCTTACTCCCAAGAACAGAGCTCTAACTTTTTGCTATATTGTATCATAAAATATTACATAATATTAATCAGAGAATACCACACATAAAACAATAGATACAACCTCCTTTATTCTCTTCTATTTTATCCTCAAAGCTCAAGTTACTGCTTTCTTTCTTTCTCCACAATTAATGCACCAGGTTTTACCCAACTTTCTCCAACAGCCAGATATATAAGCTGAGTCCTACTCTGAGGCAAAACACCACTCTTCTCTCCTTATCTCAGGGAAAGAACAGCCCCAGGAACAACAAAGCTGGTATGAAGTTAATGGAGAGAAATATCAAAATCAATACCTTGTGTTATCATGGTACATTATTCTCAGTTCAATGTCATCCAGCCATCCTGCAACTGTGTATCTATTCACTCACTGTCTGATTATGTTCACCAGTTGGTATTAGACTCTTGAGGCTCACCCCAGGGCTGTCTGTCACAGAGATTTCTTTATCCAGGGGAGAGAGCTCCCAGAGGCACACTAGACAGCCCCCTAGGATATGAAAGGAAAGATTGGCACTTTTATTTATATTTCTGTTTACTAAAATAAAATAAGGAAATAGCACTTTCTTAATATTTAATAAGTGGTTGACAGTAGGACATATATAATGTATATATGACATGAAGAAAAAGTCATATAATAACAATATGTGTCGAATATTATTCAGCCATAAAAAGGACTGAAATCTTGCCATTTGCAATGACATGGATGGAACTAGAGAGTATAATGCTAAGTAGAATAAGTCAGTGAGAGAAAGACAAATACCATATGATCTCAGTCATATGTGGAATTTAAGAAAAAAAAATAAGCAAAGGGGGAAAAAAAGAGAGACAAACTGTGAAACAGACTCTTAACTATAAAGAACAAGCCGATGGTTACCAGAGGAGAGGTGGATAGGGAGATGGGTGAAATAGGTGATAGGGATTAAAGAGAACACTTGTCATTATGAAGAAAAATACACAAATAATGAATCATGGAAGACTACACCAAAAATTAATGATGTACTGTATGTTGACTAACATAAATAATAAAATAAAATAATAATAACAATAGGTGGCATTTATAAGGCCTTCCAGTGTGCCAAACACTTTACCTGGGTTGACTCTTCGATTCTTCACAACAGCCCATGGATAAGATCACCACAGGACTCACAACAAAGTCCTTCAGGGAGTGAGAGGGCACTGTTAGTGACTGCACCATGGCAACATTTATTCATCTGGACAAGCCCAGGGAATGGGTATATAGAGCACTGTATCTCTGGAAGCAAAGTCCAGGCCCAAGAACTGACTAGTCAAGGCCACATGAACAGACAAATGGAAGTTATGTCCTAGGTTCAGCTCTCAACCATACTGCTGCACTGCATGATGGAAACCCAAATAAATCACTAAATGATTTGACTGACAAGGGACTGAGATAAAAATTAAACAAACAAAACATACGGAGGGACAAGATGAAATAGGCCCATCCTCCCTACCACCCCCTACCCCTGTAACTAAGCACAACTACAAACCTTGATGCACCAGGCAATCCCAGGAAGACCCAGGGGAAAGGTGAAAGGAAGGCAGGTAGGCCCAGGACTCAAGACTGGAGAAGGAGCACAGCACTTGGCCTCATTCCCTACCCAGTGGACGAAGGCTACCATGCACGGTGCTTCTCAACTTCCACCTTCCAACTTCCACCGCAACAGAGGGTTTCCAGGTGTGCTCAACCTCCAGATGAAACAGGGTTCCTCTGACAACACCAAGTGAACCACTGTCAAGCATCCACTGGAGCCCCACCAGAAATCAGTGGCGAGGGGGGCTTTCCTTCCTACTAGGCCTGAGATGCCCCTTTCCTGATGAGACACACCCGTGAAGGAGTGGAACCAAAAAGGACCCACCACAGCAATGGAAACAGTCTATTACAAATAGCCAGGGGCTCTCCTGCTCTGCCCAGCCACACCTAGGCAGCCTGGGACACAAGTGCAGGGATCCCACCACAGCCCTCTCTCACTGAGAGACACATATCAGCTGACCTTGGGAAATGCCTCCCACTTCTCAGGACACAGCAGCAGGGACCAGTAAGAGTCCCAAGGAGCCAGAAAAACCAAACAGATCAAAACAACATTGCAAAGACTCTGAAAATTAAACAGCTGTTGGAGCCACAGTCCACAAAAATAGTTTAAGACCCTGAACTAAACCTAAACAGGGTGACTGCTAGAATGTAAGATTTAAATAAGGCCCAGAGACTTCTGCCATAATAGATAAAATGTCCAGAATACAACTGAAATTCACCTGTCATCTGAGAACTAGGAAAATAACAACTCAAATGAAAAAAGACAATAAACTGATACTACCAATGATATTAATCAGATAGTGGAGTTATCTGACAAGGATTTTAAAGAAGCCATCATAAAAATGTTTGAACAGTCAGTTACAAGTTCTCTTGAAACAAATGAAAAATTATCTCAGAAAAGAAAGAACAGATAAAAAAGAATGAAATGAAAATTATAAAACAGAAAAAAAGAATAATAGAAATGAAAATTAGTTTGATAAGCTCAATAGTAGAACAGAGATTAGGAGGATCAAATCAGTTAACTTTAGGTCAGGATAATAAAATTCACCCATTATAACAAAGAAGAGAAAATAGATTTTAAAAGAAAAAATGAACAGAGCCTCAGAAACTTATGAGACAAAAGATTTAACATTCATATCATCAGAGTCCCATAAAGAAAACAGATGGGGAGGATGGGACATGGCAAAGGAATAGCTGAAGAAGAAAGAGCTGAAAAATTCACAAATCTGTCAAAAAACACAAGCCTAAAGATCCAAAAAATTAAACAAACTTTAAATAATATGTTTAAAGGGCTGAATAGAACTCTCAGCCATTAAAAAACAAAAACAAAAACAGATACTGTCAGCCATTAATTCTATACCCAGCAAAACTATCCTGCAGAAATGAAGGAGGAAAAAAAATTCTCAAATAAAGGAAAACTAAGCAATTTGTTGTTAACAGGTCAATCTTTAAAGATTGGATATAGACAGTACTTCAAAGTGAAAGGAAATGATAGAAGAAAGAATAGAAGAAGAATCAGGAAGGAAGATGGAAAAACCAAAGAGTAGACATGGATACATACACTAGACAATCCTTTTCCTCATGAGTTGTATAAATTATATTTGATAATTGAAATAAAAGTCATAACACCATCTGATTCATAAGAAAATTATATTTAAAAGCATGGAAGGAAAATGGGACTAAATTGAAGTGAGGTTTCCACATTTTATTGAAGATGGTACAATATTAATATGAGTAAACTATTATGTCATATATATTTTTTTTTTTCATTCCCAGAGCAACCACTACAAAAACTACAAAGAGGGGCACCTGGGTGGCTCAGATGGTTAAGCATCTTCCTTTGGATTAGGTCATTATTCCAGGGTCCTGGGACTGAGCCCTATATTGAAAGCAGGGAGTCTGCTTATCCCTCTCCCTCTGCCCCTCCCTACCCTGCTCGTTTTCTCTCTCTCTTTCAAACAAATAAATAAAATATTTTTTTTAAAACTATACACAGAGATACACTAAAATAGTAAGGATAAATCAAGTTGGAATCCTAAGATAATGTTCAAGTAGCCCATAAAGAAGGAAGAAAAAAAAACAGAGGATCAAGAACCTGAAAAAACAAAAAATAAAGTGACAGTTTTAAGTATTAACACAACCAATAATTACCTAAATATAAATTGTCCAAACATACTAATCAAAAGATAAAGATTAGCAGAGTGAAAAAATAAACATGATCCAACTATATGATGCTTACAAAAAAAACTCTCTTATTATATACTATAGGCAGGTTGAAAACAAAAAGATGGAAATAGATATATCATATAAACATTAATTTAAAAAAAGTAGTAGCTTTATTAATGTCTGATAAAGTAGACTTCAGAACAAAAAAAATTGCTAGAGACAAAGACATATAGATTGATAAAAAAGATCAATCCACCAGGAAGAAATAACGATCCTAAGGAAAGGAGAAATACACTAATCTACAAATACAGTTGACAGTTTCAACTGCCTCTCAGCAACTGATAGCACTACTAGATAGAATTCTGCAAGGATATAAAGGACCTGAAAAACAAAGTCAACCAAGAGGATCTAATTGACTTATATACAGCATACTATATAGCAACAATAGAATACACATTTTTTTTAAATGTACCTAGAAAATCATTAAGATAGTTCATATGTTAGGTGATAAAACAAATGTTAACAAATTTAGGAGAATTAAAATCATACAGAGGGTGCTCTCTCTCCATGACAGAAATCAATAACAAAAGACAACAGAAAAATCTTCAAACTTAAATAATCCATGGATCAAAAAAGAATTCTCAACAGACATCATGTTTAAAGACACAGAGCAGAATAAAAACAAAAATGCAATATTTCAAAATAGTAGGATGCCGTCAAAGTAGTAAAGAGGGACATTTATAGCACTAAATACTTACATTAGAAACAAGAAAAGGCTTAAGTTCCTACCTCAAGAATCTAGGGAAAGAAAAGAAAAATAAATCTAAAGAAATCCCAAAGAAAGAAATAATACAAAGGCAGAAATCAATGGAATTGAAAACAGGAAAATAATAGAGAAGATCAGTGAAACAAAAAGCTAGTCCTATGAAAACAACTAATAAAATTGACAAACCTATAGCAAGACTGACAAAAATAAAGACAAAACTCACAAACAGGAGATATGACTACAGATCCTGGAGTCATTAAAAGATAATAAGAAAAATACTATAAACAAATTTATATTAATACATTCTACAACTTAGAAGAAATAGACCAATTCTTTGAAAACCATAAACCACCAAAAGTCATCCAATATAAAAACAACAACCTGAATAGTCCTATAATCATTAAAGACATTGAATTCAAAATTAAAAATCTGCCAAGAGGGGAAAAAAGCAATCTCCAAGACAAAAGTTTTTACTAGACAGAATTCTACCAAACATTTAAAGAAAAATTGAAACTAATCCTACACAATCTCTTCCAGATAATAAAAAAAGAAGGAACACTTCCCAACACATTTTTGATGCCAATATTATCCTAAAAACAAAACCAAGTTCAAATAATAATAATAATAATATTGATCAATATAGCTAATGAAGTTAGATGCAAAAATCCTCAATAAAATATCAGCATATTAAATTTAATAATGTATAAAAAGAATAATACCGGGCTCCTGGGTGGCTCAGTCATTAAGCATCTGCCTTCAGCTCGGGTCATGATTCCGGGGTCCTGAGATCGAGTCCTGCATTGGCTCCCTGCTTGGCGGGAAGCCTGCTTCTCCCTCTCCCACTCCCCCTGCTTGTGTTCCTGCTCTCACTGTCTCTCTCTCTGTCAAATAAATAAATAAAATCTTTAAAAAGATAAAATAAAATAAATTAAAAAAAGAATAATACCAATCGGATTGTTCCATGTATGCAAGGCTAACTCAGTGTTTGAAAATCAATCAACGTATTCCACCATATCAACAACAAAAGAAGAAAAATCATATTAATTGATGCAGAGAAAACATCTAACAAAATACCATATTCATTTATGATAAAAATAAGAGAAATTAGGAATAAAGGGGAATTACCTGATAAACAGCATCTAGTATCTACCAGAAAACCTACAGCTAACATCATTCTTAATGATGAAAAACTGAACACTTACCCCATAAGATCAGGAACACTTTTATTCAACATAGTACTGGAACTTCTGCCACTGCAAGAACAAGAAAAAGAAACAAAAGCCATATGTATTAGAAAAAAGGAGATAAAACTGTCTGTTCCTATAGATGACATGATCGTCTATGTAGAAATCCAAATGAATATACCAAAAATCCCTTAGAAATAAAAAGTAAGTTCAACAAAATTTCAGGATACAAGATCGGCCCCCCCAAAAAAATCAATCACATTTCTACATACTAGTAATGAACATTTAGCAACTAAAATTAAAACAAATTACCATTTATAATCACTCTAAAGAAAATGAAATACTTAGATATATACTTAACAAAACATGTACAGAAACCGTATACTGCAAATTACAAAATGCTAATGAAAGTAATAAAAGAAGATGCAAATAAATGGAGAGATAGACTGTGTTCATGAACTAGAAAATTCAACATAGTAAATAAAGATGTCAAGTCTCCCCAAATGGGTCTATAGGTTTAATTTAATTATTATCCTATACCTAGCAGGTTTTATTATAGATAGGCTTATTCTAAAAATTTTACAGAAAGCCACAAACAAAGGTAAAACAATCTTGAAAAAAAGAAGTGGGAGGAAGCACTCTATCTGATATCCATCTTAGAGCTACAGTAATCAAGATAGTGAAGTGTTGCAAAGGGACAAACACGTAGATCAATCGAATAAAACAGAGAACCCAGAAATAGAACCAGAAAAATATTCTCAAATGACTTTTGACAAAGGTGCAGAACTAATTCAATGAAGGAAAAGCTAACATTCTCAAGAAATGGTACTAATAAAACTGACATCTGGGGCTAAGGAGGAATTAATTAATCTCAACCTAAACCTCTTATACAAAAAATAATTCAAACTGGATCCCAAACCTAAGTGTAAAATACAAAACTATAAAATTTTTATAAAAGACACAGGAGAATATTTTTAGGATCTAAGGTTAGGAAAAGAGTTCTTAAACTTGACACCAAAAGCATATCCATTAAAGGAAAAGTTGATAAACTGGACCTCATCAAAACTAAACACTTTTGTTCTGTGAAAGCCCATGTGAAGAGGATGAAAAGACAACCTACAGACTGGGAGAAAATATTGGCAAACCATGTATCTGACAAAGGATTAGTATCTAGAATATATAAAGATCTCTCAAAATTCAACAGTAAATAATAATAATTCTATTAAAAATGAACAAAAACATGAAGAGGATATACTGAAGAGGATATACACATGGCAAATAAACACATGAAAAGATGGTCAATATGATTAGCCATTAGAGAAATGGAAATTTAAACCACAATGAGATTACACTAATCAGAATGTCCAAAATGAAAAAAATGACAACACCAAATGTTGACAAAGATGTGGAGAAACTGGGTCATTCATACATTGCTGGTGGGAATGTAAAATGGTATAGTCATTCTTAAAACAATGTGGCAGTTTCTTATGAAATTAAACATTACCACACAACTGAGCAATTGTACTTTTGGACATATATCCCAGAGAAATGAAAACGTATGTTTTCAAAAACCTGTACACAATGTTATAACAGCTTTATTTGTAAGAGCCAAACACTAGAATCAGTCCAAATACCCTTCAGCAAGTAAATGAATTTAAAAAATATGGTACAGACATACTATAGAACAATATCCAGCAATAAAAAACAACAAACTATTAGGGCGCCTAGGTGGCTCAGTCAGTTGATTGTCCAACTCTTGATTTTGGCTCAGGTCATGATCTCAGGGTCATGAGATCGACCCTGCATCAGGCTCCAAGGTCAGCACAAAGTCTGCTTGAGATCCTCTCTCTCCCTCTGCCCCTCCCCACTTGCTCTCTCTCTCTCTGTCTCTCTCTAAAATAAATAAAATATTTTTAAAAACAACAACAGCAAATTATTGATATATGCAACAACTTGAATGAAATCCCACGATGTGCTGAGTGAAAAAAAGCAATCCCCAAATCTTCATACTAGTTATTCTATGCATATAATATTTTGGTATGGCAAAAGTCCAGAAATAGAGGACAGATTAGTGGTTGCCAAGGACCAGAAGAGAAGGGGGAGAGAGACAGAGGGAAGTGGGTATGGTTATAGAAGAGCAACAGGAGGGATCATTGTGGGGAAGGAATATTTTAGTGTCTTGACTGTGGTGGTGTACATAGGAGCCACACAGATGTTAAAAATATATAGAACAAATAAACATGTGTACAAATTAGTGCAAGTAAAACTGAATAAGGTATATGAATTGTGTCAATATTAATATCCTAGCTGAGATATTATACTATAGTCTTGCAGAATGTCATCATTGTGGGAAACTGGGTAAACAGTATATAGGATCTCACATTGTTTTTTATAACTACATGTGACTCTACAACTATCTCAATAAAAATTTTAGTTAAATTAAAAAAAAAACTGTGGTCCACATTGGGTCAGAGTTCTGAGCTGAGTTCCTATTTGGCCCAGAGAGACCCCCCTCACAAACATACACACACACACGCACACACACAGGTTCTTGGTGGCCCAGGTGCAAAACAGAAGGGTATGATTAGCATGACATCATGGCCTCTGTGAGAACCAACTACCATATCTGCTATTGTTGATGCACAAAGATGAGGTTATAGTTAGAGTGAACTTATTGTCCAGGCTTAAAAAATCAGTATACACTCTGACACAGAGTTTGAAGATGGAACACAGTCTTAGAAAATATAAAGTATATGTTGGAATGGATTTTGAAGAATTCTCTTTAAGGATAAGAAATCAAAATTTCTTCATATTCCTTGTATCTATTATAAGTAGAAGTAAAAAATAATAATAAAACAAAATCAAACTGTAGGATAAAAAGTCTTCTTCTACAAACATTTATCGAGTAACTACTACGTAACAGGCACTGATGTGGGCCCTTATGTGCATTATCTAATTTAACTTCTAGTTACACGAAGAAGTAGAGAGTGTTATCCTCATATTAGAGGTGAGAAAACTGAGGTTTGGAGTAGTTAAGTAACCAGGTAACCATGCTTGTCTCTCACATAGCAAATTACGAATTCTCTACTTGGAACCTGTTGCCTGTTCCCATGGGACTTATATAAAAATCAATAATGTGAGAAGGTAGAGAGAATTGTTTTGAACTGAAGGTTTCTGCATTCTCTGCAACTTCTCTGCTAAGACATTATAATGATCACAGAAAGTAATTGAAGATTCCTATTCTTTAGCATTTCACCAGTAAAGAGAGCACAGGGGTGAGGCTAATCCTATATTTGTCTTTGGAGGTACAGGGGATTGCTCAGAACCATCCTCACCTTACCCAAGGATTTTAGCCCCATCTCCTTTATCAAACCACCAGGCAGAGCTGCTGACAACCCATTTGCCAAATAGGATGTTGGTTCTCTCCATAAGTTGTGGCCCAACTTCTGGCAAATTCATCAAAATACACTCAGAGTGGAACAGAGTGCCCTTATTAACCTATTCAATGTACAGGGATGTACCTAAAATTCTTTCAACATGCAAGTGACCCTGGCGATGGCCAAACACTGGGTCAGATGACTTCATTTTCACAAATCTCCACATGATTTGCTGCATGAAGCTGCACTTATTGAAATCTTACACTGACAACTCAGAGTTTCTCCCAAGCCTGCTCAGATCCTGTATATTGGCCAAATTCTGCCCTCAGATATGCACACAGGGCTCCTCCTGATTTCCATTTAAAGACTTTTGCAAAACTAGTCCCTACTTGAGGGTTAGGGAAGCTCTGCCAGTATCTGAGGATGACGCCCGCCAGTTGAAATTTTCTAGACGCGACGGTTTAAATGGCTTGTGACTGCACTGGAAACACGTCTACATTTCATTTTAATTATTGGTGATGACAACACAAGCTCTGCCATCGTTTTGTATTTTCCCTCTCTACCATCTATTTCAAAATGACTTTGCCTTAGCCTATTGGCCGATTTCTACTTAATGAATGTTCAGAACCCAAATCCTTAAGATCTCATCATGCCCTGCCAGAAGAGAGAAGTGAAGCAACACAGTTAAATGGGGAAAGGTAACAGCTCCACCAGACACAATAGAGCGAACAACTGAAGAAGGAGAATAGTTCCCATTCCTTAAAAAATGGGAGAAGAAGCGCATCCACCATGTAGGCAAGGAAACCTGTTCTTTCAGCCCCCAAGCACTTAGCTGAGCCTTTCTGGGAACCCAGGAAGGAAACACATTCTTGGCTGGCATTCAGGGACAGAAAGCAATGCACTTTTAGAAACAGGGCTGCCTGCTTCCCTCTGGGAAAATCAAAGTCTCAACACTTTCGCAGACCGGTGCAGGCCTGTGGGGCACTGAGCGCTGGTGAGGAGGTTGGAACTTTCAACCTACTGCACAGAAACTCGCACATGCCTTTAGCACCATTAACAGAAACAGCGTCTTGTTTCCAATGTGGCTGTAGATAATGAAATTAGCCCCCAAATTACCATAAAGTGGAACAAGTAAACACAAAAGCAGGAGCTAGGTTTTCGGGCATTCCCCCCTTCCCCCCTCACAGACCAGTACTGTCTATGGCTTCTCGCTGTTTAAATTCAAAGCAATGCTTCTGTTTTTCTAAGTCGCTATTTTGACCCCAAGCAGATAAAGAGCACTAAATGACACATTCAGCAGAGTTGCTGTGCTCTTGCAGCGCCGCTCTGTTTACATCAGGAAACCCAGCCGGGTGGGGACTGGGGGGTGGGCCGGCGGAGGGGGCCGGGGCGCCGGCCTCCCTAGCGCTAGCCGCCGCGCTCGGCTGGCTTGGCCGGGCTGGCCCCTGGCGCTCGGCAGCTGACTCCATCCAGATGTGCCGCGGCTCCAGAGTGGCTGCCGCGCGCAGTAAATGGGCATCGGAGGCTCGTCAATCTGGGCCAGAGCAATTGCGGTCTCGCGGGCCGCCCCACTGGCACTCGGAAACGTGCGCCCGGGAGGGGACCGTGCGGGGGGCGCTCCCTGGGCGCGGGGAGGGCCCGCGCTAATGACCGACCCGGGAAATGTTCCTGATACATTTGTACATTTCCTTGTAAATGTTTTACACTTTAAAAGAAAAGGGAATGCTGTACATCATTTGGAAATGTTGGCTGTCTATAGGTCCCTGTGGATATTCCTGGGTTAGTACGACTTGTAACCAGAGCAAGAGAAACATAAAAAAGCTGGGAAACGCTGCCAATTAGTCATTACGGGGAGATTGTAAAAACAAGAGAAAGAGAAAGAGGAGGGAGCAGAAGGAATAAAAGAAGAATAAAATGCCCCAGGAAAAAAAAATTAAAGAAATTAGATGTGTTTTTGTGGTGTTCCCGGAATAGAACGGGGAAGCAGGACAGCTGGCCGCCTTCTAATCAGAAGCGACCTGTAAACCCACGAATCCCCAGTGCAGCCCCAGAAGGACCCTGAGAGTCCTGAAACTATCCCTCTTTGCTGTCCCTGTAAAACTCAAGCTGGATCAGTGGGCAGGCAGTGTGCTTTGGAGCAGGACCCAATTGTGCAAAATCCAAGTTAGACATTTATTTCTGATCGCCTGCCGCCTACACGGTCGTTGCTAGCTAAGTTATAATAAAAAGAAGACAGGAACCATTTTTTTTTAAACAATCACAAGTCCCTAGCAGCCACCAGCTTCAATCAGACTGTGGGCATGCTTTCTGAAAACTGTTTTTAATTTTATGGTAATTCTGGTTGAAATCTCCCCACCCCACCCCCCACCCCCGCATTTTGCCAGACTCAGGAATCCAGGAACAGTAACATCGCAAGCTCAAATGGATCTGGGTGAGCCTCCCAGTCCTTCTGCTGTGACTTTATTGACCCTGTTCAGGACTTAATATAAACAAAGAGATAGGGTGCACCCCAAAGTTAAGATTGCAGGCAAAAGCCCAGGATGGGCAATGCTTCTTCTAGGAATGGGTTGTGATGGCTCAGGAACCCCCAGGAAGTGGGGTGGGGGCAGGAGGCTGGAGAATGGGAGAGGAAGCTGGGGCTCAGTCCTCAGGGACTGGGGGCAAATGTTGCTGGCCAGAGAAGAACTGCTTATCTCAGCAGCAAGAGGAGCCCGGCATCCAGCCAGACTTCTTCATCCCACAAGATTTTAGTCCCCACCTCCTCTGAGTCATGAGGAAGGCCACATGTGCCTTAGATCCACTCCCTGGCAAGGGTACAATTTGCTAATCAACTAGGGTCCTTCTTGGTATCTGGCTACAAGTTAGCAGATGCACTGTGCAGCTTTACCAGTACAAAATATCTTGCATAAGATCTGCTTCAAAAACAATTATATGAGCAAATTATCTTGGCGTCTAGCTACAGATTTTTTAAATCTAGTAGCAAGATCTCAAAAAATGATTAAACCACAAGCACTATTTTAAAATAACATTAAACCGGATAAGAGATGAAGAAGTCTTATAGAAACATCAAGAACATACTCTACTCCCTGAACACAAAACATCTTCACATATGTGACTTAATTATAGTAAAAATTATTTATCTAGAAGGATTTTTACCTTCATAACACATGGCTAGAAATCTGTCAGTGGAAAGGTTATAATCAGAAACTAACTGGAAAATCCTTGTGAGCTGGGTCCCAGATCTACCACTCACATGGGCCACAGTGCCTGGGCTCACTGAACTAATGGCAGGATCCACAACACATTGATTGTGTCTCTTCTGAACTGAGGACTCAAACATAATATGTTTTTTCTGGCAAGCCTGTTCCGGCTACCGCTAATTCTCTGTTGCTTCTCTCTGTATGAAGCTCCCTCCAGCGTCTCTGTCTCTGCCGGACACCCCTTCCTGACAGACATCTCACCTCTTTAAAGCTTCCATCCCTCACCTCTTGTGTGATGGTGGTTGACCCCGTGACCGAGATCTGGGCCTTCTGCTCTTCTCTCTACATATTGCATTCCTCAACAATTATCTTGTACTCACAGTTTATACTAATGACTTTGAAATTTAAATCTTGACGTCTTCCTCAGGTTTATTCTTCTGGCTGCAATGAGACATTTCATTTCATTTGAATTTCACATCATCATTCGAAATTCAGTACCTCAGCAAGCAAATGCATTATCTTCCTTCCCAAACTCAACTAACTCAGCCGTCCTGACTCTAACTTCTCCCAAAGATGACATCACACTCTCAGTAACAAAGGCCTTCATTCCTGTTCTAATTTCTGTAGCAGCCCTCTGAGTGTCAGGCCCTGCCCCATGCTTGGAGATGTGAGAGTGGACAAGGCCAGCCAGCAGCTCTCCACTCATGGCCCACTCAGCACAGCCCTGCCATGCCAATCACACGACCATTACAGCACAGCCAAATCCCTTGTTCAAAGCCTTGCAGTCCTTCCCCTCTGCTTTAATATGAAAAAGATTGTGTTTCTTAATCTTGAAAATCTGCATGGCCAGAGCCAACCTGCTCTTCCACTGTGCCCTTCAGTCCCCTCAGGAGATGCCCCTGGGTGGAGACCCTTGTCCTCCCATCTCCCAACTGCCGGAGCAGCCCTACTGCCAGCCTGCTAGAGAACTTGTCTTGGAGAGCTGGTCCTTCTACACATCAGCTTCTAGAAGGAGGATTAAATGCCTCCCTTCTCTCTAGTAGGGGAAATTCTAGCCAAACCTTAAAATCAAAATTAAGTCTACAGCCCTCCACAAGGACCCCACCCCCCACACACACATCACTGGGGAGACCTCATCCACAGCCCACTTTGTTGATGTTCTGCTTGTCTCCCTGCGACATCTTTATTCCCCAGGTGCCAGGCCATTTCCAGCTTCCACTGACAGCCTCCTCTAGTCTTATGCTCCCCTCAAACTACCCAATTTGAGGGTGCTTTCTGCCAGGAAAACTGACATTCTGACTGAAATAAAAGAACTCTGTATATCGTATCATTATATGTCTTCAATCCCCAGCACAACTCCTGACAAGTAACGGGTGACTGAGGGCAGTTTGTCTAGCACATATACAAATGACCAGCAGATACACACTGATATGTAAGTCTTCAGTGTAACTTGAGGAACAATTAGATTGTAAAGTGTTTGGAGGCATCTCACAGTGCATCTAATGTGTGCTTTACGCATAATAGGTGCCCAATAACTAGTTATTAAATAAAGCTGAGTTCTTGAAAGACTGAGTATAGTCTCTTTCCTAGGAAGAAGCTGGAAAACAGGAACAGGGTAGAAGAACAGGGAGGAGGAATTCAGGAGAGGGAGGAAGAGGGAGGAGATGGAGAGCTCATTGCCATTAAACAAGTGCAGTCATTCCATGGAATTACTTTTGCATTGTGAGCACTTCTCCCATCTCTTCTGTGTGGGTGCTTCTGATCTATCTCTAGCTTACCACATCACAGCATTTTCAAACTGAGAATGACAGAGTAATCAGGAGGGCTCTTGCACAAGAGGACTTATCCTCATTTATTTGTTAATTCTTTTCTCAACAGAACTTTACAGGCACGTTTATTGAGTCAATCATCAATCAGTGTGCGTTGTGTAAAGGTGATTCCCAAGAAGTCATTATCTTCTCTGAAGAAACCCATATTCTGAAATGTGACGTTAGGAAGAGAACACGGACATAAACAGTGTAAAACAAAATGGTAAGCATTGTAATAATAGTTAGTATATGAGCACCACAGCCCAGAAAAAGGTGTATGTAATTCTCTAAAAACCAAGGAGGACCTCATACAGCCGGTGATATCTGAGCATCCTTGGCAATTAGGGGAGAGTGAATAAATTGTTTGGTGGTACTCCTGGGAATTCAGCTCACTCAATTGTCTAGACTGAGACAAAGATCATTAAGTAGGTCTGACTTCTAAGCCACTTCTCTGTTTATTTGTTAATTAGATTACTAAGATTCCACTGCCTGTGTCTGATAGTTTGAGCTAACGCACACTTACACTTTGGTATCATTCAGGAATTATATCAGGAGGAGTTGGGATTTGATTTTCTCTAAGTAGAAAATATTCAGCACAGGCAAACAATAGTGATCCTAGTTCTAAAGCAATCCCAAGGGAGTGGGTACAGTTCCTATCCAGAGGGGGCAATGCAGAAGCTGAGCCAGGTTAGAGAGACAGTGTGTTGAGCCAGCATAACATCCCTAGTGTGACAGACACAGGGAGGGAGGCACATGCCCTGGGTCCCTGATCTTCCATATCCATGCCCTGGGTCCCTGAACTTCAAAGAAACCAAGACAGAGGCTTCGGGGCGCCTGGGCAGCTCAGTGGTTAAGCATCTGCTTTCACTCAGGTCATGATCCCAGGGTCCCGGGATCGAGCCCCGCATCGGGCTCCCTGCTCGGCGGGAAGTCGGCTTCTCCCTCTCCCACTTCCCCCTGCTTGTGTTCCCTCTCTCGCTGTGTCTCTCTCTGTCATATAAATAAATAAAATCTTAAAAAAAAAAAAAAAGACAGAGGCTTCAACCATCCTCTCCCTTTAACCTTCCATTGCCCAAGGCTCACTCCTTCCCTTAAACAGACTTACAGTATATGCCTTCCATAAGTCATCCCCAGTGACAACCCGGGTTTACTAAACTCCAGCTCCACCACACAGTGATGAAAAAGAGTGAACTCTCCAGTCTGCCCAGAGGCCAGGGAAAGTTAGTGTCGCATCAGGGGACTTCACAAGGGCCATCCAAAAGGGACCTTCTCAATCCAATTAGCTTTAAAACAATAAACATGTGAACCTGGTTACTGATTAGTTTCTGCCCTACCCCCTCTTCCCCTGCCCTAGACAACATGGCTGTCTATACAATTAGAAGGATATATTCCCATTTTAATATGAAAATAAATTAGTGATATAAGAGTAGAGAAGTAGTAGCACAAATGTCATGCCTTAGACACACGGGCTATTAAAAAAAGAAAAATCTGTAAATGAAAGTGAGGCTTAGTAAAGCACAGCCGTGAAGTCTTGGCTCAGAAAGCAAAGGGGGGAAAGAAAAGAAAGAAAGCAAGAAAGAAAAAGACTGGTGGGTGGGGGAGTTTCCTGAAGCCATGAGCAACATCTGGCAGAAAGCATCTTATACAGCCCTTTTTTGGTTTCCATCCACATGACATCACAATCTATGAATTTTGCTGTGATTGGATTTGAATGAACTTGTAGATTCAAAACACAACCCACTTGAAACAAGCTCCACAAAGCAGCTCTATCTTCCCAGCAGCAGTTCAGTACATTTCCTCACTGCCCTTTTCTGTTCTGGGCTGTAAAGGAGATTGAGAAGCCTGCCTGGGACAAACACAACCAAGTCCAAACCACACACACACACACACACACACACACACACACACACACACACACACACCCTGAGACACAGTGGTTGTGCCTGGAAGAGTCCCAGGGACACTGGGTGGCACTTCTAATTCTGCCATGGAGAAATCTGCTCCTTTCTTTTTCTTTCTTCTTATTCCTGTTGTCTTAATTCTACCCAGTAGGGGTAAGGAGGAAGATTCAGATCAGCCATGTAACATGCTCTGGGCTTCAAAGAAACCAAGACAGAAGAAATGAAAACCACACAGTAGTCCTAATATGACAGCTAACATATTATATATACCTATTCCAAACATATCTTCTTTTTTTGTGGAATTTTATTTTCTAAAGAGATGAGGATGATATGTGTAAGGATCAGACATAATTACACATAACAAGTTTTTTAAACAGTGAAAAACAATTCCCAATATGCCTATGAATGTACAAGATCATTGCAAAACAATTTAGTTAACCATACAAAAAAGCCAGATGTGCCACAATGTGAATACCTATGTAGACAAAATAGCCATCATATTTATTTACTATGCATTTTAATATGCATATAATCCTTTGTCCCTCCCTACCCCATGCAAACCCAGACTGGTATGCTAAAATGCCCTCTCTCTCTGACCACCCTGGAAAAGCCAAGAACTCCAAATTTTTAACACAACAGTTCTCATTTGTAATTTATCCACCAAAGGATATTTAGTAATGTCTAGAACACTTTAGTTGTCATGACTGGGGTCCTACTGGCATTTAGCGGGTGGAGACCAAAGATGCTACTTAAACTTCCTACAGTGCACAGGACAGCTCCCTTCCCCTCAATACAGAATGACTTTTTCCAAAATGTCAATAGTGCCATAGTAAGAAACCCTGATTTAACACATAAGCCTACCTCTTTCCCCTCCCAAGAAAGTATCTCCACAAAACTGTCCCACATAGTGTTCTCTGACTTCATAGCTACCAAGGCAAGAGCCAGCATGGAATCCACAGCAGCCTGGCCAAAAATCCTAGCAATCAGGTCTGCTAACCAAAACTAGAAGTCAGTGTACACTACATAAGGCATGAGTGATGGCCCAAGCCCCTTGCAAAGATAAACCGAAATAAAAATCAATGTTACCCTCAGACCACGTCACCTTCTGCCAAGTAGTTAGTGAGAATTATGGGCATATGATTTCAAGAAAAATACTTTATCTTGGTGAGCTTTATAAAGAAAAAACAAAGGCAAGCATTTTATCCATTATGCAGTAGCACTATTCATTTGTGGTCTGTATTTGATTTCTTTGAGTAAGATACAGAGACTTCAGAATTGATGTCAGAATAAATGACAGCTGTTGAAAATGGAAACTGTCAGGGTTTTGCTCATAGAATCCAAGCCTTTCCCTGGCCTTAGGCTCAAAAGCCTGGGTCAAAAGGAGAGGCCCTACTCAAAAGAGGGCAAAGTTCCAATCTTCAGTTTCCTCCTGCGTTGTAGGCTTTGTTGTGAGCTTTGGATGAGTATTGTGTGTAAGAGGGAAACCAGCAGTCTAGCTGCCTAATTGTGTGACTTTGAGTAGGTCACTTCACTTCTCGAAACTCACTTTTCCCACTTGGAAGATAGGCTTTACTATTAACGCAACAGTTGACAGTGACCAAATATTTACTGTGTGGTGAGCATTGCCTAGGTGGCTTTCTTATGCCAGATCTAACTTACATCCCACTGCAGCCCTCTCATGTTACAGATGAGGCAACTGAGGCCTAAAGTGATTAAGTAACTGCCTCAGATCACAGAGATGGGAGAAGTATGATTTCAATCCAGGCCATCTGTCTTTTAACGATTATGCACTACAGTAAGTAGGTTCCTGAGAGGAGGAAATGAGATGATGCTCACATTATCCCTCAGAGTAGTTGTCAATGAGCGGCAGTGATACTAGTATTAAATCAATGAGTTTGCTTTCTGTTTCCCTCCTCCATAAACATCACTGAGTGGGCTGAGGGAAGCTGGGACCTATATTCATATCCTAGGAGAAAATGGTGGTGCCACACCTCAAATCCACTGTTGAATCAGGATGTTGTGCTCTTTGAAATTGTGCATTTGGCCTGGGGTTTGTGAAACTCTGATAGACCAGAACCTGACAAGGAGAGGCTTTAAAGTTCAGTCTGTCTTGTCGAGAAATGCTCCGTGTCATTCTAACTGGAAAAGTGAGAGTGCTTCTTCAACATTGCTCTGACATTTTAGGTCCAAAGAGACCTAAATTCTGCCATTCTCAGATGCAGAGCATGTTTTTATCCCTCTGAAGTATAGTCACAGAGTTGCGCCTTATTTAATTTTATACCTTAACAACCTATGTTGTTTTGAGTAACAGGAGCCGAAAGATACAAGATCCAAATTCATCTTCCACTAAATTGACCTTGGAAGTGAGACTCCTCATCTGTAAAACATGGGTACCTCATAGGTTGTTGTGACAATTGATTCAGAGGTGAGGATGTCTTTGAGTAAAAATTCAAGGAATGAATCCCATGGGAGACACCCAGTGTTCCAAGCTCTCTCCCACCCAACATCTCATGTGATTGTGCAGTTGCCCTCACAGAACAGCTACAGACAGGTCGTGTTCCCCAGTTCAGGGATATAGAAACCAAGCCCCCTCCCAAGAGTTAGATCACTGCCCGTGATGACACAAGTAGGAGATAACCCATGAGTAAATCATCTACACTAAGTCAGCACCATAATTCCAATCCATGCTAATACATGACTTACCCCTGGCATCACTTCCAACACACTTGTGTTTTCAACTCTGCTTTGTTACCAATGCCTAGAGTGTAATAATACACATTTTTAATGCTCTCAACACCTGCAGATGAATCTTACAAAATCTGCAAGTACAGTATTAGGTAATGCAGTAGAGGTGGACATCCAAAACATCCTGTTCTTTATGTAATATTTCTCTTTGTTTTCTCACACAAAAGCAGTTAAAAATAAGAGCAGCTGTGTTAGGCACACACAGCCTTGTTTACAACACTAAAATTTGTCAGTCTTTTTTGATAACTCAGCCATATTCCAGATATAATTATCTATATACAAGAACTAATCTCTGGGATATATCTAAGTAATTTAGTAAAGTCCAAGTACTACAAAACCTTAAATATTAAAAGAAGTATATTCATATGGGAGTTCAAAGGCAACACCATACTTTCTCTTTCAAGACAAAATGAACACTGTCAACAAAATCAACAGCAATGGAAAAATAACAAAATGACCACCAGAGAAGTGAAGCTTACTTTTCAAGTGCCTCCAGCTATAAAGTAACAATATATATAACAATAACAATCACAATTAAAGTACTTCTACAGGCTGGGGCATCTGGGCCGCTCAGTCAGTTAAGCATTGGACTCTTGATTTCAGCTCAGGTCATGATCTCAAGATTGTGAGGTAGGGCTCCACACTCAGTGGGGAGTCTGCTGGAGATTCTCTCTCTCTCTCTGCCCCTCCACCCACCTTCTCTCTCTTTCTCTAAAATAAATAAATAATTTTTAAAAGTACTTTTATAGCTCTTAAATGTATGTTCTAGTGAACCATCTATTTTCCCCTTTGTTTACTGCAGGGTTCTTGAGGACTCTGGGTCATAAGCAGAAGTTCTCTAACTGGCTTACGTGTTCACAGAACCCTATGCTGACTTCTCTCCCTGGTCTGGCAGAAAACTGTCACATCAGTGTCTACCTCCAACACCGTTCACATTTACTTCTCTGGTATAGACTAGAAAATGAGATAACTCGGCTTAAGACTTTTACGCTACTAGAAGTCAGTGTAGCCCACTATCAAGATTGAAAGAGTGGAGAACTAGTTTCATGTGTAAGGAGTTTTTCCTGATACTTCAGACATAAGTGCTTTTTCATTTCTGGGTTCAAAGACATTTTCCAGAGGATTCATGTTGCTGAAATTTAGACTTCTAGGTAATTGATGTATTGTTGCTTTTCACAACTGTGTATCTAATGATCATCATAGGTCACTTGAAAAACTTCAGCAAACATTTATGGAGTGCCTACTTTGGACAAGGTAGCATTCTAGGCATTGAATAAGATAAGGAAATCTCTTACATTATGGGACAGAGTTTCCCCTCTAGTAGGAGGGGCAAATAGACAATAAACAAGTAAACACACTTCACAGATTGTTTGATGGTAGGAGAACTAAAAAGGACATACATAGGAAGATATAATAGAATCCTTGGCTCAGCAGTGATGAGGCCTCCAGCCTTTGAGCTCAGACCTGAAGGATACTGGAGCTTCCCAACGATGAGCAGGATTTGTGTAGCTCTCTGCGCTGTACGCAAGCCTTTGTTCAGAGAGTGCTTCGTTAGCACCAACTATGTGCCTGACACCATCAGGCCCTTCCTCCAGTGGGCCAGCCACTCCTCCCTCTGCTCCCCTCCCGGGACTGGGGTTGAGCAAGAATGTCCTATAGGTGGGATTGTGCCTTGGGAGGGGGCCAGCACCCACACGAAGGAGGCTGCATGAGGGTCAGCGCTCTGGTCACTGTGAACTCTTTCCACAGCCAAGATAAAATCTTCATGCACTGCAACAGCACCTACACCCTCTTTATTAGTTGCAAAGAATATTAGTCAGACCATCTCCGGACAAACTGCACGTGCCACATTTAACAGGGAAGCATGCTTCCAGGGTGAATGCACCAAAATGTTACTCACTACAATGTAACAGGAACCAAGGGCTGTGTCTGCATTTACGTCTCAAGGTTAAAAGCCAAGAGTGAAGCCTCCTCTTCATTCTAGCATTTCTAGGCCTCAAGAAGGAAAGCTGAAAGAACAGAAGCAGCACAGTGTGCCCACCTCTCCCTGTCCTTGACCCTCAGGTCCTCCCTTAGTTCCCAAGGAAGGTCCCAACTACACTGTCATCATTAACACCCACTTGACCTCAGCCCAGTATGTTGCCACCAAACAGGAATCTCCCCAGCAAAGCCTTCAAATGGGTCCCGAGGACCACATGTGGCCTCAAAAGTTTAACAAGGAAGTCAAAGCTGGAAGGATCATCAGCTGGCTACATGGGTTCTGCCTCCCCAGCCCTGCTGGATGTCCCTGAGGCTCTAAGACCAAGCACTCGGCAGACCAAATCCCCAAGCACTGAGAAGGAAGGAACATTTACAAGATACTTGTTGTATATTAAAGTGTGCCTCATATATGTTTCATTTCCAGAACAATTTTGTGAGGTCAGTACTATTATCCCCATTTTTAGATGAGCACCCTGAGAGGTTGACTCACTGTGACAGATCACGGATTTAACATCTAGCCTGTCCCTTGCCAAGGTCCAAAGCCCAGGCTCTTACCAAAATGCCATACTCTGTCCTGCTGGGCTCCCAGTAGCTAGGAAGTGAACTGCAGATTAGGGCTAATATTCACAGTGCCCGGGGTAAGCCCTGGCTTTCCAAGCATGCCTTTTCATGGCCAGCCCAACTTGCCCACCATCCAGCCCACCCTGTAGGACAGGCCAGTCTGGGGCCTGCTGAAACCTGCCCTGTCTAAGGCTGAGCTCAGAGCTCAGCCCACTCAGCCCTCCCCAATCTTGAGATGGAGGGGCTTTGGCATTGTGCCCTGTGCATTTCTAACGCCCACAGCTTCTTTTATACACGAGAAGATGAAGGCTGAAATAGGTGAAATGATTAGCCTACACTAGCAGCAGAGGTGCCCTGGGGCCAAGTCCCACTCCCTAGCATCCTATGCAATATACCTGATGCACCTGACCTTGCAGGGCTCCTCCCAAAACTGCATCTGCAATGTTATAATGTTGCAGCGCTTTCCTAATGACACACTGTGTTTCCATAAATGTTGTAAGGACAGCTTCCTGAAAATACTGACCACCCTATCCATGGAGGCATGGATGTATGTGTATACATACAAGCTTGTCATTTGCTCTTGACAGAAGCCTGAGCATAAAAAGAGTGTAAAGCCAGGCATAGACCTATGTCATAGAATGTATGTGGAATGTCTGTTTTGTTGAAGGTAATTAGGGATAAAGAGTATCAGCAATCAAAATCAGACTTCTTATCACCAACACCTTTTGGAAACAAAATCTTTGTCCACTAATCTTTATTGTATAGTGTAACAAAAACACAGAAATCAAGACCTTAGAGAAAAATTCTAAAGGACTACATTATAGGCAAACTTTATTTTGTCCATATAGGCTACATGAGGAACAACACAAAGAGGGGGAGTTGGAGCTTTCCTTTCCTTGCTGAAATACTATGTGACTTCAGGTAATTCTTTTGGTTTTTCTTTAAATTGCCACTTTTAAAATAAAATCATAATCATATTGCTTCTTACCTGCATTTTAGGAAACTAGAGATGAATAGTTGAAATAAGTGTGAGCAGCATATAAAAACTTTTCCTAGTTACAATATTGTTGTTGTTTTGGTTCAAAATGGTACTTCTGAGCAATTTTAGATTGCAGTAAACGAAGAACAGCTCAGAAAATACTTGGAATTTATGCACTAATTGTCACCCTTTGGGAGAGAGGTAATATCTTTAAAAGTGCAACAGAGGACATGCTTGTTTACAACTAGCTCGATGGAGAATCCGATCCTTTCATCACTGATTTAGAACATGTATGCAGAATTTGAGGCCTCGAATTATATTAAAGCATACTTCATTTTTGAGAACCATGAAATGAAAACATTTAATGTGGAGAAATTGCTTCATGAGTTACTAAAGGAGGCTCTTCCACTGTTTGCATGCTACGGGTTGGTAGCCATCAGATGCGGGAGCTCTGCAACTCAGGAATTGGCGTTTTCTATGTTCCTCCAATCTTCATATGGAAGGCTGACATCTGGCCAAAATAAATATGGGATAAAGAGGGCTCAGCACTCTCATTAACTCTGGTGTTTTCCTTTAATGGGACTTGAGGATGGAGCTCTGCCACTAGGATGTCCTCTCTCATTTTCCTTTCATCTCTATCTCTTGTATGCTCTTGGTCTTTCATTTATATCATGATGTTATTCTCCCACGAAGTTTAGGCTCTCTGTCTTCCATGATGGCTGTGGAACTGCAGAGAGCAATCTTTGTAATGTCCAAGCAGAATATACAGTTCACATTTTCCAACATTTCCCAAACCTATCACGAGTAAGTGCACACATCCAACAGAGACAATTCTGAAACTGGGTGTCCCAGGACAGGTGGAAAGGTGCGTTTTTTAGCAGTGTACAAAGTAAAACTTTTCCTTCATGTATTCATGACATTTCTTTTTAAAAATTAATTGGATTATTTAACAGGTGGAGAGGAGATGAAGGGGAAATCAAATCTGACTTTATACTTTTTAATTAAGAAAAACAACTTCTGCTCTACTCCCTTAACAGAACTTAAAACTCTTACTCAGCTGGTGTTTTTCTCCTCCAACAACACGGAAAAGATCCAATTGCTCTCTTGTCAAAATGACTTAAAATGTGTTTGCCTACAGATGAACTCCAGGGAAAAAACGGTAACAGAAAAGAAGAAGGGAAATGTGTTCATATTGATTTTTCTGTAGAAGCAAAAATAACGACTTTTCTCCTTCCTGGGATCTTGTGCTTTCTAAGTACCAAATGATTGGAAGGTTTTTTTTGTTTTTGTTTTTGTTTTTGTTTTTGTTTTTGTTTTTATCAGGCAGAGGGATTACTGGAGCCTTATTAGCCTACACAAATTAACACAGTCTGCCAGATTCCTTAACGAATGGAGGAACTCCATTGTGCAAACCCCTTTCCCAAGGCACAGATTTTCTCTGAATCAAATGGCCTGACATGCCTCACAGACAAAGGCCTTGGACGCCTGGACAGCTTTCATGTATCACCTGGGACCCGCTCTCTGAAACCAGGTCACTCTGAGAAGCCACAGGGTATCTTGTAAACAGTGCACCAACCACTTGTGGCCTGATACAGAACAGAAGCACAATTCAAGGGAACTCCTGAGGAATTTCTTCTGCTCTGTTGGAGGCTGACTGGCCATGTGACCTTCTGGAAAGAGAACAAAAGGATGCTCCCTTCTGAAGACCGGCGGAAATGTCTTTCTTTGAAAGGCATTCTTCAGGTGCTGCCTGGCCTCAGTTGGTCTTTGGCTGCATACACCCCCCAAGCAGAGCCTGGCTGGGTGACGGTTTCACACAGGTACTGCTGCTGCCCCCAGGGCTTTCTCAGGGCCAGAAAGTCTGTGTGCAGAAAAGGGGACAGTTGAAAATCCGGGAAGCGAGTGAAAGACATTACCCACTTTGAAATACTGTGAAACTCTTTAGAGTCTAGTTTATGTTTTCTAATACAAACGTTTCTGTATAAAATAGATGCTACAAAAAAGCTTCTCTTCTATAAACAGAGCAGTTCTGCAAGAATACACATAGAAAGCAAAAAAGTAAGGATCTATGTTAAGTTTCTTAGTAAATGCATGTGCTTTGTGCAGGCAAGCATTTCAGGGTGTCTGTTACGAAGGTATTTGTGGAGATTTCCATGTGAAACTCGGGCTAAATCTGCTGACCCTGTACCCAGGCAATTGCTTCCACTGGGGAGAAGGGAAACTTGAAAAGTGAGATGCTCACTTTGTCTGTCAAGCAAATGATGTTACATCCTAAGCATTACACTTTCTTAGTTACTTAGCTAAGTCACAGAAATGAAGAAGAGAATGAAGGTGTGGGCTGGTATGAATTCGGAATGCTTCTCTCTTTTCTTTCTTTCTCTCTTCTTTCCTTTTTTAACCTTAAGATGATTCCACATCTGCATAATACAAAGCAAAAAGGACACAATCTGATTGACATAGAGATTCTTCTGGTGAAGCAAACCAGATTGAGTAACAATCCAGAAAGGCATGAGAGGACAGCTGCTTTGCTTTTTAAGTAATTCCAGACAGATATGATAAATAAATTCTGTAGATATTATGTGTAAAAAATCAAAAGAAAAATTGTCTCCTCTGTAAAAAAAAAAAAAATTTAAAGGAAATAAGAAAATAAGAATCCTGACTGGCATGATGGAAAGCTTGGAGCCTGGGATTGGCCAGAGGCTCACAAGGAGTCTCTGAAGAGCAGAGCACTCCCCAGACCACTGGCCACTCCTTTGTACCTGGACCCCCAGAGTGACAGCTCAGTGGGGAGCTGACTTCCCTACCCATGTTAGGAAACCAGGCATGCCATTTCATTCACACAGTGAATCATATATATTAGTATATGCTCAATATTTTTCTCTGTTCTGGACATATTACAGTGACTAAGACAAAAAAAAGTCTCTCCTCTCACGGGCCTTACAGTCTTATGAGGGAAGATGGACATAGACAGTATGTTAATAAACAAATAAGAATATCAGATAGAAGTGTTACAAAGTGAAGTAAACAGACCCTTGTGATAGAGTGGTATAGGGAAGCTACTTTAAAGGGGTTTGTCAGGGACAACCTCTGCAAGGGGTGGGGGGGAGGACATTGGAAATGAGATCAGAATGAAAAGGAGCCAATCTGGCCAAGCTAAGAGGAGCTTACTCCACGCAGCAAGGACAGCTGGTGCGAAGGCCCTGAGGTGGGAAAGGAACAGAAAGCAGCCAGGTTAGGCAGATGTTTGTGAGAGCGGGGAAAAGCCCAGAGGGATGGGATGCAGGAGGAAGGTGGAATCCAGTGAAGGGTGTGGACGGTGCTCCAGGAGAGGAGCTTTGTGGGAAGTGCTGTCCCTTCTTTCCTGACTCTACCTCTCTTGAGCTCCTGTCATCTACTAAGCACTTAGCAAGGGACCATAGGAGAATGCCATGACCAGGATGATGGCAAGGTCATCTTAGACATCAGAACCATTCCAGAGTCATGCTCCCACCTTCGACGGGACCCTCAATGTCTTCCAGAAATGCCTTACAGCACCCCATGCTGCCCCTCTCCCACTCCACAGGGTGACAATCCTCCCCTGAATGCACCCCTAGTTCCCATGATGCTCCAGGTCCAGCGGGTACCTGTTCCTCTCTCCTTCACCACCAACCTCAGGGGTCTGTGTCCTTCCTCACTCCCTCCTGTGCAGAAGGGGATGTGCCTGGTTCTCCCTTCCAAGCTAATCCTTTTCCTCATTCCTTCCTTGCAATCTCTGCCTTTAACACACACACAAGCAAAGACAGCAAACATTTTGGGGAGCCTTCCTTGTGTCTGGCAGTGTGCTCTCTATAAATCCTCCTACAGACAGAGAACCAAGTCCAGAAACAGTAAATTGGTCCAAGGGCTTTGGACCTCTGCTTTAGAGCTCACTTGTGTGGGGGATACCATGGGGCTTAGCTCCCCCAGCTCTGAGTTCTGTCTCTCCTCTTCTTTGCAGTGCTTCTGGCAACTATTGGAAAATGCTTGCAACAACTTATTGTCTTACTAAGGCTTCCAGAAATTGCCACTTCAAGACTCTTTCAAAGGCCCTGAAACAAAAAATACATTATATGTTAATTAAAAAAAAAAGACTCTTTCAAAGGGTGCCTGGGTGGCTCAGTCGGTTGTCTGCCTTCGGCTCAGGTCATGATCTCAGGGTCCTGGGATTGAGTTCCGCATTGGGCTCCCTGCTCCGCGGGAAGCCTGCTTCTCCCTCCCCCACTCCCCGTTTGTGTTCCCTCTCTCACTGTGTCTCTGTCTGTCAAATAAATAAATAAAATCCTTTTAAAAAAGACTCTTTCGATTTTCTTCCTACTTGATTTCTTTGCAGCATCTAATACTGATGACTCTTCCATCTGTTTGTGAGACCCTCTCATCTTCATTGTGCAATGGCACTCATCCTGTTCTCCTTATGTCTCTTTTTCTCTGGCTTTTGCTAACCTTGTATGTTATACCTTCCCTGCACTCCTCTCTCCTCTCCTCTCCTCCTCTCTCTTCTCTCTCTTTCTTCCTCTCCCCATAGCCACACTGAATGTCTCCATCACTTCCCCAGTACTGAGTGCCATCGTTCACTCAGTATAACAATGATTTCCAGACCAGTTCTAACTCCCATCCTTTTGAGTTCCAGAATTGCAAAACTCCAACTGTCTACTAGATATTCCATGAGCACTCAAACCTACCATGTTCAAAACTCAAATCATTAATTTCTCAAAAAAGAAAATCTTCTCCTTCTCTTGTATTCATAACTTGCTAACTGGCTGCATGACCTATTCACCTACTACAGTTGTGCTTATCTTTCAAGACTTAGCCTAAGTGCTACTTCCTCATGAAGGCTTCACCAAAGCCAAGCCCTCCTATCTTTGTGCCCCCTAGTCCTCTAGCTATACACGAATTACATTAGACCAATTTGTTTGTGCATTTGCCTCCATACTTGAGAACAAAACTCTGTCTCATTCATCTCTGCCCACCAGGACAGCACAGTGCCTTGTCCACAGTGGGTGGGCAGGTGCAAAAGTAGCGAGTAAGGATACACTGCCACTGTTGAAAGGCCACAGAGAGTTCAATCAATGAAATTTTGGATAATTTTATTTTCCCAACATTAATTCTTACTTGTGGCAAGTGGCAGTCTCCAAAGCTAGGACAAGAGGCTGCCACAGATGTTTAGGTAACTTGGTCCTGAGTTTAAGGACTAAAAAAAATGCTATCTTGAATTCCCTTTTGGTTCGTAGCTTTTTGTTCCTCATTTTTATGTTAGTAAAAATATCTCACTGGATCAATGTTGCCATGACACTCCTTTGCCCCAGAACCTCCCAATCTCTGTGCCAAGCCCAGTTCCCACACTGACTGCCTAGACTTGGTTGTACTGAAAGGCTCCCATGATCAATAGGGAACTTTCAATAGTGCCTTGCATGATCTGAGATCCTCATCGTTCAGGAATCTCTGAGGGCCTCGAGAAGCAAGAGAAAACTGCTCTCAGGGACATTCTTTCAATCAAGACCACACAGGATTGCAGGAGAAAAAATTGTCTCAAAAGAGAATCTCATAATCAAAAATTTCATAATATGCAAGAAAGTATCACAAATGAGTCAGCAGACATAGAAAACACCAGAAACTTGAAAATATAGAACAATATTCCCAAGTGAGTTATAAAATAAATATTTTTAAATTACTGAGAAGATAAAAGAGAAAATGGAATCCATGCAGAAATAATAAAGATATTTTAAAAGAAGAATAGGTAGGCTTGAAAAAAGTGAACTTTTATTAAAAAAATATATAGTAAGAAGCACAAATTAAAAATTCATGATTCATTTAAACACCACACTAGACATAGGTAAAGAAAGAATTAATGAACTGGAATGTATATCTGAGGAAGTCACCCACAATCTAGAGACAGAGAGATATAAAGAGGTAGTAACATAAACATAGCCATGACAGACATGAGATGAAGTACAGAGCACATGCCGGGACAGATCCTGCTTATTGCTTATATTCTCTTATCTTTACTGTTCCCTTCTGTTATCTTTACTCACAGATTGCTGATGTGTTTGGGATGACAGTATGTCCAGCTAAAAACATTATCTCCTAGCACACCCAAAGAAAGGGATAACTAAGTAACACAATTTTTTTCAATAAAATAGAAGCAGAAGTTTCCAAGTGAAGTTCCTAAGGATGTTCTTTAAAATTTTCTTTCTTGCCCCCCCCCCGCACCATTCTATCTGTGTGGACATATGAACCATGCTAGAAGTGGAACAGTTGTCTTAGGAACACACAAAGGATGATGAAGCAGAAAGCTGAAAGGGTCTTAGCTGCCCACCTCCAGACATCTAGTCATGTGAGGAAAAATAAATGCCTCTACGTTGTGTTTTCTATCAGATGCATCAGATGTAATCTTTCTAGCTGATAAAGATGATCTTATCTAGTTGATAAGAAGGAAATCATAGAGTGGAGATGAGGCTATAGTTTAAAGAGAAATTCCCTGAAAAATTCCATTTAAAAAAAGAAGATTTTATTTATTTATTTCATAGAGCACAAGCAGGAGGAGAGGCAGGCAGAGGGAGAGGGAGAAGCAGGCTCCCTGCTGAGCAGGGAGCCCTATGCAGTGCTTGATCCCAGGACCCTGGGATCATGACTTAGGCAGAAGTCAGACATTCAACTGGTTGAGCCATGCAGGTGCCCCAAAATTTTCAAATCCAAAGGAAAACATTGAGAATGAAGAATCTCACCAGGTCCCAACCAGAAAGGTTAAAAATAAATCCATACCTAGACACATTCAGAACACTAGGGAGAGAAAAAAATGTTAAAAGTAACCACAGAGAAAAGACATTTAAATTGAGAGTGTATTCCCCAAAAGAAAGATACCAGGAGACAATGGAATAATAATAATAATTCTAAGTGTTGAGAGAAAATGATTGACCTGAATTCTATATTAGCTGAACTATTAAGAGTGAGAGAAAATAACAACTTTTTCAGAGTAAGAAGAGTTTATCAATACAGACCTTCACTGAAATAACTGCTAAAGATGCATATTGAAAAGGTGGGGGATGAAACCAGAGGAAAGACGCAAGAGGCATTAGTGATCTAAGACACTGATAAGTGTATGGATCTAAATAACAACGAACTCTCAAAAATGTATAAAAACCTCTGTGGAACTTAACAGAAGCTTATGATTAAAGAATGTATTGAGGGGCACCTGGGTGGCTCAGTCGTTAAGTGTCTGCCTTGGGCTCAGGTCATGATCCCAGGGTCCTGGGATTGAGCCTTGCATCGGGCTTCCTGCTCAGTGGGAAGCCTGCTTCTCCGTCTCCCACCCCCCGCTGCTTGTGTTCCCTCTCTCGCTGTGTCTCTGTCAAATAAATAAATAAAATCTTTAAAAAAATAAAAAAATAAAAGAATGTATTGAGGTAAGAAACACAAGCAGTTGCTTCTCTGCTATCACTTTTCTAGTAAGTACTGGATTCTGTTACTCTGCAAACAGATTTCTTTTTCTCCAGTTATTTCTCTGCTAAGAAGCAGATTCTCAAGTCAGAATAGTTACCACAGAGAGTACTTTAGGTACTAACGGGGCTTTTTCTATATTTTCTGGTGCTACCTAGACATCTTTGACAACTAACATGAATTCAGTTTACAGATTTTAGTCAGGAAGAAAACAAATTTTAATTGTATACTGTACAGAATACTAAGTAGTTGGATCAAATACATGCTTGAAAAAATAAAACCTGTGCTGTATCTGACCATTAAATATTGTTGCCCCTTTGAATATTATTACTCCCACCATCTCATCTCCCATTCTACAAAAACTCCCCACATACACTTACCTAATTAAAGGTAAAACATACATACACACAGAAAATCAAAGGGGCAACCCACTAAGACTATTCCCCATGTGGTAAGAAATTTTATTATGGCAAAGTGTTTTGGTGGCAAAATTTACTGGTGACATAGGATGGTATGTAATAATTTGTTGGATGTCTTGCTTTGTGTAGAGATTTGCTTTCTTTTATTTTTTAAATTATACAAAGTAAATCATAATATTCACAATCCCTACCTCGTTTTTCAAAAATTGATTATTCTTTTTCTTCTTCCCTCCCCCCCCACTTTTTTTTTTTTATTAAATCTTAAAATAAAGGATCACCACCTCACTCTTCTTACAGTTAATTTCCTTTGGTCTGATCATTTCCAAAAGAAGTTACAGAAGATTACAGTAAGATTCTTATGGATTTTCCTGACACTTGTCAAATGCCTCTTGACCTAAAATCCAGGCCAACTCTGGCCACTTTGAGACAGAATTTGATCTCATTGTCATCTCAGGTTCCACTGGCCTCATCCCCAGATTACAGACTTTGAATCCTTTGATTCATTAGAGACTTTGAATCCTTTGAAATATGCTGGGGGTTGACAAAATATTCTCAGGAGGAAAGAAATCATTCCTTTCCTCTCTTACTCACAAACACAACATGGAAACAAGACCTAAACCCCAGTGCAATGCATAGCCCCTCATGGTCGCATTCCATTCCCAGGCCCGGTTGATGAGGTGGTCTGGGAAGCATTCTGGCTGGGAGAGATCACATTGCTAAATGGGGACGTGAAAAGGAATGTGGTTTCCTGAATGTTTCCAGCAAGTACATGGGAATGGAGATCTTGAAAGAGCTGTAGAGCTGGAAGCACTTCCCTTCAGAGAAACACTTCCAATTCCCCCATGGAGCCAAGTATAATAACAGTCCTGACATTATTATTACAAAGGGGAAAAAATCATTCATGCAGACTTGCTGCTGTAATTTGGGTATTTATAAGCCACACCCACTTTGCAACCTTAAAGCCATGTGGTTTAAACGGAGCCCACACAAAAGAGGGAGTTGTTAGTCAGAGCCATACGGTGATTTCTTCCCAGTCTCTCTGACGGTGTCAGGGATAGCTATTTTTTCAAGCGATTTGAGACACTTTTTAAAAATTGGCCTCTTTCTCCCTATATGCAATATATATCCTCAAAGTTTTAACAAAATTTTCCCTTTTTTGACCACAAGATAGAGTTCCAGACATGGGCAAAGGACTCATGTAATAAGAGCTATGGTTCAAGGGAACTTAATACAATAATCGTGTGTTCAGGAACATTTTCTGCAATTGCAGCTCATTTTTTTTCCTTTAGTGAATCTGCTTTATTTAGAATGAACCGATGGCTCCCAGAAGCCACTGTGGCCTCCCACCATGCACATGTGTCATCAGTTACATTTGGACCAACTTCCCCAGTGGTGGTGGGCAGAACACTACTTTAAGAGATGTAGCATTACACATTGATCTTTTGGTGCCAGTGCAGTAACAAGATGATTTCTTTCTTAATTGTGATAAAACATACATAACATAAAATTTATCATTTTTACCATTTTTAAGTGTACAGTTCAGTGGCATTAAGTACATTCACATTAATGTACAATCATTACCACTATTCATCTCCAAAACATTTTCATCAGCCCAGACTGAAATTCTGTCCCCATTCCCCTCCTCCTCCACCCCGGCAACCACTATTCTGCTCTCTGTCTTTATGAGTTTGCCTATTCTAGATATTTCATATAAGTGAAATTATACAATATTTGTACTTTTTGTGCCTGGCTTACTTCACTCAAAATAATGTCTTCAAGTTTCATCCCTGCTGTAGCAAATTTCAGGATTTCATTCCTTTTTAAGGCTCAATAATATTCCACTGTATGCATATACCATGCTTTGTTCATCCATTCTTCAAAGTCACTGGGATTTTGATAGAGATTACATTGCATGCTTTGGGTAGACCTGACATATTTTATTCAATTTAATAACAATAAATTGTTACTTTAATAATATTGTCTTCTAACCCATGAACATGTGATGTCTTTCCAGTTACTTCTGACTCCTTTAATTTCTTTCAGCAATATTTTGTGGTTTTCAGCATACAAGTCTCTCACCCTGATTAAGTTCCTCCTAACTAACTGTATTCTTTGTGATGCTATTATACATGGAATTGTTTTCTTAATTTCCTTTTCAGATCATTTATTATTAGTATATAGAGACACACTGATATTTTGTGTATTGGGGATGATTTTTCACAAGTGTTAAGAAGTTATGACTCACCACGAAATATCCAAAAAAAAAAAAAACAGAATTACAAAACAGTGTCATATTTACCTCCTTTTTCCCCCATTTTATTGAGATACAGCTGACATAGAGTACCATATACACTTATATAAGTTTAAGGTGTACAGCATAATTTGACTTACATATAGCATGGAAAGATTACTTTGATAAATTTGGTTAACATCTATCATCTCATATAGGTACAAAAAAAAAAAAAAGAAAGAAATACTTTTTTTTTCTTGTGATGAGAACCCTTAGAATTGACTCCCTTAACAGCTTTCCTGCATGCCATTTAGCCATATTAGCTATAGCCATCATGTTGTTCATTATTTATCTAGTTCTTATTTACCTTATAACTGGAAGTTTGTACCTTGTGACCACTTTTCTCCAATTTCTCCTCCCTCCTCCACATTCATGCCAGTATTTTGTTGTCTTTTGTCTTTTTGAAGCTAGCCATTCAAACAGGCATAACTCACCTTCTTTGAAGGTGTCTATATTTTGGTTCCCTGAGAGTTTTGAACAAAGATCTATTTGAGGCCAAAGAAAGAAAAAAGAAAAAAGAGATGTCCTACATAAGAAGCTGATCTCTAGGGAAAAAAAAGCTTGGTATATTTTAGAAAGAAAGAGAGAGAGAAAGTGAAAGAGAGAAAGAGAGAAAGAAAGGAAGAAGGAAGGAAGGAAGGAAGGAAGGAAGGAAAAAGAAAAGAAAAGAAAAGAAAAGAAAAGAAAAGAAAAGAAAGAAAGAAAGAAAGAAAGAAAGAAAGAAAGAAAGAAAGAAGAAAGAAAGAAAGAAAGAAAGAAAGAAAGAGAGAGAGAGAAAGAAAGGAAGGAAGGAAGAGAGAGAGAGAAAGAGAGAGGGGGAAGGAGAAAGAAAAAGGGAGGGAGGGGGAGGGAGGGATGATGGAGAAAAAGAAAGAAGGAAGGAAGGAAGGAAGGAAGGAAGGAAGGAAGGAAGGAAGGAAGGAAGGAAGGAAGGAAGGAAAGAAAGAAAGAAAGCAAGAAAGAAAAAGAAAGAAAGAAAGAAAGAAAGAAAGAAAGAAAGAAAGAAAGAAAGAAAGAAAGAAAGAAAGAAGAAAGAAAAAAGAAAAAAGAAAGAAAAAAGAAAAGAAAAGAAAAAAGAAAAAGGGAGAAAGAAAGAAAGAAATCTGGTCTCTGATTGAGAGAAATAACCATTACAAAAGAGGATTTATTCATTTAATGGTGAATACCTATTAAGTACCCAGCACTATCTAAAGACTGGGGATACAAGGTGAACAAAACAAAATAAAACAAAACAAAATCTACCTTTATTGAGCTTATGGTCTGAGGTTAAGAACCAGATAAAAAACAAAATAACCTATAAAATATATAGTATGTTGAATGATGAGACATGCTATAGAAATAATGAAGAAGAAGGAAGAGGACACTAAGGCCCACAGGGCCATGGGAAAGGACACAGTGTAGCAAGGACCAGAGACCAAGGGAGGTGGTCATTGTCAAGCAGAGAGAGCCTGGGAGGAGCCACACCAGCACACGGGAGACAGAGATGGGCACACTCTCAGTCTGGGGTGTTGGGCACTAATAGTTGGCCCCTGGCTTTGTGTATAACTCTACTACATCTATATTAGTCAGGGTTCTCCAGGCAACAGAACCAATAGGATGTGTGCTGAGAGGGACATTTACTCACCTGATTATGGAGACAGCAGGTCCAAAAAATCTGTATAGGATGGGCCAGCAGGCTGCAGACCTAGGAGACCAATCTGCAGCTCAAATCTAAAGGCTGTGTGTACCTTTGGGAAGACTAGAAAAAAGATTAATGGTATAAAATTAACCAAACAAAATGTTAGAGCCCTAACTCACAAGTGGCAGTGTACCAGGGTCCTTCCTAGAGGGGACCACACCTCCTTTTCATTCAAGGGGTTCTGGGTCTGTGACCTGGCTCAAGTCTGAGAATCAGGGGGCTGTTACTCTCTGTTTTTAAGATTCAGGTTAGGGACGCCTGGGTGGCTCAGTCAGTTAAGCGTCTGCCTTCAGCTCAGGTCATGATCCCAGGGCCCTGGGATCGAGTCCAGCATCTGGCTCCCTGCTCAGCGGGGTGCCTGCTTCTCCCTCTGCCTGCTCTGCCTTCCCCTTCCCCTGTTTGTGCTCTCTCTCTCGCTCTCTCTGACAAATAAATAAATAAAATATTTAAAAAAAAACATTCAGGTTAAACTTTTGTTTGCTTAACCTTGAATTTTTCTGCTCATACAGATCAAGTAAGAATTTAACAGGCCTCCCATCTATTTCACCTCTAGGAATACCACAATCAGTGAACCAATACCATATGATCTGCACGATCATACCATTCTGCTAGTTGCTTTGACTCTAGTATCTATGATGGTCACCACACTCTCATTGTGTTTGGTGGCTCAGGGCCACCTCTTGGCTCCTGTAGCCCCAGGATCCAATTACCCCCATTACTTTTAGGTTTTCCAGTTGAGTGGCTTCAGTTCCCACTGAGGTCTGGCCTACAGAGCAGAGCAAACACAGAACTCTTCATCAGTGCCAGGCTCCCCTCAAAAGTTATTTCTCATGGTCATGAAAGGTGTGCCTCTGGACCCTCTCAGCATGGGTGACAAATGACATATCCACTCTGACATCTCAATCTCCCTAAGTCTTTGGATTACTCTACAGTAAACCAAGGTGTGTCTGGGATTTCCAATTCTCTCACAGGGGTCCATCCTGTGGTCCATTGTTTGGTCAGCCAACCAAACAATGTGTTAGAGCCCTAACTCACCAATGTACAATGTCTGCTTAATAAGCTCATATCAGTAAATTTAGCCTGACCCAACTTTCTGCTCCTTCCATCGTTATTCCATACCTCAGTCTCCAACATGCCCCCATTCTCCCCTCCTTTCTTAGGAGAAAAAGTCCACTGACTATGAACACATGGTGATTGATATTTAAGTGATCCAATTTCTTAAATTTGGTAGATGACACGGATGGAAGAAAGAAACAGAGCCCAAAATGCCACAACTAGTCAAATTTGCCCATATTGAGCACTTACTGTGTACCAGGCACTGGTCATAGTCCTAGGAGGTAGGTGCCTATTTGCTTCATGTTTCCAAAGAGGATACCTGGATAAGAAAAGCATTTGCTCAGGGATATGACTAATGGTGGCAAGAGTGGGATGCAAGTCCAAGTCTGCCTGGCTCCAAAACATTAGTAAATAATAGATTGGATTAAAATCTGGAACCTTTAGATGCTAAATGCTTAATAATGCCTCCTGAGTTTTCTTGTGTCATGTCCCAAATGTTTTGCATTTTGGCAATTTTCCTTTGTGCCAAATCGGAGTCTGCAAAGTTATGGAAATAAGGTGAAGAGAAAATAGCCTCCAATTTCATTTTAGAGCTCAGAAAATGTTCATTTGTATGGTCAGGGCAACCAAAATCAACATTATTAAATTAAATCATGACTTTTGCAAAATTTCTGATTCACATAGATACCACATGTTTTCAGGGAGAACATATGAACTTTAGAGGAAGCAGGCTGGCTGTAACAAGGAAAGATTCTGCTGTACAAGTTTTGGTTCAGACATGCCTCTAGGCATTTTGAGATGCCAAAATCTGGGAGGTCAGAGTAGCCATTGCACACAACCCCTTTTCCAGAAAGTATGATGTATTATGTTTGAAAAACTAATAGAAGCTCCAAGTCAGAGACTGAATGGCCAGTGAGTTTTAAAAAGATCTAGGATTAAGGTTCTCCAGGAGAAATTAGTTTATGGCTTTATGATTTATTAAAGTTCCTTTGGCTTGCTAATTCAAGCTACACAAATAGTTGTTACACAAGTTCATTTCAGACCAAACTGAAAGAATGTACTGTGATTGAACCCAAAGTGGACATTGTTGGTCTTTGTCTTGACCAGGACACCCCCAGCACCTTCTGCAGTGTGTGGTAGGCACACAATGGGACTCAGCAAAGATTTTACCACCATTTTGAAGGAAATGTTCTCAGTGCCAACAATGCGTGAGATTAGGTCAAGAATCTACAATTAGATACTAAGCCCACAAACTGTGCATTTGTCATTTTATTAAAATTAAATAAGAAAAATTCTTCATAAACAAGAAAGACAGAATAAGTGGCTCATGTTAAAGACCACTATTTATATGTTGTGAAATGTCTGAACTCAGTCCCCTGAGTAAAACCATCTTGATGTATGCCTTCAGTTTAGCTGAGAAAAACTCAACAATAATAAACATGACATGTCTGTGCTTTTTACACACCAAAAGAAAGAAGTGAGAACCCCACTCTGGCAGTCTCAGCAGCAGACCATGTGTGAAGGATAAACAAACAAAAGCTTCAGAAAGCATGAGAAGGAGGAGTGCATTCCACAGATCTTGGGGGCTGCCCTCCCATCCATGTGGACCTAGAGCAATGTGGGAGCTAAAGAGCAAGGGCCAAGAGTTGGGTCCATTTTTTTTTTTTATGTAGAGACTCAAATGGTCACGTGGAGAAGGACCCAGAACACCACATGCACTGCCCTGCTCCCCAAAACAGGACATGAGCATGGCTGAGCTGCAGGAGGGGGTTACAAGGCAAGTGTGCTGGGCTTCCTCTCACATCTTCTGCAAGAATGCCCCAGCTCGCTGCAGTCTGGTTGGTGGGTTTCCCTGGCTTCCCCAGGCTTCTTGGCAGAGAAGGGAGACTAGCAAAATTCCCTAGAAAATAAATACAGAACTTCCAAAATGCTGCTTAGAAAAATAATACAGTATTTGAAAATACCTCCTTCCCAGAGGAAAGATTGGGGTTTCTGTCAAGCATGTTGGTTGATGTGATGTGCTGTGCAGAAGTCGTTGGGTGGGCCCAGCACTCCTGGCTGCATGTGCCCAGAGTAGACTCCTCCTCTGTCTCCCCAAGAGCTCCTTGAGCCTGGGAAAGACCCTTTTTCCTGTTGGGGTCCCAAAACACAGCAAAGTCTGTGGTAGTTAAAGAAAGTTCAGGAATACAAAACAAATGGGGGTGTCTTGAATATAAAGACCAAAACCTTAAGATGCCCAGAAAATGGGGGAGGGTGGGACAAAAGGGAAGCCTTGAGATATTGCAAAGGAAAAGAAAACCAAAGAACCAACATTGAAATGAAGCCCGTAAAAGGCATTCCCAAGAAGAGTTTGTGGTGTGTGTGTGGGGGGGGGGGGGGGGGGGGGTGGTCACCTAAAATATATTTCCTGAGGAAAGTATTTGAGACACACAGAAAAATGAAACCAGCACATAAGGTCAACTGCAGGGCCAGAGTTCTGGGGGGTGGGCAGGATTCACCTTGTGCATATCTGCTACATTCAACCCCCCAACAGAAAAAGCCAAAGCCCATGAAGAAAGCAGGTGGGAGGGGAAGTTCAAGAAGTATGAACATTTGTAAATATGCATTCTACTAAATGCCTGTATCAGCACTCACAAAACACAAACCAACTTTTATTCCTACAAACAAGCATTAACCAAAAGATATAAAAGTATCATTTTGTAATAGTGGCTTTTTTGTTTCATTTTTTGTTTTGTTTTGTTCATCAAAGTGCTCTGCAAAGCTTGAGGACAAAATTAAGTAAAACAATGTTACAGATTCTGGATGTATTTTTCCCACTGTAGTTGGATGAAAAATATGTTTTATTCTGATCATTTATAAAGCACTTGGTGTCGATTTCATCAGGGCAGCAGAGACCCACTGCCTGCCAACCTCCCATTTTTATAGCTCCCTGACTCCAATCACTGACTGGGGACAGTCCTTCCGCATGCCCCCCAATCCCATGCAGAGCCTGGATTGCAGCCAACCCTGGTTACTGACACCTAGAACCCTACTCTAGGGGGCTGTAACTCCACGCACCCACTCCAAACCCCAGCCAGTTCTATCAGAAGAACATTCTTTGCTGGAGATGTTTCACCACTCATACCTCTGAAGTTTGTCCATCAGACAGTACCTCTGGAGCCTTATTATTCTGAAAAATCAAGACTTTTACTCACAAGTACACACAAGCTCATAACATGTTAGAGGCACTAACAAGGCCTCTGTCCCTCCACTATGGCAGTTCTGCCCCCAAATGCCCCCACTGCAAACTGTCAGTAATTGTCCCTTGCAAATCTCTGAAAACCTGCCACCCCCGGGTGCAGCCCAGCCAGGGGGAGGGAGCACAGAGGACAGCAACCCATCAGTAACTGTCAGCACAGAAGACTGAACAGTCAGGCAGGAGCTAATGAGGTGGGGCTGGGTAATTAAATTCACAGGCTTTGATCTTTTCTTCAAATATTTCCAAATGTTCCATATCATTCGGCTTTAGACATTGCTATACTTCCCCACAATTAGGAGATGCCTCTCTGGTTGACCTCTCTGTAGCTAGGGGACCCAGGGCTGCAGAAAAGCAAGGATGCCCCACAGGAGGTGGGCTGAGCCTCTTGTCTCTGAATGGAGGCCCCAATCCCACCTGCTCAGCCTGGCAAACCCCCGGGGGTGGTCCACCCCCCACATCTCCCCAGACAGCTCCACTCTCACATCAGACAGCAGGTTTCCCATGTGCTAGCTGAGATGTGGGCTGAGCCACCCCACCCTTCACAGCAAGGCAGTGCTTCCTGGTACCAGAGCAGGGTGCTTGCCAAGTCCAGGACCTGCCTCCTGAGCTGAATCACCAGGCCCCCATGGGGAGGCCCTCCAACAGCCTGTACTCCACACCCTTCCCTGTCCCTCAGAAGAGCCAGACCAGACACGAAAGCCCAGATGGTGGGTCTTGTGATCTAACATGGCCTCTGAGGAAAATCTTTTCCCAAATCGTGTTGATATTATATTAAAATGAGTGACAGAAGGAGACACTGAGAAAATGCAGGAAGTGGCTGGAGGACTTGCTTACCAGTCCTTCTCCATTCTGAAAATCAGATGGTCAGTAAGGAGAGGTAACACATAAGGAAGCTAATCTGCAGTACCGTTTTGGATCTGCCACCAAGCGCAAATTGTCACACTTCTCCCCAGGAGAAAGTTGCACGAGGGCACACTCAGACCACGCCTTGTCATTCAGAAGCCCTAAGAGAGGCTGCTCCATGGAGACTGTCTTAGTCTTCAAGTACAAACATAATGGTGTCGAGAAAATCATCCAGTTTTGCTACTGGCATAAGCAGCAATTGGGTTATTTGCCTCTGCTGCAGGAAAAGGCCTGACGTAGTCCTTATATGATACTCAAGAGCAGCGAGGGGCTTGGAAAGAGCTTGGGGTCCTGCTGGCCAGCTTCGCAGTGGCGCAGACAAGTGAAATGCCTTCCCTCTTGGTGCTGCCTGAAGGGGCTGAATCTCCAGGACATCAACTCAGATTTGTTGATCAGCATGGTCATTTCACGAACTCCTGGAAACCGGGGCCACCAGCACAATGTGGGTCCACCATCCAGCCCTGCCTCTTTCCCCCTTTCTCAGAATAAAAACAACCAGCTTCAGGAAAAGGGCTGTACATGGAAGGAGAGCCTACTCCCAACACTGCCTCTGCAGACTCCCCAAACCAAACAGGAGCCTAAATGTCTGAACTTTCCTATGACTTCATCTCTGTGTAAAGCACTCACAACCATCAAATACGCACGATCTTTTAACACAAAACAATAGAAAGTGAGAAGGCTGTTTCATTACTTTTCCATCTTTGGCTCAGACATGGAAAGGCTATTCTGGGCTGACTCTTACAGGAAGTACCAAAAACCTCAGGAGAAATGGAGTTCCTGCAAGATTTCCAGCCCAACTTAACAGGCTGTTTGAGACATTTCAGACAGGTTTCTACTGAAGATCCAAACATGTGGGTGCTTATCTGAACTGAACCCAAACCTTTGGAATTTTACACCTCACTCCTGAAAACCTCTCTGCATGCCCTGGCTTGCAGTTCCCTGAGGCACTGTCTCCTGGGAGTGAGAATCACCTTTACATACACCTGTTCTGCCCAGGGTGGTTGGGAAGCCAATGGCAGCCATGCAGTGCTTCCTCTGACTTTATAATTCTCTGATTCCTTCTATATGGTCTGTGCAACCACCGAGCTTTAAAAGCAAGCCCACTGGAATGCTTCACAGTTGGATGATCATAGGAGGGCTTTATAATAAATCCATTTGGAGCAGCTCAGAACAGGTATCAGCTAGAAGGACAATTAGAGTGCATGTTATGCCAGAAAACTCTGCCAGTTTTTACCTGTTGAAGCAATTGGGAAATAGACCTGTACTTGCTGAAAAATTGACTTGTACATGCATGCATGATGTGGGAGGGTGAGCAGGTGTTTGTGAACCACAGTTATATTCTTAACAATGCTCCCTGTCTCATTTAAAAAAAAGAAAATCCTGATGCTCAAACAAAGGGAAAAATGTCCCATGGAGCTGAAAGTCTGATCCAGGGATCAGTATTTCAATGTGGAAGAAAAAGTGTTCACTATTGAGTATGAATTTCCACAGCTGACACGTTTTGGGGTTCTCTTTATTTGAAAGCAACCAGCCTTGGGTTTTTATTCTTGACTCTTCTTTGCTGCCAAACAGTAGGAAAGGAAATAGACCTGGTAAGCAAGGCCCAAGGAAACCACCAGTCACTTCCTTGTCCTTGGGTCTGGATTTACCCTGCACAGCATTTTCTCCTATACTGGTATGAAAGGACCCCACTAAGGAAACAAAGAGACAATAAAGTAATTCAGTGAGCAATCCTGCTGAGAAATGAATTCCCATTTCAAGCCAAATCTAATTGCACACAGAGATTCTAAATTGCGCATCAGTGATAATAGATAAGGAATGCTTTCATTATGCCTTAAGTATGTGACTCTTCTCAAGAGTGTGCAAAGCACACTGATAATACTCATGTAAATAGGGAATTGTATCACGTATTCTTCTATACACTAATTTACAATCCGAACGGAACATAGATAAGACATGTTTTCATGACAAAGAAAAAATAATTTGAGGTTTCCTTCTATCTCCTCTGGCTGCCTCCTTTTCTGGGTTGGAAGATGTATAGCACGGGTGAGACAGGGGGCCCTCTTGTCTTCTTTCCCGCTCTGTGTGAACAGCTGCTTCCAGGAGAAATCTGAAACCCAGGTGTTAGCAGACTCCCGGTCCTCAGCGTCCTGCAGAAGCAAAAGCCCAGGTGAATCCTGCACTTTTGTTCACAGCTGCCTCCTCCATGACCCTGGCAAGCAAAGCCGCTGTACTCAGGAAGTGGTCGCCTGTCTATTCTTGGTTTGTGGTCTGCGGTCCAGGCCATTGTGGTCAATATTGTGGTTTCCTCCTGGATGTTTATTCTATGAAGGTACCATCTTTAATAGTGCCAACTTATTGCCATCTTCTCTCCTCCCCCAAAGACTTTTCTATAGCATATTCTAACCATTAGACTACTTATAAACATAGGTCAGTGAAATTTTGCCCTTCTAGCTTGGACATTCAGAGGCCCAAAGCCCACTTCTTCTTGTACTCAGTGCAAAGAAAATAATGGAAGAGGTTGGAACTAAGCCAGCTGCAGAAGGATTTCATTTAACCTAGCCAATGTTATCTGGCGTTATAGGAGCAAGTAGCAAGAAGATGGGAGACCCTGAGACAGACCAAACCCATGAAGCATCCACAAAAATGAATGGATGTGGACCCCATCCATGTGCATATGAACACAAGTGGGCAGCCCACTGGATTCACAGAATAGCAAATATCCAACCTAATCAACCAACTTCCACCTGCTGTACTTCACAATTTTATGTTGGTTGCCAGGAAAGCTCTACAACTGAGGCTCCCATCCATCTGTCTAAATTTCTCAGCAGCTTTAATCTCAAAGAGAAATGAAATGCATATTCAAAAGGAATCCTGGAGAGGGCCCTGAAGCTGAGAAATCCAGATCTAAACACAGGCACCTGGGTTTACCAGCAGACTGTCACATTTTATCATGTAGCTTCAGAATCAAATTTACTTATAAAATCCTAATTAGGGTCTCAAAATGGGTACAGCACTATTAAAACGGAGGGTGGGTGGGGAGGGATTCTCATGATTCAAAGTGTCCATTCCCTCATTGTACATTTATCTTAACCTAACTGCATTTTGGAAAAGCAATGCCCACTCCTCAACAGCCATCTCGGTGAGTGAGCAGTTGCCAGGGCAGAAGAAGAACATCAACTTACTCTGTTTAATATCCTCACCCTCTACATCTCCACGTCACTGCCAATGTGCAGAAACCCCCTTCCCAAGTGAGCTAAAGTGTGCAGGGTTGTTCAAAACCACTAGAATCACTGGCTTGCTTTTGGGTGAGCACTATAAACAAATTCCTGCCCCGAGTGGAAAATGCTGTCAAAGTCAGCTTTTCTAACTCATCAAAACCAGGATCCAGACCTGAGTATTTCACAAGGGCTTTCTCAAGTTTTCCATTGTTTTGTTTCCAGAATGCATCCTGAATCCTAAGCCTTTTACGTTTGTGTCTCTAACAGACCATTTGCAAATGGTCTTGATATTTCAGTTGGTGTCAAATGGCTTTAAAGTTTTCCATCCTTGGGGTGGGCAGATCTACTCACTGCAAGACAGATGACCTACAACTCAGCCGGTCAACAACTAGCTCATTGCTGGCATTTACTGTTGGCCTTACACTGTCCTAGGCAGTTTTCAGGCGTTGTTACCTCCTTTAACCTTGGAGGTACCTAATGAGGTAGACGACATATTACCCCTGACATTACAGATGAGGAAACTGAGACAGAGCATTGAAGTCACTTGTGCAGGTCACATAACAAGGAAACAGCAAATCTGATGCTTCAGCCAGGTCATCCAGCTCAAAAGTCTAAGTACTAATCCACAGCTGGGCCCCCCAGGCATACCTAACAAACGTTCCTGCCCTTGTGGATCTTAAAGGGGACAAAAGAGATTAAACAAATGGACATAATGTATTAAATAATTGCAGGAGGATTGGAAGGACAGATTGCTATGGAAACATGTAACAGTGGCACCTTGCAAAGGTTATGGTTTCCTTATACAGAAACATACCACCTAAGAGATGTGTGTTTCCAGGAGACACCTACAGCAGACCCATTTCCTCTCCTCTGGATCTTGATCCTTGACTACTGCAGGTTACATTTTTAATAAGGAGCTGAAGAAAGATATAAAGTACTAAAAAGTTTCATTGTTCATTTGCTGTCATCAAAAACCTAAGAAAATTGCTAACACACACAATTCCAACCCCGTGAAAAATTCTGTAAAGTGACATCATTCACATTTGTTTCCTAAGACAGTATACATTCTTCTGAGTTAAAAATAAGCATTTGCCTAAGATTTAGAAACTAACATGAAAATGAATATATGCTGCTCTCTGTGTCCCGTGTACATTTTTCATTAGAATTTGATTTTAGGAGAAAACTTAGCTTTCAGCAAATGTTTTCTCTCTTATGAAGTGGAGATGGTTACAAGGAAGTGTCAATAGTGAAGTAGAAAAGTAAACCAAGGAGAGGAAACTTGGCCGATTTGCTCCTTTACAGTCATTTTTAAAGTGAGTTATGGAGAAGGACATTGAAGCCACTAATCAGACTAAAATATTGTAATTTATCCATGAATTTCACTCATCTATACTATTCTTATAATACCAGCTAGAACGTGTGAAGCATGTATTATTACTATTACCTGCTAAATAGTGGACTTGGTCTTTGATACATTTATGCCTTTTCAGGCAGGTGTTATCATAACCATTTCATAGAATATAGAAATAAATCATTGTAACCACCAGCTTCTACTGAGTGCTTGCCACTTGCAAGGTGTTATTCTACACACTTTGAGCCTTAGTGGATATTTTTCACTGATTAGTAGCTCAACCTCTAAATTTTCATCCTATTTGGGGGGAATGAGTCCCACTTTCCCTCAACATATGCCCTGGTGCCTTGCATCCTACCCTTCAAATGGGCCACTGAATCCAGAGAAAATGATTCCCTCTCGGCCACAGTCACACAGTCTCCCCAAGGCATGGAACCCAGTCCTGAGGCAGCATCTGATTCCCAACCAGCACCCAGGGCCACCAAGTTCCAGCCTTCCTTCGTTCTTGCACATTTTCTAAACCTACTTCTCCAGCCTTCTCCGTGGTAGCCTTCTCATAAATTTGTTCCCTGCTTAAGTTAGCCAGAGGTCATCTGTGTTGTTTGCAAGCCAAAATTCTAATCAAAACACATGCATTTTATCATTTAATTCTCATAGCCACCAAATGAGCTGGGCATTTTCACTATGTCCATTTTATAGGCAAGAAACTAAGGCACAGAAAAGTTAGATACCTTACTGGAGATCGCACAGCTGGTGCTAATGTTGAAACCTGAACGGACTGACTCCAAACCCTGCTCAGAGATTTAACTGGCTGGAGCAACTTTTGGGTAAAGCCATTATCTGGTTCCACTACACCAAGCTGCCTTTCTTCGTGTCAAGCTCAACTGAGACACAGGGAAGACCCAGAGACCCAGAAGAGTGGATTCCAGAGATTGCAGCAATCCAGAACATAAAATTTCAAGGCTTGTCCCCCAGAGTCCTAGGAACTTTCAAATCCTCCATAGCCCAACTTTGTTTCTGGACGGCAAGCCTGCTCTTTCCAAGTGGAGCCCTGACCTCCTCACTGTATCTTGATCCCAATACACAGAGGGTCAGATGAGGTCCTGCAGAATGGAACATTACTTAACACTGACTTGCAGGAGGCAAGTCTCCTAGCCCCACGAGGGAGGAGAGGCCCCCACTTCTCCTGCACCTGCGGCCAGGCAAGCGGTGGTTTCTTCTTATTCTTATTTTTAAATCCTTCGTTGTTTCCATAAATCTCAGACCTATTAACCTCCCAAACTCTGCATAAAGGTACAGTGTTTCCCCTTCACAAACGGCATACTGTGCCCTCACTTCTCATCAAGGCAAGGGTCACCAACTGCCTGTTGAAAACAGCCTTTCCTTTTAGAAATGTTTGTGTTGCTTACTTTCCCTGTAGTTCTGAATCTTCTTTCCTTGTCCATTCAACATTTCAGTGAAGGTGCTGCATTGAGAACAACTTCAGCCTCTCCAGTGTTCCCAGCAAATGGAAGGCCATGGGAGAGAGATTAACTTCATGGCCCTGGGCAATTTTTGAAGTTGCTGGGAATGGGATGGCCCCTGGGGCCACGTGGAAAGCAGTCACTGAGGAGCTCCACAGGCAGGTGGACCTTGATGACCACATTAACACTTTCAATGGCTCACTTCTTTAGATGAAAATGAAAGAGGGGCCACAGAGATGTTTTTCTTCCTTAGTTCTGAAACAGTTCTTTCTGCTTTCCTGCCAGTTACTCATTGCCAGAGAAAAGTTGCCGATTGTTTCAAGTGACATTTAATACAAAGGTGAAGGAGGTTGAGAGAAATTCTCACTTTTGGTTTCCATTTCAAGGGGGGCTACTGAGCAAGTTTGATTTGGAGACTGAGCTAACCTTGCAATTTCATGAGAGGTTGGCTTCAGATTCTGGTATCTTTTTGTGCTTCTGGGTACAAAGACTTACAGATGGAATCAAAGCAAAAAAAAAAAAAAACACAAAAAAACTAATTTTTTTTAATCCTTAAGTTAAAATAAGTCATTTCATGTTGTTTTCTTATCAAGAGTTCCTGAATTGTGTATGTTTTGTATAATGGCAAATACAGTATAAAAAAATTAAATGTTAAAATTATTAGAACTTATATACAAATACATACATGTACAGAAATCAGAATCTTTCATTCTCTTATTTTTTTTCTCACATTATAGCAAATTTGTGTTAGGTAATTTGCATTAGGCAACTTAGAATTTGTCCTATCATCTGAAACTGTAAAGATTGTATTCAAGTGAAAAACAAAAATCTTGTTTTTAGCAAATTTTGACACTGATTCCAAAAATATCTAGAGTCCTTTTGAAGTGCCATGTCAGAGGCATCATATAGGCTCTGAAGAACAGGTAAATTGCCTTCACAGACAACTCCAGGAAAAAGCCCAGTACCTCAGCCACAGCACCTCCTCCTTGCTGGAGTAATGTTCCAGCAAAGCAGTTATTTCCCCCACCCCACAAAGCAATGAAAATGAACCCCAAGTACATCTCAAGGAGTAAGCACAGTCAAGCTCTCCTGTTGAGTGACCCTGAAGTCACAAGCCAGCTGATGGAAATCCTTGGGGAAGTGAGTTTTATGGGATAGTTGGGGCAAAGAACTCTTCCTTCATGAGGGCCTCACTCCATGATATGATTTGGGAGATGTTTTCATCACTCTCAGCCGCCTGAGAGACTCAAGTTTTAGCACAGTGCTTAATCCCTTTAGCTTTAAGTTTATATTTTTAAAATTTTTTTAAAAACACAACTGTCCTAAAACTGTAAGACTGTGTGACTGGGGAGTGTCTTTGGAGAGCTCAGGCAAGTTGTGGGGTGAGGGCAATGGGCAGCCCCTGAGACTGACCAGCCTGATGCCTTCCACTTCCTTCCTCCCTCCTCAAGCCCTAGGACACCCAATTTAAAGAGAGAAAGTTGAAGTATGTTGTGCAAACATTTTTTTACTACCCTCTCCAACAACCTGTACTGAGATGAGTGGTGCAGTAGCTAATTAGGTACAGCAGCAAGAGGAGTAAATAGGGTTAGGGTCATTTCTAAAGATCCATATACTGAGGCACAGAGAGACGTGATGAACTAAGGATTCCACAGTTTACCAATGTTAAAAAAAAAAAAAGGAAAAACATACTACACTGAGAAACCTTTTAGTTCATGCGTCTCACATGCCACTGGTAAAGCTTAAGGGGGAAAAAAATAATGGAACTTTTAGCTGGAGTCTTAATTAAAACTAGTAACATTCTTTTATTTTCCTCTGGAGGAGGCCCAGGTGACAGTTTGCACTTTGCATTCCCTGGTGTCCTCAGTCGCTGAGTGCTCCTTGCCCTCTTTCAGGGCCCAGATGAAATCCATCTTGTCTTTCCTGGGAGTGGTGGGAGGACACGGAGGTGGGGGGAGAATCAAGTTTAAACGCTAGGAAAATGAAAACAGATGCGTGGAGGGGAGAGGCTGGTGGGAATGGAGAGACCGGAAGCCGAGCCGGCACTAGCAGCATCTGCGCCCCGCTCCTTCCCAGAACCCCCACCCCTGGCTTCCCAGGAGGGCCGGCCTCTAAAAGTGGCGCCAAGCGGGGAGTAGCGCCTCTCGGGAGGAAAACCTCGCTTGGAAGCCTCAACCCGGACTTTTTCAATAAATTGCAATTAATTGTGAGAGCCTGGGGAGGGGTGGCGGGGGTTGCAGTAGGGAGAAGACGGGAAAGGAGACCAGTCCCTGCAAGTGGGAAGAGTGCAGGCCTTGTTTGCTTGCAGGCCCTGAAAGCGCCTGCCAAGAGCAGCGGGCTCCCCGCCTGGTCGGCGGGTGCAGGAGCGTGCGCGGCCCGGCGACGCGGAGCCGGCCGGGCGGGGGCCGGACGCCGGCGGCCACGGTGGCTGCGGGCGGCCCAGCACCGCCATCCATCACCCCTAGCCCGCCGGAGGCTGGCTGGAGCGGCGCCGCCCCGCCCCTCCCCGTCCCGTGCGCCCGACAGGGGCGGGCTGATGTCATCGCCCCGCCCCAAAGTCCTACCCGCGCCCTGCAGAGACCCGAGGCGGGGCTCTTCCCCCGGGGGAAGGAGCCCTTCCCCGGCTAGAAGCGCAGGCCTTGCTGCTAGCCTGTTCTAACCTGTGTCGGGGCTGGCCCCTCACTTGGCGGCTCGAGCTACCTTTATGCGGGATGCGGGGCAGCGAGAAGAGGCACTGCCTAGTGATCCAGGAGCACTTTGGCCAGGAGGCTGCTGGTCATGGTCCGGAACTGTGCTAAGAGAGCGTCCTGAGGAGGAGCCAGCAGGAACCAGAAAGGGGTGGACTCACGCACGTAAAACTCACTGCACACAAGGGGCGTTGTGCACCGCGCAGGCCTGCTCACTTGAATAAATAGCAACTCGAAAGAAAACCTCTACAGTGCCTGCCAATGAGCCTTTCCTACAACTCCCAAACTACTTCAGGACTTAACTTGTGTGGACCTGGGTCAGAAGCAGAGGAAGGGTCAGGTTATGATGCTCTGCCTGTGTCTAGCTGGTGGTAGGGGCTGAATGTACTACAGAAAGCGGCAGGCCAGGGGCGTTTCGGACAGTGCCAGGGTCCTGAAAACCAGGCAAAGATCCCGGAGGACACTGAGTCTCACAGGGCCCAGGGCTGTGAGGAAGAGGAAGACTGCAGTCAAAAAGCCTGAGCAACCAGAGACAAGGCAGTGCTACAAAGCACTGCCTTGAAGTCCTGACAGGGAGGTCTACAGATAGGGCAAAACAATGGGTTGTTTGTTTTGGTTTAGTGTTTAATCAGTACATTTGGGACTTTCAAAATTCTCGTAACTTCTTGAAAAGGGTATACCAAGAATTTTTTCTTAACTGTACCCTATGTTGTTTCTTAGATGCCTAAATAGACCCACAGTGGTGCAGGCATTTTCCCTTGCACTTCCATCTGGCCACAGATGAGTTTTCACAGACATTTCATTACCATTTAAATGTGACACGAGGGGTGATGCCTGCCTCCTCTGTTCCTAAAGACCAAATACTCCTAAACCCACCTGCTCCACTCTTCAGGCAAAGGAATGTGTGTGTGCACACTGATTCAGTGAACTTTATTTTTAAAATCCCTGAACACTGGAGTTCACTCATCCATGTATACTGATATGTTAACTCAAAGTGTAAAAATCTCATTTTTATTTTACTGATGGTAGAATTTCTGGCATTCAGGAGAAACAAGATATTAGCTCTTGTGGGAATAGATTTATATGGAAAACTGAGTTAGCAAATCTGTTTTGTTGAGGGAAACTAAATTTATGGGGCTGATTTCCTTCAAACTGTTCAAAATACTCAAAGGGCCCATCTCTGTTAACCAATGGTCTAGAAAAATCTTCGTTCTGAGGACAAAGGCATTTCTGAGCTATAATGATTTCAAATAGCCCATCTGGCTTTTCCATACTTTGGGTTCTTATCCGTGTAAGATTTAATAGGAAAGTGAAATCTGAACAAAAAAGTAGTATTTCAGTTGAGCCTCTAAAGGACTGGCAAACCTATACTAAGTATCACCAAATGATAATTGTTAGTAGCTCTCCTCAGTTGTAGTCTATAAAATGAAAGTGGGATGGTAAAGCAAATAGAAATGTTTTCTTTCTGTATCCCTGGTCCTCTCCCAAAATGCCACCAAAGATAGTTGTCCAGTCTGACCTGGAGGCCATGATGATTCTTCCGGAGTAAGGCCAGATTTTATGCATAACAATAATATCGCAACAACAATTACTATATGCACTATTTGTCATTGTCAAAATACTTTCATATATTATTATGGTAACCCTCCTTAATAAGTATTTTATCCCCTAAACATGTGAGGAAACAGGTGGATTACATACCTTACCCAGAGTCACATAATTAATGAGTAATTATACCAAGTTTCAAACATGGGTTTCCTGATTCTAAGTTGGGGGTTCTTTCCACTATACCATGGCTCATGGTTAACACTACAGGAATCACAGAATGACACTGAAGAGAGTCCAGCCCCTAAGTCAACTCAGAAAACAGCCCTTATCTTCATAGTCCCAGGTCAGGGTTTTTTTTCATATCACCAATGAATACTTTATAAAAAGATTACTAGTACCTCTCCAGAGACTAGGATTAGGTGTGTGGGTAAGGAATGAGAACCTGCATTTTAACACACCTGAGATGAACTCTGATAATCAATTGTTTGGGAACTCTTTGGAAGTGGGGACATTTTGTCTACTCAGTACCTGTTATATTGCCTGTGTATGGCCCATGTTTAATAAATGTCTCCTGAGTAAAACTTATTAAAGCCAAACTCAAATCCTCAAAAAGTCCATCTACTTATTAGCCTAGGGAGGTACTGATATGGACTTTTTGTTTGTGTGCCCCCACTGCCCCTCCCAATTCGTTCGCTGAAGCCCTAACCCCAATGTAACAATATTGGAAGATAGGACGTTTAGGAGATAATTAGGGTTAAATGAGATCATAGAGGTGGGACCCTGAGTCAGTAAAATCAGTGTCCTTATAAGAAGAGACACCAAAGGGTTCCTTCTCTCTCTCCACCATGTGAGTACAAAGTAAGAAGGTGGCCATCTGCAAGCCAGGAAGAGTCTCTTCACCAGGAACTGACCCTGCTGGATCTAGATCTGGGACTTGTAACCTCCAGAACCGTAAACAAATACACGTCTGTTGTTTAAGCCACTCAATCTGTGGCATTTTGTTATAGTAACCTCCGCTGACTAAAACAGATACTAATAATCTAGGCCAGAGGTTGGCGAACAGTGACCGGTGGGCCAAACCTAACTGTCCATTCACTTAAAGTATCGTCTGTGACTGCTTTCATGCTACAACATGAGAGTTGAGTAATTTTAATAGAGACCACATGTCCTGCAAAGCTGAAAACATTCACTATTTGCCCCTTTATGGAAAACATTTGCGCACCCCTGATCTAGGTGAGTGTTTTCTAAATCTGATGGATCCTTACAGTCATCTCAGGAGGTTTTGAAAACTACAGATTTCCAGAGTCTACCAGAAGTAACACCAATGTTAAATGCCAGCATGGGTCTAATAGTTACAACTAGGGCTATGCTGAGTGTCCAGAATCACACTCACTGTCTTAGTCAGCGTGGGCTGCTCTCACAGAGTACCATAGACTGGGTGGGTGACTTAAACAACAGACATTTATCTCACAGTTCTGGAGGCTGGGAAGTCCATGATCAAGGTGCCAGCAGATCCAGTATCTGGTGAAGGCCCTTTTCTTGGCTTGTAGTTGGCTGCCTTCCCACTATGCCCTCACATGGTGGAGAGAGGACTCTGGACACTTCCTTTTCTTATGAGGACACAAACCGCATCACGGGGGCTCCACCCTCATAATCTTATTTAAACCTAACTATCTCCATATGTCACATTAGGAGTTAGGGCTTCAACATATACATTTAGTAGGGAGTAGGGGAGAGTAGGAGGGACACAATTCAGTCCATCGCTGTCACTTCCAGATAAAGGTTTTGTTTCTGCATGCATTCTTGGTTTTTCCGGGCCCCTGACAGTTGGCCCTGACCGACCACCATAAGAATGCAAATCAATGATTTCAAGAGAAACTGCAGATGGCACAGTTTCCTTCATGCACTAAGAAGGTACTCCTTCATGATGGTCTCCTGAAGAAATAAAAGAGAAGTATAAACATTTGCTAAAGAGCTAGAATTTTTCAGGAAACTATTGTTGAGAAATTGAGTAGAAAGGGAAGATGGGAGGAACAAATTTACCAAGTAATTACAGGGGTATCCTTACGGTCTTCCCCCATCAGTATGGCCTCACCGAAACATTAGCTTTGTGAGCATTGATTGTAAGCCAAGCTCAGAGTATATGGACCTAGATTCAGAGTCTGGTCCCTAGATGGGCCAGCTCTGTAGCTGTCAGCAATCTAAGTTCCTTTACCACAGTTTCTTCTTCCATAGAATGAGCATATTAAGAAGTATCTATTTCACAGGTTTACTTATGAGATTTTAACAAGATAACCCACCTGTGGGGCTTTCTAGACGTCCAGGATCTCAGTTAATGTCAGCTTTTCTCACAAGACCACAGTTATTAAAGGACAGAGCACTGCGTAACTAAAACAAAAGATAAGGATCCATGCCCCCAAATACTTGCTAGATTACTTGAGGAGGAACTCTATTTGGAATTATCTTTTAGCTAGCTTTTGGGAACTTATCAGTTTATACAGATAATCCAGCATCAGAGAAAACCTGGGAAGTGAAGGAATTCACATTCTAAAACTAAAAAGGGTTTCACCAATGTTAGCCTGAGTGGGTATTATACTATTTCACTTGGGTCTTTTCCTCCAACACAAATTCAAACAAAATCACCAAGTGTGCTTAAAAGTTCAAGTGCCCATGACCCAGCTCCATGAAGGCCCCATGGCTCTGGTGGTGTGTGTTCTGTTCAGAAGTGGAAGCCTGTGACCAGCTGGACCTTGCCTTGCCTGCAACACCCTGACTGTTAAATAATTGCCGGGTGTCAGCACAGGTGAGGATAGGGAAGAAAGGAAAGGGAAAATTGAAAGCAGTCCTTCAGTGCTTCACTTTTGTTCCTGTTTAACAAAGGTGAAGACCAGCAAGACCCAAACTTACACAGGACTGTAAGACTCTACATGATCCTCTGCTTCAGACACTAATGTGAAGCGTGCTTTGCTCCTAGAGGGGTAGTGTCACCTCCCTGAAGAAAAGCAGTGTCTTTGTCATGACACCACTGACCTAGTCCATTCCTAAATGAACTAGTCCCAAATAACTCCAAATCAGAGACAGGCTTCAGTAGCAGCCCTGGACAGCCTTCTCAGTCACTCCCACCGACCCAGCCATAGCTATGCAAGCAAAGAGGTTTGGAAAGTTAAAGCTCTCTGTTCTGGCAGAAATCTGACCTATGGAGGGTCTTCGTAGACTTGTGGGTGATGAAGAAGAGTGGAGAGAAACCAAAACCACCCAATTGATAATCCACACTGATTCAGTTTACTCAAAAAGTATTCTACCCTTCTCTTTGTGCCTGTGTAGACCCATGCTTAATCTCCAAGTGGTCTGGGATATATCAAAAGGACACAAAATACTTGTTTGAGGAAGAACTCTTTCAAACTGTCCTACTTATTTTATGTGAGATACTTAGTGGAAAATGTGGGAAGATAGAGTGAACAGTGAATGTATCTACATCTGGCTGTCAGCCCAAATGATCCATATTCACTGGCATGTGTATATAATATATTTGCCTGTAAATTCCTGGAGTACATGGGCCATGACTTCTATTTCCTTTGTACCCACCTCTACACCCAGTACAACAGTCCGCATGGAATTAATAGTCAGTGAACATTGTCACTTGTCCAGTATTTAGACCTATGTTTTTAAGGGCCACATCTATCCCCTCAAAAAAGACCATATATATTATTATAATACATTAGGTCACATGTAACATGTTTTTTTTTTACTAATCCTCCTCCCAATACACACACTTTCTTACAGATTTTATACTATGCAAGTAGTCATTCCTCCCTCACCACATACAGCAGGACGTGGAAACCTCTAACACCTGAGCATCTGTCTGGGGTTACTTTTCCCTCCCTCCACAATCATCCTATTCCAAGTTTCTGAAAGATTTCTTACAGTGATTAAACATGCGTCCATCATGTTCCAACACAAAGGATCAACTGTTTGATATGGTTTGGTTTTTATTATATATCATATCAACTTCTGCTGCTTTAGTTGATAATTATATTGTGAGGAGAAATTCAGTGGAGAAATTCTATATGTACACACACACACACACACACACACACACACACAATATATATGTAAAATATATCAACCAAAGATCAACTGAAATTTAAAAGGAAGAAAAACTCAGAAATATATGAAGATAGATATCACTTGCACAGACTTGAAGTATTCATAAATGGTATGTACTGTTGTCATTTTAAGTCAAAATATAATTTCTATCTTTTAGGATTTTTCTGGGGTTTGTTTTTTTTTTTTTCACAGCTTCACCATATTTCTCAGCCTCCTTTATGGAGTCATAGACCTGTGTCTGGGTAGTGGAATGGGGGCAACACACAATGTCCCTTATGATTCCCCATGCTTTCTCTTCTCCTGCCTGCTGGCCACTGCATAGGAGCCAGGGGACAACACTGAGGCCCTACACCATCAGTCCTCGGTTAGGGACAGTTTGCCCCTGGGGATGTTTGGCAATGTTGAGAGACTTTTTAGTTGTCACAACTAGGCAAGGTGCTCCTGGCAACTATTGAGCAGAGGTCAGGGATGCTGCTAAACATCCTAAAATTCGGAGGACAGCTCTCTGTAGCAAATACTTAGCTGGCCTAAAATATTAGTAGTGCTGAGACTAGGAAACCCTGCCCTAGACAATGGCTGACCTTCTAATTGAAAAGAGCCTGAATCCCTGAGTGACTATGTGGAGCAAGCCCTTCCCAACACACATCTCCACTCCAGTGTCACCTCTGTTCTATATCATCCCCAAATCTATAAGATTGTGAGAAGTAAACCATTGTGTTAAACTCCTGACACATTAGAATTATTTGTTAAGACAACTGATCTGCCCTCTCTAGTATACTGAAGAAGGGAAACAGTATAGGGGGAAACTTAGAGATATTTCCAGACAAAAATATGAGGAAAATATTGTGTATTATATTGTTTTACTTGTTTTTGAGGCTCTATCATTATAGTAATTGAAGTCCTGGTGCTGTCCCCAAGGGAAGGCATCCTCCAGGCATGCTCACTGGGCAACTCTCAGGCAATTAAAACACACAGGCCCATCAGGAATCTGGAGTGAACTAATGAGGAAGACTTAGCCATTCCCACACCTCACACCACATCATGCCATCTTCCTCCCATTTTACAGATGGTTAGTATGTGCTCCAATGATGTCACTTGGTCCAGAGGCTTACAAGCAACAACAATCACAAAAGTGGACATAATTTGCAGGAGGACTGCAGAGGATGGGGCTACAGCTCCCACTGACTCATTATCTGTGTTTATGGTTTCATTTTCCTCCTCACTGACAATAAGCCTCTCTGGTGATTTTCTCTATCTTAGCTGGGAACTAAATTCTCACACATTTGTCATATACCCAGAATGTTTTGTGGTAAATCAAGGATAAAAACAAAGGTAAAAATCAAAACCACAATAATGATGAGAGAGGCTACTAGTTGAATAGTTGACCAGGAGGCTTGTTGGAGTACCAAGAGCCTAGAGTGAAGCATGGCCATTAGATCAAGTAATTAAAATCGTAAATTACATATATGAATTCTGCAGCGGTCAGTGGAGTCAAAAAAAGCTAAAATTTTCAATCTGAGGACTTGAAACCTTTTTTAATCCTTAGAGGGTAAGAGGATTAAGTGCTATTTCATGCCAAATTTGTCTTAATATTATCTCTGCATGCTATATGTCTAAAAAAAGATATAAACGTGAACATACTCCCTTTGATGTCTTCCACTGAGTTGCATTCCTTTTACTAGTTTTGGACATTTCTAGCAATTTCCCCAGTAGAGCCACACTCTAGTGCCTGCCTATATGCTGCTTATGCATGACTAGTGCCCTTCACTAAGTGTGATGCCTCACACCCAACTCCACAATGGTTTCTGTTCTGGCCCCATCCTTGGATTAGCACTGCCCTCCAGCTACCTCCCTCTGTCTTCTTCAAGGCTATCTCTAGCCAAAGGGAACTCAAACCCTAGGCCCTACACAGGCACCAAGGAGCGGACACTATCAGAGAATGGGAAACATACAGGTAGCAGAGGCTAACAAGACAAAGCAGTCCATGTTGTCCTGGAGAGGAATGTAATAGGAGTTAAGAGCTGTCAGCTTCAGCAATAATGCTCATTTGAGGAGCCTGAGAAGAACTAAGCACATCTCAATTGCTTGGGCCTGCAAAGGTTCCCTGGAGGACAGGGCTGCTCAGGCGAGCAGAGAAGAGTAAATGCCTGTGAATTAGGTGCAAATGTTAGGAAAGAACACTCCACACAGAGAACTGTGGGTGCTGGGACACAGAAGCAAGGGTGAGCATAGTACTCACATATTTCAAGACGTCTTACTTAGTAAAAACTGTTTTTACTTCAAGATAAATGATCCCAAGTCTTTCAACCTTCTGACTGACTTTCTAATTCATTGCCCATCCTTCAGACCAAAGTTCTCTAAATCTGTTTTATCTTAATTATTTATCAGTAAAAACAAATTGAATTCATCTTCCTAATATTTGGAGAAGTATTCATTTTAAATTATGTACATGTATTATTGTATTATATTGTCTACATAAATGATGTATATACCAAATATAATTTTTAAAGAAGAAGACATACAATTGACATTAAGAGAATATTTTCCGGCCACATCTCAGTTTATTCTCCTTCTCATCAGAGAGTAAGTTCTGCCAGAGTAAGGATGAGGGTGATTTTGTTTCTGTCTGTGTCCTAGTGCCTAATGCGCTGCCTGGTACCTAGGATGTCTTCAACAAATACTGAGTGAACACATGAGTGGATCCGAGTCATCACCAGAGGTGACCGTAACATTGCAAGTAAAAGTCATTACTAAAGAACATCTATGTTCTTCTCATGACACAGATACCAAGAACGGTAAAATCTTAGAGTCATTCATTTATAAGCTATGGTTTCCTTACTCAGAAAAGTGAATACCCAGAAGGGCCATCAATAACACCAGCAGGAAGCAGTAGGACAATATGGAAAAACAGAGCACCTGATTCCATTTTCTTGAGTTTCCAGCACAGAGAGAAAATCAAGTTTATCTCCATGTGTTTTATTAATTGTTCTTCACTAAAAAATAATAGATTGCTTCAGAAAACAGAATGATAAGCAAAGGACCAAAGGATCGTCTTGCTGTGTCTTGGGTTGAGCTGGTATCCACCCCCCACTCCTCCAGCATACCCTCCCTCTGACTCTCCAGAGTCTTCTGGGTCATCTTCTCCTTCCCCAAGGCACCCTTCAACCCAGGGGCAGTCGGAGGCCTGCTGAGCCAATTCGAGTCTGCTTGAGAGGGGAATCAAATCACAGAAAGTACATTCTAGCTGACGTTTTGTTTCATCTTTGTGACTGATAGTTCCTGGAAGCCATTTGTTTTCCTGCTACAAGAGTGGACTTCTTGAGGTTAGGGCAAAGGCATATCAAGATAAAGAAGGCAAAGTGTACCTCTCAAACACTCACAAGTTCAGAGATGTCTGTTTTCTCTAGATTGTGCTAGTCCCCAAATAACCCAGTGCTTATTGGTTATATGTGAGTTCTGAAGAGAGGAAAAAACATTCCCCAAATGGATGCTTTCCACAAATTCCTATGCGGACAGAGGATTCTACCCATGATTTGCAGTGGAGTTAGATAAGCAAGGATGCCCTCCACCCCTACACTCCCCACAGAGCACAAGGCTATGAACCTCAGGGAGCCAGAGTTCTTTCCTCTCTGAGCAGTACGGAAAGGCCTGCGAGAGGTTCAAGGAGAGGAGAGAGGTCTGGTGGGAGCAAGTGGCAATTGTTTCATTCTTATTTTATCTTTGGCAGTATGTTTTTGTAAGGTGTGAAACACACATGGTTTGATCTGTGGGTTTGTTAAACAAAGACACACCGAATGAGTGCCACCAAATTGCATCTGATTCCCAACAGAAGAAAAGGCATCAGCTGCATTACAATCCTCAGGGTGACCAGCAGCAACCCTTAGAAAGTGAGAGCATTCAAAGCTTTGGCAGGCCACACAGCAAAATTAAACCCTATGAACTAATTATCCACCCTCACAGAAAGGGCAGGGCTTCGTGGGAAATGCATAATCCACAGCTTGCTGTGAAATACATTCAGTAAACAGGTTTCACAATCCCAGGAAGCCAAGTGTCAGGAGCCGCGTGTGGGAAAGCTGCCCTATGGGCCAGGACTCCATAAGGTGAGCTGCAAGCAGCTAGCGGTGTGGCCTCAGAGGATCATCAGGCCCAGCAAGGGGCCGGGTGACAAAGCTGCACAGCAGGTTCTCAGCTTGTGGAACACCCTGGGAACTTTTCTCACGCTGTTGATAGGATGGGAACCTGGCACGGCCTTCATAGCCTAAATCCATTCTATGAGATGACATTTATTGGGGTTCTTGCCTGATTAATTGTAATGTGTAAAAGTAATACACATTTAATACAGTTTTTAAAATAAGAAAATAGAAGCATGACAAAAAAAATTGATGGCTAGACCATTCTATTTTCTTTAGAACACTTTTATTTTTATTGAAAAGTAGGAATACAGGGGCTGGGAACCCAGGCCTTACAGTTTTTAAAGTAACTAAATCATCCAGTCAGATTTTTTTTTTTTTTTAATGAGCTACAGCCAAAGAATCTAAGGCCTCAAAGAAAGCAAGCAGCATGATTACTTAGAAACTGTGGTTTTCTTTTTTATTCCTGTATGGTTTGCTTTTCCAGGAGGAAAAAATACAAAAATATATATTATTATATACATGTTTTATGTATATACTTGTATACGGATATATATATATATATTATTTAAAGAGAAAGAAATTTAGGTTGGTTTCAGAAGCACTTTTATTTTTTTATTTATTTATTTTTATTCAAAAGTGTACTTTTATTTCCATCCTTAGGAGAACTTTAAAAATTTCATTTTATTATTAATCACTACTTGCAGGTGGTCAGAATAAAAGACTCAGAAGCACTTTTAAATATATTCCCTAACGAGAGCTCTCTAGGCAAGGAGTGAGTAGTAGCAGGGCTGGGGAGGACAGTGCCATGCAAACATAGTCATTTGGTGTCTCATGAATACACACCTTCTCCCCAAGTTCCTCAGTCTTTTCTATCAGCTGACTGATTAAAAAATGAAATCATCAAACATTTCATTTAATCATTCTACAAATTTTATCAAGTGCCTGCCGTGTGGTGAGAGCTGGGCCAGGCCTGCTCTCAGATGATGGTGAGGAAGGAATCGCCCCTCTCTTCCCTTTGGCTGCTCCTTGCATGGGAACTGAAGATGCATCATAGATGCTGGCCAGGAAAGAAAGTAGTCTCATCCAAGTCCATGCAAGTCCTCCAGTTCCACACACATTCCCCCATAACTGTTGGTAAAAAAAAAAAAAATCCTTCTATGCCTTAAGTATATATATGAATAGTTAGTTACGGGGGAAAAAAGAGTAAATTTGGATTTGAATCCAGGATATTCATCCTTGGATCAAGGCTGAGATAAGAAGAGCTTTGAGATTTTGTGGCCACTTTTATATGTAAAGTCCATTAGATTGGTCAACCAGTCAGTTTTATTTATGGAGTGTCTATAAAATGGATTCAGAATAGTAGATACAGAAAAATATTTGATCTTTCCCACTTAACTCATAACCAAAATTAATTTGAAACAAAGCCAGAAGTGTACCACAGATCAAACCAGTGACCTCCACTAATAAACAATGGCAATATTAATATTAAAGCTATTATTAAAGTGCAGACAATTTTAAGCCACATTTTAATATTATCCTAAGCCTTCTAGAGGAAAGCAAGATAGGCTTAATTTCCTTTTAAAAACTTAATCAACTTCTATTATTTCTGCCAATACATGCATTATAACAAAATCACACCAAATCTTAAATTAAATACTCAAGTTATCTTTTTCCAAAGAGCTATAGTCTAGGTTTCCAAATCTCACATTAAAAACTATACAGTTAAAAATTAAATTTAAAAATATTTCAAGGAATAAATAAAATAATTATTAAGTATAATATAATTTTAAATATAAAGAATTTTAAATGTAAGATGAAACCAAATTTCCACCATCATCAGTTTTATGATAAATGGTGATGGCAACTCTAAAAACTTATCTTTAAAGTATACAACTGTCTCTCAAATTTGGATTATCACAGTGCCTTCAAGGCTCACTTGTTTGTTTATTTTATAACATATCGGATGTATGATACAAATTGGTTATATCCAGCTTTGAAATTTCCCAACCTTTTTGATGATTAAGTCATGCTGGAAAAATAAAATTAGATGACTACTAAAAATGGGTATTTGACATAGTTGCTAGCAGTTCCTTAGGGCTCTTGCCGCGTGGGTGTTGCTGCTAAGACACCCTGACACTCAGCCTGCCCGCAGGGGCCAATCACTTGCAAGATGGAATCCAAACGGCTGGCTCTGGCGTTGATGTGTACAGCGTGCTCAACATTTTCCCACATAACGTGGGAATCCCATAGGAACAAGTCCCCAGCCTGAGATTTCTTTTCATGAATCATTCTGGCATCTCAGCTCCACCACAGCCCCAGGATAGCTTGCTGTTAGCGAAGGGTTATTACAGCAGAAAGAGCAGGCATGACCTCCCTGGCCGGTTAAAGTCCAAGTCAAACTGAGCAGAAGGGTCACACCCTTGAGTCGCGAGGCCCGTTTGCACTGTGGAACTTCGAAAGAGGCACAACTTGGCGGGTAGTCACTCTGGAACTCGGCCATCTTTTGGAAGGAAGATTCTATCATCTGATGATAAAAGGCACTGGTGCTGTGTTACAAGATCTGGAACAGGATGTGTAAGATGCATTGAGGGTGCCCTCTCTCAGGCACGGTGACACAGGGGCCTTTGCTATCCCTGCCCTTTCTCTGGTGGGGGCCAATCCTGTCCAAACAGGCCCCAGGAGCGCCTTTGTTCACAAAATCTCCCAGGGTGCTTTCCCTGATGATCAATTTACTTCAGGTTTTCACTGAGGTTACAAGAAGGGAATAAACTGCATTGCCCAATTAACTTTTACCATCAAAGCCATATTTTTTTCTGCTTTCTAAAAATAACTAACTTCTGATTTAAGGTATCACCAGAAGTTTTTACCCAGTATGACAATTACTTATGTTCTGTTCTATTTTGATCTTTGCTGTTCAAATACGTTGGTTTTCAGAATTAAGACCAAATGGGGTGAGGGGTGGGGGGTGGGGAATGCCATTTTAGAACATAAAGGTAGATAAAAAGCATGGCTTGAGCCCATACAGGATCCTTGACCCCTGTTATCTGACTGTGTGGGACACACCATACAAGTCCCAGTGCTTCACACCACAAACCTGCCAGTCTTGTGACAAGTATTGAAAGATGTTCACAAGCAACTTCAAGGCAAGCTCCAAGCATGGCCCTGAGTGCCTGATGCTGAAGAGACTGATGGGTGGCAAGGGTCAGATCTCCAAGAGGCACCAAGGTGACACTAGAGGGAAGCAGGAAGCAGTAGTGACAAAGTACACTATCAGGAAAGAAGCTGTTTTCTTTTGTGACTCTGTCTGTGGCTCCATCCTCCAACCAACCTGTAAGGAATCCATTCAGACTCTGAATGGATTAATAGTAGTTGAATAATCAATTAATAGTAGTTAATATTTTAATATTATCTTATATTATATATATTATATTATTATAATATAATCTTATATTATATTATATTATAATCTTATATTATATAATCTTATATTATAATATTATCTTATCTTATATTATATATTATCTTATATTATTATAATAATAATTATTAATTATTAATAATAGTTATCATTTGGGGAACTTTCCTCAAATTCTACTTTAAGCCATCTTCTTTCAATGCCTCTTCTCCTAAGAATATAAATCAGAAGAAATCTTTCTAGGAAATACAATGAAATAATGGAGACCATACTGATCTGAGAATGGATCTTAATCCTTAGCAAGTTGGTCAGCCTTTATGGACCTTAGTTTCCCATCTATATAAAGTAAGGGGTTGGATGAGGCAGTGAGGCTTCCAAGTTTCTCACTGGGTGGCTCTGTACCACCTGCAACACATTGCCTAGGATACTTGTTAAAAGACAAATTCTAGAATATTTTAGCAGACTTAGGGAATCAGAATCTTGGGGTGGAGTCCTGGGATCTATATTTTAAACAAGGTTTCCTTCTGGGTTTTGTGCACACTAACACTTGAGGACCACTGCTCCACCACCTAGAATTGAGGATTCATTTGAAACACTTCCCACATGCTTGGGGTTTATTCTACTCTTCAGGGTAGCTCCAGGTTTAATCTCTTCCCTACATCCCAAAACTACTGCTAACATATGCAAGGTTTTAATCAGGAACTCATCCTTCTGGTTAAAAGGAGAATTAGCAGTCCATCTCGGTTGTAAATAATTCTACAAGGTGTTAATAGATGGACTAATAGCCAACATTCTTCTTGTTGTAATGAGTAATATTGAAAAATAAATACTTTTCATGAAAAATATGGACAGTTGTCCAAAAGTTCAACGTCAGAAAAAGTACTTTGAGCTTCTTTTTAAGATAATCTTCTTGGAACTTATTTGCTATGAATAGTTACAATGTTCTCCATGAATATTCTCCTCCTGAGAAACCAGTGGTTCTTAATGAAGCTCAAGGCTTCTCTAATATCCTCTACAACTGAAGGAGAAACTGCATTATCTGGGGAATCAAATGTCAGAGTATGCCCCCAGAAGACCTGGAGCATTGCTACCAGCATGCCAAGCTGCCCTCAGAGTCTCTGGTTCAGTTCCTCAGTTTCCCTACATGGAAGAACTTGACTGTCTGAGATTTTGATTGTCCAGATAAAGGAGCCTTTTCTGAGATCATAGTTTCCATGGGGAGATAGGTTCACTGTTAGATGGAGACCTTCAAATTCCTTCCAAAGTAGCAACATTTTTCTGGAAGACTAAGCAAATCCTGTGAGGAAATTCCTCATCAAGTTTGTTTCTGTCAACCATGGACAGGGAAGCATAGAGACAATGCCCCCTGCAGGAGATTCTGAAGAGCAATGCATTTGTTTCCTCCACTCACTCAAGCAGGCAAGGGGTGAGGGCCTCACTTGGCTCCTCCCTCACCTTGGTACTATTTAATTCAGTTCAGTAAATGTTTGGCAGAACCTATCTGAAAACCTTGCCATCTCTGGTAGACAGACTCCAGAAGACCCCATGACCCCCACCTCCTAGTCTTCACTCTTTATTCAATCCCCTCTCCTTACATGCAGAAGGACCTGTGACTTCCTTCAAACCAACAGAATACAGCAAAGGTAACGGTATGTCACTTACAGTACATTGTATAGGACTCCATCTTACAAGCTGACTCACTCTAGAAACTATCTTTGCAGGCTTGATGAAGAAAACAACCTTGTTGAGTAACCCCTCAGCAAGGAACTGAGGGCCACCTCTGGCTGGCACCCATCAGAAAACTGAAGCTCTCAGTTCTATGACTGCAACTGACTGAAAGCTACCAACAACCATGCTGGTGGGGAAGAAGATCCTTCCCCAGCCAAGCCCCAGATGAGACCTTATCCCTAGCCAACAACTTTGTTGTGCCCTTATGAGACTCTGAACAGAGGACTTGGCCAAACTGTGCTTGGGCTCCTGATCCACAGAGACTGTGAGGTAACAAATGTCATTTTAAGCCACTAAGTTTGTGGTAACTTGTTGTGCAGCAAACAAAACTAGTATACCTTCTGTCTTTAAAGTTCTTTTTTTTTTTTATTCAGTAAGTTAGAGTAGCTACTCAATACATGAAAAACACCTTGGGCTAAAAATGTTAACACACACAAAAATGTATGACTTTGTCTGGTGGAAATCTACTCATGAGAATGAGTGCAAAGGAAGGATGTGAGATCCCACAAGTCTGCAGATAAGGGGAACTGGAGCGTGGAAGAGGGTGAGCACTTGCCCAGCCAGCATGGCTGGGGAAAGCAACATGAAGAAGCGTACTAGGGGTTGGGGAGATTTTGGAGGTATAATTGAAACCAATTTTTTAAAGGGGGCTGGAGCTGGAATATACAACATAAACAGTTCTATTTTTCCAGTCTCTGAGTTCAAGAATACTCTATTGCAGGAGTTGGCAAACTACAACCCACTCACCAAATCTGGCCAAATGCCTGTGTTCATAAGTAAAGTTTTATTGGAACACAGCCATGCCCATTCGTTTACATATCATCTATGGCTGCTTTTCTCACTACAACTGCAGAGCTCCACTAGAGCTCCAACAATAGTTCCAACAGAGAACATATGGACCACAAAGTCTAAATCATTTAGTAACTGCTCCTTTACGGAAAAAGTTTGCTGATTCCTGGAATCTCTCTTTCCTATCTCTTCCCAAAATTTATTTGTAACTTCCTGATTTCCACTTGTAAACCCCAGCCCCACTTAAAATTTCAATCTTAAACCCAGTTTAAATCTCCTTTCCTGCCCAGTCTACAAGGTAAGGTCAAGTGGGACCCTGACTTCTTGGAGCAGAAGAAAGGTGGTACTGTTGCTCTAAGAGGACACCTTCCTGTCTCTTCAAAAACTATCTCCTTCAGTTTGTGATGAGAAGGTTGAAGAAACAGGACAAAATTCTCATTGTTTATATCTGGGCAAAGTAAATTGGAAACCTGGAAACGATTGACCATTCTAGATACCATCTGTGCCCAAATGCTTCTCGAACTAATGCTGACCAGTTACTATGCCCTCCATCTGACTGCCAAATACCGCCTCTTTGGGGAGTGATGGAGTGGCCTTTGAACAACTTCATGGGGTATCTCCCTGCATGATCCCCTGAATAGATGTTCCTGCTGCAACTTGACCTCCTTCCTTTGAGGTCCCCCCACCAGAGTTTCATGAGGTTGGCATCTTCCCACCCAGTGGGCATCCCTTCTGGACTCCAGTGTGCATTTGAGACATTAAACAGAATATGGATGGCTTCTGCACCAACCTCTCCCAACCCACCAACATTTCTTTCCAACCCAGATAGGCATCTAGAAAGCTTACACCTAAGCAGACATTGAATTGGGAAATAAAATGGCAATCTGGACATTTTGTAAAATCCCTAATCTCCCACATGTCTAGGAAGAGGAGAAGGAAGAGGTATTCTAAGAAAGAAAGCAAGTAATCTTTTGTTACAAATGTCCCCCTTTCCCTATGGCCTATGACCCCATAATAATGATTTTCTCATCTCTCTCTCTATCCCAACCACCCACCCTAGTCATTTTATATCAACTGAGGAGAAAGAAGTGGGCAGAAATGGTGGTAGGAGAGCTAGTCTTCCCCCACGTAGTAACGCCGGTACATGTGTCTGGCTTATTTAGAAGTTTTGCTCTAACTAGACTGCAGAGGTACTTAATGAGCCTTAGTGCCCATTCAACAACCTGCTAATGGAAGGTGGGAGAAGAAGAGCATCTAATATACTCCAGCAAGTATTCAGATAACTCAAAGATGTTTCAGACAGAAATATTTGAAGGTAAAATCAAAAAGGAGCATATCATACAGGAACTCAGTCCCATTAATTTAGATAACTAGGATAAGGGCTCTAACAGTAGTATTACTGACATTTTAGACAAGAGAATTCTTTTTTGTGGGCATTGAAGGATCACCCCTCCCAAGTTGTGACAACCAAAGAGTCTACAGACATAGCCAAATGTTTCTGGGGTGAGCAATAGGGGCATGGTTAAGAATGATATGCTAAGGGGGGGGAGCAAGATGGCGGCAGAGGAGGAGACCTAGATTTCATCTGGTCCCAGGAATTCAGTTGGATAGGGATCAAACCATTCTGAACACCAACGAACTCAACAGGAGATCGAAGAGAGTAGCAACAACTCTCTGAACAGAAAAGCGACCACTCTCTGGAAGGTAGGACGTGCGGAGAAGTGAATCCAAGGCGATATTCGGAAAGACAGACAGCGGAGGAGGGGGCCTCCATCAGCCTCTACGGGCAAGTGATAGAGCCGCAGAGCACAAAATCAGAAATTTTAGAAGTCGGCTCCGCTGAGGGACGTCGCTCCAGTGGCTAAGCTGGGGGTGGAACCCTCATGGGGACAGTGTGGTCTCGGGACCCTTGGGGTCACAGAAAGACCGGGGGTGCCTGAGTTTGGAGCGGGGAAGCCGGCTGCAGAGACGGAGCCGAGGTGCGGGCTCATAGCTCGGGGATGCCATAAACTGTGATCGGTGACAGTCGGGCCACTGCACCTCCAGCAGGGACCCAACAAGCGGCAGAGCCAGGGAGACTCCCCTTCCTCCCCCAGGAGGAGTGGCGCGGGAGCACACTGCAGGGATCTGCTGGGTTTGGAGATTCCACACGGGGTTGGGTGCCAGAGATAGAAATGCTGGGTCACAAGCCAGTTGAGCACAGAGTGAGGCTGGAGACCGGGAAGACAGAAGTGATTGACTGCTTTTCTCTGGGGGCTCACTGAGGAGTGGGGCGCCAAGGTCTCGGGCAGAGATTGGGAGGCTGCCATTTTCACTTTCGTGCTCCAAAGCTGTACGGAAAGCTTCCAGGGAACAAAACCTCCCAAGAGCAAACTGGAGCAGATTACTTAGCCTGGCCCCCGGCAACGGGGGGGTGGGGGGGCACAATTCTGCCTCCAGCAAAGACATTTGAGAACCACTGCAACAGGCCCCTCCCCCAGAAGAGCAGCAAGAACCACCAGCCAAGACCAAGTTTACCCATAAATGATAACAGCAGAACTCCAGCACTAGGGGAATACTGCACATAGAATTCATGGCTTCTTTCCCATGGTTCTTCAGACTTCCAAAGTTAATTTTTTTTAATTTTCTTTTTTTTTTAATTTTTCTTTTGCCCTTTTTCAACCAACATCTTATCAATCCCTTTTTAAAAAAATCTTTTTTTTATTTTTCATTTTTAGAGTCGTATTCTATCTCTTCATAGTAGTTAACCTTATTTTTGGTATATATATAAGTTATTCTCTCTTTAAAATTTTGGGATACAGTTTCTTCTAAAGACCAAAATATACCCTAAATCTCTAGTGTATGGCTTTGTTCTAGTCTCCTGCCTGATCACATTCTCTCCCTTTTATTTTTTTAAATCCTCTTCTTTCTTTCAACCAACTTCATACCTTATCAATTCCTTTTATAAAATCTTTTATAATTTTCATCTTTACAGTCATATTACATCCTTTCATCATATTTACCCTTATTTTTGTACATATATAAGTTTTTCTTTCTTTAAAATTTTGGGAGTCACCTTCTTATAACAGACACAAATACACCCAAAATCTAGTGTGTGGCACTGATCTATGCACCAGCCTGATCATATTTGATCACATTCTGGTTTTTTGTTTGTTTGTTCATCTTTTTCTTCTTCTTCTTCATTTTTTTTTTTTCTATTTTGTTTCTCTCCCTTTCTTTTCCCCAGGTTTCGGGTCTCTTGTGATTTGTTTAGTATATATTTTTCTGGGGTCACTGTTACACTGTTAGCATTTTGTTCTCTCATTCATCTATTCTCCTCAGACAAAACAACAAGACCGAAAAAAATCACCTCAAAAAAAAAAGAACAAGAGGCAATACCGACTGCCAGAGACCTAATCAATATGGACATTAGTAAGATATCAGAACTAGAGTTCAGAATGACGATTTTTAAAATATTAGATGGGCTTGAAAAAAGCATGAAAGATAACAGAGAAACCCTTTCTGGAGAAATAAAAGAGCTAAAATCTAACCAAGTTGAAATCAAAAAGGCTATTAATGAGGTGCAATCAAAAATGGAGACTCTAACTGCTAGGATAAATGAGGCAGAAGAGAGAATTAGTGATATAGAAGACCAAATGATGGAAAATAAAGAAGCTGAAAAAAGAGAGATGAATAACTACTGAATACGAGGACAGATTTCAAGAGATAAGTGATAACATAACATGAAACAATATTAGAATAACTGGGATCCAGGAAGAAAGAGAGAGAGGGGCAGAAGGTATATTGGAGCAAATTATAGCAGAGAACTTCCCTAATTTTGGGAAGGAACAGGCATCAAAAGTCAGGAGGCACAGAGAACCCCCCCCCTCAAAATCAATAAAAATAGGTCAAAAACCGTACACTTAAAAGTAAAACTAACGAATCTCAGACTCAAAGAGAAAATCCTGAAAGCAGCTCAGGACAAGAGATCTGTAATGTAAAATGGTAGAAATATTAGATTGGCAACAGACCTATCCACAGAGACCTGGCAGGCCAGAAAGGACTGGCATGATATATTCAGAGCACTAAACGAGAAAAATATGCAGCCAAGAATACTGTATCCAGCTAGGGTGTCATTGAAAATGGAGAGATAAAAAGCTTCCAGGACAAACAAAAACTAAAGGAATTTACAAACACAAAACCAGCCCTACAAGAAATATTGAAAGGGGTCCTCTAAGAAAAGAGAGAGCCTAAAAGCAACATAGACCAGAAAGGAACACAGACAAAATAAAGTAATAGTCACCTTACAGGCATTACAATGGCACTAAATTCATATCTTTCACTAGTTACCCTGAATGTAAATAGGCTAAATGCCCCCATCAAAAGACACAAGCTATCAGATTGGATAAAAGAACAAGACCCATCGATATGCTGTCTGCAAGAGACTCATTTTAGACCCAGACACACACCCAGATTGAAAGTGAGGGTGTGGAAAACAATTTACCATGCTAACGGACACCAAAAGAAAGCTGGGGTGGCAATCCTTATATCAGACATATTAGATTTTAAACCAAAGACTATAATAAGAGATGAGGAAGGACACTATATCCTACTTAAAGGGTCTGTCCAAAAGAAGATCTAACAATTGTAAATATCTATGCCCCCAAAATGGGAGCAGCCAATTATAGAGCCAATTAATAACAAAAGCAAAGAAACACATTGAAAACAATACAATAATAGTGGGGGACTTTAACAACCCCCTCACTGAATTGTACAGATCATCTAAGCAAAAGATCAACAAGGAAATAAAGACTTTAAATGACACACTCAACCAAATGGACGTCACAGATATATTCAGAACATTCCATCCCAAAGCAACAGAACACACATTCTTCTCTAGTGCCCATGGAACATTCTCCAGAATAGATCACATACTGGATCACAAATCAGGTCTCAACCAGTACCAAAAGATTGGGATCATTCCCTGCATATTTTCAGACCACAATGCTTTGAAACTAGAACTCAATCACAAGAGGAAAGTGGAAAGAACTCAAATCCATGGAGGCTAAAGAGCATCCTACTAAAGAATGAATTGGTCAACCAGGAAATTAAAGGAGAATTTTTAAAAGTCATGAAAACCAATGAATATGAAAACACAACTGTTCAAAATCTTTGGGATGCAGCAAAGGCAGTCCTAAGAGGAAAGTATATAGCAATACAAGCCTTTCTCAAGAAATAAGAAAGGTCTCAAATATACAACCTAACCCGACACATGAAGGAGCTGGAGAAAGAACAGCAAATAAAGCCTAAGCCCAGCAGGAGAAGAGAAATAATAAAGGTCAGAGCAGAAATCAATGAAATAGAAACCAAAAGAACAGTAGAACAGATCAACGAAACTAGGAGCTGGTTCTTCAAAAGAATTAACAAGATTGATAAACCCCTGGCCAGACTTTCAAAAAGAAAAGAGAAATGACCCAAATAAATAAAATCATGAATGAAAGAGGAGAGATCACCACCAACACCAAAGCAATACAAACAATTATAAGAACATATTATGAGCGACTCTATGCCAGCAAATTAGATAATCTGGAAGAAATGGATGCATTCCTAGAGATGTATAAGCTTCCAAAACTGAACCAGGAAAAACCAAAACTGAACCAGGAAGAAATAGAAAACCTGAACAAACTTATAACCACTAAGGAAATTGAGGCAGTCATCAAAAATCTCCCAAGAAAAAAAAGCCTAGGGCCAGATGGCTTCCCAGGGGAATTCTACCAAACATTTAAAGAATTAATACCTATTCTTCTGAAACTGTTCCAAAAAACAGAAATGGAAGGAAAACTTCCAGACTCCTTTTATGAGGCCACCATTGTCTTGATCCCAAAACCATTCAAAGACCCCCTCAGAAAGGAAAATTATAGACCAATATCCCTGATGAACATAGTTGCAAAAATTCTCACCAAAATACTAGCCAATAGGATCCAACAGTACATTAAAAGTATTATTCACCACGACCAAGTGGGATTTATCCCTGGGCTTCAAGTTTGGTTCAACATTCGCAAATCAATCAATGTGATACAATGCATTCAAAAAAGAAAGAACAAGAACCATATGATCTTCTCAATAGATGCAGAAAAAGCATTTGACAAAGTACAGCATCCTTTCTTGATCAAAACTCTTCAGAGTATAGGCATAGAGGGTACATACCTCAATATCATAAAAGCCATCCCTGAAAAACCCACAGCGAATATCATTCTCAATGGGAAAAAACTGAGAGCTTTCCCCCTAAGATCAGGAAAACATCAGGGATGTCCACAGTCACCACTGCTATTCAACATAGTCCTAGAAGTCGTAGCCACAGCAATCAGACAACAAAAAGAAATAAAAGTCATCCGAATCAGCAAAGAAGTCATCAAACTCTCACTCTTTACAGATGATATACTTTATGTGGAAAACCCAAAAGACTCCACCCCAAAATTGCTATAACTCATACAGGAATTCAGTAAAGTGACAGGATATAGATTCAGTGCACAGAAATCAGTGGCATTCCTATACCACCAACAAGACAGAAGAAAGAGAAATTAAGGAGTCGATCCCATATACAACTGCACCCAAAACCATAAGATACCTAGGAATAAATCTAACCAAAGAGGCAAAGAATCTGTACTCAAAAAACTATAAAATACTCAGGAAAGAAATTGAGGAAGACACAAAGAAATGGAAAAACGTTCCATGCTCATGGATTGGAAGAATAAATATTGTGAAGATGTCAATGCTACCTAGAGCAATCTACACATTTAATGCAATCCCTATCAAACACCATCCACTTTTTTCAAAGAAATGGAACAAATAATCCTAAAATTTGTATGGAACCAGAAAAGACCCCGAATAGCCAGAGCAATGTTGAAAAAGAAAAGCAAAGCTGGCAGCATCACAATTCTGAACTTCCAGCTCTATTACAAAGCTGTCATCATCAAGACAGTATGGTACTGGCACAAAAACAGACACATAGAGCAATGGAACAGAATCCAGAGCCCAGAAATGGACCCTCAACTCTATGGTCAACTAATCTTCAACAAAGCAGGAAAGAATGTTCAATGGAAAAAAGACAGTCTCTTCAACAAATGGTGTTGGGAAAATTGGACAGCCACATGCAGAAGAATGAAACTGGACCATTTCCTTACACCACACACAAAAATAGACTCCAAATGGTTGAAAGACCTAAACGTGAGACAGGAGTCCATCAAAATCCTGAAGGAGAATACAGGCAGCAACCTCTTCGACCTCAGCCTCAGCAACTTCTTCCTAGAAACATCGCCAAAGGCAAGGTAAGGAAGGGCAAAAATGAACTACTGGGACCTCATCAAGATAAAAAGCGTTTGCATAGCAAAAGAAACAGTCTTCAGAACCAAAAGACAACCAACAGAATGGAAGAAGATATTTGCAAATGACATATCAGATAAAGGGCTAGTATCCAAAATCTATAAAGAACTTATCAAACTCAACACCCGAAGAACAAATGATCCAATCAAGAAATGGGCAGAAGACATGAACAGACATTTTTTCCAAAGAAGACATCCAAATGGCCAACAGACACATGAAAAACTGCTCAACATTGCTTGGCATTAGGGAAATCCAAATCAAAACCTCAATGAGATATCACCTCCCACCAGTAGAATAGCTAAAATTAACAAGTCAGGAAATGACAGATGTGGGCGAGGATGCAGAGAAATGGGAAGCCTCCTACACTGTTGGTGGGAATGCAAGGTGGTGCAGCCACTCTTGAAAACAGTATGGAGGTTCTTCAAAAAGTTGAAAATAGAGCTACCCTATGATACAGCAATTGCACTACTGGGTATTTACCCCAACGATTCAAATGTAGAGATCTGAAGGGGTACATGCACCCCCAGATGTTTATAGTAGCAATGTCCACAATAGTCAAACTGTGGAAAGAGCCAAGATGTCCATCGACAGATGAATGGATAAAGTGGTATATTTATACAATGGAATATTATGCAGCCATCAAAAGGAATGAAATCTTGCCATTTGCAAGGATGTGGTTGGAACTAGAGGGTGTTATGCTGAGTGAAATAAGTCAATCAGAGAAAAACATGTATCATATAACCTCATTGATATGAGGAATTCTTAATCTCAGGAAACAAACTGAAGTTTGCTGGAGTGTGGGGGGGTGGGAGGGATGGGGTGGCTGGGTGATAGACATTGGGGAGGGTATGTGCTATGGTGAGCATTGTGAATTGTGGAAGACTATTGAATCAAAGACCTGCATCTCTGAAACAAATAATACATTATATGTTAAAAAACAAAAAAAAAGAAGATAGCAAGAAGGGAAAAATGAAGGGGGGCATTCTGAGGGGGAGTTGAACCATGAGAGACTATGGACTCTGAGAAACAAACTGAGGTTTCTAGAGGGGAGGTGGTGGGGGGATGGGTTAGCCTGGTGATGGGTATTAAAGAGGGCATGTACTGAATGGAGCACTGGGTGTTATATGCAAACAATGGATCATGGAACACTACATCAAAAACTAATGATGTAATGCATGATGATTAACATAACATAATAATAAAAAAAAAGAACGATATGCTAAGCACATGACTGGTGAACTGGCCAACATCAACTGGGCATAGGGTAAGAAGGAGAATCATTGGTTTGTTTATTTATTTTGTGACCATTACTCAAAGGATATTTTCATGTTGTCAAACTAATTCTTATGAAAATAAAAGATTATCCTGAAAGTCATCTACAAATTATTACCCTAGCAGAAGGGCTGGAGGTTTACATTCAATAAATGATGTCACACTATTTCTATGGATTCATATATCACTTCTAGCAGAAACGACAGGCACACCTCATTTTATTGTGCTTGTCTTATTGCACTTTGTAGATATTTTGCTTTTTAAAAATTGTAAGTTTGTGGCAATCCTGTCTCCAGCAAGTCTATCATTGCAATAGCATTTGCTCATTTTCTGTCTCTGTGTCACATTTTGATAATTTTCACAGTATCTCAAACTTTCTCATTAAATATTATATATTATACATTATTATATCTGTTATGGTGATCCATGATCTTTGATGTTGCTGTTGTAATTATTTTGGGGTGTCACAAACTCTACTCATAATAAGATGGTGAACTTAATCGATAAATATTGTATATGTGCTGACTACTCCATCAACCACCCATTCCCCCATCTCTCTCCCTCTCTTGGACTGTCTCTGTTTCCTGAGATAGAACAATATTGAAATTAAGCCAATTAATAATCCTACAATGCTTCTAAGTGTTCAAGTGAAAAGACTCACATGTATCTCACTTTAAATCAAAAGCTAGAAATGATTAAACTTAGTGAGGAAGGCAGGTCAAAAGCCGAGATAGGCTCACAGCTAGGCCTCTTGTGCCACACAGTTAGCCAACATGTGAATGCAAAGGAAAAACTCTTGAAGGAAATTAAAAGTGTTACTTCAGTAAACACATGAATGATAAGAAAGCAAAAAGCCTTATTGCTAATATAGAGAAAGCTGTAGTGGTCTGGATAGAAGATCAAACCAGCCACAACACTCCCTTAGGCCCAAGCCTAATACAGAGCAAGGCCCTAACTCTCTTCAGTTCTGTGGAGGCTGAGAGATGTGAGGAAGCTTCAGAAGAAAAGTTTAAAGCTAGCAGGTTCATGAGGTTTAAGGAAAGAAGCCATCTTCGTAATATAAAAGTGAAAAGTAAAGCAGTAACTGCTGATGTAGAAGCTGGAGCAACTTATCCAGATGATCTAGCTCAGATAATTAATGATCTACTTACACTAAACAGATTTTCAATATAGACAAAACAGCTTTATATATATATATTGGAAGATGGCATCTAGAAGTTTCATAGCTACAGAGGAGAAATCAATGCCTAGCTTCAAAGGACAGGTTGACTCTTGTTACAAGCTAGCTAATGCAGTTGGTGACTTTAATCTGAAACAAATATTCATTTACCATTCTGAACACACTAGGTTCTTCAAAATTATGCTAAATCTACTCTGTCTATGCTCTAGAACTAGAACAACAAAGCTTGGATTGCAGCACATCTGTTTACAACGTGGTTTACTGACTATTTTAAGACCATTGTTGAGACTTAAAAGAGTCCGTTCAAAATATTACTGCTTAGTAACAATGCCCCTGGTCACTGAAGAGCTCTAATGGAGTTGTACAATAAGATTCGTGTTGTTTTCATGCCTACTAACACAATATGCATTCTGCAGTCGATGGATAAAAGACTAATTTCAACTTTCAAGTCCTATTATTTAAGAAACATATCTCATAAGGTTATAGCTGCAGATAATGATTTCTCTGATGGATCTGGGCAAAGTAAATTGGAAACTTTCTGGAAAGGATTGTCCATTCTAGATGCCATTAAGGACATTTGTGATTCATGGGAAAAGAGAGGTCAAAATATCACATGAACAGGAGTCTGGAAGAAGTGGATTCCAACCCTCATGGATGACTTGGAGGGGTCCAAAACTTCAGTGGAGGAAGTGGCTGCAGATATGGTAGAAATAGCAAGAGAACTAGAAGTGGATCCTGAAGATGTAGCTGAATTGCTACATCTCATGATAAAACTTGAACAGATAAGGAGTTTTTTCTTATGTATAAGCAAAGAAAGTGGTTTCTTGAGATGGAATCTACACCTGGTGAAGATGTGAAGATTGTTGAAATGACAACAAAGGACTTAGAATACTATATACTCTTAGTTAATAAAGCAATGGTGGGGTTTGAGAGGATTGACTTCAATTTTGAAAGAAATTTTGCTGTGGTGAAATGATAACAAGCAGCATCTCATGCTACAGAGAAACTGTTCATGAAAGGAAGAGTCACATGTTGTGGCAAACTTCACTGTTGTCTTATTTTAAGAAATCGCCACAGCCTTCAGTAAGCGCCATCCCAATCAGTCAGCAGCCAACCACATCAAGGCAGGGCCCACCACCAGCCAAAAGATTATAACTCACTGAAAGCTCAGATGATGGCTAGCATTTTTAGCAATAAAGCATTTTTAAATTAAGATTAAAGTTAAGCATTTTTTAGACAAAATGCTATTTCACACTTAATAGACTACAGTATAGTGTAAACACAACCTTATATGCTCTGGGAAACCAAAAAAATTCATTGTGATACTTGCTTTATTATGGTGGTCTGGAATTAGACCCAACAATATCACTGAGGTATGCCTATAACTTCTATAATCAGTTTATTTTTTTATTTTTTTTATTTTATTATGTTAGTCACCATACAATACATCATTACTTTTTGACGCAGTGATCCACGATCCATTGTTTTCGTATAACACCCAGTGCTCCATGCAATACGTGCCCTCCTTAATACCCATCACCGGGCTAACCCATCCCCCCACCCAACTCCCCTCTAAAACCCTGCTTGTTTCTCAGAGTCCATAGTCTCTCATGGTTCATCTCTCCCTCCATTTTACCCCCTTCATTTTTCCCTTCCTTCTCCTAATGTCCTCCATGCTATTCCTTATGTTCCACAAATAAGTGAAAGCATATGATAATTGACTTTCTCTGCTTGACTTATTTCACTTAGCATAATCTCCTCCAGTCCCGTCCATGTTGATGTAAAAGTTGGGTATTCATCCTTTCTGATAGCTGAGTAATATTCCATTGTATATATGGACCACATCTTCTTTATCCATTCATCTGTTGAAGGGCCTCTCGGCTCTTTCCACAGTTTGGCTATTGCAGACATTGCTGCTATGAACATTGGGGTGCATATGGCCCTTCTTTTCACTACATCTGTCTTTGGGGTAAATACCCAGGAGTGCAATTGCTGGGTCATAGGGTAGCTGTATTTTTAAATTTTTGAGGAACCTCCACACTGTTTTCCAAAGTGGCTGTACCAACTTGCATTCCCACCAACAGTGTAAGAGGGTTCCCCTTTCTCCACAACCTCTCCAACATTTGTTATTTCTTTCCCTCTCCATTTTTGCCATTCTAACTTGTGTAAGGTGGTATCACAATATTGTTTTGATTTGAATTTCCCCGATGGCTAATGATGATGAACATTTTTTCATGTGTCTGTTAACCATTTGTATGTCTTCTTCAGAGAAGTGTCTTTTCATATCTTGTGCCCATTTTTTGACTTGGTTATTTGTTTTTTGGCTGTTGAGTTTGAGAAATTCTTTATAGATCTTGGATACCAGCCCTTTATCTGTAGTGTCATTTGCGAATATCTTCTCCCATTCTGTGGGTTGCCTCTTTGTTTTGTTGACTGTTTTCTTTGCTGTGCAGAGCTTTTTATCTTGATGAAGTCCCAAAAGTTCATTTTTGCTTTTGTTTCACTAGCTTTTGCAGATGTATCTTGAAAGAAGTTGCTGTGGGCGATCTCAAAGAGGTTACTGTCTATGTTCTCCTCTAGGATTTTGATGGCTTCCTGTCTCACATTGAGGTCTTTCATCCATTTTGAGTTTATCTTTGTGTATGGTGTTAGAGAATGGTCGAGTCTCATTCTTCTGCTTGTGACTGTCCAATTTTCCCAGCACCATTTATTGAAGAGACTGTCTTTTTTCCATTGCATGTTTTTTCCTGCTTTGTCAAAGATTATTTGACCATAGAGTTGAGGGTCCATATCTGGGTTCTCTATTCTGTTCCATTGGTCTATATGTCTGTTTTTGTGCCAGTACCATGCTGTCTTGGTGATCACAGCCTTGTAATATAGCTGGAAATCAGGCAACGTGATGCCCCGAGCCTTGTTTTTCTTTTTCAATATTTCCTTGGCAATTCAGGGTCTTTTCTGATTCCATACAAATTTTAGGATTGTTTGTTCCAGCACTTTGAAAAATGTCATTGGAATTTTGATTGGGATGGCATTGAAGGTATAGATTGCTCTGGGTAGCATAGACATTTTAATAATGTTTATTCTTCCGATCCATGAGCATGGAATGTTTTTCCATCTTTTTGTGTCTTCTTCAATTTCTTTCATGAGTGTTCTGTAGTTCCTAGAGTATAGATTTTACCTCTTTGGGGCGCCTGGTGGCTCAGTTGGTTAAGCAACTGCCTTCGGTTCAGGTCATGATCCTGGAGTCCCAGGATCGAGTCCCACATCAGGCTCCCTGCTCAGCGGGAAGTCTGCTCCTCCCTCTGACCCTCTTCCCTTTCGTGCTCTCTAATTCTCATTCTCTCTCTCTCAAATAAATAAATAAAATCTAAAAAAAAAATTTCTTTAGATTTTACCTCTTTGGTTAGGTTTATTCCAAGGTATCTTATGGTTTTTGGTGCGTTTGTAAATGGAATCGTTTCTCTAATTTCTCTTTCTACAGTTGCGTTGTCAGTGTATAAGAAAGCAACTGATTTCTGTGCATTGATTTTGTATCCTGCCACATTACTGAATTGCTGTATGAGTTCTAGTAATTTGATGGTGGAGTCTTTTGGGTTTTCCACATAAAGTATCATGTCATCTGCGAAAAGAGAGAGTTTGACTTCTTTGCCAACTTGAATACATTTTATTTCTTTTTGTTGTTTGATTGCTGTTGCTAGGACTTCTAGTACTATGTTGAACAATAGTGGCGAGAGTGGGCAACCTTAATGTGTTCCTGATCTTAAGGGAAAGGCTTTCAGCTTTTCCCCATTGAGGATGATATTTGCTGTGGGTTTTTCATAGATGGATTTTATGAACTTGAAGAATGTTCCCTCTATCCCTATACTCTGAAGAGTTTTAATCAGGAAAGGATGTTGTATTTTGTCAAAATGCTTTTTCTGCATCAATTGAGAGGACCATATGGTTCTTCTCCCTCCTCTTATTAATGTGTTCTGTCACATTGATTGATTTGCGAATGTTGAACCACCCTTGCATCCCAGGGATAAATCCCACTTGGTCGTGGTGGATGATCCTTTTAATGTATTGTTGGATCCTATTAGCTAGGATTTTGTTGAGGATTTTGGAATCCATATTCATCAGGGATATCGGTCTGAAATTCTCCTTTGGATGGGGTCTTTGCCTGGTTTGAAGATTAAGGTAATGCTGGCCTCATAGAACGAGTTTGGAAGTTTTCCTTCTGTTTCTATTTTTTGAAACAGCGTCAGTAGAATAGGTATTATTTCTTCTTTGAATGTTTGGTAGAATTCCCCAGGGAATCCATCAGGCCCTGGACTCTTGTTTTTTGGGAGGTTTTTGATCACTGCTTCAATCTCGTTACTGGTTATTGGCCTATTCAGGTTGTCAATTTCTTCCTGTTTCAGTCTTGGCAGCTTATAGGTTTCTAGGAAGGCCTCCATTTCATCCAGATTGCTCAGTTTATTGGCATATAGTTGTTGATAATAATTTCTAATAATTGTTTCTATTTCCTTGGTGTTAGTCGTGATCTCTCCCCTTTCATTCATAATTTTATTAGTTTGGGTCCTTTCTCTTTTCTTTTGGATAAGTCTGGCCAGTGGTTTATCGATCTTATTAATTCTTTCAAAGAACCAACTTCTAGTTTCATTGATCTTATCTACTGGTTTCTGGTTTCTAATTCATTGATCTCTGCTCTAATTTTAATTCTTTCTCTTCTAATGCGTGGCTTAGGCATCGTTTGTTGCTTTTTCTCTAGTTCTTTAAGGTGTAAAGTTAGTTGGTGAATTCGGGATTCTTCTATTTTTTTGAGTGAGGCTTGGATGGCTATGTATTTCCCCCTTAGCATGCCTTTGCAGTATCCCATAGGTTTTACACTGATGTGTTTTCATTCTCATTGATTTCCATGAATTGTTTAAGTTCTTCTTTGATTTCCTGGTTGACCCAAACATTCTTGAGCAGAGTGGTCTTTACCTTCCCCGTGTTTGAATTTCTGCCAAAATTTTTCTTATGATTGAGTTCCAGTTTTAAAGCATTGTGGTCTGAGAATATGCAGGGAATAATCTCAATCTTTTGGTATCGGTTGAGACCTGATTTGTGACCCAGTATGTGATCTATTCTGGAGAAAGTTCCATGTGCTTGAGAAGAATGAGTATTCTGTTGTTTTAGGGTGGAATGTTCTGTAAATATCTATGAGGTCCATCTGATCCAGTGTATCATTCAAAGGCTTTGTTTCCTTGTTGATTTTCTGCTTAGATGATCTGTCCATTGCTGAGAGTGGAGTATTGAGGTCTCCTACAATTAACGTATTGTTATCAATTTGACTCTTTATTTTGGTTAACAGTTGGCTTATGTAGATGGCTGCTCCCATGTTGGGGGCATAGATATTTACAATTGTTAGATCTTCTTGTTGGATAGACCCTTTAAGAATGATATAGTGTCCTTTTGTGTCTCTAATTACACACTTTAGTTTAAAATCTAATTTGTCTGATATAAGAATTGCTACCCCAGCTTTCTTTTGAGGTCTGCTAGCATGGAAGATGGATCTCCATCCCTTCACTTTCAGTCTGGATGTATCTTTAGGTTCAAAATGAGTCTCTTGTAGGCAGCATATGAATGGGTCCTGTCTTTTTATCTAATCTGCAACCCTGTGCCTTTTTATGGGAGCATTTAGGCCATTCACATTGAGAGTGATTATTGAAAGATATGAATTTATTGTCATCATGTTGCCTGTGAAGACATTGTTTTTACAGATTGTCCCTGTAAATTTCTGTTGTATATGACTCTTGGGGTCTTTCTCCTTTTATAGAACTCCCCTTAATAATTCTTGCAGAGCCGGCTTAGTGGTCACATATTCTTTCAGTTTCTGCCGGTCGTGGAAGCTCTGCATCTCTCCATCCATTCCAAATGAGAGCCTTGCCAGATAAAGTATTCTTGGCTGAATGTTCTTCTCATTTAGTACCCTGAATATGTCTTGCCAGGCCTTTCTGGCTTGCTAGGTCTCTGTGGATAGGTCTGACGTTATTCTGTTGTTCCTCCCTCTATATGTAAGGAATCTCTTCCCCCTAACCCCTTAAGATGGTTTCCTTGGTTAAGATTTGCAAGTTTTACTATTACATGGCATGGTGTTGGCCTCTTTTCCTTGATCTTGAGAGGGGTCCTCTCTGCCTCTAGGATGTGAATGTTTGTTTCATTCCCCAGATTAAGGAAGTTCTCATCTACGATTTGCTCAAATACATCTTCTAGTCCTCTCTCTCTCTCACTCCACTCCCTCCAGGATTCCAATTATTCTGACATTGGAACCCTTCGTGGTATCACTTATTTCTCTGATTCTATTTTCATGGATTCTGAGTTGTTTTTCCCTGGCCTCCTCTTTTCCCTTTTTATCTATTATATTGTCTTCCAGGTCGCTTATTTGTTCTTCTCCCTCACTTACCCTAGCTGTTAGATTATCTAGATTGAATTGGACCTCATTGATAGCATTTTTAAGTTCTGCCAATTCAGCTTTCATTTCTGCCCTTAGAGACTCTATGTTGCCATTAATTGATTTCTCCATTCTAGCCATTGTCTTCACAATTGCTAGGCTGAATTCCATCTCCGACATCTTGGTTATATCTGCATCCATTTGTAAATCTGCAGTATAAGTCATAATCTCTGAGTCTTTTCTATTTTGGGGGTTCCTCCTCCTAGTCATTCTGTTGATGGGTGGTTGAGGGAATGTATGGAGTCCAAATTATTGACCAGAACCCAAGCAAGATGCACCTGTTTTCTAGGGTCCTTAGGGTTGCTTGCCTCTTGTTTTCCCAGCCTGTCATCTGGGGGAGGGGCCTGCCACACTGTTACTCAGGCAACCCTATTTGGGCGGAGTTCCCCTGCCCCCCAGTGACAGGGGATGGGCTCAGTGGGAATCAGTTTTGGGGGTTTTTGTTCTCTGGAGGCTTTCCCTGGTGGCTTTCCACGTGTCTTCTGTGAGTCAGAGCAGAAGAGACCGTTTCCAATCCTCTGCCTCAGAGCAGAGAGATCGCAGTCTGTTCTTGAGTGAGCTCTCCAGGCCACACTGTCTCCATTTCTGTCTGTGCTACTATAAACTGCAGCGTCCTGGGTTGTGTGCCCCTCCGTAGTGCTCCCAGTCCTGCCTCCAAGTTAGGGTACATCTCTGCCCTTTGTGCTTCTAAAACCACCAGCCACTCCCAGTTTGCATGCCCAACCCCGCCGCTCTGGGTTTCTGCCCTGGGGCTCCCTAAAGTCCTTTCCCCACCGCTACCGGTCTGCAAGCCTGTGTCCGGTCCCCAGCGAGCGAGGCTGTCGCTCACCAGCCGTGTAGGATCCCCACAGCCAGGCACCCTCCCACTGCCATTTATCCTCTGATATCTGCCCACGGAATCACGGCTCCCCACTTCATACCTCGAAACCAACTGCCTGCCATATTCTGTTTGTAGAGATCCAGATCTTCTTATATCTCAGGCTGATTTCATGGGTGCTCAGAGTGGTCTGGTAGATATCCAGCTCAATTCCGGGGACCAGTTGAAAAAGGGTCCCTTCTCTTCCGCCATCTTTCCTCTCCCCCTATAATCAGGTTTTTTTTTTTAAGATTTTATTTATTTATTACACACAGAGAGAGAGCATGAGGTGGGGAGGGACAGAGGGAGAAGCAGATTCTCTGCTGAGCAGGGAGCCTGATGTGGGACTCGATCCCAGGACCCTGGGATCATGACCTGATCCAAAGGCAGACACTTAACAGACTGAGCTACCCAGCGCCCTATAATCGGGGTTTTAACGAAAACATCATCCAACAGGTCAGAGAAGGGTGACCCTACTGGATGCCAGGCGCTATACTAGTTAATTTTATATATGTTATTCCACTAACTACTGAGATATAAGTATTGGTTTCTTTTCAGGGTAAGTGAAACAAGGCTCAGAGATACTAAGTTATGTTACCCCAAGTTCACACAGCTAGTCATTAGAACTGGAATTTAAATAGGTCTAAGGGAGAAATTCCTAGAACTCAATGTCAAATCCTATCGTTTTTATGGTCACAGACTACTGAATCTCACCATTGACTCTGTCTTAGGTTTTTGTAATTACTTCAGAAGATTATGGTTCTTAACTGCCATTCACTATGGAACTTAAGAACAACATAACTATCTCTATAAACTGGGTGGGGGAGGGGAGACTCTACCAGACGACCTCTGTGGACACATTTAGCTCTAACATTCAATAAGTGATTCTATTCAATTTTAAAATTCTATTAGACTTGACTATTATTGTTAATGTCTTTTCTTTTTACATTATTCTCTAGTCTCTTCAATTCGGATTGATATTTCTCCCTCTACCACATCCCAATTTAGTCAACTAGTTCATAGCTGGTTGGCAATTCCATAGTATGACCTGTTTATGTATGTTCTCATATCTGGAATTAGTTGTCATCCCCTCTGCTTAGAACAATGCAATGACTCATGCTGAGTAAGCATGGCCCTCCACAAAGAAAGTGATCGTCTGCAATTTTTTTAATATATCTCATTTGTGATTGTAAGAATTGAGTGAGAGGATAAGGAAAGAGGAGAGGAGAGGGTTTTCAAATTTGTTTTTTTCAATAAACAAAGAACACCTTAAATAAAATTTAAATGAAAGCCCAATGTATTAAACAGAAAAAAAGAATTACATTAGCTTAAACTTTTTAGATAAAGACCTGGGGTCTTACTTGGCCATCTCTTGGTCTCCTATAATGCATGACATTTGGAAACTTTCTGCAGACTTCCTAGGACTTGAACAAATATCATTTCAAAACTGTTGTCCTGATAGAAGCAATTCAGGAAGGCAAATAAAGACCTCCAAAGCTCCACTCTTCCATAAAAGTAACAAGAACCCTGGGAAAAAAAATTCAAAATCAACCTTTTCAGAACTCTGAAAATTATCCAAAGAATTATAATAATCCAAGGAGTGTTTATTTAAGAAAAATAGCTAAATCTCAGTAAGAACAGTGAACTTCATATCATTTTTAATTTATTCTACTCCAATCTCCTTTGTATTAATCTTCTATTGCTGCTATAACAAATTACCACATATTTAGTAGCTTAAAACTATACAAACTTATCATCTTACATTTCCATAGCTCAGAAGACTGACATGGGTTTCAATGGGCTAAAATCAAGACGATGGCAGAACTGCATTTCTTCCTGGAGGATCTAGGGAGCAATCTGTTTCCTTGCCTTCTAAATCCTCTTCAGGTTGTTCTCATTCCTTGGCTCATGGCTTCCTCCATCTTCAAAGCCAACAATGGAGGTTTGAATCCTTCTTACATCACATCACACAAACTTTCTCTTCTACCTCCCTCATCTCCTTTTAAGGACCCTTGTGATTATACGGGGCCCATACAGACAATTCAGGACAATCTTTCTTAAGGTCAGCTAACTGTCGAACTTAATTCCATCCACAGCTTAATTTCCCTTTGCCATGCAACATAACACATTCACATGTTCTGTAGATTAAATGAGCATTTGAGGCAGAGGTTCATTATTCTGCCATTCACACCTTTTTCTAAGCTCTGTTGTAAGACTAAAAATTACCAACTTTATAACTGCAGTTGCTGTGAAAACCAGCAGCCTAATAGCTACAGGAGGGAACAAAATGGGTTTGGAGTGCTCCAAAAAGTTCTTTCACCAATTAAGTGTCACTATTTGACTTGTCTGCCAGTTCTCTACAAACAAAACAAAACAAAAAAACCTTCCATTCTCAGGGCTTGTTTTTATCTTGTCTGACTTAATGCTTACTCTGTGCAGTCTTATGTCCAAGATCTTTGTTGAAAATAATCAATAACAATTGTTTAACATTGTACTTCCTGACAGAGTGGTACTAGTTGGGGCAAACAATATGCTACTAATAAACCTTAAAAACGAGATCTGGGGAATGAGATGTCTATTAGCAGCTTTGAAAAGCTCTGACATGTTGCTGGGAAATGAAAAGATTGCATGATATACAGAGCTGCTCTGTGCATGCTTAGAATCCTAATATCTAAATCCTAAAAATCTAAAGGCATTATGCAAGTAGGAAATGAAGCCTAAGGCAGAGTTGTAAACTGTCAGAGTATTGAAAGTATGCTCCAACATCCACACAGAGGCCTTCAGCAAATGATGAAAGACTTACTGCATTTAAGAAAATCTCAGTCCAATCATTAGCTGACCACTAACCTAACTGAGCAGATTTTAGTAGTCAAACATGACAAAGAATGCAGAATTTACAGAATTATTTCAGGAAAGTCACTAAAAAAACACATCAAAAACAAGAAATCCTGGGGAAGGAGAGAAAGGGACTCTGATTTCTAGGGTAACCACATTGTATTATGTAAAAAAAGATGCAATTTTCAACAACAAGAACAAAAGACACACACACAAAAACAAACAAAAAAACAAAAAAGAACAGAAAAATATGGCCCATACACAGGGGAAAAAGTGGGAAAATAGTCAATAGAATATATATACCCCTGACAAATCCCAGGGATAAATATATTCAAAGAACTAAAGGAAACCATATCTAAAGAACTAAAGGAAAGTATGAGAATGTCATCTGACCAAATAAATAATGTCCCCAAAAATCGAATTTTTAAAAAAAGAAAGAAATTAATTCTGGAATTGAAATGTATAATCAATAAAATGAAAAATACGACAGAAGGGCTCAAGAGAAAATTTCAGGTAATCAAAGAAAGAATCAGTAAACTTGAAAACAGTTCAATTGAAATGATCCATTCTGAGGAATAAAAAGAAAAAGAATGAAGAAAAAAAGGGCCTTGGAGACCTATGGGACATCAGCAAGTGTAACAACGTATGCATAATGGGAGTCCCAGAAGGAGAAAAAAAGAGTGAAACAGGCATTAAGAATATTTGAAGAAATAATGGCTGAAAACTTCCTAAATTTGATGAAAAACATTAAGCTGCACATCCAAGAAGCTCAACAAACTCCAAACAGAATAAACTCAAAGAACTCTAAACCTATACAAATCATTATCAAACTGTCAAAAGACAAAAACAGAGAGAATTTTGAAAGCAATAAGAGAAAAGCAGCTCATCATGTAGAAGGAAGCCATCAACCAAAAATATTGATTTTAGCCATTCTGACCAGTGTGAGGTGGTATCTCATTGTGGTTTTGATTTGTATTTCCCTGATGACAAGTGATGTTGATCATTTTTTCATGTGTTTGGTGGGGCCATTTGTATGTCTTCTTTGGAGAAATGTCTGTTCATGCATTCTGCCCATTTCTTGACTGGATTTTTTGGTTTTTGCATGTTGAGTTTGAAAAATTCTTTATAGATTTTTAATACTAGCCCTTTATATAAAGAAGATGTGGTATATATATATATATATATATATATATATATATATATATATATAGAATGGACTATTACTCAGCCAATGAAAATGAAATCTTGCCATTTGCAATGACATGGATGGAACTAAAAGATATTATGCTAACCGAAATAAGTCAGACAGTGAAAGACAAATACCATATGATTTCACTCATATGTGGAATTTAAGAAACAAAACAGATGACATGGAAGAAGGGAAGGTAAAATAAAATCAGGTGAAAATAGAGGGGGAGACAAACCATAAGAGACACTGAACTCTAGGAAACAAACTGAGGGTTGCTGGAGGGGAGGTGGGTGGGGGGAAGAGATAATTGGGTGATGGGCATTAAGGCAGGCACTTGATGTAATGAGCATTGGGGGTTATATGCAACTGATGAATCACTAAATTCTACCTCTGAAACTAATTTTAAAAATGTAAATATATATATAAAATTGACATCTCATCAGAACATATGAAGGCAAGAGAACAGTGGAAATTTAATGCTGAAAGAAAGTAAATATCGGCTAAGAATTCTCTATTCAGCAAAACTATTCTTCAAAAATGAAGGAGAAATTAAGACAATCCCAGATAAACAATAACTGATAGAATTTGTCACTAGCAGTGCTGCCTTACAAGAAATACTAAGTGTTTCAAGCTGACATGAAAAAATAAATGAGACAGTAATTCAAATGCATATGAAGAAATAAAGAGCACTTGAAAAGGCAACTACATCAGTAAACATAAAAGACAGTGTAAATATATTTTTGTTTGTAGCTCTTTTCTTCTCCAGCTAATTTAAAAGATAATTGTAAGCAATTATTATTAAGCTGTGTTGGTGGGCTTCCTGGGTGGCTCAGTCATTAAGCATCTGCCTTCAGCTCAGGTCATGATCCCGGGGTCCTGGGATTGAGCCCTGCATTGGGCTCCCTGCTCTGCAGGAAGCCTGCTTCTCCCTCTCCCACTGCTTGTGTTCCCTCTCTCACTGTGTCTCTATCAAATAAATAAAATCTTTAAAAAAAAACTGTGTTGGTGGGCTTATAATGTATAAAAATGTAATTTGTAGGACACTAATAGCACAGAGGAGAGTGGAATAAATAGAACTATGTTGCAAAGTTTTTGTATTCCATTGAAATTAAATTGGTATATTTCTTTTAAGTTATGTTGTTAATTTAATTTAGAGCAATCACAGAGAAAATAGGTATGGTAAAAGAAATAAGGACATTAAGATGACATAAGAGAAAATGTCTGTTTAACACAATGAAGGAACAGAAAAACAAAAAGCACATAAGACATAGAGAAAATAAATAGCAAAATGGAAGATGTAAAGTCTACCTTATCATTAATTACATTAAATGTAAATAGATTAAACACTCCAATCACAAGAGAGACATTGGTAGAATAAATTTTTAAAAAATGATCCAATTGTATGCTATCTATAAGAGACATGCTTTAGAGTCAAATAGATTTAAAGGATGGGAAAAGATATAATATGCAAATAATAACCAAGAGAGAGTTGGAGAAGCCATACAAATATCAGACAAAATAGACTTTAAGACAAAAATATTTACTGAAATAAAAGAACATTTATAGTGATAAAATGATCACTCCATCAAGAATATATAGCGGGACACCTGGGCAGCTCAGTCAGTTAAGCGGCTGCCTTCAGCTCAGGTCATGATCCCAGGGTCCTGGGATCGAGCCCCGCATTGGGCTCCTTGCTCAGCAGGGAGGCTGCTTCTCCCTCTGGCTGCAGCACTCCCTGCTTGTACTCTCGCTCACTCTCTCTCGCCTATGCTCTCTCTCTCTCTAGCAAATAAATAAATAAAATCTTTTTAAAAAAGAATATATAGCAATTATAATCATATATATTAATCATATATCCAGCAAAAACTGACAAAATTAAAAGGAGAAATCAACAATTAAATAATAAGAGTTGAATATTTTTACATTTCACTTTCAATAATGGATAAAACAACTAGGCAGAATGTGAGCAAGAAAATGAGAGACTGGAACATTATCACCAACTTGACCTAACCAACTCCACCCAGCAACAGCAAGATACACATTTTTCTGAAATCCTTATGGAAATTTCTCCAGTGTAGACCATATGTTAGGTTATAAAACAACATTCAGTAAATTTAAAGAGATTAAAATCATCCAAAATATGTAATCTAAGAAAACAAAATCAAATTAAAAATCAACAACAGAAAGAAATTTGGAAACTCACAAAAATGTGGAAATTAAATCACACTGCATAAATAAAAAATGAGCCAAAGAAAAAATTACAAGAAAAAAATAGAAAATATTTTGAGATGAATGAAAACAGAAACATAACATACCAAACTTACAGGATGCTGCTAAAGCAGTGCTCAAAGAAAATTTATAGCCAATATATAAATATGTAAATGTGTATATTAAAAAAGAAGAAATATCTCAAATCAATTCCCTAACCTTCCACTTGATCAATTAGGAGAAAAAAGAGCCCGCTAGATCTAATACAAAGTAAAAGAAAACAAATGAAACAACAAATTAGAGACTATCAACAAAACCAAAATTTGCTTCTTTGAAATCAAATTGACAATCTTTAGCTAGACCAAGAATTAAAAAGAGAATATTCATATTACTGAAGTCAAAAATGAAGAGGGCACATCACTACCAACATTACAGAAATTAAAAATTATAAGAAAATACCGTGAATGACCATATGACAACAAATTAGATAATCTAAATGAGATGGATACATTCCTAGAAGGACACAAATTACCAAAATTGACTCAAGAAGAAATCGTAATCTGAAGAGACATATAACAAGACAATGAATGGGTAATTTTCAATCTTCCCACAGAGAAAAGTTGAGAATCAGGTGGCTTCACTGGTAAATTCTACCAATGATTGGTTAATGAAGAATTAGTACCCTGAAAAGCCAGAGGAATGTTGAAAAAGAAAAGCAAAGCTGGCGGCATCACAATTCTGGACTTCCAGCTCTATTACAAAGCTGTCATCATCAAGACAATATGGTACTGGCACAAAAACAGACACATAGATCAATGGAACAGAATAGAGAGCCCAGAAATGGACCCTCAACTCTATGGTCAACTAATCTTCAACAAAGCAGGAAAGAATGTCCAATGGAAAAAAGACAGTCTCTTCAACAAATGGTGTTGGGAAAATTGGACAGCCACATGCAGAAGAATGAAACTGGACCATTTCCTTACACCACACACAAAAATAGACTCCAAATGGTTGAAAGACCTCAATGTGAGACAGGAATCCATCAAAATCCTAGAGGAGAACACAGGCAGCAACCTCTTCGACCTCAGCCGCAGCAACTTCTTCCTAGAAACATCACCAAAGGCAAGGCAAGGGAAGCAAGGGCTAAAAAAGAACTATTGAGACTTCATCAAGATAAAAATTTTTGCACAGCAAAGGAAACAGTCCACAAAACCAAAAGACAACTGACAGAATGGGAGAAGATATTTGCAAATGACATATCAGATAAAGGGCTAGTATCCAAAATCTATAAAGAACTTATCAAACTCAACACCCAAAGAACAAATGATCCAATCAAGAAATGGGCAGAAGACGTGAATAGACATTTTTCCAAAGAAGACATCCAAATGGCCAACAGACACATGAAAAAGTGCTCAACATCGCTCGGCATCAAGGAAATCCAAATCAAAACCTCAATGAGATACCAACCTCACACCAGTCAGAATGGCTAAATTAACAAGTCAGGAAATGACAGATGTTGCTGAGGGTGCGGAGAAAGGGGAAGCCTCCTACACTGTTGGTGGGAATGCAAGCTGGTGCAGCCACTCTTGAAAACAGTATGGAGGTTCCTCAAAAAGTTGAAAATAGAGCTACCCTATAACCCAGCAGTTGCACTACTGGGTATTTACCCCAAAGATACAAATGTAGTGATCCGAAGGGGTACATGCACCCCAATGTTTATAGCAGCAATGTCCACAATAGCCAAACTATGGAAAGAGCCAAGATGTCCATCAACAAATGAATGGATAAAGAAGAAGTGGGTTATATATATATATACAATGGAATATTATGCAACCATCAAAAAAAAATCTTGCCATTTTCAACGACATGGATGGAACTAGAGGGTATTATGCTAAACGAAATAAGTCAATCAGAGAAAGACATGTATCATATGTCCTCACTGATATGAGGAATTCTTAATCTCAGGAAACAAACTGAGGGTTGCTGGAGTGGTGGGGTGGGAGGGATGGGGTGGCTGGGTGATAGACATTGGACTATGGAGAGCATTGTGAATTGTGTAAGACTGATGAATCACAGAACTGTACCTCTAAAACAAATAATACATTATATGTTAAAAGAAAAAAAGATAGTAGGAAGGGAAAAATGAAGGAGGGGAATAGGAGGGTCAGAAAAACCACGAGAGACGATGGACTCTGAGAAACAAACTGAGGGTTCTCGAGGGGAGGGGCGTGGGGGGATGGGTTAACCTGGTGATGGGTATTAAAGAGGGCAGGTATTGAATGGAGCATTGGGTATTATACGCAAACAATGAAGCATGGAACACTACATCAAAAACTAATGATGTAATGTATGGTGATTAACATAACAGAATAAAATAAAATTAATTTAAAAAAAGAATTAGTACCAGTATTTCCTGATCTCTCCCAAAAAAACAGAAGAGGAGGAAAAACTTCCAATGCATTCCAAGACACAAATATTACCCTCATCCCTAAACCAGACAAGGATATCACAGGAAAAAAAACCTGCAGGCCAATATCCCTTGTGAAAATAGACACAACACTCAACAAAATACTAGCAAACCAAATCTAGAAACACGTAAAAAGTATTATACACCATGACCAAGTGGGAATTATCCTAGGAATTCAATGTTGAGTTAGTATCCAAAAATACATTCATGTATATACCATATTAACCAAATAAAGCACAAAAAACACATGATTGGCTCAATGGGTATACAAGAAGCTCTTGAAAAAATCCAATGCACTTTTACGATAAATATCCTCAAAAACTAATAGAAGGGAATTTTTTCAATCTGATAAATGGCATCCATGAAAAATTCACAACAAAGATCATATTTAATGGTGAAAGACAGAATGCCTTCTCCTTAAGATCAAGAATAAGATAAGGATGTCCACTGTCAACTGCTTTCATTTAGTGTTAAACTGGAGGTTCTAGCCATTTCTTGCAATTAAGCAAGAAAAAGAAATGAATATCCAGATCTGGAAAGACGTAAAACTATTTGCATTCACAGATGACATAATCTTATATAAAGAAAATCCTGAGGAAAAAACTAAGAGAACTAATAAATGAGTTCAGCAACATTTCAGGATGCCAGAGCAATATACAAAAATCTATTGCATTTATATATAATAGCAATTAATAATCCAAACATGAAATAAGAAAGCAATTGCATGTATAACAATATCAAAAACAAAAAAAAATAAATTTAGGAATAAACTTAATAAAAGAGGCCCAAATTTTGTATACTGAAAATTACAAAATGTTGAAAGAAATTAAAGAAATCTAAATAAAGGGAAAGGTGTCTCGCGATCATAGGTCAACAGGTTTAATATTGTTAAGGTGGCAATATTCCCTAAATTGACTTTTAGATTCACCACAACCCTTTACAAAATTCCGGCTTGATTTTTTGAAGAAATTGACAAGTCCATCACAAAATTTATATGTAATTGCAAAGAGATCCCAAATAGCCAAAACAATATTGAAGAAAAAAAACACTTAGAGGACTCACACTTCCTGATTTTAAAACTTACAGCAAAGCTACACATGGAATTGTCATAAGAATAGACGTATAGACCAATCGAATAGAACTGAGAGTCCAGAATTTAACCCATACATCTGTGGTCAATTGATTTTTTACAAAGATGCCAAAACAATACAACGGAGGAAAGAATAATTTTTTCAACAAGTGCTGCTGGGACTGGATATGCATGTGCAAAACAGAAAGTTTGATCTTTACCTCACAACATACAAAAATCATCTCAGAATGGATCAGAGACCTAAATGTGAGAGTTAAGATAAAACTCTTAGAATAAAACGTAGGAGTAAATCTTCATGACCATGGGTTTAGCATGTGGTGCCTTTCTTTCTTTGTGTTGTCTGTGTCTGGGATGTGATGCCAAAAGCAAAAGCAACAAAAGAAGAAATAGGTGTATTGAACTTTATCAGAATTTAAAACTATTGTGCTTCAGAAGCATTTGTGTGTCAAAAAGTGAAAAGACAATCCACAGGATGAGAGAAAATACTTGCAAATCATATATAGGATAAGGAACTTGTCTCAAGACTAGACAAAGAATTCTTGCAACTTAATAGTAACAAGACAAGTCTGAATAGATATTTCTCCAAAGGAAATATACAAATAGCCAATAAGCACATGAAAAGATTCTCAACATCCATAGTCATGAGGAAAATATAAATCAAAATCATAATGAGATACCATTTCACACCCACTAAAATGGTAAAATCAATGAGGCAGACAATGATGAGTGTTGTCAAGGATGTGGATTAATTGGAAACTTCATACTCTGTGGGACTGTAAATTCATGGCACCATTTTGGACAATAACTCAATAGTTCCTTGAAAGCTTGAACAATGCAGTTACCTTTTGACCTAAGAGTTCCACTTTTAATATATACCAATGAGATATAAATACACATAAAAACTTGTACATAAAGGTTAAATAACAGCATTACTCACAATAGCCAAAATGTGGAAAGAATCCAAATGTCTATCAACTGATGAACATATGACTAAATGTGGATTTTTACAATAAGAATATTATTCAGCCACCAAAAAGGAATGAAATACTGATACATGCCACACTACGGATAACCTTGAAAACGTTATGCTAAATGAAAGAAGTCACTCAAAAAGGCCACATATTGTATGATTTCATATATACGAGATATCCAGAATGGACATATTATAGAGATAGAAAGTAGATTAGTGGTTTTCAGTCTGGGGGAAGGAAGGAGGAGTTTCTTTTGGGGTTGATGAAAATGTTCTAGAATTAGATAGTGGTGATGTTGCACAACGCTGTGAATATACTGAAAACCACTGAATTGTATACTTTGAAAGGGTGAATCTTATGGTATATGAACTATATCTTAATATAGCTATTATTTTTTTAATGTTATCCCAGATTTTGGTATGCCAAAAGGGATAAGAAAATACCATGAAAAGCTACAAGAATTCTTATATTTCAATGTGACTAAAAAGTTGGGGTTCACATTACTTAATGTTAACTACTGGCACATGGCACATCAGAAGTACTATGTTAGCTCTTGTGATAATAGAGTAATAATAATATTTTACCTTCTGTAAAGAATTTGATGCTGCCTTCTCACCTGTGTCAGGTATGGTGGACTGTGTTGTGTCAAGGTAAGAACTACATTTTCCTGAATTCTCTTTCCTAAACCAGTTTAGATTGGCCAAAATGACCTGTGTGAGATTTGTAAAGGAGAAGCAGAGCTCTCTGAAGGTTTTTTCAAGATCAGATGTGAAAGACAGATGTGAAGTGTTCAGGGAGGTCTAGGCTGTCCCCACACAGTCCAGCTGTCTGTCTTGACTTCTGACCCCACCGAACCAACCACTGTCCCTAAGCCTGCTGGTTGGGACACACAAGGCAGTAGCTGCACAGAGGCAATGTGGACCCCCTCCCCCAGTGCTCTCTGCAGTCTCACTTTGGTCGCTGGACATGCTGGCCTTGTCGGTCAGAGGGTATGTTGATGTCTGAGGATCCCCCACTCCACAATAAGACCCCAATTCTTTCCACCATTGTGTAAGGTCAAACTGTTGCCATAAACCCTTTATCTCATGAGGCTGCTGTGATGAGTGAGTCCTGGCTAATACATCAATATTCTCTATGTATCTATTCATTCATTCCTTTATTCAAGAAACAAATGTTTTTGAGATTTTAATATGCATGAGGCTTTCTGCTCCAATATAGTGATGAACAAGCAGATGCAATCCCTGCCTCTGCACTTATCATTTGCTCAATGGCTGACACAGAAGAGGAGATGCAGGCATCAGGGATCCTCTCTTTGGAGGCCCTCACATGAGGTCACATATCAAGTAACAAAGTGAAATTCTTCTGAGATCTCATGGGGGTGCGGAGGGGGGTACAGGGCAAAACTGAGGTAAAAACAGGAATCAAGCAAAAGCTGCTCCCAAGGAATGAAAAACATTTCATTACTGACTAAGGCAGCCAAGGTCCTGAGGAGAGTCTGAGAACTGGAGCTGGAAGAGGTGGAAGGCTGCAGAGGAAGAGTTTCCATGCACACCTAATCGTGCCACTCACAACTAATTTCCTCAGTGGTTTCCCACTGCCCTAACCTGGTCTCCAGGGCTGGCTGCCCATCACAGGCCATCCACTTCATATCCATCCTCACATGGCTTCTTTCCATACAGAGCCACTCTGAGGCTCCCTTCCCCCTCCCTCCCAGGGCCACTCCCCCTGCAGCAGAGCCTGCTGCCCCTGGGAGCCTTCTGCCTGGACTTCCCCAGGAAGACCTCCATGACAGCTGCTGTCCCCACTCCAGGGCTGCTCACTCAGACCTCCTATCACAGGTGTAAGCACTGTCACAAACACGGGGCCATGGCCAGGAAATGGCAAGAGGAAGAATTGAAGGCTGAGGCCTGGCATGTTATCAAGTATGTCCCACAGGAAATGTAGGAGAGGCAGGGATGGCCGCTGGGGACACCTTCTGGATACTCAGCTGAAGCAGGGGTGTAGTGAAGGTGAAACCTGTGGAATTCTGAGTTCCACCATTCAAAGTCAGGGGCAAAGCACTTACATCTGTGAATAACATTATCCATAGAATTGCCCTTTAATTTAAAATGAATTCCTAGTATAAGAGGGAAGCATGAAGAAAATGAAATCAAAAGTACTGGTTGTCTTTAGTTTATATGGGTAAATCTGCTATAGATTATCCAAGTCAATATGGGAAAATGTGGACAATTCAGTAATGCTATTTTCCCATCTGTCAAACATCTCTTGAGCACCTTGATATGTAAAGCATGTGGATGCTAGGCCCTAGGAATAAACACACTCCCTGCCCATCAGCAAAGGAGAGATGGATTGAAGAAATAACTGTTTAGTCACAAATGTGCCAACTGCTCACACTACAAATGGAAACTACACTGGAATAAATAGTACCCACCCCCCAAATTCCACCTGGAACTCCAGAATGTGGGTTTATTTGGAGATAGGACCTTTGCAGATGTAACTAGTTAAGATGAAGTTATACTGCATTAGGGTGAGCCCTGAATCCCAATGACTTGTGAGAAGAGGAGATACACAGAGAGACACGTAGGAGAGAAGGCCACGAGACGACAGAGGCAGATACGGGAATGATGCAGCCACAATCCAAGGAAGGCAAGGATTGCTGGGAGAAAGAGGCCAGGAAAGATTCTTCCCTGGAGCCTCCAGAGGGGCTAACACCTTCATTTTGGACTTCTTGGCTCCAGAATTGTGAGAATAATGATGTTGTTTTAAGCCACTGAGTTTGTGGTCATTTGTTAAGCAACCCTAGGACACTAATGCAGAAACTAAAATGCGCGATACGTCCTAATGTTTTGTTGGGAAAGTATATAATGGTGGTTCATTTTATGTATTAACAGGGCTAGGCTATGGTGCCAACTGTTTGGTCAAATATCAGTCTAAATGTTGCTGTGAAAGTTTAATTAGATGTGATTAACATTTTAGTCAGCAGAGTTTGAGTAAAGCAGATTACCCTCCATAATGTGGGTGGGCCTCATCCAATCAGTTGAAGACCTTAAGGGCAAAGACTGAGCTTCCTCTGAGGAAGGAGGAATTCTGCAAGTAGACTGCCTTTGAATTTAAGCTGTATACCAACACTTCCAGCTTACCAGCCTGCCCTGAGGATTTCAGACTTGTCAGCTCCCAGTGGCCTGAGCCAACTCCTTAAAATGAATTTCTGTCTCTATCTCTAATTATATCTGTGTCTATATTGTCTATATCTATATTGACAGATATAGATATAAGCACACATATAAATATAGGTATAAACATATATATGACACACACATGTATTTGTCATATATATATGACAAAATATATCTCTGTTTCTAATAAACTAAGTTTGAAAATCCCTTAGGGATGCTGATGCATTTAAATACCATCAAGTGTGTACATAAAATGGACTAGTCAATATAAAACAGTACTGCAGTGTTAAAAGCTATGATCATATCTTTTTCAGGTCACCTTTATTTGTGAATTTTTTGGTAAATTTTCAGTCAAACTCAACTCTCAACTACTGAAAGTGACTATTTGATGTTTGTAATAATAATAAAATAATTGCAAAAGGGAGGAAGAAATGGCCAATGGATTGAAGCGTGTAAGGGTGCTTATCAAGCTAGGTCATGGTTTTCTTAGACTCTCTTATTCTGCCATGACTGGATAACTGTCCTCAGAGAAATATCTAGAAGGTCTAGCTTGAGAAAGTGCCCTAGAAGAACTTGAAATAGCACCATTTAAACCAAGGGTCTACAGGGCCAGGAATTCATGCCCACTGATTCTAGTCTCTCTCTTTACCAATTGCCAGCTCCCCATTCACATAAATACATCAAAACTCATACATCACAACATTTCCAAAATGATCACAAGGCACATTGCACACCTAAAATGGAAACTGCACACCTAAAATGCCCCAGGAATTTGTTTTCACTTATGAAAACTCCTAACTTTCAAATAGTTTGTGCTCATGGAGAAAAATGACTATTAAGAAAAATGAATGAAATAAGCCAGACAGAGAAAGACAAAAACTACCTGGTATCATTTATATGTGGAATCTAAAAAAAAGGAAAACAGAAAAAGTCACACTCATAGTAGAAAAGTGGTTGCAGAGGGTGGAGGTAAGAGAAATAGGGAGAGGTTGGTAAAAGGGTACAAACTTTCAGTTATAAGATGAATAAACTCTGAGGATCTAAAATATAATGTGTTGACTATAGTTGGTAACACCGTTTTGTAGAATTGAAATTTGCTAAGGAGTAGAATTTAAGGGAAAAACAAGATGAATATGTAAGGTGATGGACGTGTTAATTAACTGGATGAGGGTATTCCTTTTACAATGTATATGTATATCACAACACTACAATGCACACTTTACATATTTTACAATTTTATTTCATAATTGTACCTCAATAAAGCTGAAATTTTAAGAAAAGAAAGTTAGTGATGATAAATTACAGATGTTCCTAACATTGGTGTCAGCATCTCCTGCTTTTGTTAGAAGGCAGAAGAAACTGTGGCACCTTTTATGGTTGCAGGTTGTTCAAGACAAACCTACTGCAGGTCAGGTGACTCATGGACCCAATAATCCCCTCCCTTAGGCAATGCTAACAAAATACTGGAAAGACAAAGACACTTGTCTCACTTGTAACAAGATTGGTGCTATCACTCTGAGGCACTGCACTGGCCCACCTCTGCAGTGCCTCTTGTATGTGGGCACATGATTCTGATCTTGCCTGTATGTTGAGATCTAAAGAGATGGTGAGGAGACCATCTAGAGATTACACCCATGTTAGAACTTCCTGCTTTCACAGGCAAGAAAACTGAGGACTGTTGACACACTGACTTATCCAAGAGCACAGCAAGGTGGTGGTGGAAAGTCTAAGTGGGCAGAATAATGGATCCCCAAAAGAAATGATTACATCCTAATCTCAGGAATCTATGAATATTACCTTACATGTCAAAAGATGTGATTGTTAAGGATATCGAGAAGAGGGATTTACCCTGGATTCTCTGAGTGGGACTTAAATGCCATCACATACACCCTTATAAAATAAACACACAATAGAGTCTGTGTGGCTCCAGCAACACAGAGTGAGTGATGTTGCCACAAGCCCAGGAATGCCTGCAAGTCACCACAACCTGGAAGAAGCAAGAAACAGATTCTGCCCTAGAGTCCCCAGAGGGGGTATGGTCCTGCCAGATTGCAGTCCTCCAGCCTCTAGAAAAGCAAGAGACTCAATTTCCCTTGTTAAATCACACAGTTTGTGGTTATTTGTTCAGCAGCCACAGGAAACAAATTTGGTCTTTGGCCACTTCGTCCTCCACCACTCTTTCTTCTGTGTCACCTTCTTGGATGTCAGTCCTGAGCATAAATTATGAGCCATCCCTTTTATATTCTAATGATTGTTAAAAAGCCCAAGCATGTGGGCCGCAGAGCTCCAGGTCTCCGTGCAGGATCCTGGGAAGGAGCACAGGTTGAATGCTCACTGACAGGCAAGCACCCATCTGAGTACATTTGATCCTTGAATAATACGGGTTTCAACTGTGCCAGTCCACTTATATATACCCTGCTTTTTTTCATTAAATATACTGGAAAAAATTTTTGGAGATTCACAACAATTTGAAAAAGTTCTCAAACTGCACAGCCTAGAAATACTGAAAAAAAAATTAGGAAAAGTGAGGTATTATTGAAAGAATACACTATTTAAAACCTATACTTATATAAAATATGTGTTAATCAACTGTTTATATTATTGGTAAGAATTAAGGTCAACAGGTGGATATGTATAGCTAAGTTTTTAGGGAATCCAAAATTATTCAAGGATTTTTTTTTTATTTTTAAAAAATTTTTAAAGTATTTTTTTATTGTGTTATGTTAATCACCATACATTACATCATTAGTTTTTGATGTAGTGTTCCATGATTCATTATTTGCGTATAACACCCGGTGCTCCATGCAGAACGTGCCCTTTTTAATACCCGTCACCAAGCTAACCCATCACGCCATGCCCTCCCCTCTACAACCCTCAGTTTGTTTTTCAGAGTCCATCGTCTTCCATGGTTCATCTCCCCTTCTGATTTCCCCCCCTTCATTCTTCCCCTCCTGCTATCTTCTTCTTCTTCTTCTTTTTTTTTTTAACATACAATGTATTATTTGTTTCAGAGGTACATATCTGTGATTCAACAGTCTTGCAAAATTCACAGCGCTCACCAAACCACATACCCTCCGCAATGTCTATCACCCAGCCACCCCATCCCTCCCACCACCCAACACTGAGCAACTCTCAGTTTGGTTCCTGAGATTAAGAATTCTTCATATCAGTGAGGTCATATGATACATGTCATTCTCTGATTGACTTATTTCTCTCAGCATAACACCCTCCAGTTCTATCCATGTCTTTGCAAATGGTAAGATTTCATTCCTTTTGATGGCTGCATAATATTCCATTGTATATATACCACCTCCTCTTTATCCATTCATCTGTTGATGGACATCATGGCTCTTTCCACAGTTAGGCTACTGTGGACATTGCTGCTATAAACATTGGGGTGCATGTACCCCTTCGGATCCTACATTTGCATCTTTGGGGTAAATACCCAGTAGTGCAATTGCTGGATCATAGGGTAGCTCTATTTTCAACTTTTTGAGGAAACGCCGTACTGTTTTCCAGAGTGGCTGCACCAGCCTGCATTCCCACCAACAGTGTAGGAGGGTTCCCCTTTCTCCGCATCCCTGCCAACATCTGTCGTTTCCTGTCTTGTTAATTTTAGCGATTCTGACTGGTGTGAGGTGGTATCTCATTGAGGTTTTGATTTGGATTTTCCTGTTGCCGAGCGATGTTGAGCACTTTTTCATGTGTCTGTTGGCCATTTGGATGTCTTCTTTGGAAAAATGTCTGTTCACGTCTTCTGCCCATTTCTTGATTGGATCATTTGTTCTTTGGGTGTTGAGTTTGATAAGTTCTTTATAGATTTTAGATACTAGCCCTTTATCTGATATGTCATTTGCAAATATCTTCTCCCATTCTTTCAGTTGTCTTTTGGTTTTGTGGACTGTTTCTTTTGCTGTGCAAAAGCTTTTTATCTTCATGAGGTCCCAGTAGTTCATTTTTGCCCTTGCTTCCCTTGCCTTTGGTGATGTTTCTAGGAAGAAGTTGCTGCGGCTGAGGTCGAAGAGGTTGCTGCCTGTGTTCTCCTTTAGGATTTTGATGGACTCCTGTCTCACATTGAGGTCTTTCAACCATTTGGAGTCTATTTTTGTGTGTGGTGTAAGGAAATGGTCCAGTTTCATTCTTCTGCATGTGGCTGTCCAATTTTCCCAACACCGTTTGTTGAAGAGACTGTCTTTTTTCCATTGGACATTCTTTCCTGCTTTGTTGAAGATTAGTTGACCATAGAGTTCAGGGTCTATTTCTGGGCTCTCTATTCTGTTCCATTGCTCTATGTGTCTGCTTTTGTGCCAGTACCATAGTGTCTTGATGATGACAGCTTTGTAATAGAGCTGGAAGTCCAGAACTGTGATGCCACCAGCTTTGCTTTTCTTTTTCAACATTCCTCTGGCTATTCGGGGTCTTTTCTGGTTCCACACAAATTTTAGGATTATTTGTTCCATTTCTTTGAAAAAACTGGATGGTATTTTGATGGGGATTGCATTAAATGTGTAGATTGCTCTAGGTAGCATTGACATCTTCACAATATTTGTTCTTACAATCCATGAGCATGGAACGTTTTTCCATTTCTTTGTGTCTTCCTCAATTTCTTTCCTGAGTATTTTATAGTTTTTTGACTACAGATTCTTTGCCTCTTTGGTTAGATTTTTTCCTAGGTATCATATGGTTTTGGGTGCAGTTGTATATGGGATCGACTCCTTAATTTCTCTTTCTTCTGTCTTGTTGTTGGTGTACAGGAATGCCACTGATTTCTGTGCATTGATTTTATATCCTGCTACTTGACTGAATTCCTGTATGAGTTCTAGCAGTTTTGGGGTGGAGTCTTTTGGGTTTTCCACATAAAGTATCATACCATCTGCAAAGAGTGAGAGTTTGACTTCTTTGCCGATTCAGATGCCTTTTATTTCTTTTTGTTATCTGATTGCTGTGACTAGGACTTCTGATACTATGTTGAATAGCAATGGTGATAGTGGACATCCCTGCCGTGTTCCTGACCTTAGGGGGAAAGCTCTCAGTTTTTCCCCATTGAGAATGATATTCGCTGTGGGTTTTTCAGAGATGGCTTTTATGATATTGAGGGATATACCCTCTATCCCTATACTCTGAAGAGTTTTGATCAAGAAAGGATGCTGTCCTTTGTCAAATGCTTTTTCTGCATCTATTGAGAGGATCATATGGTTCTTGTTCTTTCTTTTTTGAATGTATTGTATCACATTGATTGATTTGTGGATGTTGAACCAACCTTGCAGCCCAGGGATAAATCCACTTGGTCGTGGGGCATAATCCTTTTAATGTACTGTTGGATCCTATTGGCTAGTATTTTGGTGGGAATTTTTGCATCCATGTTCATCAAGGATATTGGTATGTAATTCTCCTTTTTGATGGGGTCTTTGTCTGGTTTGGGGATCAAGGTAATGGTGGCCTCATAAAAGGAGTTTGGAAGTTTTCCTTCCATTTCTATTTTTTGGAACAGTTTCAGAAGGATAGGTATTAATTCTTCTTTAAATGCTTGGTAGAATTCCCCTGGGAAGCCAAATGGCCCTGGGCTTTTGTTTGTTGGGAGATTTTGGATGACTGCTTCAATTTCCTCAGTGGTTATAGGTCTGTTCAGGTTTTCTATTTCTTCCTGGTTCAGTTTTGGTAGTTGATACAGCTCTAGGAGTGCATCCATTTCTTCCAGATTATCTAATTTGCTGGCATAGAGTCGCTCATAATATGTTCTTATAATTGTTTGTATTGCTTTGGTGTTGGTTGTGATCTATCCTCTTTCATTCATGATTTTGTTGATTTGGGGCATTTCTCTTTTCTTTTTGATAAGTCTGGCCAGGGGTTTATCAATATTGTTAATTCTTTCAAAGAACAAGCTCTAGTTTCATTGATCTGTTCTACTGTTCTTTTGGTTTCTATTTCATTGATTTCTGCTCTGATCTTTATTATTTCTCTTCTCCTGCTGGGCTTAGGCTTTACTTGCTGTTCTTTCTCCAGCTCCTTTAGGTGTGGGGTTAGGTTGTGTATTTGAGACCTTTCTTGTTTCTTGAGAAAGGCTTGTATTGCTATATACTTTCCTCTTAGGACTGCCTTTGCTGCATCCCAAAGATTTTGAACAGTTGTGTTTTCATTTTCATTGGTTTCCATGAATTTTTAAAATTCTCTCTTCTGCCTCATTTATCCTAGCAGTTAGAGTCTCCATGTTTGATTGCACCTCATTAATAGCCTTTTTGATTTTGACTTGGTTAGATTTTAGCTCTTTTATTTCTCCAGAAAGGGTTTCTCTAATACCTTCCGTGCTTTTTTCAAGCCCAGCTAGTATCTTTAAAATCCTCATTCTGAACTCTAGTTCCAACATCGTGCTAATATCTGTATTGATTAGGTCCCTAGTGGTCGATACTGCCTATTTGAGGATGTTTGAATGCACAGCGGTGGCTCCCCTCACCCTCCATTGTTCAAGGTTCAATGATACAAGGCCCACTTTCTCTAGCTGAATTCCCCGTGCTGAGAGATGAACATTTTTATTTGGCCTGTTCCTCCGAGGGGAAACTGTGGGCCAGAATGAGAGGCTTGTGGGCAGCAGAGTAGGGCCCGGGCCAGACTGTCAGGTCCACACCCTGCTTTCCTCAGTCACCTACACAGCCTCTCAAGGTAAAGATCTTTCTCTGAATCATGTTATTACAATACTTTGGGGAATGACCCATTTTAGATCTTGTCCAATGAAAATAAAGCCCAGAGTGCTTAGTGACTGCTACAGACATACTTTCCCATCATAATCACTGCTGAGATGAGATTCACCAGCCAACTCGCCTTAGAAACACCACACACAACAGCCAACAAATCCAAGTTTGAGCCAATGTAAGATTTAGCCAAAGTAGATAAACATGAGAAATCCCCTTTTCAATCAAGAACTTTTCCCCTGCAATTTTTCATTATAAATTGTGCCTCTTGATGTGCCATTCTCTGGACATTCTGTGGCATCAGCAGGAAAATCCAACAGATGTGTCTGAAAACAGTCTCTGCCCACTGATAATTAGGCTAAGACAGATATTTGTTGAAATTATAATTGGCTAGTGAAAAAGCCAGTCTTGGGAATTCCCTCTTGAGCAAAATTTTGCAATATTGTGTTTTAAGTGCTACATTGTATTGTAGAAGCTCCAGTAAAACTATGTTAATAAAAATGTGTTATTTTTTAAAATATTTTTAAAAATGTTTTAAATATTTTTAAAAAATAATAATTTTTAAATTTGCTGAAATAGAAATTAGGTTAGGACATATTTTTGTTGAAATTACAATGGCTTGGTGACAAATTTAACCTCGTCTGTGCTGAGACATTTCTTTATCTCTGCTCCTTGAGAAATGAAATACAGAAAGAGAATGAAGCCCCACGCTAACCTGCTGAGGTCTGCACTAAACAAGACTCTGAGAGTGTGAAGGTGGCATGAGAACTTCTATTTTTTTTTTTTATTTGAGAGAGAGAGAATGAGAGATAGAGAGCATGAGAGGGAAGAGGGTCAGAGGGGAAGCAGACTCCCTGCTGAGCAGGGAGCCCGATGTGGGACTCGATCCCAGGACTCCAGGATCATGACCTGAGCCGAAGGCAGTCGCTTAACCAACTGAGCCACCCAGGCGCCCTGGCATGAGAACTTCTAGAAGCATGGAGACAAGATCTTGCCTGAGCTATCCCGCTGGCCACAGGACAGCAGGCCAGCCCCGAGCCAGACCCTACGTCATTACTCAGGCCAAGCTCCCCCAAGGTGAAATGTGTGAAGATGACCAGCAAGGTGTGAGCTTGCAGGTAAGAGGGGGCTGGCATCAGGTGGGCGTTATACACCCTGCCGGTGGCAATGTGGTCTTCCACTGCATGGCCTGGGAGCTCCAAGCTCTATCTCCCTCCCTGGTAGATGGAAGTGTAATACTACTTCAAACACCTTATAGCTCTGCTGGGAACATGAATGAGACCAACACACACAGCCTGGCAGGTAATAAAGGCTCAGAAAATGCCCAGCAAGGTTTCCTAGAGCAGCATGGGTAGGGACAATCACTAACGGATGTGTATGACTGGTAAAACATATGCTAGATGACATAAAAAAATAAGTTGGTAGAAATATGATGTGTTTATATAATTGCAATTCATTTCAATTTGCCCATTAAAAAAAGAGATTCTTAGATGAGGCACCATGTCATTTATATGAGACACATACATTTAAAACACAATCAAAGAAAGAAAAATTAGAAAAAGGTACTCCAAGCAAAAAAGGGCCAGTGGAGTAATAGGCTTTAGGGTAAAAATTTTCATCATGGATATGGTGGCCGAGAAAATATAGGAGGTCCAGTTAAATTAGAATTTTAGAACAACATAAACATGAACTGATGTTTAAATGTAAGAACACCCCATGAGGAGGAGCAAGATGGCAGAGGAGTAGGAGACCTAAATTTCATCTGGTCCCAGGAATTCAGCTAGATAAAGATCAAACTATTCTGAACACCTACAAACTCAACAGGAGATCAAAGAAAAGAATAGCAGCAACTCTCAACAGAAAAGCAACCACTTTCTGGAAGGTAAGATGTGCAGAAAAGTGAATCCAAGGCAATACTGGGGAAGATAGATGGCAGGGGAGGGGGCCTCTGTCAGCCCTACCAGCAAGTGATAGAGCAGCGGAGCACAAAATCGGAACTTTTAGAAGTCTGCTCTGCTGAGGGAGGTCGCTCCAGTGGCTAAGCAGGAGTGGAACCTTCGCTGGGACAGTGTGGTCTCGGGACCCTCAGGGCCACAGAAAGACCTGGGGTGCCTGAGTGCGGCAGAGCTCCCGGGTATCACAGTGGGGAAGCCGGCTGCAGAGACGGAGCTGAGGAGTGGGCTCGCAGCTCGGGGTTGCCATAAACTGATCCGCACACAGTCAAGCCACCGCTCTTCCAGCAGGGACCCAACAAGCAGCAGATCTGGGGAGACTCTGCTTCTTCCCCTGGGAGAAGAGGCAGGAGCGCACTGAAGGGATCTGCTGGGTTTGGAGTCTCCAAATGGGTTCATGTGTCAGAGATAGAAATGCATGGTCACAGGCCAGCTGAGCACGGAGTGCCGCCAGAGACTGGGGAGACGGGAGTGATTGACTGCTTTTCTCTGGGGGCGCATTGTGGAGTGGGACCCTGCGTTCTTGGCTCCTCCAGGGTGGAGACTGGGAGCCCACCATTTTCACTCTCGTCCTCCAAAGCTGTAAGGAAAGCTTGCAGGGAACAAAAGCTCCTGAGAGCAAACACGAGCAGATTACTTAGCCCGGACCCGGCAAGGGCGGGGCAATTCTGCCTTAGCAAAGACATCTGAGACAACAGGCCCCTCCCCCAGAAGTTCAGCAAGAACAGCCAGCCAAGACCAAGTTTGCTGATCAATGAGAACGGCAGAACTCCAGCACTAGGGGAATACAGCACTTAGAATTCATGGCTATTTTTCCCCCTAATTCTTTAGTCTTTCAAAGTTAATTTTTTTTAATTTTGTCTTTTTTTGAATTTTTCTTTTTCCCTTTTTCAACCAACATCTTATCAATCCCTTTTTTAAAAATCTTTTTTATTTTTCATTTTTAGAGTCAGAGTCTATCCCTTCATAGTAGTTAACCTTATTTTTGGTATATACATATAAGTTGTTCTCTCCTTAAAATTTTGAGATACAGTTTCTTCTAATAGACCAAAATATACCCTAAATCTCTAGTGTATGGCTTTGTTCTACTCTCCTGTCTGATCACATTCTCTCCCCCCACCTTTTTTTAAATTTCTCTTCTTTCTTTTTTCAACCAACTTCTTATCTTATCAATTCCTTTTATAAAATCTTTTATAATTTTCATCTTTACAGTCATATTCCATCCCTTCATCGTATTTACCCTTATTTTTGTACATATATAAGTTGCTTTCTTTAAAATTTTGGGAAGCAGTTTCTTCCAGCAGAACAAAATATGCCCAAAATCTAGTCTGTGCACCAGCCTGATCTTATTTGAACATATTTGATCATATTCTGTTTTTTTTTAATCTTTTTCTTTTTCTTTAATTTTCCTTTTTTCATTCTTTCCCTTTCTTTCCCCCCAGTTTCAGGACTCTTCTGATATGCTTAGTGTATATTTTTCTGGGGTTACTGGGGTTACTCTGTTACCATTTTGTTCTCTCAGTCATGTATTCTCCTCTGGACTAAATGACAAGACAGAAAAGATCACCTCAGAAAAAAGAAAAAGAGGCAGTACGACTGCCAGGGACCTAATCAATACGGACCTTAGCACGATGTCGGAAGTAGAGTTCAGAATGAGGATTTTAAAGATACTAGCTGGGCTTGAAAAAAGCACGGAAGGTATTAGAGAAACCCTTTCTGGAGAAATAAAAGAGCTAAAATCTAACCAAGTCAAAATCAAAAAGGCTATTAATGAGGTGCAATCAAACATGGAGACTCTAACTGCTAGGATAAATGAGGCAGAAGAGAGAATTTTAAAAATTCATGGAAACCAATGAAAATGAAAACACAACTGTTCAAAATCTTTGGGATGCAGCAAAGGCAGTCCTAAGAGGAAAGTATATAGCAATACAAGCCTTTCTCAAGAAACAAGAAAGGTCTCAAATACACAACCTAACCCCACACCTAAAGGAGCTGGAGAAAGAACAGCAAGTAAAGCCTAAGCCCAGCAGGAGAAGAGAAATAATAAAGATCAGAGCAGAAATCAATGAAATAGAAACCAAAAGAACAGTAGAACAGATCAATGAAACTAGAGCTTGTTCTTTGAAAGAATTAACAATATTGATAAACCCCTGGCCAGACTTATCAAAAAGAAAAGAGAAATGCCCCAAATCAACAAAATCATGAATGAAAGAGGATAGATCACAACCAACACCAAAGCAATACAAACAATTATAAGAACATATTATGAGCGACTCTATGCCAGCAAATTAGATAATCTGGAAGAAATGGATGCACTCCTAGAGCTGTATCAACTACCAAAACTGAACCAGGAAGAAATAGAAAACCTGAACAGACCTATAACCACTGAGGAAATTGAAGCAGTCATCCAAAATCTCCCAACAAACAAAAGCCCAGGGCCATTTGGCTTCCCAGGGGAATTCTACCAAGCATTTAAAGAAGAATTAATACCTATCCTTCTGAAACTGTTCCAAAAAATAGAAATGGAAGGAAAACTTCCAAACTCCTTTTATGAGGCCACCATTACCTTGATCCCCAAACCAGACAAAGACCCCATCAAAAAGGAGAATTACATACCAATATCCTTGATGAACATGGATGCAAAAATTCCCACCAAAATACTAGCCAATAGGATCCAACAGTACATTAAAAGGATTATGCCCCACGACCAAGTGGATTTATCCCTGGGCTGCAAGGTTGGTTCAACATCCACAAATCAATCAATGTGATACAATACATTCAAAAAAGAAAGAACAAGAACCATATGATCCTCTCAATAGATGCAGAAAAAGCATTTGACAAAGGACAGCATCCTTTCTTGATCAAAACTCTTCAGAGTATAGGGATAGAGGGTATATCCCTCAATATCATAAAAGCCATCTCTGAAAAACCCACAGCGAATATCATTCTCAATGGGGAAAAACTGAGAGCTTTCCCCCTAAGGTCAGGAACACGGCAGGGATGTCCACTATCACCATTGCTATTCAACATAGTATCAGAAGTCCTAGTCACAGCAATCAGATAACAAAAAGAAATAAAAGGCATCTGAATCGGCAAAGAAGTCAAACTCTCACTCTTTGCAGATGGTATGATACTTTATGTGGAAAACCCAAAAGACTCCACCCCAAAACTGCTAGAACTCATACAGGAATTCAGTCAAGTAGCAGGATATAAAATCAATGCACAGAAATCAGTGGCATTCCTGTACACCAACAACAAGACAGAAGAAAGAGAAATTAAGGAGTCGATCCCATATACAACTGCACCCAAAACCATATGATACCTAGGAAAAAATCTAACCAAAGAGGCAAAGAATCTGTAGTCAAAAAACTATAAAATACTCAGGAAAGAAATTGAGGAAGACACAAAGAAATGGAAAAACGTTCCATGCTCATGGATTGTAAGAACAAATATTGTGAAGATGTCAATGCTACCTAGAGCAATCTACACATTTAATGCAATCCCCATCAAAATACCATCCAGTTTTTTCAAAGAAATGGAACAAATAATCCTAAAATTTGTGTGGAACCAGAAAAGACCCCGAATAGCCAGAGGAATGTTGAAAAAGAAAAGCAAAGCTGGTGGCATCACAGTTCTGGACTTCCAGCTCTATTACAAAGCTGTCATCATCAAGACACTATGGTACTGGCACAAAAGCAGACACATAGAGCAATGGAACAGAATAGAGAGCCCAGAAATAGACCCTGAACTCTATGGTCAACTAATCTTCAACAAAGCAGGAAAGAATGTCCAATGGAAAAAAGACAGTCTCTTCAACAAACGGTGTTGGGAAAATTGGACAGCCACATGCAGAAGAATGAAACTGGACCATTTCCTTACACCACACACAAAAATAGACTCCAAATGGTTGAAAGACCTCAATGTGAGACAGGAGTCCATCAAAATCCTAAAGGAGAACACAGGCAGCAACCTCTTCGACCTCAGCCGCAGCAACTTCTTCCTAGAAACATCACCAAAGGCAAGGGAAGCAAGGGCAAAAATGAACTACTGGGACCTCATGAAGATAAAAAGCTTTTGCACAGCAAAAGAAACAGTCCACAAAACCAAAAGACAACTGAAAGAATGGGAGAAGATATTTGCAAATGACATATCAGATAAAGGGCTAGTATCTAAAATCTATAAAGAACTTATCAAACTCAACACCCAAAGAACAAATGATCCAATCAAGAAATGGGCAGAAGACGTGAACAGACATTTTTCCAAAGAAGACATCCAAATGGCCAACAGACACATGAAAAAGTGCTCAACATCGCTCGGCAACAGGAAAATCCAAATCAAAACCTCAATGAGATACCACCTCACACCAGTCAGAATCGCTAAAATTAACAAGACAGGAAACGACAGATGTTGGCAGGGATGCGGAGAAAGGGGAACCCTCCTACACTGTTGGTGGGAATGCAGGCTGGTGCAGCCACTCTGGAAAACAGTACGGCGTTTCCTCAAAAAGTTGAAAATAGAGCTACCCTATGATCCAGCAATTGCACTACTGGGTATTTACCCCAAAGATGCAAATGTAGGATCCGAAGGGGTACATGCACCCCAATGTTTATAGCAGCAATGTCCACAGTAGCCTAACTGTGGAAAGAGCCATGATGTCCATCAACAGATGAATGGGTAAAGAGGAGGTGGTATATATACAATGGAATATTATGCAGCCATCAAAAGGAATGAAATCTTACCATTTGCAAAGACATGGATAGAACTGGAGGGTGTTATGCTGAGTGAAATAAGTCAATCAGAGAAAGACATGTATCATATGACCTCACTGATTTGAGGAATTCTTAATCTCAGGAAACAAACTGAGGGTTGCTGGAGAGGTGGGGGTGGGAGGGATGGGGTGGCTGGGTGATAGGCATTGGGGAGGGTATGTGTTGGTGATTGCTTTGAATTGTGTAATGCTGTTGAATCACAGAATTGTACCTCTGAAACTAATAATATATTTTATGTTAAAAAAAAAAAGAAGATACTAGGAAGGGAAAAAATGAACGGGGGGAATCAGAGGGGGAGATGAACCATGGGAGACTATGGACTCTGAGAAACAAACTGAGGGTTCTCGAGGGGAAGGGGGTGGGTGGATGGGTTAGCCTGGTGATGGGTATTAAAGAGGGCATGTACCGAATGGAGCACTGGGTGTTATATGCAAACAATGAATCATGGAACACTACATCAAAAACAAATGATGTAATGTATGGTGATTAACATAACATAATAAAAAAAAAGAAAGAAAAAAGAAAAAGAAAATCCTGTTCGAATCTCAAGTTTGCTACTTTATTAGCTGTATGATCACAGGCAAATTCTTATCTTTCTTAACCTAATGTGTAAAATAACAACAGTTAGTTTATTAGATTATTATGAGAATTAAACAAAGTAAATGTTAAAATGGTTAGTATAGTGACTAACAACTTAGCAGATCCTCAATAAATATTTTTGTTATCTTGAAAAAAAAAGGAACACCCATGAAATATTTGGGACATAGTTATATTAAAAAATGATTATCGATTATCGTTTATCTGAAATCAAAATTGAACTGGTGTGGACTATTTTTATTTGTTAAGTCTGGCACTCTAACCTGGAGCTCCTAGTTGCAGGACTCTCTAAACCTATGCAGGGTCACTTACATCCCTTCCAGCCTCGGTTCAAGAGTCTGCCTCAGATCATGGATTTGCAAAAACAGAAGTGCCCTTGAAAGCACTGGAGCTCCTTGTTGGTGTCACAACTGGAGCACCTGGGGTCTTGAATTCTACTATGCATGGAACTGAGGAAGCCTTGCCCACGGCCTCCTCCAGAGTGCATGGTGGGTCTCTAGCTGCAGCCCGGAGCCCTTTCTGTAGCAGTCCAGGCCCTCCCTGGCAACATTTCTCTGTCTCAACCCTCTCGTCCTCCCTCAAAAACATCACCATGAACACTGGGCACTGGAGCAAAAAAAGCCTCTATGAAATATCAACACCTAGAAGGCAAAATTGTCTTCAAATTTAGCAGAGCAAAGAACTCTTCCTTTTATAACTTTATACCTGCCATCTATGTGTATCACATTCCAAGGACATGTGCTTTTGGCTCAGTGAATTTCTCATTATTCAGTAAAACATGAAGCCAAAGAAGCCCCCTTGCCCACCCAGCTCTTGGTCTGAGGGCCAACTTTTCCTAGAGTTGAGCTTTTTGCTCTACAGACCTTGTGCAAAGCATCACTTTCCTCTCAGCTCCCAGCAGGCTGAGAGCAACCATGTTTCCTGTTCAGACTGTGCGTGGTGTTCACGACAGCCTGGGAGTTCACACAGTTGTGAGACCCAGAGGTCAAGTAAGTACCCAGGGCAAGGGTTTGGCACTGCAGCAGTCAGAGCATTCCTTCATCATCACCAGATGAGCCAGATATTCTCATAGGGGAAAAAAAAATCCCAGGCAGTTGATGTTCGGCTATGTTTGACTCTTGTGGATTCATCAGTGCTGCTCAACTCGCAGTGAGCCAGCAAAGGCTGACAGCTTTAAGAATGAAGTCTGGGTTTTCTTTCCCACCATATAAGGTCCTTGGTGAAGTCACAGTGACTTATTCTGGGAAAGAAGTCTTTGAAAAATTAGATTAATGCTAACATCTGCCAATTTTGGGGGGACTCCCCTCCTGGGGGAACTCCATTACAATAAAACACGTATCATGGTTTCCATATTGATGAGACATGACATTGACAGTCTAAGTTAGGAATGTGATCATTTGTATACTGAACTTCATTAGTGATGCAGGATGGATGTATAGTCTTGAGAGCTTTAACACATATTATGCTGTTTAATCCTTCAGGCAGGAGGCATTGCCTTCATTTCCTAGAAAGGGAAACTGAAGATCGACTTCACTCATCCCACTGAGCAGGTGGTAGGACTGGTTTTCTGCCCTTTACAAGACAGCTAGCTGGGGTCAGAGCTGTGCCACACAGTCACAAGTAAGAACACGGGTGGGATAGGACAACACCACAGTCAGAGCTTCCTATGTCCTGGACGTGTGTTTAACATGTTATTGAACATTTCACATCAGTGAGGCAGAAAGATGTCACAGATGTAAATGGAAAATGAACAAACACTTCACCCTGCTTACCTCTCTACCCCAAACACCTTCCCCCAAGCTCATGCCATGTCCCCCTGGTAATTTTCTGCCCGTGGTTTTCACCATTTACCCAGGCCAGGTAGCCTGCATTACAGCACAGGACATATCCTTTTGTTATTCATGCTTACTTGCCTGTCTTCCCAATCAGGCTAAGCTCCTGGGGATAAGAACCTAAAATGACATCACAGTGACCCAAGATCTAGCCTAGTGAATAAATGGGCCATCCAAAATGCATTTAGTTCAAAGCAAATGATACATTTAAGAGAGGTTATTCAGAGGCAATGAGCAGAACATAAAAGTAGCTGTAACGCTTATTAGTCTTTAAAAATACTTCATTTATAAAGATGTATAGAAACTAATAGTGATGATTTTTAATATTTGCTTCTTTAATATTCCCATATCCTAATTCTCATGACAAATATTCTAAATATTAAAACAAATTTAAGCTGAAAAATTTCTGTGACTGTTCTGTGCACTATTCAATCTTTATATGCACTAAAGGGTGAATTCAGATTTATCCTTTACCCTCTAACCTACTGACATCTCTGAGGATGCATAGGAGACTGGAGTTTCCAGTTCACCCCAAGGAATGTTGTTAGGGACTCAACACATCATCCATAGATGAAAGGATTTGGGGTCAGTCCTGACCACAGTGACTCAGGGGTAGACACATCCGGCTCCACTGAGAAACTCTAACCCCAAACTACAGCAGTGAATTAGGGCATCTGGACTCACCCAGAAGGGTGTGTGCATCCTCTGGGACCAGCCCAGCTGTCAGCAGTGATGGCACAGGTAATACAGGGCATTTTGAAGGCAGCCCTTCCTTCACTCAAAGGTCAAATCCCCAGCTTCCCTGTTGTTTTCTACCTTCATGTAACCAGAAAACCTCATCTTGCCTAGACCTTGGTTTTTTGGAAACAGCAAAATAATTGAATTGAATGCTTCACAGGCAGTATTTTCAACTGTGACAGGTTTCCCTCCTATGTGAACTGTATACATGACCTCTCCATTTTAATAACACCAAGCTTTTTGAGCACTCAGTATATGCCAGGTATTTATTATACATTTTCTCCTTAACCTTCCTGACAATCCCATGGGTTAAGTATTATTATTACCTCCCTTTAACAGGTGACAAAATAATGCTTCAAGAGGTTAAGGGACTTGCCCAGGGTAACAGGTGGCATGGCTGGCATTGAAGTATGTTTAAAAAGCAAACCGCAGTTTATCTAAGACCACACTGGCCAAAGCAAGAGATGTTACAGGCTGCAATAACCCTAGGGCATAAGTGATGTGCAGTGTCTCCCCCTCCTTCCTGGCCAGTTGCCAAATTTAATTTAGTTCCAGAGAGTCAATAAATTTATTATCTTAAAGGAAAATGAAAACATTCCAAAAGAACATTTGAGTATAATTTCAAGCTCAAAAGAACACAAAGATCACCTTACAAAGAAGTTCTATAATGAATAAACTCTTCGTGGGGGGTGGGGAGAAGCAGGAAAAATAAAGTTGGATTTCCTTGGGATCAGTTCAACTCTTTAATTCTGGCTCTCGGTTACTGACAAAACACTCTCCTGTGCAGCCCTTCACCTCTCAGTTTTCTCAAACAGGAAACTAGGGGAGTCTTTACCAAAATCGATATGTACTTTTTTCTAATGCACCTTTAGCTTTGCTGTTGTTCTTTCAAGAAATTTTTAGGAAAGAAAGAAAACTAAATTCTCTACAATTCAAGATTTTGTGATAGGTGCCTGCTGTCTTCCTGGCTTTCCTCTGTAAAGAACTTCAGAAGAATCAAAGGAACAATGCATTTTCAAAAGGAAGAAAGAGAAGAGAAAATTAAAGGAACAAATGAAGAACCTAAATGGAGAGTAATATTAGAAAATACATTAACAGGAGAAATAGTAAGTGTCCATTGCTGTCAACCTTCTATGATATTGAAGGTCTTAGCCACCTCTTCCTTCAGGCCATTGCTCCCCTGGTCATACCACACCCCAGCAACTGGCGTCTCTCTTGGCTCTTTCTGCCATGCTCTGCTTCCCTTCTCACACTGACCCTGGGAAATCTACCTCCAGCACAACAGCTTCATTTATCATTCACATACTGATGAGATCCTATTACCAGCTCAAACCTCTTTCTTAGGTTCCAGTCCTGAATCTCTAACTGTCTGCCTGGCATTCCCTCTCACGTGCTACACATATACCACAGCCGAAGATTTCCCAAACTAAAATCCTCATTTTTCACTCCTCCCAATCCACTTCTTTAATGACACTCTACTGTTCTCCATGTAAAGTTCAGTCTCCTGCACAGGACTGGAAATTTCCTCCTCACTTGTACCATGCTTCCCCTCCAGCTACGTCTCCCAACACTACCCTTCTATCCTGTACTGTCTTGTACTTAGACTGTCCTGTACTTAGACTAACTGCCACATGCCTGACATTGCATCATCTCAGCTGTTTATGTGCCATTTTCCCACTAGACTGTGGACCACTGGGAGCAGACGATATTTCTTATTCACTTTTTAATTCACAATGCCTCACACACCAGGAAATCATTACATATGGGTCACTTAAGCAAATGAGCAGTCTGTCTATTGCTGCAATGCAGGGAAGCTTAAAAGCAGCTCTCATATCCCTCCTGTGCACTGCAGATGGGGTTAAAGGGTTAGAGAAGATAGGGATGTTACATGCTCCACCACACTTCTCTGGGCTGCCTTCTCACCACTTCCACAACCTCCCACCAATCAAGAAACTGTATTTCTGAACTTTTAATAAACATTTTCATTTGGCATCCAAAGTATGGTAGTTTATTTCATGTGGAAAGCTATTGTGTTTCACACTTGTTGGTCCCCTTTGCCCTGACATGCAGGTAGACAAGAGAGAAGGAGGCAGGAAAGGCATCAACAGACTCCCAGGGAGGAGGGAGGAGAGGGGAAGGGTATCACAGAGGTTGTCGTGGAAGACTTTCTGGGGCCTGGCCTTGTGCCGCATGCTGGGGACATTTAAAAAAAAACTGGATGTGCAAGTGATTGCATGCATAACTGATTGCTAGTCTGGTTACAATTTTCTACAGAGAACCCACTTTGGATAGGGAATCATAGAAGTATCCTAGAATGTATGTCTAACACTGGGTTATTTGTTCCCCTAAAGGTTTTCCAAAGATCTTGAAAAGACTTGAAGCCATAGGATCAATATAGTGTTACTTCCTAGAGACGAGGTTACCTAATGATTAACCAACACAATAGGTAGCATAAAACAGTATTTTATAATGAAAAATAAATTTTTTATAATATCTGCTACCTTTAAAAGATAAAACAAAAGGTCTTCTAGACATTTTTGCCTTTGTACCTGGTCACCCAAGTTCAAGCTGCAGAACCCCAAATGCAGCTGGTGCATTCCTTCTCTGTCAATTGCATTCCTTCTCTGGAAGAGTTTAAGGAATATTACCCCAGGGATGAAGCTTTAATGTTGTGCCCCTTAGCACTTCCACATATTAGCACTTATGGTCATCCTCAAAATAATGGCGTTTGCTTCCTTTCCCAACCTGCTCAATGATCGATGACTCCGAATAAAAACAGAGGAAACTGGGAGGAATTCAAGGAGGAGATTTAAGGAAGAGAAGCACCTCTTACAATCATGTAAATTGTAAGATATTGAACAGAGCACAGGCTTTGGAGACAAGGAATTCTGCCTCTGCCACATGCACATGTGTGACCTTGCACAAGTGGGCCCCAATTAATTGAATCTGTTTAGAAAGATCAATTATGGGCCTAGCTCACAGTTGACCACCATGAAGTGGGAACTGGTAGAGATACTATCCTCATATAATTCTTCAAAAGGCTGACTCTTCTACCTACATACTAGATTCGCTGCCAAATTTGTAGTAAAAATGGAAAGGATAATGATTAAGAAAAAAAGGCCAATCTCCTTTAGTCCCCTTAATATCCAAATCTCCACTTCCTTTCTTGCATAGTGAAAAGATGCTGGAAGTCAACTTCCTATGCTGTAAAGTCTCTCTCAGTGTTGCACAAAAAGTTGGACACTGAGTGGGAGTGGACCTCTCCAGCTCTGACACTGCACTGGTCTGACTGCTCTGGCGAGCACCTGGAGGAGCCAGGGAGGAAGCAAGGGAAGGCAGTGCAACTGGGGGCAGCATGCAGAATACGTATGGAAATGGTCAAGCTAGGGCAATATCGTGTCACTTTTTGACGACTCTCTTGACCCAATTTGAAGCCACATATTTTGATTCTCCCCAGACTCTACCAATAGTCTACTCTTGACCAGAAGCCTTAACATAAACAGTTGATTAACACATATTTTGTGTATTTTATGTATTATATACTGTATTCTTATAATAAAGGAAGCTAGAGAAAAGAAATTATTAGGAAAATCATAAGGAAGAGAAAATACATTTACGGCACTGTACTGTATGTACTGAGAAAAATCTGTGTATCAGCGGCACCATGAAGTTCAAACCTATATTGTTCAAGGGTCACCTCTACAAGTCTTTGCCCAGATTTCCCTTTTCTCCCTCTGCCCCCTGACCAACCTCAGTGCACCCCCATGTCATGTTCTCTCCAGAACACTGTGAGTATAACAAATTACAAAACTGTAAAATTCCGGGTTCCTCTCTCTCAGTCAGCCTCTGGCCTCCCCACACCTCACCCGGAGTAAGATGCTGAACACAGGCAGGCATGCTCAGTGCCCTGGGCAGCTGCAGCCCAGGGAATTAGTGTCTCCAAAAGGATGTCCCCTCCTTGGCACCCATCACCCCTCTGCTACTAGGCAGGAGCCAAGAAGATTTTGCCTCTTGGGCATTAGTGAACAACCCATTTTCTTGATAAAGAAATGGCATCACTGTCCTATACTCTAGTGTAACAGTTGCTGTCTGTCTCATTCTTCAGAAAAAGCAGAGATCTCTTCCTACATTATTTCAAGTTGTCACTTAAATCTTGAGTTATAATATCATATTTCCAATGTCAGACTTCATCCCAGGGATGAAGCAAACTCCCAGGGATGGAGTAGCCCTGGGCTTTGAGTAAGAAACCTGAGCTTGCATCCTGAGATCTCCACTCAGGCACCAGGGGATCTGGGCCAGGTCACCTCCAAGCCTTGAGGTTTTGTTTCCATGTTTCTAAAACATTACCAGTATAGCCTGCCAAACAGACATCAAGACAAAAAAAAATAATAATTGGGAATACTTCTCATCCACTGACAGTTCTAAGCTCCCAAAGGCATCATATCTGTATGCCAATGAAGGGCATTTTGTACTTGAGACCAGAGGTCACAAATAGAGTTATAAATGGAAATTGTAGATAATGTAGGGGTCTCATTCCCAATTAATTTCAGTGCTGGTTACCAAATAGTACACAAGTGTCCCTTCCTAAATCTAGAATTTGCCCTCATGTTGTCCTTTTCCCAGAATTCATCCTTCCATGTCTTGCTCTGTGTGCCTCTCTAATGTAAAAATATTTGGCAGCTTTTTCCAAAAAAGTTCAGCTGCCTAAAATCAAGAGTTTCTATAACTGAATCTTATGAAATCCCTTAAATAAAAATAATGATGAAAGGCTTTTGGGTAGAAAAGTTATATTGTGGAAAAACAATTTTGCTACTTATGTAGGTTTACTTTTGAATACCTAAATGTATGCCCAAAAATTTATATATTCTGAGATGCAGTTTTTCTTTGAAAAATCACTAAATTGTGCTAACAGTATTGGGTTTGGCTGATTGTGAGAATCTCCTTTTGAAGATGTAAAGCAGATTAGAATTTTCATACTCTGAGATGATGAGCTACATCCAAATCTGCTCAACCGGGAAGTCAGTGCTTTGCATAGAATCATGGCCATCTTACTTGAGGCAACAAATTTCTAGATAAATGAAGAACATCGTTTCAACAGAGAAATTGCTGCTCCAGATTGGATGAGTACTTTTCAAAATTCTGTTTCTATCTGTATATGAGTTAATCACAAGGGATTTATAGCATCACAAGTAATTTAAAGATCAATGAACAAAATAATTGAGTCTCAATTTAGTAAGAAAACGATCTCTGTTTTTAATATACCTTCATTTGTTTAGACAATAAATGACAGTGTTGAACTTAACATAAGCCTGGTTCTCCTGGAAAGCAATCCCTACAGACTTCTGTGTTCCGAGAAATGGATAACCACAAAGGATCTCCTGCTCTTCCATATCCTGAGATAAGACCCAGCTCCTCTCCTTATGACTCCCAAAGACTGTGGATGACTTTCTTTCCTACTTGCCTCTACAAATGCCCAGACCTCCTTGCTTTTCTGTGAAATGTTGTTCATTAGTGAACCTTCTCCCTATTGCCCTAGCCTGAGTAAAATCATCCGCTTAATTGTCCAGTGCATTTCATCTTTCACAGTTTGGGTGCCATGACTTGAATATGACTAGACTTTACTTGAACGATTTACCCCTCCTAGGTAAGGAGGCTCTCAGGCCTTGCTGTGCCTCATTCCTGACTGGTGATCCAGGGACCCAAAAGTGTGTTTAGTGCCCAATCCTGGGCTCAGGGTAGCAACAAAAAGGATTCACACCCACTGGGAAGAGAACAGCTCTTCAATATGGACCAGTGGGTTGTAATTCTATATTTACTCCTGATTCAGGCCTAAATTATAAATTGAAGCTATAAACTCTCTCTTTGTTGTATGTTTATGTACCTGTAAGATACATAATCAGAAAGGCCTTACCTCTCATTGTGTGAGTATGTGACGTTTCCCTACCTCCAGATGATATTGACAAATTAGATAATAAAATCTCTTAAATTATAGAAACTCTATTCTAATTAACTTAGAGATAAATAACTGCTTACACAAATTTAGTATTTCTAAAACTCTCAGAAATTAAGAAAATTGAACTTCCAATATTTTCAAGTGTTTTTTTAGTAAGTATTTTCACAGAAACTAATTCAAATGTCTTAATAATTCAAGCTCACATAATTTAGGTAATCTTTGGAAATTAAGACTAGTTTAATATTATTCATTTAATAAAAACTATGTCTTCAATGCTAAGTATAATACAAACTTTTGTTTTTATCCTACTTAGATATGTTCTTCCTAAACCTATACAGCTTTACTGATCAAATAAGCTAGCATTATTTTTACCAAATATTTAAGATAATGAAAAATGTAATTTGTGTTTAACCCAATCAGATCATTATTTTGACAAACTATTTCAACAATAATTATGTTTTGTATCTTTTGTAGCATGTCAGCTTGAAGATAATTTCCAAAATCTTTAGGTAACTTAAAACGTAGACTGATGCTAAATCAATTAATAAATATTCATTAGATGCCTAAGTTATTTCTAAGTAAAAGAATGTTGAAACATTAATTGTTTGGCATAATTTTAAGTTTATATATTTTTTTGCCTCTTATTTTCATTTGTACAGAAAAGCTATATATATTTAGGTCTGTTAATGAACGTTCATTTTTGCTACTTTGAGAAGTTGCAATATAAGGGATGTGTGTGGTCATAGAAAGTTGTGGGATGTATATTCATGAGCTCTCCTAGTCCGTTGCAAAATCTGCAGTGTGGCAGACACTTCACAATTATGTTTCCTAGTTTTCTCTGTGAAAAAGAAGTTACTTTGGTTAAAAGTTATAATCAATATATGTAAATAAGACTTTACTAAAAGCAATAAGGTAGAGAGGAACAACTTTGTATGCAAGGTATGCAGGATATTTTTTTTTAAAGGAAAAAAGAGAGTAGTTTCATCCTAAGGTAAAATGACTGGTTGTTCCAGAATGAGGAAAAGGAAAGTGTAGGATAAAACCTGAATGGTTATAGAAATCTGTGGTAGGTTCTCAAAAAGGGAGTTTTATTTGCAGTGGTCAAGCTGGATAAGTTTTAATGGGTTTACTTATAAAATTTCCAAAAAGAGTTTTTGTTCACATTTTTCTTGGACTATTGGTCAGCTCTTACTAAGAAATTGTAAAAGGCTCTCTTTTACCTTCTGAATAATCAGCCCATGAGGAAAAGATTCTGTCTTATCAGAATTTCCTTTGTTTTATGGTGACTTTATCATATCCTTAATTATATAAAAGACCAAGTATTCTCACTTTTGAAAGAGCTACAGTTCTTTACAGTCATATTACCTTGAATGTTTTTCTTTAAATCCTTTTCTTAACACTTTGGTTAAGTATAGACAAATACTGTTTCGGTAATCCATGATTATATCTCAGTCAGGAGTCCAAATCTTGTCATATGACAACTTCTGATACTTTGCCTTCCCAAAGTCAAATCTTAAATAATGTCTTTTGAACTGAAAACTGTCTTTGAGATTTCTAAGTAGGTCCTAGGAAAATTATAAAGAATTTTCTCTTTCCCCTTATCAAAAGAGAGGTACTGGAGATAATTAAGTTTATTTGACATGTAACTATTAAGTTATATGGGAAGTATTGTCAAATTAGAAGAAAGGCATCACCTTCCCCAGGTTAAATTTGTACGAGCAAAATGGAGTTAACATAAGTATTTCAGAAAGCGTGTGCTGCATGGAGAGTCCCTAGATATTTGTTGCTGACTTTGCTGTCCATATGTTCCTTACTCAGAGACCTGGTGCCACTATGCTAATCTTATACAACAGTATAGTGCAATCAGCCGTAAGTTCAGGTATTTTTTAAATCTCAACTTGGTGACAACTTTACTTCTTTAATTTGAATCTGGAATCTTCTAGGGCAGTGGTTTTCAACTGGGGCTCCATATCACTTGCGTATAGAGTTTTATTAATAGAGATGTCCAGGACCTGCTCCAGCCTTCCTCATTCTTCTTACTTGATATGCTTGATATATTTTATATAGTTTAATTATATATTTATTCTATATTATGACAGAATTATTATATGTTATGTCTGAAGATATTTTCTATATAAAGATTATGTTCAACCATCTTAATAAATTAGATGTAACAACCATGCTTCTTTGAAAATAGGGGTAATTGTGTTCATAGGTATTTCATTCAAGGTTTTTGGATTGACTTTCTGGTTTGTTTAGCAACAACCTAATTTCCTTGTCAGTTGTGTTATTCTTGTTATGAACACTCATCAGACCTTTCATTTTTAAAACTTATCAGCAATAAGTTAACCAACCACAGGCATCTTAAGTATTTTGTCATCTACAGATAGTTATTGTTTTACTCTGATACTATTCCAAAAGCTTTGCAATCAGCTACAGGTCAGACTGCCTCACCTTCTGTGAAGGACTGAGAGCCCCGTGCAGAAGACTATGCCAGCCCTTGGGTGTGGGTCTCTGATGGCACTGCTTAAACAACACCTGTGAACTGAGTCAGGATTTCCAGAACTGGAGTGGAGAAGTGGATGGGTTCATAAGATGGCAAACTCAAGATCCAGCAAAAAAGGAATTAATTACGTAAGAATGAACAAACTGATGAGTGTTGATTACAGGCCATTTGTTGTTTTGTTTTGTTTTGTTTTGTTTTGTTTTGTTTTGTAATGCTGTTATTTTAATCTTCTATTTTCTGGATACACAATGGAAGTCATTTTGCTTTCTTCTTATCTGTAATTCATAACAATTTAGTAGGCTCTACTGCTGTGAGCTTAAATGAAACATTTGTAAGTGATATCTTATTCCCCCTACCTGAGATTCTGAAACTCTTATTGAGTATTCTTACTTTCATGGTAATACAATTGTTTGTCTAAGTTCAACAAGAATCCTTCTTGTGATAGAACATAATTGGAAACTGGTTATAGAACCAAGGCCTTGCTTGAAATGTCATACCTGAGAATGGTGGTTATTTAATCAGACACAACCAGACACCTTTAAGGAAGTAGGAGTGACTTTATGGAGGTAGTGCTTACAAAACTGTCCTAGGAAAAGGGGTCTGGTACCTAGCATTCAGGTTCCTGGTCTTCCAGGTACCTAAGGAAGGTCATCCTGGCAGGCCCAGGAATCAGGGTATTTTCAGGGACCTTAAGAAGAGAATAACTCACCAGATCAGATTCTGGCCCAGATCATTGTCACCGGCCTCTACAAAACTCCAGACCCACTTCTCTTTCTTAGAGATGTCCTTCACAAATGAACCTTCTTCCTACTGCAGTCACCTCCTTAATTCTTCAGTGCCTTTTGTCTATCACAATAATATTAAGGGATTTTTAATTTACATAATATAAAAAAAGACATGAGAAAAGTAAAGTCATGAAGTTCTCTGTGCATAACCTTCCCATGCTATGATAGTTTTGCTTTACTGGTTGACAAGTTTTTCATCACATTCTGTGGTATTTTTATTGAAATAGTTTGTAAGTGTAGACACAGTTTGTGAACCCAGTAGTAGATATTCAATACATGTTAGTTCAGTCTGAGACCTTAAATCACAGGCCATATTTTATTCCTGTACTCCCCGCCCCCAAACACACACACAGGGTCTGGATAAGTGTTACACAAAGAAGGTTCTCTAGTGTCATAATTTGATTGTTTCAGCGGTTGGCAAATAATATTTCTTGATGACCAGTTTCCCAGGCTCTCTCAGTTTGTCTCAGGTTTGGACTTCTGTTTTGGACATACATAGGCTCTGGAAGGCCATCTCCTGGCTTTTAATCTGACCCCACAATGTAAAAAATCCAGCCAACCCTCAGGACCTGTATGCTGCCCACATGGGTCTTAAGCCCTCGAAATGTGGCTGATGTGAACAGGGACATGTTCTGGGTATCCAGATTGCAAAGACATACTATGGGAAAGAGAATGTAAAATACCTCCTTAATATCTTTATATTGTTTACATATTGATGGCTAATATTCCAGATATATTGTGATTAATAAAATACATCATTAAAATTAATTTTGCCTGCCCCTTTATTACTTCTTTGAAACATAACTACTAAAAAATTTAAAATTGTATATGTGGCTCACATTATATTTCCATTGGACAGCACTGTGAGTCTACACTCTATAAATGAGTCCCAATAAATGCAAAGTGAACTTTAAAGGGGTCTGTTTACATGGATCACAAAATTTCAAGGCATCTGTTCTCCCATCTCTTGTTATATGAGAGTCCCCAGAGCCAAAACTCTGAAGCAATGTCAGCTGAGCCCCAAACTCAAACACTGGACTGAAGCAGGAATTCCACCCCAGGTAATTCCCCAGCCTCCAGTGGTTGACAGAGATGTCAGCCAAGTGTCAGAGCTGTGACAGGCCACCGTCCTCTGACACCCCTGGGCACATGTGTGTTCCCAACAGCTCACCAGGCCAATGGCAGGCTGGTCTAGGACTACAGGTGCTTGGCCTAGAAGGCCCCTAGTTGTGGCTGCCAAAGGGCCAGACTCACAGGGGTCCAACAACCCAATGCCATCAGCTCTTGACTTCATGCCTCTATTTAAGGTCTTGCTTGGAAGGTCTTTTTTTTTTTTTTTTTTTTTTTTTTTATGTAGTGTTCCATGATTCATTGTTTGCATATAATTGTAAAGCCACAAGATACTCCTATAACTTTCATGGGAGAACCTCTGTTGTCATGTTTAATTCTGCCTACATTCTGACGTAAAAGATGCTGTTGGCTCAGCCAGCCTTCCCTCAAAGGTGAGAGCAGGAAAGGTTGTTCTAGGGGCAGCATGAGGAGCCCTGGGAGCCAGCAGAGCTCCTCAGCATCTGGGGTGCCTGAGGGGTGTGACGTTCATATCCTCCCTTCTTCCCCAAAGAGCAATAGCATGTGTCCAGTGATATTTTAGGTTTTCCTTTTGTATTTAAAAGGGTGTCCTGCATATCAACTTAGGCGTTGGCCTCTTCTCGGGCAGCCACTCAAGCATCCATTCCTACCAGGGCCAGGACCAGGGAAGCCTCCTGCAAGAGGACCCCAGAATCCGAACAGCACAGCAGCCCCATCTTGGACACCTGGGACTGTCTTCAAAACACAGTGGACATGTGTTTTGTAAGGTAATGAATAGGAACAAAAGAGGTAAAACAAACACAGTAATACCACTTTATTCAACTCAACAAATAAATACTATTTTAATTGCTACCAAATCCTAATGGGTTTAGCAACCATCAATTAAACAATCCATAAATTTTGGACAGAACTATCATTAATCTGAGTTTGCTAATAAAACTGTTTGTACAGAGCATAAATATCAATCCTCAAACTATAATACAGAGCATAAAAGTGGGCCTGAGAATCACTCCATGTGGCACAATTAACTACTGAGTTCTGTAGGGTGTATGCATACTACATGTTTTTGATAGAGAAATCCAAATATTTTCTTATTTTTCAGATTTATCTTCCTTATTACTTAACATTCTATTCTTGACATTCTCACTTTATCTTTTTTTAGGTATTAAAATGCTGGAAAATATTTATTGTCTTGTTTAAATCTTCCCTAGTTTTTATGATATATAGTTCCTACGTTAAAAGAAAAAAAAATAGCAAAAAAAAAAAAAAAAACAGAAAGTAGGGAACAGGGATGTGAGGTGGCCCAGCAGGGTCCTGGGCCAGGCCTGAAGGGTACAAGCAGATATCTGCCCAGCATGTTAGGGGGCTTAGCTGCATGGAGGCGGATTGAGTCAATAGTAAATATACTAGAGATATAAGAGCCAGGTTTTCCACTATCAGGCAAGTACTGACAAATACAGAAAAAAGGAAGGATAGAATGAATGCATGGTATTGGTCTGCAATGTGAAATACCAGTGTAAACTCACTGTTTTTGATATAAATTGGTAAATGTAGAAAAAGTATAAATGTGAATGTGTATGTAAGTATAGATGTGTGTATGTGTGTAGAGGTGTAGATATATAGCCTATATTCCCTAACACTATCTGCAAAAAAAGGGTCTGGAAACAGAGATTCCCCCTAGTAACAAGGACTACACCCAAATCCTTGGCCTTGGCTTCCAAATATAATTCTTCACCACTAAAAGGGACCAGGACTTCTTGAAGAAATGGCTGATTCAGGGCAGGGGCTGGGAAAGTGCCATATGAACCTAGAACATCTTGTTATGGCAGGAAGTAAGAATGTGCTCAAGAAATAATGGGGACATTTCAAAAGAACACAGAAACCTCATTGATGGGGCTCTCAGTGGCCAGATGTAGGACAATTTGCATATCAAAATAAATAGTGATAGCAATGAATTATAATCCATCAACTGAAACAGAAATCCACAAGATCTCACTTTAAGAATAAAAATACATACATGCATACACACATGAAAAAGAAGTTCTCTCTTTTAGTAGAATGCCAACTAATCGATGCAAAAAGCATTAAAAATCACATTTTGGCAATCATCTATTCTTCTGGCAAGAAACATCAATGGGTGAAGAATGAGATTTTAAATGTTTCAGTTATCACCACACCAAATGTTTATTGATTACAAAGAAAATTAAAAAATAGCTTTATAGTGGAGTAACCTGGCATATAGCATCTTAGTACTGTTATCAAATTTAATGTCACAAGTAATGAGAAAAATCAACATTGATTTTCCAACTGATGAGATGCAATGAGAAGAATACAGTATCACTTCTTTGCTATTCTGGTCATTATATATATAAACAGGAATCTACTCATGGGGAAATTTTGGATCATCCCAGATGGAGGGATATTCTACAAAATTATTAGCTAGTAATTTTTTTAAATGTCAAGGTCACAAAAACAAACAAACCAAAAACACAGAGAAACTGTTCCAGAGCAAAGAAGCCTAAAGAAGTATGATGAGCAGGTGCAATGTGTGTTCGTGGATTAGACCTTTTTCCTAAAGCTCATTACCATGGTAATTTGAGAAATCTGAATGGGATCTTGGTCCTACTCTTAATTTTTTTCTGTGAGTTCCAAATCATTTCTAAATAGTTCAAAAAAAACTCTCAATGCCCCTTCTCATTTTGCCTACAACTGATAAATTATTTTCTTGTATTTAAAGAGATAAAAATTATACCTCACAAATGTTTTTGAATGTGTGTACATGAAATAGACAGATAAATAGATAATGTCTTAAATTTCAGTTAAAATATATGTATATGGGGTTACCTGGGTGGCTCAGTTGGTTAAGTGTCCAACTCTTGATTTCGGCTCAGGTCATGATCTCACGGTTGTGAGATCCAGCCCCACATCAGGCTCCACACTGGGCACGGAACCTGCTTAAGAATCTCTCTCCCTCTTCCTCTACCCCTCCCCCTTCCTGCACTCTCTCCCTCTCTCTCTCTCAAATAAATAAATAAATCACACACACACACACACACACACACACACACACACACACACACACGTATATTACATCACAAACGTATATGACAACTTTCAGGTATATATTTTATCTATGGATTACAAAAATCTTTGGTCATGAATACAAACTCCTCCATATTTTACAGCAGTTTAAATTTCTATCTCCAATATAGCCTTCCAAAATCTACTGCTGAGCAGTAAATTAGAACTGCAAAAAATGGTGTTTCAAGAATCTGTGGGCTACAACCTCTTGGGAAGTATTACTCCCATTAAGCAGTGGTAGGGTTCTCTAGGGACTTCTGAAAGGATAATCTTAAATTTTAAAAAATATGTGTCAGAAAATTCTTAGTTCTCTTATTTATTTCGTCTTAAGGATGTAATCCTTAACTATTAATGTTGCCAGTGCCCTGGGCTCTCTGGCTCAATTATTCCCAGAGAGATGATTGTGTCCCTGAAATGCTTTAAGATTTCAAGCAAGAAAGTGTCTTGGTGCCCTCTTGGCTGTCAGAGCAGCCTGGGGACATGATTTTGTAGGTGAACTGGGGCTCATGTTTCACACAGAGGCCACAGGAGTGGGTCAGAACACAGTAGGGTTCCTAGCACATTCCTGGATGAATCATGTATACACTTTATGTCATCAGACTCAAAATTTTTGCAGAACCATTTCTTTCCTACCCCATTAACCTTTCTAAAAAGTCATTTCTGGGATATTTAATACTAACAAAGTCCTCAGAACATTTTAGTAAATAAACAAATCATTATAATTTTCTTTTGATTAACTTAAAGGTACAAAAAGAGTAAAGAATGTGCCCAAAATGCTAAGCATAGCTACTTCACCAGACTTTTAAAATCTTCATTTTCACTCTTTTTCTAAAGCTGCCCAGTCCTTGAACTTATACTCCTAATTTCTAAGATTTACCAAACTCTGTGAGAGTTGTAACTGTTGTAACTGTTGTCTATTGAATAAAACAGTTAAGAATGAGCAGAGGGGTGGTTTGTGGAAGGAAGCACTCTAGCAAAGTAGCTCAACCAGATGACATCTGAGAGGGATCTTTGTAAAGCGAAGACCATGGCCGATCTGTGATGGACTGGCACTTCCAAATTCTGAACCTGGCATCTTAGACTACCAGGGTCAGTGCACAGCTGGACAATTGAACATGCCCCCAAACTCGAGATGGGCTGAGGGTGCAGCATTTCCCTCTGGCTACTCCTTACACAGATGTCTGCCTACAGTAAGTACCAGCACAACACTTTAACCTCTCTCTGAGAAAGAGATATGTGTCCCCAATATTATCATAACCAATATTTTTTATTCTTCCCCCAAACACCTTGTTCTAAACCCTGGATATTGGTGTCAGTTGTGAACCAGTTGAGGTCAGTGATTAGGGAATGAGAAAAAGCAGGGCCCACTGTGTTTCTCCCTTGGATTTGTTTACCAGATTCCCTTAGCTACTCTGCAGACTTCAGGGTTTTGCAATCTCATTTTGAAAGGCTTGAATGAAGTCTTTATATGTAATTCAGTCATTTCAGGGTTGGGTCTGGTCCATGGGCCTGGATATTTATTTACACATCTTGACCCAAGGTTAGCTCATTTTAATGGCTGTAACTGTGATTTCTTCTTCAGAGCCCTCCTCTGTGCAACTGAGCACACCCTGTGACATGGACAAACATTCACAAGAAAACCAAAAATCAATTTCACACAAAGCGCCTTTAAACAAAATCCACATCCCTGCATCTGAACAAAAACAGTTTATCTCCTTGAAAGTGGTGTGATGAACAAGAGGGCTCCTTGATGAGGAGCCACCCGCCCAATGGTCTAAGCAGCCTGGAAAGGTTCAGCTGGACCCCACTACTTCCAGGCCTCTCCCAACATGCTCCTTCTACAAGGGAAGGAGCCTGGGAAATGAGCTTCCTGGAGAACAGGCTAGGTGAAGGAGCCTGCTCTGGATGCCAGGATGAATCTGCCCCAAGGAGAGGTCTGCTGCTGAGGCCAAACTTGCCCAGATCCCCTTCTCCTTCTTTCCCTCTTTGCTTGTTTTCAGTCCAGCTGGGCATTCACTGCCAGGCATTATGTTTTGTTTTGTTTTTTGCTCTTTCTCAATTGTAAAGTCGATTCAAAGGTCGCAGATCAGACACTGTGCAGACACGGAGGGTTTGCTTCATCTCTAACCACACACAGATTTCCTTGTGAAAGTAGGGGGTATACCGTATGGTCCTCAAGAAAACACACACAGGCTTATCACTCTCAAAAGTGAGGCTAGAGACTTGGAAAAGGCAAAGCTCATACCACATTAAACTAGAAGGGCAGGATAGGAAAGATGGCTTCTCCTATTTTCTTCACTAGAGATCTTTGTGGTGATGAAAGTACCTAATGGGTTGATGGCAGGACAGACACAACATGAAGGACCAGTGGTGCCGGTCACACAAGATGGAAAGAGACACGGTCAGCATTTGCACTTCTCACCATTGTAAATATAAGAAAGAGGACTTTAATTTTTTTTAATTTTATTTTATTATGTTATGTTAGTAACCATACAGTACATTATTAGTTTTTTTTTATTTATTTATTTGAGAGAGAGAATGAGAGAGAGAGAGAGAGAGAGAGAGCACACGAGATGGGGGAGGGTCCGAGGGAGAAGCAGACTCCCCGCCGAGCAGGGAGCCCGATGCGGGACTCAATCCCAGGACTCCAGGATCATGACCTGAGCCGAAGGCAGTCGCTGAACCAACTGAGCCACCCAGGCGCCCAGTACATTATTAGTTTTTGATGTAGTGTCCCATGATTCATTGTTTGCTTATAACACCCTGTGCTCCATTCAGTACGTGCCCTCTTTAATACCCATCACCAGGCTAACCCATCCCTCCCCCCCTCCCCTCTAGAACCCTCAATTTGTTTCTCAGAGTCCATAGTCTCTCATGGTTCTTCTCCCCCTCCGATTCCCCCCCCCTTCATTTTTCCCTTCCTACAGTCTTCTTTTTTTTTTTTAACATATAATGTATTATTTGTTTCAGAGGTACAGGTCTGTGATTCATCAGCCTTACACAATTCACAGTGCTCACCATAGCACATACCCTCCCCAATGTCTATCACCCAGCCACCCCATCTCTCCCACCCCCCCAACCACTCCAGCAACCCTCAGTTTGTTTCCTGAGATTAAGAATTCCTCATATCAGTGAGATCATATGATACATGTCTTTCTCTGATTGACTTATTTTGCTTAGCGTAATACTCTCTAGTTCCACCCATGTCATACCCTCTAGTTCCATCCATGTCATTGCAAATGGAAAGATTTCATGCTTTTTGATGGCTGCATGATATTCCATTATATATATATACCACATCTTCTTTATCCATTCATCTGTTGATGGACATCTTGGATCTTTCCATAGTTTGGCTATTGTGGACATTGCTGCTATAAACATCAGGGTGCACCTTTGGATCACTACATGTGCAATTGCTGGGTCGTATGGTAGCTCTATTTTCAACTTTTTGAGGAACCTCCATACCATTTTCCAGAGTGGCTGCACCAGCCTGCATTTCCACCAACAGTGTAGGAGGCTTCCCCTTTCTCCACAACCTTGCCAACATCTGTCATTTCCTGACTTGTTAATTTTAGCCATTCTGACTGGTGTGAGGTGGTATCTCATTGAGGTTTTGATTTGGATTTACCTGATGCTGAGCAATATTGAGTAGTTTTTCATGTATCTGTTGGCCATTTGGATGTCTTCTTTGGAAAAATGTCTGTTCACGTCTTCTGCCCATTTCTTGATTGGATCATTTGTTCTTTGGGTGTTGAGTTTGATAAGTTCTTTAGAGATTTTGGATACTAGCCCTTTATCTGATATGTCATTTGCAAATATCTTCTCCCATTCTGTCGGTTGTCTTTTGGTTTTGTGGACTGTTTCCTTTGCTGTGCAAAAGCTTTTTATCTTGATGAAGTCCCAATAGTTCAGTTTTGCCCTTGCTTCCCTTGCCTTTGGTGATGTTTCTAGGAAGAAGTTGCTGCATCTGAGGTCAAAGAGGTCGCTGCCTGTGTTCTCCTCTAGAATTTTGATGGACTCCCGTCTCATATTTAGGTCTTTCATCCATTTTGAGTCTATTTTTGTGTGTGGTGTAAGGAAATGGTCCAATTTCATTCTTCTGCATGTGGCTGTCCAGTTTTCCCAACACCATTTCTCGAAGAGACTGTCTTTTTTCCATTGGACATTCTTTCCTGCTTTGTTGAAGATTAGCTGACCATAGAGTTGAGGGTCCATTTCTGGGCTCTTTCTTCTGTTCCATTGACTTTAATTACTTTACTCTCCACCTAAGCAATCTTACCCACTCATGGTGTTATTTACACAGATCAAGAACTCCCGAATATGAGACTATCTCTTATGTTTGAATGCTGAGCACCAGGACCACATTCACAACTGCTTACTGGACACTTAGCTGTCCTACATGCATCTCAGACTTGCCATGTCCCCGCCCATATGTCCAATCCTTCCAAAGACTTTCCTGACATTTCCCTTCAGGATTCCCTGATCCCTGCCTCCCCCATCCAAACCAGCACCAAATCCTCACAGGTGTACCTCTGAGAAAAGCTCACACCTGGTCCAGGTGTCCATGCCCTGCCCACTGAAATGGACTCTCAGATGTCTCTTGTCGGCCACATTCTGACCCACCCCACTTGCCCTGACTGCAGCCTTAGGGAGAGTCAAGTGCAGTCCTTGATGGGGCCACCCCTTCTCACCTTCTGATCCTTCTGGCCTGGCTGGCTTGCAGTTTTGCCTCCACCCCACACACTCTCACCAGGCCCTTATATCCAGCCACTGCACGATGCTGTCCAGTACCCGGTCCCTAATGTCTGGCACAAAACCTGCCATATAACCTGTACTCAACAAGTACTTGTCAAATAAACACAGGCATGAGTGACAGAAAGATGCTGTAGAAAGAACGGGAAACATACTAGATTTTAGGTCACTGTTTTAGGTCAATATCTTCTTAGGTTTGAGTAAACATATACAAAAAAAGGCTAAAAAACATTCCACAGATTAGAAAGCAAAAGGAATGCAGGCATATATTAATTTCGTTGTCATTGTCATTTCCAGCTGACTTGTGGCTTCATCCTGGAGACGGTTTGAGTTATGGCGTGCTGTTGGCTGCCCGGGGACAGTGAAGGAGAATGCAGCTGCGCCTCAGGAGCAGAGCAGGGGTGGACGTGGCATTAGATGAGTCTCCATGCATTCTGCCTAGCTCCCTCATGAGAATGTAGGCATAGAGCTACACATCATCTCCAAAATGCCACTAAGTGTCCTTTTACAACTCATAAAGTCCAAAAGGAAATAGAAACAAGTCGAATTCCACAGACCTGAGAAGCATTTAGGCTTTTTAAACTCGTGATTGGTCCGCTACTTATGATCCCGGCTGATAGTCGGTATTTAAATGATAATGTCAAAGAGGGAAAATCCTGGGGAAAGCAGCATCAGCAGCAGAATCCAGCAGTGTCAGAAAAGGACCAACTTTCTTTTCAATGCCTTTTCACTATGGTTTTAATGCTCTTCTTTCCCCTCTACATTCCCCTGTTTGCCCCTCTCCCTGTATGTATTCTCTGTTGTGTTGGAGAGGGTCTGATACCAACTTACAATGGAGAACAATGCCCTGCCAGCACTCTATTCTGCAGTGTTCATAGGGACAAGGTCTCTGCTTCACTCGAGCATCAGTAATGGATCAGGCAGCAGGAAAAGATGGTGATGCACATTCATATGCTTCCCAAGATTGCTTCCTTCCTCAAGAGAGGAATCCTGTTGGTGAAGCCACTTAATTACACCCTCTCAGATAAAACAGAGACATGAGTTTCCCTGAGCACCATCGTGTTGTTCTACGTCACTGTTCATTTTTGGTGTTTCAGCAGGTGACAAACACCTTCCTTTTTAGAATCAAGCATTACCCAAAGTTTCTAAACTAACCATTGGAGAGAATACCTACCACCAAAGTGTATAGAATCCCAGGACTATAAAAACTCCTCTGTCTCAGAATAAATAAAACACTGGAGAACTCAAGCCCAAGTACATTTATAAACAAGGCTGCAGGGTTGCCAGAAAACTCACCAAGTCCTACTCACTCTCTATACTGCATCCACTCGCCAGGTGTTGAATGGACTCAGAGTCATGGATCTTGGCTGGAAAACAAGCCAGAGTCTACAATCCTGTCCCCCCATACCCCTGCCCCAGCCTTCCATGTACATGTAATGTACCAAATGTGAGTATGGGATATTGGGCCTCATCCATAACACATGACTATGGTTCTCTTCCACTCCAGTCCTTTGCCTCTGCCTCATGAAAACTTGTAGGTATATTTTGTAAATTTGAGAAATGGTACAGTCCACAGTCCCTGATCTTCCGCTGCCCTAGACAAGTTGGTGATGGAAAATCTGCAGCATTCCTGTAAGGCCTGCAAAGTGAGACTGTACAGTTCCAAGAGAAAGTCATGGGTAGAGTGTGCTTCCCTCAGGGGACGGTCCAAAACCACTCTTACAACTCACTTGCCTTGACAGAGGAACCTTGACAGAGAGAAATTCTAAAGTGGTGACATAAAAGTTGTGTAGTCCTTAACTATGTAACTCATACAAATATATCAGTTAGAGGTGGCTTTCAGCTATACACAAAGTGATTTAAGAAAGACCACTTAAAGCAAAGAGAGTGTCTTCTTTCCACATGATAACCAGTCTGGAGGCAAGTGGCTCCAGGGCCAGGGCAGCAGCTTGGAGCAGCGAGAGTCTAGGTTCTTTTGGTCTTCTCCTCAGTCACCCTAGGAGACCATTTTCACAGACTTGGCTGGCTCCCATCCTACCCTCAGTCCTGAACTGTGACTCCCTATTTCAGGAAGGAGGGGAGGAAGGAAGACAAAAGGCATGTTCCAGCCTTCTGTATCTCTTTGAAGGAGCTTTCCCAAAACCTCAGTCAACTGACATCTGCCATATCTCATGGCCAGGACTGTCCTGAGGTAACCCCTCAGCAAGGCCTGTTGGGAAAAGTAGTTTAGTTTAGCCGAGCTAATTGTCACTCGCAATAAGATTGGAGTTCTGTTAAGTAAAGAAGAGAGTTTAGGCAACTGGCACAAGTCAACATGAACGTTCACACACAAACATGCAGGCATCTAGTACCAACTCAGAGGTCCAAATAAGATTCTGAGGAACCCACAACTGTGTGCCTGACCTTCGAATGAACAGGCAGCCTATGTATCAGTTCACGATGCCAGATTTCATGATTATGTGCTCACTTCAGTTGGTCATGTTGCAAATATAACCTCTCAGTCATTTGGAAGATCAGAAGAAATGATCCAGTCAAGGGTCCACATGTTATTCTTCAGAGCTGTAAGAACAACCCTCAAAGGAAATGTGAAAAATAAAAATATCCGATAGGAATTATATTTTTGTGATTAAAAGACCCATTGCAAGTTACAAATAGTATAAAGCAGAGACATATGATAAGCATAAAGAACAGTTCTCTGTGGTTGTCTTTAAAGTTCTTGCTACCTAAAGAAGGGCAATATGGTGGCATAAACGAACAACAGGCTTCAGTTAGAGTACAGTTGGCTTCAAATCCCACCTCTGTTAATTCCTAACTTGGTAGACCTGTCTAAATTTCAGTGCCCGCCTCTAAACTGTGGATAACATATAAATACAGAGGTTTTGCATATAAAGTAAAGGCCCAGCTAATTTAAATAGTATTTGTTAAGGTCATTGACAAATTTGGTTTCTGTTTAATCAGATTGAATTAAGTAGTTTAATCAATTGACTCTACTATGAAAAATTAAAACCATAGCACTGTTCCCTGCAGCAGGGGAAAAGAGGCATATAAAAGGAAGTTTTGGATACAGACTATTTAACCACAATTCTAATAGTACAATTGTGGGGGTTGTGTTTTATTTTTAAGAAGCAGAGATAATTATTTCTCAAGGTGAGAATGGTCAGTGTTTCATTTTCCCAGGAACTGCTTTGGAGAAACCATTGGGAAACAAATTCCATTCTGTTTTTCCTTTGCAACTACAGACAGGAGAATCCGCATTGGATTAACACCATTGAGCCTCCACGCAGGTCCGGCTGTGCTGTAAGTCTGGGTTGAACTCCCAGGGCTGCTGTCTGGAACGACAAGCTGAGGAGCCATCAGAGCTATTTCCTGGCCTGGACACTGAGCCAAGGAGCAGGAGACAGGGAGGTAAAAACAAAACCTGAATCCAAAGGCTTTGTCACTTTTCAAAGCTGCCTGAAATCTCCTTAGTTCTTTGTTGCTGGTTGTGCTAATGACATGCCATGATTTGGAATTTGACTCATAACCACTGTAACACAGAATCTTCATCTTAAAAAGTCATCTTCATTGGCAAAATAAATTAATGAGTAAAAAATAAAAATATCTATTCTTAATTTTCAAAAGAGCTAAAACAAAACAAACCAAAAAAAAAAAAAAAAAAAAAAAGACTGGGGTGGGAGGGTTTGGACACAGATTCCCAGCTTCTAGGAACACAGAGTATCTTACACAGACCAAGTTTCCCTTCCTCACAGGGGATGCTGGGACTGAAACTATCTCCTTTCCCATTTAACTTATGCTTTCCTTGCTTCTCAGGCAGTCAGTTCACAGAGCATGCCAAACCCTGCAGTGGGGCCGCGGGCAGCAAACCCTCCCCTCACTGCAGTAATACACAGGGACAAAGGACGCCAGATGGAGAAAAGCATTTATTTTTATAGTATCACTTCCTTACTTCCCCAAATGATAACTGTTTGGATTACTTATTATTAAATCAGAAGGGGCAGAAACCTCAAATCTAATTTGGTTTTCACTATTTGCACCACTATTTGTTTATCTTTCATTCATTACTTAGCTTGGGAAATTATAAAAAAAAAAAAAACTTGGCCATTCATTCCACTTTGTGTCTAGAAGTTTTAAATCTGCTGCTTCTCAGCTGCAGTCCTTCTGTCTCAGCTACTTGCACTATTGAAATATAAAGAGGCCAGAAGGCTTATGTTTCTCTACAAATACTCTAAAATGCAGAGGGAAAGAGCCCCTAAGTAAGACACACAAGAAATCATTCCACATATGACTACACCATCTAGCCCACATAGCAGGAGGCCTCCATGGGAGTCAGGGCAGGAGCTCCTGGTGAAGGAGACCACAATGAGCAGTGACAAAGACATGGTCCAAACATTCATTCACTGTAACATGCTTAAGAGACTTCAAGAGCATCAGGAAAAGGTAAAGAGACTGACCTAGCCCAGGCTGGAGAAGACAAAGATGGTGTAATCCTCAGGAGGAGAAAATATCAATAGGGCTTGCATGGCTCCCAATAGGACAGCTGAATTTGCGAGCTGAGAAATGGAGTACCAGGACTTCAGAATGTACAGAAGTGCAGGGAGGCTCTGTGTGATCAGCTGGGGACAACGCTGATTCCTATCAACGCACTGCAATCCCATGCCATCCTGCATGGTATCTCTCCACGCCTACAGCTCCTACCCTGAATTGTGTCAGCCATACAATCCTTTACCAACAAGAAAACATATATATTTGATCTCCACACTCACATGGTCCAAGCAGCACTCAGCATCTTTCTCTAACATCAGCCAATGACCCTTTCTAGAAAATATTCTGGTAGCATCTCTGTGTTACGTCTTTCCTTCACTTTTCATTTCCAATCTATCCTTTCTACTCAACCCAAGGAATGCTTTCTTCAAATGAGGTCTGAAATTTGCCAGTTCTTTCCATCTTCACAGCTGACCAACTGGTCCAGGGCCTCATGCCTTGATGGCAGCCCAAGGCATCAGGAAGAGCATGGGCTCCAGGGTGGAGTGAACAAGTCTCCATCTCCTTATTCCCTGTGTGACCTTTGTTGAGAGGTTTAGTTCTTTGAGGTTGCTTACTCATCTGAAAAAGCTTTTGCACAACAAAGGAAACCATCAACAAAATGAAAAAGCAACCTACCTAATGGGAAGAGGTATTTACAAATGATATATCTGGAACGGAGTTAATATCCAAAATATATAAAGAACTCATACAACACAACAGCAAAAAAAAAATCCAATTAAAAAATAAGTAGAGATCTGAACAAGCATTTTTCAACAAAAGATATACTGATGGCCAACAGGCACATGAACAGATGCTCAAATATCACGAATTATCAGGGAAATAAAAAACTCACAATAGGATATTACACTCACACTTGTCAAAACATCTATTATCAAAAAGACAAGAAATAACAAGTGTTGGCAAGGATGTAGAGAAGAGGAAATACTTGTGCACTGTTGATGAAAATATAAGTTGGTGTGGTCACTGTAGAAAACAGTATGAAAATTCCTCAAGAAATTAAAAATAGAACTATTATACAATAGAGAAATTTCACTTCTGGGTATTTACCCAAAGAAAATAAAAACGTGAATTCAGAAAGATATATCACCCCTGTGTTCATTGAAACAATATTTATGGTAATCAATATATGGAAGCAATGTCTGTCCATTGATAGATGAATGGATAAGATATGGTATACACACACACACAAACACACACAATGAAATATTACTCGGTCATAAAAAAGAATAAAATCTTTCCATTTGCTACAGTATGGATGGATCTAGAGGGTATTATGCTGAAATAAGTCAGACAGAGACAGAAAAATACCATATGATTTTACATATTTGTAGAATCTAAAAAGAAAAACAAATGAACAAACAAACACTCTTAAATACAGGAAACAAACAGGTGATTGCCAGAGGAGAGAGGCATGGAAGATGGGCAAAACAGGTGAAGGGGATTCAGAGGTACAAACTTCCAATTATAAAATAAATAAGTCATGATGATGAAAAGTACAACATGGAGAATATAGTTAATAATATTGTAATAACATTGTGTAGTGACTACCCTTATCATGGTAATCATTTTGCAATGTGTATCAATGTCAAATCACTATGTTGTCACCTAAAACTAATACAGTATTGTATGTCAACTTTACTTCAATGATAGATGATAGAGATGATAGATGATAGATAGATAGATAGATAGATATAGATAGATAGATAGATAGATGATAGATAGATAATAGATAGATGATAGATAGATAGATAGATAGATGATAGATAGATAGATGATAGATGATTAATAGATAGATAGATAATAAAAACTTCCCAATGAACAAAAGCTCAGAACCAGAAGACTTCACTGTTGAATTCTACCAAACACTTAAAGAATTAATACCAATCTTTTTCAAATTCTTCCAAAATAGAAGAGGGGAAAAAACCTTATAAACTCACTTTATGAGCCCACCATTATCCACTAAAACCAGACAAGGACACTACAGAAAAGAAAATTGCAGGCCAATAATCCTGATAAACATAGATGCAAAAATCCCCAACAAAATATTAACAAACTAAATTTAACACATTAAAAGGATCATATGCATGATCAATTGGGATTTATTTTAGGGATGCAGGGATGGTTCAGTTCAACATACATGAATCAATCAATATGATAAATCACATTAACACAATAAAAGGTAAAAATCTTAGGATCTCAATATATGTATAGAAAACACTTAACAAAATTCAACATTCTTTCATAATAAAAACCTTCAACAAACTGGGTATAGAAGGAAAGTACCTCAACATAATAGGTAAGTTACATATAGAAAACTATAAAGATGTTACCAAAAAAAGTTAAACCTTATAAATGAATTCAGTACAGTTGCATGATACAGGATCAATATACAAAAAGACAGTTGCATTTTTATACACTAACAATAAACTATCAGAAAGAGAAAATAAGAAAATAATCTCACTTAAAATAGCATAAGAAAAGAATAAACTACTTAAGAATAAATTTAACCAAGGAGAGGAAAGACCTATATACAGAAAACTATAAAACACTGATGAAAGAAACTGAGAAACACACAAATAAATGGAAACATATTTCATACTCATTGGAAAAATTAATATTTTTAAAATATCTATATCACCCAATGCAATCTACAAAATCAGTGAAATCCTTATCAAAAATCCCAGGAGCATTTTTCACAAACTAGAAAAATCCTAAAACTTTTAAAGAGCCACAAAAGACTGAATAGCCAAAACAATCTTAAGAAGTAAGAACAAACCTGTATCATGTTCCCTGATTTCAAACTATATTACAAAGCTATCATAGTCAAAACTGTATAGTATTGGCATAAAAACAGACATACATATGAGTGAAGGAGAATAGAGAGTACAGAAATAAACCAATGCAACCAAGATCAACTAACTTGTAACAGAGGCAAGAATATACAATGGGCAAAGGATAGTCTCTTCGATAAATGGTGTTGGGAAAACTGGACAGCCACATGCAAAACAATAAAACAGGACCCCTATCTCACACCACATACAAAAATCAACTCAGAATGGGTTAAAGACTTGAACATAAGACTTGAAACCATAAAACTAGGAGAAAAACAGAGGTGGGAAAGTCCTAAACATTGGTCTTGGCAGTGATTTTTGAATTTGGCAACAAAAGCAAAAAATAAACAACTGGGTATACTTCAAACTAAAAAGCTTCTGGTCAGAAAAAAAAACCATCAACACAATGAAAAGGCAACCTATGGAATGGGAAAACATACTGCAAACCATATATCTGATTAGGAATTAACATTCAAAATATACAAGAAATGCATACAACTTAACAGCAAATAAATAATAAATAAATACCCGACATCTAATAGTAAAACTTACGAGTCTCAGAGACAAAGAGAAAATCCTGAAAGCAGCTCGGGAGAAGAGATATGTAACCTACAATGGTAGAAACATTAGATTGGCAACAGACCTATCCACAGAGACCTGGCAGGCCAGAAAGGACTGGCAAGATATCTTCAGAGCACTAAATGAGAAAAATATGCAGCCAAGAATACTATATCCAGCTAGGCTATCATTGAAAATAGAAGGAGAGATAAAAAGCTTCCAGAACAAACAAAAACTAAAGGAATTTGCAAACACGAAACCAGCCCTCCAAGAAATATTGAGAGGGGTCCTCTAAGCAAAGAGAGAACCTAAAAGCAGCAAAGAGCAGAAACGAACACAGACAACAGACAGTTAACAGTCACCTTACAGGTAATACAATGGCACTAAATTCATACCTTTCAATAGTTACCCTGAATGTAAATGGGCTAAATGCCCCAATCAAAAGACGCAGGCTATCAGATTGGATTAAAAAACAAGACCCATCAATATGCTGTCTGCAAGAGACTCATTTTAGACCCAAAGACACCCCCAGATTGAAAGTGAGGGGGTGGAAAACCATTTACCATGCTAATGGACACCAAAAGAAAGCTGGGGTGGCAATCCTTATATCAGACAAACTAGATTTTAAAACAAAGACTGTAATAAGAGATGAGGAAGGACACTATATCCTACTTAAAGGGTCTATCCAACAAGAAGATCTAACAATTGTAAATATCTATGCCCCGAACATGGGAGCAGCCAATTATATAAGGCAATTAATAACAAAAGCAAAGAAACACATTGACAACAATACAATAATAGTGGGGGACTTTAACACCCCCCTGACTGAAATGGACAGATCATCTAAGCAAAAGATCAACAAGGAAATAAAGACTTTAAATGACACACTGGACCAAATGGACTTCACAGACATATTCAGAACATTCCATCCCAAAGCAAAGGAATACACATTCTTCTCTAGTGCCCATGGAACATTCTCCAGAATTGATCACATCCTAGGTCACAAATCAGGTCTCAATTGGTACCAAAAGATTGGGATCATTCCCTGCATATTTTCAGACCACAATGCTTTGAAACTAGAACTCAACCACAAGAGGAAAGTCGGAAAGAACTCAAATACATGGAGGCTAAAGAGCATCCTACTAAAGAATGAATGGGTCAACCAAGAAATTAAAGAAGAATTAAAAAAATTCATGGAAACCAATGAAAATGAAAACACAACTGTTCAAAATCTTTGGGATACAGCAAAGGCAGTCCTGAGAGGAAAGTATATAGCAATACAAGCCTTTCTCAAGAAACAAGAAAGGTCTCAAATACACAACCTAACCCTACACCTAAAGGAGCTGGAGAAAGAACAGCAAAGAAAGCCTAAACCCAGCAGGAGAAGAGAAATCATAAAGATCAGAGCAGAAATCAATGAACTAGAAACCAAAAGAACAGTAGAACAGATCAACGAAACTAGGAGCTGGTTCTTTGAAAGAATTAACAAGATTGATAAACCCCTGGCCAGACTGATCAAAAAGAAAAGAGAAATGACCCAAATCAACAAAATCATGAATGAAAGAGGAGAGATCACAACCAACACCAAAGAAATACAAACAATTATAAGAACATATTATGAGCAACTCTATGCCAGCAAATTAGATAACCTGGAAGAAATGGGTGCATTCCTAGAGATGTATCAACTACCAAAATTGAACCAGGAAGAAATAGAAAACCTGAACAGACCTATAACCACTAAAGAAATTGAAACAGTCATCAAAAATCTCCCAAGAAACAAAAGCCCAGGGCCAGATGGCTTCCCAGGGTAGAATTCTATCAGACATTTCAAGAAGAATTAATACCTATTCTCCTGAAACTGTTCCAAAAAATAGAAATGGAAGGAAAACTTCCAAACTCATTTTATGAGGCCAGCATTACCTTGATCCCAAAACCAGACAAAGACCCCATCAAAAAAGAGAATTACAGACCAATATCCTTAATGAACATGGATGCAAAAATTCTCACCAAAATACTAGCCAATAGGATCCAACAGTACATTAAAAGGATTATTCACCACGACCAAGTGGGATTTATTCCTGGGCTGCAAGGCTGGTTCAACATCCGCAAATCAATCAACGTGATACAATACATTAACAAAAGAAAGAGCAAGAATCATATGATCCTCTCAATAGATGCAGAAAAAGCATTTGACAAAGTACAACATCCTTTCTTGATCAAAACTCTTCAGAGTATAGGTATAGAGGGTACATACCTCAATATCATAAAAGCCATATATGAAAAACCTACAGCGAATATCATTCTCAATGGGGAAAGGCTGAGAGCTTTTCCCCTAAGGTTAGGAACGCGGCAGGGATGTCCACTCTCACCACTGCTATTCAACATAGTATTAGAAGTCCTAGCCACAGCAATCCGACAACAAAAAGAAATCAAAGGCATCCAAATCGGCAAAGAGGAAGTCAAACTCTCACTCTTTGCAGATGATATGATACTGTATGTGGAAAACCCAAAAGACTCCACCCCAAAACTGCTAGAACTCATACAGGAATTCAGTCAAGTAGCAGGATATAAAATCAATGCACAGAAATCAGTGGCATTCCTATACACCAACAACAAGACAGAAGAGAGACAAATCAAGGAGTCTATCCCATTTACAATTGCACCCAAAACCATTAGATACCTAGGAATAAATCTAACCAAAGAGGCAAAGGATCTGTACTCAGAAAACTATAAAATACTCATGAAAGAAATTGAGGAAGACACAAAGAAATGGAAAAACGTTCCATGCTCATGGATTGGGAGAATCAACATTGTGAAGATGTCAATGCTACCTAGAGCAATCTACACATTCAATGCAATCCCCATCAAAATACCATCCACCTTTTTCAAAGAAATGGAACAAATAATCCTAAAATTTGTATGGAACCAGAAGAGACCCAGAATAGCCAGAGGAATACTGAAAAAGAAAAGCAAAGCTGGCGGCATCACAATTCCGGACTTCCAGCTCTATTACAAAGCTGTCATCATCAAGACAGTATGGTACTGGCACAAAAACAGACACATAGATCAATGGAACAGAATCGAGAGCCCAGAAATGGACCCTCAACTCTATGGTCAACTTATCTTTGACAAAGCAAGAAAGAATGTCCAATGGCAAAAAGACAGTCTCTTCAACAAATGGTGTTGGGAAAATTGGACAGCCACATGCAGAAGAATGAAACTGGACCATTTCCTTACACCACACACAAAAATAGACTCCAAATGGTTGAAAGACCTAAACGTGAGACAGGAGTCCATCAAAATCCTAAAGGAGAACACAGGTAGCAACCTTTTCGACCTTAGCCGCAGCAACTTCTTCCTAGAAACATCACCAAAGGCAAGGGAAGCAAGGGTAAAAATGAACTATTGGGATTTCATCAAGATAAAAAGCTTTTGCACAGCAAAAGAAACAGTCCACAAAACCAAAAGACAACCGACAGAATGGGAGAAAATATTTGCAAATGACATATCAGATAAAGGGCTAGTATCCAAAATCTATAAAGAACTTATCAAACTCAACACCCAAAGAACAAATAATCCAATCAAGAAATGGGCAGAAGACATGAACAGACATTTCACCAAAGAAGACATCCAAATGGCCAACAAGCACATGAAAAAGTGCTCAACATCGCTCGGCATCAGGGAAATCCAAATCAAAACCTCAATGAGATACCACCTCACACCCGTCAGAATGGCTAAAATTAACAAGTCAGGGAATGACAGATGTTGGCGGGGATGTGGAGAAAGGGGAACCCTCCTACACTGTTGGTGGGAATGCAAGCTGGTGCAACCCCTCTGGAAAACAGTATGGAGGTTCCTCAAACAGTTGAAATTAGAGCTACCGTTTGATCCAGCAATTGCACTACTGGGTATTTACCCCAAAGATACAAATGTAGGGACCCGAAGGGGTACGTGTACCCCAATGTTTATAGCAGCAATGTCCACCATAGCCAAACTGTGGAAAGAGCCAAGATGCCCATCGACAGATGAATGGATAAAGAAGATGTGGTATATATACACAATGGAATATTATGCAGCCATCAAAAGGAATGAGATCTTGCCATTTGCAACGACGTGGATGGAACTGGAGGGTGTTATGCTGAGTGAAATAAGTCAATCAGAGAAAGACATGTATCACATGACCTCACTGATATGAGGAATTCTTAATCTCAGGAAAGAAACTGAGTGTTACTGGAGTGGTTGGGGGTGGGAGGGATGGGGTGGCTGGGTGATAGACATTGGGGAGGGTATGTGCTACGGTGAGCGCTGTGAATTGTGCAAGACTGTTGAATCACAGATCTGTACTTCTGAAACAAATAACGTAACATATTTTAAGAAAAAAGAAAAAGAAGAAGATAACAGGAGAGGAAGAAAAGGGGAGTATGTCAGAGGGGGAGACAAACCATGAGAGATGATGGACTCTGAAAAACAAACTGAGGGTTCTAGAGGGGAGGGGGGTAGGGGGATGGGTTAGCCTGGTGATGGGTATTGAGGAGGGCACGTTCTGCATGGAGCACTGGGTGTTATGAACAAACAATGAATCATGGAACACTGCACCAAAAACTAATGATGTAATATATGGTGATTAACATAACAATAAAAAATTAAAAAATAATAATAATAATAAATAAATAAATAAAACTAATAACCCAAGTAAAAAATAGGCAAATGCCCTGAATAGACATTTTTCCCAAAAAGGCATACAAATGGCCAACAGGTACATGGGAAGGTGCTAAATATCATTAATCATTAGAGACATATAAATCAAAATCACAATGAGCTATCACCTCACACACGTCAAAATGGCTAATTTCAAAAAGACAAGAGATAGCAAGTGCTGGCAATAACTTTTAAGAAAAGGGAACACTCATGCCCTGTTGGTGCAGCCACTGTGGAAAATTATGTGGAGTTTCCTCAAGAAATTAGGATGACCCAGCAATCTCACTTCTATGTATATATCCAAAGGGAACAAAACTATTATATCAAAGAGGTATCTGTACTCCCATGATCTTTGAAGCATTGTTCATAATAGCCAAGGTATGGAAACAACATAAATGTCTATGGGGGGATGAATGGATAAAGAAATGTGTTATATATATATATATATATATATATATCTCCAATTGAATATTATTCAGCCACAAAAAAAGAAGGAAATTATGCCATTTGAGACAACATGGACGGACCGTAAAGGCATTATGGTAAGTGAAATAAGCCAGACAGAGAAATACAAATACTACATGGTATCATTTATACAAGTAATCTGAAAAAAAAAAGAAGAAGAAGAAGAAAGAAAAAGAAAAAAATCAAATTCATAGAAATAGAGAGTAGAAAAGTAACTGGGGGTGTGAAAAATAGGGAGAAGTTGGTAAAAGGGTACAAAGTTTCAGTAATCAGTAAGTTTTGAAGATCTAATGTGTAGCCTGGTGACTGTAGTTGATAACATTATATTGTATAATTAAAATTTGCTGAGAGTAGAATTTAAATGTTCTCACCAAAAAAGAGGAGAGGCGTAAATATGTGAAGTGACTGATGTTTTAATTAACTTTATGAAGGGGATCATCTCACAATATACATGTATATCAAATCAACATGTTGTACACTTTATCGGACAGTTTTGTCAATTATTCCTCAGTAAAGCTAAAAAAAAAAAAGAAGAAGCACACTTTTATATTTCTTAGGTAAACCCTACTGTACAAGTGATCATAGCAAATAAAAAGAGATAAAGCATTTATAGTGTCTCACTGGGCAACAGACATAGGTCTAAATGTTTTATATGTATTAATTAATTTACTTTATCCTCACAGCCTGAGGAGATTGGTGTTGTCAATCCATTTATAGAGTATGAAACATTGCTTCACAATGAAGCAAGTTAGTCTGAGTGTAGACTTCACAGAGAAAGCCCACATTCTTACAAGAGAGTTGCCAGGCCTTTAATGTGGAACGTGTCTCCTTCGAAATCACACTGGACCTTCATTTCAGATGGCCCTAATGGGAAACTTGGCATTTCTCCATCAGTCTTCACAAAACCAGTTTGTGTGTTGTGTTTTTGAAAGCAAAGTAGAAACAGGATGAATTTTTATTATTGTATGTATATGTGTCCTGTGTAATAATTTTTCAGTTGTGGACTACTGGTAGAATCCAACAACCCAGCTTGTGGCTTATACATTAAGCTAACTGCAAGAGAGCAGGGATATTTAAGAGAGAGAGACAGTTTTTTCCTGGCAAAGCTTCTTGTTTGTATATGAGGAAGTTATTCATGCTTCAAATATTTAAAATTTAATATTTAATTAAAAGTTACTATTTGGGCAATTCTAGGGACAGAAAATCAAATGCATTCAGAAATTCTCCAATAATTATATGTGTGATCTTATTTTAAGTACAAGGTTTTGGTGTTACTCTTATAATTTTCCCTGAACATTCCTTGTGTTTGACCAATGAGAGAAGCAGAAAGAGCTCTGGTCATAGAATGGGCTGACTCAGGTCTATCTTGACCTTACCCTGAGTGTGCATTGGGAGGAAGCATCTGAACTTCTTGGGACTGTTGCCCATTGGTCAAATGGTAGGGTGAGCCAAAGTAACGTTCTTCTACCTGTAGAGCTCTTGCCATAGACAACTGAAAGGTTGGCTATCAGAACACTTTATGTCCTCGTTTTATTCCTCCACTTCCAGTTCACCCTTGTTAAAGGCAAACAGTCTTCCCCATGGGAAATACAAGGTTAACGATGCAAAAGAAGAAAGTTAAACCTCAGTGGCCTACAGATCTGCATCTTCACATCCCCCAAAGTTCTGCAATATCCCCAAGCCTAAAAGATGGCCACCAGAAGATCTAAATAAGCTTGCTAACTGCAGACACACACAACATACCCCTGTCCTGTGTGGGTCATAGACATTGGCGACAGGCCAGGGGCATGTCTGCATCTTTCGGGAGAGTGAGAAGGAAGTCTGAAGGCACAGCCACAGGACCCCTGGCCCTTGGGGCAGAGTGGGAGGCATTTACTACATGGAAAAGCAGGGAAACAAGTTGATTTTCCAGCAAGCTCCACATTCCACACCATCTCCATCCAAAACACAGTACAGTAAAATTGATGTAGATAATGACAACGTGGGATGGAAGGAAACTGATGAATTATGTTCCTGGAAACTTTGCTTAAAAAGGCAGGAAATTAGATAGTATATTTCAAAAAGATTGTCAACAAAAAAGTATTCAAATGTAAATTTTGTTATATAAAGCATTAAATTCTCTGCCATCCAAAGAAGTCACTTTCCTAGAAGAGTTTATTTATGATGATTCTGGATAACAGGCATTTTGGGGACCACCTCTCCATTTTTTGTATGAGGAGAAACAACTCTGAATAAATTCTAAGTATGATTTTTCCATGTCCCTCAAAATTTGCTTGTCATTCCTCAGATTTTTCAAAGTGGATTTAGGTTCCCAAAAATAGGCTAGAGTCAACATTTATTGAATGTCTACCATGTGCCTCGTCTGTGCTAAACTTTTTTTTTAAAGATTTATTTATTCATGAGAGACAGAGAGAGAGAGAGGCAGAGGGAGAAGCAGGCTCCCAAGGAGCAGGGAGCCCGATGCGGGACTTGATCCCAGGACCCTGGGATCATGACCTGCGCCGAAGGCAGACGCTTAACCATCTGAGTCACCCAGGCGCCCTGTGCTAAACTTTTTATAAGAATTATCTCAGCCCTCAGAGCTACACCATGGTGGGATATTGGGGGTATCGGCATTGCTTCCAGGTGACTCATGAAGAAACTGAGGCTTGCGCATGTTAATTAAGTGATCCAAAACCAAACAAGGACCATGACAGGATCCAAAGCCATGTCCATCTGGCTCCAGAGCCAAGTATTCAACTGCTAGGGGGAGGTGTGGAAGACAGGAAAGCAAAGCACAGGGCTTATATAACTGATAAAAGAATTGGCTCTGATGAGAAAGGCAAGTTGGCTACATTATTAAATCCCAAGCCATTTTTCTTCAAATGGTATTTAGACATCTATTTAAGGCAGTGTTAACAGCAGTCATTGTAACCTGAGTCTGATTCTAACAAAAAGGTCCCTTCAGTAAAGAAAAGCATTTTGCAGAAGAGGAAGACTCCTCTCATTGGGTCCTAAAATCAGAAAATAGACAGCAAGAAGAAGCAAGAAGCACTCCTTCTTAGCCATAATCTGGTTTATTTCACTTCAGATCTCCTAATAAGTCAGATGGAGAGCCCATGAATGCCCTGACAAACTTAGCAGTTTCATCAGGCAGAATCCAGGCCCTGAGTTTCCATGGAAGGAGACTGTGGCAATTCTCTTGGCAGACAGAAGTCACCACATCAGTGAGGAATGCTCAAACTCAGCTTGTAGCCCAGAGACGTCAGGTTGGAGAAGTCTCGGTGTTCAGGTCGGGTGTCTCCCATAGGTCTTGGTGACGGGCTTTGGCAAGCTTGGGCATCAGTCACTGCAGATGAGTCCATGGACATTCCCAGGAGCAGTGCTCTCTCAGGAAGGGAGAAAACACAGAAGCCATGGGTGCTGCCAGGAGCATAAACCACTTTTATCAAACCTCTGCAAACACCACTCCATAGCAGTCTGGAACTCCCCTACAAATGTGTAATTCTCAGCCTGAGAAGCTGTTCCCGTAGGAATTTAAGTCTGGCTCTCAGCTACTTGTAGTTTCTGCTTGTTTCTGAAAAGGAGGGAGAAAAAGACAAGGAAGGAAAGATGCCTGGGTGGCTCAGTCAGTTAAGCATCTGACTCTTGATTTCGGCTCAGGTCATGATCTCAGGTCATGAGTTCGAGCCCGACATTTGGGTCTGTGCTGGTTGTAGAGCCTGCTTAAGATTCTCTCTCTCCCTTTCCCTCTGCCCTTCATCCAAGCACCACCCACCCACCTACCACTCGTGCGCTCTATCTCTCTATCCCTCTCTAAAAAAAAAACCCGGGGAAGGATTTGAAAGAGAGGCATTGCATGGCCTCTTTTCTTTAGTTCCTCATCCTATGAAACTCATATTTCACTGCTAAACTAATGATGATCCAGCCAGAAAATCCCAGGGAGGCATCAGAGGGAGCCCACAGCACCCTCGGGGGCCCCCAGACCCAGGTCCTCCATCTGTCTCCAAGGCATGTGTAGAGACAGCCCACCCACTAAGATTTATGAGGCTTATTTGGACTGATGGGCCTGAGCAACACCACTGGAGTTAAATGGAGGTAAAGGCAGAAGTGAATTGAATACACTTTGGAGCCACAGCACCCTCGGGCAACACTGAAGGCAAGGATGCCCAAGCACGTCCAGGAGATAAAGGTCTTGCCTGGAGCCCTATGCCAGAGCCACTAACATTGAACTGTTCACAAAGAAGCTGGGATGGCTTTCCGACACCACCTGGCTCCAGGCAGAGAAGATCTGAGTGGAGACAAGAGCACCAGCCTCCCAGACTTCTAGTGTAGTGCTGTTCCCGCTAACCCCATACTAATTTAGTGGGGAGGGTTTCCTTCTGTAACACATCAGTGGTACTTTAATGTCTGGGGTTGCACGAATGCTTGGCAATACTCAGTCATTTTCCCTTAGACTAGTGTCTTTCTAATGTTGGGAAACCCACATTGATATAGCCTCAGAGTCTTCTCCGGCCAAAATGGAGCCAAGTCCAGAAAGGTATCCATCTTAGAAGAAATGGCTGAGTGTTGTTCTAGCACATAGGATGTCATCCCTTCTCACTATAGATTTATTCATATTTATCCTTATAATCTAATATAACCTTCCCTACTGACTGAAAAATTTTGAGCTGACCCAACAAATTCTCAACTATTTTTCACCAATCCAAAAAGAAAAACATTGGAACATTGAATAGACATACTAAGATTTTGATTCAGTATTTTTTTAAGAAGTTCTAAAGTTGATAATTTTTTAGTTGTCTGAAAAGGGAAACTGGTGTACTGGTAGAGAAAACACTTCTCTTCTCCAGAAATGATCAACAAAAAGCTGGCTTACTTTGCTACGGAGAAAATGAATCCGTTAATTCCATTGGTCTCCCTCACCTTCCATTTAGAGAAAAGTATGGAGTCTCTAACACCCTGCCCAGGATAAGGACCAGATAAACACAGAGAGAGAGTTGTGGATCCAACCTCTGGGAGCTCAAGCTAGAGGAGGAACTGGCAAAATAACTCTTAGATTTCCTTCCATTTAAAATTCCAGGGGTGCCTGGGTGGCTCAATCATTAAGCATCTGCCTTCAGCTCAGATCATGATCCCAGGGTCCTGGGATCGAACCCTGCATCAGGCTCCCTGCTCAGCAAGAAGCCTGCTTCTCTCTCTTCCACTCCCCCTGCTTGTGTTCCTTCTCTCGCTATATCTCTCTGTCAAATAAAAACATAAAATCTTTTAAAATAATAAAAAAATAAAATTCCATTGTTTTGCAATTAATGATACTGATAATAAACATGTCTATCTCACTATCTGATATTCCTCCAAGGGTAACATCAAGTTACTGATGCCACATTTCCTTCTGTCCTTCTGTTAGCCTGAATCTGTTGGGAGTTTTCTAGTAAAAGGTAACTGGGGTGCCCAAGAGAATATCTAGATATAAACCAGGGTTGCCTGCCCCTTAAAATCTCCACAAGATTGATTGGTATCTAACTCTGTGTTTTGTGCATGGCTGATGGCTTCAGTAAGATTTTAGACAATCCCTCCCCAGAGATTGGTTGCTTATATTCTTCTGCCCTCTGGCTCCAGTGAGAATGAACTATTTAGTGACTGCCTTACTGTGGGGCTCAGTCCTTTTCTTTAATTAGTGCCTGTCAGACAAAAACCAAAGATATATCTAGATGAGGAGCAACGGAAGTCATATTGCATGAGGATCAACACTGTAAAGCTCTGCCTTGGAGACTCCTGTTGTTGAAGGCCGGCAGCACACGTGTACCCTGGTTATGGTCCCTCTGCCTGCATCGGCCCTTCTCCCTTTGCCATCTGGCAAATCTTGCTCATGCCCAGCAGTGAAAAGCAGTTTGGTTATCTCATGTCACCTTTGCTCAACAGCTATTCCTTCATCAGATATTTAGTAAGTACTTATTTAGTGAGTACTTATTCTGGGCAGGCCCTGCTCTGTGTTCTGGGGTTCCAGCCGGAACCATGTGTTCACCCCTCCTGGCACTTTGTCTTCCAGCGATGGGAGACAAGCAGCAAACAAGCAGACGGCATATCAGATAGCCATGAAGGCAGAGCAGGGAAGTGAAACGGAGGAGGCTCATAGGGGTTGCCAGGACTGAAGGTTGCTATTTTGTTTCAGGTGGTCCTGGAAGGCTGTGCTGATAAGAGGACATCTGAGCAGAGACCAGAAAGAACACAGCTCTCTGGAGGAAGAACATTCCAGATGGAAGGAATAACATGTGCAAAACACTGGGGCAGGAACAGCAGCCAGAGGAAAAGACAGTGTGGTTCAGCAGAAGAAGGGAAGAAGAAAGTGAGAAGATGAGGTCAAAAAGGTCAGGTCATGCAAGTCGTACAGGTCAAGCAAAGATTTCAACTGTGCTCAGTGTTGACAGCTGGCCACTCCTAGTGACTTAATCTAATTTCTGCTTTAAGAGCCTCCTTTGGATACCTGCAGAAAATAGCCCAAGGGAGCTATGGAGGAGGCAGAGACCAGGCTGGTGGCCTCATGGGGCCCAGTGAGAGATGAGGATGGCTCAGGCACCCAGGCAGAGTGGGAAGCAGTGAGAAGGCCCTGGTTTCTGGATGTCTCTTGAATGTGTGACAAACTGGATGTGTGGCGTGAGAGGAAGAGATGAGTCAAGCATGACTTCAGCATTGGGCAGCCACAGCCTCACCCTCCTCCCCCAGGAGGCTTATCAAGGTAGCTGTCCAAACAAGGACAGTTGTCTCTGCAGGAGGAGTTTGGAGAAGAGCGGCTCCTATAACAAGTGTCCCACCCACTATATATCCATGGGCTCCTTTCTCCTCTCCCTGAGGAGGCGGAGGGGGTTGAACCGTCCTCTGGCAGGAAGACAGTCAAAGGGAACTTTTCCTAGAATTGTGAGTAACAGAACACTGCTAAAAATGAGGCTTGACTTTACAGGGCACATACTGGAAATGAAGGCTATTAATAGGTTCCTGCAGGACGGCTGCCACGCTGAAAACGGCCACGCAAGGCAGCGTTCGCAGGAGGTGAGAGAGCCCCAGGGCCCCTAAGCAAGGCAGGAAAAGAAAGCCATTTCATAATGTGCCTTTGGAATGCAAAAAAATTCAGCAATCACTTCCCACCACCCCTATTGATGGCCAAACGAGCTGAGAGCTAGTGTGTGACAATTTGACCTAAACAGAAAACTGAAAGCTATGGAAGAAGCCAAGGGGAAAAAAAAATCCACTGTGGTTTATCAGAGATGGTGAAAAGCAATTAATTCTTAAAGGACCAAGAGGACACATACCCCTGAACCTTAAATCTAGTACAATTGTTCATTTAAATTAGTAACTGGTAACCAGTCAACCTCACCCTAATAAGGGGTTGTGACCTAGACTCTCCAGGCTCAAATCCTAGACAAGGAGCAAAGATGCTGAGTTAGATGCTTTCTGGTCCAGTTCTGTCTTTGCACAAATAAATAACATAACGGGTGCTTCAGTTCCCTTCAACAACACTTGCTGACACCTAGTGTGTGCAAGGCACTGGATGAGCCATGCTCACGTGGGACTGCATCTGTGAACCCAATATGCCATTGGGACAAAGAGAAAATCATGCAGCAGGAATGAAAGTGGTTGAAAAACAGCCCATTTCTCTCAAGTAGCAAAGTGAAAAAACAAAACAAAACAAAACAAAACTGAATTCCCATTGTGTGCCTTTTTTTCTAGTCAGTGCCCTGAAAAACTACAGATACCCAATGAAACTGCCTCAGTCAAGTAAAGAGAGCACAGCTTTGTAATCTTAAAGATCTTATTTTGAACTCAAATATACCTGCTGGTGGCTGACCTTTGAGAAACTGACCTAATGGTTTTGAGCCTCAGTTTCATCAGTGAAAGGGGCATAAATTACTTATACCACAGAGTTGTGGGAATCAAATGAGATAACACGCAAAGCGACTGGCCCCAGTGCGTTGCTGCAAATGTTAGTTTGCCTTCCCGGTTGCTAATGGAAGAGGAAAACAAAGAAGTTAAGCCAAGGGAACTTACATAGCCTGGGAATCCAGAAGGAAACCGTTGCAGTAGGCATATTTTCCAAATTGTGTCACTGGACACTGATCACATACTGAGTATAGTTGCAAGAAATGGCGCCCCACTTCTCTGTCCCCTACCAGAATGTCCTCTGTGCCAATGCAGTATTGCGGCAATTCTGTTCAGAATTTGTCCAGTTTGCAAATGAACATAAATTGCCTTTTGCTTTTTTTTCCTTAATCTTGTCCATTTGTCATGTTTTCTTCAGAATGTAGAGGACCCCTGAGCTAGCTGGAAGGCATTCCTTGGATGCCAAGACTCAGGAGATCCCATGAGGTGGTTTGTCTCCTTCATCTGCCTCTCAATTTCACCTGTGTGTCACACAAAACCAGAAATCCCTCAACTAGAAACAGAGTCTATGACTGAATCAACACTTCTTTTTTTTTTTTTTTTTTAACCTCTTGGAAGAGATTTGGGAGGAATCGAAGTATCATTGTAAAATGCACAAAATCCCAAACCCACTGAGCGAGCAACAGATGATGGAAATTGTTCCACATCCTGTCGGGAGAAAATCAACAGGACCGGGAGGAAGAATGTGCAGCATGGTGCGAAAGCTCGGTTTTGATTCCTGATGCTGAACATCTGCCACATTTTTGTGTGGAGCTACCAGCTCAAGCAGACAGCGAGGACCCTACGTTAAGAAGACTCCAAGTACAAGCTGGAGCTGTCCCTCTCGGCAGCTGTGGGAACGTGGACAGGAAGCAAGGGACCCTGGAAGAGACAGTGTAGGAGTACATCCTGTGGGGATAGATAAAAAGTAACGGCCAGGCTGTGGGAAACTCTTCCGAGCAAACACATGAGCTCCAGAATTTCCTGAGCCAAAGATCTGACTCCAGTTATTTGTTGAATCTGTTTATTTGTTTTCCAAGTGATTCTGCATAATTCTGACAAAATGAAAGAAGATACAAATCTAAAACACGTACGATTGTGTTTTTTAAGCTTTTGCTCACAGAGCACTCACACGATACTGGCAGAGGGGTGCCAGTCTGAATTCAGGAGTTGCCACCAGGGCCACTGGGCCACAGGCAGTGGCGGGAGGCGAGGGGGGTCTGGCGGGCCCCTCCGGATGGCAGAGGAAGCTGGTCAGTGGCATTCCCGCGGGTCCAGGGGGTGCCTTTCCTACTGCATCAGCCTACTCTCGGCCAGTGAAGAAGAGTTCTCTCAGAATCACACAGCCAGGAAGCAATTTATCATCATCAGGCTCCTTATCAGAGTCTGGCATTCTTCAGAATTTCCAAGAAAACTGCTTCATAATTTTTACCAAGACTTATAATTCATCCATCTAATCTTGCATATTAAATTTTAAGCAATAAAGTACATGTTGGGTAAAATTATGTTTCTAGTGCCTTTTAGAGTGGGAGACTTAACTTTTTAATCCTTTTAAGATAATAGCACAGTGGGTTTGTTCAGACACACCTTTTCAGAGGCTGCGACACCGATTTGAGTAAGAGGCTTCTGCACAGTGGTAGATGCATCTTGCCCCCAGCAGGTGTATTGTCCAGCCCCCACATGGGCTTGACCAGCCCACTGTCCACATGGTCTGCACTTCCCCTGAGTGTCTCCTCCATGCCCCTTTGGAACCTGTCCCTGGCGTGTCAGATCTCACTTTCCAGTCATGTTTCCTATTACCTCAAAGTCTGCTTTACAGAGTACCTGGCTCTGTGTTTGCACACAGTGAGTATTCATGAAACGCTCCACTGAATTGAGTTGAATTAAATTGACCCTTCACGGGTTCACAGATTCCCTATTTTTTGCCTCTTTCCCATCAAGCAGCCCTCCACCCTCATGACCTTCTCCCTGAGGTCTCCTCTGTATCCAGCTCCTCAGGAGCCCTCCTGCAAGGCCACAGCTGCTTCTCCAGTTCAGGCCCCGCCTCCAAGACACCACACTCACTGAGTGTGCTCTTTACTAATGTAAGTTTTATTTCTATCTGATCTATGTTTTACAAATAGTTTTTATTTTTCCTTAAGGAAATGCTCCCTTACTCCCACCTCTTCCTTGTTCCCTTCTCTTCAAACCTTTTCTTCAATGCCTTTGTGCCCTGGGAGGACAAGACAGGGCCAGCCCTCCCAGCCGAGGCCCCGCTGTGGGCCTGGAAGCCAGCCCTGCACCAGTGCACCAGGGCCCCTCGCAGTGTGGTCTTTCTCCACTCGTTTCCAGCAAATGCAGCCAGAATGTCTGTCCTGGCTCTGCCTGCATCCAACTCTTTCCTGTGTGTTTACAAATTTGCCTTCTACTCTGGGCTGTCATAGGCTAAAGCAGTTCACCTGACAAACCACCACGCCCTTGGGTTTTACTGGGTGAATGTGGATATCCACCTGCGTGATGGTAAAGGAAAAGGGACAGAGCAGGAAGATGTTCCCAGCAACACAGAAGAATCACAAAGAAGAAGAATTAAAAATACCCAAGGATTCGGTGCTGCACATCTCTCAAAGCATCTTCTGATTTCCCAAAGCTGATGGAAATATTCTGAAGGTATTAATAGAATGCAGATGTTAAAGAATGCCACTTAGAATTCTGCTGAACAAATGACCCTGTTGGGAGGTCGTTTCCAGTCTCCAGGGACATTCCACAGAGGGCCCAGCTGATTGTCTCATATTGAAACAACATGTCCAAGACACATTCCAGCTAGAAGAAAACGGAACAGGGCTACTCTGACCAAATATAAATCATAAGGCAAAAGGGCAATTTCACTGCCTCAGTTCTCCCTCCCTCCTTCCCTGATTCACCCTCCCGCCCCCTCCCAGCCCCCAAGGAAAACAGAGCGTTGAGTAAGAGCCTGCCAAGCCAAGCTGACTCAGGCGCCAGCCGGCGGCCCAGTGAGGCACAGATGGCGGCCGTTTGGGAAGCTCACAGCTTTCTGCTCTGTGGCCCTGATGTTTTTACTTCACTGCAATTTGTTTCTGATCTTCAGTCAAATCCTTACAATGCTGGGATCCCCTAGAGAGTTTATACTTTGACCTTATGACAATTAACGCCAGAGGCCAAGAAACAACTAGTTAAGAGAGAAATTCTATTGGTGAGAGGTGGATGGTTGGAGGATGAGGTGGGGTCTTATTACTAAAGTAAATGTGTTATTTGTGAAATTATATCCCATTCAATAAAAAGAACGCAGTGTCTTTAAAGAGACAAGTTGCCAAAATGGAAAGAAAGTCTTCTTTCAAAAACTGCCAGGCCTGGCGATCCTCGGTTACTGTGTGTTCAAAAAAGGACACAAATTAGCAGAGGCTGGGGCCAAAGACCTTCCACAGGGGCCGGACAGGGCCTTTCATAGCTCGGTTTGGCTACGGAGATGTGGGCAAGCCGGGGAGGGTCCTTGTCCAACCCCTACTTGCCCCCACCCCTGAGGGGCAGACCCCAAGCTCTAGGCCAGAAGCTGCGGTCAGATTCCAGATTCCCTGACCACCGGGGTTGCTGGTGGGTGGCAGGAGGACACCAAGCAGAGCAGGAGCACTATTTGTTCTCATCTCCTGGATGTGGCACAAGCTCTCAGGGAAGCAGGACACAGGCTATGGCTGAATACCACCACCTGACGTGCCACCAGAAAGTAGGATCCGTGACACCAAAGCCTCCCCCCTTCCTCCCAGACCCACGGAACAAAGGCAGATTTGCCCAGAGATACAAACTCAAGAACAAACGCACCCAGGAAAGTTCAGTCAACACCCACCCTGGGAACAGGAACATCACAGCAGAGCCACTCAAACCAGGAGCCCCTCAGAGCTCAGAGCAAGGCGCACGGCCTCCTGTCTCCAGGCCGCCGTCCTCCTCCCACCCTCCTGCCCCTCTGCATGTGCACATGCAACACCGAGGCGGCGAACAGAGACCAGGGCTCCCAGATGGGGCACTTGCTTAATTCAAATCTTGGCTTCCTCTTAACTCTCTTTATCTTCCTTCCAAAGACAGTCCCTGTTTGGGGCTCGGTCCAGATCTGAAGTAAGGGGCCAGAGTGACATCAGCATGCACTGATGGAGAGCGGCTGATGTTTGGTGTGCACGTGGTTTGCTAGGAGAACCAGCCTATCTCTCACGAAGACTTCCGTGGAGGAGGGCCCCAGAGGGCTGTGGGCTGTTCAATATAAATCACCCCAGCCCAGCAGAAAACAGCATAGAGCATGACAGATATAAAATTGTTCTCACCCACTCAGAGGCATATTAGCAAACACAGAGAGGAAGGCCAGCTAAAGAGGCTAGTTTTCAAAAGAAATTCCGAGTTGAAAAGAAACAGCCAAAATTATTTTTTCCCCTGAGAGTTTATCAGAAACCAAGATTATTATTACCCGAAGCAGCTGAATGTTTGGGCTTCCTCAGAAAATAAAACATTCCTTTGATAGAGGACGCCTACTGACTCTCTCCCACCCGGGAATCCTGCTTTGAAGTGCCAACAGGGGCTGGGGTCTGTCCATGGTTCCCTCCCAGCTGAGTGCGGAGGAGAGGCTCTGGCTCTGTCTGCAGAGTCCTCAGGGAGTACAGGGTATTAAAAGACCTGAGGGGAAAAATCTATGCAAGTTTGGGGGCCAAGGCAAGCTAGGCAGTAGAAACATAATCTAGACTGAGATCTGAATGAATTACCCAGGTGACTAGGAACAGGAACAGTCGTTTTAGACAAAGGGAAGCACCAGTCATTTGGGGTGGGGCAGGGGGTGGGGTGCTGTTATGGAGGGAGGGGAGGTTGGAGGATGCTGTGGAGGTAGGTCTGTAGAAGCAAACAGCGACCAGATCACAAACTGTTAACCCAGATGGTTAAACCATATTAAGGTGAAGACTTTTTTTTTATTTTTTTGTAATTGTAAAATACATGTAACATAAAATTTACCATTTTAACCATTTTAAGTGTACAGTTCATTGGTGTTAAGTATGTTCATATTGTTGCATTTCCAGGAGTCTTTTCATATTGCAAAACTGAAATTCAGTCCCCATTAAATAACATCACTCCATTCCCTCTTCTCCCAACCCTGGCAACCACTAGTCTACTTTCTGTCTCTGTGATTTCAATTACTCTAAGTGCCTCATATAAGTGGAATCATACAGTATTGGATTCTTTGTGTCTGACTTATTTCACTTTGCATAGGGTCCTCAAGATTCATCCATGTTGTGGCATATATCCTTCCTTTTTAAGGCTGAATAATATTCCATTGTATGTATATACCACATTCTGATTATCCATTCATCTGTCTATGGACACATGAGTTGCTTCAATATTTTAACTATCATGAATACGCTGTTATGAACATGGGTATACAAATATCTCTGCTGGACTCTGTTTTCAATTCTCTTGGGTGTATACCCAGAAGTGGAATTGCCGGATCATATGGTAAGTCCATTTTTAACTTTTTGAGGAACCTCCATACTTTTTCCACAGCAGCTGCATCATTTTACGTTCTCACCAACAATGAACAAGGGTTCCAATTTCTCCACATCCTCGCCAACACCTGTTATAAGGATTAGACTTCTCAAGAGAAAAGCCTTGAAGGATTTTTTTAAATATCCAATGCAGAGGGTTGAGTTACTCATACTCCTCAGTTCTTGGTACATTTTCATCATTAGCCCATGTAAGTACCCTGTCGCTATAATTATTAAATTTCACTGTATCCCATACCCCACCTTATCCCCTTCCCCTTCAAAGGCAACACCTTTACAATGTCTTTGTATTTGAATGTGTTTTTTTTAATGTGTTCTTACAAAGTGTATTTTGTGTTTTTATGTACATGTATTCTCTATTTCTGTAAATGGATGGTGTAATTTATCTTATTAAATGTCCTGGGTTTTTGGTTGTTATTTTGTTTTGTTTTGTTTTGTTTTTTAGCCAAGTGCTATGTTTTTCAGATAGTCCACGTCACTGTGGGCACAGGGGCCCATTGCTTCTAGCCAGCACACATTTTCTGTGGCCCACGTGCACTGCTCCAAGTTGCCCCAAACTCCTGCTCTCCACACCACGCTGCAGTGAACATCTGCAGACCCATCACCACAAGGACCCACCCGGGGATTCCCACAGAGTTATTGCTGGTCACAGAGTGGTCCAATACTTGATTTGGTTCAAGGGACCGAGTTCTGTCCAAAGTGGCTATCCCATTTGCATGCCCACCACCAGGGCGTGAGGGCTCCCATAAGGAGGAAGCTGTGGTGAGAAATCATGCTTGCAAACCAGATTAGAATTCAGACTTCAGTGTCTAAAGAGTGGAGCCATGGGGGCACTTGGGTGGCTCAGTCAGTTAAGCGTCTGCCTTTGGTTCAGGTCATGATCCCAGGGTCCTGCTCAGCAGGGAGTCTGCTTCTCCCTCTCCCTCTCCTTCTGTGCTCTCTCTCCCTCTCTTGCTCTCTCTCAAATAAATAAATAGAATCTTTTAAAAAAATAAAAAAATTTAAAAAAAGAGTGGAGCCATGGAGGGATGTTAGCAAACTCCTTAAACAAAGCAAATAACCCCACCTTTTATGTTCTAAATAATCCTTAGGCAATACCTTTTTGTCACTCTCTTATTCCAGACAGTGCTGATAACTGGGCTTGACCACAAAAGGTCAACCTCAGAGATGAAGTTCTCTGTCCCATGCTTCCCACACCCTTCACTAGCACTAGGTAGCTTGTGCAACTTTTTTAAAATGTATGTCAAAAGCAATTTGCTAATAAGAAACCATAGAAGAGCCAAGGATTAGGGGATTTCAGTCACACTCCTGTGACAACTCAGTCTGTTATTGTAACCTGTACTTACATAAGTAAGTGCCTGCTTAAAGCTGTGGGATGGGTGGAGAACTGAACAGAGGATGAAAAGTGTAGTCAGTGAAGAGAGCGTGGGAGAATTCTGGAAGGGGGTAAGTAGATGCTGCCATCGGAGCCATTATAAAACAGGTGGTCAGAGGGCGATCCTCCTTGGGCTCCCCCTCCATCTATCATCAACATCATAAAAAAGGTACTTTGCAGTGCAGAGGACACAGTCACCAGAGTTGCCCAAGACAGGGACCCTTGTGGGCCATATAGCATAAGGACTAAGAATAAATAGATTATATGTACACTAGAAATTAAAATTCTGGGTTCTTTATGTACACACTTGGCTCTCTAAACCTCAGTTTCTTGCTCTATAAAATGGTGATAATAAAAAAAATCTCTTTCTCCTTTTTGTTCTGAAGATTCACTCATACTTTGTGCCAGGCACTGTTCTAAGTGTAAGGAGCGAGTCAGACACAATTTCTATCATCAGGAAGCTTACACCCTAGTAGGGAGAGATGGGGATAAATATATTTTATTGCCCCACCACCACCCCAAACCACAGATATGGTAATCCAGATGTTAGCTGGGAACTTCTATCTCCTCAAGAGCTAGATAATATTATATTCTACATCTACCTTCAACACTGTGGGAAAAAGAATGGTGATCTCCCCAAATTTTCTGCAAACAAGTTTCCAAGGAATTTACTTCTCAGCGTCATCTCTGTCTTCTATTTTCTGTCTGCTTTGAATTTTTTTCTATACATATTATATCAGCCAATCTTTCCTTGACTTACACATGTGCACACACCACACACACACACACACACACACACACACAGTGACAAGGTTTTACTGAGGATTATGGAGCTATGGGTAAAGGCTTACAGAAAATCAATACAGAATTTTAACCTTTACTTTTGGTTACTAGTTTTTGCTATCTCCTTTTGCCATTGGACCATGTTGCTCAGTCCCCCTCTCTGTCCCCCTTGTCCTTTCCTCTCTGTTCTTCTTAGCACCCAACACCAAACACCATCTCCCATCACTCTAATAGAACAAGTCCCATCAGGCTCCCCAGTGATCCCCCAGTGCTGGGCTCAGTGGATGGTGGTTCTGTCCTCATCTCCCTTTGACCTCTCCAAAGCTTTGACACTCATCACCACACCTTCCTTCTTCAAATGCACTCTTCTCTTGGCTTTGTATCCCTCCTCCCTCTCTGCCACCCCCTTTAAGCTCACCCTCCTCCCCCTGCACATTAAATGTGGGATCTCTTCAGGGATTGGACCTAGGCCCAATTTTTCCTCACTCTATGTACCTAGGGTAAGCAAATTTTTCTATTAAAGGTCAGAGAGTTAGTATTATAGGCTTTTGTGGGCTATAGGGTCTTTGTTGCAACTCCTCAACTCTGCCAGTGTAGTACAAAAACAGCTGTAGATGGTATTTAAATGCACAAGCACGACCATGCCCCAATAAAACTTTATTTACAGAAGCAGGTGGCCAGCTGGTTTGGCCTGTGGCTGTCATTTGGGAACCCCCACACTCTACTCTTTCTTAAGTCAACAGATCCATTATCAAGTTTTCAAATATATGGTTTGCCCCCGGGGTTTCTCCTCTGAGTTCCAGACCTACTCTTGCCTCATTGGATAAACAAAATGCACCCAAGTCCACCATTCCCATGTGGATGTCACAGCCTCCCAACTGTCTGCTTGTCCCCTTCTGTTGTCGTCTCAGAAACACGTGGGCCAACCAGTTAGGCAATCCAGACACCTGGGAGTCATTCTGGACTCTGCCTGCACCCTTAAGCTTAAACCCAGAATGAAGTATGCTGATTTTTCTTGCTAAGAATTGCTGGAGCTTTACATTTCCTCCACCTTCACAGTGTTCCCCTTGCCCACATTCCTGCCACCTTTGTTGGGACAGCCACACCAGCCTCCCACTTGGGCTACCCACATCGACCCCCCCACTCTTCAACCCACTGTCTACTGCACAGTCAACAGGATGCTTCCAAAACATAGCTGTGCCCATGTTTCCCTGCACACGACACCATCCATCATGCTTACAATAGCCCTGGGCCTGGCCAAATGGCCCAGCAGTGTCCACCTCCCTCCCTTGCCAGCTTCACCTTAGCCACTATTCCCCTCCTCTACCTAAAATGCTCTTTTCTCCCACCTTTATCTAATTTCTTCTCATCATCCAAAGCATTTCAGTTGAATATTATTTTTTTGATTGGGATTGGCGAACTACCACCCACAGCCTAAGTCTATCCACCGTCCGTCTTTGTAATTAAAGTGTTATAAGACACACTTACCCTTGTGCAATTGTGCACTGTGGCAGTTATGCCAGACCACACAGCCCGCAAAGCCTCAAGTATTTACTCTGGTCCTTTACAGAGAAGTGTGTGACCCTGGTTTGCTTATTTGATAAGTCTATCTTCTACACTGGACAGCAACCCCACAGGATAGGGATTGTGTCTGCTTTTCTTCACTATAATACCTTCGTGCCCCCCACACAGTGCCTGACACTCAGCAGAAACTTGGTCAGTGTTTGTTGGATGAATGAATGAATGATCAGATATGCTGTCTTGTCAGGACCCACTTTCCATTGGAAGGCATTTTCTGGTCATAATGCTGGCAGTTAAGAGGATAATTTTCCTTGTTTCTTTGATAATTCCATAGACTCTATGGCTGTAGTAGTTGAGACTCATTGATGACGCCTCATTTTTCTAAGAGGGAGTAGGCATAAGAATAAATAGCCTGAGTGGAGGGGGCTTATTCATCCAAGTATGGGCAAAGCAGTCACGCACAAACCAAGTAGTACTTTCGCAGAACAGGCCCTCAACCACACGTTCCACACGCATCATCACAGTCTGTACAGCACAGAGATCCTGGCATGAAGGCGAAGTCATTTGAAGAAGCTCACTCACATCTGCTGGCTGCAAAGTCTCTTCTTTTCAACACACCAGCGCTTCCAAATATGTGTGTTATGGAAATGATTATGAAGGAACAGGGGGTCCCTGCTCAAATGTGATTGGGAAAGCTCTGGTGGAGATTCTGCAAGAAAGAAAAAAACCTGTTCAACATTTCTGAAATGTATTTGACCTAGGGAAATACCTAGAAACCCTTTGCACAGACTTGGAGAACACACATTTTGAATAATTGGACTGTCTGCCATTTATCACAATGTTAGAGCCAGCGCAAGCATCCCTCAACTGTCTGCACAATGCCTACCACACACCTGCCGTTGGTGACCTAAAGATGAGAGGGTCTGGGGAGTGGCGGGCAGTGTCTCAGGCCTTCCTCCCTCTAAAATGCCTTCAGCAACTAAATCTACCCCCTGCTCCATTCTCTCAGAGTAAATGATTTCAACTGCCTTAAGAGAAAAGCAATCTCATTGCCTGAGCAAAGGAATTCACCCAAAATAGAAATGATGGAGAGAATCCTCTTGAGTGATTTGTGAGTTTGAAAGATGAGGGTACACACATACTAATGTGTGTGTCAGTTGAATATCAAAATACAACTCACTCTAGGTTACACCTCTGTAAGCACCCCATCCATACTCTATGTTCATAAATTATGACCAGTAAAGCAGCAACCTTCTGAGATGCTGCCAATGGTCTCATGTATGTAACCAGAGCCACCACCTACATGTGCTATACTATGTTGCTTCCTCAGTGACAAGCCTCTTGTTCGTCTTTACATCACTCCCACAGCCTGACTTAATGTTCAAAGAATGTTAATTGAATGAAATTTAAACCCTTTCCATTTTCATCTTACAAACTTCTAGCCAATGTTTCTTGGGCACCTACTATGTGCCATTTGCGGCCAAGCCACAGGCTCACAGTCTACATGGGTGATAGGCAGAGATATGATGGTTCTTAGTGCACCATGATGAATATTATGTAATCATCATGAACGACAATGGTGAGTTTCCAGAAAGTTGGGGGAAGGCTTATAGAATAGACCTGGCCATTGGAGCACCTCCTTAGGGCAGCACACCCCAGAACCAGGCTGGAGGACCTGAACATGCACATCACAGGGCCCCAGGGGGCTGTGTGGGGTGTGGACTATAGGGGCTGTGGTGTGCCAGCCTGAGATGTCTGCCCCTTTTCCTATGGGTAAAGGAAGCCGTGGAAGATCGTTAAGATTTTGTTTCTAAATTGATTAAACCCATGTTTAACATGAAACCTCAGTGTGGAGGAAAGATCATAAGGGAGAAAGCCTCTTCTTTACTTGAAAAGGCACTGAAACAAAGCTACAGTGTTTCTGAAGTAATTTGGGGGAGTATTCTATTGGGCATCCCCCTAAAATACAGATATAGTCCACCATCTGACAAGTGATGCATATGGTGTGTGGAAAGGGGGCATCTCCTGAGATTCTCCAACCTGCTTTCACTGGGACAACACAGAAATCTGAGGACCAAAATGAACCCACTCTTTCAAAGCTTCTGGTTTCCTCCTCCATCCGGCGTGCAGCTGTGGTGAAGCCTGAAGATTTGCGCCCCGGCACTGCAGGGAGGACGCCAGTGCCAGGCTGCACTGTCTGCCAGTGTGACCAAGGACAGGGCCCTGCAGGATGCTGGACAATACTGGGAAGGAAAAGGAGGGAATCCTCGACCTTGAGCCGGAGCCGGCCACAGACCACTGAACCCTGGGTGTCTCGACTAGTTTCAAGAAGAAAAAAATTCTTGGAAGCTTACGAGGCAGCAAGTGAAAACAAAAGATTCTATCTGGTAGGAAATAGGACAAAATGGAGAGAAATTTGTTTTGTTTAGGGAGATAAAATAAGCAACAGACCACTGAACTCAGGTCAGCAGAGCATTGTAGCCTTCCCCGAGAACAGACAGCAGATGAAGAAGGAAGTGTGTTGGAGGCATGTATAAAAAGAAGCTATTTTGAGGAAAATTGTCTTAAATCTAATATGGTTTCTTTTTGCATAAAAGGCAGCATCCACGTGAACAGACTAACGAAATCCAATGTGATGAAAAATATCCAAGGAAATGTTGGGTCATATAAACCCAAAGTCAAGACTGTGGTGGGAGCGCTATAGTTTCTTTGTGCAGATCCCTGCCAGAAGGAGGGGGCTCCTGAACAATGCACACTGGTCATCTTCCCTAAGTGGATTCCCTCACTGAGTCAGTACAATTGCCAAGTTTTCATTTGGCTTTATGTGTGCAGACCCAGGTCTGGAGGCCAAAACCACCAATCAGAGTAACCTCAACTAGAAGAGCAGCCGGACTCAGAAGACCTCAGTCATTCCCCACTCAGCTTGGGTCAGCCCAACACCTGCAGTGATATTGTGTTTGAAAAAATCAAAATACTTTGGGGCAGTAGTATTTTCCATATGCTTTGGAGTCACTGTTCGTACAAAAGCATTTTTTCTAACAATGATTCACTGAATGCTTCTTAATTCCTACCGATTACCAAGAGGGCTTAGGAACATAACTGCTAGAAGGGCTTCTGTGCCCCTCAGTCTAGTTCGTGTCTAGGTAGTTCCAGAATTGGAGTGGCCTCCTCACTGGGAAAATTCTTTTCTATTTCACCTCACATGACCTTCTTCTACAGGATGGCCAGAAGGGCTTTCCCAACAGGGCCACTGCATCAGAAAATACTTAGAAAGTGAAAACTTCATTATTGGCTTCCTTGGAAGATTATGTTTTACAAAACACACAGCCATCTTCATTCCAACAGAAGTGTATACCTATAATATCACCCACTTAGAATATGAAGCCCAGTGCAGCATGCATCATCTGACTGGTCTTATAGGGGTAGACAAATGAAGCTTGTGATGGGCAAGTGATTTAGAGGATCAAAGCAGTTATTCAGAGCAGTCTTAGCAAAAGACACAGGTATTGAGACAAAGTCATCTGAGACTCATAGTAATAGGTCATTCAAGGTAAGAGAGCTGAAGGGCTCCCCTGCCACTAATTAGCTGTGAATGGGCCCAGGCAATTTATAGATAGATGGATAGACGATAGATAGATAGATAGATAGATAGATAGATAGATAGATAGATAGATAGACAGACAGATAGATGATAGATAGATAATAGATAGACAGATAGATGATAGATAGATGATAGATAGATAGATGATAGATGATAGATAGGTAATAGATAAATAGATAGATGATAGATGATAGGTAGATAGATAATATTACACATATATATACGTATGTGTATATATATATACACACATATATATACATATATCTCAGCTCTATGAAAATATAATTCACATACCATACAATTCACCTATTTAGCATGCACAATTCAATGATTTTTAGTATATTCATAGAGTTGCACAACCAGAACCACAATAAATTTTAGAATATTTTTGTCACCCCAAAAGAAAACTCCTACCCATTAGCAGCCACTTCCTATTTACAACCAACCACTCCAGCCCTAATCAACCACTAATCTGCCTTTTATCTCTATGGATTCCAGGCAAACTTTCAATATGCCTGAGCCTCAGTTTACCTATAAAAGGAGAGGAACTGGGATATGTGGATACTAGAGAAGTTTTCAAAAGCCTCTATCTCTTTAAGATACCTAAGACTCATAATTATGTAATGAACAATTTTTCATGGGGGCCTTGCAAAGAGGAGCCATGACATTGGTCCTGGCTTGGGTTATGTTCTTCCTTCAGGTAAGAGTGTAAAATTAACTTGAGAGGTCAAGAATACATTGCAACCCATTTCTTTGGTGCTTATAGTCTCCACTCTATTGCACACTCCCCTTTGGAGAGAAGAGGCATGGAGCCTCAACAAAATTACAGAGAACACACAGCAACAGGAGATCTCACTAAGGTCCCAAGGATGAACGCACTAGTCACATTCTTAAAAAAAAAAAAAAAAAAAAAAAAAAAGATAGACTTTCCAAAAGATAGCCCAGCATCTGTTCTGGGACACTTAGTCTCCACCCATTTCCAGCCTCAGGAGAGCCTCCAAATGGATGGAGCAGATTGAGAGGAGATTTTATTAAATCACCCATTTTAAAATAAACAATTCAATTGCATTTTATACATTCACAATGCTGCACAACTTCCTCCTCTATCTAATTCCAAAACATTTTCATCACACCAAAGTAAAATCTCTTACCCATTTGGTAGTTTATCCCCCAACCCCCCACTCTTCAGCCCCTGAAAACCACCAAATTAAATTCTGTCTCTATGGATTTATCTATTCTATATATTTTGTATAAATGAAATATGATATATGATCTGTTGTGTCTGAATTCTTTCACTTAGTATAATTTTTTCAAAGTTAATCTACACTGTTGTATGTATCAGCACTTCATTCCTTTTTATAGCTGAATAATATTCCATCGTGGATATGCCACTTTTGTCTATCCACCCATCCACTGACAAGCAGAACTGTTTCCATCTTTTAGCTGTTGTGAATTGTGCTACTATGCATGTGTTTGTTCAATTTCTTGTTTGAGTACACGTTTTCACTTCTTTGGGGTATATTTCTAGGAATGGAATTGTGGGGTCATATGATAATTCTAAGTTTAACTTTTTAAAGAAATGCCACACTATTTTCCACAGAGATCGTACCATCTTATATTCTTAGCAGCAATGTACAAGGGTTTCAATTGATTAATGATGTTGAGCATCTATCTTTTTATGTATTTGTTAACCATTTGTATATCTCCTTTGGAGAAAGTCTTCTGCACATTTTTTTTTTCAATTTGGTTGTTTGTCTTTGTTTTTGAGTTGTAGGAATTTTTTATATATTCTAGATCCTATACTCTTATCAGCTATATAATTTCCAAATATTTTCTTTCATTCTATAGGCTGCCATTGCACTTTTTTGATATGGTCTTTAGACGTGCAAATTTTTATGAAATCCAACTTATCAACTTTTTCTTGTGTTGCTCATATCTATGAATTCATTATCAAACCCATGGTCCTGAACATTTACCTCTATGTATTCTTCTAAGAGTTTTATGAGTTCCATTCTTATATTTAGACCATTAATCTATTTTGAGTTAATTCTTGTATATGGTGCCAGACAGGGGTCTAACTTTTTTTTTGCATATGGGTAATCAGTTGTCCCGCACCATTATTGTTTCCCCATTGAGTGGTCTAGGTACACTTGTCAAAAATCAGTTGACCACAAATGTATGGATCCATTTCTGGGCTCTCAGTTCTATTCTATTGGTCTATATGTCTACATGTATGCCAGCACCACACTGTTTTCATTGCTGTATTTTGTAGTAACAGTTGAAGTAGGGACATGTGAGTTATCCAACTTTATTTTCCTTTTTCAAGATTGTTTTGGCTATTCAAAACCCTCTATTATTCCATATTAATTTGTGGATTAGCTTTTCCTTTTGTGCAAAGATGTCATTGGAATTTTAATAAAGGAAGCATTGAATCTGTAGATTGCTTGGGTAGAATTAACATCTTAATAATATTAACACTTCTAGTCCATGAACATAGGATGTCTTTCCATTTATTTGTCTTCTTTAATTTCTTTCAGCAATGTTTTGTAGTTTTCACTGGACAAGTCTTTCACCTACTTAATTAAATTGATTCCTAGGTATTTTATTCTTCTGGATGATATTGTAAATAAAATTATTGTCTTATTCCCTTTTTGCCTTGCTCATTGTTGATGTATAAAAACACAATTGATTTTTGTGTGTTGATATTATACCCTGCAACTCTGTTGACTGCATTTATTAGCTTTAGTAGATTTCCTGTGGGTTCTTTGGTATTTTATATATATCTATGTATATAGTATCATGTTATCTGCAAATAAAAGATAGTTTTACTTTTTCCTTTCCATTGTGGATGTCTTTTTTTTTCCTTCCTGCTTAATTTCTGTGGTTAGAATTTCTAATACAATGTTGAAAAGCAGTGGTAAAAGTGGACATAATTATCTTGTTCCTAATATTAAGGGGAAAGATTTCAGTCTTTCACCACTAAATGTGATGTCAGCTGTGGGTTTTTTCATAAATGTCCTTTATATTGTTGAAGAAGTTTTCTTCTATTCCTATTTTGATGAGAATTTTTTCATGAAAGGATGTTTGTGTATTTTATTCACTTTTTTAATGTTGGTCTTTTGAAATGAAGAGTTTGCATTTAATACAATCCATTTGCATTTAATGTAATTAAATGTAAGAAAGGAAGGACTAATAAGGAAGGATTTCCTTCTAATATTTTCGTATCTGTTTTCTTTATGTCTTGTCCCATTTTTATCCCTCATTTCCTCCATTGTTATCTTCTTTTGTATTTGGTTGGGTTTTTTCTAGTAAAACATTTTGATTCCCTTCTCATTTTCTTCATACATACTTTTTTAGTCTTCTTGTGTGGTTATAATGGAGATTACAATTAACATCCTAAATTTATAACAATTTTGTTATAATTGATACCAACTTAACTTCAGTAGAATACAAAAACTCTGCTCCTATACAGCTCTTTCCCCTTTCATTTGTGTTGTCATAAATTACATTTGCATAATTTGTGTGCCCAATAACAGATTTTTGTTTTAGATATATGTCTAAATAATGTAGAAAATAAAAGGTAGAATTACAAACCAAAAATGCAATAATATTGGCTTTTGTATTTGCCTACATGATTACCTTTCCTAGAGATCTTTGTTGCTTCATCTGGTTTTAAGTTATTGTCTAGTGTCCTTTCATTTTGCTCCCTTTGGTATTTCTTGTAAGGAAAGACTACTGACAACAAATTTCCTCAGCTTTTGTTTAACTGGGAATGTCTTAGTTTGTCTTTCACTTTTGAAGAATAGTCTTCCCAAATACAGAATTCTTGGTTGATGGGGTTTTTTTTTCCTTCATATTTTGTATGTGCCGTCCCACTGCATCTATCCTCCATGTTTCTGATGTGAAATCAGCTGTTAATACAATTGAGGCTCCCTTGTATGTGATGAGTCACTTCTCTCCTGCTGTTTTCAAGATTCTCTCATTGCCCTTGGCTTTCAACAATTATGTAATGTATCTCAATATGAATTTCTTTCCATTTATCCCACTTGGAGTTTGTTGAGCTTCTTGATTTTGTAAATTCATCTCTCCTGCTTGGGAAAATTTCAGCCATTATTTCTTCAAATATTATTTCTGCCCTTTTGTCTAGCTCTCTTTCTGGGAATCCAATAATGCATATGTTGATTTTTTAAATGATGTCTCACAAGTCCCTTGGGCACTGCTTGCTTTTCGTCATTCTCTTTTCTTTGTATTCCACAGATTATATAATTTCAATTGTTCTATCTTCAATTTTTTTGATTCTTTCTTCTGTCTGTTTGAATCTGATGCTGAAATCCTCCAGTGAATTTTTTATTTCAGTTATTGTACTTTAGTTCCAGAATTTTCTATTATTTCTATTTAGTTCTTTTTAATGATTTCTATCTGGTTCCTTTAGTGCTTTGTCCATAGTTTCTATTAGCTCCTTGAACATATTTAAGACAGATGACTTAAATTTTTGTCTAGTTACTGGAATGTCCGAGCTTTCTCAGTGATGATTTATATCCATTTATTTTGTCCCTTTCAATGAACCACACTTTCCAATTTCATTGTATGTGTGATTTCTTTTTGAAAATTGGATGTTTAAGTATTATAGTGTGGTTACTCTGGAAATCAGATTATTCTTCCCCATGGTTTGGTGTTTTTGTTTTGAAGGCTGTAGTCATCCATTTGTGTAATGACTTTACCAAACTATTTTTTCAAATATTGTATTCCGACTCATGTGTGGTCACTGAAGGCTATTCCTTTAGCTTGCTTTCAGCTGGTGTTCTGACAGATTTCTTTGAATCCCAACAGCTAAAAAACAAAGCAAAACAAAACAAATCTCTACTAATATTTTAAGATTGACTCTGTGCTGGGGTACTCCTTCAACACTTAGCCAATCTGTTTATAGCTCAGCTTTAGCCTTCATTTTGTGCTTACAGCTCATTTTGGGCTTGCTGGGTCTTTAGATCAGTCAGTGGTAAAAGCTTAGGGTTTTCTCAGAACTTCTCTGTGCATTCCTTTCTAAATTTCATGCTATATACAGGTGCTTTTGAATGTCCTAATTTCACTCTCTCTCTCTCTCTCTCTCTCTCTCTCTCTCTCTCTCTCTCTTCAGTTTTCCCTGCCAGGATTTAGGTGATCTATTTTATGTTTCAACCATAATCTTTTGCTCAAGAAGCTGCAAATCACTTGTTTGCCTTACAATGTTTTCAGGAAATGCCCACTACCTTTCCATCCTGAGTGATTTTTGAATTAGGTGAAACAGAGACAATCACCTTGTGTCAGTCCTTCAGGTAGTTCCCAGAAAGGTAAGAAGAGGCAAACACAATAATTTTCAAATAAGGTCTGGAATCAGGGACCAGGCTCCCACTATAGAAATTCAGTCTGCCTTCTTCAAGACTGTCATCAACTATAAAGGGGGTATGGCAAGGCTAAATAAAAATGCCACAAAGATTCTACACCATTTTAAATTTGTGTTTTTCTTGATTCATCATTCTCTTATTTGCTATAAACTTTTGACCATTTTGAAGAGTTCTTAAAAAGTTCATTCTGACAGTTTTTGCTCATTCTTTCACATTTCTGTGGAGGGGCGGGTACTGCTTACTCTGTCATTTTGTTGACCCACCCAGACAAGAAGGGATTTTTTTAATATAAAAAAGTGTTTAGCTTAGTGGGAGGAGAAGTTCTATGGTATTCTCACTCCCCAAAATATGTACCTCAAACCAAATGAGGATATTTCACAGGTCCAGTACCTGCTGGTCCAGTCAGAGAGGTCTTCAAGAGTTGTTTGGATGTGCCTGCTTCTTTTTGGAAAAGCCTAACCATGAGAAGCTGCATGAGCTTCCATGATGGATGGCAGAGGAAGAAGAACAAGTTGAAGCAGGAGCTGCATTCCACCTGTGAGACAGGTTATTGTCCATGCCACCATTAGCCAGATTCCACATTTCAGAGGAGGCTATTCTTAAGCTTTCTTGAAAAGACCCTGCCATAAGAGGGCTGAAGAGTGAGGCAACCCAGAAGAAAAATCCAGGTATGGTGTACTGTTGGAGCAGAAGTCAAGAGTGAGTTAAAGTAGTCAGCTGGACCAAACAAGTGTGTCAGTAAACAGCTCAGGGTTTGAGGTCCTCTTTCAAAATGCGTGTTCCCCAAAGAATCCACTGAAGCATCAATGTAAAGAAAAAGCCAGTGTCTGGGCACCTGGAGAAGGCATTAGCTATGTTAGATAATAGCTACCTTAGGCAAAAGGGACCCTCCTGTCAGAAATTTCTCCTTCCCCAGCAATAACTCCAGAGGAGGAGGACAGGATGGAGAAATGTTCCCTTTCTCCAAAGCCAGGTCCTGAGCTTAGATCAGGATTGAGATCTAGGGCCAGGGTAAGGGGCAGATCCAATTATACGGGGGAATAAAGTTTTTATTAAATCCAAGCTGAACTTTTAATACCTGAAAGTGAATAAGAAAGCTATGAGCTGTGCCCAAAATCTCATCCCAGGGCAGTGAAGTGATCTTCAACTGGATTAATTAAAAATAGTATTGTTGCCTACTTTGCATGTTCCCAAACCAAGTCCATTCAATATAAGGCTGACACACATCAACAGAAGATGAGTGGAGGAAAGTGAGGGGCAGGAGAAAGCAAGAAGTCAGATTTGAACATATTTAACCCACTGCTCCTTCTTATAGGTCAGAAAAATTGGGCAAGAATTAAATGAAAACTGTAACATCACACACTAGTGCACTGTAAAATTTAGGGTCCAAATGTGTTTTCATTGTGCTGACTTCCTTGCTGTGTTAAACAAGGTATGAGGGAGGAGGGTGAGCATGAGCCTATAGTATCCCAGGCTTCTTTCCAGAGAGTGCCCTTCCTCCCTGTCAGGCCTATGAAATGGCCAAAGCAGAAAGGACTTCGGAAGGCCTGCTGCTGGGATCCTGGGGAGGGTGTGCCTCAGCTCCAGCTGTGTGTGGAAAACCATGTGTTCCTCGATGGTTTCTTTAAACTTGGTGCCAGGGAAGCTTCAGCAAGTTGAATGTCTGAGCTGTGCTGAGTATGTGAGACATTCCAATTCCAGTGTTCCCCACAAAATTAAAAAAGGAGAGATGAGGAAAGAAGCCTGAAGTTCATGGGAGTAAAATAGAGTTTGAACCAACTGAGCATTCATAATCTTACCAATCCCATCTGGAAATGGGGGAAATGAGGTAGCCACTCTTGTCCTCATGTCTCAGAACTCCAGCCCAGGGGGCAGCAGGGATGGCTGGCAGTGTTCTTTCATCATTTTCCCAAGTGGATCCTGTTTAACCTGGTTAGTCCTTGCAGCGCACTTTGGTTCATGTCTTCCTGGTAATAAAGTTGAAATAATTTATTTTGTTGGCTGCTCCATAAAATGTTCTATGAATTTATTCTAAAGGAGAAAAGGAAGAAGGAGGAATAAATGTGGCATTGGCTTTTTGATTGTGGTTTTCATTTCCATAAACCTTAGATCACAAGAATGCATGAGATATTTACACAAATCTTTCCACAATTCCTGTGGCCTTTGGGGGCATAGCATTTGCATGACTTCACCACCGTGGCTGGCGTGTGCTTTCTCAGCAGCTTTGCTTGCAATAGGGAGCGGTCCCCACCAGTGCTTATAGCTCTGTGTGTGTGTGTGTGTGTGTGTGTGTGTGTGTGTGTGTGTGTGTGTGTAGGATTTGTCCATATGTGTGCAGAGGAAGGAAAAGAGAAGGAGAGGAGAAAAAGAGAAATTGTCATTTATTTTTTCTCGTTTTTTCTGTAGCAAATACAACTTTGAAAAGGGATTCCAATTTTTCTACATCACAATATGGAAAGCTTTCTTTTTGTAACTGTATACTTCTCCTAGATAATTTCTGTGGAAATGGCAAAATGAGGGGACCCTAACTGAGAAGGCTGAGGTCTCATTTTTACAATAAGGAGGCGTGAGGGCTGATCTGGCCCAGATAAGAAGAATGTAGCAGACTTAGCTGTGAGGCAAGTGGAACCCAGGTTCAAACTTCTCAAGTGAGTCAGATTCTATGGTTGCAACAGGTTCTCCAAAAGCTAAGGGATGAAACAGCTGGGGCTGCCCTTGGGCCAAGCGAGGACTTGGTTTCAACCTGGGAAGCCCACACACAAGCACAGAGTGAACAGTAGGTCCTGGGCAGAATGATGCCTAGGCCCGTTATAGCTGTTTCCCATGTAGACAGCCCTGCCCAAGAAGACTTCAAGGGCCAGCCACATGCACCAATTTAGAGAAGTAACATGCTAGTCACTACACCAAGCCACCCAACATCCTGGTGGAATACAAATGAATCATCGATTCACCAGACACCACACTAGTCATCTTCTTTTCCTATTTTATAAAACACAGACCTTACACAGCAGAAGACACTTTGCCATTTTAGCCCCCTTCTACATCATCCTTGTACCACCTGGCCTCTCACTTTGGGAGAAAAAAGCACAAAGTTCAGCTAAGTAGACCAGCATCTAAGTCCTGTGCAAACCACTCCCTAGCTGTGAAATTTTGGCCAGGTTCTCTAGCCTCAATCTCTGTGACCCAATTGCCTTTTTATGAAGTAGAGAAAATAGTCTAGACCTTCTAAGAATGTTACAAAGATGAAATGCAGTGCTTCATGCAATGTACCAGTGCAATGCCCAGGGCACAGGACACAGCTCAGTAAACTCAGGAAACTTAAAAAAGCACCAGTTGAGGGAGAGAACTGTCCTCTAATGCAGGTTTATAATTGTTCTGATTCCTCTGACACCTGCATTGGGCAGAAGCCCCAGAGACCAATGATCCCTACACCCAGGTGAAACAGAAGGACTGTGTTCGAAGTAAGGAAATACAAGGCACCCAAAGGGATTTGTCCAGTGATTCACAGTAAGCATATAGGGAGTTTCTTGGCCACAGGAGTGAGGCGTGGGCGCCCTGAACAAGGGCCCAGAGACCCCGTGAGAATGTGGTCCCTGCAAGAGCAGACACAAGTTCTGAATCCCAGCAGGAATGTGTTGTACAGCCAGCTCCAGGATGCGTGTCCATGCATGCGCTCCCAGCCTACCACAAGGTCTTTCCCTACATCTATCCTTTATGAGGTTTCCTGGGAAATTTAGTGTTTTTTCATACAAATTTAACAAGAAGCAACATAGTTTTCACTACATGCAAATTAAATAGCCTGATGGAAAAGTTTCAATATGTTTTGATATTTTAATGACATTAAGGTTCTGTTGCATCCTGGAGAGCTTGACCCCAAGTCATGGGCCCTGCGCTCCAAGTTCTTCAGGAGGTGGCAGCTCACATTCCTCCCCCCCCCCCAGGATTGGTCCCATCTTCTCTCACTGACCAGAGGCAGCTCATCTGTCTCCTTAAATGAATATGAAGATGGCTGGCTGTGATACAAGGCATTGTCAGCATTTTCATTCTACACCATCTAGCACTTGGAGATCAAAGTTACTAGATTTTAAGTCAAAACTTTATAAGCTTCAGAATTCTGCATCGTGGTTCTTAGCTTAAGCTGGGGGCAGGGAGGATGATAAAGTTCCTCCCTTGGAGGGAAAAACAAACCCATTATTCTTTTAAAAGTCAAAGCATCTCCAATCTCCTGATGAGAACATAACACCCCATGCAGATCTCTATGAGGAAGCCCTTCACTGTGGTACTCAAAATATTATCTAAGAATGGATTTTTTTCTGTGCCAGAAAGTATTAATTCCTTATATATTATAACCAGATCAGACAACTTCTCATGGACTGTGATTTTAATGGCGTTTGAAGTTAATCTAGGAAACGATTTAAGCAATATCATTTCACAAACCAAGTAAAAACACAAATAGAAGCGTGCAGAAGCCCTCTGAGAGTTTCCTTTCAATAGTGATTCACTTAGAAATAAGACATGGAACAGCCTGCAGTGCAGTGGAAGCTGTCTGAGGCATAACTGAAGATTCAGAGGACTTTCCTGACTGGTCCTTGGGAGCAGAGTCAGGAGCAGTAAGCTGAAGAAACCCCAGGGAAAGCAGGACACATTCCCACTAGCCATATGGCAGATTGGGAGCAATCTGTGACAACTTCCATAGGAGTGACTTGTTTCCTCTTCTTACTCATAGTTTTACAACACTGGCAATACACATTAAGGCAGGTCCAGCTGGTGTAGTTCTGGATTTGGTTTCCTTTATCACAATAGCTTAATCCATGACAGTGAATCTCAGCTGTCATTTACTCAGTTAGAAGCTTGACTCTGGCACTGAATTAAGAGAAAATTGGGAGAATCTTTCATTCAAACCACAAAGGTACAAAATAATACCCAGAAATGCAAAGCCTGTAATGATAGGGGGGAAAAAAACAAGTTCACTGAAACACTCCACCAACTGTAACCCCCAAATTTCTTATGGTTCTACTTCTAATCCCATGTCTATAAATCCATCTCAATTTATAATCAAGTTATGTTTCTTCCCCCATAATCTCTTACAGTTTGTTTATGTTCAGATAAGTGCAATGATGTGCTTTCAGCTGACCAAAGCTTTAAGCAATTGTTTATTCCCAAGCAGAGTCACAATGATAAGACCTCTAGGGACAATGCGTGATAGAGTCCAGCTCAACATCATCAGGGTATCAAAGGACACAGTCATCAGTAAGTGCATCTTTCTTTTTGGCCAACATTCCTTTCTTCAACTTTGTTTATTTTGGGGTGTTCCATGTCTACCTGCTCAGTGAATCCTAAACCAAGGACACAGGTCTGGGCAGTGACCACCATGGTGAAGCTAACACACAAAATGTGCTAGCCAGAGCCCTGGGAGAGGTGGCCAGCTTTGGGGGATGTTTCACCTCTGTTTTACGTCTCTGGACATCAGAGTCTCCACTTTTACTAACTGAGGGGTGGGTGGAGGTTGCATGATCTCTGAAGGCCCTGCCCATCAACATCTTAGAAAACTCTTGTTCTGCTTTACTAACAGAGCCACCATGCCTGCTGACACTTCCCTTAGCCAGCTTGAGATTTAAAGTCTTAGTGTTGACCCACTGGTTGTCGGAATATACAGAAATCCTTTAGATAGAGGAAGAAGGAGGATTAAAATAGCTATAGATACTGTCTTTAAACCCAAATATATTTTTGCTCTAAATTCCGTCCCTGACCCTCAATCAAAAGTCACTACCCCTACTTTTGTTTTTTCCTTTGTCTTTATAACTGTAGCTTGATCCAGATATTTGAGGCTCAGAGGTAGTTTAGAGTAGGCATGTAGGCATATTTCACAGAGTCAGATGGAAGCTGGGGACACAGATACTGGTAAGAAAGTAAGAAGCTGCCAATAGGTCATTCTGGATATATTATCACAGTCTGTTTCCACTAGGCCTTCTCCCAGGGCAAATGATTTAAACAGTGTATTCCTGAAGTGGCTTCTTCACAGACACAGGCTGGGATGCCAGGTGGGGCATTAATCATTTGAGACAATCAAGTAGCAAATCGTATTTTTGTGCTTTCTAAACCACCATCTACCTGTCATGTCATCATGGTTTCAGTTCTCTTTAACTTCAAGAAACATAAACCTGCTTGGCCAACTTAAAGTAAACAGAAACTTACTGAAAAAGTATGGAGTAACTCATAGAATCTAGGGAGGATATGATGAACAGGGCTCGGTGCCTCTTGGTTAATAAACCCACATTGCTAATTTTAACCTAAGTCAGGAAGCCAGTGATGCTTTCCCTGGGATATTTTGTAATAATGAGAGTCCCAGACACCAGATCATTCTTCACACACCTGGACATGTTGTCTTCTTAGAAGCAATGCTCCCAGTCTGTGCAGTATATATGCACAGCATAGGCAATGTCAGCATGTGCAAGAGCTGTGGCAGAACCTGAACAGGTAAAGCAAATGCCCAACTGAGGCCAACCTGGACTGTCTCTTTCCTGCTTTGCTCATCAGCCATGAAGGCCTTGGAACTGTGAGATCCCTCTACAGTGGTGGCACCTGGGCACAGGATGCCCAGTCCTAAAGAAGCTAGGCTCCATATAATCAAGCTGTGGTATTTCTATCCACATGTAAAAATGTATTAGAGGCACAGTTGGCCCCTGATCTATGCAAACCTCTATCAGTGAGGAATGTAGTCAGATTGTTCCACTGTACAGAGTGCATTGTTCCCAGACAAACCTCATTAAATGTATAATAGGGGAGTAGTTAGAAAACACCAAGGTCTCTTTGGTGGGTTATAGATGCTGCCCTTTACTTAGCCACCCATACTGATGACCAAAAACTATGCAATATTAAATTTCCCTCAATGAGATAGACTTTGGCAGAAGACTGTAAAGATAAAAACATAGGGTTTCAATCCAGAACCCCAACAATTTATATGATTGTAGTCAGGTCTCTTAACAGCCCCTTCACAGAACTCTTGCCTGGCTTCGATGAGATCATGTTATATACAATGTCCAGTACAAGTGTTTGCTTAATACAGAGTAGTTAGCGCTAAAAAAGAATAAGAATGGAAAAGATTTTAATGCACCTTCCCAATTTCCTAAACATCTGCTTCAACTCAGAATTTAAATGCTACTTCAGTGTGTACACCAGGCATATGCATCCATGAAAGAAAGAAAAGGCTTATGGGAAAAGACAGAGAATGGATGACAGAACATGCAGAGGGAGTCAGCCAGTAACTGAGGTGGGAGGGACTGGAGGAAAGGCAGACTGGGGGCAGACCTTGTGGGGACAGGGTGTGACCAGAGGAAATGAGCAACCTCGGCCTCCCTGCCTGCACAGTCCCAGAATCCCAGGCAGTGAGCGTGCTCTAACATGCCATAGGTAGTTTTTTAAAAGTAAAATATCTGACATCTAAGGACTTAAAACTCAACCAACATTCTTTGTAAGTTGTTCGATGCTATGTGTCTCCCAAGCATGATGTGTGTGAGGAACTGCCCTCCATTTTCCAGGCCATTCTCTGGTGCCTCCCAAGCATCCTTCCCTCTTACCCCTTCTGCAAGAAGCCACCTAGAGAGCCCACAGAGCTCAGGGAGATCTGACCCCATGTCCAGCTCCATGAGTGAGCTCTGAGGCATCTAAGTCAAGCTCACATCCCCATCCCCCTTGTCAGAGATGGTTCTGGTGTTGCTGCTAATCAGGGTCAACCATGAAGAAGTAGAGCCACACAGACCTGAAGCCTGTGGCCTTTCAGAGATATGAGAATTACCTTTCTTTACTTGTTTAAGCCACTTTGAGATGTTCTTTCAATGTAAGTCAAAAGCATCCTAAAAAAATCCACCTGCTGAATGCAGCAGAAAGGACTCCATCCCAGCTGCCACTAATGAGCTACTGAAAATCTGTTTTCCTCATCCATAATATGAGGAAGTCCTCTGTGTTTCTGTGATCCCTACAATCCTTCATCCTTTTAAAGGTCAGTCTTTATGGCTCTTCCATAGAAAACGGGCCCTCTGTGGGCAGGGGGAAAAGTCAGGGTACAAATTACATACAGTAGAGATTGCAAAAGAACAAACTATATCACTCAGCTAACTGGTTTAAAGAATTAGCTAACTTGTGGAAGCTTCTAATCATTACTTCCCTTTAGTCGCTGGGGTTACTGTTCTTCTGGGCTGGTCTATTCTAGTTTCACTCTGAAATCAGTGTTGAGTCATTCCCCTTAGCTCACGTAAAATAAGGTCTTTTTCCTCTGGGGTCTCTGACACAGTCATTTTAAATTCTCACTGAAAATATACTTGGTTAACAATGCCAGGCTCTCCAGTTCAGAGGCCCCTGTTCCAACCATGATGTTGCTGTCTTCTCTCTGTCTGTGGGTTCTTTCCAATACCCTACACCTTTATAGCCTCCTCTCTTCTGAAAAAGGATCTTTGTCCTTCACATCAATAACCCTGAATATGACCCCCCACTCCTAAAGCCCCAAGGATGTCTACTTCCTCTGTGAGCCCTCTCAATTAGCCACTCATTCACTCAAAAGTACTCCCTGTCTACATCTGCAGGTTGCCACAATGTCACTGTATATTATAACAAGACAAAGAATATGGGGTCTCTGCTCTTAGGGAAATTACACTATAGCAGGGAGTTCAGGGGTGCAAATAACTCCAATAATAGGCAGTGTCTGATGATGTCATAGAACGGATCCAAATAGAATGTTTAAAAAGCTTGGGAAAGGGGCTAAGATTTTCAGTTGGAGGAATTCTGAGTAATAGCTGCTTGGAAAACACAGGATTTCAGCTCTGTTTTAGAGGATAGATTGAATTTGAATTGATAGTGATGGTAAGGCAAGGGCATTGCAGACAAACAGAAAAGGCAAAGGCAAAACAGAATGGCAGGAAAGGTGGGGCACACTCCGGAAGAAGCTCTTAGCACAGTGTGGTCATCAGGACAGGAAGGAGATTAAAGAAAGCTAGGATGCCAGGTTGGGCCCAGGTGGTGGTGAGCTTTGGATCCATGGTAAGAAAACATAAGTTTAATCTAGTAGATGATAGAGAATCAAATTTCTTAGTTATCACACTGTGTTTTAATTTGGTTTTTAGTCCAGTTCTCTATACAGTAGATTGTGAAATCTGTAAGGATTTCTACAGCTGTCTCTTTTTTTTTTTTTCTCTATACACTCAGCACTTAGCTTTGTGTCTGGCATATCATAGGTTCTTAATATATTTGCTTGTTTAATGAATAGCTGAATTGATCAGATCTGTACTTTTTGAAAAGTAATCTAGTAAGCAGGGGGAGAAAATATCACAGTTTCACTGGGGGGAGGTCTGAAGAATCTAGAAGTAGTTAGGAATTCAGAAGGAAGGAGAAGAAAAAAAGAACAACAACAACAAAAAAGAATGGATTAGAAAGCCATTGTGAAAGGAGAACCAACAGGCCTTGATGGAATGGCAACATTAATGTTGGGAACATTAAACAGACTGCAAGTGTGTGATCCCAGGAGATGCAAAACATGGCAGTCCTGGGCACCTGGGACCTTGCTTCCAGGAGATTCTCACCCCTACCACTTCAGGGACTTGAAGTTTTATTTTTTCATTACTGTGTTCCCAACACCAAGAATATAGACACTAGGCTGTCAGCATTATTGAACCAACAAACGATTGGACATGTTACATCTCAGATGATGGCAATTCAACCACTCATAAGTGTCTGATTTAGTTAGAAATAAGGGCCTGGCCTTTAGGACCAAGCATTTCAATTTCAGAGTCATCTGCAAAAAGACAGGTGTTGAAGATGCAGCCTGAACCCATCCAGTCTGGAGGCAGGAGTAGGAAAAGGAACTGGGAGAGGGGTTGGTTTGTTCCTGGTTGCAGAGATCAGAGGAGTTTCCAGACAAAGCCTGACTGAACAATTTTGTCAAATATGTTTGAGAACTTAATGGGAATGAGGATGAGGTTTTGGCCATGAATTTGACACATTGGAGGCCACTTGGTGACCTTCAAAAACATAATTTTAGGGGTGCCTGTGTGGCTCAGTAGGTTAAGCATCTGCCTTGGGTTCAGATCATGATCCTAGGACCCTGGGATAGTCCTTGTTGGGCTCTCTGCTGAGCGGGGAGTCTGCTTCTCTCTCTCCCTCTGCCCCTCCCCCTTCTCTCTCTTTCTCTCTCTTTCTTTCTCTCAAATAAATAAATAAAACTTTTAAAAACAAAACAAAACATAGTTTTAGCATTGTGGGTATGGAAGACAGATTTCATCATCCCTGTTCAGATATCACAACACACAGACACAGGCTCCAGGCATGCATTTACATTTTCATGTAGAAACAGACACCTTTGTCTCTCTCTTTAGGGAGTGGGATCAGCCCTAAACACACTCATTTTTAAGGGGAGAATTAGGGTTTTTTGCCAAATGGTAGGTGACTACATGGAGGTCTTATGGTGGGGACATTCGATTTGAATTGTCCGAGAAAGTGGAAGGTAAGAGTCAAAAAGAAAGAAGTGAGGTTAAATGCACACCCAGCTCCAGCACAAAAGGTAATTCCACCATTAAGGGTTAGTCTCAGAAACCTTCCCTGAGAACTGGAGGTGCCCAGTCTCCAGCCATCCAAAATGGATTGAGGAATGCGGGATATGCAAGAATTTGAGCCCATCCAGGGCAATCCCTGGTCTAAACTATTCTGGAGTGACAGTAGAGCAGATTGCAATCCCCAGTTTACACTAAAATTGGCCCAGGTTTACTAGGGTCCTAGCTGGCAGGGACCCCAGCTCACACCTAACCCCTCTTTCTAAGTCCTGATAAGCAGCTTACACAGCCTCTTCTCTGTGCCAGAACATTCACTGCAAATATGACTAGAGTTTTCCCCATAAGTAAAAGACTAAATATTATTAGTATTCTGGAACATCTATATTAAAAATCTAAGCAAGGGAAAAATCAATTCTTTAAAAGAAAGAAAAGCCAGAGTTTAGAAAACTCTGGTGGATATCAAAGGCATCCTCTCTGTAACTCTTTGGAGGAGCCATTTCCCTCTCCTTGCTGCAAAATACCGCACTTAGTTGGGAAAAAAATTTATGAAGGGATTAAAAGCCAAAACACGTGTTTCGTGACATCAAGGCATTTTAGCACAAGGAACCACCCCAGAGACTGAAAGGAATTAGATCCGAGGGATGAATGGGATGTTAGGATGAGTCGAAAGGGATCAGAAATATTTCGTGCGTGTTTCCACATTTCACGAAATTATCGGAGGCCGGGGTGTGGGGTGGTGGAGGCGGGAGAGAGGCGTTGGCGGGAGGGCGGGATGGGGAGAAGTCAGCCAAGCTTGTCAGGACAGCAGTCAGCCATCCGCTAGAACCAAGCACAGATTTTTGTAATCGCCGGCATCCAGCACAAGCGGGCGTCCGGGAAAGCGCCGCCGCGGTGCGCACAGGGCTGGCTCTATAAATCTCCATTAGATCAGACAGTGCCGCGGGTGGAGGGCGGAGTTGCCAGAAATAGCTCCTTTCCTGCAAACTTCTCAAGACCGCAGCTGCTACGTGGCCTGAACAGAGTGGGCGCCCCCGGTGGATAGCGGAAGGCCAGAGAAGTGGGGTCTGTGGGCCCAGGCCGAGGCCACGAACGCCGGAGACTGCCCCGGAGGCGCTTCGAAAGGTCTCATAAAAGTGCCATTTGTTGGGAGCCCGCAGGAAGTGGAGGCAGCTTTGGCACACGTGGCCACGGTGCTAAATTAACTGTTAACACAAATAATCAAAGTGCAAGACCCATCGAGCGGCTGGCGCCAGCGCAGACCAGGGGGAGGCGGTCAGCCCGGCGGCGGGCGGCAGGTGGAGGCTGGGCGGGGGCGGGGATAGGGCCTGGGGACGTGGGACCCAGGGCAGGGGGTGGCCTGGCGGGCGGAGGGTGGGGGTTCGCGCCAGGGGACCAGGACCCAGGGCAAGGGGGAAGCTGGAGCTGGGGAATGCGTCCCCGACCGCAGCAAGGGCGGCGCCCGGATGCGGGCCAGATTCCGGAGCACTGAAGTTACAATGATCAGGAGCATAAGGCGCACAGTGGCTCCCTGAGTGAGGGTGTGGGGCCTTACTGGCGGTGAGACAGGTAGCTAGAGGAGGGAGCAAAAAACGTCAAATCCGAGATGAGGTGGCGCAGGTTGCTGGAAAGGCCTGGTGCCTGGCCCGGCCTCCACATGCCCCCGCTAACTAGGGGGTGCAGAGACCTTCTGAGGCGGCTCCCCAGGGAAAGTCCCAGGGAGGAAAGCATCAAAAACCTGCTTCGTGGGTACATGCTGCTTCTTTCCACCAGTAAAAAGGTCGGAGTCTTTTTCTAACAGTTTTTTTACACAGGCCACTTCTGCAACCTTGCTCTGTGAGCTGTGTGTCCAAAACCATCACCTTAAAATTGCAGGTAGAGAAATTAAGTGGGTGCTGCCAAAGTGGACTGACCAGATCAGGGCTGGGCCTCCTCACCCTCATGCTCCATAAGGGCCCTGGGTGCCGAGTGCCAGGTGACATCTACATTGCCAAGAGCTCGGAAGGAATGAAGCCCCTTTTGAAGGAGGTGGGAGAGGAGGCCCAAATCATGGCATGTGTTTTGGAGTGCCCTTCCTAGGATCCTGGAATTAGGAGAGGGTACTTTCTGGAAAGAAGTGTCTTTTGAGAAGATTCTTAAACACTGATACCTATTCTTGGGTAAGCTGTCCTCATCCAGGTGTGTCTCTAAGGATCAAAGCGAGGTAGAATCAGAATTAGCCTAGCAAACAAATTGGGGGTGGGGGAAGCAAGAGACAAAAATTTACAAATTGCATAGTGACCCTAAGATGCCTCAGTGAGGAAGAACACTGTCCTATTTTTACTAAATCAGAGTGGTCAGCTTCTAAAGGCTGAAATATAAGATCAAATTTATAATCTGGCATAATTTTTATGAGTTTTTAGAAACTGGATTTTACTTTAGTTCATTTATGTCCAGCACATCTGTTTATACAGACAAAACTAATGAAAAACAGGAGAATACCTGTCTTTGGAAAAGGTATTAAAAGTGTGATGTAGTAATTAAGAAAACTCCAACATCTTAGTTCAATTCCTAGAAGATGTCTTCATAAGAAAGAAAGATTGCTGAAATTCATCCTCCACTACTTCTCTGAACGTTCAGAACGATCCTGGGAGACAGGTGTGGTCACCAGTCCCACACCTCACATCTGGGGCCCCCAGGCACAAGTGTCAGCAGTGACACCAAGGCTAGTCAGCCAGGTACATGGGATTGGAACCCAAGGCTACGTCTGGAGCCTGTGCTCTTTCAACTGTCCCAGAAGGAGATGGTCCAGAGAGGTAACAAGAATATGTTATCTCTCTGTATGCATTTGTTCAGCAAATATTTATTGAGCACCTACCATGTGCCAGGTCCAGGAGCCAGGATCCAAGAAGGAAAAGCAAACAGATGGGATTCTTCCTTCACATAGGGCCAGCCAGCAGCCTCCCTGTGGAGCAGGTAGACGGGCACGGAGTGAAGCTCCTCACAGGTGACTGTCTAATTACAGGTTGTGACTTTGTGGAACTCATGGAAGCAGAGCGCTGAGGTTCTCTCCCAGCACGCAAATGGAAGAGGACAAGGTCCTCACTTTCCTCCCAGCACTCCTCATTAGGACGATGAGGATGTACCAGGAATCTTAGTAACTCCATGTGGGGGTTGCTGGCTGTGTGCCAGCCAATGTGCAACATACCTTTACAGATTGTTCACTCCTACCAGTTATCCCACGATTGAGCCTCTACTGTTACCCCATTTTATAGATGAGGAAACCAAGGTTTCAAGAAATTAAGGGCATTCTACAGGTTTCTCAGGGACAGGACAGAGCCTACCTTCAAATCATGTCAGGTCTTGTATTTTCTTAAAACTCGTTTCCTTCTCCTCTGTGTCCCAGGAGCATATCTGGGTAGCATTAAAAAAAGATGCCACTTGTGCCTTTGGTCTGCTTTCAGTGCAACATTGAGTGGGTGACCGTAAGTGGTGCCACATATAAATACAGGGTGTATTCCAGATGACACACCCCAGAGTGACCAGACTCAGGAATGGGGGCACAGGCCACTTGCTCTACACTAGATCTGGGCCTGTCTTTCTAAGCACAGACAGGACCTTTAACTTCCGGAAGCTAATGATGATAATACTGATAGCCATGACCACAGCACCCTGCCCTCCATATGGCCACCTCACATAATCCTTAGAGCAACCTGGGCGTAAGTACTATTATTCCCCTACTAGAAGGAAGAAACTCAGACATCAAAAGCTTGTGTATCTCACACAGTTAAGACCGGAGAGTTAGAACCCAGGTCCTCAGGCCTCCAAAGCCTGTGCTTTGGCCACTGTGGCACACAGCAACTCTGCAAAATGAAGCAATTAAAATCCAGAAGTTTCCCTTCCAGATCTCCCGTACAATAATTGTAGGGTGAAAAAAGCTACGAATTCAGTTCCCTGTTTAAAAAAAAAAAAAAAAAACCACAAGCCATTTTACTAGGTCAGGTAAACAGAATGATATTTGGACTAGCCTGGTCCAACTCTAAAGACTCATAACGGAACATCTGAATTAGGTTGGAAAAGGACCAAGTTACCCGTTAATTGTGTCCCAGCTCATGGTGCCGGTTGGGTCTGGGCACACAGGCAGCCTACACAGCCCCTCCTTAGCTGCCCAGAGTCTACCAGGAGAAGCAGAAACGGCCACACTCCCAGGCAATCTCCACTGTGCCCGCTTCACATGGTACCCTGAGCAGAAGGGAAGGGGTCATATTATAGGATATGGTTGTTAGCCCACTCTGCAGGGAAGGTGAGCCTGTCCCACCCAGGCTTCTTTCCACTTTGTGGCTTGTTCTCATTATGGGTGACAAGGAGGATCCGACTGAAGTCATCCAAAATATTTACAACCGGAGGCCCGGATCACTAGGAAGGAGATCAGACAATCCTCCCTCATTGCTGCTGTCACGTTGACAACCAAAGTTCCAGCAAATTTGGATGGTCAACCCAAGAAGCAGTTCGAGCATGTCCCAAACAGAAAGTATGTGATGGCTAAAATGGTTCTCATCTCTCAGCACCTCTCCTCTTCCAGGCTCCTGCAGCTTTGTCCACCCTCACTGCCCAGTGATAGCTGGGCAGCACCCACCCTGACAGCCCCCCAGTAACAGCCAGCTCTGAGAAGAGCCTCTGATATTCTCTGCATACACAACTGATAAGACTTGCTTGAGTTTTCTCTGTTCACAACGATTCATAGCAGGAAGAAACCCCTAGAGATGGAATTTCAGATGCCAGGAAATTTACAGATGCCTATAAAGCAGTTTATCATTCTGCATAATCACAAGACTGTCACTGTCTTAAAAAAGTCAATTTCCAATAAATCAGACTGATGTGGTACAGTGGACAGTCCCAAGACCTGGGCTGCACACCTGTCAGCTGTGTGCACTTGGGCAGACCCCTAGGGTAAGACTGAGGCTGCCCCAGTGCCTGTCAGGCTGTGCCTGGCACACTACAGGACTGTATATGGGACTTTCTCAGTCGCTATGCAGATGTGGTTAAGTGTGCTGAAGTCAGCAGAAAGAGTCTTCAAAAATAAGAACAAATATTATTTTCCCCTCTGAGGGCAGAGAGCATGCTGTTAGACCCTCCCAGATTCCAAGGACAGTTCTCTGAGAATCTCAGAGTATCTGCAAGTGAATGGCCCTTACCACCCCTGGATTCCTTCAGACTGACTCACACAGGCATGTGTGTTGGAGAGTCACAGCCATCCTTGAGACTGGATTTGGTGAAGAACAAACACTGGGTCAGCTATGGAGGCAGCTCTGGCCAGAGGGAGGAACAACAGCCCCAGGCTCCACCCTGTCTCCCACAAAACCCCTGGATGGATAGCATCTTCGCCCCCTGCCTTCTAAGCCATTCTTTTCCATCTGGGCATCCTGTGTCATCTCCTGCTCTGAACTTTCCCAAACTACCTACATCCCTTCTCCAAAGTCCTACCAACTATGCTCCCATAGTATCACTTGGTAGGAACCTCTATTACGGAACTTGTCTTATGGTAGATATTTGCTGCCCGGTTTGTCTCCACAGTACTGCAAGTTCCCATGGTGGGGATGGTTTTCTGTGCTCATGTGCAGTCTCACACACACGACTGCATAGATTCTGAGGAAGAACAAGCATGTCTATATGTGTCTGGTATCCCCAAGAAGTGTGAGGTCCCGTTCTAGAAATAGCAAAGGGTCTTTCTGAGCAAAGTCTAAAGGCCAGAAAGAGTTCTATGAGCAAAACCATAAATGGCAAAAGGCCCCCTAAAAGCAGCTTATGTTTGCCATAAAATACCAATGTGTGTTTATAGAATGCACCCAAGGCACGACATATAAATAACATCTCATCATTTCATTGGATTTAAAAAATCAGAGACATAATATTTCAATTCTAAAATTACAAAATTGAGACTACATTCTTTGCAGGTAGGATCTGTTTCTCAGTTACCTTTCTATTCCCCATAGAAACATGATAGGCACCTACTAAGAATTGAATCGATGAATGAATAACAACTGACAACAAAAGAGGTGAAGAAACTAAAAAAGGTAATATTAGTGAAAAAAACTCATTTCAGATTTGTTTTTTAAATTATTTTTATTAGAATCAGCCACAGCAAATCTGAACAAAGCTCTATACATCCCACTCCAAGAGAGGTAAAACAGAACTCTGAGGAATTGTAATGCTCTTAACGAGATCATTTAACATATTCTATTGTAGTTCTTTTCATGGATCATATATCCTTAGCACACAGCATGGCTTTTCCCCTCTAGGCTTCTATTTTTGTTCAAGTGAAAAGTTTGGGGTCAGCTAAATTTGACACCTCTTGTGAAATTCCAGAGGCTCAAAAACTAATGGAATTTAAGACAAAAGGATTCTTTTTTTTTTTTAGAAATATACCCAGGAGGTCATCATGGATATCCTTTTAATAAGACAAAAGAAATGTGGAGGGAGGTAGAAGGAAAAATGCAAGCAATCAGAGCCTTAAGTTCTTACAACAAATATGGTTTCGTTGCTGTTAACATTTCCAACACCTTAGCTACTTGATTGCAGTATTGAAGAAAATATATAACTTTTTATTCAAGAAAGTTTTCTGAACTATAAAATGGTTCCATACCAAAACAAAACAACCCAGCTTAGCAGCCAGAGATTATCTGTTTTAAAGAGATATTTTGCTGATTTGAAAGCATCACAAGAACTGTCACCAAAATAGAGCTGTTTCTAGATGCAGCTGGGTTTTGCTGCCTGTCCTATTCTGTCTCCAAAGTCTTTTCCAGAACATCCAAGTTTTATCCCAATGTCAGGCTTCCAAGACTTGGTCACTTAGCTACTAGAGATTGTTCTGAAGCTCCTACACTTTGGGAGAAGTGTGGGAGGAAGGAGGGGGAGGAGCAGAAGGAGGGGGCGTATGTGGAGACCCAGGCCAGCCCTCCCTCCAGGAGCCTGTAGCAGGAGTGTGCAGCCTGCCGTCACTGTGACGGTCAAATGGCATTTCAGCCATATGCTGGAGCTCCGTTTCTTCCTGTCTAGAAACAGGGTTTTCCATTTTATTCTCCAAAGTAGCCAAAAGTATTGCACATTTGCCATATCAAGCCCAAGGAAAATAATATTACAAACCAAATAAAATCGGAAAATAAAACAAAATTTTAAAAAGTAAAATAAGGCAGTTGGTCACCAAACGCTTGCTACTGAAAAGAAAGATGTCTTTTATCTTTCCTGCTCTATCCTCATTTTTCATTCTGATTTCACTGTCAGTCATGCAGTTACCTTTACCAGGAAACAGATCTGAACATTATAATGAAATCTCCCAGATTTTTCAGGCCAGTGCTGTTTAAAATAAGATGTCTAAAAATTTCATTGTAGTTAAGAGTTCTCCAATCTTAGCCATGGTTTGTATGTTTTTTGTCTTTGCTGGTGTTGGAGAGCATCAGAATTCCACTATTAAAATCATCCAAGCCTCCAGAGAGCTCAGGAAACTAATTCACTTGAAATCAATGCACAATTTATTTCCACTTTGCTCTACACAATTGATAAGAATCAAACGCTTCAAACTTCAGCCTTAAACTCCACCTCTGCTACCATGTATTCCAGGACAACAAACCTACTTCTCCCCACTTGTTGTCTAACTTAAAGGAAAACACAGGGGCTCTTCTGGAAGATTGTATATCTTCCAAGTGATTTTAATGAGAGTTGTTTTTATTGTTTTAAGTTTTGCACTTTTGTAAATTTGGCCACTACAAACAACCAAATGGACAAAACATAGTGTTCAAAACCAATGACTTTATCTCTTACAAATTATTTCTCTCCCTTAAAAAAATTATTATGCAAACTTGGACTTACTGTATCTACAAATAAAATAAGCATGCATTCCGTTTTGGTGATGGTCTACTTAACAGGTCATGTGTCTCCAGCTCCCCCGTTACAGATTTCCCTAGGGCTGTCCTGCACACCATCACAGCCAAACAGGAATTAGTGGTGAAGATTTTAGTCCTAAACGCTTTGATAACAGCAGATGGACATTTCCAGGGCTTTATTTCACATCACAACTTTTTGTTGTTACAGTTTTATGTTGTTGTTCTTTCTTCTACCTTTTATTTGGTGGTAGGAAGTGCATGTTGAGAGTGTGGACAAAAAATAGATTTGATGCTTAGAGATTACAATCTGACCTTTGTTCTGGTCAGCTCGCTGCCCTCCACAGCTTAGGTCATCCCATACCACATATGGAAGTCCAGTTAATGAGAAAGGCAGACATTCTGTGGTGGAGACAGAGAGACTGGATTTTAATCTCCCAGGGAGAGAAGTGATTTCATTCTGTGGCTCTAGATAGAAGTGAATCAAAGGATGATATTTACCTTATCACTTCTTCATCCCCTCCCTGTATATTTTTGCACCAGAACTATCCTGAGTCATCTTTTGCTGTTGTTTTCTGTATAAAACACTGGGTTCCTCTCTGTCCACTACCCCTCTTCTCTTCTAGCCAGTCCTTGCATGCTAGTCTTACAAGCTGGGTCCTCTCCTGCTTCCCTCAGGGGAACCTGATAAAGATCTGCAAAACGTTTGCTTTCTCTCTTTCTTATCCTGCTCCAAGTTGCAGTTCATGGGAATATAGGGAATACCAAAGATAAGACATAATCAGATTTGCCCTTGTGATGATGGATCAGGAAACCCCACTTGTCACCTATTAGAAACACTTTCTGTTAGTCGATAGGGAGAAACATATTTTGAAAAGCAGGTGAGAATTGAAGTGGCAGAGAAAAGCACCTACTGTTATCTCCCTTCAAAGGCATTTCCTACACTGCCTACTGCCACATGCATTACTTTCTCCTTGCCCAAATACTCATACCAAGGATTTCTGGAACTTTGAACCCCCATGCTTCATATCTACAAATAAAAGCTGAACTGAATTTATAGTTTGTTTGCTTGTTTTAATTTATTGAGGGGGAAATCTTATCTCTATCTAGGACTTGATCAATCCCCCAATCTTCTTGAATCTCAGTTTCTTAATCAATAAAATACAGAGTTTGGACTATTTATTGCTATGGTTCATTCCAGTTCTAAAATACCCTTCTCACGAAATTTTAAATCAGTCTCACCATTGGAGCCAGAGCACTGCAAAAAGACTTGAAAGTGATTTAAGTCTCAAGAGTGGAGGGAATCACATCTCTGAAGTACCACTTGGAGGAGAGTTCCCCTTGAGAAGGAACACCTGTTGGGATTTAAATGAATGAGAAATAGACTTCTGTCATTTTTAAAACCTTTTACATTTGGGGGTTTATTTGTTACAACAGCTAGTGTTAACTAATATGCTTCTGGGCTTTAGTTTTGTAATTTAAAATAATGAGAATAATAATTAGCTCCTAGGAAGTTCCTGGGAGGTTAAATCAAATGATGTATGTGAAAGGGCCCACATTGTCCCCACGAGAGTGTGCGTTATTTCTCTGCTCCTTCCTTCCATCCAGCTGCAGAGGGAAGACATAGAGACCCCTTTTTCACCATGTGGGCATGAACGAGGCTCAGGCTCACCAGATCTGCCAGTGGGTGCTGTTCTTCTGAAGAGCAGCTCACAAGCCTGTGGTTCCCCCAGAGAGAGATGTGTGGGCCTTCCTTACATGATGACACAAGGCTGGGAATAAAGGCATCTGGATAGTTCATCTCTCCAAGGGCTGAGGAAGCTGGACAGTCACTTGAATTGTCCTTTTGTGCCTCATCTGCCTCTCTGCCTCCATAGTGCTTTTCCTCACCCTGAGGTTTAGCTACTGTCCTTACCTTTGAAGATCATGTTCCCTGGGAACAAGAATCATCCCATGGCAACTATGTCACAAGATCCCAGTTTTCTGTCTGCCAAGGAAGCATGGGGTACCGATGTTCTTTGAGGGAACAGCACACACTGAAAGTCTGGATGACTACTTCTAGAAGGCCATGCTGTCACAGAAGCAGGTCCTTCATCCACCAACAAAACCACAAAAAGACCACACAGAGTTGATTTGGAAAAACCCAGGACATACAACTACAAACATGAGTGGAACACGAGATATGAAGTAGGATCACAGAGAGGCAGGCAGACATGGGGGACAGGAAGACCATTATGACAGTGATGGCACACTTGTCACAGAGGTGCCACCTCTAGGCAGTAGTAAATATTCTGCCACAGAAGACACTATGAACTTAGTGGTGGAGGAAAGTGCAGGAAAGAACCGAATCGCCAGATTCAGTTTACGCTAAGCCATGTGCTCAGTAAACTAGGAACTACAAAACTAAGAGCCTCTTCACTCGTGATGATGGAATCAGTAGCTCACACTCAGGTGGACTTCACCTGTTTTCCTTATATATTAATCTTGATGGTCTCCAAAGTTTCCTTGATTTCATACCATGGCACTCTTACTCTCAGTTTTCCTATCATTTTTCTTGCACATTTCCTCAAAACAGACCTCAGTGCCTTTTTTTTTCACCTAAGAATGCTTTGAAAATTTGGAGAGTTTCTATCACCCAGAAGGAAAGTTCCTTTCGGTGCTTTCCACCCCCCCACCTTGAAGCCTGTGTCTTATGGAACAATCCCAATACACTTATTCCACAAAACATAAAAAGAAACCTGAAGGTTTATGAGACAAACAAGGTGAGTTAGGCAAAAGCCCCGGAGAAGATAAAACCTACCTGAAGAACGAGTCCTTGCCTCTGAGCTCAGTCTCAGAAGTCACACTAGCGTGCCGCCCCCCCCCCCCCGCCCCCGCCGCCAGGTTTTGCCTGGAGAGTGTGAAGCCAGTGTGAATTAGGAGCAGCAGGCCATACCATCAACCCCGCTTGCCCTCCCGCCCACCCCTCCCATACCTCCCTGTGCTTCTGGCTTCTCCCTTCTAACAATTCTTTGCGCTTATTATAGGCCAGTGTTCATCTTGCATGACTCATCGGGCTGGTTTTCATGCTACATCCTTTTTACCCCAGCCAGGTTTCCTGCCCTCAATTGCTCAGTGACACACTTCCCACCGCTGAGGTCAGATGGAGAATGCTGTGCCCCCTCCCCTCTGTCATTTGGATACCGACTATCTACTACCCTTCTGACTTCAGCAACCTTGTCCACTTTTCCCATTCCTCCTTTAGGCGGTCCTGAAAATTCTCTTCTCCCCCAGGAAAATCCCTAACTGTGTTACCATACTTCTGTTTTCTCTATTAGTACTCCTTAACTTTTGCAAGACTCCTTTAAGTCTCTGATAAAAGATACCAATTCTGCCCAGAGAAATGACCTGTACACTTTGACCCTGGTCAGCCCCAGAGCATGGCCTCCCCTAGGCCTTGGGGGAAACACCTTTGTTCTCAATGTTTCTGGAGCACTGGCACCAATGGATGCCGGATGCCCAATGATGGAGAGCTCCCAGAGGGGACCCCTGTGTGCTCTCAGGGACCTGGGAGAGCCTGGCTACCGCTCAGGTTAACCTTTCTCCTCCCGGCCCAGAGCTGTGGACAAACCTCTAGAAGAAATAAGACACATGGCTGAGGGAGAGGGGAGGGATTAGAGACTGTAATTCAATCTAATATTTGAGGCTTGGCAAGTGTACCTATGGGATTTCATGAAAACCCCCGAATCTTTTTCATTTCGGAACAATTAAGCAGACCCCAGCGTCCTGGCTCCAGTAAGCCGCTCAGCTCTCGGTTTTATTGCCCGTTTCCTTTCGCTTTGCCAGCACCAGCTCCCATCCTTGCACTATGTCGGTGCCACGGAGAGGCCCCCGCGAGCGAGTGTGGGGCCAGGCGCCGGGGGCTAGGCGCAGGCGCAGGCCAGGCCGGCGAGGCACATGTGGCTTCCAGGGCCTCGGTGTTCAAGCACTGATGTGTGGTATAATCAAAAACATCCAGCAGTAATTTAATAGTTCCCACCAAGCACAGACACAAAGTCTAGCAATTCTTCCCTCCACAGACTTAACCCTTAGAGGAGGAGAGAAGGGCCAAAAGAAAGGGAAATTAATCCTGCATAGTTGCTACCCTGGGATCTTTTGCCGTTTTGTGTTTTGCTCTGATGTCAGAGAGAAAGATGTGAACTCTGGAAACTTGCAGGGAGCAGGAATTCATATTAAAATATCTTTCTTCAGTTCTGGTGGAGGGGAAGCAGGTTGCGAAGGGCAGTGAGACTCACACACTGGGGAGGCTCACCCGGCTGACTGTCCATCTTCTGGACCAAACAAAACACCAGTGGACACCGCACCATGAACGAGGTGCTGTACTTTTAAAAAAGTGTTTGGCTCGGACTTTGATACACAGTGACACAACTAACTTAGTAGAGTCTAAGGCTACATCTCCACCAAGAATGACCAGCTTCTTTTTCCTTCTGTGGCTCACTGCCATCCCTCTGGAGTGTTGGACATCAGCATCATCCACAAGCATGTCTGGGCACATTCTGACCTGCAAGAGGACTCAGTACCTACGCAAGTGACAAAACTGGAAGCATGAGTTTGGGGAGAAATTTGCCTTCCAATTAGAAGTTTTTATATTAAATTACAATAAATTTCCCTAAAATTAGTTACCAACCATTGTCAAAATTTTCCATATCTGATAGGATCAGTGACAGCTCTCCTCTGTCTGTGACTTGTCATATGATTTACAGACTCACATACATCTGAGAACTCTGATGTTGAGGCTTCTACTAGGCAATATACACACACACACACACACACACACACACACACACACTCATTTTACCCCTACTGTGCACTTAGGATCATGCTACAGGAAAGAAGTTCCCCAAACTTGGCTTCACCCTCAAAAGCACTGAAGGAAGTTGAAAACGTGCCTTGATCCACTAAATCACAGACTCTGAGTGGGAAACCCAGGAACTTTTAATTTGTAAAGGCTCTGCAGATCACTCTGGTATGTAGCCAGGAGTCACTGGCAGGGAGTGCTCTCGCATTCATGCCTCCCCTGGAGAGGAGTGCCCATGGAGAGGGACTGGACCAGATGCCCAGACGCATAGCTTTGTTTTATAACTCTGACAAGTGGTGGGACATGCAGAAATGGAGTGACCATTCAGGTCTTCACTTTTCTTGTCTGCAAACAGAATAATAATGGTATCTGTCACATAGAGATTTATGCACGTGGAATGAGTTAACATTTGAAAAGCATTTTGAATGGTAAGTGGCATGTTGTGAGTGCTAAATAGGAATTAATTACTATTTTGCTTTGAGATGTAAGTTACATGATGTAGAGCTGATTCAATGGTAAGGAAACTCACAACACTGGGAGAATCCATCAGGGAAGGTTTCATAAAGAGAGCCTTGAGCTAGGTCTAGTGGGGCAGGGGTTGCATTCCATGTGGGAAGGAAGATCCTCAGTGACAATCTATGAGTGGAATTGATTAGGAGATGTACAAAGATGATAGAAAGGATATAATTATGTGCTTATTTATGAATTAACAACAGACTCAACAACAATCCTAACTTATAGCTAAATCAAATGGTAATTCATTTCGAGTAATATTTTCAACCTTCCCAGCAGGCCTAACTAACTCTGTGAATAGGTGTCAGGTGTATTATATCCTTGGGGTGGGAATGGGGGCTTCTTCAGAGAACTCATGCCCACCCCTCCCCTGGAGTTTGATATCCTAAATCTATGCATGTCCTAACTATTCAAGGACTGCACGGAAGATACATGGATGAGATGTCTCCGAGCTCCTGTGACTGCATGGCATGTACTTCTGCTTCCTCCACCCACTCAGAAAGGGAGTCAGGAAGAGGTGGGCCAATTGCCTACAGTTTGGACCTGGGCCAGGAGTGGCCAGGAATGGAATTCTCCACTCCATATGGAAGGTCCTAGTGCGTGGACCAACCTCCACCCCCTTTCTGATGAAGAAAAGTTCCCTATTAAATATAAAATATTTCATATATATTTTATAATACAAAAATGTCTGTGGTATTTGTTAATTTACATATTTGATAAACATGTACAACTTTATGAGAAACACATGTTATTCTCTACGGTGAGAGAAAGTGGATAAGATGACTCTGAGAATTTAAGATTTTCAGAAAGACCAGTGTTTTTCCCTGAGATCCAGAACAATGCTTTGCTGTGAAATGTGTCTTAAGTGACAACAGTTGGCATCCTGTCCCAAATAAGAGCAACCTCTGAAGTGAAATCCAAGAAATCGAAAAAATCACAAGAGAATGTGCTACATCAGACTAATCTGGGTTCTAATTTTTTCTTCTGCCTTCTTTGACATTAAATATTTTCTGATAAAAAAATATGATTCAGAGTGAGCCATCTGTCTTTCGTTTCTTTTTGGGTGTGTTGCCCCCCTAAGTAATGAGCGTAATCCTGAAATCAGTAATTCTGTTGTACTGATAGGACCTTGATTAGAGGAACTTTATGGGAACCTCTGTTTCTTTCCCAGGCTCCTAAGAAACATAGTTTGGCCCTCAATCTTCTGACGTTCCTAGCATGCTCAGTGCAGTTTGTCTGGGGCAGCCCTGACTGGGGTACAGGCTTTCCCCTGGCCCCAGAGGGATGTGGGCCATGGCCCACAGCCAGACACAGGTAAAGTAGTGTCTGCTCTTGTTCTGGGCTCCTATTTTCCTCTGACCCTTCTATGGAAGACTTCCCTACAAAGCAATGCATTGCTACCACCAGATCCTTTCCCGGGTCAGGCAGCCCCCACTCCCTCCCAGCCCGCCAGCCACCCAGCCCCCCAACACTTCAGGCCATCCATTTCTCAGCAAGAATCATTCTACTTGGGTGGCTTAAAGTCATTCAACTTTTGGCCTTATGCCTGTAACTCCACCCAAAGCTTCTAGTAATTGCCCTGAAATGCAATGCCTGACATGTTAGACAGCTTCCTTGCAATCTAACCTCACTTTATTAAATGTAAATCATCTTTTTCTATCAAGAATCACTCTTCACAAAGTCTTCTCATGACAGAATGGCCAACCTGGTATATGAGTCATGCAGGTGGCCCAACATCACTTAACCAACAACTCCCATGGGCCTAGAACAGATCTAGACCTGAGGCAGATTTGGGAACTTAACTCAGAATCCAATCACATTTTCCTCCTTCCCTCCTGAAAGGCATCTCCTTCCTGCCCTCTCCTGTCTTCCAGGGCTTCCTGCTTCTTAACCCCTTTCTAAATTAAAGCAGCATATTTATCCTGGATCCCAAACCCTTTCAAGCCAGAGTAGTAATACTCCAAGCATTTGCATTTCAGATTGTTATTTCCAATCATTAAATGGAAGCTTTGTGTCTTGTTAAAGGAATGTCTGGTTGGAGGGGAGGATTTTGGATAAATCCTCCTTACACCTAAAATCACATCAAGAGTCCCTGGAGCCTGGATCTGAAAGAGGTGTGGGCACCAGGACTATGCTCTTCTGCTGCCCATACTGTCCCCTCACCCTGGCTTGCAACTTTCCCTCCCATTCCTGCACTCCGGGCTCTCCAGGGGTTGTAGATTTTCCATCTCTCTCCCTCCCCCACTTGGCCAGCTCCCACTGGGAGACCACATGCCCTGCAGATCCCAGCCTCTTCCTACAGCTTTGGGCTCAGGACAGGGGCAAAGGTGCCTGGTAGGATGGGGAGAAGAATGTGGGGATTCTGGTGAATGGGAGGAGGTACAGAAGGGACTCAGAGCAGGGCTAGTGGGCCCAGGATGGCCCAGCTGATGGAGCACACAAGATGAAGAGCTCTGTCTTTGCACACTGGGATGTGGCAGCTACACACAGTACGAGGAGAGCTAGAGTGACACGAGATCTGAGTGCTAGAGACCTAATAAGATAAAACATTTAGAAGATGACTTGTCTGTGTTAAAGTCGTACTGATTATAGTTATTTTGGTTAACTGCTGATCATTTATGCCTGATTATCATACAGCACAGTAATGACTATGTACATCCTGAAATGTGTGCCAGATTAACTGTGTTTTGTTTGATTACAGCGGCAAATCCTACCAGTGTATGACCACTTGGTCTTTATAATTAGTTTCTTCTGTGGCACTATCTCTTCTGGCAGCATGGCTTTCTGCATTTGTCCTAAAATAAATGAAGCTAAATTAAATAAAATGAAGTAAATTAAATAAAATTAAAATAAATGAAATAGAGATAAACAACACCAGGCCTGTCCAGAAGCCTCAAGTAACCAGGCCCCTGCCCACCATGCCTTCTAGAAAGGAAATGGAGTGCTGACAATCAGGATGCAGCTTTGTTCTGCTCACCTCCTTACCTCCAGCACCCAAAACAGCACCACACTTTAGGGATTAATAAATATTTAATGAGTAAATGTTAAATGAGTGACTGAAAGGAAAGGGGGGCTCAGCCAAGGCGAGGTTTCGACAGCTCTGCTCTGAGTCCCCTGTGAACAGGTAGGATAGAGAATAATTTAGCACAGGTGACAGTTGGTCACCTGAGTTAGCACCATGGTTCCATCACAAGTTCTTAGGACTCTGCCCACAATATTCACTTGTTAGAGCCTCTGTTCTTCTCTGAGGAATATGGAGTGCACAACTGGCCCTCGAATATCAGAGGGAACTATATGCTTTTTCAGAATTTTGCTTTTCAACTTACCAAACACTTACAGAGGAGAAGCACTACATGCCCGCCCTTTGCCAGGAAGCTTTCGGGCTCATTCCAGATAGACTGGATGCAGCTCTCACCATGCCCTTCCTCCTAAAAGAGCCCAGCATCTGGACCTTAGCATGCTTCATGGAGAGAGCGTATCAGGATCCGACCAGCCGGCATTCTGGAGTTGGTGAGTCACTTCTTTGTTCATTACTTCTTCACCTCTGTGGCCTCAGTTTCTCTTCTGTAACTATTTTGCTATTTTAAACACACTCTACCTTGAGTCAGAGTGGGTGCTGTGAACTGAATCATGTCCCGCAAAATTCATATGTTGAAGACCTAACCCCCAAAGTGACTGTATTTGAGATAGGGCTTTTAGAGGTAGTTAAGGTTAAATGAAGTCATAAAGGTGGGGTTCTAATCTGATAGGATTGCTGGGCTTATAAGAAAAGGAAGAGAGAGATCTTTGTCTCCCCATGAACCAAGGAGAGGCTACGTGAAGACACAGGGAGAAGGATGTTGTGTGCAAGCCAGGAAGAGGACCCCCACCAGTAATGCAATTGGCCAGCACCTTGATCTTGGACTTCAAGGGTCCAGGACTGAAAAATAAATGTTTGTTGTGTAAGCTACCAGTCTGTGGCATTTTGTTAGAGCAGCCCAAGCTGACTAAGAGAATGGGGTTTTAACTGAGAACTTTAGGCAAGCTCTCACCTCAAAGTAGGTGCTCTATAGAAGTTAGCTCTTTCCCCAAGCTCTACACTGTGAGCATGATCTCCCTTTGATAAATTAAGACTGTACAATGCCTCAGAATGTTGTTCTGCATAAGAAATTTCCATATACAGTAATATGAAAGAAACTATAGAAGGTCCTGAAAACACAGGTGATTGGACATCTCTCAGAAAGCAAAGTTCTTTCTTTTGCCAGCCAAGTCCCATTTAAAGCTACGTTCTTTAAAAACAAGGATCCCATAGGTAAATGTGTGTCTATGTCCTCCTAGTGAATGTCCTGAACATCCCATAGTCCCTTTAAAAAGTTATTGCTGAAATAGTTAATATTGTGTTGCTTCTCCAAGGGCTGGCCAGAGGCAACAGTGTGAAATGGCCAAAGTTTGCCTTTTGTCTGCCCTCAGCTATCTCTGAGCTGCTACCTTCAGACACCCCATCTCCTTTAGCCCTTTTCTCCCTCCCTGTGGCCCCTAGTCTTCTGAAAAGGATATGATGAACTAACCATAATTAAGAATTTAAATCACTGATATTTCTTAAGGAGTTTTGCACTTCCCTCTGGGGAGGTTCCATTTCCACAAGTGATGCATCCTTAAGAAAAATAAAAGAACCTCAAATCATAAATTTCAATCACCAGCCCTCAATAGGGGTAGCTGTAACTCAGGATGGGATGGGAGGTGATGCCTGATCATGTACAACCACCACTCTAGCAATCCTGGTCCTGCTCTGCCATTGTCTAGCACCCTTCCTCCATCTGCACACAGATAGTCCCTCAGCTTTATGAAGAGTGATAACAAAGGGATTTAGTAGAATGCTTTCAAACCCTTCTCCCACAGATAAGGTTCTGTCCCATTTCCCAAAATAAAAAGCACTGACAGACTCCTGAGTCAGTGGTAGGCCCAGGGAAGAAATGTAACCCCCTTGTTTCCAGGATTAAGCTCTGCTTTGACTCCACGTGGCAGACAGCTTATAAATGAGACAAAGGGAACAACTTTACTGACTTGTTTACACCAAACTTCAGGTAGGCCTTATGAGCAACAGAGGTCAGCAGTTGCTTGGAGAATCCTGACTGTCCCACTGCCCTGCTCATTCCCAGAAATTCTACCATTCCAAGATTACCCAATGAGACAAGAGCTCTCTATTAATACTGCAGCCGCATTTGACGCTTATCAGGCCTTTGGCCCTGTGATATTATGATTTATAAAAAATATATATATTTGATCATTGAAATATATTTGGTCTTCATCCACAGTTCCTGGCTCACAGCTCCCAAAACCCTTGGAATTTCCTAAGTGTTGAGAGTGATAAAGAGTGTTTTTGTTATGTTAATGAGTGGCTTTGGAAAGCATCTAAGGATGGGGGCTGGCTTATGGTAGAGCCAACCACATGATTAGAGGTTTGGAACTTTCAGTCCTACAATCCCGACCTCCCCAGAGAGGAGAGGGACTGGACATTGAATCAGATGCCAGTGGCTAATGATTTAATCAATTCTGCCTATTTAATGAAGCTTCCATAAAACCCAAGAGGCCAGGGCGCCTGGGTGGCTCAAGTGTCTGCCTTCAGCTCACGTCATGATTTCAGGGTCCTGGGATAGAGCCCCACATTGGGCTCCCACTCAGCAGGGGGTCTGCTTGTCCCTCTGCCCTTCCCCCGCTTGTTCTCTGTCTCTCTCTCACAAATAAAAAAATAAAATCTTAAACAAAACAAAACAAGAGGCCTGGATTTAAAGAGCTTTCAGGCTAGTGAACATGTGGAAGTGAGGGGAGAGTTGGCTTGCATGCAGAGGAAGCTCCACAGCCCTTTCCATACCTTGCCCTGTGCATCTCTTCCATCTGGCTGTTCCTGAGTTATATCCATTTATAATAAACCAATATGATCTAGTACAATGTTTCTCTGAGTTCTGTGAGCCACTCTAGCAAATTAATCAAATCTAGGGAGGAGATCCTGGGAACCTCTGACACAGTCTATTAGTCAGTAGTAGCCCAGGTAACAACCTGGGGCTTGTGGCTGGCATCTGAAGTGGAGGGTTGCAGGGGGTGGGAGGGAGGGCAGTCTTGTAGGACTGAGCCCTTAACCTGTGGAATCTGATGCTATCTCCAGGTAGATAGTGTCAGAATTGAGCTGAATTCTTGGACACCCTGTCTGAGATTTTCTTGTTGGTTCAGGGAAACACCCCTCCTCCAATGGAATTGGTCTCAGGGTAAAAGAGACCCCTTAATCTGGATTCATGTCTTTGCCATGGTGGCTCCAATGGCAGGAGATGCCAACCATTGTTTTGATTTGGGTAGGAAGGCCTGGGTCCTGGTAGTGTTCAATACCCCAGAGGGTAGGTTCAGGCCGAGGGACATAGCAGAGCCCACAAAACACAGAGCTACAAAGTGGCCAGTACCATAGACAAAGGGCTATAAGAGCACATAGAACAGAAAGTAGGAGAGGCCAGAAAATGGGGAAGGTTTCAAAAGAGTCGATTAGAGCAAACATGTTCCATGAGATATTGCCCTGGTGCCCATGCAGTTGGAAAAGTATCCATTCATGGGCAAGGAAGCAAACAGCTGACTAAGTAAGTACCTTTCAAAGAAGCAGATTTCTTTATCACTCTGATATATTAACAAATGCCTCCACAAAAGACATTTAAAACAAGACTTGCCATTTTTTTGGAAACCCAAACCACGGTAATGCCTCTGTAAATAACATAAAGAAACACTACTTAATGTGTGGCATTAACCACTACCTGGGGTGCAGGGCTTGTCATTCCAAAAGTAAATATTTGCTTATGAGGAAAATAGTGGGATTGGTTAAACCAGTTTTTCAGGCCCAGTGCAGAAAAGTAAAAATCTGATTTATTTCTTCCCCTGTTCTGTTCTATTACAATGAAATCATGCAGAAAGCAACTTTTCCGTATGTGTGCATGTTTTATAAAGGTGAGAGAGACTCTAAATGAACAATTACCAAAATATGATGCTTACTGCAAGTATTCAGTGTGTGTGGCATAGAAGCTAAGGTTTCCTTAGCAGGTCTCTTAAGGTCTCTTCAATCAATGGTTTGCTAAAGTCTGCTAGCACCAGCTCAAGAGAGCCTATTATACACACATTTTCATAACAACTTAGTGAGTGACATCACTTTGGTACTTGAAATCAGCCATGGTGAGAGTATTTCCACCACAGAAACCAGCAAACTCTATAAACCAGGGCTTTTGGTCTCCAGAGATCTAACTGTTAAATATTTACCAGCATACCACAGGTAAAAGTTGTAAAGCACAAATAGACAAACTAAGGCCTTTGGCCTGTTTTCATATGGCTCAAGCTAAGAATGGTTTTTATCATTTTAAATGGTTGGAAGAACCATCCTCAACCACTATTATCAAACACTGAGTAGTTTTGGGAATTAGTACTTGCTACAGATTTGATAATATATCTTTAAAAAGGCAACCAAAAATTATAAGACAGAAATGCTTATATGTAACACTTATGTGATAAAGTCATTTCATCAGGAGCTAACATTGTTTGAATCACAAGTAATGTCAAAATGCTTTCTGTGTTGTTAAAATTTAAAACAAGAAACAAGATCTACATTCCCACACAAATAGGCAGTGGATATATATTTTTTGAGCTCAAACTATAGTTGTAAGTGCAAAGGAAATGTCCATATTGCAAAATCCATTTCAGCCTTCTGGGTCTGGAACAAGATAGTGTTCTTTTCTCTCCTTTCTCCTCTAAGTACAACTAAATAACATGGGACATTATAAACAAACAATGATGAAAAGATCTCAAAAAGCCTAGAGAGAAGGAGGTGGGCTACTAGAGACTTCAAGACCTGAGGAAAAGCAATGTGATTTGCTGGGTTTCTATCTGCCATAGACCTCAGACTAAGGGGTCTGAGGAGCCTGCAAATCAGAACTACTAAGAGGCATAAATAAAAAACTTTTCTAAGCCTTTCTCTCTACCCAAAGGGCTGGGAAGGAGGAAACCCAGCAGAGTCCTAGTGGGAAGCCCCAACTTGCTCTCTGTGACCTGGGCACTAGCACCCAGGCCAGTCCACCTGCAGGGCCAAGCAGAAACAGAGCCCTTCGTTGCCCTGCCCTCCAACAACTGCATAAGTAGACTGAGGTCTTGTGGCTTCTGAGCTTCTGCCCCCCAGTGACAGAATGTGGGCCAGCAACACAAGACAACCCAGAGAAGTGGTGTCCATTCCTATAGGCAACACCAACTGGGATTAAAAGGGAAATTCCAGGGGTGCCAGGGTGGCTCAGTCACTTGAGCGACCAACTCTTGGTTTCAGCTCAGGTTGTAACCTCAGAGTTGTGAGATTGAGCCTTACACCAGGCTCTGTGCTCAGCAGGGAGTCTGCTTGAGATTCTCAACCTCTGCCCCTCCCCCCCACGCACGCTCTCTTTCTTTCTCTCTCTCTCTCAAATAAATAAATCTTAAGAAAGAAAGGAAGGAAGGAAGCCCCAGAAGTGTCAGAGAAGAATTAGTCAGACCAGAATAGCATTGCAAAGTCTGAAAACTAAATTAATATTGGAATTAGACCAACAAAAAAGCCAGCATCTATGGGCTAAACTTAAACAGGGTAATGATCTGCTAAAAGAGAAGATTTCAATAGTTTAAGAGTATCCTAATATAATAAACAAAATGTCCAGGATACAAAAAAAAAAAAAAAAAATCACGCGTCATACCAAAAGCCAATAGAACAGCAACTTTAATGAAAAAGATAATTAGCTGACACAAACACAGAGATGAATTAGAAGTCGGAATTATTAGACACATATCTTAAGCCAGCTATCAAAAAACTGTTTCAACAATATTTCAAAACAAATACAAAAACAGAAAATCTCAGTAAAGACATGAGACTATTTAAAAAAAGAACAAAATGAAAATTAAAAAAATGAAAAAAGAACAAAATGGGAAAACACAGTAACTAAAATTTTAAAACTACTTAATGAACTCAATAATTGAGTGGTGATAATCGATAATACACTCAGTGAACTTGAAGACAGATCACTAGAACTGACTCAATCTGAACAACAGAGAGAAAATAGACTTAAAAATGAACAGAGAATCAAGAATCTGTGGGATAATAAATGATCTAACATTCACATTTTCAAAGTCCCAACGGAGAGGAGAAAGGAGTAAAACTTCCCAAAATTGATAAAATACATAAACCTGCAAGAAGCTGAAAGAAACCTAAATGTGATAAACCCAAAGAAACCTACACCAAGGCACATCATAATTAAATTTATGAAAGGTAAAGACAAAGAAGAAAAGCTTAAAAAGAGCCAGAGTGAAATGACACATTACTTATAAAAGAAGAATTCATATGACAAGATTTCTCATTTGAAACCAGGGAGGCTGGAAAGACGTAGCACAATTTTCCAGAGGAAAGAACTATCAACTGTGATCCTATATCTGAATAAACTATCCTTGAGGAATAAAGAGGAAATAAGAAATTCTCAAAGGAAAAATAAGATAATTTTTTACTAGCAGACCTACCTTAAAAGACTGGCTAAATGATAGTAAAAGAAAATGATAATTAAAGAAAGTTAAAATTTTCAGGACAGAAAAAGAACAATGAAAAGAATAAAAATACAAGTAAACAGAATGGACTATTCTTTCATGAGTTACTTTAATTATATTTTATGGTTCAAGCAAAATTTATAATACCATTTGATATGATGATAATGTATGTAAA